>NC_064620.1:53790000-55040000 GCF_023898315.1 Schistocerca nitens
CACTTCTGGATTCTTCTTGTGAGACCTAGTCAAATATTTTGTTTACAGAACTCCGGTAGAGACTAAAGTCGGCGTTCTCGTAATAATTCCATCTTCCTAACATTCTTCGAATAACACCGCAGCTGTTTGCAACGGGACGACGCCATTTTTTGCAATGCTGTCATTACTGCGTAGTAACCCCCACATCGAACACTCATTGTAAAAGTCCATCTCTAATGACCCTGCAGTCGGCGGGATACTGAACTCAATCGCCTTGAATAAGGCGTGAAGATGAATAAAATTTTTACGAAATCATTTTCCTCACTTTGATTTTTATCATCTTCAAGAGTTCAAAGCAAATTAGAAACTTTATTGGGGCCAAGGGCTCTGTCTGAGATTTGTATGTTTACTCGTCGCAGCTTTCCCAGAAAGTTTCCAGTAGGTTCACGAAAGCATCCCCTATTCTGTGTTCTACGGTTTTCAGGTACATTTAGTTCATCTGTTTCCATGGACTCATACAAACCAAAGATACTTGGTCCTGAGACGAGCCATTACATTTATCAGTGTGCGTGGAAAACCAAAAAAGAAGAGTAGGAAAATTAAAAACTGCTCAAAAAGATTTACTACGATGTATGCGACAAATAAGGGGACACAGTGCTAATCTCTTACACATTCTGAGAAATACACGGATAGAAAATAAGGACTGTATCATAGGAAAGCCTTTTAGTCTGAGTTTTACCACTTTTATTAGCTTTGAAAGAAGTTTGTTGTAAATGTAAGCATCTGTCTCTTTTCATTGGTTGCATATGGTTTTTTTATTCTGCGGTCGCTAACTGAATGTTGCAAGTGCAATTGAGTTTCCCATTTTACACTAATAGAATGTCACGATCTCTCTGTTCGTTTTGTACAAATGATGCTACCTATGGGGCCCTGAGGTGTAAATCACAAATTTTACTCAACGTTCCCAGGGAACACGATCTGGCTGATACATGATAGAGTTGAGAGACACATTATGGTTAATTACCCACATGTTTGACAGCAACTGTTGTTTGCCATTAAATAATGGTCCATTACTGGGAAGCCTTTTATGTGAATTACATTTATTAATTTTTCAATAACTGCACTTGAGACTGACATTTGGCAGTTAATGACAGATAAAGGGATACGCTATGCTACCAGACTGAATGTAGAGTGCTTAGCAATTGTTTATTTTCCAAAATATATCATTTTTAGTATTGTCGGGTTGTTGTTGTTGTTGTTGTTGTTGTTGAGGTCTTCCACCCGAAGACCAGTTTGATACAGCTCTCCAACCTAGTCAATGTGCTGAAAGCCTCTTCATATCTGCATAATCACTGCAACTTACATCCAATTAAACCAGGTTACTGTTTTCAGTGCTCGAACGCCCTCTGCGACTTTAACCCTTCACATTTCCCTCCATTGCCTAATGAAAGTTTCCTTAATGGCTCAGGATTTGCTCCACCATCCGATACCTTCTTTTAGTCAAGTTATGTTATAAATTTCTTTCTTCCCCTTTTCAGTTTAGTAATTTCCAGTTATTTATCCAGTCTACTCATCTAATTTTCAACATTCTTCGCTAGCAACACACTTCAAAAGCTTCAGTTCTCTTATTGTCTAAACTCTTTATCGTCCGTGTCTCACTTCCGTAGGGTGATACACTCCAGGCAAATACCTTTGAAAAGTCCTTCCCAAAATTTAACTTTATATTCGATGCTAACAAAGTATTATTTCCCCGAAATATGTTTCTTGCTACACCCACTCTGTATTCTATAATGTGTCTACTTTGCCAATCATCAATTCTATTGCTGCCCAAATAACAAAACCCGTGCAACTTACAATGACTCATTTTCCGATCGCATTCCCTCATTATCGTCTGAGACAGCTGTAATACATTTACCTACTCTTGTTACTGTTTTGTTGAAATTCACCTTACAATTCTTGTCAGGACACTGTCCATTCCGTCCCAATGCTCTTCCAAGTCGCTTGCCGCATCCGACGGAATAACTGTGTAAGCGATGGACTTAAAAGCCTTCATTTCCTCTGCCTGAGCTTCAGTTCCTTTTCCAAATTTCTCTTTCGTTTCCTTTTCTATCTTCTCAATGAACAGACCGAACACATCTGATAGGTTACAGCAATATCTCACTCCTTCCTTAACGGCTTCTTCCCTTCCTTATCCTTCGACACATAAATGTAGTCTGATATGTGTACAAGTCCTAGACAACTTTTTGCTCCCTGTATTTTATTCCTGCTACTTCCAGAATGTCAAGGCGTGTAATCCATCAACTCCGATATAAGATTTCTCAAAACCTCCAGACGTTGTAAATGTAAGTTAGCCTTTGTTTAAGCTACGTTCGAAGACTATCTTCTAAGGTTAGTCGTAGGGTCAGTATTGCCTCGAGCTTTCTTCTTTTTCTCCAGAACCCAATACGATCTTCGTCGATGCCAGATTCTATCAGTTTTTCCATTCTTCTATAAATAATTCGTGTCGGCATTTTTCAATCGTGACGTATTAAACTGATACTCCACTAACACTCACACTTGTCAGCGGCTGCCTTCTCTGGAAAAGAAATCATTCTATTCTTCTAGAAGTCTGAGGGTTTTTCGCCATTCTCATATCTTGAACACCAGGTGGGATAGTTTTATCATGGCTAGCTCTCAGAGTTTACAGTAACTGACGGAAAGTCATCGAGTAAAACAGAAGGATCTATTGTAAAACAGAGACTACAGCCGTGTTTACTGGATAATTACCACCAGTATAGTTTTTACATCTATATAGCATATCAGTCCTCTCTTATATCTCTCCATTCTTTCTTTTTCGTAACATTAGTCGACATAGACTTCTCCTGCCACAACCTTATACAGTATTTCCTTCTGAATGCATACATTTTTACGATAGCAATTTTCCTTGATTGACAGTTGAACCGTGATTAATTGCGATAAACTGAAAATAATAGTGAATGAAAACTTTTATAATGGAAAATAAGTAATAAAAAATATATATATTTAAAAAGAACTCGATTAATGTCTGCGTTTTATAAGTTTCTGACTTTCAAGTAAGTGTCGTAGTATCCGTGACAGGAGTAATATAAGTGCCCAGGTAGCAAGGATCAATTGTTCAGGGTGTCAACACCAAAATTCCCTATTTTGAATGTTTTTCATATACAAAACTAAGTGAAATAACTTTATTTTTTCACAAAAATAGGTCGTATGTAAATATAAGGATTGAAAAAAAATTGCAGTAACAAATCAAAACACCTCCACTTGAGCCCCTATGGTGACAAGAAGAATGTCGAGTCTATTTTCAATTTCCATCCTGATCTGCTGCAACATGTCAGAAGGGATGGTGTCAGTGACTTCGATAATCCCAGTACGGAGGTCTTGAATGTCTCGCACTGCAGTGGCGAAGACCCTTCCCTTGCCGCAGACCCATAGCAAAAAAATCCAACGGTGTGATTTTGCGAGAACCTGGAGGCCAATTCATGAGTGCACCTCGTCCAATTCAGCATCCTGAAAATGTTGCATTTAGAGCTTTCTGGATATCCAGGGACTAGTGAGGTGGAGCACCATCTTGTTGAAAGCAGAGGTTCGGTAGCAAGTCTTCAACCTGGGGTAAAAACGACTTACTATTTTTCAATTGCCTCAATAAATAGGGAATTTCAGTGTAGAAAACCTGTACTTTAATCAAGTCTGATGAGCAGAGTACAATAACACTAATTCCTTGAGACGTATGTCCGTGTTACTTGGCTCTGACTGGAATGCTGCACTAGAAATTGTTACACAATCGAGGTCCGTGGTATTGCAGTACAATGCTCCTTGCTAACTTGGCGATGTGAACTCCGATTGATGAGCTGCTAGGAGCACAGGCGTAAGCGCGGAGTGTAAACTGGCTGCTGAGTGGTTGGGCGTCGACATGCATAGTTGCCCAGCTGAAAGATACCGGAAGAGGCACATGACCCGCGGAAGCGAGGCAGTGCCATGATAGGAGCACCGTTTACACATCTGGTGAGATTAGCACCATACTATACGCTAGTGGCTCTTGGAGATTCAGTTGAAAACAACCCGGTGTTTGTCTGTCGATTTGGACCGTCTCGTCTGTTCTCCAAAGGAATAGTCGTTAGCGGCTCCAGTAGGGTACTCAACTGTGCTGTTGGTGCCTTTGGTACTGGCGATACTTCTCTATCTCCACTTGTAATCCCTGACACAGTACTCGTTAAAACCTGTGCTATAGTAAGCGAGCGGGATTCACCTTATGAGAAAGGATTTTCGCATAGATATCGACCGCGTGTACCTGAATGGTGGCAAATCAGACTTACATCCACTCTTTAATAACAATGTTACGTCAAGTAAGTTCGAAATGCAGTCATACGTCACGACGGATCAAAAGCAAACCAGAAGATGCTACCAATGTGACAATAATACGGTCGCCAGCCTAATTAGGCATTAATTGAGTTTCTTCCCTGTATAAGTTGGTATATATTCATGCAAAACAACAAGTTGTAACACTGCATAATATAGTAGAATTTTAGAACCAGAAAATCTATTGAATTGATAGTTTCACGTTCTGTACTTACAGGGTGTTTCAAAAATGACCGGTATATTTGAAACGGCAATAAAAACTAAACGACCAGCGATAGAAATACACCGTTTGTTGCAATATGCTTGGGACAACAGTACATTTTCAGGCAGACAAACTTTCGAAATTACAATAGTTACAATTGTCAACAACAGATGGCGCTGCGGTCTGGGAAACACTATAGTACGATATTTTCCACATATCCACCATGCGTAGCAATAATATGGCGTAGTCTCTGAATGAAATTACCCGAAACCTTTGACAACGTGTCTGGCGGAATGGCTTCACATGCAGATGAGATGTACTGCTTCAGCTGTTCAATTGTTTCTGGATTCTGGCGGTACACCTGGTCTTTCAAGTGTCCCCACAGAAAGAAGTCACAGGGGTTCATGTCTGGCAAATAGGGAGGCCAATCCACGCCGCCTCCTGTATGTTTCGGATAGCCCAAAGCAATCACACGATCATCGAAATATTCATTCAGGAAATTAAAGACGTCGGCCGTGCGATGTGGCCGGGCACCATCTTGCATAAACCACGAGGTGTTCGCAGTGTCGTCTAAGGCAGTTTGTACCGCCATAAATTCACGAAGAATGTCCAGATAGCGTGATGCAGTAATCGTTTCGGATCTGAAAAATGGGCCAATGATTCCTTTGGAAGAAATGGCGGCCCAGACTAGTACTTTTTGAGGATGCAGGGACGATGGGACTGCAACATGGGGCTTTTCGGTTCCCCATATGCGCCAGTTCTGTTTATTGACGAAGCCATCCAGGTAAAAATAAGCTTCGTCAGGAAACCAAATGCTGCCCACATGCATATCGCCGTCATCAATCCTGTGCACTATATCGTTAACGAATGTCTCTCGTGCAGCAATGGTAGCGGCGCTGAGGGGTTGCCGCTTTTGAATTTTGTATGGATAGAGGTGTAAACTCTGGCGCATGAGACGATACGTGGACGTTGGCGTCATTTGGACCGCAGCTGCAACACGGCGAACGGAAACCCGAGGCCGCTGTCGGATCACCTGCTGCACTAGCTGCGCGTTGCCCTCTGTGGTTGCCGTACGCGGTCACCCTACCTTTCCAGCACGTTCATCCGTCACGTTCCCAGTCCGTTGAAATTTTTCAAACAGATCCTTTATTTTATCGCTTTTCGGTCCTTTGGTTACATTAAACCTCCGTTGAAAACTTCGTCTTGTTGCAACAACACTGTGTTCTAGGCGGTGGAATTCCAACACCAGAAAAATCCTCTGTTCTAAGGAATAAACCATGTTGTCTACAGCACACTTGCACGTTGTGAACAGCACACGCTTACAGCAGAAAGACGACGTACCGAATGGCGCACCCACAGACTGCGTTGTCTTCTATATCTTTCACATCACTTGCAGCGCCATCTGTTGTTGAAAATTGTAACTACTGTAATTTCGAAAGTTTGTCCGCCTGAAAATGTATTGTTGTCCCAAGCATATTGCAACAAACGGTGTATTTCTATCGCTGCTCGTTTAGTTTTTATTGCCGTTTCAAATATACCGGTCATTTTTTAAACACCCTGTATATGGAAAATCATGAATACATAACATTACACTATAACGTTTACTACAAAACTTTATACTGTCTATCAATGTGATTAAAATCGGGCATTGGTTACCCTAGAAATTGTACTTTCATGCCACACTCAAAATGTCAATTTTGATAAAGATAAAACACAGATAAATTTTGACTTTTATCTTGTCTTTAATTTTTGCTAGTCAAACCAATTTAGAACACTTCAGAATTCAAATGAATGAGGGGGGGGGGGGGGGCCCTGAAACTGTTATGATCGCTGTATTTAAAAAATTATTACTGAATTTATTATTAATTCAAGATTTCCAGTATATAAGTTACTACTCTTCTCATCTTATTTACTGCTCATTTAAATGCCCTTAAATCTGTCTCTAAATAATAAACTTCATTACTATATCAATACTAAAGTTATCTTTCGACTTCGTTACACCTTCGCTATTAATTTACTGGTTCATTAACAAAACATTTCTTCAAATACCGTTCTAATATAGCTAGTTCTGCAAATAATTATTATTAACACAATTTTTAATTTTCATTTCGGGACACACTGATTGCACAACGTTTGGAAAGGGCCCTGTCTAGGTTAGTTGTGAGGATAATTAAATGATGGAACAGTTCTGGTAAAATTTACGTATTATTGCACCAAACAAACACAGTTCACTCTCTGACCCATACGAATACAGCACTAAAACTTTCAACCTGCTAGTATCGATGCGGCAGTTGCGGGCGGCAAGATGGCGAGGCACAGAGCACACATACAACCACAGCTGTGGCTCTTGACGTATCGGCACTTTAATTCTTCTTAGCGTCGCAATACTTTTACATTTAGTGCCTATGGAATTTTGCCATGCTGTGTGGGCGTTGGAACGGTATACCCGAGGCTCAGTGAAGCTATGTGTTCCAGGAGAGCCTCCTCACTCCAGAAGGTGTTGCTCAAAAACCAGTGCCAAACTCCAACAAGTACTGTGCCCGTTATGCCGTGCTGTGCCCGTGCGCATTTTCCCGCGGTCGCCTTCCATCCACCTTTTACCGCTCCCTGACAGACCGTGTGTTCACCCGAGGTTTTGCATTCTACATATCCTAACACATTGCCTACGTAAGGACCAGACGCACAGTTACAATTTTAAACATCTTACAACAGTTTCAACATTTGTAACATTTCAATTCTATTACAATATTACTTGACCTTTGACATAAACACTAATATTCACATTGAAACTTATTTACAGTTTTCTTAACATAATGGCATGAAACAAAAGGAAATGAAATCAGAACCTCAATTACACAAGTTTATCGTAAAATCAGATGAAAAGAATTACTTATATGTACGATAGTACAGAGTCGTTGTTGTTACACACTACGCAACACTTTCGAGGATCACTCCTTCGAAACCCTGTAATTGTCTCCCGTTGCGACGTATAAGTTCGAACTTTGGTTCAAAAGAGCCTAAGACATTCCTCTGTAATGTTACAAAAGTGTGGCGTTCTGCGACGTCGTTTCGGGCTCACTGATGCTTAAAACAGCTACGTGTCGGCACATGTGGGAAAAAGGCCAGAGTAGAAGTTCACTTGAGGTGTTAGGTGATTTAATAACGTCACATTGGCAACATATTTCACCCCAGTCCTGCCGAACGTCATTGAGGGCGTGTCAGAACTTCTGTTATCCAAATTTCACGCCTTCTTTCGATGCCCCACGATAGAGATAAGGAACACGACTCCCAGAGTTGAAATGAAGCGGTTTTCATATGGGTGGCCGAACAAAACATTTCAGATATACCGTCGTCCAGAATCGATGCGAGAAGGCATCAGAGGATATCGTAAAAGACGTCAATGAAACCACCCATTCATTTGGCGCGTAGATTCCCTCCCACACATATGGTGCTAGAAAACGACAGTTGGCAGTGCGATGAGCAAGAGGATGACGTTGTTGACAATCTTTCACGCTGCTAACTACCCGCAGACGATTCAACCCCTCTCTAAGGACATCTCGGACCAGCTCCTCCGTGATCGCACCTGTCTGGAGGGCCGTGCGGCTACAACTGTTGCTCTGGTGAACAGGTTGGAACCAGATAAGGTGCTTGCGATTTTTCAGCTCTACTGTTTTGGTTCAAATGGCTCTGAGCGCTATGGGATTTAACATCTGAGGTCATCAGTCCCCTAGGACTTAGAACTACTTAAACCTAACTAACATAAGGACATCACACACATCCATGCCCGAGACAGGATTCGAACCTGCGATCGTAGCGGTCGCGCTGTTCCAGACTGAAGCGCCTAGAACCGCTCGGCCACACTGGCCGGCTCTACCGGTTTGGTCCCTCCTATGGCGTGATCGCGGATGTATGCGTGATTGACGCATGCGTGAATGAAACGGCAAAGGATCCGTCTAATTTTAATGCCTCGCACTTTGGCAACATCCTCAGAGTCACCCACCCATCTTGGTCGTACACTTTAAAAATGTACCTGTACAGCCCGCGACGAGCGTCCTTGGCTAAGCTGTTGGTCTTGGCGCCTGCTGGTCGGCATGCGGCATCGGAAGGCTGTCAAGGGGTTGCCTGTCTGCAAGCACCTGGGACTCCATCACTGGTTGTCTCATACAGGTATATTTTTAAAGTGCATAACAAATGCGTGCGGGTGTCACTTAGGGTGTTGCCGAACTGGGAGGTTACATTCATAAAAAGTGCGAATGCACGTTCCAATTGTACACAAAGCCAATTCAATGCCCAAGTCCGCGATGTCAGCTACACGTATGCTACAGAAAAAGGAGAGAATCTCACTCCACGCTGCAGAGCAAGACACTTCAACATGACATACTTCACTGCAACGAATGATAACTCGGAATAATATGCTGTTACACAGGGTTGATCGCCTTTCGAAAATGTGGCAAAGCAGAAGCTTCAAATGCACCCACTGTTTTTGAGATTCCATGTGAGAACAATGTAAGCTGTTTCCCATGAGTGGTTCTTCCTGAATATGTGTTGATTCTTTAAGAGAGAATGATTAACCCTCCCCCCCCCTTCCTCCCCCCCCCCTCCACAAACACACCAGGAACATCATAATGTTGAAGTTTACACGTTAGCAGTATAGACCTGTAAGTCAGAGCATTCATTTCTGTTACTTCTTCTGCAAAAGGTACTTTACGTTGTACGAGAGGTTCTCGTTAAATATCAATTTAGGAACGTAATAAACGTTACAGTTATTACGAGTTCTGTCTGAGCGTAGTGTCCTGTTTGTGTTACATAACCTTTATCTTTCTACGATACCGATGACGTTCGTGTCCATATGTCCAACTTGTGAATCTGCACCGTGGTGAAACTTACTGATGCGCTCATAGCTCTGTACGACAAACATTTTAAATCTGTACGATTTTAGTGTGAAAATCACCGGGTAAATGGCTGATACTTGAATACCATCCTTTATGAACTTCAAGAAAGTTTGCAGAATAAATTTTCATTCTGCAGCGAGAGTGCACTGAAATGAAACCTCCTGGAAGACTCGAGTTCTGTGCCGGGCCGGGACTCGAATCTGAGACCTTTGCCTTTCGCGGGAAAGTGCTTTACCGACTGAGATATCCAAGCACGACTCACAGTCTGCCCTCACAATTTTATTTCCTTTCTTCCAGAAATGTTAGTCCCGCAAGGTATGTAGGAGAACTTCTGAAAACGGTGGAAGATGGAGACGAGCTACAGGCGGAAGTAAACATGTGAGAGTAGGCCTTGAGTTGCATCTGGATAGCTCAGTCGGTAGGTCACTAACCAGGGGAAGGATAAGGTGCCAGGTTCGACTTCCAGCACCACACACTGATTTAACCATTATCAATGTTCTTTACAGACTTCTTAAATCTACTACGGTCTATGATATCGACGATGTCTACAGAAGCGTTGCGAAAGAAGCGTTATGCCTGTAGTGATGGATCAGGAACGATGCAACCCTCGTCCACAGCGATGAGAGCCTCGACGCCGTGTCGAAGAAGCTCCGCAAAACGTGTGTCAAAAGATGAAACCGAAAATGTGTCAGGTCTCAGCTGATAAAATTAATGAATTTTTTCAACACAAATCAACCTCATTCCAGCAAACACTATTGTCCACCGCACTCTCCACTCCACCAACCGAGAAAAGACGTACTTACGTAAAATATTTTACATGAACACAACATATGTGAGACGGCGGATCAAATATTGTAGGACATCTACAATAAAATACCGGTCTCCGTAAATACGAAGATCAGACGTAAACCAATGTAATGAACCTCGTTAACTCTACACAGAAAAATGCTTTACACCACTGAAGAGAATGCAAGAAATAAGTTATTCGGAAATACTGTTTCTGGGACTGTGAAAGTGCGATATACATGCCAAGCGACAACAAAGAACTTCAAAAAGTGTGAGATACAAGTCATTAAAAAGGGTGCAACAGTCTTAGCATACATAAAATGGAGTTAAACAGAGTAACTCAACAAATATCCCAAAATTCAACAACAAGACCAACGAAAATAACTGAAACTAAAAAATACTTAGATTAATGAATAAGTCTGAAGAAGATATCCAAAAAACAGAAAACACTAGAACTAAGATTTATAACATTGATGGTTTTTAGGAGCAAGTAAAAAGCAAGTGCAGAAGAACCTTGATGGAGGAACGAAGCAAACTGCAGAGAGACAGAATGAAAGAAGTTATTGGGAAGAAAGGAGAGTGAAATACCTACGGAAATAGAAAACAATTGTACGTAAAAAAAAATATCTGAATAACAGCATTTCAAGACAGAAAGATGCTATCTTCAGATGTATGCATAGGTACCACCCTTCACAATGGCCAAAATATGACTATACTCATTAAATATTACCGATCAAGTGACAGACAGGACAGTAAGGTGGTACACAGACACTTTGTGGCAGCTGTGATCGAGCTGCATATAAAACAAGCATGTAACAACAGCGAGAGTCTCTTCTCGATGGATAGAGATGTCAGTCTCATCACAGCCGTAATGAAGAATTACAATAAAAATAATTCGTCTCTACCACAGTCTCCTTTCTTAAATATATTTACTGTCATTAACAATTGCCGCAAAAAGACACATCATTAAGAATGTTGAGGACAGCGGAGCACCAGTTCTAGCAAACATATTAATTTTTCTCCTGTAAAAGTGGTACACTGTCCAGTCACATTAATCCGACCGCTTGTCAAGAGTTTGAATAACCACCTTCTGCAGTGCGAGATGTGCAGGAGTCAGTGAGATTGTGGAAGTTACCGATAGTGATGTGGAGCCACGCTGACTTCGGTAACCAGGGGTGTGTGGTAACCTCATCCTGGGGCTTTTCGAATCACTCACGTACCCTGTGAGCTGTTTGACATCTTGCATTGTCCTGATGGCAGACACCATTGTGCCAAGGAAGAACAAACTGGGTGTAGTGGTGGACATGTTTCCCAGGGATACATGCACTTTGAGAATGACGGAATGACCCACGGATTGTCACGAAAAAATTCCTCAGATCATAACGCTCCCACCTGGTTGCAGGGTGTTTCCTATCAGACGTTGAGACGTGTTTACTCAGGGAAAAGGCAGATTTCGGTGTGGACAGTGCCTTACTCAGTTACCGTTGGTTTCTCAGCTTTTTCTTTTCTTTTTTTTTTTTTTTTAAAGTCACATACACCCTATTTGGGACAAATAGCGTATAAGATTGGCAATAAGGAACAATTACCAAAGTTGACTGTTAATACAATATCTAATTAAAATTCTTTAGACAAATTGCATTCACGGGTAAAGGCCTTGTTGACCAGAATTCAAATTATTTGTTGGCTGAAGGTCCCAATAGTAATTAGTCAAAACAATTACATGTCTGAAGACCTAGACAGCAAATCCTTGCTGATATATTATAAAAAGGACAATCCTATTAAGGGACGATATCTAATTAAAAATTCTTAAGACAAAATTGCATTCACAGCCGAAGGCCTTATTGACAATCATCACAATCTGATCAAATCAAGAGAGACGTGGGCCTCAGACAGTGCTCCAAGGATCGACCTGGGAAAGTTGCTCAATTTCGTAAACGATGAGACAGGCAGCCAAGAGTTGTATTCACTTAACCGGATGGCAACTCAGACTAGTGACAGTTTAAACGCCGAGCAACACTCTTGCAACATTTACCTAACGTCTGATAACCAACACAACGATGGAATAACCCAGGCAAGGCGGAACCGCGTCTTCTGAATCCAGTGTTAGAACATCCAGAAGCAGAAGGACCCACTACCACCAAAGTAGTCCAAAAGAAATAAATATCCGAACCACAATCAAGGAAGCTGTCGAATTACATGCCTTGCCGGACAGCAGCGGCAAGGCGAGGAAAGGTTCACTGCCGCGAAAATACGCTAACCTCCAGGACAGGTAACATCCAGGGCAGTAACCTCAACGCTAGGCAGAGAAATAACACTGGTGGAACTTCATCAATAAACACAAGGAATTCAATGATTAATAATAAAAGGTGAAGGACAGCTAATTAATTTCGACAACTCCAAACACTCCACTTGTTGCTCTTTGTCTCAATGACCCGGCGAGGAGCAACGAGCGAACAAACGGCGTGATCTCAAAATAGTGGAGTTTTCACTACTGGGTTAATGTTCATTCAACTCAAACGCCCTGGGTCCGGTGGAGAACGAGGTTGTGGCCCTCGCCACTACACCTCCGCGATCCGGTAGTGCCTGCGTGCCGGCAGCAGTCTCGGTACGTCCGCGCGCTGTCGGACCTCACTGATGCTCCATCCCAACCGAGCCGCCCGGCACACTCCGACCCAGAAAACACTTCACGTCCTTCCAAAGATAGTACCACGGTACTAGGTATCGATAACCGCAGACAACGCTAGCAAACGCAGTGGCGCCAGTAAACACAAGAAGAAAACGAGACGCCACTATCCCTATTACACGACGCCAGCCTACCAACAGCACCAATGCGAGCCGCAACACGCCAAAGCCATCTCTTTGAAGGAGCATAAAACGTGATTCATTCGAAAAGGCCAATCTCACCACTCGATAGCAGCGTGCAAATTCCAGCTTTCGTCGCTGATGAAGAGCATGGGCGCATGAAGCAGGAGCACGCTGCGGGGCGCCCGTGAGCAGCAACGTTCACTCAACGGTCTACATCTGCATCTACATGACTACTCTGCAATTCACATTTAAGTGCTTGGCAGAGGGTTCATCGAACCACAATCATACTATCTCTCTACCATTCCACTCCCGAACAGCGCGCGGGAAAAACGAACACCTTAACCTTTCTGTTCGAGCTCTGATTTCTCTTATTTTACTTTGATGATCATTCCTACCTATGTAGATTGGACTCAACAAAATATTTTCGCATTCGGAAGAGAAAGTTGGTGACTGAAATTTCGTAAATAGATCTCGCCGCGACGAAAAACGTCTTTGCTTTAATGACTTCCATCCCAACTCGCGTATCATATCTGCCACACTCTCTCCCCTATTACGTGATAATACAAAACGAGCTGCCCTTTTTTGCACCCTTTCGATGTCCTCCCTCAATCCCACCTGGTAAGGATCCCACACCGTGCAGCAATATTGCAACAGAGGACGAACTAGTGTAGTGTAAGCTGTCTCTTTAGTGGACTTGTTGCATCTTCTAAGTGTCCTGCCAATGAAACGCAACCTTTCGCTCGCCTTCCCCACAATATTATCTATGTGGTGTTTCCAACTGAAGTTGTTCGTAATTTTAACACCCAGGTACTTAGTTGAATTGACAGCCTTGAGAATTGTACTATTTATCGAGTAATCGAATTCCAACGGATTTCTTTTGGAACTCATGTGGATCACCTCACACTTTTCGTTATTTAGCGTCAGCTGCCACCTGCCACACCATACAGCAATCTTTTCTAAATCGATTTGCAACTGATACTGGTCTTCGGATGACCTTACTAGACGGTAAATTACAGCATCATCTGCGAACAACCTAAGAGAACTGCTCAGATTGTCACCCAGGTCATTTATATAGATCAGGAAGAGCAGAGGTCCCAGGACGCTTCCCTGGGGAACACCTGATATCACTTCAGTTTTACTCGATGATTTGCCGTCCATTACTACGAACTGCGACCTTCCTGACAGGAAATCACGAATCCAGTCGCACAACTGAGACGATACCCCGTAGGCCCGCAGCTTGATTAGAAGTCGCTTGTGACGAACGGTGTCAAAAGCTTTCCGGAAATCTAGAAATACGGAATCAACTTGAGAGCCCCTGTCGATAGCGGCCATTACTTCGTGCGAATAAAGGGCTAGCTGCGTTGCACAAGAACGATGTAGGGGTATAAGACATGCTGCTGGCAGCTGCTTATCCAACGGCGGCAGGGAGCACACGACGTTGACGATACATTGTTGTGACCATAGAATCGTCTGGGCGCGCAGTTGCTCAACAGTTGCATATCTATTCGTCCACACTCATCTCCTCAGCCATCGTTCACGCATGTCATCTATGGCCCGTGGTGCACCAGAATTGCCTCATTGCCGGTTTTCAGTATCAACATTTTGCCATGCATGGTCTACTCTAACCACGGAACCACGGTGGCACACTAACAGTTCACAAACTTAGCCGTTTAGGAAATGCTTCCACCCTTGAGTCGAAAACCAATCGTCATGCCCGTTTGGTCATCAGATCAATCACTCCGTTTCCGCATTATTCAACGACTGCAGCGTTTGCCGCATCCCCCAGACAAGCTTTATATAGCCTCCGCTGCTAGTGCTGCCACCTGTCGTCTGTGAGTGGTTATTGCACAGAGGGGGTTGGGGGTTGGGTTGTTTGGGGAAGGAGACCAGACAGCAAGGTCATCGGTCTCACCGGATTAGGGAAGGCCGGGGAAGGAAGTCGGCCGTGCCCTTTGAAAGGAACCATCCCGGCATTTGCCTGGAGCGATTTTGGGAAATCACGGAAAACCTAAATCAGCGTGGCCGGACGCGGGATTGAACCGTCGTCCTCCCGAATGCGAGTATTACACAGAGACCTCGAACACAAGCGGTCGTCTCTCTAATGTGACTGTACCTTTATGCACTAACCATCCTTTTTTCTCTACCCCATTTCTGAATCAGCCGTGCGGACAGTCTGCTATACATCAACATTCTTTCTTTCTGATTTCTAAAAACTTTTCATATCAGATCTCTGATAATAATCCATCGAGGACAGTGGTACAGCAGCCGGACGTGAAGTTCTTGAATAGTGATAACTGAAACAAACAGCTGTATCGTAATCCAACGTCGTTTATTTACATCACGCTACCAGTTTCGACGGAAAAAGAGAGTCATCTTCAAGTCCCAAGCGTAATCTGCCATCGACGTACGAATCACAATGACGACGACTAACGGAATTGTTCAGAAAGGAAGTTGTACCGTTTCTATTTGGAAACTCCGGTGGTCTTTCTCGTTGTGATTCGTACGTCGATGGCAGATTACGCTAGGGGTTTGATGATAACGCTTTTTTGTGTAAAAACTGGTAGCATGATTTTGAAACATCCTCTTAGAAAAATTTATGAATTACTGTGCTGGTAAACCTCTACGTTATTTGTTTTTCCAGCAGCTGAGCAAAACGGAACGTACTCACACATTTCTCTCTTTACTTATTCTGATCATCAGTAAACTGACACACATTTTTTTAATTTTTTTTTTTTAGCGCAACGGAATCTGACTTTCGATAACCACTACAAAAGAATGGCTCTGACTAACAATAACCTGTACCTTTCATGAATCACTTACCTCAAAAAAATCTTCGTTACTCGAACTACTACAATACAGCGAGCGCCAATACTGCCAGATAAACAAAAGATTCGAACTACTGAAGGCACTAACTACTGATAGACATAGTTAGCAAATAAAAAAGAGTTTGCTACAGAACAAACAATGTATTTGCCTTAACAGTGTTAAAAGGCATCATATATATATATATATATATATATATATATATATATATATATATATATATATATATATATATATATCAATTCATGACATCCAGTCTAACAAATTTCCTGTTTCTGACGGACACACGTCCAGATCGTCCGCTCTCAAAACTCCGCCATCTCTCTCCCCACATCCACCACTGCTGGCGGCTCACCTCCAACTGCGCAACGCTCCGCGCTGTTCACATCCAAATGCCCAACACTACAATAGCAAATATTCCAACAATGCCAACCAGCCACAGACTGCAGCCAGTGATTTCCATACAGAACGCTACGTGACGTTACCAACATAAAAACCTAAACAGCCTACTAACAACATCAACATTCTTTCTTTCTGATTTATAATGACTTTTCATATCAGGTCTCTGATAATCCATCGAGGACAGTGGTACAGCAGCCGGACGTGAAGTACTTGAATAATTATGATTGTAACAAACAGCTTTATCGTAATCCAACGTCGTTTGAAACTTCATGGCAGATTAAAACTGTGTGCGGGACCGAGACTCGAATTTGGGCCCTTTGCCATTCGCGGGGAAGTGCTCTACCATCTTAGCTACCCAAGCACGACTCACGCCCCGTCCTCACAGCAGTACTTCTGTCAGTACCTCGTCTCTTACCTTCCAAACTTTACAGAAGCTATCCTGCGAACCTTACAGAACTAGCACTAGTGAAAGAAAGGATATTCCGGAGTCTTGGCTTAGCCACAGCTTGGGGGATGTTTCCAGAATGAGATTTTCACTCTGCAGCGGAGTGTGCGCGTGTATGAAACTTCCTTGCAGATACGTACGTAGAGCACTTGCCCGCGAAAGGCAAAGGTCCCGAGTTCGAGCCTCGGTCCGGCACACAGTTTTAATCCGCCAGGAAGTTTCATATCAGTGAAAATCTCATTCTACCTGTGTCGTTTATTTACATCGACGCAAAAGAGAGTCATCTTCATGCCCGAAGCGTAATCTGCCATCGACGTACGAATCACAATGACAACGACTAACGGAGTCTTCAGAAGGGAAGTTGTACCGTTTCTATTTGAAATCTCCGTTGGTCTTTCTCATTGCGATGGCAGGTTACGCTTGGGGTTTGAAGATAACGCTTTTTTGTGTAGAAACTGGTAGCATGATTTTGAAACATCCCCTTGGAAAAATTTATGAATTACTGTGCTGGTAAACCTCTACGTTATTCGTTTTTCAAGCAGCTGAGCAAAACGGAACGTAGTCAGACATTTCTCTCTTTACTTATTCTGATCTTGCGCAACGCAGTCTGACTTTCAATAATCTCTACAAAAGAATGGCCCCGGCTAACAATAACCAACATCTTTCATGAATCACTTACCTCACAAAAATCTTCGTCACTCGAACTACTGCAATTCTGCGAGCGCCAATACTGCCAGCTAAATAAAAGATTCTAACTACTGAAGTCACTAACTACTGATAGGCATAGTTGGCAAATGCAAGATTTTGATAGAGAACAAACAACAATGTATTTACCTTAATAGTGTTCAAAAGTCATCATATATATAATCAGTTCATGACATCCAGTCTTACAAATTTCCTGTTTCTGACAGACACACGTCCAGATCGTCCGCTCTCAAAATTCTGCCAATTCTCTCCACACATCCACCACTGCTGGCGGCTCACGTCCAACTGCGCAACGCTAAGCGCTGTTCACATCCAACTGCCCAACACTACAATAGCGAATATTCCAACAATGCCAACCAGCACAGTCAGTGATTTTCACACTGGGCGCTACGTGATTTTACCAACATAAAAACCTCGTCTCTTACCTTCCAAACTTTACAGAAGCTATCCTGCGAACCTTGCAGAACTAGCACTAGTGAAAGAAAGGATATTCCGGAGACTTGGCTTAGCCACAGCCTGGGGGATGTTTCCAGAATGAGATTTTCACTCTGCAGCGGAGTGTGCGCGTGTATGAAACTTCCTGGCAGATACGTACGTAGAGCACTTGCCCGCGAAAGGCAAAGGTCCCGAGTTCGAGTCTCGGTCTGGCACACAGTTTTAAACTGCCAGGAAGTTTCATATAAGTGAAAATCTCATTCTACCTGTGTCGTTTATTTACATCGACGCAAAAGAGAGTCATCTTCATGGCCGAAGCGTAATCTGCCATCGACGTACGAATCACAATGACAACGACTAACGGAGTCTTCAGAAGGGAAGTTGTACCGTATCTATTTGAAATCTCCGTTGTCTTTCTCATTGCGATTCGTGCGTCGATGGCAGATTACGCTTGGGATTTGAAGACAACGCTTTTTTGTATAGCAACTGGTAGCATGATTTGAATAAACGACGTTGGATTGCAGTACAGCTGTTGATTTCAATTATTATTCAAGTATTCATATCTAGTTCTATCTTCATAGTTCTCGATTCCGAAGAAAGCTGGAAAAAACCTCAATGTTTGCAGTGTCTTATAAGAGAAATTATTATTTCTTTAAAGACCAGGAAAACGTAATATCAAGCATATTATTTTAGTTAAGTTAAGAAAACCTGCATGAAAGGCAAGCAACAGGCAGTCATGGCCACGTTTCCAGGGATATGTATCACGCGGCCAAGGAGACTGAAGAGCGCATCCGAATTTCTACGTCTGGGAAGGAGATCTGTCCCTGGCCTTATCGATGTCGCGCGGAAACCGCGCTAACGTCACGTCTGCCGTTGCCGGGGCAACGGCTTCCGTGGAGAGCATCCCAACAAGGCGCGTGCCGCACCTGCTCTTACCGCTCACCTCCACCCCCTACTGCCGCCTCCCGCCTCCCGCCTTCTCGCGCCGAGACAAGAAGCCGGCAAGGCGGAGACGCCCCAGCCAATCAGCCCAGGCGCCGCCGCAGCCGGGACAGCCTTCGGAACGTCGCCTCGCGCACGTGACCGCAGCTTTATTAGCGAGCGTGATGCCCGGATGCAAATGCAGGCCTACTGCAGCCCCTGTAAGGGAGACGGTACACCAGGTGCAGCAAAGTTATCTGAAACGTCAAAGTCGTGTCGTCACTCCCAGATTTTACACTAAGAGCTTATAAGGGGGCCTTACGAAGTTTCCATTGCCAATTTCATTCGCATCGACACTATGTCTAGGGCATGGCAAGGATTCCAGCTTATGTAAACTGGAAGACGCAACTCTCAAACGTTTTCTATAAAATCGAGTCTGAAAATTTTAGGCGTACTTATAAGGTTATTCAAAATGCCCGCAGTCGAACAAGAAGCGCGTAGCTTCACTTGCATGAAGTCGCTGGATCGATTCTCTCTCTTGATACTTTCTTTCTTTCCTATGTAAGTCTAACGAAAGTTTATTATGATAGTGCAAAGTACAAAATTCCTTTCTGGACGCTTTCTCGCCAGATGACGCCTCTAGCCTCGTAAGCCTCCGGAACATAATCGTTGTCCACTTTCGCTTCCTTCTCTTCGGGCACCAGAATCATCTAATGAAGATGAGGCAACGTCTTCAGTTTCTTCAAACAGATCTCCTCCGTCGATCTGTTACTCGGCAATTAGTTCGTTTTATACAGCACGTTCTTTCTCCGCCAGCATTTTAAAAGCGTTGCAAAGATATTTCGTCTCATATATTGGAGAAGGATTCGAAGCAATGAGATTGTTTTGGTGAGTATTTCGCTGGATGCGACTGCCGTTTTATCGTCCACAACTGAAACCACACTATAAAGTGATTCGGCTTCACAGTCGCGTCCACTTTCTCGTACTGAAGAAATACCAGACTCATCACTACCTTTACTCGTAAAACCAGACATCTTGGAGCGTTAGGAAGCAACTATCTCAAGAGCCAAAAGACGTATGAAGTATTATCTGGATTTGTGAATGCTGTCCCCCTTCTCCATTCAACAACATAAAGTCGTTTGCGCACATGCAGTTGTTTCCGGTGGTTCTAAACAATGTGCAAGAATACCTGAAAAATGGGTTCATATGGCCACTCACAGTCAAAATAAATATGTCGTTAGAATTACGTGGGAATGAAAAAGAAACACAAGTAGCGGTAGGGAAATTCGATCTCCTCCCTGAACACGAGCGACCATACAAAGACTGTAAACATGCTAAAATTTTCCAACTCAATTTTCTCGAGAAGAGACGAGAGCTACGTCTTCCTGTTTAAATATGTCGAAGTCGTAGCCGTGTCCTAAAAACCTTGTTCACATAAGGGGAAGTTCGCACCGCTCCCTGTTAGCTCCTCACTGTACAAAGATGCACATCACGTCTGTCCCTATGTTTATTGTTTACAAGCTACTGATGGAAGAGATATAAAACTGCAGGAGGAACAGTTATCTATGTTAAAATTAGGTTTGCGGGTGATATAGCACTTCTGGTAGAATGAATGTAGAACTTGGAGGAACAAATGAAACGAATAGTTTGCATACTGATCAGAGAATATGAGTTCTGGTGGAACAAAGCAAAGACGAAGGTGACGATGACTGATGGTACGAAGAAGTGTGACTTGCATAACATCAAAACTGGGAATCACAGAGCAGCAGCGGAAGAGGTAGAATTCTGCAGTCTCACAAGAAAAATTACAGAGGATGGCTGTTGCAAGAGTTGCATGGGATAGGTGAAGATCTTTCCGCACTACTGGTATCGGATATTATTTAGAAATGAAAACGAAGTTGCTGAAGGTGTACGTCTGGAGTAGAGCGCAGCACTAGACAGATGTGAAACGCAGAACATCGAAAATGTGGGGAAGAAGGAAATGGAAACTATCCAAGAGTGTCAAAAGTTAAGCAGATAGGTAAAGTACGAAATCAATAAGTACTAGAAAGGAGATATCTGTAAAGAAGTCTTTGAAAGCCCCTAACGAGATGAGTGAACAGATTAGTGGGGCGTCTGGTATGGCGTTCAGGACCAGTTAACATTTTCCTGCAACCTTCAGCAGAATGGATAACAGTTACAGACTGGAATATGCAGAACAGGTAGATCTAGGTGGTAACAGTTACACAGGAGTGGAAATATTATTAGAAGATAGGGAAACAATTTAAGACAGAATAAACTAAATGAAATACTGTGCAGGTCTGGGAGGAGTATACCTCTACAGAGGATGGTGAAGGAGCCATTATCAGGGTTTGCCAGCATGGTGACCAGTTCTACCACTTGGCAGTTGTGGGTTTAATAGGCTGCTAAGGTGCCACAGGAATCCGACGGAGGCGAAGGTGGCTTCAGAAAGACAACTTGCGTTCATAAAAATTCTTTATTCTTCCAATAAACTGGAGAAGATACAACTGCGCGACCTCGTCCGGTGAGCGCAGCCTGACGTCGATGCACGGCCCCTTCGAATTTGTACCACAGAGACGGCGGCAGCCCCTGAAGGTTTCGTATGCTGCCTGATGCCAGCGTGTTTACAACACGCTGAGTGACAACATTCTTGAAGGCCAGAGTGGCTGTGCTTGGCGAAGTTACAAATGTGTAACTGAATACTGTTGCGACGCGGTAGACCCAACTCCGGACCTCTGCATAAGAGTGGCATGATGATGATGATGATGATGATGATGATGATGATGATTGTGGTTTTCCAGCGAGTGCTGGAGGGTCCAGCAGTACAGAGGACATATCGCTAAGGTCTCCAGCTCAAACCTCCATTTTGGCTCGATTGCCATGTATAAATAACGGCTTGATAACAGTTTGTTTGGCTGTCCGACAATAAGTTATGCACTGCTGGTTAACACAAGACTGTATCGACCAGTCGTTCGAGCATGTTGCTAAGTATGACGTAAAGTGTGGGGCGGCACGAGTCTTCTGAGCCGTAACTGGAACACCACTTCCCAAACTTCCTTGGCTTTGTGGTATTCCATCCGTACTGCAACAATACTGATGTCTTAAACAACAAATCGCAGCCAGTTACTCAGACTCCACAAGCTACTTAGGTTCTCCAATACTTCATTAGACAAGAAAAATAACTAAATCTCTACACGTTCGACAGTAATGTTCGTCATATTCCATATTTTTACTCCATGCACGCCCACTCCAGAATCTTGGAGGGTGCAATTTTAATTGGAACTACACTATGTCATCAAAAGTATCCGGACATCTAGCTAAAAATGACTTACATGTTCGTGGCGCCCTCCACCGGTAATGCTGGTATTCCATATGGTGTTGGCCCACCGTCAGCCTTGATGACAGCTTTCGTTCTCGCAGGCACACGTTTAATCAGGTGCTGGAAGGTTACTCGGGGAATGGCAGCCATTCTTCACGGAGTGCTGCACTGACGACAGTAATCCATGTCGGTCGGCGAGGCCTGGCACGAAGTCTGTGTTTCAAAACATGCCAGTTTGTGCTATAGGATTCAGTCAGGACTATGTGCAGGCCAGTCGATTACAGGGATGTTTTGTGTTGTGTAACCAGTCCGCCTCAGACCGTGCATTATGAACAGGTGCTCGATCCTGTTGGAAAATATAATAGCCACCCCAGAAATGCTCTTCAATAGTGGGAAGCAAGAAGGTGCTTAAAATATCTATTTTGGCCTGTGCTGCTATAGTGACACGCAAAACAACAAGGCGTGCAAGCTCCTCCTTGAAAAACACGACCACACCATAACACCACTGCCCCCGAATTTTACTGTTAGCACTACACACGCTGGCAGATGACGTTCACCTAGCATTCGGATCGCCACATTGTGTACCGTGATTTGTCACTCCACACAACGTTTTTCCACTGTTCAATCGACCAATGTTTAGCTCCTTACAGCAGCGAGGTTTAGTTTCGTTCGGCATTTAGCGGCGTGATGTGTGGCTTATCAGCAGCCGGTAGACATTGAAATCGAAGTTTTCTTACCTCCCGCCTAACTGTTGTAGTACTTGCAGTGGATCCTGATGCAATTTGCAATTCCTGTGTGATGGTCTGGACTAATATCTGCCTATTACACATTGCGACCATCTTCAACTCTCAGCGGTCTCTGTCAGTCAGCAGACGAGGTCTGTGTGTCCCTTGACGTTTCTACTTCACTATCACATCGGAAACAGTGGACCTAGAGATGTTTAGGATTGTGAAAATCTCGCGTACAGACGTATGACACAAGTGACACCCAATCACCTGACCACGTTCGAAGTCCATGAATTCCGCGGAGCACCCATTATGCTCTCCCACAATATCTAATGACTACTGACGTCGCTGATATGGAGTACCTGGCAGTAGGTGGCAGCACAATGCAACTAATATGAAAAACGTATGTTTTTGGGGGTATCCGGATACTTTTGAACACATAGTGTTTCAATGAGCTTAGCGCTAAGTATCAAATGGTTCAAATAGCTCTGAGCACTATGGGACGTAACATCTATGGTCATCAGTCCCCTAGAACTTAGAACTACTTAAACCTAACTGACCTAAGGACATCACACAACACCCAGTCAGCACGAGGCAGAGAAAATCCCTGACCCCGCCGGGAATCGAACCCGGGAACCCGGGCGCGGGAAGCGAGAACGCTACCGCACGACCACTAGCTGCGGACAGAGAGAGAGAGAGAGAGAGAGAGAGAGAGAGAGAGAGAGAGAGAGAGAATTTTTCTGCATAATCCACAAATTTTATTTATACCATATAAACCGAATGGAATTTTTTCTCTTTGTGAAATCTGCAGTTCAAAATTACATCTTCTGTTTTGAGACCTTCTGCTTTTTCTTAGTATGGTCAATACACAAAGAATGTTACACAGACTGCAACACTGGCAGTATTAATCATGTGCACACCTCTAATTACTGTTCTGAATCTACATTTAGCGAAGACTTTATAATGGCATTCCTGAATATGATATTTTGTATCTTGCTCATTTAAGGAGTAAACACCTTTCTGTACAGTTCAGAGATTTATGATATAATAGAGAGCCCGTCACTGGGTGTGTGTTCTGTATGTAACCAATTCAAGGGAGTAAGATATGACTGAAACGAGCTGATAATAAAATGGAG
The DNA here is from genome assembly GCF_023898315.1 of Schistocerca nitens. Taxonomy (NCBI): domain Eukaryota; kingdom Metazoa; phylum Arthropoda; class Insecta; order Orthoptera; family Acrididae; genus Schistocerca; species Schistocerca nitens. The sequence goes on from NC_064620.1 coordinate 53,813,950, forward strand.
AAATGAAATTCGTCATAATGTTACCAAAATAAAAACTAAAAGGCATCATCATACGTAGCAAAGGATAGCATTTGATATCGTAAATATATATCCGGAGTCACGTTCGGCTATATATCGTGTTTGCAAAATAAAATGTCTTTCTAATTCAGAATTTTACTAGTCACTGTTGCTCCCCCCGAATGCGGATCAGAGCTTTAGCCGCTTCACCACTTGTTAAGACGAGGAATTATGTCCATCTGGGAAATAAGGCCGGCCGGTGTGGCCAAGCGGTTAAAGGCGCTACAGTCTGGAACCGCGTGACCGCTACGGTCGCAGGTTCGAATCCTGCTTCGGGCATGGATGTGTGTGATGTCCTTAGGTTAGTTAGGTTTAAGTAGTTCTAAGTTCTAGGGGACTCATGACCTTAGAAGTTAAGTCCCATAGTGCTCAGAGCCATTTGAACCATTTTTTTCTGGGAAATAAAATTGTTTCACGTTGATCAACAAACAATCATGAAATTTCAGCACTGTGTCTCATTTTGCAAAGCAATTTGTTAAAGTAGCTGTGTAAGTTACCTTGCTGAAATAATGAAGCTTCACTACAGCATGAATGCTGCACAGTTTTTCTTTGGTAACAACCTGCCGCGGTTACCTCTCCATTTCAAACGTCTTCACCCTAGCCAAGACTCACACCCTACGTCCTTAACTGAAGTGGTCGACAGAAGGAAGAGTTAAACTTCTTTTCAATGTCAGTCTTTTAGAATCCACCTCATGATCCTAACAAGTGGTTCCAAATGTACCTACCGGCCGGGGTGGCCGAGCGGTTCTAGGCGCTACAGTCTGGAATTGCGCGACCGCTACGGTCGTAGGTTTGAATCCTGCCTCGGGCATGGATGTGTGTGATGTCTTTAGATTAGTTAGGTTTAAGTAGTTCGAAGTTCTAGGGGACTGATAACCTCAGAAGTTAAGTCCCAGAGTGCTCAGAGCCATTTGAACCATTTGAACCAAATGTACCTCAGTTAATCTTTGTGTAGTATATACATTATTTTGTCCCATTACATTTAAGTTTGTTGTTGTTGTTGTTGTTGTTGTGGTCTTCAGTCCTGAGACTGGTATGATGCAGCTCTCCATGCTACTCTATCCTCTATCCCGAGAACATGCAGCTTTACTGTATGGTTAAATGATGATGGCGTCTTCTTGGGTAAAATATTCCGGAGGTAAAATAGTCCCCCATTCGGATCTCCGGGCGGGGACTACTCAAGAGGACGTCGTTATCAGGAGAAAGAAAACTGGCATCCTACGGATCGGAGCGTGGAATGTCAGATCCCTTAATCGGGCAGGTAGGTTAGAAAATTTAAAAATGGAAATGGATAGGTTAAAGTTAGATATAGTGGGAATTAGTGAAGTTCGGTGGCAGGAGGAACAAGACTTTTGGTCAGGTGATTACAGGGTTATAAATACAAAATCAAATAGGGGTAATGCAGGAGTAGGTTTAATAATGAATACAAAAATAGGAGTGCGGGTTAGCTACTACAAACAGCATAGTGAACGCATTATTGTGGCCAAGATAGACACAAAGCCCATGCCTACTACAGTAGTACAGGTTTATATGCCAACTAGCTCTGCAGATGAAGAAATTGATGAAATGTATGACGAGATAAAAGAAATTATTCAGGTAGTGAAGGGAGACGAAAATTTAATAGTCATGGGTGACTGGAATTCGTCAGTAGGAAAAGGGAGAGAAGGAAACATAGTAGGTGAATATGGATCGGGGGGAAGAAATGAAAGAGGAAGCCGCCTGGTAGAATTTTGCACAGAGCATAACTTAATCATTTATGTCATTGAATTCAACCTGTAATATAATATGCAATAACTCAAAACACGATATTTTTGGTTAGACCTTTCTTCTGCTAACATCTTCACTTATTTGTTGTATATAATCCAGTCATTAATTTTCCATAAATTTGTGCCCTCTACCTCTTTCTCTAAAACCATTATGCCTGTACACAACAGCCATCACTTTGCTCATTCTTTTGCTTATAGTTTTTGTGTGTGCCTTTGATAGTCGTCGACTTCTTTTGTCGAGGAATTTATACACTAAGCTGCTCATCTTCTTTTGTCAACATTACCTTGGCCATTATGTGCTGTTTTGGTTAAGAATCCTATGTCAAGAAAAAAATGTTGAGCCACAAACCGCATCAGCAATGGTGCAAGGTGCTTCTCAGTACTTATGTAGCAGAATTTCTAACGTCATCTATGAAATGGTCCAAATGACGTTGTTAATTTGCAGATCTCATTTTTGCTACCCATCAATACTTCCCTCTTTTTTACGTGTAGCCTTAATCGTTATTCTGTTTTTGTAGATTATTCATTACATTCAACAGGTTGTCTACTTCCTCCAGTTTCACAAAAGAAAGCAATGTTATCAGCGAATATGATCATTCCTATCGCTCAATGTGAATTTCAATCTCAGTTCTGAGAATTTCTTTTAATTCCTTCGTTGATCCTTCGGTGATTATAATGAACAATAGAGGAGAAAGGCTGCATCCATACCAGTAGTTTCCTTTAATCCTTCTCTCTTTCTTTCTCATTCCTACCGTTCGCTCTACCTTCTTGTACATACCGTGTTCTAGCGAACCCGGCAGTCATTCAAGATTGCTCAATATACATCCTAATCTGGGCGATCTATGGGGTTTTTGTCAGGACACAAATTTCTGCTCCTCATGGTGACTTCGCCACAATGAAAGTAGAGAACTGGAAACCGTAATAAATCAAATACAATATGGATTAAAGGAGACTACTTTGTTTTCAGTTTTTTTCGATATTTCTAAGGATGTTTTAAAACTTTTTATGCACAATATAATTACAAAAATTCATAATAGTCGATCATTATCGTTTTTCAGCAGTGTTTTAAGAGTATGAACTGACTTTCCGAGCTACCAGTTCGTGAAAGAGCAGCATACAGCTGACCGTGGTAAAAGCACTCAGCTCATCAATCTATTCTAGTTTATTTGAATGTCCGACTTTGAGTCTTCTTTACAGTTACTCCAAGCAGAACCTCGATTCACTCAAACTGAACGGGTAAATCGGTGGCGGTCATTGGTGTATGATAGAGACCTCCCCATCAGTTTGATTTTGCATAGTTTTAATCTGGGAACGGGTAGCATTACAAAGTTCGGGACGCTTGTGTAGTAATATTCTTATCACACGCCGACAACCCACACATAAAGCTTTCCTAATACACTCCTGGAAATTGAAATAAGAACACCGTGAATTCATTGTCCCAGGAAGGGGAAACTTTATTGACACATTCCTGGGGTCAGATACATCACATGATCACACTGACAGAACCACAGGCACATAGACACAGGCAACAGAGCATGCACAATGTCGGAACTAGTACAGTGTATGTCCACCTTTCGCAGCAATGCAGGCTGCTATTCTCCCATGGAGACGATCGTAGAGATGCTGGATGTAGTCCTGTGGAACGGCTTGCCATGCCATTTCCACCTGGCGCCTCAGTTGGACCAGCGTTCGTGCTGGACGTGCAGACCGCGTGAGACGACGCTTCATCCAGTCCCAAACATGCTCAATGGGGGACAGATCCGGAGATCTTGCCGGCCAGGGTAGTTGACTTACACCTTCTAGAGCACGTTGGGTGGCACGGGATACATGCGGACGTGCATTGTCCTGTTTGGATGTACCGTGCACTATTCAGTGTCCCCTCGACGATCACCAGTGGTATACGGCCAGTGTAGGAGATCGCACCCCACACCATGATGCCGGGTGTTGGCCCTGTGTGCCTCGGTCGTATGCAGTCCTGATTGTGGCGCTCACCTGCACGGCGCCAAACACGCATACGACCATCATTGGCACCAGGCCAGAAGCGACTCTCATCGCTGAAGACGACACGTCTCCATTCGTCCCTCCATTCACGCCTGTCGCGACACCACTGGAGGCGGGCTGCACGATGTTGGGGCGTGAGTGGAAGACGGCCTAACGGTGTGCGGGACCGTAGCCCAGCTTCATGGAGACGGTTGCGAATGGTCCTCGCCGATACCCCAGGAGCAACAGTGTCCCTAATTTGCTGCGAAGTGGCGGTGCGGTCCCCTACGGCACTGCGTAGGATCCTACGGTCTTGGCGTGCATCCGTGCGTCGCTGCGGTCCGGTCCCAGGTCGACGGGCACGTGCACCTTCCGCCGACCACTGGCGACAACATCGATGTACTGTGGAGACCTGACGCCCCACGTGTTGAGCAATTCGGCGGTACGTCCACCCGGCCTCCCGCATGCCCACTATACGCCCTCGCTCAAAGTCCGTCAACTGCACATACGGTTCACGTCCACGCTGTCGCGGCATGCTACCAGTGTTAAAGACTGCGATGGAGCTCCGTATGCCACGGCAAACTGGCTGACACTGACGGCGGCGGTGCACAAATGCTGCGCAGCTAGCGCCATTCGACGGCCAACACCGCGGTTCCTGGTGTGTCCGCTGTGCCGTGCGTGTGATCATTGCTTGTACAGCCCTCTCGCAGTGTCCGGAGCAAGTATGGTGGGTCTGACACACCGGTGTCAATGTGTTCTTTTTTCCATTTCCAGGAGTGTATAAAGGCTATGTATTAAATAAAGCCGATTGCAAGAAAGAAAAGAATGAATGAAAAACATTGTTGGACTAGAAATTTATACAAATTTGCTTTAAAATTATATATCCGGAGAAACAATACGTATGGAAAGAATTTCAGTGCTGCAGTAAACGCCCAGCTAACGTAGTTAAAAGGACTGCGAGAAACTAAAAGAAACTACACACTCTTACAGCACGACTCATTTTATTCTTTCTCGCTGTTGGTTTTAACAGAAAACCTGTGCATTATTGTTTCAAAAACACAGTACGAATGACAGCTACGAGCTGGATAATTCCAAACGGGTGCAAGACAAACTTGGCGCTACAGCGAGATGGTGCAAGATTACAAATTACAGTTGAAACTGGTAAAGGCAACAGCAGTTGGGTTTAACAGAAAACCTATACTTTATTGTTTAAAACATGCTGTTCCAGCGAAAATATACGTCCAGGTCAATACCAGAAGGGTGAAAGAAGAACTCGACGCTACAGCGAGAAGCAAAGTACTGTTAAAACTTGCAAAGACGACTGCCATTTTCATCAGCAGCCTGCAGACGACTGTTACATTGTGACTGAATAGAGGAAACATTCCATGGAGTACTAAGACGACAGGCTTAGAGGTTACCCTGGACAAACAATTCTTCCTCTACAAGCATATGCTAGATATTAGAAACAAAACCACTGGAATGTGTACGAAACTTTTCCTCCTTTTTAAAAAATGGTTCAAATGGCTCTGAGCACTATGGGACTTAACTACTGAGGTCATCAGTCCCCCAGGACTTAGAACTACTTAAACCTAACTAACCTAAGGACATCACACACATCCATGTCCGAGGCAGGATTCGAACCTGCGACCGTAGCGGTCGCGCGGTTCCAGACTGAAGCGCCTACAACCGTTCGGCCACACGCGTTTTTCTGTACCCATTGATCTGGGGCTGTAAAATGCCTCGCATCACTATTTCCAATGTCGACTCTTAAAATACTGCAGCAATAGCGTCGTGATTACTGAAGGCGCATGCAGCAGAAACATAGAACAGGCTGCTGCAGACCACAGCTAGAACTGAGAAACGCCTGCAGCAGTTTCTTAGGGTTCCCGCAGATTGTCTACTCAGGACAATGGCGGCTCGTTTGCGTAACTACCCCCGCGACGCTAACAAAGAGGCATTGGATTATTACGGGAAACAGGGGGCGGGACCTACCACACCGAATTACTGTAAGTGGGGAGCTCATCGGAAGTACTGAAGCAAAGCACTCCTGCAGTCTTAATAAGTGCGGCCGTCTCTATTCCGACAATATACGTCGCTACTTCATTACGGAGCTCAGCTTTCAACCACGGAGAAGTCATCGTCTTTCCCTTTTATTCATATAGAGCTCAAAACTGCAAATTCAAAATTGTTTATTAAGTGTAGGATTTGTAAATTTAATTGAACAGTCCATTTGTGAAAAAATCGATTCCTCCTATGGACACTTCTTTCAACAGCTTAACAATAATGCCTAGATCATCAGCAAAAAGCGCTAATTTCGCGTCCTTATTCAGTTATGTCCGTGACGTAATATGCCAGTTAGATGTGCAGTTGGTCGTGTTAGCCTCTTAAATACGCTTACGCCGAACGTTTGAGTCTTAATGACTGCATACACAACGTCATCAATTTTATGCGTTATATCTGGCACCTTAAGCACAGTACGCTATCGCGGGCTCTCGAATTTTCGTATTACAGGACGAGATCAGTTAGACGGATTCCGGTGTTACTGTGTACGTGGCTAAGAGGTTTTGTATGTTTTTTTCTCACATCCGTTGGTGAAACGATTCTGTTGTTGCTCCGTGAGTGCCGGCTGTGGTAGGGGAAAACCGAGAGACGCAAAGCAAAATCTTGTTGCGAAAAACTTATGTGTTGCCAAAATCCTCGATAGATAGAAAAGTTTCTTCTATACGTCGATACACAGATTTCCTCCGAGACCGGTAGATAGAAGTATTGTATAGAGGAGGCTTTACCGCTTTGGGTGGAGGGAGAAACTTGGGGAGTGAACTTTTGTATTTACTGGAAGTGATGAACTTCACCGATATATCTTCAAAGACGCTTTTGATGTCATTTGTATGCGGCCGAGCTGTGTGGGCTCAAACTAATATCGTCAAGGATATAACTTTCCTCTGAGTAGCTGGGACGCATTGAAAAACGAGAACATTTCAGATGAGAACCAATCAGTAAGACTTCCCACTCAATGGGAAACCCATCTTTCCGGCAGCTTTAACATCAGGCGTGTAGGACGTAAAGTAAGCCATAAAATATTATATAAGTCGGTCGTCAGGTTCCTAAGAATCCGTCTGGACATGGTTCTAAGTTACATACCTAGTAAATAGTAACGTTTAACGTGTAAAAGCAATACTTATGACATTTGGGATCTTTTGTTTTATTGAAATTCACTGAGTCGGCTGACAATATATATGTTCTCAGAACACTAAATTGTTTCTGCCTTCTCTCGGCACTTCTCAGAACATTGGAGGCTAGGATAAATTATCAAACTATTTTGAAAATGTATAGGCATGTGGAATACGCACAATACTTCACGTTCCGCTATAGAGAGAAGAGACTAAAATAATTTAGAAAAAGTCGTAATTTAATATTACGTAAGGTGACACCACTACATTTGCCACGGTAATCGCCTTGTGTTCGAATATTTAACATAGACAATGCTCTATAACTTCACAACTTACGTGTTCGGCGTAAATGTATTGTCACAAAAGTACTTCGCGATGTAATTTTCGATCTGCAAAACAGTTTTACTAAGAACTGGACTTATCCGGCTTGTAATTTAGTCAAGTCTCTCACAAATATGGGTCTCTGACTCATTCTGTTTATATTCTACCATCTGTCGAATTTTCGCTTTCAGATCACGAAGTTACGTTCACTACTGTTCATATGTCTGTCCGCCAATAAAGTTAAGTTAGCTGCGGATTCCACGGGTCGCATGCATTGCTTGAGCGAAGCAGAAAATGAAAGACTGGGAGTTATGCATAGATGAAGGGAGTATGCCGGAAACATCAGATCTTGCATAACATTTATGGTATGGTGTCAGGTGCTTGACATTGATATTGATGATACCCCTGACTGTGGAACCTATGAAGAAAACAGAGCCTGTTAAACACTCGTAGCCTAATAGACCTCATAGAGACTGATAATATATGAACATGAGGCGGGTCTCCAATAAACATGCGACGAAAAAAAATGAAAGAAAATGACTGGAAAAAGGGACCAGGATAGTACGAAATTAGCGAAAGATTTCCCAGGTGTCAGAAGGATTCGTAGAGGGCCAAAATAGTAGGGCTGGGTAGAGACCAGAATATATCCAACAAATAATCGAGGACGTTTGGCGCAAGTGCTACTCTGGCACGAAGACAATGGCACAGGTCAAGAAATATTGGCGGGTTGAATACATACAAACATTAATCATTGTTCCATAGGTCATGAATACGACATTTTGTAATGCCTATTGGAAGACTGATAGCCGGTAAAGTATATACATGGGCATAGTCACCCTTTATGAGCATCATTAGCTCTGTAGTGATAAAGCTAACAAAAGTTAACAAACATCTGACCTAACCATTCTGACCAATGTTGGAAAAATTCTGGAGTGTTTTTACTATGTTTATCTATATAACAGCAGTAGAGCTATCACAGGACTAATGGCTGGTATAGTTATGCCTTCAGGTGGACACATTAAATATTTGAATCACGTACAAGAGAGAGATATGTAAAGAATGTTAAACTGATGAAATACCTCTGTTTAATAAATTTGAAGAATGTAATATTGTTGAAATATGACTGATAATCAGAGAGAAACCAGTGGACCAACGACAGCCACGAGGGTTGCCTGCTAGAACAGTAGTTTCCATAATGAATTTTCTATAGTCGCCTCCAGTACACCTGTGAGAAGTTAGCTAAGGCAAAAATAAACGAGTGACTAAGAAAGGGATTAAATACGTAAATTTCGTTCCAACGTATCCATAGTGAGAGATCCTGCAGTGTGAATAACTTGACAGAAACATAAAAATACAGAAAAAATAGCTCACTTCAATTTGCCTTCCACGAGTCCCAAGTGAAATGGTCTTCATGGTTGTGGGGGGAAGGTAAATAGGAAATTTCAAAATATTTTCATTAATAGCTAAAAAAATAACTTGTCAAAAAAGATGTAAATTTTCAATACGCTGAAATGTATATGAGAATTCTTAAGCTTTTTTCAATCCGTGCATCATCAAATAGAAACATCACATTACAACATTTTTCTGCAAAGGTGGCATTACTGAACTGAATATGTGCAAAAGTCAGGTTACACTAATACTCGCTTTAATAGGTGTTATTCGTGACGTATACAAATCGGCTGGTTCTGCTTGGAAACTGATCAGTGGAGTAGTGAGAAGTGGCCACCAATAAATCCTTTACGCCACTGTTAAGTTGAACTTTACTAAACTTCTTATGGCTGCCAGAAAGATATTGAAAAAGTGTCTTCCTGAAATATGGACAGATTTCTGGACAAAAGTAAGTGACTTTAATTCTTTGTCAAATTTATTCTTGTATCTGGTGTAACCTTTAAAAGGAAATACATTTTTATAGCAAATTTCATTAAGAAACGCATGCATTGAGAAGCAGTAGTTAAGTGTCCCTAGTTCCCTAAACAGGCCCTTTCAGAATGTTCTTGTGATCACACCACAAATAAATCTTATTACGCGTCTTTGTAAGAGTAAAATTTTAGCTTGGCTCCATGCGTTGCCCCAAAAAACAATCTTGATAGCGTTATAGAATGAGAAAGATAGCTTTTTTATACATGTATTACTTATTTTTGTGAACATTTATATTGTAAATAGAGATTTCCTGAGGTGCTTCAGCATTTCTGGAGAACGCTCCGCCCACTTGAAGGTATTATCAAACTGTAACGCGATGAATTTAACACTGTCAGCTTTTTCTATGTTTTTGTTGTCACATTTTCTGCATATACTCGTTGGAAACCTCTGGCACGTTCTATGTAGAGTGTTCTTCAAAGTTTAGTTACAAAGAAGTGACTAGGAACCCATTATTAATGCCGATGAAAATTTCATTAGCCCATTTTTCTAAAATTATACTTCATCTCGTATTTATTGCAATGTTTATGTCATCTTAAATCAAAACAAACGAGGTATCTGGTAACGTTACAGTTCACAGGACACTGAAGTACGAAAGTAAGGGCCCTAAAATAGAGCCTTGTGGAAAACATGTAATTAGTTACCATCTGGGCGATGCGAGATACATGTCTCTTTCCTGGTGGCACCCTTTGTGTCCTGTCACAGACGAGGAATATAATGCCTAGGAAAATCATTTCGCTTAAGAGGTGACACCAGCATAAGAAGAATTAAATTGATCAAACAACGGGGTTTCACGGACACATGTTAAACAAGGATTAATTGCTAGTGCGATTTTGGTATGTCCTTTTTTTCTTTTCTTTGTGACGAACTACATAGAATGGCAGAGAGTATTCTCGAACAGAAACGCAACCTGTATTGCACCTCGGTTAGTAATGGGATACCATAGTAAACTGAGTGACGTTCCTAGACATACGATTCACAGCAGACGGGCACTCGTATCGGTTGGACTAGATAAGGCGTCGGACGCCACAGCCAGCTCGGCCTAGACGGGTCGCCTCGGGTTTCTCGCGCCTGATGGCTTTCCCGCGTAATCCGTGCTCTCTCAGACTGCGGCCCTGTGGCCGCTTGTTCCCAAGGCCTTCCATCTCAGATATCTACATAGAACAGCAAGCCGTCTCGTTTCCCCATTTACGGTCCTTTAGATACAGTAAACAGCTGCCAATGTCGTCCTGATTGTCCACGCTCACACAGTGGCAGCGGCTGCCAGACGAACCTGAAACGACCCAAGTAGCGACACGTCTTCATATGTCTGCAGCGTGAGAGTACGTGGTGTGCGATTCAAACAGCGTACAGTTGATCGCCGTTATGGACAAAGTATTAATTGGGGTCACAACCTCGAAGTGTTCGTTAACAGACAAGTCCTTTGAGGATAAGTGCATTGAATGCTTGGCCCTCTTCGACACTTAAGCTTGCCACCATTTCTTAAAAGTCACGCTTGCAGGCAATCCACAGCGCAGCAGCTGCTACAATAAGAACGGCTGACGGTCTCTATTAAACCTTGGACAGACACGAAACGTCCATTATCACACTGGTCCATTCCAGCAACACATTCCGAAATGATAAGTTCGGTATTATCACTTTAGAAATAAACCAGCTGAAACAGTGCTCTGCGGAAACTTGGCGATCCTGTTCTTGTTCATCGGAACGAACCCAAAGTCCGTGAGGTAAACTGCCCATATACAAATACTTAGGGATAATTGGGTTGATGAGACAAAACTTTATGACTATTGCTTTGTAGCATTTTAGTCCACTCTCTGAAACGCAGTACATCAGGGGTACTGCTAGACACTAATTCGATTAGTCCTTCGCATCTTCCCGGAAGTATGTGACACCAAATGTCTACGCAGAGGTCACGCAGTTTCCGTAAATCGCGGGCCTGTAGTTCGTCGGCTCGGAACAAACGCTGGAGAGTGTCAGAGATACGCTCTACGGATTCACATCAGCCGACTTCGGTTCTAATGCTTCAAATGGCTCTGAGCACTGTGGGACTTACCTGCTGAGGTCATCAGTCCCCTAGAACTTAGAACTACTTAAACCTAACTAACCTAAGGACATCACACACATCCATGCCCGAGGCAGGATTCGAACCTGCGACCGTAGCGGTCGCGCGGTTCCAGACTGTAGCGCCTAGAACCGCTCGGCCACTCCGGCCGGCATAGAGCGAAGGGTCACAGTTTTACGACTTACGTGCATCATCACTTTTGGATTATATCAATTTTTGACTCTCAAGGAATCACAAACGTAAGAACTCCTTTATCATTCCACGTTTATAACACGCCAGTGAAACTGTTGGTATATCAATCGAATTTAACTTCGTTCCCAAGAAACAATTAGCACGTTTTCTCTTTAAATGATGTCTTAAATGAAATACAACACTGTACTACATTACTACCGTACTCTCTAAAATACTTTCAACTGGGCTTGGCGCCACTCTGCAATACACCCGACCTCTGAGGCGACAGCGAGGAACTACCGTATGGACCAGGTGGGGGAGGTGTTGCCCACTACATGTACACGCCTACCGTCTTGTAGGCCACCCGCGACACACGCCAACGGGGACATTACTGTCTGAACAATGCTGTATGCCATGTGTTTGCTGCTAGCGTCTAACGGTCGGCGTTGTTTTTATTTTCAGTACAGATCGCCTTCCGCATGTACTATAGTAAATAAAACGTAAATGTCGTGTGACTAGGGCCTCCCGTCGGGTACACCGATCGCCTGGTGCAAGTCTTTCGATTTGACGCCACTTTGGCGACATGCGCGTCGATGGGGATGAAATGATGACGATTAGGACAACACAACACCCAGTCCATGAGCGGAGAAAATCTTCGACCCAGCCTGGAAGCGATCCCGGGCCCTTAGAACTGACGTTCCGTTGCGCAGACCACTCAGCTACTGGGGGTGGACATTTCCTATAGTCACCCAGTGTTTGAATGCAATGGAAATTTTACTAACAAACATTACTTGTTTGTAAAAACAAGGATTATTTAAATGGGAAAAATTTAAGCACTGTTGCTACGACAGATTTCTATGCCTGTTTTTTACATGTTTATTAGTAAAAAATTAAAATAAAAGAAAATTGCGTGTTCTCATATAGACCAAAAAAATACCGAAAAATACCGGTTATTGAGAACTAAAATACTAGTATCGGGTGTAATCAGTCCATTATTCCCATCCATATGTGGTTCACAACTGTCGTGGTGCCTTTGGTGCAGTGACAGTCCAACCGAAGTACTCGATACCATAATGCTGCCCCCACCGGCCTGCGTCGGTGCTGCGATGCATGCTTCGAGCAGCCGACCGCCAGGATAATAACATCATACCCGGACGCGAACATCGACCTCGCGTGGCAATAAACGTTACTCATGAGACCTAGAGACACGTATTCATTGAATACAGTCCATTCTCTGTGATACTGTGCACTCTGCAACCGTAATTGTCTCCATGTTCTTGACTGGTTTCCTTTACAATTTGTTCAATGTACAGGTTGAATTACATATGAGATAAGCTATGCTGCAATCCACTCTTCTCAACTACTGCTTCTCTTCCATGCCCTTCAGATCTTAGAAATGCCGAAAATTTCTGCACATCTCTAAATAACCTTTCGACCTTTGTATTTTACCCCTGTTACCTCCAGAAAATTAGAGAGTGTAATTCAGGCAATATTGTCAAAAGCTTTATCGAAATCGGCAAATGCTATAATCGTAGGTTTTCCTATCTTCTAAGTCAAGCCGCAGGGTTAGTACTACCTCGCGTGTTCCAACATTTCTACGGAACTGAAAGTGATGTTACCCGAGATCGACTTCTGTCAGTTTTTCCAGTCTTCTGTAAATAATACGTATCAGTATATGGCTACCATGACTTATTATTTACAGAAGACGGAAAACTGGCAGAATATATATATACAGGGTGTTTCAAAAATGACCGGTATATTTGAAACGGCAGTAAAAACTAAACGAGCAGCGATAGAAATACACCGTTTGTTGCAATATGCTTGGGACAACAGTACATTTTCAGGCGGACAAACTTTCGAAATTACAGTAGTTACAATTTTCAACAACAGATGGCGCTGCAAGTGATGTGAAAGATATAGAAGACAACGCAGTCTGTGGGTGCGCCATTCTGTACGTCGTCTTTCTGCTGTAAGCGTGTGCTGTTCACAACGTGCAAGTGTGCTGTAGACAACATGGTTTATTCCTTAGAACAGAGGATTTTTCTGGTGTTGGAATTCCACCGCCTAGAACACAGTGTTGTTGCAACAAGACGAAGTTTTCAACGGAGGTTTAATGTAACCAAAGGACCGAAAAGCGATAAAATAAAGGATCTGTTTGAAAAATTTCAACGGACTGGGAACGTGACGGATGAACGTGCTGGAAAGGTAGGGTGACCGCGTACGGCAACCACAGAGGGCAACGCGCAGCTAGTGCAGCAGGTGATCCAACAGCGGCCTCGGGTTTCCGTTCGCCGTGTTGCAGCTGCGGTCCAAATGACGCCAACGTCCACGTATCGTCTCATGCGCCAGAGTTTACACCTCTATCCATACAAAATTCAAACGCGGCAACCCCTCAGCGCCACTACCATTGCTGCACGAGAGACTTTCGCTAACGATATAGTGCACAGGATTGATGACGGCGATATGCATGTGGGCAGCATTTGGTTTACTGACGAAACTTATTTTTACCTGGACAGGTTCGTCAATAAACAGAACTGGCGCATATGGGGAACCGAAAAGCCCCATGTTGCAGTCCCATCGTCGCTGCATCCTCAAAAAGTACTGGTCTGGGCCGCCATTTCTTCCAAAGGGATCATTGGCCCATTTTTCAGATCCGAAACGATTACTGCATCACGCTATCTGGACATTCTTCGTGAATTTGTGGCGGTACAAACTACCTTAGACGACACTGCGAACACCTCGTGGTTTATGCAAGATGGTGCCCGGCCACATCGCACGGCCGACGTCTTTAATTTCCTGAATGAATATTTCGATGATCGTGTGATTGCTTTGGGCTATCCGAAACATACAGGAGGCGGCGTGGAGTGGCCTCCCTATTCGCCAGACATGAACCCCTGTGACTTCTTTCTGTGGGGACACTTGAAAGACCAGGTGTACCGCCAGAATCCAGAAACAATTGAACAGCTGAAGCAGTACATCACATCTGCATGTGAAGCCTTTCCGCCAGACACGTTGTCAAAGGTTTCGGGTAATTTCATTCAGAGACTACGCCATATTATTGCTACGCATAGTGGATATGTGGAAAATATCGTACTATAGAGTTTTCCAGACCGCAGCGCCATCTGTTGTTGCAAATTGAAACTACTGTAATTTCGAAAGTTTGTCTGCCTGAAAACTACATCTAGTACAAAATCTGAAATAAACGATTACAAAGGCACACATGGAAAAATACATACATATAGAGTCTATATTCGTATATCATAATTACTGTTATAATTAGACATTATTGAAGAGACGGATTTTAGATAGGAGTGCTAGCAGCAGGGAGTATGAGAGCGACTGATGGTGAAGGGAGGAGAAGAATGAAGACATGGTGAAACATAGTTAAGGAAATATAAAGGAAAAGAAGACTGCGTGGCTAATAGAGACAGATGAAGAGGAAGGCATCTCAGGAGCATGATAGGAGACGCTAGCTTTGCTATTCGGCAGGTGAGAGGATTGGCCTTGAACATAAATTTTGTGGAGAACGTTAAATGTGTTATGGAAATCTTATTGTAAACGTTACCTCAGTTAGTCTTCATATAAAGAGTCCTGTAAATTTATCTGTATCAACTGATCCTCAATTTACAGAGACAGTTGTAAATACTCAGGAAGTTCCTATGGAAATGGATTGTAGGAAGTTAAGTAAATTTTTATATCCGTACTGTAATAAAAGGAACTAGTATCTTATATATTAAACTTCCAATCCGCAACAAATGAAACAACCCACGGCTGGCGTGAAGACTTTCGTGTGGCACAAGAACATCAATGTACGACGGGCGTTCAATAAGTAATGATACACATTTTTCTCGGTCAGCAGCCGTTGAAAAAAATGCAGAATTAGTTGTGGGATATCGAGGAATACTCCCGCTTCAGCCTCTATAGTTCCGGCTGGGGGGCTTCTGTAACGGATGTGTGTGCCAAGTAGAGAGCTGTCAGTAAGTTTCTTTTGGCGAGAAGTCAGAGCAGCGCAGATATTCACAGGCACGTGCTGAATATCTAGGGTGGCCTGGCAGTGAACAAAACCACGGCGAGTGTTTGGGCGAGGTGTCAGTCATCATTGCAAAATGTCTCGCAAACCTAGTCCGACCTTCCGCGAGCCGGCCAGCCGCACACAGCAGTGGCTGCTGCAGTCTTGGAACGTACGGAAACTCTCAGTCGAGGTGACTGACAGATCCCAATCAAACATCTCGCCACTCAGCGGGACGTCTCTGTTGCTAGTGGTGACACACTCTTCAACCAGTTGGAGTACTGAAAGGTGTGTGTCCATTGGGTTCCTAGCCACCTGACAAAAGAATTAACGACCATGTGTGCAGAACTGCTTGCGCGTTACGAAGCTCATCGGAACAATTTTTTGTCGGCCATCGTTACAGGCGATGAAACATGGATTCGTCAGTTATAACCGGGAAAGGCATTACATGGAGAGCAGCCACACCATCGCTCCTCCGAAGAAAAAAATGAAAGGCGCGCCCTCAGCCGGTGAAGTCTGTTTGATGTCCGCCAACACAGCCCAGCGATTATTTGTGAAGTGTATTGTGCTACCCATAGGGACTTTAAGAAACTGCTTCAGCATACTACAACTGTAGGCCGGAACGAGACCCGAACTCGGGACCTTTGCCTTTCGCGGGTAAGTGCTCTACCAACTAAGCTACCCAAGCCCGACTTACGCCCCGTCCCCAAGGCTTTAATTCCGCCAGTGCCTCTCCCCCAGGAAGTTTCATATCAGCACACACTCCGCTGTAGAGTGAATATTTCATTCTAGAAACATCCCCCAGGCTGTGGCTAAGCCATGTCTCCGCAATATCGTTTCTTCTAGGAGCGCTAGTTCTGCAAGGTTCGCAGGAGCGCTTCTGTAAAGTTTGGAAGGTACGAGACGAGGTACTGGCGGGATTAAAGCCGTAGGGACGGGGCGTGAGTCGTGCTTGGGTAGGTCAGTTGGTAGAGCACTAGCCTGCGAAAGGCAAAAGTCCTGAGTTCGGGTCTCGGTCCGGCATACAGTTTTAATCTGCCAGGAAGTTTCATATCAGCTCACACTCCACTGTAGAGTGAACATTTCATGCTGGTTTCAGCATATTTCGTCACAAAAATGAAAATGAACTTCTCCTTCTCCTGGACAACGCAAGCCCTCACACATGTCCGCGCACTTGAGAGGAGCTCACAAAACGTCATTGGACTGCTCTTCGTCATTCACCCTACAGCCCCGACCACGCACAGTCCATATGTTTGGCCCAATGAAGGAGGCACTCCGCGGGAAGCCGTATGTGGACGATGGGGAGATTATTGATGCAGAAAGAGTCTCAGTCCGGCACACAGTTTTAATCTGCCAGGAAGTTTCAAATCAGTGCACACTCCGCTGCAGAGCAAAAATCTCATTCTGGAAACATCCCCCAGGCTGTGGCTAAGCCATGTCTCCGCAATAGCCTTTCTTTCAGGACTGCTAGTTCTGCAAGGTTCGCAGGAGCGCTTCTGTAAAGTTTGGAAGATAGGAGACGAAGTGCTGGCAGAACTAAAGCCGTGAGAACGGGGCGTGAGTCGTGCTTGGGTAGCTCAAATGGCAGAGCGCTTGCCTGGAAAGGCAAAGGTCCCGAGTTCGAGTCTCGGTCCGGCAAATTTGCCAGGAATTTTCCTATCAGCGCACATTCCGCTGCTGAGTGAAAATCTCATTCTGGGACAAAGACTTTAGCTCTGACATCGAGCAGTAGTGTGGTACCATGCGGTCATAGAGGCCATTTTAGGTAGGTGGCGTAAGGCTGTTGCACTGAACGGAGATTAAGTCTGAAAACAGTGATTCGGAGACAAAAACGTTGGTAGTGTTACATTGTACTGGAATCCTGAATAAAACCAAGCTGAATTCAGAAAAAAACCCATAGTATTCGTTCTTTCTTGGTTTATTGATCAAGTAATGACATTTCTGTCCTTGGAGTCTGAGTAGATACACAAAGAGAGAGAAATGTGGAATTAATCGCTGACGCCAGCCCGTGTGGCCGAGAGGTTCTAGGCGCTTCAGTCTGGAACCGCGCGACCGCTACGGTCACAGATTCGAATCCTGATTCGGGCATGTATGTGTGTGATGTCCTTACGTTAGTTAGGTTTAAGCAGTTGTAAGTTCTAGGGGACTGATGACCTCGGATGTTAAGTCCCATAGTGCTCAGAGCGATTTCAACCATTTAATCGCTTACTTTCAAACCTTCCATTTTTGATGTCCCTAAGCTCGTTGTCGATAGCATCAATCGCGTTTCACTTCTAATGACGTGTTAGAGGTGTGAACGGGTTGAAGATGGGAAATTACTATGTAACTAGACAATCAACTATATTACTCAAACCGATGTCATTGCAAGGTTAGGACAGTTTGTGAATTGGCCTGAGTAATAACGGAAGGAAACAACAGTGAAGTCGCATGTCACGGGCAGAATACCAGGAATATAGGGTGCATTCCGTAAGTCGGAAGCATCTAGCACAGCGGGTGTGCAAACGTCCCGCGGCCCTCGGGGTGACGAACCGTGGACCCCGGCGATTAGTGCCGCGCCGTATGCAGGCTTTGTGGCCTCTGCGTAATTGTCGAGCCTGCGGACACTCGATTACCGTAATTGCAGAACACTGTTGTCGCTGGTGAGGCTCGCGCCCGCCACGAAGGGGTGCGATAGGGCCGCCAGCCCTCGCACTACTCTCCAACCAAGCGCAGGAATTCGCCTCACGCGACACACGTGAATGCAGACACAAAGTGACGTCTACATTACCACGGTGACGATTCTTTAATTGGATAAAACAGCATCTGTATATGGAGCACAGTGATCGTCATCTTAATTATTTCTCATGGAAATTATAACTGGATACTGTGAAAGCGCCTTTCGTTGTGTGTAATTTTAGGATATTCCGCAACTTTGTGTATAACCATGCATGGCCCATGACTAAATTAAGTATGTGTGGTGCAGTTGTATGTTCGTAAACTTCCAACCAGAGCACAACACACTTCGTATCTATTACTCCCTTCTCGATCATACACAGGGTGCTCTAACCCACTGCCGACACTGCAGCACATGGTACACGAATGTGCTAACAACGTAGGTAACGAGGCGAGTTTCTAATAAGATACCGAAAGCACAGAAATATTCTGGCATACTTTCTGAAAACCCTTCAGCTGCACTGAACAACTTACTGAAAACGGATAATCGCACGTGTCTGGCCAGAATCAGTTCTTGATCCTTCATTATTGGACGTGTAAATTTGTGTATACAACGGAGAATGTCGTGACTGATTATCTGACTTAACACCGCCACCCGAAACCGCTAATGACAGAAACTTGAAATTTGGAGAGGGTATTGACCTTATAAAATGGTTCAAGTGGCTCTGAGCACTATGGGACTTAACATCTATGGTCATCAGTCCCCTAGAACTTAGAACTACTTAAATCTAACTAAGCTAAGGACAGCACACAACACCCAGTCATCACGAGGCAGAGAAAATCCCTGACCCCGTCGGGAATCGAACCCGGGGACCCGGGCGTGGGAAGCGAGAACGCTATCGCACGACCACGAGATGCGGACTATTGACCTTACATT
Organism: Schistocerca nitens; assembly: GCF_023898315.1. Taxonomy (NCBI): domain Eukaryota; kingdom Metazoa; phylum Arthropoda; class Insecta; order Orthoptera; family Acrididae; genus Schistocerca; species Schistocerca nitens. The sequence goes on from NC_064620.1 coordinate 53,832,992, forward strand.
TAAATTCGACTCCTAAGGCGATGAAATAGTGATTGAGAAGTTTTTTTAAAAAAAATATGTCACTAATAAGCCAATTTTGAAGTTAGAATGACGAAAATTGGTATTTCATTTCTCGGCGAGGAAAGAAAAACCGTCTTCTAGTATTTTTGAAAATTCAACAACTAAGGGAGTGTAATATTTGTGAGAATTTCTTTAAATAAATCATTGTTAAACAACTGCTATAGAATTTTTTACGCTACATCTATAAGAATTGGTACTTGACTTCTCGGTTAAGCAGAAAAAAATACATTTTTCAGTGTTTTTGGAAATTCAAGCGCTTAAGGGGCTGAAATAGATGAAAAGTTTTATGGAAATATTTCTTTATCAAAGCGGTATCGATTTTGGTCACATGTTCATTCGGAGAAGACCATGTTTCTATGCCCTTAATTAGGGTGCCAAATTTAGAAGGTAATGCCATATGTGAACTAAATACACTGAAGCGCCAAAGAAACTGGTATAGGCATGCGTATTCAAATACGGAGATATGTAAATAGGCAGAATACGACACTGTGGTCGGCAACGCCTATATACACTCTTGGAAATGGAAAAAAGAACACATTGACACCGGTGTGTCAGACCCACCATACTTCCTCCGGACACTGCGAGAGGGCTGTACAAGCAATGATCACACGCACGGCACAGCGGACACACCAGGAACCGCGGTGTTGGCCGTCGAATGGCGCTAGCTGCGCAGCATTTGTGCACCGCCGCCGTCAGTTTCAGCCAGTTTGCCGTGGCATACGGAGCTCCATCGCAGTCTTTAACACTGGTAGCATGCCGCGACAGCGTGGACGTGAACCGTATGTGCAGTTGACGGACTTTGAGCGAGGGCGTATAGTGGGCATGCGGGAGGCCGGGTGGACGTACCACCGAATTGCTCAACACGTGGGGCGTGAGGTCTCCACAGTACATCGATGTTGTCGCCAGTGGTCGGCGGAAGGTGCACGTGCCCGTCGACCTGGGACCGGACCGCAGCGACGCACGGATGCACGCCAAGACCGTAGGATCCGACGCAGTGCCGTAGGGGACCGCACCGCCACTTCCCAGCAAATTAGGGACACTGTTGCTCCTGGGGTATCGGCGAGGACCATTCGCAACCGCCTCCATGAAGCTGGCCTACGGTCCCGCACACCGTTAGGCCGTCTTCCGCTCACGCCCCAACATCGTGCAGCCCGCCTCCAGTGGTGTCGCGACAGGCGTGAATGGAGGGACGAATGGAGACGTGTCGTTTTCAGCGATGAGAGTCGCTTCTGCCCTGGTGCCAATGATGGTCGTATGCGTGTTTGGCGCCGCGCAGGTGAGCGCCACAATCAGGACTGCATACGACCGAGGCACACAGGGCCAACACCCGGCATCATGGTGTGGGGAGCGATCTCCTACACTGGCCGTACACCACTGGTGATCGTCGAGGGGGACACTGAATAGTGCACGGTACATCCAAACTGTCATCGAACCCATCGTTCTACCATTCCTAGACCGGCAAGGGAACTTGCTGTTCCAACAGGACAATGCACGTCCGCATGTATCCCGTGCCACCCAACGTGCTCTAGAAGGTGTAAGTCAACTACCCTGGCCAGCAAGATCTCCGGATCTGTCCCCCATTGAGCATGTTTGGGACTGGATGAAGCGTCGTCTCACGCGGTCTGCACGTCCAGCACGAACGCTGGTCCAACTGAGGCGCCAGGTGGAAATGGCATGGCAAGCCGTTCCACAGGACTACATCCAGCATCTCTACGATCGTCTCCATGGGAGAATAGCAGCCTGCATTGCTGCGAAAGGTGGATATACACTGTACTAGTGCGGACATTGTGCATGCTCTGTTGCCTGTGTCTACGTGCCTGTGGTTCTGTCAGTGTGATCATGTGATGTATCTGACCCCAGGAATGTGTCAATAAAGTTTACCTTTCCTGGGACAATGAATTCACGGTGTCCTTATTTCAATTTCCAGGAGTGTAAGATAACAAGTGTCTGGTGCAGTTGTTAGGTCAGTTGCTGCTGCTACAATGGCAGGTTATCAAGATTTCAATGCTGGCCCAGCAACAAGGGTCAGCGTGCGAACCGTTCAACGAAACAGCATCGATATCGGGTTTCGGAGGAGAAGACCCACTCGTATACCCTTGCTGACAGCACGACACAAAGCTTTACGCCTCGTCTGGTCCCGTCAACACCGAAATTGGACTGTTGATGACTGGAAACATTTTTCCAGGTCGAACGAGCCTCGTTTCAGATTGTATCGAGCGGCTGGACAGCTACTGGGATGGAGACAGCCTCATGAATCTATGGACCCTGCATGTCAGCAGGAAACTGTCAAAGCTGGTAGAGGCTCTGTAATAGTGTGGGGCGTGTGCAGTTTGAGTGATACATCTAGATACGGCTATGAAGGTGACACGTACCTAAGCATCATGTTTGATCACCTGCATCCATTCATGTTCATTATGTATTCCGAAGGACTTGAGCAATTCCAGCAGGACAATGCGACCCCCCACACGTCCAGAATTGCTACAGAGTGTCTCCAGGAACACTCTTCTTAGTTTAAATATTTCCGTTGGTTAGCAAACTTCTCAGACTTGAACATTATTGAGCCTACCTGGGATGTCTTGCAAAGTGCTGTTCAGAAGAGATTTCCACCTCCTCGTACTCTTACGGATTTATGGACAGCAATGCAGGATTCATGGTATCTGTTCTCTCCAGCACTACTTTAGAAATTTGTCGAGTCCATGCCACGTCGTGTTGCAGCAGAGAGATCCCGAAACACTAAAAACTGAAACGACGTATAACATGTCATGTTATTAGCACAAGATGGTTCACAAAGAAGCAGGTCTTCATCCTGTGCAACAACGTCTGTTATCAATTCAGTTACTTAAGGATGGCTGTCGGAGCAGTTCTTTCTGAAAGTTAAGCTCGAACTCTACGTATGGTCCCCAGTTTCTTAGATCGTCAGTAATAGCCGTATCTCTTCCAAAACGTAAGACTAGTACCTCAATTCTTCACCCAGTCTTTCAATAACTTCCTCAATTTGTAATGCGCGAGCCGTTTAGTGGTGTGTGATTGATGCTACGTAGTGCTATAATGTACCTTTTTTGTCGCAGAAGGTATGCGGGAGGAAACACTCTGTATTTGAACGGCGCGGTCAAAGTAATGTGATTCAATTACAATGTGAGATCCAGCGAGTTTTATAAGTAAGGCTCTCTCTGACACACACCGCTTTTCTTGCAAAGTATCCCACTGCAATTTGTTGAAAATTGCTGCGAAATCTTACGAGGAAATAAAAATCGTGACGAATCGTGGGGTTATTATTTTAATCTACATTTACACTCCCCAAGTCACCTTACGATGTGTGGCAGCGGTTGCTTCTGTTGTCATTGTCGGTCCCCCCTTCTCTGTTCCATTTGCGAATGGCACGTAGGAAGAATGGGTGTTGGAAAACTTGTGTATTAGCTCTTATTTCTCGTATTTCCTCGTTGCGACCATATCGCAAGACGTATGTCGGAGGACGTAATACACTGTCCTACTCGCCTCCAGATGTACTCTCCGGGATTCACAACGCCAGTCTTACGACCTCTTGCACTGTAGTTTAACGGTTATTTTGGTAACACTCTCTCGCGCCGACTAAGCGATCAGTTGACAGAACATATCGCTGTTCGTTGTATCTTGTCTAGTTCTTCTATTAATCCATCCCGGTAAGAGTTCCAGAGTGCTGAGGAATACGCAAGAGTCATTCACATCAGTGTTCCATAAGCCTTTCCGTTAGTGGGTCAATTTCATTTCCTTAAGTTCATTTCCGTGAATCTCATCGAGGTATCTGCTTTCCCCAAAAATTTGTTTGATAAGGTCCTTCCAGTTTAGGTCGCTTCTTCTCGCTACTCCTAGGAAGTCCGCCGTCTTATGTTAAGAGCATAATGTTTAAATGTATGTCAAAGCAATATGTGCAGTGAATTACAATGGAAATCAGTGACAAAATAGGATGTGCAATACTGTAATGTTAATCAACAGCTCCGCCATTACACCAGTGATTTATGTGAAGCTGCAAGGTGATCAAATCGCGCCGGCCACGGTGGCCGAGCGGTTCTAGGCGTTTCAGTCCAAAACCACGCGACTGTTAGGGTCGCAGGTTCGAATCCTACCTCGGGCATGGATGTGGGTGATGTTCTTAGGTTAGTTGGGTTCAACTAGTTCTCAAGGGATCACCGATTTAGTATTGGAGGGCAGCGTGGAGGGTAAAAATCGTACAGGGAGACCAAGAAATAAATACACTAAACAGATTCAGAAGGATGTATGTTGCAGTAGGTACTGGGAGATGAAGAAGCTTGCACAGGATAGAGTAGCATGGAGAGCTGCATCAGACCAGTCTCTGGACTGAAGACAACAACGACAACAAGTTCTAGGGTACTGATGACCTGAGATTGTAAGTCTGATAGTGCTCAGAGCCATTTGAACCATTTTTTGATGAGATCGCTGTGATATCATACATAGTCAACCACAAGGAAGGAAACTAGCGGAAGACATCACTGACTTCGATTTTTCTGGCCATCCACTGCCGCCATCCTCTCTCCCCCCCCCCCCCCCCAAATGCCACACCAGCCACTACAGTAACAAACAATGGATAAATAGTTCTAGATTAATCTAGTTTAAGACGGTTTATTTTCAAGTAACATTTCTCTGGATGTATGTATAAACTCTTGAAGATGAACGGAACATGTTCGAAACGCGTTGTATTATGTAACATTAAACATAAAACAAAAAATTAAAAAGTAACTGGTAGGAGAAATTACAAATAAATAATTATCCCACACAGTGAGGGTTCACAAACATAGCCATTATGGCCGAGAATAATTACTCCTATGAAGTTTACGATAGTTACTGTTTCCAGTAATTTGTCACCAGTAGTGTAATTATTGGTACCTTTCTTGTACCTATGTGTGTCTAACTAACTTTTGTGGTTGATATACCTACTCTGGCTGAAGAACCAGAGAGACACTAAATAACTGCAAACTTTTCTTCTTAAGTACAAACTACGATTTAGACTAACTTGAGTATGATATGTAGGTACACTATTGTAGTCAAAGTTCTATAGCTGCGGGAGTACTTTCAGTGAGAGGCTGAGCAATTAATAGAAATTATAAATTTAGTAAATGTCTTAATATAGCGTAATTCGTTAGTAATCCTTACATTTAATTAGAGTAACTTTCTCAGACAGACGGACAACGAGTCGTAGGCCTCTTTAACACCCACGACGATCTCTTCAGACCGGGATTAAAACTAGAGGAAGATCCGCCCACTCAGAACTCCGTAAGAGCTTTCGGAGCAGGGACTGCACAGAGAAAATTGTGTTTCTTAAGTGACTTAGCAGCGGAGGGACAGAGACTGCTAGCAGGAAGGGCGATGGGGGGCTTCTGTGCGATCGTGGAGGGCGTGCCTGAACGAGGGACGAGAAAGGGGTAGCAGGCCGGAAATGCTGAAGCATGGAAGGCGATGCGCCTTCAAGGGTGGCGCACAGACCTCCGTCCGCTTGTATCGGCCATAGCTGACGGATTTGACCGCACAGTGGAATACGCGCTGCCGTGATTACGAATTCATTATTGAGTGTAACGAGATTAAAAGAGTAGAGAGTAGCTGTCGTAAGCTCTCAATCAAATAACCGCACTGTGTTGTTGTGCTAAGCTAGTACACTCCTGGAAATGGAAAAAAGAACACATTGACACCGGTGTGTCAGACCCACCATACTTGCTCCGGACACTGCGAGAGGGCTGTACAAGCAATGATCACACGCACGGCACAGCGGACACACCAGGAACCGCGGTGTTGGCCGTCGAATGGCGCTAGCTGCGCAGCATTTGTGCACCGCCGCCGTCAGTGTCAGCCAGTTTGCCGTGGCATACGGAGCTCCATCGCAGTCTTAAACACTGGTAGCATGCCGCGACAACGTGGACGTGAACCGTATGTGCAGTTGACGGACTTTGAGCGAGGGCGTATAGTGGGCATGCGGGAGGCCGGGTGGACGTACCGCCGAATTGCTCAACACGTGGGGCGTGAGGTCTATACAGTACATCGATATTGTCGCCAGTGGTCGGCGGAAGGTGCACGTGCCCGTCGACCTGGGACCGGACCGCAGCGACGCACGGATGCACGCCAAGACCGTAGGATCCTACGCAGTGCCGTAGGGGACCGCACCGCCACTTCCCAGCAAATTAGGGACACTGTTGCTCCTGGGGTATCGGCGAGGACCATTCGCAACCGTCTCCATGAAGCTGGGCTACGGTCCCGCACACCGTTAGGCCGTCTTCCGCTCACGCCCCAACATCGTGCAGCCCGCCTCCAGTGGTGTCGCGACAGGCGTGAATGGAGGGACGAATGGAGACGTGTCGTCTTCAGCGATGAGAGTCGCTTCTGCCTCGATGCCAATGATGGTCGTATGCGTGTTTGGCGCCGTGCAGGTGAGCGCCACAATCAGGACTGCATACGACCGAGGCACACAGGGCCAACACCCGGCATCATGGTGTGGGGAGCGATCTCCTACACTGGCCGTACACCACTGGTGATCGTCGAGGGGACACTGAATAGTGCACGGTACATCCAAACCGTCATCGAACCCATCGTTCTACCATTCCTAGACCGGCAAGGGAACTTGCTGTTCCAACAGGACAATGCACGTCCGCATGTATCCCGTGCCACCCAACGTGCTCTAGAAGGTGTAAGTCAACTACCCTGGCCAGCAAGATCTCCGGATCTGTCCCCCATTGAGCATGTTTGGGACTGTATGAAGCGTCGTCTCACGCGGTCTGCACGTCCAGCACGATCGCTGGTCCAACTGAGGCGCCAGGTGGAAATGGCATGGCAAGCCGTTCCACAGGACTACATCCAGCATCTCTACGATCGTCTCCATGGGAGAATAGCAGCCTGCATTGCTGCGAAAGGTGGATATACACTGTACTAGTGCCGACATTGTGCATGCTCTGTTGCCTGTGTCTATGTGCCTGTGGTTCTGTCGGTGTGATCATGTAATGTATCTGACCCCAGGAATGTGTCAATAAAGTTTCCCCTTCCTGGGACAATGAATTCACGGTGTTCTTATTTCAATTTCCAGGAGTGTAGATTAATACTGCAAATTAATCATGTAGTGACCTGTAAATCGCAATAAGCTCGTGTAAGTCAACTCCAGGATTACAGCGAACACAAAAGAAAACAGTAGCTACTTGTCTTCTTTTATTCAGGGAACTGTAATATTTCCTTCAAACACAGTGTCTGGTACAGTAGGTATGTACTCAATTTGACCATAAAATCTTACTGTCTAGCTTGCAGTCTGTAATAGAGGCAGATATTCGAAAGTATGTCATCGTAAAGAAATTGAAGGAGACTTACGACCTATACCTAAATAAACTGTAGAATTAACTGTCTGGAATACATTTTAAGTTATTTCAAGAGATGTGGTTTAGGTTTTACAGAGATCATCAGATAAAGAAGCATGCATTATCAGATAAAGAAGCATTGACACAGAGAACGTGTCGTCGGAAAACTCTTGTCGTAATAATCTCTTCTGTTTTCAGGAGCCAAACTAAATACCTTACTTATTAATAAAATACCTGGCGCTCGCATTTTTCTCAGAATCTGCTGCCTCGTGGGCAGTGAATGCGTGTGTGTCGGATATATACAGTCATGATGAAGTAAATTGGTTCTAGATGCTTCACCTATTCCTATGTGACCAGCAGATGAGCAGATTTTTACACCTTATGTGACAGGATTTCTAAATGAGAGAATGAGAGTGAGGAGTGACTAATTTGCTGGTGGAGGCAGAATGGCAAACTAGAGGAGGCAATATGTGCTACTCATTTTACCGGCCTCAGAAGAAAAACGACAAAAATGTGAGAGCAGGGGACGAGAGTTCGAGTAGAAATAAATATCCTAGACAAGCATAAGTCTGAAATGAAAAGTTATGGCCATTAAACAACAGACAATCAGCCAGTCGCCAAAGTTTGTTCAAATGGTTCAAATGGCTCTGAGCACTATGGGACTTAACATCTGAGGTCATCAGTCCCCTAGAACTTAAAACTACTTAAACCTATGGACATCACACACATCCATGCCCGAGGCAAGATTCGAACCTGCGACCGTGGCGGTCCCGCGGTTCCAGACTGAAGCGCCTAGAACCGCTCGGCCACAACGGCCGGCGCCGAAGCTTGTCCGGTAAGTAAACGTATTTGGGAATTTCTAGAAATGCGGTTTCGTCCAAATAAGCTGATGCTTTGTTCTAGGTATGAATTCCGAGAATTTGTTATAAAAATGTGTTTGAGAAGAACAAGAGACATTAAGGTTACACTTATTGGTCCAAGGCTCTTGTTACAATGAAGGTTAGTTTATGCTTTCTGTACGTGATCATTGTCGCCATGTCTTAGGAACAGTGACCCTTTTGTCCCCTTTGCGTCTGCAGAGTGAAAACGGTTGTCGGTAATTAAAAAGTTGTGATCAGAACGTTGTTTATTAACTTATTCTGTACGTGAGCCAGAATTAAAGCAAGTGACCTTTAGTTTTCAATACTAATACCACTGCACTTTACACTATTGCGCCAAAGTTACTGCAATGCTGTTTTTTTCAGTACAGATTATCATTTAAATACATTATTAACGTTATGGTATTGTCAGCGTACACAGTATACATCAACACAAATTCGCGTCTAAGGTAATTAACCATGCATAGGAATATAATATTTTGCACAGCTGCCACATTTCAGTAGGAATCAGTTATATTCAGTGTATTTAATTATTAACTGCACTCTTTAGCGTAGCAGGCGTTCGTTGGGGCAAGTCAGTTCAAACGCACTTACTTCAGTGCGCTCTTTACTGATTGGCAGTCATGTTATGGCCATAGCTCCACAACAGAGAATTTACGACCTTTGGTCATTTGGGAAATATTGCTTCACTATACATCCCCAACCTTGCTCTGATACGATTATCAGGTTGTTTTCCTGCATGCTGTATACAGTGTCGTTAAAAACAGTGTGAAAACCTTGTAAGGGTGTTGCCGGATATACTGTGCATAGATATTATTGTTAAGGAAAATATCGAAAAGTTACGGCCTTTCCGAGGTAAGTAATATCGGAGCTTGCGAATCTGGCCTTTGCGTGCGTAAATTCAAACGGCCTGCGAGATACGATTAGTGTGTGTTGTTCTTATAGAGTAGATGACGACGCACGAGGCTGCCAATTCTTCGGCTCGGATTCGGACTTACTGACGTCCCATGTCCAATTTTTGTGTCACCCTCTTTTTCGGTTTTGGGAAACCAAACGGAGAACACATTTGGTGACACAGTCTCTGGTTGGCCACTTAAATTGGCGTGCGCAAGGGCCTAATGGGCTAACTTCAATGTTAAGTAACTCGGAAAAAGCGCTACGTTTCAAATTTATTGTTAGCAGTTATTTCTCAGCACAAACTACCATGCAACACTCTTACAAGTTTTGTAGAGCGTATCTAACCACCTTATATACAAAGGTGCAGCATCTCGGGAAAGCCCAAACAAAGCGTCATTTTTGCACGGATCACGTGGCTGAACAGTATTTGACTGTTATGTACAACAAAACAATATATATGAATTTCGACACAATAATGATATCATTTTATAAGTGTTCAAGAGACATTGTTAAAATATTGTCTACGAACTATGTCTTATCATGAAATTGAGCTTGGCTGCCGGGAATTGCATAAAGAGTTAAATAGCTTTATGTCAGGACGACAGAAAACAAGTTTTCTTTCAGGTGGAAGTTGCCTAAAGAGACTCAAGAAACCTGTTCCTGACTGAAGGTCATGAGTTAATATGTATAGTGTGTTTCAGCTGAGTAATAGCAGATATAGATAACACAGAAGTGCATCATTTCTAAGAAACAAACGTAATAGCTCAATAACGAAATTGTCCACGTAAGGTAAGTAGAACATTCATATACAACTTCTTCTTATAATTCGTTATTGGACCTTTTACAATATTTACCTTTGCTAGTACACTAACTTTCGACCGAGCGAGGTGGCGCAGTGGTTAGCACACTGGACTCGCATTCGGGAGGACGACGGTTCAATCCCGTCTCCAGCCATCCTGATTTAGGTTTTCCGTGATTTCCCTAAATCGTTTCAGGCAAATGCCGGGATGGTTCCTTTGAAAGGGCACGGCCGATTTCCTTCCCAATCCTTCCCCAACCCGAGCTTGCGCTCTGTCTCTAATGACCTCGTTGTCGACGGGACGTTAAACACTAACAACCACCACCACTAACTTTCGACAGAACAGGACGTAAGTGCATCGTATGACACGCAAATGCCTGATGTATTCACATACTGCTATGAAAGATCGAATATACATTTAGTAAGAGATGCGACCTAACAGCGCAAGACAGCACTACAAGTTACCGGTGGCAGGACGTCTTAATAAAGGCGGCAGAACTGGGTACATACTTACGTTATATATTAAGAGATACGACGCTATGGAGACTGTGAAGCATGCTGCCGATATCGAGGACGGCAGTATTTGGACAGCTGGTGCAGAGCGCTCGCGACGTAAGACTGCACACATCCGCCGTGTTTACTGCCATAGCTGTGTGGGCTGTCATATGTTGCGAGCGTTCTGCGCCAGCGCAGCGAGTAGTCGCATTCGGCACCGAGCTCCGGCCTGCCTCTATATTTCTCCTCTCCCAACTTGCTTCTCTTGATCCAGGGGTGTAGTGATGCGCCATGTTTCATCATAGGATATAATGTGAGACAGTAACGAGTCTCCCGCCTCCATACGTTTACCCAGGAAAGGCTCATACACCTGCAAACGGTTCAGTTATTGAACAATTGTCAGAAGTCGAGCAACTCAACTGGCGCACACTTTCCGTAAATTCAGCTCATCACTGACAAGACAAACATACTGCCATAGCTTATCCCATCCTCATCTGTAGTCTCAGTGACCGTCACACACATCTCAGCCCGCCAATATCGTTCAACTCGGAAAATCTTGTGTTCGTGATACTGGTGAGGGAACGGCGATTGTGGCCTATACTTTCAATGTGCTCACAGCCCTTCAAATTAATCCTAGAGGTCTTGAAAGTGTGTCTTCATTGAATTGTTCAGTAATTTTCCTGAAAATTTCGCTTGGTTTAACACCATATCGAGCGAGAAACTTGATAATAATGCGCTGCTTGAAGGAGACAAGTAGTGTATGTCTTGCTCATACATCGTGGTAATGACTAATGCCGGCTTCCACCACAAATTACATGCACGCCAAACACCGACAGGAGTGGGAGCCGTCACATGTCACTATTGCGCGCACAAGGTCAAGAAGCCCGCTTATATTTGATTCACTTTCGTGTATAAAATACACTGAACAGCCAGAACATTATGACCAGCGATCTGCTATCGATATAAATCCGACAGTGCGATAGCAGCGTTATCTGGCGATTAATGACTGCTGGTCAGACACACACACGGTGCATGTAGTATCATATCAGTGAGCGGGCTCTCCGTGTATAAAATGGGGAAGGCGCGTGATCTATCTGAGTTTGACCACCGGCCGATGTGACCGATCGGTTCTAGGCGCAATCAGTCCGGAACCGCGCTGCTGCTACGGTCGCAGGTTCAAATCCTGCCTCGGCCAGGGATGTGTGCGATGTCCTTAGGTTAGTTAGGTTGAAGTTCAAATGGCTCTGAGCACTATGGGACTTAACTTCTGAGGTCATCAGTCCCCTAGAACTTAGAACTACTTAAACCTAAGGATATCACACACATCCATGCCCGAGGCAGGATTCGAACCTGCGACCACCGTAGCGGCCGCGCGGTTCCAGGCTGAAGCGCCTAGAAGCGCTCGGCCATACCGGCCGGCTAGGTTTAAGTAGATGTAAGTCTAGGGGACTGATGACCTCAGATGCTACGTCCCATAGTGCTTAGAGCCATTTTTTGAGTCTGACCAAGGGCAGGTTGTCATAGTCCGCAGCACGACTTGTCGGGTGTCCGAGGAGTGCTGTAGCAAGTGCCTTAAACATATGGTGAAATGAAGGTAGAACCACGTCCACATGTCGTGGGGCCGGGAAGCCACCCTTCTTTACAGATACCGGACTTCGTTCGCTGGGCAGACTGGTAAAACACGACAGGCGGTAAACTGTGGCGGAACTAACATCACACTTTAAAGCTGGACAGCGTACAAGCAAGTCTGAACAAACAGTGCACCGAACACTTGTAAAGATGGGCCTCCGCAGCCGACGACCCATGCATGTGCCAATGTTAAAACCAGGACATCGGCAACTACGACTGAGATAGGCCCGTCACCATCGGCACTGGACGATTGCGCAGTGACAGGGCGTTACATGGTCTGATGAATACCGATACCTTCTTCGTTCCGGGTTGCCGGGTTCGATTCCCGGCGGGGTCAGGGATTTTCTCTGCCTCGTGATGACTGGGTGTTTTGTGCTGTCCTTAGGTTGGTTACGTTTAAGTAGTTCTATGTTCTAGGGGACTGATGACCATAGATGTTAAGTCCCATAGTGCTCAGAGCCATTTGAACCTTCTTCGTTATGTCGACGGCAGGGAGTGAATCAGCCGTCATTCAGGACAACAGCACCTTGACACCTGTACTGCGAGAAGGAGATAAGATGGCAGCGGCTCCATTACCCTCTGGGGAACATTCGCGTGGATATCCATGGGTCGAGTGGAGCTCGTTCAAGCTATCATCACAGCCAAAGGTTATCGTACACTGGTTGCAGACCACGTACACCCCTTCATGACTGTCATGTTTCTCGACGGCAGTGGCATTTTTCAGCGGGATACTGCGTCATGTCGCAAGGCCAGGTGTGTGATGGAGTGGTCCGAGGAACACAGTGGTGGGGTACAATTGAAGTACTGGACACAGAGCTCGCCAGATCTGAACCCTGATCGAACACATTTGGGATGTGACTGAACGTGGCGTCACAGCTAATTGCCCCCGTCCCCGGAATTTGCGGGAACTCAATTACTTATGTGTGCAGATGTTGTGCCGACGACCTCCAGCGACCTACTAAGGCCTCATTGCTTCCATGCCGCGACGCATCGCCGCTGTTATCCGGCTATTAGGTAGGTGGTCGTAATGTTATGGCTGCTCACTATAAAACCTACATATAACAACAACCAAAAGCAACTTCACACCAGAAGATGCAATATATGGAAGGAACCATTTTAGCACTTCGCAATCAACTACTAGATTCCAGAAAAACTCCAAGGATGTCAAATTAAAATATTTGTGTGTGATAGTTGATTTACCGCGGCTAAATCGGGAAGGAAGCGTAGAAAGATTTTTCAAATTGTGAACTGCATAAATATGAAGCTTCGAGCGCACGTAGCATAGGATATCTGTGTCCCAAAAAGCAAAAATTCAGCATTACAATAATACAGTTACTCCAACGTAAGTGCTGCAAGAATCGGAAACTACTATGAATCAAGGCAGATCTCAAATCAAAAACTTCGAATAAAAGACGGAAAAATGCCGAGAGAAATTTCAGTACCGAGATCTAAAAATAGAATTTGCATGTAGATCAAGTTAAAGTAAATTCATGAAGTTACAGAAAGCAAAACCGAGAGACTGTCAGGAAAAGGCGATTTTAGTTTTATGGTCACTTAACGCAGAATAATTACAAATGTAATGTATTGCGAATACATAGAAAGAAGGATCTTTTATTGTATGATTATATGATAGCGGAACAAACACTGGTAGCAGTTACTTCTGTAAAATATCTGGGAGTATGCGTGCGGAACGATTTGAAGTGGAATGATCATATAAAATTAATTGTTGGTAAGGCGGGTACCAGCTGAGATTCATTGGGTGAGTCCTTAGAAAATGTAGTCCATCAACAAAGGAGGTGGCTTACAAAACACTCGTTCGACCTATACTTGAGTATTGCTCATCAGTGTGGGATCCGTACCAGATCGGGTTGACGGAGGAGATATAGAAGATCCAAAGAAGAGCGGCAAGTTTCGTCACAGGGTTATTTGGTAACCGTGATAGCGTTACGGAGATGTTTAACAAACTCAAGTGGCAGACTCTACAAGAGAGGCGCTCTGCATCGCGGTGTAGCTTGCTCGCCAGGTTTCGAGAGGGTGCGTTTCTGGATGAGGTATCGAATATATTGCTTCCCTCTACTTATACCTCCCGAGGAGATCACGAATACAAAATTAGAGAGATTAGAGCGCGCACGGAGGCTTTCAGACAGTCGTTCTTCCCGCGAACCATACGCTACTGGAACAGGAAAGGGAGGTAATGACAGTGGTACGTAAAGTGCCCTCCGCCACACACCGTTGGGTGGCTTGCGGAGTATAAATGTAGATGTAGATGATGAATAAACAGCAACAGATTTACAGAGAAATATCGTAATTTAGTATTATCCGTGAAAAAATGATACAATTGGCTAACAGAGTCATGAATTCTGAAAGTCAATTTCAATACAAGAAAAAATTTTCGTTATAGAAGAAAATTTCGTATCAATAAATAAAATGAGAAATTTACCAGAAATCACCCTCAACAAGCTACAAGAAAACCGAAAAAGAAAGCCAACAAATGGATAAAGAGGTATTGTGAGGAATAAATGAAAAGAAATGCCACTTAATTTCAAACTCGCTCTCCAGCCGGGAAAAACGAATAAAAATTTAAATAAATATAAAAGTAAATGAAGAATGTCAGTACCCACCACCCCACTTTATCGATCTAATAAAAAACTCAGTGCAAAGACTGTCTTCTCAACTGAAATAAGGTGCCCAGAACATTGGTTTGTATGCAACGTGACTATTTTATCGAATGCCTGGAATTGTTCCATTGAAGAGCAACTGAAAGGCTCTATTGAATTATTTTCCCCTCCTAAAAGAAAGGTGAAAAGAAAATTCTTGCTGATGACCTACGATCTGTCCATTTGCATTAAAATCACATGCGTTTCGATCTCCATTTGTAATTTCCACCAAAACATGTTGTTTTTGCTTTGCTGTATTGCACTGCAATACGTGTCTTTTCACTTATTACTACTCAATGTTCGCCAGGATGCTTCACCTTTAGTTACTTGTAACCTATTCAAACAGATGCTGTGATTTAGAAACGCATCTATTCATCCACCAATTTTAAACTTTTTTTTGTGTGTTTGTACAGTAATTGCCCTTCTTGGAGACAGGCAGTTGTAGGATACATGGTAAAAAGCAGATGCAGGACAAAACGAAGTGTGACATGTAACAGAGATTAAAATGGTCTCTGACAAATTACAGGTTAAATGAAGACTGACATACACGAGAGATTAAATACAGAACATGGTTCACAGTGATACTACTGCAACCCAAATTTTGTCCAATAATTTACACGGACACTCCTTTCACAAAAAGTGTCATTTAATAACATCTAGTTCGTTACAATGTGTTTCTTATCAACAACAAGTCAGTAAGCAACATGAAAAAGTACAGTTTACTCTGAATAAAAATGTGAACCTGAGTGTTCTTTAACCTTTTAGTTGTTTTGAAATTATTTCTTCAATTTAATGGTAACTAACATTTTCCTGTTTCTCTCATACAGCACATCTGAACTTTAATCAAACACGAGGTAGATAAGAAATGTAAATATTAGTGTAGAAAGTATTCCTTAAGCAGTGCACCAAAGCCCATGGTGTTAGCTATCACAAATCCTGAAAAAGTCTACATTACACCTCCACAAAATTATTAGTGGCAAATCTCGTTCGAATTTAATGTTTCAATTTTTAAAAATATAGCCAACTATGTAGCCTGTATTCCTCTCCATACCCACGATCTACATTCTGTTCCTCATCTTCCTGGTGTATTCTTTCCATTACTTCCTTTCCAACTATTTAATATTTTCTTTTGCTGCGTGGGGTTGGTAGAGTTATTCTTCATAGCTTCTTCCGAGTGTCTTCAACGTGAATGCCTCTGGACGGAGAAGCCTAGTGTCAGCAGGAACTTTATTCTGTCTACATTCCAACTATTAAACGTATTAAAGACATCACATGCAGCTATCTACGCAACTGTTGAAGACGTACCTATGTACCGTCTCCCGACAATTCATCCACATATTACGATGCAGAACTCATTCATATTTGTGTTTTACAGTTATCGCAATCGCATCGGACATGAATCGTACGCGGAACTATATCTAAATCAGTTCGTGTAAATTCATTACAGAACTCATTTCTAGCATTATTCACAGTATCACTAATTCCTGCACTCACTTTCTTCTTCAGACGTAGGAACAACATTAGTAACACACACGTTTGAATTATCTGTGACCTTTACACTTGAAACTGGACTTTGGCTCATCTTTTTGAATAAGATGAACACTTTCACTACCCATTAGGGGGCAAAACAAGCCAAGAACTGTAAGTCAAAATAAAAGAGGTTCGTATCTCAGTTTCTACTCAAAACAAAATAAATTAATAAATAAAGGAACAAGAAACTAGGAGGCATTGCGTTCAAATGGTTCAAATGGCTCTGAGTGCTATGGGACTTAACATCTGAGGTCATCAGTCCCATAGAACTTACAACTACTTAAACCTAACCAACCTAAGGACATCACACACATCCATGCCCTTGGCAGGATTCGAACCTGCGGCCGTAGTGGTCGAGCGGTTCCAGACTGAAGCGCCTAGAACCGCTCGGCCACATCGGCCGGCTGGGCATTACGTTTGTGAGAGCTTTTAGGTACATCTGTTGTTCTTTTGGAGAAAGCTGTCCTGTTGAAAGTAAATTAAGTTTCATTTTACAGCGAACGAGATGGATCGCTCTAGCACGCGACACACCTATTGGATTAAACGAAACAACACGTTTACTGTTACCACCCACCGTTTTATTTATTTCCACGACGCGTTTCAAAGGTTTAAACCTCCATCATCGGGTGGATTAACATAAGTTAGTATGACATTTCTGTATGTATTGTGTTACGATTTTTTGGAGGAACTTATGCAGTGCCTCCAGTGGTCACAGGTTCATTTCGCTGAAACATGTGATGTGTTACGACAGCGAAAGGAACCTGTGACCTCTGGAGACACTCCCACAAGTTCCTCCAAAACATCGTAACACAACACAAATGTCATACTAACTAATGTAAATCCAACCGATGATGGAGGTTTAAACCTTTGAAACGCGTCGTGGAAATAAATAGAACGGTGACTGGTAACAGTAAACTTGTTGTTTCATTTAATGTCAATAGAAGTCACGGTAAAGACTAACCTAAAATGTTCGCATTTAAAGTTACACCTACTGGAGTCTGAAATTGTTGGTTCCCATTGTATTGACAGTTACTACAGGAAAGGCATGGTGCTTGCCGATTCTCTATTAAGAAGCTGTCTCCCTAATTAAAACTAAGAACAGAGCTTGGTCTTGCTTAGAGGCACTATAGAGAGCTTTATGATAAATGTCGTCCGACCCCGGTAGCTGAGAGGTCAGCGCGACAGAATGTCAATCCTAAGAGCCCGGGTTCGATTCCCGGTCGCTCCCCACGCCCGTGTTCCCGGGTTCGATTCCCGGCGGGGTCAGGGATTTTCTCTGCCTCGTGATGGCTGGGTGTTGTGTGATGTCCTTAGGTTAGTTAGGTTTAAGTAGTTCTAAGTTCTAGGGGACTGATGACCATAGATGTTAAGTCCCATAGTGCTCAGAGCCATTTGAACCATTTTTCGATTCCCGGCGGGGTAGGAGATTTTCTCTGCTCGGGGACGGGTTGTGAGTGTTGTCCTAGTCATTATCATTTCATCACCATAGACGCGCATGTCACCAGAGTGGCATCAAATCGAAAGACTTGACCCTGCGAATGGTCTACCCGACGAGAAGCCCTAGTCACAGGACATTTTGTCATAAGTGTTCAGAATTTTACGTTAATTTTTGTTGGAAATGCTGCTTGTTCTTCATATCTGTTGAGTCTTAAGTGTCCATAAAGTGGTAAAAAACGTCTTTTTTCTGAAGCTTGTACACAGCGAATGTTATTTAATGTGAAACTTGGGAAATATGTGTTTCTCTGCGAAGTATTTAGATAAGCAACAGAAAGAAAACTTTTTACCATGAGTTCAATAGTTTTCCAGACAGGGTGTAATATGTTTCGACAAGTTTACCGGGTGAAAACTCGCATCTACGTAAAAAAGATGATTTGATCCTAAATAAATCTGGAATACACTTTTGGCATACTTAGAACACAACAAAGATATACAGGGTGGTCATAAACAGTCTGAAAAAGCTTGCAAGGGCCTTGCAGGGTAGGTTTACTGAGACATAAATGGTAGTATATATATATATATATATATATATATATATATATATATATATATATATATATATATATATACTCCTGGAAATGGAAAAAAGAACACATTGACACCGGTGTGTCAGACCCACTATACTTGCTCCGGACACTGCGAGAGGGCTGTACAAGCAATGATCACACGCACGGCACAGCGGACACACCAGGACCCGCGGTGTTGGCCGTCGAATGGCGCTAGCTGCGCAGCATTTGTGCACCGCCGCCGTCAGTGTCAGCCAGTTTGCCGTGGCATACGGAGCTCCATCGAAGTCTTTAACACTGGTAGCATGCCGCGACAGCGTGGACGTGAACCGTATGTGCAGTTGACGGACTTTGAGCGAGGGCGTATAGTGGGCATGCGGGAGGCCGAATGGACGTACCGCCGAATTTCTCAACACGTGGGGCGTCAGGTCTCCACAGTACATCGATGTTGTCGCCAGTGGTCGGCGGAAGGTGCACGTGCCCGTCGACCTGGGACCGGACCGCAGCGACGCACGGATGCACGCCAAGACCGTAGGATCCTACGCAGTGCCGTAGGGGACCGCACCGCCACTTCCCAGCAAATTAGGGACACTGTTGCTCCTGGGGTATCGGCGAGGACCATTCGCAACCGTCTCCATGAAGCTGGGCTACGGTCCCGCACACTGTTAGGCCGTCTTCCACTCACGCCCCAACATCGTGCAGCCCGCCTCCAGTGGTGTCGCGACAGGCGTGAATGGAGGGACGAATGGAGACGTGTCGTCTTCAGCGATGAGAGTCGCTTCTGCCTTGGTGCCAATGATGGTCGTATGCGTGTTTGGCGCCGTGCAGGTGAGCGCCACAATCAGGACTGCATACGACCGAGGCACACAGGGCCAACACCCGGCATCACGGTGTGGGGAGCGATCTCCTACACTGGCCGTACACCACTGGTGATCGTCGAGGGGACACTGCATAGTGCACGGTACATCCAAACCGTCATCGAACCCATCGTTCTACCATTCCTAGACCGGCAAGGGAACTTGCTGTTCCAACAGGACAATGCACGTCCGCATGTATCCCGTGCCACCCAACGTGCTCTAGAAGGTGTAAGTCAACTACCCTGGCCAGCAAGATCTCCGGATCTGTCCCCCATTGAGCATGTTTGGGACTGGATGAAGCGTCGTCTCACGCGGTCTGCACGTCCAGCACGAACGCTGGTCCAACTGAGGCGCCAGGTGGAAATGGCATGGCAAGCCGTTCCACAGGACTACATCCAGCATCTCTACGATCGTCTCCATGGGAGAATAGCAGCCTGCATTGCTGCGAAAGGTGGATATACACTGTACTAGTGCCGACATTGTGCATGCTCTGTTGCCTGTGTCTATGTGCCTGTGGTTCTGTCAGTGTGATCATGTGATGTATCTGACCCCAGGAATGTGTCAATAAAGTTTCCCCTTCCTAGGACAATGAATTCACGGTGTTCTTATTTCAATTTCCAGGAGTGTATATATACATAGATTCATTGTAACGTTTCCGATATAATTAGTGTTGAAGTTAGCCAATTAGACCGTTGCGCAAGAAAATTTAAGCTCCCCACCACAGACGGTATCATCAGACGCGTTCTTCGATTGTTTCCTAAGAGCGAACTAGGGAGCGATGCACGTACTGGATGTGGAACTGTAGTAAGGGGACAGAACCCGAGACAAAGGCTGAGCCGTCTCATGTTGTATCATCTACGCCGTGAGAACAACTGACACTGTATTAGGCGCGCCGCTCTAATCTGTGCCCCCATCGGCGTGATTGACCAACTTCAAAGCTAATTAACTCGGAAACGGCAAAGCATATCGAATATTTCTCCTAACAGATAAGTCTCAACACAGCCCACCCTGCAACACCGTTAGAAGTTTTCAGGCTGTTTCTGGCCGTCCTGTATACCGTACGTGAATATGACCTTTTTTTACGTCTTGTTTGTACGAAATAGAGATTTTAAAGTGATTTGCTTTGTCGCCGCAGAGGACGGAGGACAGATTACTGCGGTGGTTATCCTCTGACAGTACTCGTTGGGGCAATGACTCAGTCTCGGATCTTCAGCGACGATGGCAAACAGCTTAAATTTAGCTATTTTAAACGCCTCTGTGAAGTCGTTTCATAAGACGCTTGTCGAATTCGGTACAACTTATTCACTTTACTAACTGATTTTATCTCAATTCATGAACACCTCCGGAAAGACTGATCACTCAAATAAGGCCTTTTGAATATTGAATATTAAATGTGTGTTTTAATGCAGGGTTTCGGTTTTGTTTTGTGGGAAACGCTGAGTTGGTTATCGTCTGCTGGGAGCAGTCGATGTTGCTTCTCGTTCGAAGGAGGGCACAGGATGACCAACTTAGGTTTCCAATACCTCAACAGAGAGGTTTACCCACCTTATTCGAAGGCTGTTTTTGCGTGTGGCGTTGGTGACTTCCGCTGCACGGGGAGCTAGGTAATCTAGAAAGAGAAAGGGGCACTCTTCGGTGAACGCTTGGTGAGTACGGATCGTAGCTCTTAAGGGGGGATTCAGGTGATAGGAAGGAGGTTGAGTTAGGACTTCGTTATGTGTAACTGTTCAAATAATTAAGAACTTCAGCTTCACTGAAGCATGTGAAGCGAGTTATTTTTCCGAATGTGCCATAATTATGTTGCTTAAAATAGGAGATTTTTGGGTGTTTGAGTTAAAAGTGTGGAAGTTACTTTGTTCATTTTGAACAACGATGAAGTAGAATTTCAGTCGGTAAATCGGATTAGGAAAAGCTGGTTAGGATCACGTCAACCGTACGTGAGTGTAATACTGTGACGAAGCGGGTATGATTTGTAATAATTTTAATTTTATATTTTGTGGAAGTTGCTTCTGTCTTTGTGTGTCGATTTTGTGCCACGTGTTTGGTAATCAGTGACCCTTCTGGTCCACCACGGCGCCGCAATAGCGTTTATTTTAACAGTTTGCTTGTTTAATGAGCTATAATTTGTGCAAGAATATCTGTTCTTTCGTGCGCTTTCTACAAAGCAGCACAACAGTTTGTTTCGGAATGCACCACGTGCTCTAGTTCGGCCGTTTGCAAGCAGCAGACGCAGTTAGTATGTTGTATAATTATCGCACAACCTCGTGCATTCGTTAAACCTTTGCCCAGAATAGTACATGCGTAGAATCGTAATGCGAATCTCGCTGAGATATTTTTATGGTACGAATCCAAAGGGGATGATAGTATCATTGTCTCCCACCCCCGTTTTCTGTGTTTATTCTTGCTGTAGTTAAATTGTGCTCTGTTACATTCTCACGTAATTCTTACTTAAATATTTCTAGTCAGGCACCAGTTACGTGCAGTTAGATACAATAAATAATCTATGTGAAAAATAAATTCTGTGGTGTTGATCTTACCCATTTACTCCGATTTCCAATCCTGAATTAAACAAGTTGCTTCATGCAAGACATGGAGTGCTACTTATCTGGCTACTTAAAGAAATTTGCATACTTGTAAATAATTTTCCAGCTCCGTTTTTTCTAAATGATTAGGAAGTGCTGGGGCTGGTGGAGACCCGGAATTTCTGAACTGTTATCATTATTTGTGTGAGAGAAGCAGCTAGAAATGAGAGGTAACGTATATGGCTCGATTGGAAACGTCGTAAAGGTAGTAATACGTCACATATAGTATGAAGAATATATGGTTAAAAGAATGAAAGAAGAAAGTGTGGCAGATGCAACTGCTCAATTTTCTTTTTATTTTCCTTTTTTTCTTCAAAATTCAGATTCATTTAGGAAATGACGTATTGGGGAATTATTCTTAGCCTATATCGCAAGGCTAATCAATAATGATATTGACTTTTCCCCCAATTTTACGCTGTATCTCCCCTTACACAAATCCAGAACGAAGTGATAGCTTTGCGCAGGTGTTGCGTTTTCAGTTATCGAGAGAGTGAATAAGTAAGTAACCGGTAGGAGCGGGAGAGATTGGGGCGTGGAGAAGTGTGATTCGACCCCTCGTACTGGGACAGGGCTAAGGCGTGTGCCAGCCAGCTGACTAAGCCTGTTTCCCTTTGATGGCAGATAAAGAACGGGGGGGAAGCTGCGGCAATGGACCGGCCGAGGCTGGGCGCCCATTGTAAATGCGAACGGCGGGCTGACTACGTCGGCGCGGGCGGCCCGGAATATTTAAGCGGAGATCTGGAGAAAGCGCCACGCAGTTCTCTTCTTTGTGAGCAAGACCAACAAGCTCGCACGCAGACAGTGGAAGGGAAAAAATAAAACGAGGACAGGGAAAAGGTGAGGAACGAGGTGGGTGCAGCTGGTGGGTGGAGGTAAGAACGACTTGAGAGAGGTATTTCGGCTCCCCGGCGGCGGACGCGAACGGAAAGTGAAGGCGGGGGGCGGCGGTGGCAAGGCGCACTCCTGAGGTGAGTTGTTGCCGCGGGGGACAGCTGCCGCCGCCGTCGCCGCCTCCACGTGCCGCTGCTATTGCCTTGCGGCCGTGGGAAGGACCGGGAGCGCAGTTACGGCTCGTGTCGCCTTCCTTAAGTGTACAATCGCTGCGTCACGTAGTCCGCATTTCTCTTATAGGCCAAAGCGTACGTAAATTGCAACGCGGTGAAGGTACAGTTATTGTAGTAAATTTGCCAACAGGTAGACTGCTCGAACCGGCTACTGGCCTCTGGTAGGCAGATCCACTTGTGGGGCGGCGGGTGGAAAATAATTATATTATTTGCTATTATATGGTGCCGTTGTCAACACAGGCTCTCTAACTACAATGTTGGCAACCAGAAAGTGATTAGCAAAAACGTGATGCCTGTAATTAGAGATGGCCGGAGTGGCCGAGCGTTTCTACGCGCTAGTCTGGTACCCGCGAGACCGCTACGGTCGCAGGTTCGAATCCTTCCTCGGGCATGGATGTGTGTGATGTCCTTACGTTAGTTAGGTTTAAGTAGTTCTTAGTTCTAGGGGACCGATAAGCTCAGAAGTTAAATTCCATAGTGCTCAGAACCATTTGAACCATATTTTTTGCCGGCCGCTGTGACCGAGCGGTTCTAGGCGCTTCAGTCTCGAACCGCGCGACTGCTACGGTCGCAGGTTCGAATCCTGCCTCGAGCATGGCTGTGTGTGATGTCCTTAGGTTAGTTAGGTTTAAGTAGTTCTGAGTTCTAGGGGACTGATGACCTCAGATGTAAGTTCCATACTGCTGAGAGCCATTTGAACCATTTTTTGAACCATATTTTTTTGTAATTAGAGTTCACTATGCCCACTCTGATGGAGAATTTAAGTCATTGATTATTGAAGTTCATTAGTCTGAGGATTTAGTACGATGTCTGGGATTCATGGAAAATGCAGTTTACTGTAACAATTTTCACTATATTATGAAAACAATAAAGCGTAAAATTCCAGACAAATGATTATCCATATCCGCTATTGTACTATCAGAGCAGTTAAGAGTCTGTTGCACAGATCCTATTATCCCTAGATAACGAAACTGTCCAATAATCGTTATCAATGTAAATGTTCAAAGTGAATGCTCGCCAAAATTTGATGTTAATACTCATCAAACGCCACACTATTAATGGTAGAAAGTCTGTCCTGCAGCTACACGTGAAAATACGACATACACAGACTGAGAATATATCACTGGAGTCGTTCCATAATTAACACTTTACCCCAAAACGAACTCACTGTTACTTGCATACCGAGTTACATAATACGGCATCCAAGGCTGTTCCCAGGAACTGCAGAAACGCGATGTGGCTTCCATTGCGTAGTGTGCGCTGATACGAATCTAGAAGAGAACTGGGGCCTTACTCTAGCTCGCATGCTCTTATTTATAGGCCGGCCGGTGTGGCCTAGCGGTTGTAAGTGCTACAGCGTGGAACCGCGCAGATTCGAATCCTGCCTCGGGCATGGATGTGTGTGATGTCCTTAGTTAAGTAAGGTTTAAGTAGTTCTGAGTTCTAGGGGACTGATGACCTCAGAAGTTAAGTCCCATAGTGCTCAGAGCCATTTGAACCATTCTTATTTATATAGCCACGTAGCGGACCGCCGAAGGCGCTACCGACAAAATTTGCCTTATTGACTAGCCGCCGGGTGTAGCAGAATACCACTTCATGTTACTAATAAGTAATTGCTTCATTCGCTGAAGGGCAATGAAGCTCTAGATTTAATTGTACAATAAGCACACAGGTAAGTATCTGTAATAAAATTATAATGTGGCTAGGTTAAATACTTTTGGCGAGAGAATTATTTTAGTTGTACTGCACACAGTAGATCAGCTCTGAACTTGCCCTTTGGAGAGACGCTACAGCTATAGTTTTATAGACACCTTTTTCAAACTTCTCACATCTTTGTTATTGTAGCGTATCTCCATTCTACCTAAATCTAAACATTCTAGCTTTATCTAATCACTTACTTAATCTATCTTGCTTCCGATCTTTTAGGACAAAAAAACATAAAATCATGAATTTCAACCAAAATTTACTTTGTGAGATCCAGCATGTTGTTTCGATTAAATTACAATGTAAAAGGAATCCGAATATAAATTTTGAAGTCTCTAGCTCCTTCCTGTTGCGCCGATGATTTTTACGTAAAACGTCCAAATTTCGAAAACTGTTTAAGTTACCAAACTGAAACTTAACACTTTATTGTTTTAGCATCACTCCTGACATGCTATCAACTTTTCAGATTATGTACTTTACTTTTAAGGTACTGCGCAACATTCGTGACGTCATAGCTAGTTACATCGGACTAGGCTGGCACACAATGTAAAGTATATGAAATTTATATGGCAGTAGCAGGCTGCCTCCCTACACACTGTCCATTTATAGTCATGTAACCACGTGTCAAAAGCAGGAATAACCACCATTTGCAGCGAGGACCTCTGCCAGACGTGCAGGAAGAGAGTGCAAAACGGATGTACCAAGAGGGACATGGAGCCGGGACGAGTTCAGCGCCACCGCCAGCTGCGCTAGGGTTCTGGGGTGGTTCAGGTTACATAGCGTGGACAGCCCGATCGAGGTGGTTCCACGGATTCCCGATTGGGATTAAATCCCTAGTGGTTGGTTGCCAGGGCAGTACGGTAAATTCATCCTGCTGATCTTCGGACAACGAACGTACTCTGCGGCCTGTGTGACACGGTGTATTGTCCTGCTGGTAAACCCCATCGTAGCGAGGAGAGGCAAACTGCATGTAGGGATGAGCACGGTCTCCAAGAATAGATGCATACTTGTGCTGATCCATTATGCTTACTTTAACTTACTTCAGTAAAACTGTCGTTCATTATAGAATTATTGTCGAGAGTAATATATTCTCTTACGTAGCTCTCACATGTACATTCAAATACGACAGTACACTAAAATTGAACCTAGCTTTTTTGAACAATTTTGCTATAGGAGTTTCTACATTTCGTCATTTATACCCATATTGGAAAATATTATCATACATATTTATGTATACTACTACTACTACTACTACTACTACACGACGTGATCAGGCCCAGTGGACCGCACGCATTTACAACTTTCCTCCTCCACTGCATTCTCTCCATTGCTGCTATCCGCCATCCGTCCACATCTATTGACACTCGGTTTAAATCTTCGTGTAGTCCATCCCTCCAACTCTTCTTGGGTCTCCCTGAGGTCTCTTTCCTGTAGGTGAGAAATCCAGGAGCTTCCGAGGCCATCTGTGATCCTCCATCCGGGCCACATGGCCGGCCCACTGCATTCGTTTGGCTTTGACAGTTTCTGCTATGTTTGCCTGAGGGTATAGTTCCTCAAGCTCTTGGCTGTATCTGATCCTACATTCCCCAGTATCTGCATCCAGAACCGGACCGGAGATCTTCCAAAGTACTTTTCTCTCAAAAACAAGGAGCTTATGGAAGTCCTGTTTCCAGATACTCCATGTCTCACAGCCATATAGAACAACAGGCTGGATCAGGGTTTTGTACAGTCGAATCTTGAACTGTCTGGAGAGATATCTGGACCGAAGCAGTTGTGCTATGCTGTGGTAAGATCGGTTTCCTGCTTGTATTCTGGCATTGATCTCTGCTTCATATGACAAGTTCTCAGTGAAAAGTGCCCCTAGGTATATGAATTCATGTATACATTTTTATATTATATTTCTGACGCTGCAGCTTTTGGATAACATAGATGTTTAACTTCGAAACCATTCTTCTAATAAATTTCACATAAATGATAAGCTCCTTAGTGAAATCCCTTCCTCTACAAAAATGAAAAGCAAAACAAAATTTCCTTCTGTATTCTATTTCATTCTGTGACCACTGCTAGATCCCATAGTGACGAGGTAGAAAAACTGCATATAGGGGTGGACATGATCTCAAAGGATAGAACCAGGTTGGTCTTGATCCACTGTGCCTTCCAGATAGACGAGATCACCTCAGGAAGCCAACGGAAACATTACCCAGACAATAACGCTCGCTCCCCCGGCCTGCAAACTTCCAACGATTCTTCCACGGTGTCTTCTTTCAGACATCTCAAGCATATGAAGTACAACACTTGTGAAACCTGATAGTCAAGGGAAGGCAGGATTCGGTTACGATTGTGGACGGGCCCGTAATCAGTTACTACTGGTTGCCTTTTACAGTTACACACAATTTATTTTAAACCATTAATTCCAGACTCAACAATAAATTACTGTGTAAATAATAGTGTTTTCAGTGATTTAAAATTTAGCAAATCATAATTAAAATACAGATACAAGAGATAATGTTTTAAAAGCAAGCCACTGTGATCTGGTCAGAAGGCCGTGCACGCCAGGAATGGCAATAAATTAAGAATTGCTTAAAACTCGCTTCAACTTACAAATTAGAGGTTTTGAAATATTAAAGGCAAGCCGCCACAAACACAGCAGACGGCATCAGACGCCAGGAATGGCAGTAAATAAGGTTTTAAAAGGCTTGCTGCGTAAACACAAATATCAAATTAGAATTTTAAGGCAAGCGACCACAATCATGGCTTGAAGGCCTCACACGCCAAGAATGGCAACCAATTAAGAATTGTTTAAGGACTCGCTGCAATTTACAACTGACAGGTATTGAAATATTACGGTAAGTCGCCACAACACAGCAGGAGGCATCAGACGCCAGAAATGGCAGTAAATAAGGTTTAAAGGCTTACTCCTGAAATACAGATATCAAAATAGAATTTGAAGGCAAATGTCCACAATCACGCCTGAAGGCATTACACGCCAGGAACAGCAGTAATATAAAAAATTTAGAAACCTGCTGTAAAACAGCAAATACTATAGCAAAGGTTAATTAAGAAACAAGCAGCTTATCACCATACGGGTGAAACAAGACGATGGTAAACTTTGTAACACAAGGGGCCACAGACGGTGCTCCAGGAATTGACCTCTGAGAAGGTCTGGCAACAAACACTTTCGCGAGCGATTAGATAGGCAGCCAAGGGCTGCATTCCCTTCACAACATGGTAACTCACACTAGTGACAGTCTAACGAATGACTAATGATAATCTTGCTGATGCTACATGACGTCCAACAAACAAATTGCAAGAATGGATCAACACGCCAAAGCCAGAACCGGGGGACTGCACTACGCCCCCTGAATACTGTGCTTAGAGCGCCCGGAACGAGAAAGGAACCACTACCACCAGAGTCGAAGAATCACAAACGGCCTACAATCAAGAAAGCTGTCAAAAACTACACGCTTTACCAGACAGCAGCGGCATGGCGAGGAAACGTACACTGCCGTTACATACACTAAACTCCAGGGCAGGTAACTGGGGCGTTAGCGGCCACCGGGAAGGAAAAATACCGCTGGTTGAACTTAGCAAATTGTAATAAGCAGAACGCAGTAAATAGTAATAAGAAGTCGAGGAAAGCTAATTAGATCCGCTTTCACCAAGCACTCCACTCGCTGCTCTTCGCCTCGGCGACACTACGAGCAGAAACACGAACGACACTGGAGAATCGCGAAATGTCACAATGGTGGAGATTTCTCTACCTGAATTGAAATGCGCTCATCTTAAAGCCTGCAGGATCTGGGTTACGACGAGGTCGTGCACGCTCGTGACCACAGCCCTTCCATCCGGCAGTCCATGCGGGCCGCCAGCGGTCCCGGCATGTTTTTCGCATAGCGCGGACCTTGCTCAAACCGAACTGCCACACTCACACGACACGAAGAAGTACGACGTCGCCCCAAAGATAGGGCAATAGTACTACATATCGATTACCACCGCTGCTGCCACTAGCGGACAGGCAACGCTTACGAAACCGAGTGGCGCCAGTAAACACGAGAAGAAGACAAACAACCGCAACCATGCCAACTAGACGATACCATCTGGCCTGCAACAGAGAGCGGAAACCTACAAACAGCACCAACGCGAGCCGCAGTACGGCTTAACTTGATGAATCTGAAATCACCACTTATCACCATTCAGTGGATGTTCAGTTGCGGTTCTGAGGTGAAAATTCCAGCCTAAATCGCTTCTTGACAGCAGTCAGCGTAAGTGCACGATCCAGACTCATTCTGCGGAGGCCACACGCAGCAACGTTCGCTTAACGCTCGTTGAGGAGACACTGTTGGTAGCCCCTATTTTGATCTCAGCGATCAGCTGCTCAACAGTTATAAGTCTACTCGCTCGTACAAATGTCCGCTGCCATTGTCCACCCCTGTCATCTATGGCCCATGGTGCACCACAGTTGGTTCAAATGGCTCTGAGCACTATGGGACTTAACTCCTGAGGTCATCAGTCCCCTAGAACTTAGAACTACATAAACCTAACTTACCTAAGGACATCACACACATCCATGCCCGAGGCAGGATTCGAACCTGCGACCGTAGCAGTCGAGCGGTTCCAGACTGAAGCTCCTAGAACCACTCGGCCACTCCGGCCGGCCACCACAGCTGCCATGACGCTAGTTTAGAATAGCAACATTTTGCCATACAAGGTATTCCTAAACCACGGAAGCCAGTGAACAGCTTACAAACTTAGCCGTTTCGGAAATGCTTCCACCCTTGGTCCGCAAGGCGATGATCATGCCCTTTTGTACACCAGATAAATCGCCCCGTTTCCGCATTACGACAACGACTGTACTCTTTCCTGCGTCCCCCCGACATGCTTTATATACTCTCCACTGCTAGTGCTGCCAGCTGCCGTCTGTGTGTGGTTATTGCACGTTGACGTCGAATATAGAAGGAGATCAAATTAATGTGACTGATCAGTGTATACTCGTAATAATATAATATAGAGAATGAAATTTCTCTTTCCTCTTTTGTTTATGTATAGGAAAGGAATTAACCAAAATTTTATAAAATATTTTACCAGAATGGTTTCAAAGCTAGAGATAAAAAAATAGGTAAATATTTTCTGATTATACTTTCCTTACGTTTGTACAATAAGGGCATAAATTACAAAATGTAGATAGTCCTACAGCAAAATTGAAACCTGGTTGCTAGTCAACCAGAGACCGCACAGGATAATTCTAAGGTTGTGGATGGGGCCGTAATCAGTCACTGTGGGTTGCACACTCAAACACACAACTTCATTTTCTAAGAACCACTTACAACAATGGCAGGAGATGAGGAAGGTTTCTCAACAGACAAAAGGTGGTTATTACGCGGTGCTACAACCTCGGATTCCTTCACAGCCGTGGTTCATTAGGACACATCTGGACCGATCCACGATTTCTACCATCATAAGACTGCGCTTCAATTATGCCTCTTTCCCACAACTTCTACATCGGATCAACGTTTGCAGTTCACCAGCATGTGAGTGTGATCCTGAGTCGGAAGCTGATGTCAACCACATCTTATTTATGTGCCCCAAATTCGACCGTGAACGGTTGGTCTTCCTGAAGACATTGCTGAGTATGGGCTACCATCTTCCTCAATCAGCTTCTTCCCTTTTGTGCACTAAAGACGTCCGTCTGTATAAAGTGATCGTTAACATCATCAAGAGTACTGGTCACAATCTGTAGATTTTAATGGTGTACGTAAATTATAAATATGTCTTGCTGATGAAGATATTTCAGAATTGGTGTGAATTGTAAGCCAAGACACTTTTAATTATTTTCCAATTCAATTCAATTTTTAAAACGTTATATACAAAACTGTAACAGTTAAGCTTTTTATTCTTGTAAATATGCATTTCTGTATTTGCTTATTCAATTAAGTGTACATTGTCACTATGTGTTGCCGATGGCTAAATTGAGTACACACTCAAAGGCCAAATAAACAACAAAAAAAAAAAAAAAGAAAGAACCACTTATTTACACATTGGCTTAAAGATCACAATTAAAAAACACGGCATAAGGCCTAGTCAAAGAAACCTTGAGATGCTTACTGGGATGAATGCCCCAAAACCACAGCAAACACAAGAACGGCTAAAGGCGTGGCTTAGAAATCACAAGCAATTAAAAGAAGAAAGTAAAATTTGAAAAGAAAACATGCAATGAAAACAATTTGCAGCTGAAGGCCTACAGCACATCTGAAGGACAAATATAATTAAGGCACACAAATTAACAATTTTTTCTAAGCAAGAAAATTTCTTTTTAAACTAACAACAGAACGGCCGAAGCCTGATTAACTTATTGCACGGCTGAAGGCCACAAAAAATTTGAAACACGGTTGAAGGCCTTCATGTAAAATTTAAAAAAAATTGAATTAATACATGGCCAAAGGCCTCGCACAATACTTCAACTAAAATGAAAATCACAATTTAAAACAAACAGAACAAGTGGTACTCAGAATTGTTCCAAGGGTCGGCCTGGGGAGGAAACTCTAACAACAGTTTAGGTGAGACAGGCAGCCAAGCGTAACATTAAATAATCGGACGGCATCCCGACCCAGGGGCGGCTGAAGGACCGACCAACAACCTAATCAATACCCTTCCGCCAGACCAACGGCACGACAACGGAAAATATTAGCGAGGACGAAGATACCAGCAGCACTAGGTCATCAAATTGGCGTCTAAATTCAGCCAAGGCACAATAACCACTCAAAAATATAAACAAACACCAATGACTGTTCAACTACGCGCCGTGGAGGACAGCATCAACACGGCGAGGAAAGACACACTCGCTGCTCTGTCCCAACCGACCGACTGCCTTCTCCAGTACGCAGACAGCATTCATAACTGCCCAGTGGAAATCACAAAAACCTACACACAGATCCACGTAAAAACTTGCACCAAGAACTCCTGCAATCCTAAAACCAATCACTGTGGAACAACATAGAGAAATCGCAAGTCGACACACACAGAGTTTCCATATGCGGTCGGCGACCAAATACACGTCGCCCGATGAGACGACCGACCGAAACGCCAACCAGCGATGCACCCCGCTCCGGTCTCCTTCCGTCGGACAGTACGTGTGTGTCGCCAGCGCTCAGCGAGTACTAGCTGTCCGGTCCTCGCTGGCGCTCCGTCCCAACTGAACTCACCGCACACCACGACCCGGAGATGCTAGCGGTCGCTCCAAAGATAGTACGACAGCGCCCCGTATCAGTAGCGCTGCTGCTGCCACTCAGGGGAAGGCAAGCCAGCAACTTAGTGACACCAGTAAATCGAATAAGAAACGGGACAGCAGTAGCGCAAATACAAGATGTCAAGTAATAAGCGGCGCGAACACGATTCGCTCACCTCACGAAATTGTTCAAAAAAGGTACGTGTAATTTTGCCTCTTTTGAATGTACATGGGCAATATGCATATCAAAATATAGTACAATTATAAATAACATATTTACTGAAGCAGGTTCAAGTTGGCAAACAAGAGAAAAAAATTTCATCACACTAGGAGGCCGCGGTATTGCCTGCATCCATATTCGCTAAATTCACTCATTCATGATACAGGGTGTTTCAAAAATGACCGGTATATTTGAAACGACAATAAAAACTAAACGAGCAGCGATAGAAATACACCGTTTGTTGCAATATGCTTGGGACAACAGTACATTTTCAGGAGGACAAACTTTCGAAATTACAGTAGTTACAATTTTCAACAACAGATGGCGCTGCAAGTGATGTGAAAGATATAGAAGACAACGCAGTCTGTGGGTGCGCCATTCTGTACGTCGTCTTACTGCTGTAAGCGTGTGCTGTTCACAACGTGCAAGTGTGCTGTGGACAACATGGTTTATTCCTTAGAACAGAGGATTTTTCTGGTGTTGGAATTCCACCGCCTAGAACACAGTGTTGTTGCAACAAGACGAAGTTTTCAACGGAGGTTTAATGTAACCAAAGGACCGAAAAGCGATACAATAAAGGATCTGTTTGAAAAATCTGAAAATTCTGTTTGAAAAATTTCAACGGACTGGGAACGTGACGGATGAACGTGCTGGAAAGGTAGGACGACCGCGTACGGCAACCACAGAGGGCAACGCGCAGCTAGTACAGCAGGTGATCCAACAGCGGCCTCGGGTTTCCGTTCGCCGTGTTGCAGCTGCGGTCCAAATGACGCCAACGTCCACGTATCGTCTCATGCGCCAGAGTTTACACCTCTATCCATACAAAATTCAAACGCGGCAACCCCTCAGCGCCGCTACCATTGCTGCACGAGAGACATTCGCTAACGATATAGTGCACAGGATTGATGACGGCGATATGCATGTGGGCAGCATTTCGTTTACTGACGAATGTTATTTTTACATGGACGGCTTCGTCAATAAACAGAACTGGCGCATATGGGGAACCGAAAAGCCCCATGTTGCAGTCCCATCGTCCCTGCATCCTCAAAAAGTACTGGTCTGGGCCGCCATTTCTTCCAAAGGAATCATTGGCCCATTTTTCAGATCCGAAACGATTACTGCATCACGCTATCTGGACATTCTTCGTGAATTTGTGGCGGTACAAACTGCCTTAGACGACACTGCGAACACCTCGTGGTTTATGCAAGATGGTGCCCGGCCACATCGCACGGCCGAAGTCTTTAATTTCCTGAATGAATATTTCGATGATCGTGTGATTGCTTTGGGCTATCCGAAACATACAGGAGGCGGCGTGGATTGGCCTCCCTATTCGCCAGACATGAACCCCTGTGACTTCTTTCTGTGGGGACACTTGAAAGACCAGGTGTACCGCCAGAATCCAGAAACAATTGAACAGCTGAAGCAGTACATCTCATCTGCATGTGAAGCCATTCCGCCAGACACGTTGTCAAAGGTGTCAGGTAATTTCATTCAGAGACTACGCCATATTATTGCTACGCATGGTGGATATGTGGAAAATATCGTACTATAGAGTTTCCCAGACCGCAGCGCCATCTGTTGTTGAAAATTGTAACTACTGTAATTGCGAAAGTTTGTCTGCCTGAAAATGAACTGTTGTCCCAAGCATATTGCAACAAACGGTGTATTTCTATCGCTGCTCGTTTAGTTTTTATTTAGCGTTTCAAATATACCGGTCATTTTTGAAACACCCTGTATAAACCTTTCTTCCAGGAGTGCTAGTTCTGGTAGGTCTGCGAAGTTTGGAAGCTAGGAGATGAGGCTCTACCAGAATTAAAGCTGTGAGGACGGGTCGTGAGTCGTGATTGGGTAGTCCAGCCGGTACAGCACTTGCCCGCGAAAGGTACAGGTCCCGAGTTCGACTCTCGGTCCGGCATCTATCGTGCAGATACCAGCCCGTATGTGTGGGTTTTCGGTAAACACTATGCCTGGCGCAACCGTTTGCTTTTAGGCAGAGAACGACGTTAAGGAATGGCATGGCACCGTCTGTCTCTAACTCAACCGCAGATTTGATATCTTTATGAATACTGTTGATGAGGTCCATGAATGCTTCCAGCTTTTCACATCCAAGAAG
Source organism: Schistocerca nitens (assembly GCF_023898315.1). Lineage (NCBI taxonomy): Eukaryota > Metazoa > Arthropoda > Insecta > Orthoptera > Acrididae > Schistocerca > Schistocerca nitens. The sequence goes on from NC_064620.1 coordinate 53,867,027, forward strand.
CCAGACAACGAACTAGTAATGACAAAAACAGCTACTCTTTGGAGGAACCGTGTCTAGGGAGATGTCCTCCTGGTAATCCATAAACCGTTTGGCTGTATTTGGAGCTAATGAACTTTCCATTTATCAATATATACCACCGTAAAACAACGAAATAGTATGTTTTTTACAGATGGTATCGTTCACGGACGAGCCCCTTTCAAACGCAATGGTGTTTCCAGTTGCATCATGTGTCTTGTCTTGACTGACGGTCATTAGCATAGGCTCTCTATATGCTTGTGTGAGGTCCTTGTTCAAAGTCATCAGACGGAACATCACTTGCTGTCATTCAGTTCGAATGGAGCACGCTACCTCCAGTTCATTCGAGACTCACTTGCAGCCATAGCAGCTGGAAACGATACCTCGTGTTGTCCCTGGGAGAATGAAATTCCAACACGACGCTGCACCGTTTTACTGCGATATTGGTGATCCTGAGCGATGGATCTTCACCAATGAACTGGAAGAGTAGAACCTGCTTCATGAGCGGAGCTATCGTCAAATCTCAGTGTTACTGAGGTTTGCCTTAGTGTTACTTGAAGTCATTGACCTGAGAAATCCAAGTAAACCCTGGAACTTCACTGCCCGTCCCACTGGACAGTTGAAACCAGGGGTATACGGGAGAGCCTGAAATTTGTGTATGTCGCTACAGTGCGTGCATTGAGGCTGGCGGTCGTCGCATTTGTTACCTGATTATGTCGCCACTATACAGAGTGTAAGACCACAAATGTCGACGGACTGAGGAGGGTGTCTTCAGAAACAAACTGAGACTACGTACCGATGTCCCGAAACGTTATCCGGAGTGTGAGTTGTAGGGGGCAGCGCCTGCTGGTGGGCCACCCCTCCGGCAGCTCCCATGCCTCTGTCACCGGGCTGCTTAACTGTCCCAGTCCAGCATGGATTCCCAGACTTTTCACGTGACGAAACACTTTGAGGATCCTCATACGTATATCGAAAATCTTGTTTATTTTAGAGATTAATAAATTTTTAAAAAATGAAAAAGACTTGTTTTATACAGCAAATACTTCAATATTAAGTTATAACTAATAATACAGAAATCGTAATAAAAATTTAACAACATAATATTAGTATGGTCAAACTGTCGGAAAAAAATTCCCTCGTGTTATTACTTTTCCGCAGAGCACTTATTGATTTCCCACGGAACACTAGTGTTCCGTGGAACACAGTTTGGGAAATGACGTGCTGCAGTGTTGTGAAAGGGGTGGATGCGTTCGACGTCTTATAACGTCCTGAACGCTATCTGGCAAAGTGCATGAAGGTGTCCGTGCCGTCCGTCAACGTTCAATCTCAAGCATACTCCAGAAGCTGTAGCTTAGAGGCGGCTGTTACTTCGTTGACGTCGATGGTCTTTGCATCTCTGGATGACCGTTCCGGACATGCGTTCGCATCTTCAGTTTGCTCCCCACGACACACTCTTTAGACCCTCGAAGGTTGTCAGAAACGTTTTACTACTCCTTGTTCAGTAGAACGTTTTTCAACAAGAGAAGCGTAAATAAATACATCCTTACATTCGTGACTTATCTCAGTGTAGTCAGTGTGGAGACGTGTACCATCTGCATAATACTATCCCTTAAAGTTAAGCGGTTTTACATCTGTCTGTCGAAATAGTCAACATTGGAATTCACATTATGCATGTGATCGCTGAGCCGAGAAACAGATTTAGTTTCAAGTGTCGACACCATAAGCTTATTTTTAAGATAACTAAATAAGGTATATGACCCTTGGGAATATGGATTCAGCGAATATTTTTCGGTATGTTCAAGACGAGTGAACTACAAAACGTGTCGATACATGTTAATGGTTTCGGACAGAAAGTCGCTGGCCATATATGTAACACGTACTCATCCACAGGACTACTTCTGATCAAGGATACGGTACACTCATTTTGAAGTTTAAGCTCACTCTTGTGTACGTGTTTACTTACCGATAAATTTGTTTTTCGATTTTTATTTACTTTCTGTAGTAAAACAGGAAAAACTGCTTCTTACAATCTGTGAAGTTCTATTCACTTTTTAGGATATCTTTTCACAAATTGAATAAAATGTATACCTTTTTAAAAAGTTTTGTTGTTTCTGTAGGTTTTTGCACATTGCAGTATAGCTGTTATTCATTTATACTTGCAGACGGCCAATCGTAAGGGAATAGCAGATAAACTGCAAAATGTAGAAATCTGCATAAAGCACATGTTTTAACAAATATATAAAAGAAATTGTTTTCGGTTCCTGAACACTTTACTTAAGAACTGACAATGAAATTCTTTGCACAGAGAGTAAAAAAATAATTTTCCTGTCCTTTAATAGAAATAAAATGAAGAAACCCACTGAAAATCCTGAAACTTCAGCGAAACATGTCTGGCTAAAAGAACAGAGAAAGTTGTATTTTATTAGGGCGGGATGTTTCCAAGAACAAAGGCATTACGTCCGAAATAACCGTAACATCGTGCGATTTGTATAATGACGTCAACAAACATCTGAGGGAGAGAGCTAACGCCTAGACGATGAGATAATTTGAGATACAACACATTGCCGGAATAAATAACGATGGAGAAGAAAATGGACGGTGGTCTGCTCCAAATACTTGCATGGTACTTGCCTGGAATGATCTGAAGTATTTATTTACCTAGGGAAACCACCTGATTGGCTGCATGGCTCGTTGAACTCTGCTTCTGTCGCGTGATGCTCCACACACTAAACAATTGCCCCATATTACGGATTACGGAAAATCGTGGACGCTAGTCAGTTGTTGAAGTATCGCGATAAACGATAGGTCGGAAAAGCCACAGCAATAACGAGGGTCTTTCAGTAAAACCCTACATTCATTGACTTTGAAAAGGCCAAGCACCTAGTCTTCCTTACTGTACGGGCTGCCTTAATCTCTGAAACTGAGTAATTAAGTACCATTGTCAGAGGAAGTAGATTTGTGATTTTCTTCATTGTCTTCATATATTTGAATTACGATTTTGTATAGTGATTTAATGATTCCTGTACATAGCAAAACCACAGGGAAAATAAATCTGCAGGAGGCATTAAATTATGTGCAAATTTGATACATGTGTGCATCGTCGGCCTAAGGAACACAAGGAAGGCTTACAGTAACAGAGACGGTGGAGATTTCAGACCCACGGAATGGTCTCGCACTCAGAGAATTTGTACCTACATATTATAATTCATAAATGGCTAATTTTGAGAAAGTATATTTCTCAGATACGTATACGAAAAAGGAAAAAAAATATGTGTGGCAGTACAGCTGTGTTATTGTCTAGGAATATCCGAAGGGGATTACGCATTTTACTCAATAAACCGAGTAGACCGCCTTGTTTTCTTCGAGCACACGGTAAATTCCTACGACTTTAGAGAAAGAGAATTTTTCAGACTCCTGCGCTCTTTCTTCGTGATGAAATTAGGATAACAGCGGCAGCGGCGTGCTTCAGAGAACGGCCGCCAGGGGAAGCTGGCTCCCCTCTCCAGTTTCAAGAGGAGGTCCTTCACCGAAACTTCTCGCGCGGCTACTTGCCCCACCTCTTTAAGTTGCGATGCGTTCTTTTCCTCTTGTTTGTGAAACTGCAGCTGTAGGGAGAAGGTGATTCAAATGAAGAGCGGATTGCAGGGAGTTATCTACGTGCTACACCGAATATGCTAACAATCCACGTCTAATACGTGACAATTTCTCGCATACCGTATTCTGTTTTATAATCTCTGCAGTTCTAAAGGCGCTGCTAGCGGAAAAAAACCACGAGTCATCACAGAATTTCCGAATTTCACAGCCTTCAGCGTAATATAAGTCACATTAAGACATTTTAATGAATAGGTATTTACTGTTAGATGATTAAATTTAATTATTCTTTCGTACTAAATGCTTGTTTTTGACATTATTGCCATTTTCTAGTACAACATTAAGTTGTTCGTTAAGGGGAGGTTTACTATCTTTTCGTACAAAAACTCGATTTTTTCTAAATTGCATTTTTGGATCCATAAAAATGTTTAGAATCCACCCCTGAAACCGTTTTTCCGAATACGGAATGGAAATGTTTGTTATTCGCGGTTGAACAAAAAAATGCACCTGCCTGAAATGGACCTCTTTCACGCACCAGTTTTTTTTTTTTTTTTTTTTTTTTTAAATTCAACTTTGTAACCGCGAAAAATTATTCTATGTGCCTGCCCGTGACTAAAACTGATAAAGTGATCAAGGAGCGTACGACGTACTACGGCTTTTCAATCCGACGGCATTCCAGTTCGGTGGAACAGATGAAGAAGGCAATTTCGGCAACGTATTTACAGAAGTGTTCGACGGATGACCGACCACAACACCAAAATTGTCCGGCGGGGGAAACTATTGGTGCAAGTGGCGCATTGCAGAAGCTACCGGACATGTTGACGAATATCAACACGATCAGCCGCTATCCAAAGAAGTTCAAAAATTAATGATCTACGAGGCCCTTTTGGAGGACGAGTTATTATGCCGGTGCTTGGGAGGAAACACACAAAATTCATATGAAAGTTTGAACGCGTGTGTTTTGAAGTTAGCCCCCAAGTATTTGCATTTTGGTGCGAAGACTGTGGAAATTGAGACGTTCCTGGCAGTGAGCAGCTTCAACAAAGGGTATTCAGCAATTCTGAAGACCTTCACAAAGATGGACGTCACCCCAGGACACTATTCGAAGCAATTCGCCAAGCATTCGGATGACCACCGGAAGCCGAAAACCGCTTGTCACCGGCCGTACGAGCGGCTCTGGAGCAGCGCAGGATGGCCTAGATCGAGCAGAATGCCCTCTATGAGGAAGAGGAAGGACTAGCGTATGGACATGGAATAGAATATTGAACGTAAGTTGCATAATGTTGCATTTATATGTAGTCAAAACTTCAAACGCGTTTTTCTCGAAATAACTTTTCTTTTATCGCGAGGTGTGGTGACTGCAAATCTATTGAACCGATTGGCGTGATTCTTTGTTTCCGGCGAAGGAACTAAATTGTCTATGAGTTGTGCCACTTTTATTCCGATCCATCAACTATAAATATTTTTAGTTGGCCGACGAAGTCGAAAAATCGATGAAAAAACCCTATTTTTCTTCAAATGGCCGCCATTTTCTTTTCTGTGGTCCAAATAACGTAAGCGAGGTACAACGCCTAACTGCGCTAAAGTCAGCTCAATTCTGTTTTCAGACGATCCGGCTGACCTGTGAAATACTGCGCGTGGAGGTCTACATAGAAATTTTGTTTCGTTCCGAAGGCACTTCCACCTTTTCTCTCCGACATTTCCGATCGAATAAATTCCAGTTTGTAGAGGAAATATCAATAAACATTTTGACCAAATTTGATATTGATATCTATAACACATCCCGATAAAAACATTTGCAAAGAACATGCTTTTTTTCTGGCCAAAGATAGTAAACCACTCCTTAAGAATGTACATCCTACATCAGTGTCTGGTCTCTACTTTCTTGCTGTCATATCATGTTTTCCGTGCAATTTTCCAGTTGGTTCTATTTTGATAGCTTATCAACCTGATGCAGGTTTACATAAGTTAAACTGTTACGACATAGTTATATAGTGGATTTGTATTATGTCGTAATTTTCTTCCGGTCTTGTATTGTGAATAATTACGTATTTTTTCGAAGATTTGACAGCTAGTACCTTCCAAACTTAATAGTTCTCCTGAATCCTTTCCTGGAAGGAAGGATATTCCAGAGTCATGGCCTAGCCACAATCTGGGGCATTGTTTCCAAAGTGAATTTTCAGTCTGCAGTTGGGCGTTTGTTGATCTGAAAGTGCCTGGTAGAATCAAGGTGTGTACTGGCGCCAGGATCGATGAGGGAATGGATTTATACATGAGACTTGACAGATAGCACCATATATTCAGCATTCATAGTACAAGATTGCAACCTAGGGAAGGCACACTAACCACCGGTCACTCAAAGGGGATATATGGCCAGTTGGTGACTGAACAGGATTTAAAGACTTGGCAGGAAGACGTAGAGTGCGAGAGACACGTCGGGCTGGATTGAGAGATCAGTCCAGAGAGACCGAGAACCTTCTGCTACATGCTCTGGCCACGTCTCCGTGGACATCAAGTAATTCTCTTCCCGAGCATCCTGTTGGTAGCCTACAGACGCCGCTCAGAAAAGCGTGGCTTGTCAGCAACCCAAACACGAATGAAATGTCTCCAGCTTGAAATACAGGCCGAGTTTCTCACGTAGGCCATGGGATAGTCTGCCAGGTACGGACTGCAGAAAAACAGTGAGACAAAATGTTTAACTTACGGTACCAGTAATTAATTTTCTTTCCTTTTCACTAAAAGCGATAACAAGCGTTGTCTAGACGGTATCACGCGCTTCGTGGAGAGATGAATAGTGTTCTGCGGGGGCATTCAGTTTCCTTTCGATGTTACATGTGGAAGTAATAGAAGGTGCTTGACACCTGTGGACTACATAATCATTAGTGAGGATCGGTCCGCAGCTCGTGGTCTTCCTGTAGCGTTCTCACTTCTCGCGTACGGGCTCAGGGATTTTCTCTGCCTCGAGATCACTGGATGTTGTGTGTCCTCCACCATCGTTGACTCGCAAGTCGCCGAAATGGCGTCAACTAAAATGGACTTGCAATACGGCGGCCGAACTCCCCCGCATGGTGCCTCCCGGCCAACAATCCTAACGATCATTTCATTTCATTTTTTCACTGAGGATCACTTTCAGTTCTTTGAGCTTGATTTCCCCAATGGCGATTTCGTCTTTAAGCAATCTCTCTCTCTATACGTTTAGTCGGTTCTGACTCTTCGTGACCCCATGAACCAAATCACGCCACTTTTCCTGTCTTGCACTTTCTCCCGTAGACCTTCCAGGTTGGAACACATTGCTTCTGTGATGCCATCGATCCATCTCATCCTCTGACGTCCTCTTCTAGTTCCTTCAATCTTCCCCAGCATTAATGTTTTTTTCCAGCGAGGCATGCCTTCGCATTGTGTGTCCAAAGTAGGTCTGCTTTTGTTTTAACATTAGACCTTCCAGGGAGAAATCTGGTTTTATTTGCTCCAATATTGATCTGTTGGTTCTCTTTGCAGTTCATGGAACTCTAAGAAGTTTCCTCCAACACCACAATTCGAAGGAGTCAATTCTTCGCCGTTCAGCCTTTCTAATGGTCCAGGTCTCACATCCATACATCACAACTGGAAAGACCATAGCCCTCACAATACGGATCTTTGTTGCTAGTGTTATATCTCTGGACCTTATAACCTTGTCAAGGTTTGACATCGCCTGTCTACCGAGCAACAGGCGTCTCAGAATTTCATGGCTGCAGTCGCCATCAGCAGAGATCTGGGAACCGAGATAACTGAATGTGATCACTACCTCCATGGTTTCTCCTGCTATATCCCACGAATTGCTAGGTGTAGCTGCCATAATTTTCGTTTTCTTCACATTCAGCATAAGACCGGCGTTTTCACTTTCGTCTTTCACCTTCAGTAAGAGTGTTCTCAATTCTTCTTCACTTTCTGCCAACAGGATCGTATCATCCGCGTACCTGAGGTTGTTTACATTTATTCAAGCTATTTTAATTCCTGTTTCTCCTTCATCTAGCCTCGCAATCCTCATAATATGTTCTGCATACCGATTGAATAAGTACGGTGACAGTATGCAGCCTTGCTGGACCCCTTTCTGAATCTTTATCCATTTCGTTGTTCCATACATAGTTCTCACCGTGGCTTCTTGGTCAAGGTATAAACTCCGTATCAGATGAATGAGGTGATCTGGTACACCCATGTTTTTCAGTACGTTCCACAATTTGTTGTGATAGACGCAGTCAAAGGCTTTGGCGTAGTCAATAAAGCAGAGGTACACATCTTTCTGAAATTCTCTCGCTTTTTCCATAATCCACCGAATGTTAGCAGTTTTATCTCTAGTTCCTCTTCCTTTCCTAAATCCAGCTTGTTCTTCTGGTAGCTCTCGATCTAGATATTGGCGATGTTTATTTTGTAAGATTTTCAACATAACTTTGCTAGCATGTGAAATAAGTGCGATTGTTCGGTAATCTGAGCGTTCTTTAGAACTTCTCTTCTTTGGAATGGGGATGAATACTGATTTTTTCCAGTCTTCTGCCCACTGCTGCGTGATCCATATTTTTTGACATACTGAGTGCAGTACTTTCACTGCATCCTTTCCAGTGACTTTAAACAATTCTGCTGGTATTTCATCATGTCCACTAGTTTTGTTATCAGCCATATTTTCAAGGGCCCACTGGATTTCGCTCTCCAAAATATCTGGCTCTAGTTCTAAATTAACATTAACATCAGCAGTAGGACCCCTGTCATTATGCAGTTCTTCCTTGTATAGGTCTTCTACATATTCTGCCCATCTTTCCTTAACATCCTCTGCTTCACTCAGATCTTTCCCATTTCTATCTTTTATCATTCCAATTTTTGCCTGGAATTTTCCTTTAATTTCTCTAATTTTCTTATAAAGATCTCTTGTCTTCCCCATTCCGTTACTATCTTCAACTTCCTTGCACTGTTCATTTAAGAATATATTTTTATCTCTTCTAGCTAATTTCTGAAAATCTTTATTTAATTCAAACTTAGCTGATCTATCTCCCTTGATTTTTGCTTTCCTTCGTTCTTCTGCAACTTGCAGTGCCTCAACTGATAGCCATCTAGCCTTCTTGCTGTTCCTTTTCTTGGGAATGTGTTTCTCTGCGACCTCCTTGACAGTATTAGCTACTTCTGTCCACATCTCTTGGGAGCTTTTGTCCTCCAGCTGTAATACATTAAATCTGTTTTGTACCTCTACAGCGTAGTCGGAGGGCATAGAGTTAAGGTCGTATCTGCAAGTTGGGATACTTTTTGCTACATTCTGAAGTTTTAGCCGTAATTTTGCAATCAGGAGCTCATGATCTGATCCGCAGTCAGCCCCAGGTCTTGTTGTAGCTGACTGAACCGCGCTCTTCCACCTCTGATTACAAAGTATGTAATCAATTTGGTTCCGGTGTTGGCCATCTGTCGAAGTCCAGGTATATAGGCGTCGTTTTGGTAGTTGAAACAGTGTATCAATAATTATCAATGAATTTTCTTGGCAGAATTCTAGGAGTCTCTGTCCAGCTTCATTTCTTGTGCGAAGACCATATTTCCCTGTTATACCTTCTACAGCTTGATTTCCCACTTTGGCATTCCAATCTCCATCTATGAAGACGATATCCTTTTTTGGTGTTGACAGTAGTAATTCTTGTAAATCTCCATAGAAATGGTGAATAATTTCCTTTTCAGCATCGGTTGTTGGTGCATAAACTTGAATTACTGTGATGTTGAGGGGCTGACCTTGAAGTATCATGGACATCATTCTATCACTTTTATATTTGCAACCCATCACAGCTTCTCTCACTTTATCACTAACTATGAAGGCTACTCCATTACTTCTGTTGTTATCGTGCCCAGAATAATACACCATATGGCCATCCGAAGCAAAGTCTCCCATGCAGTCCACCTCATTTCACTTATTCCCAATATGTCGATGTTAATTTTCTCCATTTCTCTTTTCACTATGTCTAGTTTTCCTTGATACATGGATCTTACATTCCATGTTCCTATGCAGTGCTTCTCTTTGCACCATCTTACTCTTCGTGAAGCTCCTCTCAACCTGGTTCCCCCCGGCGATCCGATCGGGGAACTTGAAACTCCGGAACATTTTGAGCTGAGCGAAGCCATGGGGTTTTCTTGGGATAGTTCAGTGGTGGTTTGCCGTTGCCTTTCACTGTCCTCCAACTCCTATCTGCTCACCGACTCAGTTTCCCGCTGGGGTTGGTTACCCAACCTTCCGCTGAGTTGCTCGGCTTAACAGGGGCACCACGTGTAGGTAGGAAGTTGGAGAATTGAGGTGACAGAGGGTGTGAGAACTCTCTTGCTGAGTTCTTGTAATCGCGTATCACCCCTATTTTATGCCAGAGTCTCTTGATGTCTGTAGAGACCCCCCCCCCCCCCAGGTCATTTCCTGGGCTCCTTTAAGCAATATAACTGTGCATGTCACAGGACCAGAATCCTGCCACAGTTGTTTGAGAAGCATGATAGTCAAAACGCGTTGACAAGTTGGACGCCGGACGTACCTGTTCTGACTCGATGGAACACGTGTGGAACGTTATCAGCCACCAGTTACCCACCCAGGAACCAACGGCCCGTAATTTAAAAGATCGCGTGACCTGTGTGTAGACGTCTTGGGTAACATACCCAAATATACAAAGGAGTGGTCGATTAATGCCACACAGAGGCGCTACTGCATTGCGTTCCAAAATTGAACCACCATGCTGGTAAGCAAGTGGTGATAAACTTTGGCTCATTGGTGTATCTTAACAATTTCTTGGAAAACTTTTTAACACCAACAGGTGAGGGAGGTAATAGCCAACCAGAATAATGAGGCACTTTGATTGTTAATAAAAAGATTTAGGCACTATCAATAACAATGTAAAATCCGACACCTATGAGAATTATATTTTCATTGTATAAGATAAATGTTTGACCATCAGCTGCTTTTTTATTTAAAACCCAAATATCGAACGGTTTCAGTCGCAGACCATCTTCACGGATTCTACCCAAAGATACAAAAAATACAATTAGCATACAGGAAACGTTACAAAATCTTTTCCAAGGAGGTGCAGAATATATAAGATTACTTAAACGATTAAAACAGTTTAGGCCGCAACATCACATTTGTCGTTACTTAAATAATGGTCACGCCTCATTTGTAGAGGATGCCATAAAAGCCAGTGTAACACACAGAACTTTTGAAAGGAAACATACTAATAACATGCGTAAACTGAGCAGTGATGAGGAAAAGATCAGAGATATAAACGGTAAATTTGTATAAAATATTAAGGAATAGGTCAAAGATTTTTACAAACTATTTTCCTCGTATGGTACAAAAACACCTCAATGGTAACTTTCTGAATGCAGGGTTTAAAGGCACATTTGCATGCTGAGCTTTTACTAGGAGGAAACGTAACTATAAGTTATGAAATAAAGAAATAATTTGAGCCATAGATATAATCAACGGCTGTATAAATATTGCAGCAGCTGCTGGAAACATTTTAAGATTTTTTGATCGTAAGATGATCAGAGGAAGAAGAGGCACCTTTTGTTTCCTAGGTCTTCTCCAGATCGGACGTGGCTTGACAGACCACCCTTAATACTACATTATTTTTTAATACATTCACGAGTTGCAACCAAACGTCACTCGTCATTGCATAATGTGAGTGTCGTACTTTAAATTGTGTTTTTATTTCAGAATATACTGTTATTACTAACCTATGTATGTTTTATTTTGTGTCTTTAGTCATTGTAAGATTGTTGGGTGACTTGGCATGGCAAAAGGTTCCGTACTTTTGAGTAAAAAGTCGTCCAGCTCGATCCACCGGCGTCTTCGGTGAGAAGAAACACGGTTAAAAACTGCATGAGCGGACCTTTAACAGAAAAAGCCACACTCAAGCGCCGAGAGTTTCCATGTAACATATTTTACCATTCCGTAAACTAAATTGATCTCTATTCAATATTCATTACTATAAAACATTGTATTTTCTCGATCCAGGAACGAACTAGTGAAAAAAAATTAAAAGGGGACTGGACTACCTTTGCAAACATATTTGGTATAGTTTTACATGTAAACGAAGTTGATATCCCCAAACATAAAATAACATCGATCTTACAGTAAAGGGTAGTAATCATTATGAAATCCTCATGTTAAATAACAGCATAACATTGCATATACTCTGTGAAATGCATATAAATAAACGTCGATTATATCATAAATGCAATGAAAATAGTATCCGTAAATAAAAACAAGTAAAATACAGTGTACAGAAATAGGTTGAAATGTCACCCAGCATTCATATGCACCTAAGTTACAGTAATGAACTATTACTGTAAAATATCGACTATCTTTAGAGGAAAGCATCAGATAAAGTTTAGTTAAAGTGCTTAATTATTTTCATAAACTAGGCGTGAACTAAGTGGCCATCAACACACTGGGACACCTCAAATTAATCAGCATGAAAGTTTTTATCTTCCAGCTAATATACGTAGATTTTGTTTATTGTTATAAATACATAAATTGTTAATTAATATTAGTACAATCTGCGTCCTCAGCAAGTGGTAATTATAGGAAATCATACCAGTGGGATGTATGCAGACCAACATGGGGCTGCTCGTATCGCACACTACCGGCAACGGCTGGAGCCGGATCTGTGGCAGTCGGCGCAGCGCGTTAACCGCGGGTGTGGCCTCAGCAACTGGAAACATTAACAGTATTCTGCTATTTAGGAGCTGCCGAATTCCTCAAAACCTACTTTCGGATTCATTAGCAATGATATATTTTGAGAGTCAGCTCTCCGATCTTAATAATTTTATAGTGTCGTCTACATTATGTGAGAATCCGTGAGTGTTTTTTGTTGTTGTATGAGCGCTTGCTGCAGGATCTTTCTGATACTGACGAGTCTGAATCGAATTCAAGCCCATAGCTTGCACCATTGAACGGTACTTTCGATATTTATGTAAATATACTTTCTGTCCTCTAATTGCAAACTATTCGCCACGGATACAATGATTTGTTGTAGCTTGCCCACCAGAAGCCTATAATTTCCTCATTGCACATATTCATGAAAATGGGTATTATTTTTCTAATTACTGAAGTGACAGTGACAGAGAAACGACTTATCTTTGCCATCGTAGAGCCATAAACAGCGTGGTAAAAATTTAGTTCAAATGTGGTTATCAGAGTGTCAGAGTCGAACTATACGAATATCATCCCACCCCTTAATGATTATGTCACAAACGAAATTATTGTATTTTAACATAATGACTTCGTGATGTATACTATTCCTATAAAAATGCATTCACTCTACTGTACTTGATTAACTATACATTTATTACTACTCTTATACTCTGTAGGTCATTTGGAGAATGATATTGTGTCAATAAACATTCAAATCACAAAGCGTAATACATACGTTCCAAGAAAGTATTATCTCTCAGTCTTTAAGTTTTTTTACGTCTATGAGGAAACGTTGACTTTTTAGGACAAATGAACATAGATCTTCGTTCCAAACATCGGGTACAAATCGTTTATAAAGTGCATCGCATGCTAATAAATCCATACTGGAAGTAGGTGCCAGATGCCATTTGAAAGTATTTTATCCATTTGACGTTCCAGAGTACTTGATAAAATTAATTTTAATTTTAATAATCAACAGCCTCAGTTGCACCGTTTACCTAGAATTTACGTAGGTTTCAGTCGGGCTAACCCAACCTTATTCAGAATAACAGTAACTACCGTTTGTCCATAGTGGACATCGTCAAGCTAAAACAACAAATCCATAAATTATCGTCAGACTGTAAAACTTATCTGGCACTGCCTCGGCCCCACTTCGCGACCGCGATGCGGCAGCCACGAGTGCTGTACTGGAACTTACCGTAGCCTCATGAGGCCCGCCTAGGCGGACACAATACCTTGCGCCTGCGAATAAACTGTATGATAGTTACTTGTTGGGACAAGACATGAACTTAACTCCTGACCTTGAATTTACTAGTAAAGTGAAATAAAAGGTATAGCTGAGGAAAAGGGCGTATATGTTAACCTGGGCAGAACGTACTTAGATCGACTGTCTTAACGGTTATGAAGTATTCATTGGTCATGATATGAGGAAGACATCATGTGCTTACAAGGTATGGCCTATCTAGGAAAAGTTTTGTGCTTGAGCACTAAGTTTAATGACCTAAAAGGAAATTAGGAGAGGAGAGGATAATATAAAGCCAACATCATCATTATTACGACTAGGTCTGAATTTTTAAGACGTAGTTGTTAATCATTTGCTTACCTATGGTTACAACGAATAAACCTCCTATTGACTTAGCACACAAATGGTCATGATTGAACTTATGAACAAGTCTATATCTAATCTGTAACATCTGGAAATATGGGCCATATAAAATAGATGGTCATTATTCAAGATTAGTATATTTGACCTGAAATGGTCTAGAATGAAGTCAAAAACTAATGCATGTGCCTGATTGAGCTTCTTTGCGAAGTTATGGTTATGAGTTGCAGAAAGCACTACAGTAGGGGATAATGTGACGGCAATGGGGTACTCGATTTGCCTTCATGGAGGTGATCCACACACATACTGTAAAAACTGTGTGTGGACCACTGCCATCATAATTCGGGCCTGGTGACCACTGCCATTGAACTTAGGGAATGACAGCGGAAATATGCTTAAAGCTAAAGTGGGACTTGGCAAACATCGCTCCAGTCCACACACTTAAAAACTATTGACCGACATAGGTCAATTATGCTCAAAGCTGAAGTGTGACTTGGCGAACATCGCTCCAGTCAACACACTTAAAAACTGTTGACCGACATAGGTCAGTTACGCTCAAAGCTAAAGTGTGACCTGTCGAACACTGCTCCGGTCAACACACTTAAAATAATTGACCGACACAGTTCAATATGTACTTAAAGAACTAGTCTGAATTATGGGAGAATGACGGGAAACGGTTAAATTATCATGTGATTTGGCGAGCAACGCTCCACCGACATCTTTAAACGTCATTGAGTAAGATCAATTCAAACAGATCCGGCTAGTCTGAACCAAAACTTCGTATCCAGTAGATTGTGGAAAGGTGACGGTACCCTCTGGTGATACTTATATGGATATGACTGCCATTAATTAAGTTAATAAAAAGTTGTGTATGAATAGGTGATGGCATCACTGCTGTCGTATGTACATAGTATTGACCACAATCGGTCATATTGAAGAATTATGTGGTAGCACCTATATTCTGTAAAGGGGTAGTGGCTTGGTGATCGTCATTCCGGTTACTACACGCTCATGCTACTGACCGACGAAGTTATTATCCGCAAATTAAAAGTGTTGAAACCGTTGTTAACTCTAGAACGTGCATACCTAATATCGGTTGACCTTCTGAGTGCATGTTGAAGGTGTTAAGTACGCCAAATATTAACCATTTACGCTGTTACCCTAAACAATAATGAAATATTAATTAGGTAACTGAATATTCCAATACAACTAATAGACAACTTAATAGATGGGTCCAAAAAGTTTTACGGTGTCAAAGTAATATAATATACTTAGCTATTCAATCGACGGGAGTACAGACAAGTTGGCAGTGGTTTGTCCACTATGGACAAACGGTAGTTACTGTTATTCTGAAGAACGTTGGGTTATCCCGACTGAAACCTAGGTAAACGGTGCAACTGAGGCTGTTGATTATATAATTAAAATTAATATTTATACAGTTGCTGACAGGGCCGCGAAATGTTGAAGACAATTGATAAAACATCACTGGTTTTTACTGCGGCATGCTTCACTTGTTTCAGATATATATGCTGAATTCGAAAATCTAAAGTTAACTTCCTCTTCTACCTTTACTGAACGCTGTTGTATTATTCTGTGGGATTGAGGAATTCGCAAATACTGTGCATCCTCAATTATATGAAGCGTACCGTATTTTAGCTGGGATTAGTATTGTGTCTGGTCAATTTGGAAGGCGTTGTGTAACTGTCATCTGGCTCGTCTTGTTGGGGTAGGGACGGAACCCACGCCGTGAACCAATATACGCCAGATCGCTGCCTATGGTTCTCAGAAGGGAACAGCATTACAGCTCACGAAGACTATCGGTTACGAACGCTTCCACACACGTCGAACCTCTAATGTCTGATGAGCAAGTCAAGGAGATGGTATGCGAACTGGAGACTACGATACCGCACCGCTGCGCTGAAACAGCTACGAATGTTTAATGTGGAATAAAATATTAGATGTTTTTGAGCAATTCGGCAGCTCCTAAATAGCAGAATACTGTTAATGTTTGTAAATACATGTTTCTCAAGGTAGCCTTGAATAGTACGAGGTGCATTCAAGTTCTAAGGCCTCCGATTTTTTTTTCTAATTAACTATTCGCCCAAAATCGATGAAACTGGCGTTACCTCTCGGCGTAATCGCCCTGCAGACGTACACATTTTTCACAACGCTGACGCTATGATTCCATGGCAGCGGCGAAGGCTTCTTTAGGAGTCTGTTTTGACCACTGGAAATTCGCTGAGGCAATAGCAGCACGGCTGGTGAATGTGCAGCCACGCAGAGTGTCTTTCATTGTTGGAAAAAGCCAAAAGTCACTAGGAGCCAGGTCAGGTGAGTATGGAGCATGAGGAATCACTTCAAAGTTGTTATCACGAAGAAACTGTTGCGTAACGTTAGCTCGATGTGCGGATGCGTTGTCTTGGTGAAACAGCACACGCGCAGCCCTTCCTGGACGTTTTTGTTGCAGTGCAGGAAGGAATTTGTTCTTCAAAACATTTTCGTAGGATGCACCTGTTATCGTAGTGCCCTTTGGAACGCAATGGGTAAGGACTACGCCCTCGCTGTCCCAGAACATGGACACCATCATTTTTTCAGCACTGGCGGTTACCCGAAATTTTTTTTGGTGGCAGTGAATCTGTGTGCTTCCATTGAGCTGACTGGCGCTTTGTTTCTGGATTGAAAAATGGCATCCACGTCTCATCCATTGTCACAACCGACGAAAAGAAAGTCCCATTCATGCTGTCGTTGCGCGTCAGCATTGCTTGGCAACATGCCACATGGGCAGCCATGTGGTCGTTCATCTGCATTCGTGGCACCCACCTGGATGACACTTTTCGCATTTTCAGGTCGTCATTCAGGATTGTGTGCACGGAACCCACAGAAATGCCAACTCTGGAGGCGATGTGTTCAACAGTCATTCGGCGATCCCCCAAAACAATTCTCTCCACTTTCTCGATCATGTCGTCTGACCGGCTTGTGCGAGCCCGAGTTTGTTTCGGTTTGTTGTCACACGATGTTCTGCCTTCATTAAACTGTCGCACCCACGAACGCACTTTCGACACATCCATAACTCCATCACCACATGTCTCCTTCAACTGTCGATGAATTTCAGTTGGTTTCACACCACGCAAATTCAGAAAACGAATGATTGCACGCTGTTCAAGTAAGGAAAACGTCGCCATTTTAAGTATTTAAAACAGTTCTCATTCTCGCCGCTGGCGGTAAAATTCCATCTGCCGTACGGTGCTGCCATCTCTGGGACGTATTGACAATGAACGAGGCCTCATTTTAAAACGATGCGCATGTTTTTATCTCTTTCCAGTCCGGAGAAAAAAAATCGGAGGCCTTAGAACTTGAATGCACCTCGTAGTGAATATAACTAATAATTGCCTCGTGATGGCTGGGTGTTGTGTGATGTGCTTAGTTCAGTTAGGTTTAAGTAGTTCTAAGTTCTAGGGGACTGATGACCATAGATGTTAAGTCCCATAGTGCTCAGAGAAATTTGAACCATTTGAACTCATAATTCAGCCTGTGCGACGGCGTTACTGCACAGGAGGTGAGGGCAGTACACTGTGTGACGCCTATTTTTGGCGAAGGTTTCGCTGTTCTGGTATACTGCGCTCCTTGTATTTTGGCTCGACAAGCAGAATTCCATAGTGAAAGGAGTACTACAATCTTTGATGTTAAGACGTAACGATATTGTACTCCTTACTAATCGCTGAAATTTTCTAACAAGGGAACCTCCCCATCGCACCCCCCTCAGATTTAGTTATAAATTGACACAGTGGATAGGCCTTGAAAAACTGAACACAGATCAATCGAGAAAACAGGAAGAAGATGTGTGGAACTATGAAAAAATAAGCAAAATATACAAACTGAGTAGTCCATGTACAAGATATGCAACATTAGGGACAATGTAAGCTGCGGAGCGCCGTGGTCCGGTGGTTAGAGTGAGCACCTGCGGAACGAGAGGTCTTTGGTTCGAGTCCTACCTCAAGCGAAAATTTTACTTTCTTTATTTTCGCAAAGTTACGATCTGACTGTTCATTCATTGACGTCTCTGTTCACTGTAATAAGTTTAGTGTCTGTGTTTTGCGACCGCACCGCAAAACCGTGCGATTACTAGACGAAACGACGTGCCTCTCCAATGGGAACCGAAAACATTTGATCGCAAGTTCATAGGTCAACCGATTTCTCCACAAGAAAACACGTCTGATATATTCTATACGACACTGGTGACGGCATGTGCGTCACATGACAGGAATATTTTGTCGACCCACCTAACTTGCACACTAGGCGAATGGGTAAAAAGATTCTTCTACCTTGCCCGATTTAGGTTTTCTTGTAGATGTGATAATCACTCCCAAAAAAGTGATGAAAACACAAGAGTTTGTCACATAAACTGCAACAAATGAATGCAACAGTTTCACAGTCGCACAGTTTTCCCTTTGCTCTGTCAAAACATATGTTTTTTACGTTTTCAAATGTTTCCGTGTGTAGACCGTAAAATTGTGCATATGTCCAAGCAAATCTGAACATGCCCTGGAATTTGGAGAGCGAAGTTGATTATGTGTGAAAGGCTGAACTTTGATAATTGTCTGAAAATAAAAAATTGAACTTTTCTCTCGAGAGGAGATTTGAACCGAGGACCTCCCGTTCCGCAGCTGCTCACGCTAACCACTGGACCACGGCGCTCGTAGGCTGGCACTCTCCTTAATGTTGTTTACGTTGCGCATGGACTACTCAGTTTGTATATTTTGCTTATTTTTTCATAGTTCCACACAACTTCTTCCTGTTTTCTCGATTGATCTGTGTTCAGTTCTTCATGGCCTAATCCTGTGGCACCTTATAACTAAATCTGAGGGGGGTGCGATGGGGAGGTTCCCTTGTAAGATGAGCGCGCTTTTTCTCTGAGAGAGCGCTGTCTTGCCTTATTGTCAATAACGATTCAGCACTAGTGATCAGACGCCGTTCTGATGTATGCAGAGAGTCGGTGTTGGCTTTGTTGTAGGACACCATTACGGAGCGGTAGCAGAAGAACAGTCTGAAGTACCTGCTAGAAAGCATAATTGAGAGTTGAAAGTGTTTCGTCTGATCGTAGAAGAAAAGTACTGGAGGATGTCAGTCACTTCGTGATAAGTTTCTTGGGATTTCTACCGAGATTTGTGGTTGAAACAGTACTGTGCTTGCGAATAGGTAACTTTTGTGGAGGAACAAATTGGCAGTAGAACGTAAATGAACAGGCATCCGTGATCAGTGACTGTAATTAATGTGAAAACTCAATGTAGCTATGGGCACTTCGGTATGAATATCAAACAAGCGTCGCTGTTAATAAAAGACTGGATGAGTTCAGGCATTGTTACGGGTGTGTCTGACGTGGTAAAGGGACAATAAAGCAAAGCAATTTGACGTGTATTGTTATTATTTCAAAGTAATCATTTTCCATTTTTCAGCTGAAGGACATTCTCATTGGAAAAGTATAAGAGACACTTGTTCATATTAGGCACATGGTTGGGTTTTTTCGAAACGAAGCGTGTTCTGTATGTAAAGCTCCCATACTCAAATCCGATAGCCGCAAAATTAACTGAAATAACAGCAGAAGGAGCTTTACATATGTCGCTGTGACAAGGAAAAGTAAAATTTTATAGTACTTCGTAAGTGGTAAAAATGGAAATGAAGTCCCATGCTTCTTTACAGAGCGTAGGGGAACGATGCGGGAGACCCGCACCGCCTTACTAGGCAAGGTCCTAATGGAGGTGGTTTGCCGTTGCCTTCCTCCGACCGTAATGGGGATGAATGATGATGATGAAGACGACACAACAACACCCAGTCATCTCGAGGCAGGAAAAATCCCTGACCCCGCCGGGAATCGAACCCGGGACCCCGTGCTCGGGAAGCGAGAACGCTACCGCGAGACCACGTAAGTGGTACAAACGGATTTATATCTATATCTACAGGATGTACAGAAAAATCCAAAGATGATTAGTATTTTTCTTCAGGACAGCAAACTCGTCATTTTTCGAGAGTACACCCTTGTCGAGAAATACATACACTGTGCCAGTAGGAGAGTAAAATTTTGGTTAAGTTGGTATCAGAGGTTCTTGGCAAGGTGTTGGACATCGTACTTGGTGTTGAACGGAGTGGAGGGTGGTGGGGGAGGGAGAGCTGTACTAAAATCCTTACTCTGCACTCTTATTGGGAAGGATGCCGTTTCGGTACTTCAAAACGGTAGCTTCTCCTTTATAATTAGTTATGTGACATATTAAACAGCAGGATTAAGCCGCTGCACAAACTGCTTCATAATCTTCGTGCAGCATCTTTAGTCACCACTGGGAAGTTACGTTGTGTACCAACGCACTGTTACATTTACAGAGACACGAGTATCGAAACCATCCAATTGATACTTGCATACGGCGAAGTTGATGGCAACGACAGTGCTGCTAGACGATTGTACGCGTGAAAGTCTCAACAAAAATACTCGAATTTCAGAGCAATATTGAGAAAAGACCAAAAGGTACCTGAAAGGTACGTGGAGGGCGCTGAGTACTACTGTTAGTCATTTACTACATCATTTTCATGTGGACCGACGGGAAAATTATTTCTGTGTACAGCCATAAGTGTCGTATTCTCTCTTTGCCTGTACGCTAGATGCAAGATGGAGACAGAAGAATTATTCCACTGTGCACATCTAAAAGCAATTTTCTGGATGTATCCAGAGAATTTCATTGTCAATCCTTAGCCGATACCGACTGTAACTTGAGCAGGTCCGTTATACTATTTTTATTTTTATTTTACGTATGAATACATCACTAAAGAATACTATTTAAAATTATTTCAAATGGCTTACTAATATCCACGCAACAAATACAGTCTATTGATCCCTCCATCATCATCAAAAACTCTTTTGGAATACCAGCGTCACAGAAACACCCTGGAGAGGTTAGTTTCTTCCACTTGGGCAGAGAATCCGCATACCTACTAGTGCGGGTTCTTATTCGGTAAAGAACACGCTAGATCTTACGTGGCAGGTCAATGTCAGGTAGCTTGGTCGATATGCAGGGCGTCTTAAATTATTTTCTCTCAGGCCCGCAGCATGATAGGTGTCTTGTAATGACAGTGTATTAATACTACTGTAACACGTATAATTGACTTCTTTTCGCTGTAGGCTATACAGTGACAATAAGCCTATTTCATCCCTACCTCCATCCTCAGGCTATCTGAAGGCCAGTACGCTTCGTTAGTAGTTGTAAAATTACAACGAAAAACAACTTTGTTTCCACAGTGAAATTTTCACTCTGCAGTGGAATTTGCAGTGATACGAAACTTCCTGGCAGATTAAAACTGTGTGCCGGACTGAGACTCGAAGACGGGACCTTTGTGTGTCGCAGGCAATTGCTCTACCGACTGAAATATCCAACCACGACTGATGACGCGTCCTAACAGCTTTACTTCCGCAACTACCTCGTTTCCTTCCTTCCAGACTTCACAAAAGCACTCGTGCGAACCTTGCATTAGTAGCACTACTGGGAGAATGGATACTGCGGAGACATGGTTTAGCCACAGCCAGGGGGGTGCACCCAGAATGAAATTTTCTCTCTGCAGTATAGTGTGCACTGATATGAAACTTTATAGCAGATTAAAACTGTGTGCCGGACGGAGACTCGAACTCGGGACCTTTGTTTTTCGTGAGCAAGTGCTCTACCGACATTTTTATCTCATTTTGTTCGTTATTGTCCGTTGCTTTTATCTGGGGCAGGCGTCCCATGACGCCCGTTCAAATTTGTTGTTGATCCGTTCACTCAGTATTTTTTTTATTTATTTATTACAGAGGGCATCTAACCTTCTGATCGAGCACGCAGAGTTACCATGCCGGCACCGAGTGAACTGCCCAAGCACGACGCACGACATGTCCCAACAGCTGTACTTCCGCCATTATCTCATCTCCTACCTTCCAAACTTCACAGAAGCTCTCCTGCGAACAATTTTGTGTGATTGTGTGTTGGTACCCACATCCATATTGCATCGTGACGCCGTCTCTGTTTTATAATCTTGTTTCTGCATAAGGATCTTCAATTTTAGCCTAATTTGTTCATCGTTTTTTTTTCGCTTTTGATTGCTGTGATCAAGAAACGTCAGCTAACGTCAGCTTATCGATAGTTGTAGTTTTTAACGCTACGATAGACAGCCACACAAAAAAACTGGGAAGCCTTACTTATTTACGTACCTCCAAGTTCACACCCTTCTCGCAACGTCGACGCTGTGATTCCAACGCTAATTTTGAAGTTCATGTTGATCACTTGAAAAATACTTGCACGTGACCAATTACAGCCATGCCTTTGTCCTTGACTGACTACGAGGTACGTTGATACAAGACATACCTGAGACGTCGTAAGAAATGATTTTATTGAGGTGAGTGTTAACAAATAGGTACATAAGTCTTCCTAAGCCTAGACAATTTGTATTCGACTGTTGCGGCCTATGCAGAAAAGCTGGGTCCTGCAGGGGAACGGTGTTCTTCCCCCGTGGAAGGGGAGACCACCAGAATTCTGAGCAGGTGTTGGCTTTGCGTTCCAGGCTGGCGTGGCAGAGGCGCGCTGGCGGCGGCGGCGGCGGCAGTGGTGGCGGTTGCGGCTGCAGCGGGGGCGGCGGGGGCGGCGTCGCGGGCCTGGCGGACGTGATGCGGCGCTCGCCCCCGCCTGTGCCCCCGGCGCTGCTGCGGCGTCTCCTCAGCAGGGACGTGCCCGGCGTCGGAAAGGTAGGCGGCTGAAGTCTGCCTGCATATCCGGTCTGCACCGCACGCACTCGCGCACCTCTGTGCTTTCACACACGTCTGGCGGCGCGTACTCAATGGCGTCTGCGTCCCAGTATGGTGTTTGTAAGCTTTACTCACAGTAACAACTTTAATACA
Organism: Schistocerca nitens; assembly: GCF_023898315.1. Taxonomy (NCBI): domain Eukaryota; kingdom Metazoa; phylum Arthropoda; class Insecta; order Orthoptera; family Acrididae; genus Schistocerca; species Schistocerca nitens. The sequence continues at coordinate 53,889,824 of NC_064620.1, forward strand.
AAAGCTGGCTGTCAGTAGATTTGTACGATGTAATTTACCATGTATCTGTGTCACCACAAAACCAACTACTGGTTCCACAAATTCATTTAGCTTAAAGGAAATCCCTCATTTGCGATAAATACATCACCGTGACTGAATATGAGCCCATAGTAGCTTGAACAGAGAAAACAAATTTAGCTTGCTCATTAGTAGAAGCCGACCTCGGGGAAGATCAATTTCGATTCCGTAGAAATATTGGAACACGTGAGGCAATACTGACCCTACGGCTTATCTTAGAAGCTGGATTAAGGAAAGCCAAACCTACGTTTCTAGCATTTGTAGACTTAGGGAAAGCTTTTGACAATGTTGACTGGAATAATCTCTTTCAAATTTTGAAGGTGGCAGGGGTGAAATACAGGGAGCGAAAGGCTATTTACAATTTGTAAGAAACCACGTGGCAGTTATAAGAGTGGAGGGATATGAGAGGGAAGCAGTGGTTGGGAAGGGAGTGAGACAGCGTTCTAGCCTATCCCCGATGTTGTTCAATCTGTATATTGAGCAAGTAGTGAAGGAAACAAAAGAAAAATCCGGAGTAGGTATTAAAATCCATGGAGAAGACATAAAAACTTTGAGGTTCGCTGATGACATTTTAATTCTGTCAGAGACAGCAAAGGACTTGGAGGAGCAGTTGAACGGAATGAATAATGTCTTGAAAGGAGGATATAGGATGGATATCAAAAAAAGCAAAACGAGGATAATGGAATGTAGTCGAATTAAATCGGGTGATGCTGAGGGAATTAGATTAGGAAATGAGACGCTTAAAGTAGTAAATGAGTTTTGCTACATGGGGAGCAAAATAAGTGATGATGGTCGAAGTAGAGAGGATATAAAATGTAGACTGGGAATGGCAAGAAAAGCGTTTCTGAAGAAGAGATATCTGTTAACATCGAGTATAGATTTAAGTGCCAGGAAGTCGTTTCTGAATTTTGATGGAGTGTAGCCATGTATGGAAGTGAAACGTGGACGATAAATACTTTAGACAAGAAGAGAATAGAAACTTTCGAAATGTGGTGCTACAGAAGAATGCTGAAGATTAGATGGGTAGATCACATAAATAATGAGGAGGTATAGAATAGGATTGGGGAGAAGAGAATTTTGTGGCACAACTTGACTAGAAGAAGGGATCGGTTGGTAGGACATATTCTGAGGCATCAAGGGATCACCGATTTAGTATTGGAGGGCAGCGTGGGTAGAGGAAGACCAGGAGATGAATATACTAAACAGATTCAGAAGGATTAAGATAGCAGTAGGTATTGGGAGATGAAGAAGCTTGCACAGGATAGAGGAGCATGGAGAGCTGCATCAAACCAGTCTCAGGGCTGAAGATCAGAACAACAACATTAGTTTGGACCATAAACATTTGTGCAACGGATTCAATTACTTCTCAGCTATGCAATGGCAGTTTCTCCATGCATAACGATTACATAAAAGACACAGACAAAGAAATTCACATATCATTTTCAACGCAAAGTAGATTTCGATGTAATGGACGTAAATACTTTGAACGTTGTGTTATAAATTTCTATCAAATGAATTCCAATCTTTTCTTTAATATAATACACAAAAGTACAATATTACTAATTCCATCGGTACCATAAAATCCACACGAAATTGTATGTTAGGGTTCCTGAAAAAAGTCCGTATTTCGAACGTTGAAATTCATCTAATACGTCACCCCAAATTTTGCTACCGCGAATTGAGAACCAAAAGCAACTAAAGACCATAGTTGGATACCAAATTTTAAAGGGGGACCAACTCATTTTGCTACTTCACAAACTGTATCATATATGAACAAATCCAGCTGAAGAGTAATATTTTCATTCCGTTAATCGTCTATCTCGAAATATAACATTTATTCAGAACATTCTGAAGGGAAAAGATTATGATTTCCACATCTGACTGTAATCAATATGCACCGAAAATATTACTAAAATAGAAATCAAAATAATAAATCCCCCATAACATCGAAATTATTACAGATTACCTAAATCTAAGACTAGCTTCTGAATAAGCGCAAAAATTTCTTTCAATTAAGCCTTTGTATAGATAAATTCTTATTCTTCATAAATTTTGTAAAAAATTCACTTTTTTTATTTATTACGATGGCAGACATATTTCAGGTTATAACAGTGTACACAGGTGTCGTTACTACCACATTAATATACCTTCAGTCAAATTTAATATTCAGCAGGAAAACTCATTTAATACCGATTTAAATTAAAATGGAGCTTACTTCCGTTATTACATACATTTATATACAGTGCTTTGTTTCCTGACATTGCATCCCACAAACTGGTGTGGAGATGAATATTTTTAAACACATTTTCGTTAGACGCCGAACGTGACTTGAAAGTAAATTGACGTTATAACAGGTCAAGTAGCACTATGGTATTTCTTATTTTTGTGAATACCAAGCAAATGTAGGTCGGTTAGAGTGCATAAACATGTCCGATGTCAACAATGAGCTTCCTCTGCCCTTACGACATAATTGTGAGCTATGGCGACATCTACATCTGCAACTAAATATGCATGATTTCTGTGCAATTCACAATGTGCAATGCCTGGCAGAGGGTTCATCTACCCACCTTCAAGCGATTTCTCTACCGTTCCACTCGCGAACAGACCGCGGGAAAAACCGATACTTAAATTTTTCAGTGCGAGCTCTGATTTCTCTTTTCCATGTATGTGTTCACCAAGACACTGTTTTCATACTCTGAGGAGAAACTTAATGATTGAAATTTCGTGGGAAGATTCTGCTGCAAAAGAAAACCATTTTGTTTTAATGATTGCCAGCCATATCCACGTATCTAATCCGTGACCCTGTCTCCCCTTTTACGAGCTGCCATCCTTAGATCCTTCTCGATTTCCTATGTCGTTCTTATCTGATGCGATCCCTCACAACTCTGCAATACTCCAGAAGGGGACGTACAAGCGTGGTCTCTTTAGTAGACATTCTGCATTTTCTAATTCTGCCAGTAAATACTTAGTCTTTGGATTGCTTTACCCGCAACATTATCTACGTGATAGTTTGAAAGTTATCTATAATCGTAATCTCTTAGTTGAATTTTATCTACACTATGTGATCAAAAGCATTCGGACATCCCCACAACATACGTTTTTCATATTAGGTGCATTCTGCTACCACCTACTGCCAGGTACTCCATATCAACGACCTCAGTAGTCATTAGACATCGTGAGAGAGCAGAACGGGTCGCTCCGCGGAAATGCAGACTTCGAACGTGGTGAAGTGATTGAGTGTCACTTGTGTCAGACGTGTGTACGCGAGACTTCCATACTCCTAAATATCCCTAGGTCCGTTGTTTTCGATGTGATAGAGAAGTGGAAACGTGAAGGGACAAGTACAGCACAAACTGCATCAGGATCCACTGCAAGTATTATGACAGGCGGGAGGTGAGGAAACTTGGATTTCATGGCCGAGCGGCTGCTCATAACCCACACATCAGGTCGGTAAATGCCGAACGACGTCTCTCTTGGTGTAAGGAGCGTAAACATTGGGCGATTGAACAGTGGAAAAACGTTGTGTGGAGTGACGAAACATTGTACACAATGTGGCGATTCGATGGCAGCGTGTGGGTATGGCGAATGCCCTGTGAACGTCATCTGCCAGCGATTGTAGTGCCGGCAGTAAAATTCGGAGGCTGTGATGTTAAGGTGTGGTCGTGTTTTTCATCGAGGGGGCTTGCACCCCTTGTTGTTTTGTGTGGCACTATCTGAGCACAGGCCTACATTGAAGTTTTAAGCACCTTCTTGATTCCCACTGTTGAAGGGCAATTCAAGGATGGCGGTTACATCTTCCAACACGATCGAGCACCTATGTATAATGCACGACCTGTGGAGGAGTGGTTTCACGACAATAACATCCCTGTAATGGACTGGCTTGCATAGAGTGCTGACCTGAATCCTATAGAATACCTATGGAATGTTTTGGAACTCCGAATTCGTGCCAGGCGTCACCGACCGAAATCGATAATGCTCTTCAGTGCAGCACTCCGTGAAGGATGGGCTGCCATTCCCCAAGAAACCATCCAGCACCTGATTGAACGTAAACCTGTGAGAGTGGAAGCTGTCATCAAGGCTAAGGGTGGGCCAACACCATACTGAATTGCAGCATTACCGACGGAGTGCGCCACGAACTTGTAAGCTATCTTCAGGCAGGTGTCCGAATACTTTTGATCACATAGTGTATGTGATCGTTCCAAAGTTATTCATAATCGTAATCCCTAAGTTGAATTTACAGCCTTTAGAGTCGTGTGATTTACCTTGTAACCGAAATTTAACGGATACCTTTTAGTACTCATGTGGATGACTTCACACTGTCATTATTTAGAGAGAATTGTCACTTTCGCACTATACAGATATCTTGCCTAAATCGTTTTGCAATTTTTCTTATTCATCTGATGATGGTTTATAAGACTGTAAATGATAGAATCATCTGCAAAAAATCTATGAGTGCCACTCAGATTGTCTCCTAAATAGTTTACGTACATCAAAAACAGCACAGAGCCTGTAACACTTCCTTGGGGAACGCCAGCTATGACTTCGGTTTTACTCGATGACCTTCCATCAGTTACTACGAATTGTGACCTTTTAGACAGGAAATTACGAATACAGTCGCACAACTGAGACGATAGTCTATAGGCAAGCAATTTGATTAGAAGACGCTTGTGAAGTACGGTATCAAAAGCCCTCTGGAAATCTAAAATGATGGATTCAATTTGACATCTTTTGTCAATATCACGCATACTTCGTAAGAATATTTTCTGAAGCGGTGTTGACTGTTTATCAATAAATCTTTTTCTTCGAGATAACTTACAGTATTCGAACATAATATATGTTCCAAAATCCTACTCCAGATCGTCGTTAGCGAAATGGGTCTGCAATTTATCGAATTGCTCCTGTTTTCTTCCTGGGGTGCTGATGTGACTTTTGCAACTTTTTATCTTTAGGTACAGATTTTTCAACGAGCCTTCGGCAGTGTATGATTGCTAAATATGGAGCTATCGCTATAATTGCTGAATATGGAGCTATCGTATCAGCATACTCTGAGAGGAACGTGACTGGTATACAATGACGGCCGGAGTATTTGCCTTTATTAAATGATTCAGTCTGCTTTGCTACACCGGGAGTATCTACTTGTATGTTACTAATGTTGATAGTTGTTCTTGGTTCTAATTCTGGACTATTAACTTCGTCTTCTTTGGTGAAGGAATATCGGAAAACCGTATTTAGTGGCTCTGTTTTAGTGGCACTGTCATCAGTATCATCATCAACATTGTTATCGCACATTGAAGGTATTGGTTGTCTTTCCGCTGGTGTACTTTACATAAAACCAGAAACGTTTTGGATTTCCCATCAGATTTCGAGATAGTTTCGTTGCGGAAAGTATTAGAAGCATCTCGTAAATGAAGTTAGCGCTATAGTTCGTGCTTCAGTAAAACTTCTCAAATTTTGACTGTTTTGCGCCCTTTTAAATTTGTCATGTTTTTTCTTTGCTCGTCCGCAGCTCGTGGTCGTGCGGTAGCGTTCTCGCTTCCCACGCCCGGGTTCCCGGGTTCGATCCCCGGCGGGGTCAGGGATTTTCTCTGCCTCGTGATGACTGGATGTTGTGTGATGTCCATAGGCTAGTTAGGTTTAAGTAGTTCTAAGTTCTAGGGGACTGATGACCATAGATGTTAAGTCCCATAGTGCTCAGAGCCATTTTTTTTTTTCGTTGCTTTTGCAGTAGTATTCTGACCTGTTTAGTGTACCAAGGGGGACCATACCGTCTTTTATTAATTCATTTGATAAATGTCTCTCTACAGCCCTCGATACTATTTCTGTGAATTTGAACTACGTATGGTATACGCTTACATATTCAGACTGGAAGGAGTGGAGACTGTCTCTCAGGAAGGCCTCAAGCGAAGTTACGTCGCACGTGCTTATAAGGCCCGACAGCACAAGATAACATCCAGACATGGGATATGGAAAGGACTGCAGTTCTCAAAATAATCTCATTACTTCTTCTTCTCCATTTCAAGAGTAGGTAATGTCACAAAGTTTGACTAATGTCCTGTCGACAAGATCAGGCGTAAAACAAATTACACTCTAATTAATACAGATTATTTTGTCGTGTAGGCAACATGATGTTACGAATAAGTCATATAGATAACTATTAACGTACAATAACCAGACCACGTGTATGACCACGGAAGGTGAAAGCCAGAGCAGCTTATTTCTGAACAGCACAACATGAATCGCGCATCTGGAAGGAAATTACTGAGTTGAAGTTAAAGCAAAGCCCATAGCAATTTGTATTTGCTAACAGGATGGAGATTTATAGACGCGAAAGTCAAAGGGAATACACGTGCAATTAAGTTGCGTGAATTTGAAAACAAACCAAAATAAATAGAAATCAGTTCTCTACAAAACGAGCTCATTATGGTTCGAGAACAAATACATTAAGCTCCTATTGTCGGTATCAATATATTTAAACTAGATTCATGTGCACTACCTGTACGACGCACCAAGTGAAGGATGCCCCATGCTGTGTTCTGGCGTCCAGTCCATCCAAGTAATCACGACCAAGCGACTACTAGTTCTGTTCAAATGCTCCACGACAGAAAGTCTCGCGACGTCATGTCCCACGAGCAGAGCTTCGCAAGGACAATATTCATTCCATGCCAGTCGAACACTGAAGGCAGAGGCATTTAAAAGTTATGTGCAGTAGACAAACAGACAACTGGTTAATGCACAAAAACGATATAGTGAATGACTGTGGAGTGTACAGCCACTCTTTGAATGCTGTACCAAACTCATACTGAAACTCAAGAATAATCCATTACTGTGAATACTGCTTTTTATTTTTTAGACAAACGACGTGTATTGTCTTAATCTATAGGCATCTTCATCGATTTTCAGTGTAGTCTACCTTTCTTTGCAGACATTTTCCGCGTCGTTCTCTAAATCTGAAAATTATCTTCTGGTAGAACTCCGTTCCGGCTGACTGACAGAAGACACGGTTGCACCGCTTTTTTCAGTGCCTGGTAGCTTCGCCTTCGTATCTTTCTTCCACAGAATCAAAATGATGACAGTCGGATAGTGGAGAACATTTTCGCACACAATATCCTAAGTTTGTCCCTTGTAACACGAGTTAGGCCAACGTAATACTGCTGCAAGGTAATCTTCGAATACAGAATCTCTAAATTCACCCAACAGTGTCTCGCGAGAAATGTGTCCGGCTCTTCCTAGGATACACATTTAACGCCACAAACATTCCTTTCGCATTTTCATATGACCTGTATCGACATGTTAACGATCTTAGAAGGGCGTCTGTGAATTCTTTCGGTATCTGCTGTCATGTGTATTTGATACGGACTCCAAATCCTGGAGCCACACACTAGAATTTGTCGCACTGGCGTCTTGTTTGCGATTTTATTTTCAGATACGTTGCACTTTTCCAGAACCCTCCCAACATTCGGTCACTACTGCTACAATGGCACGTTAACAAGATTTAAGTGAGTTTGAACGTGGTGTTACAGTCGGCGCATTAGCGATGGGACTCAGCTCCTCCGAGGTAGCGATGAAATGGGGATTTTGCCATACCACCATTTCACGAGTGTACCGTGACTATCAGGAATCCGGTAAAACAAAAAACCTCTGATATCGCTGTGCCCGGAAAAAGATCATGCAAGAACAGGACCAACGACGACTGAAGAGAATCGTTCAACGTGACAGAAGTGCAACCATGCAGCAAATTCCTACAAATTTCAATGCTGGGCCATCAACAAGTGTCCAGGTGCGAACCGTTCAACGAAACATCATCGATATGGACTTTCGGAGCCGAAGGCCCACTAGTGTACGCTTGCTGACTGCACGACACAAAGCTTTACGCCTCGCCTGTCCCCGTCAAAACCGATACTGGACTGTTGATGCCTGGAGACATGTTGCCTGGTCGGACAAGTCTAGTTCAAATTGTATCGAGTCGGATGGACGTGTACGGGTATAGAGACAACCTCATGAGTCCATGGACCATGCATGCCAGAAAAGGGGCTCTAGAAACACTCTTCCGAGTTTAAACGCTTTCGCTGGCCACCAAACTCCCCAGACATGGACATTACTGAGCATGTAAGAATGCCTTGGAATGTGGTGTTCAGAAGAGATCTCCAGCCCCTCGTACTCTTACGGGTTTATGGACAGCCCTGCAGGATTCATGGTGTTATTTCCCTGCAGCACTACTTCAGACATTAGTCGAGTCCATGCCACATCGTGCTGCGGCACTTCTGCGTGCTCGCGGAACACCTACTTGATATTAGGGAGGTGTACCAGTTTCTTTGGCTCTTCAGTGAATTATGTCTATTTCTTAGACGACATGACGTGCTCAAGATGTTCACCACAAGTCTTGTAATCCGACACTGTGTCATCCATTCTTTGTTACAGTCAGTCCGTTATACTTATCTACATCTAAAGCGAGATGTCATTCACCTACCAAGTGGATGTTTAGTCGAAGTGCTAGGGCGTGATGGAAAGTAATGGCTCCGAATTTTTTATTCTGTTCACAAGTCTGGTTGCGGTACTACACGTCATGTACAGGGTTATTACAAATGATTGAAGCGATTTCACAGCTCTACAATAACTTTATTATTTGAGACATTTTCACAATGTTTTGCACACACATACAAAAACTCAAAAAGTTTTTCTAGGCATTCACAAATGTTCGATATGTGCCCCTTTAGTGATTCGGCAGACATCAAGCCGATAATCAAGTTCCTCCCACACTCGGCGCAGCATGTCCCCATCGATGAGTTCGAAAGCATCGTTGATGCGAGGTCGCAGTTCTGGCATGTTTCTTGGTAGAGGAGGTTTAAACACTGAATCTTTCACATAACCCCACAGAAAGAAATCGCATGGGGTTAAGTCGGGAGAGCGTGGAGGCCGTGACATGAATTGCTGATCGTGATCTCCACCACGACCGATCCATCGGTTTTCCAATCTCCTGTTTAAGAAATGCCAAACATCATGATGGAAGTGCGATGGAGCACCATCCTGTTGAAAGATGAAGTCGGCGCTGTCGGTCTCCAGTTGTGGCATGAGCCAAGTTTCCAGCATGTCCAGATACACGTGTCCTGTAACGTTTTTTTTGCAAAAGAAAAAGGGGCCGTAAACTTTAAACCGTGAGATTGCACAAAACACGTTAACTTTTGGTCAACTGCGAATTTGCTGCACGAATTCGTGAGGATTCTCTACCGCCCAGATTCGCACATTGTGTCTGTTCACTTCGCCATTAAGAAAATATGTTGCTTCATCACTGAAAACAAGTTTCGCACTGAACGCATCCTCTTCCATGAGCTGTTGCAACCGCGCCGAAAATTCAAAGCGTTTGACTTTTTCATCGGGTGTCAGGGCTTGTAGTAATTGTAAACGGTACGGCTTCTGCTTTAGCCTTTTTCGTAAGATTTTCCAAACCGTCGGCTGTGGTACGTTTAGCTCCCTGCTTGCTTTATTCGTCGACTTCCGCGGGCTACGCGTGAAACTTGCCCGCACGCGTACAATTGTTTCTTCGCTCACTGCAGGCCGACCCGTTGATTTCCCCTTACAGAGGCATCCAGAAGCTTTAAACTGCGCATACCATCGCCGAATGGAGTTAGCAGTTGGTGGATCTTTGTTGAACTTCGTCCTGAAGTGTCGTTGCACTCTTATGACTGACTGATGTGAGTGCATTTCAAGCACGACATACGCTTTCTCGGCTCCTGTCGCCATTTTGTCTCTTTGCGCTCTCGAGCGCTCTGGCGGCAGAAACCTGAAGTGCGGCTTCAGCCGAACAAAACTTTATGAGTTTTTCTACGTATCTGTAGTGTGTCGTGACCACATGTCAATGAATGGAGCTACAGTGAATTTATGAAATCGCTTCAATCATTTGTAGTAGCCCTGTATATTACTCTGTTGACATTCCCGCTCCGCTGACGTAAGTTGCAACCCTCTGACGCTAGCGGGCACCGAATTGTAGCGTGTAATAGAGAGCCTATATAGAGGGAGAGAGTGGCCAATGGTGATAGCGTCGCTCATTGGCTGAGAGCCGAGGACGCCATGTTTTTACCAAACTGAAGCTGACTTGGTACGAGTATAAATAGATACTGTGTGTGATTCTGTACTATTGGTTCTCTTCAACGCTTCGAATGCCAATTCCATTGTACAATTATGAACAGGTTGTAATACGGTAGGTATTGAAGGACTTTTGCATGTTCTCTGTCGATTCTATTTACGTAAATTACCTTACAGTCACTCTTTGGTGGTATCTATGACGATACTTTTAGAACTTCACAGTAATTTTAGAGGCAAAATTTTTATTTCAAATGATTTACTGAGTGTCACTAATAATATGAATCACAAAATCATTAAGGACAGTCAAGAGGAATGCCTGGTTGCTCCGCTGTTGGTTGCAAAAACTGAAGTGAAGATGGATGTATGATGCTCTTTGTAATCCAAAAGTCGTGAGTTGGAATCCTGCTCAATCAAGGGTTTTCTTTAAACGTTACTTTCTAGACTTTTAATAGTTCTTGAGTGAAACGATGTGTTTTAACATGTATACGGAACCCTACGTTTACGTACTTCCGACTGGCGACTCGCACTTGTCTCTGTAGTCTTGGCTATTCACATTCCTGTAAATTATAATTATTGTGTGGATATTCAGTTACCTATTTAAAATTACTTTCTGCTGTTTCAGTGGAGTACCTAAGTATTGATAATTTTCCGATTTTCTGTGGTACAGAGTTCCTAAAAATGTGTACAGAACGACGTGTTTTGCCAGCATAAGAATATGTTATAAGATCGACACACACTTAAAATGCATTATGTCGGAACGGAAAGAGAAACGAGTTTACCAATTTCAGTGATGAATATCCGCAAGAAAAAATCTTAAATAGCATCATGTACTCTGAGATACATTAAAAGAAACTTTTTTCTTATTAATCAGTTGTCAATGATTATATAGCATCATAAAATACAGCTTTTGAAATTCGGCAGACATACACACTGCTTCACGATACTTCCATTTGCTCAGAAATTTATTAGGCCTATATAAGCATAGACGAATGGCATCTGTTTTAATCATGTACCGAGTATTAAGCTAGAAGATCTGCTTTGGTCTCATGCGTCAAACACATGCCTTAATTTACTCGTGAAGTGGCTAGCTTCCTGCTTGCGTTGCTACCTAATTGCACGTCCCGCGCGCAAACTGGTAAAAACATGGCGGCCATTGGCCGATTGGCTACTCTCTCCCTATATAGGCTGTCTAACGTGTAACATAGCGGTGCCTAACGTAACTATGCCTGTGTGTGAGAAACAACGAGCTGTAATCAAATGGTTCTAACGGCTCTGAGCACTATGGGACTCAACTGCTGAGGTCATAAGTCCCCTAGAACTTAGAACTACTTAAACCTAACTAACCTAAGGACAACACACACATCCATGCCCGAGGCAGGATTCGAACCTGCGACCGTAGTGGTCGCCCGGTTCCAGACTGTAGCGCCTAGAACCGATTGGCCAACTCGGACGGAGCTGTAATCGAGTTTCTAACGGCAGAAAACCTCCAAGTTCCCCACAGTCGTTTAATGAACAAAGTAAGAGCATATGGACGATCAGACCGATTGTGTTATTGGATTGAAGAGTTCCTAGATAACAGAACGCCGCATGTCATTCTCAATGGAGAGAAGTCTTCCGAAGTAAGAGTGATTTCAGGTGTGCCGCAGGGGAGTGTCGTAGGACCATTGCTATTCACAATATACATAAATGACCTTGTGGATAACATCGGAAGTTCACTGATGCTTTTTGCGGATGTTGCAGTGGTATATCGAGAGGTTGTAACAATGGAAAATCGTACTGAAATGCAGGAGGATCTGCTGCGAATTGACGCTTGGTGCAGGGAATGGCAATTGAATCTCAATGTAGGCAAGTGTAATGTGGTGCGAATACATAGAAAGAAAGATCCCTTATCATTTAGCTACAATGTAGCAGGTCAGCAGCTGGAAGCAGTTAATTCCATAAATTATCTGGGAGTACGCATTAGGAGTGATTTAAAATGGAATGATCATATAAAGTTGATCGTCGGTAAAGCAGATGACAGACTGAGGTTCATTGGAAGAATCCTAAGGAAATGCAATCCGAAAACAAAGGAGGTTGGTTACAGTACACTTGTTCGCCCACTGCTTGAATACTGCTCAGCAGTGTGGGATCCGTACCAGATAGGGTTGATAGAAGCGATAGAGAAGATCCAACGGAGAGCAGCGCGCTTCGTTACAGGATCATTTAGTAATCGCGAAAGCGTTAAGGAGATGATAGATAAACTTCAGTGGAAGACTCTGCAGGAGAGACGCTCAGTAGCTCGGTACGGGCTTTTGTTGAAGTTTCGAGAACATACCTTCACCGAGGAGTCAAGCAGTATATTGCTCCCTCCTACGTATATCTCGCAAAGAGACCATGAGGATAAGATCAGAGAGTTTAGAGCTCACACAGAGGCATACCGACAATCCTTCTTCCCACGAACAATACGAGACAGGAATAGAATGCAGAACTGTTAGAGGTACTGAAGGTACCCTCCGCCACACACTGTCAGGTGGCTTGCGGAGTATGGATGTAGATGTAGATGTACAACAGAAATCCACAGAAGTATGTGAGCTGCGTTTGGTGATGATCGTATCGACATCAGTAACGTTCGACGTTGGGCTGTTCCTGCTCGTATCCGACATTTACTTGTTTCCAAAACTTAAAGGGAATCTTGGTAGAGTTCACTTTTACAGTAATGAAGCGGTGCAAGGAGAGGTCAGCTTGTGGCTGCGTCGACGAAGTCCATCATTCTTCAGTGACGGTATACGGTAACTGGTCTCTCGTAGGAAGTATGTTCGTCGTCAGAGTGGCTTGAGAAATAGATATATACGAGGTGTGGCTAGAAAAAAACCAGACTAGTAATGGTGAAACAATAAAACGAATGCAATAAGGCTGAAAGTCGCGTGGCCTGTCACGTGACTCTCGCTCCGCCTACTGCTCGAGTTTCATCTGCCTCCTGCACTCAGCCTGCCCGTGGCGTCTGTTTTAAGTAGTTGACGTTTTGTCTGTGCGTCGGAAAATGTTGAGTGTACAGCAAGAACAGCGTGTTAACATCAAATTTTGTTTCAAACTAGGAAAAATCTGCAAGTGAAACGTTTGTAATGTTACAACAAGTGTACGGCGATGATTGTTTATCGCGAACACAAGTGTTTGAGTGGTTTAAACGATTTAAAGATGGCCGCGAAGACACCAGTGATGACACTCGCACTGGCAGACCATTGTCAGCAAAAACTGATGCAAACATTGAAAAAATCGGTAAACTTGTTCGACAAGATCGCCGTTTAACAATCAGAGCAGTGTCTGAGTTAACAGGAGTTGACAAGGAAAGTGTCGAACAAGTTTACCGATTTTTTCAATGTTTGCATCAGTTTTTGCTGACAATGGTCTGCCAGTGCGGGTGTCATCACTGGTGTCTTCGCGGCCATCTTTAAATCGTTTAAACCACTCAAACACTTGTGTTCGCGATAAACAATCATCACCGTACACTTGTTGTAACATTACAAACGCTTCACTTGCAGATTTTCCTAGTTTGAAACAAAATTTGATGTTAACACGCTGTTCTTGCTGTACACTCAACATTTTCCGACGCACAGACAAAACGTCAACTACTTAAAACAGACGCCACGGGCAGACTGAGTGCAGGAGGCAGATGAAACTCGAGCAGTAGGCGGAGCGAGAGTCACGTGACAGGCCACGCGACTTTCAGCCTTATTGCATTCGTTTTATTGTTTCACCAGTAATAGTCCGATTTTTTTCTAGCCACACCTCGTAGACATGAAGGTTAATAGAGTTAGCTTTATTTAAAATGATTTAAGAGTTTTCACATACAGCACTTCTTCTTATTTTTTAATTTCCTTAAGCTGATGGAAGACAATACCTTTCTGTATATAACAGCAGTGCCTACCAACAAAGTCTTCTAGTATTACTGATATTATCTGATAATTCGTTTATGTATATAGACAACATTAGAGATCCTATTACACTTCGACCCACGTGGTATAAATACTGTTATTCAAATAGCCTATCTATGAGATTCGCCATCCAGGTTAATGCACCGGTTTGTACTAACCAAATATTCACACAGCCATTCACATTTATGTGAAGATTCTTGGTTGGAAGCTGACAGTGTGGTTCTGATACTAACGTCATTTGAATTCTAGGAAGACGGTAGCTATATGATTATCTGCATCTCTCAATTACAAGACGTCCTCTATATATAAATCAAGCCTGTGTTTCTTCTCAAATGCCTGGGGATTCTTTAAAGAACGCTTTCTTTCTTCCATGGACATCATAAGGCTGAACTTAAAAAAATGTTCTAGGGTTCAGCAACAGACGGACGTGACCGATAATGATCAACAGATCTCTGCATCGGATCTTCGACCTTCAACGTCAAGTTCAGTCAAACGGGACTCAATGCTGCGCAATATACTCTACATATGGAGTGTGTCCCAGGAGGAATGGCCAATATTCAGGGATATGACAGGACCGATCATTCGAACGGAGAACGTCTGATAAACGTGGACTTTTAAATGCCTACCCTAAGAACACAACCTTGTAGCTATGAGTAGTCATCTTGGCTATTAATAACCGCTTCAGCTGTATTTATATGGTATTGTATGTTAAGCGGGGACCTAGAAAAGACGGAGAGGCTCCGTCCCCGCCGCAGCCGCAGTGGTCCGCAACTCCACGACGACTACCGCACTCCACTTAACACCTCCGCCGCCCCACACCGAACCCAGGGTTATTGTGCGGTTCGGCCCCCGGACGAGTGTAACCCCTATGTTTGCGTGGTAGTGTAATGGTGGTGTACGCGTACGTGGAGAACTTGTTTGCGCGGCAATCGCCGACATCGTGTAACTGAGGCGCAATAAGGGGAACCAGCCCGCTTTCGCCGAGGCAGATGGAAAACCGCCTAAAAACCATCCACAGACTGGCCGGTTCACCGGATCTCGGCACATATCCGCCGGGCGGATTCGTGCCGCGACCAGGCGCTCCTTCCGGCCCGGAAAGCCGTGCGTTAGACCGCACGGCCAACCGGGCGGGCCTCAGCTGTATTTAGTCCTTTATTATTGGATCACTACTGGTTTCGTGTCACTAAAAGCCACAAATGAGGTAAACATATGACTATTGCCACATCTTTAGGTGAACATATGACTAATGTTGAACAAGTGCTCAGAGGTCTAAAAGTACTTACTTCAGAGCCCATTTTTACTGGACAAGTTTTCCTTGCTGGGGTCCATACTGTCACTGCCTAAAGTACGGAAAGCGAAGAGGTCGCATTAGAAGAAATCTTTTTCACAGTATCGAAATGAAGGTATATATTTTTGAGCCAATGTTAACTAGACTTTATTGCTTCAGATGAACGTTCCTGTCATAGCACAGAATCCTGACAACGACACGCTGTACATGAGCTAAGAAACGAGCAAATTCTACCGCGTGTTCGTTGTAAAAGCTAACTGGAATTCCATCAGGGCGTGGCACTCTTTTAAGCCACAAATCTGATTGATGAAATCTTCTCAGGTTAGCAGTCAATTCATTACGTCGTCTTTACTACTAATAATCTTCAAGCAAAATGTCTGGCTTATGTCCAGTTCGTTTGTAGTCGCTAGACCGCATATACCTCTACCGAAGTCAGTCACGTGGCTCCTGAAAAGACTCCGCAGCTGCTACCGGTATGGTCCCCAGGCGGGGTAGTGCAGCGGCCTTTGATGGGGAGGGGGGGGGGGGGGCGATGGTTCAGGGCGCTGAGCCATAGTGCCACGGCTTTAGCGTTCCTAACGTATTTTTCCTAATGTCACATCGACTGCACAGCTCAGTTGGAACACCGCTGTCCCTGTTGACAAGATCGTCTTGTTTTCGCGTTTCCACCGCCCATCTGATCGAATGCCAGAATCTGTTGGCGCAACACAACAAAGACAAACATATGTTCTTTGGCTCTGAGCACTATGGGACTCAACTGCTGTGGTCATTAGTCCCCTAGAACTTAGAACTACTTAAACCTAACTAACCTAAGGACATCACACACATCCATGCCCGAGGCAGGATTCGAACCTGCGACCGTAGCAGTCGCACGGTTCCGGACTGCGCGCCTAGAACCGCGAGACCACCGTGGCCGGCAAACATATGTTCTTTATTGACGGCATTCTCTGCTACTGCAGACTTGTCTGTTCGAATCGAGGCGAACACTGTTGACATGCTGAGAACAGCACTTCCAGGTATACTGCTGCGTTTAGCCGCTTGTCACATTCGCATCCCATGAAGCGCCATGGGCTCATAGGCCTTGTTGGTCTCTGACTGCCTAGCATGTTCTTGATTTTAAACTTTGAGCACAAAATGCTTTTTATGTTATTTTGATTATACTAGCAATCTTAGCAATGGGCTTCCCTATGTACGAAAGTAAGGAGAGTGAAGCGAAGCTCCTTAGATCGTTCATTTTGGGGTTGGACGTAACAGCGGCCAACAGGTGTGCTGACTGGGTCACGCGCAAGACAGACGGCGCCAGTAGTCCGAGAGTATGGAGTTTCTCTGCGATCTCGTAGAGGTCACTAGCTGACGAACACTGTTCGATCTGCAGACAAAATTTTGTGATGTTCTGCGAGTGAATGTAGGTGTAAATGTGGAATAATGTTTTAACCTCTTTATTGAAGTAACTGATCTCGTGAGGAATGTTCGAGAATGACATTTATGTTAGCCATGCGGGGACGAGAATCTGTTATAAACTGTTTCGTCAGTTTGTGACACAGGAAAAATTAGATTATCAGTTAGGTAAACTTAGTTTTGTTAAGATGCAGTTAATTTTGTATTTGTGGGTTTTCAGAATTCCTTTATGTTAATTTATTGTTCTGATTAAGTGACAAAATTTGAATGGTTCTATATATATATATATATATATATATATATATATATATATATATATATATATATATATATATATATATGCGCGGGATCGAGCGGCTTTGATGCTGCTTTCTGAGTGGCTGTGATGTTTCTTTGCCAATCAGAAATTAGCATATTCACGCGTTTTTTGGGAACTACACTAATGGCCATTGAAATTGCTACACCACAAAGATGATGTGTTACAGACGCCAAATTTAACCGACAGGAAGAAGATGCTGTGATATGCGAGTGATTAGCTTTTCAGAGCATTCACACAAGGTTGGCGCCGGTTGCGACACCTACAACGTGCTGACATGAAGAAAGTTTCCAACCGATTTCTCATACACAAACTGCAGTTGACCGGGGTTGCCTGGTGAAACGTCGTTCTGATGCCTCGTGTAAGGAGGAGAAATGCGTACCATCACGTTTCCGACTTTGATAAAGTTCGGATTGTAACCCTTCGCGATTGCGGTTTATCTTATCGCGACATTGCTGCTCGCGTTGGTCGAGATCCAATGACTGTTAGCAGAATATGGAATCGGTGGTTTCAGGAGGGTAATATGGAACGCCGTGCTGGATCACAGCGGCCTCGTATCTCTAGCAGTCGAGATGAGAGGTATCTTATCAGCATGGCTGTAACGGATCGTGCAGCCTCGTCTCGCCATCTGCACGAACAGTTCGACGACGTTTGCAGCAGCATAGACTATCAGTTCGGAGACCATGGCTGCGGTTACGCTTGACGCTGCATCACAGACAGGAGCGCCTGCGATGGTGCACTCAACCACGAAGCTGGGTGCACGAATGGCAAAACGACATTTTTTCGGATCAATCCAGGTTCTGTTTACAGCATCATGACGGTCGCATCCGTGTTTGGCGACATCGCGGTGAGCGCACATTGTAAGCGTGTATTCGTCATCGCCATACTGGCGTATAACCCGGCGTGATGGTATGGGGTGTCAGTGGTTACACGTCTCGATCACCTCTTGTTCGCATTGACGGCACTTAGAACAGTGGGCGTTACTTTTCAGATGTGTTACGACTCCTGGCTCTACCCTTCATTCGATCCCTGCGAAACCCTACATTTCAGCAGGATAATGTACGACCGCATGTTACAGGTCCTGTACGAGCCATTCTGGATACAGAAAATGTTCGACTGCTGCCCTGGCCAGCACATTCTCCAGATCTCGCACCAACTGAAAACGTCTGGTCAATGGTGACCGAGCAACTGGCTCGTCATAATACGCCAGTCACATCTCTTGATGAACTGTGGTATCGTGTTGAAGCTTAATGGGCAGCTGTACCTGTACACGCCATCCAAGCTCTGTTTGACTCAATGCCCAGGTGTATGAAGGCCGTTATTACGGCCATGGGTGGTTGTTCTCGGTACTGCTTTCTCAGAATCTATGCACCCAAATGGCGTGAAAATGTAATCACATGTCAGTTCTAGTATAATATATTTGTCCAATGAATACCCGTTTGTCATTTGTATTTCTTCTTGGTGTAGCAATTTTAATTGCCAGTAGTGTAGAAACTTCTTTTGTCCAGAGAGAAGCCGGCAAGAGTGGCCGAGCGGTTGTAGGCGCTACAGTCTGGAACTGCGCGACGGCTACGGTTGCAGGTTCAAATCCTGCCTCGGGCATGGATGTGTGTGATGTCCTTAGGTTAGTTAGGTGTAAGTAGTTCAGAGTTCTAGGGGACTGATGACCTCAGACGTTAAGTCCCATATTGCTCAGAGCCATTTGAACCATTTTGTCTAGAGAGATGAGTCGAGTCGGGAATTGGATCTTGTAGTGATCAGGCCAATTGACAGGTGCTCCGATGAATATTAATATTTTGATATTTCGGTGCCAAAATGTTTGAAAAGTGCCGTGAAGTGTGGATGAGAGTCCCATTTAATGCACGATGTGGAATTCAGAACTTCTGGTGACATATTAAGTAACTAAATTCCGCGTGGCGTGTTGCTTACCCCAGAACGTGAACATTTTATTACGTGAGTCTGTTTATAGCAACATTCGAGCGAGCTATTTTAAGAGAAGCAATCCGTTTGTAAACTTTTTGTGAAGGTTAACTAATAATTACCGTAAACTGGCTACGGTTGTAAATTATGTATGCGTGTGAACTTCTCAGACCTTGTAAGCTTAGAATACGGCTTGGCAGTAACTGGTGCATGCAAGCTTACCGTAACAGAGTGAAATTTTAGGCACATAAATACTTTCATTTAACTATTGCTAACCTTAAACCGACAAACAATTTTTAATTCTACATTTGGTTTCGAGGTGTATTACGAAGTGTACAGCTGTTTTTCTACAGATTATTAAGCCTGAGAACTGCATTTCACACCAATGAGGCGTGCGTGTGGGAAGAGATTCAGCACAAATTGAGTGGCAATTTATTCGCAACAGCATCGCTCCGTTACGCCGCAAGAGGCACTTGCTTTCTCCTTGTGGATTGTTTTCTTCCTTTTTTGCTGTTCGGCTGGAGAAAATGAATTATTTGTGTCTCCGAGTATTCATTCTTTGCGGAGATTCACAAGGATGCTGTAATTTGGTATACAAACTTCCCTTATCGCAAACGGTTGGCGTTCTGTGTAACGAGATGGTGAACACAGATTTGAGTTGCTCTGGATTGTGACAGATATTGGCATTTACAGAGAGTACCGGTCTGTGTATGTCTTCTTCATGTGTACGGTATATACCACGGCAGGTGTAAGGCCATTCTCCACAAATGGAAACTCACTGATGACCCACGATGCGACTGTGGTGCAGAAGAACAAACAATCCCTCACCTGATCTTCGAATACCCTGTGGAGAGGTTTGAAGGAGAATGGAGGGATATCATGAATGCTACTCCACGTGCTGTTCAGTGGGTGACCTGCTTAGATGTGGACTTGTAATAGCTACAGTGGCTGTCTCCCTAATCTTTCGCATATTGTTGTTTGCAATCAATCATGTAATAATATATTTGTAATTCGTTGATTATATTAATTAATAGTATGTGTGCAATTTTACTCTGTAGATGCCATACGCTAAATAAATAAACCAGCGCGCCGACACAGTTCTTCTTTATGAGAGTGTCGAAGAACGGAAGGTATTTGTTCTCTTCCATCTACATAGTAAACCTGACGTTGTCGTGTATGCTGTTTCGGTGGCACACCAGTTCTTGAGGGTTTTATTCACTGTGCGGCCGAAACACGAATGTGTCGTCATTTTATGTGTAGAGCGGTGTTGGTTTCAGGCACGCGGTTTCTTCTACTGAAACCCACGTGAAAAGAGATGCTACGTCGAAGCTGAGTAGGAGATTGCCTTCGTCCAGATGTACCTATCGAAGCATTTTCTTAAACCCTGACGAGTTTTGACGTGAAGTGGGGGAGCCCATTATACACTCCTGGAAATTGAAATAAGAACACCGTGAATTCATTGTCCCAGGAAGGGGAAACTTTATTGACACATTCCTGGGGTCAGATACATCACATGATCACACTGACAGAACCACAGGCACATAGACACAGGCAACAGAGCATGCACAATGTCGGCACTAGTACAGTGTATATCCACCTTTCGCAGCAATGCAGGCTGCTATTCTCCCATGGAGACGATCGTAGAGATGCTGGATGTAGTCCTGTGGAACGGCTTGCCATGCCATTTCCACCTGGCGCCTCAGTTGGACCAGCGTTCGTGCTGGACGTGCAGACCGCGTGAGACGACGCTTCATCCAGTCCCAAACATGCTCAATGGGGGACAGATCCGGAGATCTTGCTGGCCAGGGTAGTTGACTTACACCTTCTAGAGCACGTTGGGTGGCACGGGATACATGCGGACGTGTATTGTCCTGTTGGAACAGCAAGTTCCCTTGCCGGTCTAGGAATGGTAGAACGATGGGTTCGATGAAGGTTTGGATGTACCGTGCACTATTCAGTGTCCCCTCGGCGATCACCAGTGGTGTACGGCCAGTGTAGGAGATCGCTCCCCACACCATGATGCCGGGTGTTGGCCCTGTGTGCCTCGGTCGTATGCAGTCCTGATTGTGGCGCTCACCTGCACGGCGCCAAACACGCATACGACAATCATTGGCACCAAGGCAGAAGCGACTCTCATCGCTGAAGACGACACGTCTCCATTCGTCCCTCCATTCACGCCTGTCGCGACACCACTGGAGGCGGGCTGCACGATGTTGGGGCGTGATCGGAAGACGGCCTAACGGTGTGCGGGACCGTAGCCCAGCTTCATGGAGACGGTTGCGAATGGTCCTCGCCGATACCCCAGGAGCAACAGGGTCCCTAATTTGCTGGGAAGTGGCGGTGTGGTCCCCTACGGCACTGCGTAGGATCCTACGGTCTTGGCGTGCATCCGTGCGTCGCTGCGGTCCAGTCCCAGGTCGACGGGCACGTGCACCTTCCGCCGATCACTGGCGACAACATCGATGTACTGTGGAGACCTCACGCCCCACGTGTTGAGCAATTCGGCGGTACGTCCACCCGGCCTCCCGCATGCCCACTATACGCCCTCGCTCAAAGTCCGTCAACTGCACATACGGTTCACGTCTACGCTGTCGCGGCATGCTACCAGTGTTAAAGACTGCGATGGAGCTCCGTATGCCACGGCAAACTGGCTGACACTGACGGCGGCGGTGCACAAATGCTGCGCAGCTAGCGCCATTCGACGGCCAACACCGCGGTTCCTGGTGTGTCCGCTGTGCCGTGCGTGTGTCATTGCTTGTACAGCCCTCTCGCAGTGTCCGGAGCAAGTATGGTGGGTCTGAAACACCGGTGTCAATGTGTTCTTTTTTCCATTTCCAGGAGTGTAGGTTTTAATAGATGTGCCAGGTGTCTGCCGAAGTTGTAGAGACCGCTATGAGACGTTGTGGAACTCCCTCTTTGTGTATTTTCGGGGTGCCATAAAGCTGTGTTGGTACGGATGCTGTGGGGTATAGCATGCTGATAATATCCTTGTCCAGTCCTAAGTTGTTGAAACGTGAGATGGTCTTCCTTGTCACAGCTAGTGTAGTATCCTTATTCACTCGCTTTTTTTGCCGAATGCTGTAATAGTAACCAAGGCTTTTTGATCTCCTGGAAATACAGAAAGAGTGAGTTCCACGACTAAACGCTGAAAGGAAGGAAGGTGGGCTAAATTATCGTGGTCCGTAGATGGTCAAAACGAATACAGGAGGTGTATACAAATATTGCCCTCGTTCCATTTTTTGTGTGAAATCAAACATATGGCACGTTCATGTGATTTCCGCAACACATTTCGTCCGACAGTAGAAGTAAAATTGTTTCTCTTGTGAACACAAAGTAGTGGACTGACACAACGAACGCATTAGTATGTCCATAAAAATTTACAGCCAACGGACGGGTATCGTTCACGAAACAAATGCGTGCAACATGGGCAGCAAAAACTGTAGCGTGTGTGGGGGGCTGTGGTAGGTGGAGGTGCGTGGGTGGGGGCAGACGACATGCGTTCGCTGACAGGGCACACGTCACAGAGGTGGCGGCTAACTCGGCGGACAATGGCAGCGGGCTGGGGCCGTTCCCTACCCTCGTCACGGCGGGGACGCGGGAGAGAGTTTATGGCGCAGCAGAGGCGCGCCCGCACAAATTCCCACAACTTTATTAGCACGTGTCTGCAGTCGCGTGTCAACGGAGCCACCAGCAAAGTAGTTTATCAAGCGGCCCCGAGTGTGTGTGTGAGTGTGTGCGCGCAGATGTATCTGCCTGCCTCGGAGAAAAAAAGAGACAGAATGGCAAAGAATATCAGATAATACTCTAATTAAAAGCAGATATTTACGATCTGTTTGGATAGAGAACATTACGATAGCCAGCTAAAATCGAATCAGGTATCGCAATATAAGGGGAAATAATTTTTAAGTGAACAGTAGCAAGGGGAAAATGATATGTTAATTACGACGTTTGTTCATCAAATCGACACAGTTTTATGTACTAACGTAACAATGTTAGAAACATTAATCTAAACTTCCTGTGAATTTGTTTAACGGCGTACAAGATAGGTTATGACGATACTCGCAGATATCGCATCCACTGTCGCCGCACAGCATCGCAACCATTACAAAACTGTTTATGTTACGGCAATTTCTGTGGCAGTTTGGAAATGATGGTATGTTACCCCAATAATGCAAATGAATGGTATTTATGCTACTCGTAAGCCTTCCATTAAGCTTCCGGCAGGGCGCCTAATGTTACCACAAGAGCAGGCACTCATTGTAAAAGATACAACACGGATATTTGTAAGTAAAAGCAAGCCTGTGCTGAACAAACTATTAAGTGTATAGAGGAAAACAGTTCACAACCACGATCATCGTCTATTGCAAGAGAAACTTTAGCCGTTTCTTTTTCTTTTGAGAACATTTTAGCGAAGCTTGCAATTCTCACATCAGGAACGAGTTTTACTTCTTACATCATTCGCCACCTCGTTTCTTACAATTCAGAAAACTAACCGACAAGGCTATACAAAGAAACTGGAACCATTTTGACACTGTCTAGTAAGTATCAACGATGTAATACTTTGCCGTGGTGGTGCAATGGCTCGCCGACTAGGGTGGCCGAGCGGTTCTAGGCACTACAGTCTGGAACCCGGCGACCGCTACAGTTGCAGGTTCGAATCCTGCCTCAGTCATGGATGTGTGTGACGTCCTTAGGTTAGTTAGGTTTAAGTAGTTCTAAGTTCCAGGAGACTTATGACCTCAGCAGTTAAGTCCCATAGTGCTCAGAACCATTTGTATTATTATTATTTATTTATTTATTTATTTATTTTGTGCAATGGCTCAAGATTAAGGCACAGATATCGGTTAAGAACCGTGGCTGTTGTACTTTTTACTACATCGCGCCTCCTGGCGGGTCAACTATCAATTTGTTGTGGTAAATGCCGAAGTACATTTATAACTATCGGTCTGAGTTCAGGTTTAGCCATCGCCGCAGAAGCACATACAGTACTTGCTCAACATTCTCCAATGGAGACTTTACAAGAAAGGTGCCAGGCCGCGCGAAAACCCAATCCGTCTAGGTTTCACGGGATTCGAAACATGTCACCTACCCGAGCTTACGTCTCACGTGTAAAAAGTAACACCTTCAGATTTTTTCTACACCTACGTTAATACTGCAGAAACCACAGATAAGAAGTCCGCCGAGGGGGGTTCATCGAACCACCACACTGTTTCTCTATCGTTCCAGTCCTGAACAGCGCACAGGGTGAAAGACCATTTAAATCCATCTCTGCGAACTCTGATTTATCTTAATTTACTAAGATGATAATTTCTTACTATGTCAGTCGGCATGAACAAAATATCTTCGTATTCAGAGCAGAAGTGAAGGAAAGGTCGTGCAAAGATCTCGCAGCAGCGAAAAACACCTTTTTTCTAACGATTACTACACTCCTGGAAATTGAAATAAGAACACCGTGAATTCATTGTCCCAGGAAGGGGAAACTTTATTGACACATTCCTGGGGTCAGATACATCACATGATCACACTGACAGAACCACAGGCACATAGACACAGGCAACAGAGCATGCACAATGTCGGCACTAGTACAGTGTATATCCACCTTTCGCAGCAATGCAGGCTGCTATTCTCCCATGGAGACGATCGTAGAGATGCTGGATGTAGTCCTGTGGAACGGCTTGCCGTGCCATTTCCACCTGGCGCCTCAGTTGGACCAGCGTTCGTGCTGGACGTGCAGACCGCGTGAGACGACGCTTCATCCAGTCCCAAACATGCTCAATGGGGGACAGATCCGGAGATCTTGCTGGCCAGGGTAGTTGACTTACACCTTCTAGAGCACGTTGGGTGGCACGGGATACATGCGGACGTGCATTGTCCTGTTGGAACAGCAAGTTCCCTTGCCGGTCTAGGAATGGTAGAACGATGGGTTCGATGACGGTTTGGATGTACCGTGCACTATTCAGTGTCCCCTCGACGATCACCAGTGGTGTACGGCCAGTGTAGGAGATCGCTCCCCACACCATGATGCCGGGTGTTGGCCCTGTGTGCCTCGGTCGTATGCAGTCCTGATTGTGGCGCTCACCTGCACGGCGCCAAACACGCATACGACCATCATTGGCACCAAGGCAGAAGCGACTCTCATCGCTGAAGACGACACGTCTCCATTCGTCCCTCCATTCACGCCTGTCGCGACACCACTGGAGGCGGGCTGCACGATGTTGGGGCGTGAGCGGAAGACGGCCTAACGGTGTGCGGGACCGTAGCCCAGCTTCATGGAGACGGTTGCGAATGATCCTCGCCGATACCCCAGGAGCAACAGTGTCCCTAATTTGCTGGGAAGTGGCGGTGCGGTCCCCTACGGCACTGCGTAGGATCTTACGGTCTTGGCGTGCATCCGTGCGTCGCTGCGGTCCGGTCCCAGGTCGACGGGCACGTGCACCTTCCGCCGACCACTGGCGACAACATCGATGTACTGTGGAGACCTCACGCCCCACGTGTTGAGCAATTCGGCGGTACGTCCACCCGGCCTCCCGCATGCCCACTATACGCCCTCGCTCAAAGTCCGTCAACTGCACATACGGTTCACGTCCACGCTGTCGCGGCATGCTACCAGTGTTAAAGACTGCGATGGAGCTCCGTATGCCACGGCAAACTGGCTGACACTGACGGCAGCGGTGCACAAATGCTGCGCAGCTAGCGCCATTCGACGGCCAACACCGCGGTTCCTGGTGTGTCCGCTGTGCCGTGTGTGTGATCATTGCTTGTACAGCCCTCTCCCAGTGTCCGGAGCAAGTATGGTGGGTCTGACACACCGGTGTCAATGTGTTCTTTTTTCCATTTCCAGGAGTGTACAACAACTCGCGTATGACATCCGTAGCACTCCCTTTCCTGTTTCGCGATAGTTCAAAAACGAGCTGTCTTTCTTTGTATTTTTTCAGGGCCACGGTCAGTCCCTAACTGGTAAGTATGCCATACCAGGCACTAAACCACCAGAAGAGGACGGACAAGGTGAGGCGTAGCGCCTTACAACGTACCTATTGACATGGGACATTACAGCAATGAACGGACCTCAGCATGAGTCACGCCCAGGACAGGTGGCGTCAGACGCCCCTGTGTGTGTGGTTCCTATGGGATGTGGCAGAGATCACTAGCAGTCAAAATATTGTCGTTTTTCTGCTCTATTTGCTTAATATTTTAATTAGTTATTAATTTCCTTAAGGCGGAGGGTAAGTAATAAATATATGTCCCTCTATCGCCTAACAGAACACAGTACTGTACATAAGCTCTTTGTGGGAACGCAATCAGTCGTACGTCAACTCTATACCCTCTTAGACAACCCAAGACAAATCCCTAAACGGCTGAAATTTCCGATATGAAGACATTGATGATACCTGTGAGAAATGGTTGCTTTAACTTCCTTGGTACTTAGCATAACGTAACTTGCTGTTCGGAATGTGGAGGGTGAGAAGAGAGGGAGTTTTCAAATTGTAGTAATGGCGGGATCTCTATCATTGCGTTTCTTCCTAGTGTTTTAGTTATGAGAGTGAACAAATGTGTGAATGTGAAATAATGTTTTATGTAAACCTTCTATACTATACAATGAAGTAACTGGTCTCGTGAGGAATGTTCGAGTATGACGTGTGTTAGTCATTCGTACCGGGAAATTTGTTATAAACTATTTCGTCAGTTTATGGTACTAGGAAATGAGATAATGGTTTCGGTAAAGTAGTTTTCTTAAGAGGGAGCTAAATTTATAATTGTAGGTTTTTAGAATGTATTTATGTTAATTTAATGTTTTGAGTCAGTTGCAAATTTTCGTTGGTTCTGTATATATGCTCGGAATTGAGAGGCTTTGATGCTGCTTTCCGATACGCTGTGACGTTTCTCTGTGCGTATTTTGGGATCTAGAAACTTCTTTTGTGTAGAGAGATGAGGAGAGTCGGTGCTTGGATCTCATAGAGATCAGACTCCGATGAAAATTATTAATATTGTTATATTTCGGTACCGAAATGTTTGAGAAGTGCCGTAAAGTAATTCAGAACTTTTGGTGACATTTTAAATAACTAAATTCCATGTGGTGTGTTGCTTACTCACGAACGTGAATATTTCGTTACTTGAAATTGATTGTAGCAACATTTGAGCGAGCTATTCTATAAGAAACAATCCGTTTGCAAGCTTTCTGTGTAGGATAACAACTGATAAGGGATTGAACACAAGGTGAGAGTAACTTTATTCGCAGCAGCAAAACACCGCAAAGGATAGTGCTGGCAGTCTCTTTAGTACATCTGTTGTATGTTCTAAGCGCTCTGCCATTGAAACACAATCTTTTATTTCTCGTACCCACTACATTCTCTATGTGATCGTTCCAGTTTCAGTAACTGTAATCATTCGTTGTTTAGTTCACCTGCCAGCCTCTATATTTCTGTAAGTTATCCTGTGACCGAAATTTAACGGATTCGTTTTAGTGCTCATGTATTTATTACTCATGTATTTAGAATCAGTTAACACTGTCCGCACCATGCAGATATGCTATGTAAATAACTTTGCAATTAATTTTGATCTTTTGGTGACTTTACTAGACAGCACCATATGAAAAAATGTAACACGACTGCTCAGATTGTTTCGTAAGCAGATTATATAGATTAGGAACAGGAGCTGGCCTACAACAGTTCCTAGGAGAACGCCAGATATCATTTCTGCTTTACTCGATGACTTTCTGTAAATTAGTACAGAAATTTCTGACAGGAAATCATGAATCCAGTCCCAAAAGTGAGAAGATACTCCATAGGCACGCCATTTGACTAGGAGCCAGTTGTGAGGAACTGTGTCAGAAACCTTCCGGACATTTATAAATATGGAATCAATTTGACATCCACTGTCGATAGCACTTATTACCTCGTGTGAATAAACAGCTAGTTGTGTTTCACAATAACTATATTACGTGTAACCGTGTCGACTATGTGTCAATACGCCAGTTTCTTCGAGGTAATTCATAGCGTTAAAATACAGCATACCTTACAGAAACCTACTGCAAATCAACGTCAGTGAGATGGCTCTGTAATTAAGCGCATTATTCCTATTTACACTCTTGAGTGTTGGTGTGGCCTTTGAAACTCTCCAGTGTTTGGGTACGGAGTCGTCGTTTATAATTTCTACTTATGGAGCTATTATGTCACCATATTGTGAATGGAAACTAGTATTGGTATACTGCCTGGATCGCAAGTCGTTCCCTCTTTTAGTGACTTAAGTTGCTTAACTACACTAAGGATAACGACTTTTAAGTAAGTCACGTTTACAGCTGCTCTTGATTCGAATTTTGGGATGTTTACCTCGTCTTCTTTGCTGATGCCGGCTATGGAAATGGAAATGACAATTCGCCTGGTGCAAGTCTTTCACGTTGACGCCACTTCGGCTACTTGCGTGTCGATGGAGATGAAATGATGATGATAAGGACAACACAACACCCAGTCCCTGAGTGGAGAAAATCTCCGACCCAGCCGGGAATCGAACGCGGGCCATTAGGTATGAGATACCGTCGCGCTGACCACTCAGCTACAAAGGGCCTGCCGGCTATGGCACAGAGTGAAGCAGGGCATAAACGTATGAGTAAATGTAGAACCGAACATAAATTCTCTAGGCACAGAAGAAGGCGGCAAATTTTTCTGGCGTACACTGTCATGTCAGTAGCATATTGCTGTTCTTGGAATGAAGACCGCAGTTTCCTTTTGTTTCATTTTTATAGTGTTCTAAGTACATACCATGCACACAGTGCTTGTTACATATGCTATTTACACATAATTGTTTCAAGTGTAATGTGAGCCGGCCGCGGTGTCCGTGCGGTTCTGGCGCTGCAGTCCGGAACCGCGGGACCGCTACGGTCGCAGGTTCGAATCCTGCCTCGGGCATGTGTGTGTGTGATGTCCTTAAGTTAGTTAGGTTTAAGTAGTTCTAAGTTCTAGGGGACTTATGACCTAAGATGTTGAGTCCCATAGTGCTCAGAGCCATTTGAACTATTTTTTTTTTTTTTGTAATGTGACGGCTGGTGCAAGCGCTTGTTTCCTTTATCAGACTACTTGCAGGAATCATCAGCTAGCACAGAATTTTGCCACACCATGCTCTCCTGAGTACACTGGCATACTGGCACTGCCTCTCGGTTGGATACTTTAGCAGGACACAAGATATAGTATACTTTACAGCGCTGCGACAGGTGGTCTGCATGAAAAAAAAAATTAAAAAAAAAGCACAGCTCTATCGGCCACTCCATATCTGGCCTCTGGTACTGTCACCAGAATTTGCCCATCCTGGTAAAACGTTCCCACCAACCAAGCTGATGCCGATCTTACAGGGACTCTCCCAGAAAACAACATTATGACCCCTGCCAAAATGACGGAAGGCGCTTTGCCTTAGCCGGGATCATTTGCCATTCATTAAGTCCGTTGTAGCTCAAAAAGGTTTTTGATTCTGGCCTCAGGGAGAATAGACTGTGGCCCCAGTGTGGGTTCTCCGCTTCCGCCGGCCGCTGGTGGCCGAACGGTTCTGGCGCTACAGTCTGGAACCGCGCGACCGCTACGGTCGCAGGTTCGAATCCTGCCTCGGGCATGGATGTGTGTGTTGTCCTTAGGTTAGTTAGGTTAAAGTAGTTCTAAGTTCTAGGGGACTTATGACCTCAGCAGTTGAGTCCCATAGTGCTCAGAGCCATTTGAACCATTTTTTTTCTCCGCTTCCTATGACCAGTGACCCACCATGGCTTACGCCGAATGCTCTACAGCGGCTTCCTGTATTCTGTGAACTTTCACCGTCAGCCTCACCTGCCACAGATGTCTAACAAAACATGCACTTGCCTCCTCGACTTGTAAAAACTTCACGCTTCTAGCTACCGTTAAATTCAACATCCATTTTCAACCCTCTCTAATAGTGTCATTGACTATAGAGCCTGTAATTATCTGTTAGATCTAAGACATAAAATTGAAGAAAGGAGGGTCGAAATGGCCTGCCGCCTTTCAGAGTCGTACGTATATTATATCGTCTTAATGCCCCATACATGTATTGTATCACCTCTGGGATGAGTGTTTCTAAGCTACATGACAGCGTCTGTTTACCAACATGCTCGAAATTGGCAGGTAATTGTATCAGCCTTCCAGTCGGCAAGAAGCATCGAATCATTGACCTTTGTGGAGTGGGCCACTACCTCAAGGCCGAGGAGGCACCACCCTACCTGCTATCCAGTAGAGCAGCCGTCTCCGTTCCCTGTAATATGGGTCTGCCTTTAACGGACGATCCAAGGATCAAACTGTGACCGTCCAGCAACCGATCCCGAGGTCGCCCACTTTCTCCAGTCACCACCAGCCAGGCTGCAGTCTGCTGTCATTTGTCACAGAGATAGATGGGCTCCTACAAGCCTTGACAGCACCATAGCGGTTTCTGACTGCTGCTCCAGCAATTGACTTGGTCCCACTACGAAACTACAAAGCCTACCGTGTAAGCTCCCTCTGCTCCTGGTAACTGAGTGCGATGACCGCAAGCTACTACACGGCAGCGTTTCACCGTCCAAGATCCTAGGTCCGACACTCAACATCTGCCTGTGTATGTTGACACAAGACAGCAGTCGTAGAGTGGACGAAATACACTCCTGGAAATTGAAATAAGAACACCGTGAATTCATTGTCCCAGGAAGGGGAAACTTTATTGACACATTCCTGGGGTCAGATACATCACATGATCACACTGACAGAACCACAGGCACATAGACACAGGCAACAGAGCATGCACAATGTCGGCACTAGTACAGTGTATATCCACCTTTCGCAGCAATGCAGGCTGCTATGCTCCCATGGAGACGATCGTAGAGATGCTGGATGTAGTCCTGTGGAACGGCTTGCCATGCCATTTCCACCTGGCGCCTCAGTTGGACCAGCGTTCGTGCTGGACGTGCAGACCGCGTGAGACGACGCTTCATCCAGTCCCAAGCATGCTCAATGGGGGACAGATCCGGAGATCTTGCTGGCCAGGGTAGTTGACTTGCACCTTCTAGAGCACGTTGGGTGGCACGGGATACATGCGGACGTGCATTGTCCTGTTGGAACAGCAAGTTCCCTTGCCGGTCTAGGAATGGTAGAACGATGGGTTCGATGACGGTTTGGATGTACCGTGCACTATTCAGTGTCCCCTCGACGATCACCAGTGGTGTACGGCCAGTGTAGGAGATCGCTCCCCACACCATGATGCCGGGTGTTGGCCCTGTGTGCCTCGGTCGTATGCAGTCCTGATTGTGGCGCTCACCTGCACGGCGCCAAACACGCATACGACCATCATTGGCACCAAGGCAGAAGCGACTCTCATCGCTGAAGACGACACGTCTCCATTCGTCCCTCCATTCACGCCTGTCGCGACACCACTGGAGGCGGGCTGCACGATGTTGGGGCGTGAGCGGAAGACGGCCTAACGGT
Source organism: Schistocerca nitens (assembly GCF_023898315.1). NCBI lineage: Eukaryota > Metazoa > Arthropoda > Insecta > Orthoptera > Acrididae > Schistocerca > Schistocerca nitens. The sequence continues at coordinate 53,921,237 of NC_064620.1, forward strand.
GTGCGGGACCGTAGCCCAGCCTCATGGAGACGGTTGCGAATGGTCCTCGCCGATACCCCAGGAGCAACAGTGTCCCTAATTTGCTGGGAAGTGGCGGTGCGGTCCCCTACGGCACTGCGTAGGATCCTACGGTCTTGGCGTGCATCCGTGCGTCGCTGCGGTCCGGTCCCAGGTCGACGGGCACGTGCACCTTCCGCCGACCACTGGCGACAACATCGATGTACTGTGGAGACCTCACGCCCCACGTGTTGAGCAATTCGGCGGTACGTCCACCCGGCCTCCCGCATGTCCACTATACGCCCTCGCTCAAAGTCCGTCAACTGCACATACGGTTCACGTCCACGCTGTCGCGGCATGCTACCAGTGTTAAAGACTGCGATGGAGCTCCGTATGCCACGGCAAACTGGCTGACACTGACGGCGGCGGTGCACAAATGCTGCGCAGCTAGCGCCATTCGACGGCCAACACCGCGGCTCCTGGTGTGTCCGCTGTGCCGTGCGTGTGATCATTGCTTGTACAGCCCTCTCGCAGTGTCCGGAGCAAGTATGGTGGGTCTGACACACCGGTGTCAATGTGTTCTTTTTTCCATTTCCAGGAGTGTATATGGAATGGAAATGCCGTGTGGCTAGGGCCTCCCGTCGGTTAGACCGTTCGCGTGGTCCAAGTCTTTCGAGTTGACGGCACTTCGGTGACTTGAGTCTCGATGGGGATGAAATGATGATAAGGACCACACAACACCCAGTCTCTGAGCGGAGAAAATGTCCGACGCAGCCGGGCATCGCACCCGGGCCGTGAGGCATGACATTCCGTCGCGCTGACCACTCAGCTAGCAGTGGCGGACGTTTGACTATATGTCCAGATGAAAATCATTACCGTCGTACAGCAAATATTCGAAAACACGTTATTAAAGATGAGGCAGTTCTTAACACTTGTAAATTAAACTTCACTTGTAAATTAAACTTCATTAATAGAAGTGACACTGCAGATGTCTTATCACATTCATTAGATGACATGCCGAGTTGTTCGCGAACCGAATCTGAACCCAGTCTTAACCAAACAGAGCTTGCGTGTGTGATCCAGAATCGGCTAGCCTTAAAGAGGCTTAAATATGATGTCTTCACCGACATCAATTTACAAGACCAAACGTCTGAACCTGGAAATAAATGACGATACGTTTAACACTGCACTGGCAATCCCATGGAGCATATATTACCCCTGCGAAGTAGCCATAAAAGCTATATACTAGGGTGCTAAACGTGACTGTGAAACGCCATAAGATAAAGTTATGGTGATGGACAGGGAGTAGAATCCAATGCCTATAGGAATCAGATGTCAGACATTAAATATGTTCACCATTTACGTGTTACTGGAATCTGAAACGACGATACAAATGATTTTTAGCTAGTAAGGATTCGAACCAGGCACCATTCTTTACTGTCTTGTAGCTATGAACAGACATGAAATATTTTTTTGTTTCTTCACCTATAGCGAGATGTGAACAAGTTCGGCTAGACGTAACTATTCAGTTCTGTGCATGCCGTTGTTGTTGACAACCCAAGTAGAGGTGTCAATTATCAAAGCCTCTTTGACTAGTAGTAAGAATAGCGCCGTTCGTACAAACATAGAGGAGTTGGCCATCGTGAAGAAACAACGTAATGACGGGACAGTATCATCTCGAAGGGTTAGAAAACCAGAGAAAAATGGGAATCGGAGCTCGAATCCCTGTCCATTGCCATCACTTTCAAAATCTCAAGGTCACTTAAACAAGTAAATGAAGATCCTATAGTCTTACATACTGATTGGTTCATGAAATAAAATAACGCTACTAGTGTAAGAAAGTTTACTAGAGATAGAGTTTCGGCAAGTAGAAACTTCCGCCTCTGGCAGCCAAAACAGTCCAACTCCGTTCCAGTCATTAGCGAATGGACACGTTTAATGTTGATATGGAACCACGCCACAGTCCTGCGTTCTTCATTTGGCTTTACTTGTGACTGTTTAAACCTGGTACCACCAGCGGTAATTGTACCTACGCCTTTACGCATTACAAGCTAGACTTAGTCGAATCAGCCACCAAATTTCACATCTGTTGGCATCATATTTTTATCATATTTGGGTATGCAGCAAACGGTAAGAGAAGTGTTGACACCCACTTAAAGCGTTGTTGTGAATAACTATTCGCAGTCAAGTACTCAATCTTATGCAGTGCGAACAAAAAAATTCGTGATATGAAACCCATTCTTTTGCTTCCTTTCTCAAGCTGTATCCCATCTGTTTGATAAGAGCACTAGGCTGACACAAAGTCAGACACTCTTTATCGATTTTATGAAGAGCGTCTAAAATGGAGTAAAGTCTAACATTTGTGACATTGTACTCTGTGTTTAATAAAAGGTGAAAGTAGTGGAGGCCATTCGGTACACCTGTGCCTGTATGGAGTGTGAGCTGTGGTGAACGTCTACTTGTATCGTTTCAAGTACGATCGTTTTGAGATAAAAATTAATCACCATATTCGGGAAGGCCAAAGGCATTGATGAAGAACGTGTTTGCGATTTGCTACTAATGTCAGTTACAGTGTATCTAATAAATGAACAGTACCACCACAGCGTCACTAGGGGTGTTCCACTATGTTGTCATGACTCTGTCACGGTCATAGCAGACGATTATTCCTAGCGTCTGTTCTACAGCCAATGTCATTCTTGGGTGGGCTAAGAATTTAGGAGTACATCCTGTGCATTAACGATCCAGCGACCTAATTGCTTTCCTACTACATCATGAGGAGTATTGTAGCACTTTTGTTGAGGGAGAAGAATGGGAAGTTGCACAGACCTCTACAATACATATAAAAGAAAATAAATGTAATCCACTGCGCTACAGATCCATTTCATTGATATCGACATTTAGCAGGACGTATGAATAGCTTTGAGATACCCCCAAATATATTACCTATTGACTTCAAACCAGCATGGATATGAAAGGCATCACAGCTGGAAATTTATTCATACGACGTAATGCGTACAGGGGCTCTTAAATTGATTCCGTATTTATAGAGTTCCAAAGAAGAACTTTGGTATCATTTCTGATAAGCGGCTTCGGACCACATTGCTTTCCTATGGACTATCGTGTAAGTCGTTCGACTTGATTCGTGATGTCCTGTCTGAAGGGGACTGTTCACAGTAACTGATGGGACGTCACCTGATGAAACGGAAGTGATGAGTGGGATTCCGCAAGTGAAGTGATGTAGATATTGTGCTATTTCTAACAGATTTATCAGACAATCAATCTATGAGAAATCGAAAATAGATCTAACGGAAGTCCGAGGGGTTGTAAATATAAACATTGTAACTGGGAACGTCACATGTTCGGAAGGCGAAAGAAATGGTGGATTAGTGAAACAACCCTTAGAAGTCCCGGGAAGTCTACTAAGGAGAATGCAAACACTACAGTTGTGAGACCTGAGTACTGTGCGATTGTTACCTGACGGAACTGACGTTGAATATAGGCAGCTGATGATGTAGTATAGTGTTCAGAAACATTGAAGTGCTGAAAAAGTGAGTTATGTACTACGCATACACAATAATTTGGGAAATTTGCAACCAAAACTAACTAATTTTACAACGTGCTTAGTTATCTTGGTAGAATGCATATTATCTTCAGGCAGGATCCAATGCAGAGCGCTTACGAGGAAGAATAGTTCCCTGCATCGCATGACTGCTAGCTGGTTGAAATATTTTGTAGTAGCTACGTTTATCATGAGTGTATTGTTTAACTTATTTCTCGTTAAATATTTGAATGAATCTTGAAAAATGTGTGTACCTGCTCATGTTGTAGCAAAATAGCTCTGGGTGCATTAGTTTATAGTACAGAGTGGGGCAGGGTACATGAAACGCTTGTTCAGGGAGTGAGCGTGGCTTTGCCGCCTGGGTCTGTGGTAGCTGCATATCGCGAGCTGCGGGTCAGCCCCAGACTGGATCACCGACATGCTGGTCGATCAACTACAGCCTGGTGCTGAGGTGACTCCGAAGCGAGGGAGCCGGCGATAGCGCCCCCCCCCCCCCCCTCCCCCTGCCCGACTAGGAACACAATGCAAATGTCAGAGAAATCCTTATATACAGGGCTATTACAAATGATTGAAGCGATTTCATAAATTCACTGTAGCTCCATTCATTGACATATGGTCACGACACACTACAGATACGTAGAAAAACTCATAAAGTTTTGTTCGGCTGAAGCCGCACTTCAGGTTTCTGCCGCCAGAGCGCTCGAGAGCGCAGAGAGACAAAATGGCGACAGGAGCCGAGAAAGCGTATGTCGTGCTTGATATGCACTCACATCAGTCAGTCATAACAGTGCAACGACACTTCAGCACGAAGTCCAACAAAGATCCACGAACTGCTAACTCCATTCGGCGATGGTATGCGCAGTTTAAAGCTTCTGGATGCCTCTGTAAGGGGAAATCAACGGGTCGGCCTGCAGTGAGCGAAGAAACGGTTGAACGCGTGCGGGCAAGTTTCACGCGTAGCCCGCGGAAGTCGACGAATAAAGCAAGCAGGGATCTAAACGTACCACTTACGGAAAAGGCTAAAGCAGAAGCCTTACCGTTTACAATTGCTACAAGCCCTGACACCCGATGACAAAGTGAAACGCTTTGAATTTTCGGCGCGGTTGCAACAGCTCATGGAAGAGGATGCGTTCAGTGCGAAACTTGTTTTCAGTGATGAAGCAACATTTTTGCTTAGTGGTGAAATGAACAGACACAATGTGCGAATCTGGGCGGTCGAGAATCCTCACGCATTCGCGCAGCAAAAAATCGCAATTCACCAAAAGTTATCGTGTTTTGTGCAATCTCACTGTTTAAAGTTTACGGCCCCTTTTTCTTCTGCGAAAAAAACGTTACAGGACACGTGTATCTGGACATGCTGGAAAATTGGCTCATGCCACAACTGGAGACCGACAGCGCCGACTTCATCTTTCAACAGGATAGTGCTCCACCGCACTTCCATCATGATGTTCGGCATTTCTTAAACAGGAGATTTGAAAACCGATGGATGGGTCGTGGTGGAGATCATGATCAGCAATTCATGTCATTGCCTCCACGCTCTCCGGACTTAACCCCATGCGATTTCTTTCTGTGGGGTTATGTGAAAGATTCAGTGTTTAAACCACCTCTACCAAGAAACGTGCCAGAACTGCGAGCTCGCATCAATGATGCTTTCGAACTCTTTGATGGGGACATGCTGCGCCGGTTGTGGGAGGAACTTGATTATCGGCTTGATGTCTGCCGAATCACTAAAGGGGCACATATCGAACATTTGTGACTGCCTAAAAAAACTTTTAGAATTTTTGTATGTGTGTGCAAAGCATTGTGAAAATATCTCAAATAATAAAGTTATTGTAGAGCTGTGAAATCGCTTCAATCATTTGTAATAACCCTGTATTATGTTCTTTATATTATTTTAAAAAAGTATTAACAACTGTATACCAATACGACTGTAACAATGAGAAGTCTTTGCTATTAGATTCAGAAACATCCGACCCACCTTACATTTCAAGGCGGTGGGTTACTCTGTACTGTTAATGAAATAAAAAATGAAATGACTAGGACGACTGAGCGTGGTCGCAGTGCCGTTTCCTTCAACACAAATATTACAAATATATTATAGCTCCGCATTCGTGATACACATTAAACGAATGGGCTGATACATCTTAAATTGTGAGCAGACTACACTACTGACATCAGGGTGGATATTGATAAAACGGAAAAACTGCAGGAATGGATTCCTGACTGGAAATGGAGACAAGAAAGGTCCTATGAATATTCATTGTCGCCACGGTAGATGACGCTCATCAGTCAAAGTTCCTCTGACCAGGTGCCGCGTATTCCTTGCGTGTTGCAGGCTGTGTGATTAACACAGCGTACTGTAAGCAGCGAACGGTCCGGTATTCATGTCGGGAACAAGCCCAGATGGCGTTTGTGTACGGCCAAGCAGATGCAAACGGTCGAGAGGCAGCACAACTATACCAAAACAAGTACCCCCCACAGGCACCAACCACATCACAGAACGATTGAAGCTCTTTTTGGACGTTTGTATGATCATCGGTCCTTAGATCAATGTGCAGGGAGGTGACCGACTGTCAGTAGACAAGGGTTGGAGGGCCGGGTTCTACAGGATATAGAGACGAACCCTAATGCAAGATTCGGGCGATTGGCACCCCCAACATGGTGTAGGCTAAAGTACGGTTATGTGTATGCTGCCTATCACATGCAACAAGTGCAAGGATTATCAGCAGCGCATCTCCCTATACGGGGATTTATTCGATGGTTTTTGCACCAGACCATCACTATTATGGGATCTCTGCCATCAGTCCTCTTCACTGACGAAGAAACCATTACCATAACTGGCATATTGAACTGGATAATCGTCATCTATGGGCTACAGTCAATCCTCGGGGAATAGTTGAGGCGTCTCATCAGCATCGGTTGAGCATCAATGTTTGCGCAGGTGCTCTTGGCGACCACATGCTCGACGCAGGAACGTATCTGGACTTCCTGCAGAATACGAGTACTCTGACTGGGCTGCTTGAGAACGTGCCTTTGGCAATACGACAGGTAATGAGGTTTCTTCAAGATGGAGCACTAAATCTCTTCCGCATTACATATCTCCGAGGCCTCAACAGCATCTTCCCTGGGTGTTGTATAGTATGAAGAAGCCCTGGTGGCATCTGAAATGCGTTGTATATGCTGAACCAGTTCCTCATATGCAGACCCTTCGACAGCATGTAAATGACGCCTGTGATGGTCTTTCAAGAGGCGCCGGACTGTGCGAAAGAGTGCGTCAATACAACATGCGACGTGTGAACGCCTGCACAGCATCCAATGAATGCCACTTAGAAACTCTTGTGCCGGGCGCGGTGGTCTCGCGGTTCTAGGCGCGCATTCCGGAACCGTGCGACCGCTACGGTCGCAGGTTCGAATCCTGCCTCGGGCATGGATGTGTGTGACGTCCTTAGGTTAGTTAGGTTTAAGTAGTTCTAAGTTCTAGGGGACTGATAACCACAGCAGTTGAGTCCCATAGTGCTCACAGCCATTTGAACCATATAGAAACTCTTGAAACATCCCCTTAGAAAAATTTACAAATGACAGTGCTAGAAAACCTCTACGTTATTTGTTTTTCAAGCAGCTGTGCAAAACTGAACGTACTCAGTCATTTTTCTCTTTATTTATTCTCATCATCACTAAACTGACACACAATATTTTTTCAGCGCAACGCAATCTGACTTTCAATAATTCCCCCAAAAGAATGGCCCTGGCTAACAATAACCTATACCTTTCATGAATCACTCACCTCACAAAAATCTTCGTTACTCGAACTACTGCAATACAGCGAGCGCCACTACTGCCAGCTAAATAAAAGATTCAAACTACTGAAGGCACTAACTACTGATAGGCATAATTGGCAAATGCAAGATTTTGATAGAGAACAAACAACAATGTATTTACCTTAATAGCGTTCAAAAGTCATCATATATATATATGTATCAGAGTTCATGACATCCAGTCTTACAAATTTCCTGTTTCTGACAGACACATGTCCAGATCGTCCGCTCTCAAAATTCTGCCATATCTCTCCACACATCCACCACTGCTGGCGGCTCACGTCCAACTGCGCAACGCTAAGCGCTGTTCACAGCCAACTGCCCAACACTACAATAGCGAATATTCCAACAATGCCAATCAGCCACCGACTGCACACAGCACAGTCAGTGATTTTCATACAGAGCGCTACGTGACGTTACCAACATAAAAACCTAAACAGCCTACTTACACTCTCTTGTGACGTTGAGGCGACGCATCCTTTTACTGCGTTTCAAGATAATTTATTGTCGTTGCACGCACACCGTACAACTACGGAAACATGTTCATCAGACCGTTTTCCCTCCGTTTTCAATAAGTAATCCTAGCCTGTAGTTTGTTTGTTTCATTAATATTCATTCTGTATTTGTCGGTTTACTACCTCTTTTCATTTGTACAAATGTATGGTACATAGTCGGCATTTATCAGTAAAATTTGAACTTCCACCATAACTAAAATAAAAGTGTGGAACATTAAGCACAATAATGTTCTGTGATAGTTATTAAACAACCATCATCAGGCACTTTAAGCTGAGGGCTTTTCAGTCTCCCAAACTCTTGTATTACAGGAGAAAGGATGTTAATTATTCTTAGACACAAAATACATGTTTCTTAAGTTTACTAATGCATTAAAGATTTTCTCGGTTTCAATATTTTCAAGGACGGCCTTGATATACACGATAATGCTATTAATGTCGACGTTAGTTCCCTTCCATTATGTCACAAGTAGAAAGTCATACTCAGACTTCTACTGCTAACAATGTGTCGTGTGCCACAGTGCTGCCTCCAGTATATACCATCTTGTTCGCATAAATGGAAATGAAGCCTAGTCTCCCACATTTTTGCTCTCATCCAGCTATTGCTGTAACAACACAGCTTTATACTCCCAGTTACTTCAAAACAGAATTGAGTAATGTTCTGCCGATGCATCAGACAGTTGTTTTATTCTTTTGGTCTGTTTGTTTCGTTTTGGGGGAAAAAACCACATGTACTGTATTGTTGACTGCAGGCGATTTTTCATTTTAATTAACATTCGGCAGGTGGAACAGTCGTTGCGAACTGCTGGTCAGACTTGTGTATCGATCTCACGCTATATTCCCGCTTAACCAGTTTTTCGTGTTAAACAGCACTCAGAAAACAGATCGCCTATATAAGCATTTCAGTTTGAAATTCGGGAATTTCTACAAATGTTCCCTCTTCCAGCTGCATGAAAAGCACAAATATAGCGAGTACATAACTTTTTTTGTGAAAAGGCAATATGCATTCAAACGTACTGGCTTTCTAGACAACGCTTAATTTATTCAAGTATTTCGACTCTATTTCTAGATAATTCGTTATCAGTCAGTAACTAACTGCAGACGTAGGCTGATGAAATTTTCCGCTTTTTCTCGAAAAGAGAAAGGGGTACAGTGTTGACGAAAATCATTTTCTGCAATGGCCGCGTCATTCTATAAATTTTATAGGATTCGATATTACGACTGACTTGCAACGGATCTTTCCAAGTAATGAAACTGCAGTTTAAAACGGAGCCTTTCCTACAGCAATATTTTTATGCTTTTAGCCGCAAAAGATATTCACTGATGGACTGAAAATATTTGAATGTTGGGCTCCATAATGTTCCCTTTCTGTGCAGCGACAGTGGAATATAAATTTATAAAGAATGTAGCAACCAGTCGTGGAAACATAATTTATTTATCTTGCTGTATATCCATTTCGACTAATATCACTCATCGTCGGTGCATTTTTCAAACCGATACATGCCGTAAGCGGAAGTACTGTCTTTGGCAGTTTTCTATCATAAACTCTATACATCATAGGCCAACACTACAACAAGATTACATGAGGAGGCGCCACGTTGCAATAAGCGCCCTCTTGGAGACACTTTGTTGCCTATACATCGCTTATTGAACACGATGTGTTGGCTGGTGGTAGTAAGTCTTATTTATAGTGTCTTGTATTCATAAAACATCGCACATGCGTAGCTAGGCAGAATCTTTTGAATGTTGGTCTCCATAAGGTTCCCTTTCTGTGCAGCGGCCGTGGAATATAAAATTATAAGGAACGTTGCAGCCATGTTTCATGAATACAAGACATTAAAAATAAGGCTTACTACCACCAACCAACACATCGTGTTCAATAAACGATGTATAAGCAATGAAGTGTCTCCGAGAGGGACTTCTTGCAACGTGGCGCCATCTCATGTTGTCTTGTTGTAGTGTTGACCTTTGATGTATAACTTCATGGTAGAAATCTTCAAAGGACAGTACTTCTACTTATGGCATGTATCGCTTAGAAAAATGCACCGATGATGACTGATATCAGTCGAAATCGATTTGCAACAATACAAATAAATTATGTTTCCGTGACTGGTTCAAATGGTTCAAATGACTGTGAGCACTATGGGACTTAACTGCTGTGGTCATCAGTCCCCTATAACTTAGAACTACTTAAACCTAACTAACCTAAGGACATCACACACATCCGTGCCCGAGGCAGGATTCGAAACTGCGACCGTAGTGGTCGCACGGTTCCAGACTGAACCGCTCGGCCACCCCGGCAGGCAAATTATGTTTCCGTGATTGGTTGCTTCATTATTTATAATTTTGGATTGAAAATAATGAGACATATTTTTTGAAACTAAAATCAATAGTGTTTTCCGGTATTGCCTATGTTGCCTGCATAAGGATAGTTATTGTGCAAGAGGCATTATTGTGTTAAGTAGAGGGGATTAGTCAACCGCGTACGTTTTAGCGCCACTTCCCTGGGATCGATGCTTGCATTCGTACACGGGCAAAACGTGGAGGCTTGAGGCATCGTCTCTCCGAAACAATTGTCAGTGTCTGGTGTTGCCAAACTCTTTGCGACCAGGCACTCAGCAAAACAGGCAGATCGATATCAATAAAACCAGAAGCGTGAGGCGAAAGCAGATCGCTGAAAAGAAAAGGGAGAGGGAAAAGTAAAGGAAGCGGTGGAAGACGAACGTCCCGAGGGCACGGCACGCCACTGGGACCGAAACTGAAGCTGTGTTTCCATTCGCCGCACCGCTGCTCGCAGCGGCTGGAGTTTCGTCGCCAGCCGGTAGCAGCTACAACTGTTAAGGGCGAGGCGACGCAAGGTAATGGCGACGGTGATGCGATGGACGAAGACAGAGCACTGTAAAGAAATCAAGAGGAAAGCATAATGCTCTTATATGAGTATTTGTAGCCTACTAAATTCAATGTGATGTTCCAGACCAGCTCCGACTCGTTTTAGGCACATGTGATAGAACAAGCGAACCGGCACTGCTCCAGCAAAATTTCGAAGGATGTTCTTCTAGGACATGTTCTGCGTATTTTGGTACAAGGCACCTGTGTTCTCTGGTGCGTGGAAGAGAATATTCATTTCTAAAACCAGTCTGACTCTTGTCACATTGAATTCCTGCGTGATTGGTGATTACTTTTGTGAATATCTTATAAATTATGTAAAATATGCTGATACCCCCACTACCCCCAATACTTTCTATTACTTCTTCCTCCCATTACAGTAATTACACTGGTTCTCTACTCTCTAAATAATTTTAAAACATGCCTTTTTATTGATTTTCTTTTGCAGTCTTCTGCCTGATGCACTTCTCCACACAAGTGTAACAGGTGCAAACCTCTTCTCCCCTTGAAGTGGAAACTTTTGAAAAAAATTTTCGAACTTTGTGTTCAGCTTTTTCCAGTTTTCACTTATTTTGCGTATTGTCATTTTAAGACATTACCGTTTTTAATTTTCACGTCTGATACAGGTGTTATACATCTTTGCGCCTAGTCATTTCGTTAATAGTAGTCCTATTCTCTCATAAATACACACTGAACTCTTTCTTATGTGGAACATTGCGAACTTTCCCAGGGCGAACTTTACTGGTGATGATTATTCATACAACACACACGATCGATTTCGAAATATTCGTTCCTTCATCAGATTTATGTGGCTCAGCAAAATACGTCCACTCATGGATAGCCATTACTTCCCCCTTGCATCTGACGATGGTTTTCTTAGTCCGAAACCTATCGTGTTCGTCGTATGAACAATCGAGATCATTATAGTGCATTCCAATCCCAAAGAAAGCAGGTGTTGACAGATGTGAAAATTACCGAACAATCAGTTTAATAAGCCACAGCTGCAAAATACTAACGTGAATTCTTTACAGACCAATGGAAAAACTAGTAGAAGCCGACCTCGGGGAAGATCAGTTTGGATTCCTTAGAAATATTGGAACACGTGAGGCAGTACTGACCCTACGACTTATCTTAGAAGCTAGATTAAGGAAAGGCAAACCTACGTTTCTAGCATTTGTAGACTTAGAGAAAGCGTTTGACAACGTTGACTGGAATACGCTCAAATTCTGAAGGTGGCAGGGGTAAAATACAGGGAGCAAAAGGCTATTTACAATTTGTACATAAACCAGATGGCAGTTATAAGAGTCGAGGGACATGAAAGGGAAGCAGTGGTTGAGAAGGGAGTCAGACAGGGTTGTAGCCTATCCCCGATGTTATTCAATCTTAATATTAACCAAGCAGTGAAGGCAACAAAAGAAAAATTCTGAGTAGGTATTAAAATCCATGGAGACGTAATAAAAACTTCGAGGTTTGCCGATGACATTTTAATTCTGTCAGAGACAGCAAAGGACTTGGAAGAGCAGTTGAACGGAATGGATAGTGTTTTGAAAGGAGGATATAAGATAAACATCAACAAAAGCAAAACGAGGATAATGGAATGTAGTAGAATTAAATCGGGTGATGCTGAAGGAATTAGATTAGGAAATGAGACACTGAAAGTAGTAAAGGAGTTTTGCTATTTGTGGAGCAAAGTAACTGATGATGGTAGAAGTAGAGAGGATATAAAATGTAGATTGGCAATGGAAAGGAAAGCGTTTCTGAAGAAAGAAATTTGTTATCATCGAGTATAGATTGAAGTGTCAGGAAGTCGTTTCTGAAAGTACTCGTATGGAGCGTAGCCATGTATGGAAGTGAAACATGGACGATAAATAGTTTGGACAAGAAGAGAATAGAAGCTTTCGAAATGTGGTGCCACAGAAGAATGCTGAAGATTAGATGGGTAGATCACATAACTAATGAGGAGGTACTGAATAGAATTTGGGAGAAGAGAAGTTTGTGGCACAACTTGACTAGAAGAAGGGATCGGTTGGTAGGACTTGTTCTGAGGCATCAAGGGATCACCAATTTAGTATTGGAGGGTAGCGTGGAAGGTAAAAAGCGTAGAGGGAGACCAAGAGATGAATACACTAAGCAGATTCAAAAGGATGTAGGTAGCAGTAGTTACTGGGAGATGAAGAAGCTTGCACTGGATAGAGTAGCATGGAGAGCTGCATCAAACCAGTCTCAGGACTGAAGACCACAACAACAACAACATAGTGCAACCTCAGGAAGTCTTTAATTTTTCACGTAATAAATTACGTTGTGACTGCGCCTCCGATTATATGAACAGCAACTGCGAGAGTAAAACCATTCCTAACAGCTTACTATGCTGGAAAACCGTTTGGGATCGAGAGGAGGAAAACAAATTTTCCCGACTGGTTATTCAGCTTTAGGATGTCTCTGTTTGCTTACACTACTTCTGACGATTCTGTGCACTACAGGCGTGTTTCTAAGAAAATCGTCTTCCATTGAACAGTTTTCCTTTTTCCTTTTTCTCTTTTAATTCGCACTTCCTCATACAGCTAGTCAGCTTCAAAATTAGTAACTCCAGTAGAAACCGTAACGTAAGTCGATTAATGAAATCGAGTAGCTTCGGCTTATGCTCTTGCGAAACCCCTGCTCTGTTAAAGAGACATTAATTATGCCAGATAGTTGCCTACCTGGATCTCTCAGTCCAACAGAATACCGCTAGTTAAATTGTGCGCAACAGAATTTGTAAACGCTAATTTTCGGCCCTGCAAAGGCTCTATGGATGGGGATAATCACAAATTTTCCCTCATTATGGAAAGGGATGACTAACAATGAAAGGAAACTCAAAGATAAAATAAATCCCTGCGTTTACTAATAATAACTTATTTTCACAAACATTGTCAAATAATTCTATACTCTTGGTGTGACAAATATTAATAATAAGACGAAGAAACATGTGTCGAAAGAGCACAGAGGGCATCTCTTCTGCGAAAATTTTCGTACTTCAAGTAGCAGATGTCAATCAGAAAGTGGCATTTATCATCTTGACAATGAAAATATTTAGTTGACGCCGCAGTACTCCGATCAAAGGCAGGGAAAATAGGGCCATCACATTGAAGCGTAATGATGACCCACATCCAAAAACTTTATTCTAAACACTTTGCACAACCATCTTTCAGCCAATCGTAATGTCTCAGTTTTGGCGCCTCTGGTGCGCTGGTTTCTGACATGGGAACGGAAAAAGAAGCAAAGATGCTGGGCATGCCACCAAACTGGTAGCTGAACCATGTTGCGACGACACCTGATGATTTTCTGCTGCTGAGATATTCTTCTAAACAGCATCCTGTTCAAGCAAACCACTTGCATGTTTACCAGCAGTTACTCGTACTCTAGATATTTGGGCTGTACACGGCTCTGTTTAAAAATAGTAGCTGGAAGTAGTCATAGGGTCGAGCTGCAATGGCTGCTTTCATGCCATGCAGTTATTTCGCTGTAGCTGAAATCCTGCAGTCAAATAGCCTATGCACTGGCTAGAATTGCGAGGTAGTAAAATACACAGAAATACAAAATAAAAATTAAATAAATAATTTAATAACAAGGGTTCTATACTAACATCTGTCATTGACGTAGACAAGAGATAATTATGTTTAATAATGTTTTTCAAGAGAGGACGTCTCAAAAAAATGAGAAATGGTCCAACGATAATACAGACAGAAAAAATAACATTATTAAATGTAATAAAGTTACGTTGAAAGTGTTACAAAAATTGTAACAAAATCCGCAAACTAAGCTGTAATCAAAGATACGTGAAAATTAAGTCCATATCGTAATCACAATACAGTTCTGAGTTCAATATAATAATTTACAAATTATCTCACACGATACAAAGAACAGAAAGTCATACTCTATTCAGTTCCGTAATACAGGGCTATTGCAAATGATTGAAGCGATTTCATAAATTCACTGTAGATCCATTCATTGACATATGGTCACGACACACTACAGATACGTAGAAAAACTCATAAAGTTTTGTTCGGCTGAAGCCGCACTTCAGGTTTCTGCCACCAGAGCACTCGAGAGCGCAGTGAGACAAATTGGCGACAGGAGCCGAGAAAGCGTATGTCGAGCTTGAAAGGCAGTCACATCAGTCAGTCATAACAGTGCAACGACACTTCAGAACGAAGTTCAACAAAGATCCACCAACTGCTAACTACATTCGCGATGGTATGCGCAGTTTAAAGCTTCTGAATGCCTCTGTAAGGGGAAATCAACGGGTCGGCCTGCAGTGAGCGAAGAAACGGTTGAACGCGTGCGGGCAAGTTTCACGCGTAGCCCGCGGAAGTCGACGAATAAAGCAAGCAGAGAGCTAAACGTACCACAGCCGACGGTTTGGAAAATCTTACGGAAAAGGCTAAAGCAGAAGCGTTACCGTTTACAATTGCTACAAGCCCTGACACCCGATGACAAAGTCAAACGCTTTGAATTTTCAGCGCGGTTGCAACAGCTCATGAAAGAGGATGCGTTCAGTGCGAAACTTGTTTTCAGTGATGAAGCAACATTTTTTCTTAATGGTGAAGTGAACAGACACAATGTCCGAATCTGGGCGGTAGAGAATCCTCACGCATTCGTGCAGCAAATTCGCAATTCACCAAAAGTTAACGTGTTTTGTGCAATCTCACGGTTTCAAGTTTACGGCCCACTTTTTCTTCTGCGAAAAAAACGTTACAGGACACGTGTATCTGGACATGCTGGAAAATTGGCTCATGCCACAACTGGAGACCGACAGCGCCGACTTCATCTTTCAACAGGATGGTGCTCCGCCCGCATCTCGTGGTCGTGCGGTAGCGTTCTCGCTTCCCACGCCCGGGTTCCCGGGTTCGATTCCCGGCGGGGTCAGGGATTTTCTCTGCCTCGTGATGGCTGGGTGTTGTGTGCTGTCCTTAGGTTAGTTAGGTTTAAGTAGTTCTAAGTTCTAGGGGACTTATGACCACAGCAGTTGAGTCCCATAGTGCTCAGAGCCATTTGAACCATTTTGATGGTGCTCCACCGCACTTCCGTCATGATGTTCGGCATTACTTAAACAGGAGATTGGAAAACCGATGGATCGGTCGTGGTGGAGATCATGATCAGCAATTCATGTCATGGCGTCCACGCTCTCCCGACTTAACCCCATGCGATTTCTTTCTGTGGGGTTATGTGAAAGATTCAGTGTTTAAACCTCCTCTACCAAGAAACGTGCCAGAACTGCGAGCTCGCATCAACTTTTCATTAAATAAATACACAAACATGAAAAAATGTGAGGTGTTCATGCTGTATTCATTTGCTGTATAATTCTCGACCATACGATGTTCTGACAAACATTTTCATAAAGAAACGCTATAAAAACCGTAATAAACCAAGAAATAAAATAGAAATAGGTGTATTAATTTCAGAGGTGGTAACTATAGGATAACTCTATCATCTTCGGTATCGTATGTTGAAAGCACA
Source organism: Schistocerca nitens (assembly GCF_023898315.1). Lineage (NCBI taxonomy): Eukaryota > Metazoa > Arthropoda > Insecta > Orthoptera > Acrididae > Schistocerca > Schistocerca nitens. Next base: position 53,937,502 of record NC_064620.1, read on the forward strand.
CTAAGTATTTATAAGTTGTTAACTCTGAGATTCATTGGGAAAATGTTTATTCACAGTGAAATATGAACTTCCGTGGTTTTATAGGTACTGAAATACTGTTGTGCCCCTGGACGCTACTCAGTTTTTCAGATCGCAGATGTGCTCAGTTTGCTTTAATAGTTCACTGTGAATTATTATGGAATCTTGAAGAGTTATAAGAAGCCATCTTCCGGCTTGTCTGACACTGTGCCCTTTCTTGGAATATTGTCTGTCTTCTTAAGCATCAAACTTCCCCATATCCAGATGCACCAGTTTCTGGCCACACGCTCCTTGTCTCCGCATCTGAGCACGTCTGGAGCAACCACATTATGTTTCCATCCCGCCAGCTCGCACCCAGCCAAGCACGCAAATTCAGCTCTCCTGAGTACGTGCCCTAGGTGGACGAATAACTCGCTCACGTACTTTCAACGTTACAATGCGACCATTACTTTCAGAAACTGCACATTCATTTAGTAAAGTCACTGAGGTCTATGTTCCCCTAGAAAGCTCCTCTTACACTTGGCTCAAAAAGCTACCAGTGCTGTTTAAGGTTCCTCCTTCCGCCAGGGAAGCGTTTTGCCGACATCCAGGTCAGTAAAATTATGGCTGTCATCGTTGCAGCAGAAAGCGAGCACCATACATATTGTATTCCACCGACTCGGCAGCGTGGATGGCTCCTTGCATGATGGACTTCGGACCCATCGGCAGTCATATGTACCTTTGGCCTGGCGCTTATCCCATCTAAGATCAGTGGGGTGGAGGAGTCAGGATTGTTCCTCTGTTCAAATATTCTTTCCCTTTGGGGCAGACACAGTTCACCAAAGGCGTCCTAAGCCATACTCAGTACACAAGCAGAGTCTAACTACAAATGAAGGAACGAAAAAATGAAAAGAAATCGCCTATGCCGTTAGATTAGATTAATATTTTTTCCATTAATGATAAATATCACAACTTAGTACTAAGTTAATTGTGTCAGATTAACAAAACTAGAGGCTTGTCTCACTAGGGGTAAGATAGATACTGCCTACAGCAAAATTAAAGAGACTTTTGGAGAGGAGAGAACCACTTGTATGAATATCAAGAGCTCAGATGGCAACCCAGTTCTAAGCAAAGAAGGGAAGGCAGAAAGGTGGAAGGAGTATATAGAGGGTTTATACAAGGGCAATGTACTTGAGGACAATATTATGGAAATGGAGGAGGATGTAGATGAAGACGAAATGGGAGATGAGATACTGCGTGAAGAGTTTGACAGAGCACTGAAAGACCTGAGTCGAAACAAGGCCCCAGGAGTAGACAACATTCCATTAGAACTACTGATGGCCTTGGGAGAGCCAGTCATGACAAAACTCTACCATCTGGTGAGCAAGATGTATGAGACAGGCGAAATACCTTCAGACTTCAAGAATAATATAATAATTCCAATCCCAAAGAAAGCAGGTGTTGACAGATGTGAAAATTACCGAACTATTAGTTTAATAAGTCACAGCTGCAAAATACTAAGGCGAATTCTTTACAGACGAATGGAAAAGCTGGTAGAAGCGGACCTCGGGGAAGATCAGTTTGGATTCCGTAGAAATGTTGGAACACGTGAGGCTATACTAACCTTACGACTTATCTTAGAAGAAAGATTAAGAAAAGGCAAACCTACGTTTCTAGCATTTGTGGACTTAGAGAAAGCTTTTGACAATAATAACTGGAATACTCTCTTTCAAATTCTGAAGGTGGCAGGGGTAAAATACAGGGAGCGAAAGGCTATTTACAATTTGAACAGAAACCAGATGGCAGTTATAAGAGTCGAGGGTCATGAAAGGGAAGCAGTGGTTGGGAAAGGAGTGAGACAGGGTTGTAGCCTCTCCCCAATGTTATTCAATCTGTATATTGAGCAAGCAGTAAAGGAAACAAAAGAAAAATTCGGAGTAGGTATTAAAATTCATGGAGAAGAAGCAAAAACTTTGAGGTTCGCCGATGACATTGTAATTCTGCCAGAGACAGCAAAGGACTTGGAAGAGCTGTTGAACGGAATGGACAGTGTCTTGAAAGGAGGATATAAGAAAACGAGGATAATGGAATGTAGTCAAATTAAATCGAGTGATGCTGAGGGAATTAGATTAGGAAATGAGACACTTAAAGTAGTAAAGGAGTTTTGCTATTTCGGGAGTAAAATAACTGATGATGGTCGAAGTAGAGAGGATATAAAATGTAGACTGGCAATGGCAAGGAAATCGTTTCTGGAGAAGAAAAATTTGTTAACATCGTGTATAGATTTAAGTGTCAGGAAGTCGTTTCTGAAAGTATTTGTATGGAGTGTAGCCATGTATGGAAGTGAAACGTGGACGGTAATAAATTTGGACAAGAAGAGAATAGAAGCTTTCGAAATGTGGTGCTACAGAAGAATGCTGAAGATAAGGTGGGTGGATCACGTAGCTAATGAGGAGGTATTGAATAGGATTGGGGAGAAGAGAAGTTTGTGGCACAACTTGACTAGAAGAAGGGATCGGTTGGTAGGACATGTTTTGAGGCATCAAGGAATCACAAATTTAGCATTGGAGGGCAACGTGGAGGGTAAAAATCGTAGAGGGAGACCAAGAGATGAATACACTAAGCAGATTCAGAAGGATGTAGGTTGCAGTAAGTACTGGGAGATGAAGAAGCTTGCACAGGATAGAGTAGCATGGAGAGCTGTATCAAATCAGTCTCAGGACTGAAGACGACAACATCAACAACAACAACAACAAAACTATTTTACATGTCATAATCATCTTAGATCTTTTTTTAAATAACTGTATGATTACTAATTTGTATCTAAATATTTATCTATTGACTAGAAGGAACGGTCATTCAGAAATTTTTTAAATTTGTTTTTAAGTAGTGGTTGGTTGATTGTCAGACTTTTGATGATATTTGGTAAGTGACCAAATACTTTTGAGAAAAAGATTTAATCCAGAATAGTGAAGATCATCCTTTTCCCTAGTGTTGTAGCAATACACATTGCTATTGCTTTTCAATTTGGACGGATAGTTAATAACAAATTTCGTAAGTGAATATATATACTGTAAGGTACTGCGAACATCGCTTGTTCCTTAAATATGTGTCTGAAAGATGATCTTGGATGGGCTCCACTTATTATCCTGATTATCTTTTACCCAATGCACACTTTTTTTTCCTTAATAATAAGTTATTCGAAAGAATTATGCCATACAAAAGCAGTGAATGAAAATAGGCATTATGAGATAATTTACTGTCACGTTTATTGCCAACATTTACAATGATCCTAAAAGCATAAGTAGATGCTCAACATGTTTCTTCCAATTCATTGTTTCTCATCAGTGCACATACCTAAAAAATGGAAATATTCAGCGTTAGCTACAGACTTCTGTTCAAACTCTGTATTTATTAATGATGTTATGCCATTTACTGTACATGATTGCATATATTGCGTTTTATTAAAATTTAATGAAAGTCCATTTGCAGAGAACCACTTAATAATTTTCAGAACGACATTTTTTACAGTACCTACAACTAATTCTTGTTGTTGGATGTGATTACTGTACCTGTATCATCAGCAAAAAGATGTAGCTTTACATCTTAGTGGTCATAGAGTGGCAAGACATTAACATACATTACAAATAATAGAGGACCGAAGACAGAACACTGTGTGACCCCCATTCTTGATACTTCCCCAGTTTGAGGCAACTATTGACTTTTCTGCATTGTGTGAAATATTTATTTCAATCTTATGGCTACAGTTCATACCCGCATCCAGCCATCCTGATTAGGGACCGTCGACACCGACATTGGAATGTTGATGACTGGAAACATGTTGGCTGTCGGACGAGTATCGTTTCAAATTGTATCGATCGGAAGGACCTGTACGGGTATGGAGACTTGCCCATGAATCGATGGAGCCTGCATGTCGGCAGGGGACTGATAATGCTAGTGGAAGCTCTTGAATTGTGGGGCATGTGCATTTGGATTGATATGGGACCCTTGATACGTCTAGATACAACTCTGACAGGAGACACGTACGTAAGCATCCTGTCTGATCACCTGCATCCATTCATGTCCATTGTGCATTCTGACGGACTTGGGCAATTACAACAGGACAATGTGACACCCCACACGTCCATAATTGCTACAGACTGGCTACAGGATCAGCCTTCCGAGTTTAAACACTTCGACTGGCCTCCAAACTCACCAGACATGAACATTATTGCACATACACACATCAACAAAAGTTTTACGTTAATAAGTTCTGGTGATAGACGTTGACTGTAGATATTGTATCACAGACACAGTTTGACTGTTCAGAGATGTCACTCAACCCGCTTGCAGCTGTAGACAACCATGCACGAGCAGCGCCTATTAGGCGGAGGGGGTCCGACAGCCGATGAGTTCCAGTCATTCCACCAGGAATGAGGTACACAGCTCGTGTGGTCTGTAGTTAAACCATGTCTAAACGGTCAGTAAAGCGTTTCGATCGCGTCTACATTGTTACTTTGTGCGCAGGAAGGGCTCTCAACAAGGGAAGTGTCGAGGTGTCTCGGAGTGAACCAATGCGATGTTGTTTGGACATGAAGGAGATCCAGAAAGTCAGCAACTGTCGATGACATGCCTCGCTCAGGCCGACCAAGGGCTACTACTGCAGCGGATGACCGGTACCTAACGATTATGGTTCGGAGGAACCCTGACAGCAACGCCACCATCATGAATAATGCTTTTCGTGCAGCCGCAGGACGTCGTGTTATGACTCGAACCGTGTCCAATAGGCTGCATGATGCGCAACTTCATTCCCGACGCCCATGGCGAGGTCCATCTTTGTAACCACGACACCATGTAGCGCGCTACAGATGGGCCCAATGACATGCCGAATGGACCGCTCAAGATTGACATCACGTTCTCTTCACCGATGAGTATAGCATGTGCCTTCAACCAGGCAATCGTCGGAGACGAGTCTGGAGGCAACCCGGTCGGCCTGAACGCCTTAGACACACTGTCCAGCGAGTGCAGCGAGGTGGAGGTTCCCTGCTGTTTTGGGGTGGCCATGTGTGGGGCCGACGTACGCTGCTGATGCTCATGGAAGGCGTCGTAACGGCTTTACGATACGTGAATGCCATCCTCCGACCGCTAGTGCAACCATATCGGCAGCATATTGGCGAGGCATTCGTCTTTATGGACGACAATTCGCTCCCCCATCGTGCACATCTTGCGAACGATTTCCTTCACGATAACGACATCGCTCGACTTGAGTGACCAGCATGTTCTCCAGACATTAACCCTATCGAACATGCCTTAGATATATTGAAAAGGCCCGTTTATGGACGACGTGACCCACCAACCACTCTGAGGGATCTATTCCGAATCGCCGTCGAGGAGTGGGGTAATCTGGACCAACAGTGCCTTGATGAACTTGTGGATAGTATGCCACGACGAATCGAGGCATGCATCAATGCAAGAGAACGTGCTTCTGGGTATTAGAGGTACCGGTGTGTACAGCAATCTGTACCACCACCTGCGAAGGTCTCGCTCTATGGTGGTACAACACGCAATTTGTGGTTTTCACGAGCAATAAAAAGGGTGGAAATTATGTTTATGTCGCTCTCTATTCCAATTTTCAGTACAGGTTCCGGAACTTTCGCAACCGATGGAATGCAAAACTTTTTTGATGCGTGTATATACCTGGGATAACAGAATGAAAAAAAAAAATTGTGTGTAAACAATTAGTATAAATAGTTAGAACATGTTTCCAACAAAAAAATGTTTTTTCCTCTTATACTTTAACAAGTTTTGTAAATACTCGTAGTTAAAATATGTTTTCAATATCTTTTTTTTTTCTCCTATTCTTTCAAATTTATACTTTCATCCCTTCTCTGCCTCGTGATGACTGGGTATTGTGTGATGTCCTTAGGTTAGTTAAGTTTAAGTAGTTCTAAGTTCTAGGGGACTGATGACCATAGATGTTTAGTCCCATGGTGCTCAGAGCCGTTTGAACCATTTTGAACTTTCATTCCAACTACCACACAATCTCGTATCAACTCCCGGGGCGGAGCTGGATACCTCAGGTAGTATTGCAATATAGCGTTTTCGATCCATGTCCACTTCCTCTACTTCCTGAATGTTTGGTCACACCTGTTTCTAAACACGCAGTTTTCCTAGTGCCCATGATTATTCAAACGTGATGGAGCTGTACTCTCCCCTTCTCTCAATGATGATGCGATCACCGGCTCCCTCGCTGTTATTTCAAACAAGTAACATGAGCAGCTGCGGTTGAAACATCGCTGTATTCGCTAAACTTTTATAAGAAATGCCGCATTGTGGAAACGTTTTGCAGAATATTACAGTGAGTGAAAGTCGTGTTCGACTTTAGTGTTATATTTACCTTAAATGTCAAACAGTTTTTAAACGCCGGAGTACAAGAAAGAACAGAGAGAAGATATCGCACTGCGCCTGATACACGCGTTTCTTTATCCGCGTCTGGCGGAAGACGTCGCTCCTTTGTACGCACAGGGTAGCAAATCAGATCTGGGCTCGCATGAAACGCAAAACTCTTGAGCGAGAATTCAAAAGGCTCCACGGCAACCGGCGAAAGAATTGTCGGCCGGCGCTCGGCTGCCCGTGTTTTGTTTATTGATTCCCCGAGTCCCGCGCGGTGCGTGGCGGAGGGTGGGTGGTCGCCACCGCCACCGGAGCGGCGGCCGTCGCTTTGATCTCGCGGACGCGCAGACCGCTAGGAGGGACAGAGACAGAACCAGAGGATGAGGAGGGAAAGAGGAAGCAGGAGGGTAGGGGATTGGGGAAGGGGAGAGGGGGAGGGGCAGAACCGCGAGGTCGGCCGGTCGGCCGCGGCCGGCAGAAATTGAAAAATATAATGGCGGTCGCGCGCGTCGGCAGCATCCCATGTTTTATGCACGACTGGCTGTCCCCGCCGACTTTCCCGATGCCTTCCGCGGAAACAAGGCGCCGTGGTAGTATCAGCCGTTTGAGGTGATAAACGGCCGCAATTAGTTGACAGTGCTGACACTGTGTGAGTGGCCACAGTTGAACGAGTCTGACCTATGAAATTCCAAAAATCTTAGACTTGTTCAAAAACAAGGGGTAATGTTTCTATTAATTTGCGCAGTACAGTTTCAATTCAAATAATGACATATTTGAAATTATTTCTCATATGTGGTTTTTTGCAGCTTCTATAACTTGTCTGAACTGCATGTGTATTCCAGCTGGCCCGTTATTTGTCCTACGAGTTGCGACAATAAAGTAATGAGACTGTTTTTCTTTGCAAGATGTGGCAACTCTGCAGGCTTGCGTAGGCACAATATCTTTGACCTTGGTCTATAAGCTGCTACTAGTCCAAGCGGTACATCGAAGCAACTGCTCAGTCGTGAGTTGTGCCGTAATACGTTAGCACGTGTTTGTGTCTTTCGTCACGGAAATGGAACCGCATATTATTGCACAACGGTATGCCATTTCTTTTTTGTGTTAAATTGGGTGAAAACGCAGCGAAAACTTACGGTGAGCTATAGAAGGCTTTTGGAAAGGAGGTTATGTCAAGGGCTCAAGTTTTTCGTTAGCATAAAATGTTTACTGAAGGCAGAACGAATGTTAAAGATGAAGACCGCAGTGGACGATCATCAACCTCACGGGTGGATGTCAACTTGTCCAGGGTGGGTGAACTCGTCTTGAAAATGATTGCAGAAGAAATGAACATCAATCCAGAAACGTTCATCTAACAATAACTGAAGATCTTGGTATCAGAAAGATTTGTGTAGAAATGGTCCCCAAAAATCTCACACCACAACAGCGAGAAACACGGAAAAATGTGGCAGCCGATCTGTTAGAGCAAACGGAAATCAATCCAGAATTGTTGAGCCGTGTTATCACTGGTGATGAAAGTTGGTTTCTTCTGTACGATCCAGAGACAAAACGCCCAAGTTCGCAATGGTGCTCGAAGGGATCACCCAGACCAAAACATAAAAGCTCACATGTCAAAGTCAAAAGTGAAATGCATGCTTGTGTGCTTGTTTGATTCCAAGGGAATTGTTCATAAAGAGTGTGTGCCACCTGGACAAACAGTTGACCAATATTACTACAAAGAAATTTTAGAAAGACTTCGTAAAATAGTTCTTCGTGTCCGTGCCAACATTGCTGATAATTGGATTCTGCATCACGATAATGCGCCATCCGATACTGCTCTGTCGGTACAGCAATTTTTAACCTCAAAACAAATTTCAGTACTACCACAGCCACCTTATTCACCAGATATTGCTCCGTGCGATTTTTTTCTATTTCCAAGAGTCAAAACGGCGCTCAATGGATACCATTTTCAAACAACACAAGAGGTCCAAAAAGCTGTGACTAGGGTCTAGGAGGATATTACAGAAGATGAGTTCCAGAAGTTTTACCATCAATGGCAGAAGCGCTGGAAAAGTGTGTGCAATCAGAAGAGAACTACTATGAAGGAGACAACACTAAACTTGACTGAAATGGGAGTAACATTTTTTTTTTTTCACATCAGTCTCATTGCTTTATTGTCGCACCTCGTATTTCATATTGTTTACTTTAGACTAAGACTCATTTACAAGCGGTACCTATGTAAAATATATGGACTGGAAGAAAAAAATTTAATACATACTGGTGGTAATGAATGAAAGTGTGGGAGAATGTTGCAAGAGGTCCCCCAGTCTTGCACTGAAAGTTCGACGTCACATCGTGAGGTCAGAGTGACTACCGCTCCAAATGACGTGGCTGTTGAAGGAGCGGGAAAGCGTGTGTGTCTATCAGTGAGCTATTGCGGTGCACTATGTTGGTGTTCCTCATTACAGCATGGCCCGGAAAGAACAGACGAATAAGTTCACACGCGGCAAAAGCATCCCGGAACTAGAAGGAGGACGAGGTTTGACAAATGTAGCCCAGGGGTTTGATATTGCGCACAATATTTTTTCACGCGAATGTGGAGAGTTCCGAACCAGGGGCACTGCTACCCGAAGCAGAACAGGTGGTCTGCCACGGTCAACTACACAGCATATGACTGCTACATTGTGGTACACACAGGAAGGGCCATGCATCAAACACCGTGTGCAGTTGCAACGACATTTGACAGGACTGGAAGGCACGCAATCTCTCGCTGCACAGTGGGACACCGACTCCATGGTGGGATCTCCTTACCCGCTAGCCAGAACGTTGCGTTTGACAGACACACACACATCGGTGGCACTACTGTATTTGGTGTGGCCGAGAGGTTCTATGCGCTTCAGTCTGGAACAGCACTGCTGCTACGGTCGCAGGTTCGAATCCTGCCTCGGGCATGGATGTGTTTGGTGTCCTTAGGTTAGTTAGGTTTAAGTAGTTCTTAGTTCTAGGGGACTGATGACCTTAGATGTTTAGTCCCGTAGTGCTCAGAGCCATTTGAACTACCGTATTTGCAATGGCGCCAAGATCACAGCAACTGGATGAACGATGAGGAGGTCGCCTGCTCTTCTTGGATAAGATCAGAATCAGAGTGAGTGTTCGTTCTGCACATACCCTCGTATGGCGGGAGCATGTGTTGCACCCGGGAACGTTGATGGACGTGAACATGTTTGCACGGTGATCAAGGTGTTATGGTGCGGGGAGGCGTCATGTTGTGAGGGCGTACTGGCTTTCATATCTTGGAGCACCGTTCACTCACCGATCAGCGTTACTGCAATACTGTACTCCTTTTCCATGAGCTTCTTTTCAGCTTTTATTTTCGTGGATGACAGTGCGCGACTGTATAGAACTGCGCAGGTGGGAGAAGCTGTAGGAACGAGACTATATTCGGCAGATGGACTGTCCGGCCCGTCCCTCGACTTAAATTTCATCGAGCTCATGTGAGATGCCTTACTGCAGCACGTCCTTACGTACCAACGATCATTCAGCAGTAGCCGTCCGCACTGTTGGAGGAATGGAACTCCGTTTCACAAAGAACTTCCTGCCAACTTTGTTGCCGCATGGGAGCACGTTGCACATCAGTGAACAATGGGTTGTAAGCTCCCTCCTATTAATCGACCTATCCTGCTTGCGATATAAAATATGACCGTGGTTCGCGTGTATGCCTAATGGATTTTTTCTAATTGTATAAGATTATCTTTCCCGAAGAAGTGATACCGATATGCAGGAGGAAAGTGTACAGCCCACCCTTCTGATGGAAAGTCTACTAAAAATAAAAGTAATTAAACCGAACAGGGCTATAATTTGGAAAATGAAAGTTCTTTGTGCATTCACTCACGAACAACATTGGACGGGAAGGGGTACCACTGATCATGAGTCCAAAAGTTACACTAATGAACGAAAAGGAAGTAATTAACGGTAGCCAGTGCAGTAGGGCAATTTACATCCAAAATCCTGTATAAGATGATGGGAAAGAAAAATCTGTATGATTAAACACTGACACGGCAACTATAGGTTGCCACTTTATTTTTATTTATTTTTTACTTTTTTGACATTAATTTTAAGTTAGTATGTAATGATAAAAAAAAAACAGAGAAGTCACTCTTACGTTATGTTTGGCATTACATTTTGAAAAAGTCAAATCGACTAATCATTTGAAAACATGCAATTAAACTGTATGTTAGTACTAAACTTCGTTACGTAAACAACGACTTTCAGTGATCTCAGCATAACGTCATCAACGAAATTTAGAAAAAAAAAGCAAGCACTTTTCACTTTGCCGTTAAGTATTTTGTAAAATTGAATTTCATATTATTGTCTGACCGACTGAGCCTTTTTTAACTGATTCGAACAGAATTAAATACTAGCATACGTACTAAACCACACAGCCGTGTGCTCCAGTCTACATGTAAAATAAATAAAATTCTGCACTCTTGATTTGTGCATTTCTTTAGATTTGGATGTTTTTCCAGTGATTGATTCTCAAACTTGAAAAATAAAATTTCTTTACTTTAGTCATATACTGAAGCCTCTGTTGTGCAACAGTTAATTGAAAGTAGACTGACAAGGGGGGGCCGCCAATTGTGAAATACAGATTAAATTCATACTGCGCATAATAAAAGCTCATGGCCAGAGGTGTAATGTGGCAAATCACCAAGATGCACTTCTCAGCCGTTGTCGAGAAAATCGACAGTTAAAATAAACCGTTGCCGTGAAATACTCTCTACGATTAATAATTTTCTACAGCGTCGTGGCGCAGTGGTAAGCGCTCAGGTTCGTAATCCGAAGGTCTCGCGCCATGCAACTTTTTTTTTTTTTTACTCGGCAATCAGTTGCAACAATTATGCATATAATAAGTTGTTGAAAGTCGTTTGTCGTGGAAAAACTGGCGACTTCGAACATCATTATGTTTTCCGCAAACAAAGTTGTATTTCACAAATGTTATTAATTGTATTCATAATGTTAACCACGTATAGTTAACGGAAGACGTAGAAACGATATTCCGAAACGAATACGTATAGCGTAAGTCAAACGTTCGAATTAGAATAGAAACCCCACGAAAACAAATTTGCTGTGGCAGGTATGAAATATAAACTCCGTTACTCGCTCGTTACACTTGAAGGACAGATGTTGAATGGGCCGAAACGAGCCGCCGCATAACAGCGTAGTTGCCTGCTAACTTCGAAAGAAGGTAGATGCGGTCCCTAGCGCAACTTATAACATCGTCGAAAATCAATACAGAAGTGAGAGCTTTGGTACACCCTGTTAAACAAACGGAAAAATGGAGGCGGTACAACTGGAGAGCGATCCGCCTTCACCAACATGCATAAGCAATTCATTAATAGTTTATATATATATATATATATATATATATATATATATATATATATATATATATATATATATATTACAAAAAACTAATAATAAAAAAAATGTTTCATGGCGCGAGATTCGATCCGGCGAACTTCGGATTACGAACCCGAGCGCTTACCGCTTCGCCACGACGCGGTAGAAAACTATTAATCGTAGAGAGTATTTCACGGCAACGGTTTCTTTTAACTGTCGATTTTCTCGACAACGGCTGAGAAGTGCATCTTGGTGCTTTGCCACATTACACCTCTGGCCATGAACTTTTATTATGCGCAGTATGAATCGAATCTGAATTTCACAATTGGCGGCCTCCCCTTGTGAGCCTACAATTCTTAGAAGAGAAATTATTCATTAATGAACTGGCTGTAACTATGCAATTTGTTTCTTATGACACTCAGTTAGCATCTTAGGAGAAAAAGGAACAAGGATCCTGTTTGGTAACAATGTCTGGGGACAATGAGGACACAATCCCCCTGAGTTTAACTGATTACTATTTAAATAAATCTTATCATCAAATCACATTCAGTAGTGCTGAACAGTCTTACTTCAGTGATGTGCATACGACGAAACCCGGAGCCGACGACGAATCTGTGTTGCTGGAACTGCTGCTGTTGTTGAAGACAGTAGCATATTGTGGAGCCACGGCTAATTATAGGAACGGTAAATCGTAATTAATACAGCGTCTTCCGCCCGTCCACTGTCCGTACTCCTGGTTTACATACCTGGCCGGCGCGTACATGATGCCGCCGAAAATAGTACTCTCTACTGCGAGAACGTTAACACCACACTACAAGCGCTGGCACCCCCCCCCCCCTCTCTCTCTCCGCGCGCTCTGCGGAACAACTCCCTACCCAAAGATTTTACAACGCACACGCACTGCTATTATCGTTGCTAATCGATGCAAATAACAATTCCTTTGGCTTTTTCCCAGAGCTTATAAGTTTCACAGTAAACCACAGATAAATTCAATGAAACTTGAACAGATTTCTACGTAATGTAGACATACAGCGGAGCAATGTCCTTACTTATTAACAGAAAGTATTTAAATTACAAATATTGACATACAATTCAGAAAAAAAAAATTATTTATCACTAGCAGGTGCCATGCATCCTGTATTTTCGGTGTTACAGAGTGACAAAAAGACAGGAAGAAATTAAAATGCATCCGTTTGAAAGGGAGTTTCCAAAAAGAGTAGAATGATGTACAGCGGAAGATCGTAAAAGAATTGTCGTTATCAGGAAATATTAGGTAATATGTAACCCAAACGAAAACATAAAAAATACAGGAAATTTGAAGGTACACCTAGACCTTAAGGGTGGAAAAGGACTCTCAGTGAAGATCTTAACTATAAATGCACTGGCAGAATGTTATGTCTGCGTAAGCAAAAGAAAGTAACGATCAAAGTCAGAAAACAATTTATTGGACTGTTCAATTAACCAAAACAAATTCTCCAAGTGTAACACCAACACAAACGGTGATCCGTCTTCGAATCACAGCTACATACAAGAATAATATAGAAAACAACTGAAATAATTACCTACTAGTCTCCGCCAGAGGCTTCTCCGATATACCAAGCGTAATCCAGAGATCAGCGAGAAGATCCAAGCCGGGCTGCCAGGGTGGCAGCTATCCACGTCTACTGGCGGTCGATGAACTGCCGATGTGCGGCCGTGCGCCGGCCTTCATAGCGTTTCGGCGGATGAGTGCCTCGGAACTATTTTCAATCATGTGGTTTTGATGTATGAAAATAGCTCCGGGATCTGCAGCGGTCTCTTCCTTATGTTTATTTGGACAGGTAGTGGCTCATGGTGGCCGCTGGTGTCTTTGCTGTGGCGTTGTTGTTGTGGTTGTTGCTGTCGCCGTTCATCAATATTGCCTGTCGGTTGTGTAGTGCTTCGGTGTGCCTTTGAGGCGGGCAACCCGCGGCTGCAGGCTGTCAGTTTGGTTGCAGATACTTTAGGCGCCGTGATGTCTGGTGGAGTAGGCCACAGCACAGAATAAATGTAGAAAGTGCGTACAGGAGATGGAAAACCGTAACAAGCAATTTGCATAAAGATTTCTAATATTCAACTAAGGCGTTTCTAGAACCATTTATACTTAAGGGGCTCCGGAACGCCCTATACTTGCAATGTTAAAATAACGCTAATAAATTACATCTTTCCTCACAAAGTATTTGAGGTAGGAAGTTGAACTTTTTACAGATTATTTATTGGAATAAGGGCTACAACTTAACAGAGGGATTTTACAAAATTTTAGTTCAGTTATTAAAGATGATTTTTTTTCAATTGTAATAAAAATTCACAACATTTTTTTGCAATTTTTTATTTATATATTAAAAAATATACAGTTTTTTGGAAAAAGGCTGTGTTAAATTATGCAGAAGGTACTGTGTAACGTTTACTGAAAGTTTGAAACAAATATGTTTGGAAGATCCTTAGAAAACATGTAATTAGTATGAGAAAATAAAAGTTTTGGGAATCGAGCGACAAAGATTGGATTAACTTTTTAGTGCATTCCAGGTTCATAGGATGGATTATCTTCATCCTCTGCAAACTCCTCCTCCAGCTTCCTCTTGTTCCTCCTCCTGTTTACTCTTGCTTGTATTTCTAGACTCTTTACAGCCCTGTCTGCAGCCCGAAGGCGTTCCTTGTCTAAAGCAAGCATCGCTCGTACCATGTTAGAACCTATCTTCATTCCCATATTTCTAAACACCTTTGGCTTTCCAACATTTTTTATCTCACATCACTAAAATGTACCTGATGAACACGGACGTTAATAATAACACCATTTGACAGCAGTTTAACAGCGCCACAGTGGGTCACGCCCATGTAGAACACATTTCAAAAAAAAATTTAAAAATAGTTGTAGTCTTCGGAATTGAATAAATTATATATCTATTAAAAGGTAATAGTCTGCAGATTCAGAAAACGCAAAAAAGTAAAAATTGAACTTTTCATGATTTTGAGCCTTTCCGGAGCCCCTTAAGATATTTTCTTGCTATCTTTGTGAGAAATGCATCTAGAAAGCTGGCAACACATACAGTCTGAGAATATAAACTTATCATGCCAGTGAGTGGTCACTGTTGTCATACGTATGGTGAGCTGAATAAATGCGCGACTTAAAACTTCCTTAGCGTTTCTCAGTTTGTTTCTACGGCTACGGAAGCGCGGATCCGGCAAGAAACGCTGCGCCAGCTGCAGAGAGGAGATGATGGGTCGAGACAGCGCCGTCGTAAATCGACAAGACGGCCGTCTGCGGCCCCCGTTGGCCAGCCGGGTCGTACAATGGAGGGGCGAAGACGCGACCTCTGGAGTCGCATCACGTAGCCGTGTAGGCCGGCCGGCTAGGGGCGCCGGGCGGCCCAGGCGGGAGCCGGGGTCACACAATCAGGCGGGCCAATGAGCGAGCCTTCCCCCCTTTTTTGTGCGCTCCACTGAGAAATAAAGCTGACCACTGGACGCGCAGCGATACTGCACGCCCCGGCCAAGGAGACGCTGCGGAGCTGCCTGCACCGTGTCCGCCAGACCAGAGAAGGCGAGACCCGCTTATACGAGGCTGGCCGTCGTGATTGCGACGACGTCAATGTGGCACGCAACGAAAAACAAACTGTGTACGTGCTCGGACATGCACACACTCACACACACACTGACTCAATGGTCATACCGGACTCGAGAGTCCATTACCGCAGCAACGTATTTTCGCCATCTGTCCCTGTATTAGCTACTTCCTTCCATTCACCTTCAATACCTAGGCTCCTCAAATCAGCCTTCACATTGTCCTCACATCTACGCCTCGGTCTCCCCACAGGACGTTTTCCCTGTAGGTGCCCTACCAGTACTGTGCGCGCTGGCCTGCCCTCTTCCATTCGAGCTACGTGACCCGCCCAACGCAGCCTACGTGATTTAATAATGCTGATTATGTCAGGGCTTGAATAGAGTTCGTGAACCTCTTAGTTATGCAGTTTTCGCCACTCTATGCTAATGTCATCCCTTTTTGCTCAGAAAATTTTCCTCAAAATGTTGTTTTCAAATACTCGAAACGGCTTTTCATTTTGCACAGTGAGAGACCAAGTCTCACACACATACAGCATAACTTGTAGAATAATAGTTTTGTATATTCTAATCTTTAAATTCCTAGACAATATCCGCGATGACAGTAATCTATTCAGTGAGCAGTAGCACGCATTTTCCGCCCTTAATCTCTTCCTCAGTTCTGATTCAATCTCATTTCTCGAAGTGATGTCAACACCTAGATACTTAAATGTGTTCACTTTCTCAAACTGCATGTCTCCTACTCTTAACATTTCCTGAACTACTGCTGTTGGCATTCTAGTAGTAACCTGGTATTTAGTTTTACCTTCACTTATCCTTAGACCTACATCTTCACTAGCCTTCATACACGCATTCGCATTTGCTGTTACAGATTCTTCCCTATCGCTGATGATGTTTAGATCATCAGCATACCCTAATATCTTAATATTTCCATTTAACTCCACACCCTTTGAATTATCTGCTGCCATTCGTACAATATATTCTGGGACTAAATTAAAAAGTAGCGGAGACAGGGCATCTCCCTGCTTAAGTCTGTTCATTATTAGAGGTAAAGGTGGATAAATGGGCCCCCACTTCGTTTTTTTTTTTATATAACACCTTTTATTTTTGGTATAATCACCCGAAATTAACATGAAGCATTTCTCTAGTATGTCCTGCAAATAGTTACGACGTGTTTTGGTTCTACTTTTTAATAGTTGAAACAAAATTTTATTTTTCCGGATAGTCTGCATTTTGTTGCGTCAAGAATTTGTGCTGGTAATATGGGCCCCAAGGTAGTTTGAAATAAAAAGAAACAAAAATTTGAAAAAATTGTTTTATTTAATTTTTGTATATAATGAAAGAAAGATTCACTCTGAACATTGTTAATTAGTCCACTAGTAGGATGATTTTCACAGCCTACGCCTAGTCTATTCACAATAATCACACACACAAGCATCTTTTTACACGTTACAAGCGATCCTCTTTCAGCTGTAGATAATGCACCAACTTGCCTTTTTCCCCTCAGGCCGATGACACGAGAAATTTTTCTTTGAACGACACTAAGACCTGACTCGTCTGCCGGCTGGGGTGGTCGAGCGGTTCTAGGCGCTACAGTCTGGAACCGCGCGACCGCTACGGTCGCAGGTTCCATTCCTGCCTCGGGCATGTATGTATGTGATGTCCTTAGGTTAGTTAGGTTTAAGTACTTCTAAGTCCTAGGGGACTGATGACCTCAGCAGTTAAGTCCCACAGTACTCAGAGCCATTTTTTGATTCGTCTACATTAAAAACTTTGTCTGCAGGATATTTGTAGTTACTGAACGCAGCTTCAAGCAAACTGAAGAAATTGTCGACAACTTGTTTATTAAACTCATTAGCACAAGAAATCGAAGTTGCGGATGGCTTCAAAATAGACAGAATATTTTTGTGCCGTGACATAAAATGGTCAAACCAAGTTCGACCAGAAACTTCGCCCTTTACAAATGGATGAGGGATTTTATTTCTTGTGCAAAGCTGGTAGGCCATGCGCCTGGCGTCATTTCTGGTAAGGCTGTAGAATTTGGATTCCATAATGAGAGGATATTTAACCAGATCGTCCTCAAGTCCCTGTGGTAAAACCGGTGGACGGCCCAGTTTAATATTAACTATTTCTTCGACCGGTTTATCGATTCGTGAAAGCCTTTGGAGCGTAGAACGAGGGACATAGTACACTTTAACCGCTTTTTTCAACACCATTTTTTTTCTCTTTAATAGCTACAATAGCATTTGACATATTTTCTTTGTCCCACGATTGCCGTTTCGATTTTTTTGGTGGTACAAGATGTCTTCGAGGCATCTGAAACATAAAGAGAAGCAATATTTGTAAATGGTCCCATTAAATCTGATTGATTTTAAGAGGCCCATAATACCAGCAGCAAAAGGGGCCCATATATCCACCCTCGACATCTTGGGAAAAACAATTTTGCCTACGGTTAGTTTGGTTCGCAACCGACGTTAATTAATGTAAAACGGCATCCCAACAACAAGCCAAATACGTACCTTACCTTAGTTTTAGTAATAACATGTTACAAATTTGAGTTTTATTCAAATAGACACTAACCTTTCAAACTTTTGATGACAGCGAAAAAATTCACAGCACAACTACTCACAAACCTTGACAGTTACTACGTCTGCATACTCTACAGTGAAGTTTGGCAACTAGTTCTAGTAGTTCATGTGCTCTCCGCTAGAATTCATGGCCTGTACTTCCAAATATGTAGGGGGCCCATATTACCAGCAGGGGCCCATTTTTCCACCTTTGGCTCTACAAATTCTTCTGACTCCAATTTCCCCACGCGTACTCTACCTTTTGTGTATTTCAAACTCGCTCCTATAACTCTAACATACTTCTTTGGTATTCCAAGTTCCAAAAGAATTCTGTACAATTTTGATTGCTTATACAAAGTTGGCCGTCGTAATTCCAACAACGTCAATGTGGCACGCAACGAAAAGCAAACTGTGTACATGCTTGGACGTGCAAGTGGTTTTTATTTCAGTTTAAAGCCATACTGACTGATAATCGACTGTGATTATATCAAAAACATGAAAAGTTTTCTCAAAAACTGTTCAACTGTTACTGATTTGGTGTTTGAAGTTACTTTTAGAAGTTTGTGAACAATGGCTGACAACTAAAGAATCACGTTCCGACCACATAAAGAAAGCCTTTTTAAGTAGAAGAGTCGTTTTGGTGCAAGAAAAGTGGCTCTGTTGTTGTTGTTGTTGTGGTCTTCAGTCCTGAGACTGGTTTGATGCAGCTCTCCATGCTACTCTATCCTGTGCAAGCATCTTCATCTCCCAGTACCTACAGCAACCTACATCCTTCTGAATCTGCTTAGTGTATTCATCTCGTGGTCTCCCTCTTCGATTTTTACCCTCCACGCTGCCCTCCAGTACTAAATTGGAGATCCCTAGATGCCTCAGAACATGTCCTACCAACCGATCCCTTCTTCTAGTCGAGTTGTGCCACAAACTCCCCTTCTCCTTAATCCTGTTCAATACCTCCTCATTAGTTATGTGATCTACCCATCTAACCTTCAGCATTCTTCTGTAGCATCACATTTCGGAAGCTTCTATTCTCTTCTTGTCCAAACTACTAGACCACGAGCTGCGTATTCAAGCAGGGAAAGATTACGCAGACTTCGCGTTCAGAAACTGCTTATGGATGTAGGTTATTTATGACAAGATACAATCACCGCCTCGTTAATGAACAACAGTGGAAGATTGCATAGGCTTCCGATGCCAGAGCTACACTCCTTGACGTAAAAGGTTTCTTGGTATGCTACTGCATCAAGTTGTAAAATAAAACCGTCGTAGTGAGAGTAGCACTGCAGCTCTCAGGGTTCCGTACAAGATTCAAAAATGGTTCAAATGGCTCTGAGCACTATGGGACTTAACTGTTGTGGTCATCAGTCCCCTAGAACTTAGAACTACTTAAACCTAACTAACCTAAGGACATCACACACATCCATGCCCGAGGCAGGATTCGAACCTGCGACCGTAGCGGTCACGTGGTTCCAGACTGTAGTGCCTATAATCACACGACCACTCCGGGCGGCCGTACAAGATTATTATCTATATATTCAACGATTCGGCATGGCTCCATGGCGTCGTGCAAGTCTTTCTATTGGACGCCACTTCGGAATCTGGCGTGTCCTTAACCAACCTCATTACCCGACTGGGGAAAGAGGATTTATAGTTTAATGTGTTGGGTCCGGCAATTCTTTACACAGTTCAAAGGTAAAGGTTACGTTAAAACGAAAACTGAAACATCAAGAGCCGTCCGACGGAGACTCGATCACACGATCTCTCGGTTTATAAGCACGCGCTTCACCGCTAGAGCACTTGGCCCGACATGCACGAGTATATAGGCAGTTTACGAATAGGTATTGAGGAGTAAGTATGCACCAAAGTATATGACACTATTGGGGATATATTTTCCATGTATTTTCTTAGAAGTTTCAAGTATTTACACTGCCATGGGACCTGACATAAATTTCAACTTGACGCCTACACACTTTCCTGAGAAAAAGAGGCCTTAAAAGACGGACAGACAGACAAACAACAGATGACAAAACAGTATTCTTTAGGGTGATATAATTACACATCACCAGTTGTCGGATTTGTTACCTTGCTTATAGTTTGAATCATTATCGCTTGCCAAATTTCATGATTACACGTCAACGACAAGTACCCTGTAGTTTTTGATGAGTGACTTCGCGAGTATCGAAATACGTGAAATACCTGTAAATCCCCTATCTTTTCATTCCATTCGCTTAGATGGTTAAATGTTTTCACCGCCAAGAGGACATATACCTTAGTATGGCACAAATATTTCTACTTGGTACCTTTATACATACCCGAGGAAATGGATCTTTACAGCCGGACAGACAGACAAACAGCGACGTGGTAATATTGTAACTAAGGTACAGAACTATAAAAACCATTAGTTTTGAAATCCACATTTCGGCCACCAGGCCCAGGTGAGGGCCACTGTAACAATGGCCGAAACACTGTATTCACATGTAATAACTGTTTATAATGCGATGCAGAAACCTTATCTACCACCAATGTAACAGTCAACCGTACGGATGTAAACTATCCCGCCAAGGACAGGAATATATACTCATGCTCATAAAATAAGGATAATTGCAGAATTTGGTGCCACACAGTATGGCATTACACAAAACTGGCGCTAATAGCATAGGCACAGATGGAACACACATGGCTCAGATTTGTAAGTCCACGGTATTGGTGATAAGCTGAGAAAACCGTCCCGAAACACATGCGCTACAAAACACCACTGTTTCCTGCGCATGTACCCCGACATCAATACGGGATATGATCACCATGCACACGTACACTGGCCGCACAACGGGTTGGCATACTCTGGATCAGGTGGTCAACCAGCTGCTGGGGTATAGCCTCCCATTCTTGCACCAGTGCCTATCGGAGCTCCTGAAGTGTCGTAGTGGTTTGAAGACGTGCAGCGATACGTCGACCGAGAGCATCCCAAACGTGCTCGATGGGGTTTAGAACTGGAGAACACGCAGGCCACTCCATTCGCCTGAAACCTTCTGTTTCAAGGTACTCCTACACGATGACAGCTCGGTGGGGCCGTGCGTTATCATCCATCAGGAGGAAGGTGGGACACGCTGCACCCCTGAAAAGGCGGACATACTGGTGCAAAATGACGTCCCGATACACCTGACCTGTTACAGTTCCTCTGTCAAAGACATGCAGAGGTGTACGTGCACCAATCATAATCCCACCCCACACCATCAAACCACGACCTCCATATAGGTCCCTTTCAAGGGTTTGGCATCTGGTTCCTCGTTCACACCAGATGAAAACCCGGCGAGAATCACTGTTCAGACTATTCCTGGACTCGTCAGTGTACATAACGTGGTAACAATGACCATATACTGTGTTCTTGACACCAGGCTTTACGGGCTCTCTTGTGAGCAGGGGTCAGTGGAATGCACCTTGCAGATCTGTTCAGTCGTCCGTAGACTGTGTGTCTGGAGACAACTGTTCCAGTGGCTGCGATAAGGTCCCGAGCAAGGCTACCTGCAGAGCTCCGTGGCCGTCTGCGGGCACTGATGGTGAGATATCGGTCTTCTTGTGGTGTTGTACACTGTGGTCGTCCCGTACTGTAGCGCCTGGACACGTTTCCTGTCTGCTGGAATCGTTGCCGTAATTCTGAGATCACACTTCGTGGCACACAGGAGGTCCGTGTTATGACCTGCTGTGTTTGTCCAGCCTCCAGTCGCCCTGGTATTCTACCCTTCATAACGTCATCAATATGTGATCTTTGAGCCATTTTCAACACACTGTCGCCATTAGCACGTCTGAAAACGTCTGCACACTTACTCGCTGCACCGTACTCCGACATGCACCAACACACCTCTGCGTATGTGGACTGCTTCCAGCGCCACCGTGTGATGACCGGAGGTCAAATGCACAGCATGGTCATATCCCGAGGTGATTTAAACCAGCCAACCGCCCACCAGAGCGTTGTTTCACATGTATCAGCATTATCCTTAACTTATGAGCATCGGGAACAAAGTCCAAAAGGGAGTGTTACGCAACGACATAAGGTCAACCTGATACAAACCAGTAACGAAACAACAACAGCGAAAGCTGAACTTGATAGGTTACATATGCCGAAAAATTGTAATTGTGGAGAGTGTAATCTTATCGAGACCCTGCCACACAGATAAGTCTGTGGAGAGAACAACGTCATATGAGAAAGGTGTAGACATAATCTGGCGTTGATCTCACTACTATCGGCGCAAAAGATAGACGAAATCTACTGTCCACAACCACCAAAACTACCCTTATGGGGGTCGTAGGACGTATTTTCAATTGCTTAACTACTGAGCAGAAAGATCGATATACCCGAGCTACACAGTACAAATTGCAACCGAGACGCAACTACTAATGAAAAACGTTAAATATGCGCAAAACTATGCAAACAATATCTTAATATTGAAACAAATGAAAATATGAAGCGTAAAAAGAGTCGGGAGCACAGCCTTGCATGGAAGTGGAACCTGGACGATAAACATTGTGGACAAGAAACGCTGAAGGTTCCAGAGATAAATTACAGGAATCGAAATGTTATCTGCAACTTGCATAGAAACCAGACTACAGTTATAAAATCGAAAGAAATGATCACGGTGCAGGGTTGGGAAAGGAGTGACAGTGGATTATAGCTTGTCCCACGCGCTCAATTTATACATTGATTGAGGTATGAACAAAGGCAAGGATAAATCATGAAAGAGAAATAATATTTAGGGAGAAGAATTAGGAACCTTGCGCTTACTCGATGACACTGCAATTCTGTCAGAGACATTGACTTGGAAAAGCACTTGAACGATACGGGTTGTGCTTAAAAAGAGGTTACAAGATGAGTATCAATATAATAAGGCGCTGTAGGCGAATTAAATCAGGATACACTAAGAGGACAAGATTCTGAAACAAGGCACTATAAATAGTTTATATGTTTTACCAATTCGGAAGCAAAAACTGACGATGACCGAAGCAGAGAGGAGGTGGGCTAGCCAGCGAAACATTTTGGAAAAAGAAGAGTTTCTTAACATCGAATTTAAAACTAAAGGTTAGATAGTTCAGACAATAACAGATTACCTTTTGAAATGTTGTGCTGCCGAAGAACGCTAAAAATTTGATAGGTCCATCGGAAACTTAATGAGTAGTTACTGAATAGCTTTGGAAAGAAAAGAACTTCATGCCATAACTTGGCTAAAATAAGGATCGACAGTTTGGTAAATGAGGGACGCAGGAGGAGAGCGAGAGATTAAAATATGTAGAGGGAAAGCAAGGGCCGACTACAGTAAGCAGGTTGAAATTAATGGAGGCTGCTGCAGTTGTGCGGGAATGATGCTTTTAATTGCTACGAAACGATACCCATCACCATACACAATGACACACATCTTACCAGATAAATCATAGCAAATCATAGAAGAACATACTTACCTAAAATTTACCACGGGCAAATATCAAATGTCCGCAGCTCGTGGTCGTGCGGTAGCGTTCTCGCTTCCCACGCCCGGGTTCCCGGGTTCGATTCCCGGCGGGGTCAGGGATTTTCTCTGCCTCGTGATGACTGGGTGTTGTGTGATGTACTTAGGTTTAAGTAGTTCTAAGTTCTAGGGGACTGATGACCATAGATGATAAGTCCCATAGTGCTCAGAGCCATTTGAACTATTTGAACCAAATATCAAATAAGATACACTGAAGAGCCACAGAAACTGGTACACCTGCCCAATATCGCGTAGGGCCCCCACGAGCACGTAGAACTGGCGCAACACGACGTCGTATAGTGCTAAAAGGAATTGATGCCATGAATCCTGCAGGGCTGTCGATAAATCCGTAAAAGTACGAGAGGGTGGAGAGCTCTGCTGAACAGCACGTTGCAAGCCATCCCATATACACACATCAAAAATTCTTTTGCATCCCCTCGGTTCCGAGAGTACCGGAACATGTACAGAAAAATGGAATAAAGATCTTTCCGCCCTTTTTATTGCTCATTAAAACCACACATCGCATGTTGAACCACCTTACAGCGAGACCTTCGGAGATGGTGGTGCAGACTGCTGTACACACCTGTACCTCTATATCCACGTCCTCTTGCACTGATGCATGCCACTATTCGTCGTGGCATACTATCCACAAGTTCATCAAGACACTGTTGGTCCAGACTGTCTCACTCCTCAATGGCGATTCGGCATAGATACGTCAGAGTGCTTGGTTGGTCACAACGTCCATGAACAGCTCTATTCAGTCTATTCCAGGCATGTCCGATAGGGTTCATGTCTGGAGAACATGCTGACCGCTCTAGTAGAGCGATGTCGTTATCTGAATGAAGTCGTTCACAAGATGGGCACGATGGGAGCACGAATTGTCGTCCATGAAGATGAATGCCTCGCCAATGTACTGCCGATATGGTTGCACTATAGGTCCGAGGAAGGCAGTCACGTATCGTACAGCCGTTACGGCGCCTTCCATGACCACCAACGGCGTACGTTGGCCCCACATAATACCACTCCAAAATAGCAGGGAGCCTTCACCTTGCTGCACTCGCTGGACGGTGGGTATAAGGCATTCAGCCTGACCGGGTTGCCTCTAAACACGTCTCCGATGATTGTCTAGTTGTAGGCATGTGCGATACTCGTCGGTGAAGAGAACGTGATGCCAATCCTGAGCGGTCCATTCGGAATGTTGTTGCGCCCATCTGTACCGCGCTGCATGGTGTCGTGGTTGCAAAGATGGACTTCGGCATGGACGTCGGCAGTGCAGTTGCGCACCATGCAGCCTATTGCTCACAGTTTGAGTCGTAGCACGACGTCTTGTGGCTGCACGGAAAGCATTATTCAACATGGTGGCGTTGCTGTCAGCGTTCCGTCGAGGCATAATCCGTAGGTAGCGGTCTTCAACTGCTGTGGTAGGCCTTGGGCGGTCTGAACGAGGCATGTGATCGACAGTTCCTGAAGATGCAGCTGTACATGCTACGACACCGGTAAGACCTAAGTATAAAAGGATTTTACACATGAAGCGGTTTCATTTCTCAACGGGATGGAATTCAATTAATAACAGTCAACTTCTAATCAAGGAGTGCTTTTCAGAGCAGTGTTAAAAAGTCATAGAACAGCCCCAACAACAGATTGATAATATTCGAGTAGTAAGACTAATGGTTTGCAATAAATGTTCTTTACCATAAGGATTTTAGCAATTGTGCCAATATTCATCGACGACAGCTTTTTTTGAATGATTTGTGCACTTTGTTTTCTATTCTTCCCGAAATACATTTTTCACCTGTTGTGCATTACAACATTACAAGGAACGTGAACAACACAGA
This sequence comes from Schistocerca nitens, assembly GCF_023898315.1. Classification (NCBI taxonomy): domain Eukaryota; kingdom Metazoa; phylum Arthropoda; class Insecta; order Orthoptera; family Acrididae; genus Schistocerca; species Schistocerca nitens. Next base: position 53,962,741 of record NC_064620.1, read on the forward strand.
AGCATATGTGACTTCATTACTGATTGAGAACGCAGATGCCAATACACGACAACAGATGCTTGAACAAACAAATAAGGACCTACCGTAGCTACTGACATAATTTTGGGAGATGGCTGGTGCTACTTTGTAGAAAAATAACAAACCTACTCCTATCCAGTCAGTTACGGCGGGTATGCAACCTCTGTCAACAGTACACTACTTTGGCATGCACCTTAAGTGTCACTGAAAATATCGGAATTACTGTTACGTCTTCATCTAGTGTAAGGTGTCCCCACTAGTATGAAACTCCTGTGATGGTAAATGACGTTATCTGCAGCCCTCTACCCGGCATATTAGAACTTGTAGCGATGGAACTAACTCTCTGAACCATCTGTTTATTTAACCGCACCCAGTCTTTTTATCAACCTGCCTTTCTCGCGAGATTCACATTTTGAGCCATGTTTACCTGCTGTCAGCAGAAACGACGTGTTCACTTGAAATTGTGACCTCTGGATTAGGAAACGTGCGGTCGCTGGAGAGAAGCTTTTAAAACGTGTCGGGCTTTTTATTTTGTCGTTTCCCCGTTTTTGCACCTGTCACCCCGGCGGGGCCTACGGCTGTCAGGTGAAAGCCGACAGCGTGGGTGGGCCGCCGCTCCCCCACCCGCTAGCAGTCGTGTTAATCCCAGGCGACGCGACGTGCGGCTCGGATTATGGCGCCCCTGGACAGGTAGGCATCTCTGCGACCCCAGCGCGGCAGAGCGTTTGCTCCTCTCTCTGTCAAATTCTGCGCCGGCAGGGCAGTCCTAGATAAGCAGCAACCTCTCCCACAACTGCTGGTGCCACAGAGAGCACATCATCGGACCTACCAAAAATGCACAGACTCACTTATATGAGGAATACAGCTACGATGTTTAGTTCCTGTATTAAAATTCTTTTTTTATGATTTATTTCTTTGCCGGCCGGGGGGCCGAGCAGCTCTAGGCGCTACAGTGTGGAACCGCGTGACTGCTACGGTTGCAGGTTCGAATCCTGCCTCGGGAATGGATGTGTGTGATGTCCATAGGTTACTTAGGTTTAATTAGTTCTAAGTTCTATGGGACTGATGACCTCAGAAGTTAAGTCCCATAGTGCTCAGAGCTATTTGAACCACTTATTTCTTTACTGCTTTCTAGAAGGGGCACTCAAATGAAACCGAGACAGGCAGAAATAAGAAGTAAAGTGTTCATTATTTCGGAAGTATTTGTGGTAACTGTTAATACATTTTCCCACTATGGGGCAAGACAGTCAATACCTTCACGATAAATACCTACAGTTGCCTATGCAAACATGGTTGTACGCAAACGTGCACCTTTTCGTCTGAAACAAATCGAAGACCACGGGAACACTTAAGGGCTTCCCAGCGAAACTTCTACAGCGTATTCGAAAGATGTTTGGCAATACATGGGCTTCCCGTATTGAGAAAGACAAATATTTTGCAAATGGTTTTTCTGTTATTTGTACTGTTGCAGCAACGTTTCGTTCAGTTACATTGTGTAACATATTATTTATGTAAATTGTTTTTATAAAGTATTGAAAATGGTTAGTGTATTGCAAAATTTCCGTTGTTGTTTTCTCCTGCAAATACATACTGATTTATGTTTTGAATTCCATCGACCTTGTCAATGAGATTAGTAGCTTCACTAATAACAACCTTTTTTTTATGCAAGCGTTATTCAGGTAGCGTGGAAACTACCTAAGTTTTTTCTGCACCCATTTCTTTATCTTCATATAGGGGGTGTAGTGGGTACAAGTTCCGTTGCGTTTATATGTGGGACCTTAATCTGTATGCACATGAATGTGTTGACTATTTTTTCTCTGTATTGAACACTTTCCCACAGACTTTACGATCCAACGTTTTCTGCTTGGCCATACCTGGACTGTGAAGTGAACAACGCCTAACAGTATACCAATATACTCTAACAATCTTGTTTCCATGCATTCACACTACTATATCTAACCCCCTGTTCGGGGAAAGTAGCCTTTAATAGCTTGTTTGTGCCACGAGTAGTTGAAGGTATTACCCAATCTTAAAACATACAGCTTGTAGTAGCTGTAATTTTTTGTCTGTAGATGATGTAAATATTGATGTAATGCTTTTCAGTACACCTTCCTCAGTCAGCAGTAGAAACATCTACATTTTTACCCATTACACCCTGTATACTCCACAAGATAGTGTACAGTGCGTGATGAAGATGAAATCGATTTTCTTTCAATTCCATTCGCGTTCTTAGTGAGAGAATAATTTTCCAAGGATTTGCCATTTAAGTTCCCCAAGTATTTGTATCACACGTTCATATGGGCCAAACTGATCTTGCACAATTCTACAAGCACATTTTGAATTGGTTCGTTTCTTGTTATCATGCCCACATGATGACTACTCCAAACACAGCTACAACGAGGCAGGTCACTCTAGCATCTTGTGTGCGATTCCATGAACAGTGCATCACATTTCCCCAGAATACTCCCTATAAATCTAGCTCTCTCTAATACTAATTTTACAAGTTTATCCCATTTCATGTCGCTTCTTATTATTATTCCTAGATACTACCCGATTTGACGTGCTCAAGATTTTCACAAGTAATCTTGAGATCAGTCACAATCAAGTTCTTTATATTTTTGTAGGCATTGTCTTATTTTTATCTACTTATAAAGGGAATTGACATTCATTACAAAAGTGAAAATTTTGTTCCAGTGTTTTCGTGTTTCCTTATGTTGGTCTAATTCCTGCTTAATAAATCGTCAGCGAACAACGTTACAGAGAAGTTCAGTCTATTATGTATAATGACAACATTGAAGATTCCATTACGCTTTCTTAAGGCAGGCCCTAACTAACTATATCTCGACCCAGTCACACAGTTTCGAAGACACTCGATATGGGCAAACACTGGTTGATAGTTGACGACGTGGAACGTTGTCGATCATTTTTCGTAAATCTAGCACGTAGGAATCTGCCCAATCATTTGCATCTATTTTTTACTAGGCGTCGTGCATGGATAGACCAAGCCTAGTATCCTACGAGTGTTGTTTTTCAGTCCATGCTACTTTCGTGACAGAAGCTTGTTTTCGTATAGGAACATCATAATGTTCATGCTGCAAATACGTCTTGGATCCTGTTACAGATGAACGTGAGCACCCCTTTTGCAAATAAGAGTGACTCATCCCTTTTTCTGGTCAGAAAGAACTATTCACTGAGTAAGAGACTATGGGCAAGCAATAGTTAGGAAAAACGGTAAATTCGCGACGTGTTCAAAGTAAATTCGAAGTGTAATGTCGTCAGACAGGGTGCATTGTCAGCTTTAAGTAGTCTCAAATTTATTTAGGGACTGTAGTGTTTCTACAAAGTCTGTGTTAGAAACAGATGGAATGTTTTCTCTATCTCTGGTAGAAATGTTTGAGTGGAGTGAGATTTTCAAAACCAAACGAAGTTGGTGTACAATTTGCAAGTGTGAGGTCACTCTTTGGAAAACGGAGTTGATGTTATTTAAAATAATCAGGGTGATTAAAGAAATATAATATATGGATTTGAGTGAAAATTTTTGTTCGAATTGTCACAGCCGAAGAAAGAGTGGGGAATGACTAACTGGGTGTCACACAGAACAGCACAAGATGCAGTTTTGCAAAAACAGATTTAATTGCCTGAAAGAAATTAGGGATAATTAGGAAAAACTTGATTATTGATTTGAGACAAAACTGAAATTTTTCAGGAACAACTTAAGTGTCGAGATGTTCTCTTCAAGGTCTAGCCTTTTTATACATACAAGTTATATTGGTGTAATATTTAACTGAAAAAAAGTTTCTTTCCCATGAGATCCTAACTTTAGGACATTAAGAGAATGTAAAACATTAGGAAGCAAATTAAGTGTAAAAAAAGTTCACTTATTTAGCGTAAAAATCGCATTGGAATGATATTTGAGTTTCAACGTGCCTTACTTCGAATCAGTTAGCAAATTTAGGACATTTCGAGAAGAGAAGGCATTAGGAACAAAAAGAAAGAAAAGTAGTAAAATTTTGAAAAATCTATCAGATGCCTCTTAAAATTATTCATCTAAAACCAGGAAATAAATTGGCACGCCTTTCAACGGCTCTCAAAATGATGGCACGTCAGATATTTTTCTGTTGCTGTTATTGTGGCCTTAAGTCCAGAGACTGGTTTGATGCAGCTCTCCATGCTACTCTATCCTGTGAAAGCTCCTTCATCTCCCAGTACCTACTGCAACCTACACCCTTCTGAACCTAGTTAGTGTATTCATCTCTAGGTCTCCCTCTACAATTTTTACCCTCCACGCTGCCCTCCAATACTAAATTTGAGATCCCTTGACGTCTCAGAATATGCCCTACCAACCGATCCCTTCTTCCAGTCAAGTTGTGCCACAAATTTCTCTTCTCTCTAATTCTATTCAATACCTCCTCATTAGTTGTGTGATCTATCCATCTATTCTTCAGCATTCTTCTGTAGCACCACATTTGGAAAGTTTCTATTCTCTTCTTGCCCAAACTATCTATCTTCCTTGTTTCACTGTCATACATGGCTACACTCCATACAAATACTTTCAGAAACGACTTCCTGACACTTAAATCTATATTCGATGTTAACAAATTTCCCTTCTTCAGAAACGCTTTCCTTGCCATTGCCAGTCTACATTTAATACCCTCTCTACTTGGATCATCATCAGTTATTTTGCTCCCAAATAGCAAAACTCATTCACTACTGTAAGAGTCTCATTTCCTAATCTAATTCCCTCAGCATCGCCCGACTTAATTCGACTACATTCCATTACCCTCGTTTTGCTTTTGTTGATGTTCATCTTATTTCCTCCTTTCAAGCCACTGTCCATTTCGTTGAACTGCTCTTCCAAGTCTTTTGCTGTCTCTGACAGAATTACAATGTCATTGGCGAACCTCAAAGTTTTTATTTCTTGTCCATGAATTTTAATACTTACTCCGAATTTTTCTTTTGTTTCCTTCACTGCTTGCTCAATATACAGATTGAATAACATCGGGGATAGGCTACAACCCTGTCTCACTCCCTTCCCAATATTATATCTCTTAAAAAAATAATGTAACTATTTATTTTGAGGAAACACTCTCCTAGTAAATTTGTTTGTCCTTTGATTTATCGTGATCTGTTACTGATTTTTAGTGGAGTTAGTTTTTACTTTTTGCTTTCAAAAAAATACAAAAGAGATATAATAGGCAAAATAATGAATTTCGTAGTTTGCCAATTACGTATTATATCTGGTTTTATCGAGCGCCAGGCTCGCCACAAATTACTGTAAATGCAATAGCGTAATATTACTCAGCTCCAGTTCTCTATCACAGAAAATAGACAAGTTTTAATAAAATTATTTCACTGGATTACTTCAATTAATCTCACTGAATATTTTTACATAATTTCTTCCGCTCGGGCTATAAGACATTGTGCTGTGAAAAAATATTTTTAAATGTACCGCGTAATGGCGGCTAATTGTTAACAATCAGAGATCACTGTTACTCGCTCCGCAGCAGCTGGAAACATGCTAAATAATTTTCATTAAATATTCTTTTCATAAGATAAATGTGGCGTAGGTTCTTGAAATAACACACGGAGACCACTTTATACTAATATTTTCTTACTAGGACATAGTTTATACCATTAAATATTTGCAATTACGTTACGACAGAAACAAATGCTAGCGCAGCACAATAGCTTGCGTACCTTATTCCAGCTAACACCAGAACGAACAGAACAAAACAGACTACACAGAAGAATGAACATTGCATTGTGGTGGTGGTGGTGGTTAGATTCAAAATGGTTCAAATGGCTCTGAGCACTATGGGACTCAACTGCTGTGGTCATAAGTCCCCTAGAACTTAGAACTACTTAAACCTAACTAACCGAAGGACAGCACACAACACCCAGCCATCACGAGGCAGAGAAAATCCCTGACCCCGCCGGGAATCGAACCCGGGAACCCTGGCGTGGGAAGCGAGAACGCTACCGCACGAGGTGGTGGTTAGAGTTTAACGTCCCGTCGACAACGAGGTCATTAGAGACGGAGCGCAAGCTCGGGTTAGGGAAGGATTGGGAAGGCAATCGGCCGTGCCCTTTCATAGGAACCATCCCGGCATTTGCCTGAAACGATTTAGGGAAATCACGGAAAACCTAAATCAGGATGGCTGGAGACGGGATTGAACCGTCGTCCTCCCGAATGCGAGTCCAGTGCGCTAACCACTGCGCCACCTCGCTCGGTCATTGCATTGTGTTTTATACTCTTACAGAGATGATAATAATTCTTTTAATTACTTACACATCATAATCTCATACACTAAAAATAATGTTGTTTTTTTTTGCATTTATCGATATATATTGTATATTTTTACAGTTAAATCAATGTTTACAATACATTTTCGGTCACATACAGTCATTGTTATTTATGTTTCACCTCGATAAGGATGAATATTGCAAAAGAGACACTACACCAACTACTGCTTCCCTTTCATGTCCCTCGACTCTTATAACTGCCATCGTAGAGGGAGACCAAGAGGTGAATACACTAAGCAGACTCAGAAGGATGTAGGTTGCATTAGGTACTGGGAGACGAAGAAGCTTGCATAGGATAGAGTAGCTTGGAGAGCTGCATGAAACCAGTCTCAGGACTGAAGACCAGAACAACAACTGATTGTTGGCGGGTAGTAGAGTAATAACGTAACACATAGTCTGTTAGGTACACTATGACAAGATTTTCTCTATTGTAGAAATTTTAAATTGAAATAGAACTACATTGTTCCCAAGTGTATGACCCCGTTGTACCTTTGAACAGTTTTTCCACATTTGGAAAAATGTCACTGTTGTAGAGTAGTTTTTGTTACAGAAAATATTGTAGCACACGTAGAGTGAATGTCATAATTTCAAAATGGAATAAGGAAACACGTTAAACTTCTATTACAAGGCTGGCCAGAGTCAAAAGTCTAAAACCCCCTTCCAAGGTACAACACTCCACACTATACATTTGATGTGTTAAGAAAAATGGATTTACGGACGTTTGTGCAATAGCCGTTTCAAGTGCTGGCGTTCTTGGCAGCGGCTGGTTGTGCAGGCGGCGTGGTGGGGGTGGCGCCACCCTGTGCCGCTGTTTCGTTAACTGCCCCGCTAATCTCGGGGGCTGAGGCCACACCTCCCGCGCCTCCCCAGTGGAACTACCCTCGCCTGGTCCGCCGGCGAGACACCGCGTGAAAAATAACACAATGATTTATTACGCGCCAGAAAAGCAATTTCTCGTAAGCCCTTGAGACAGTCGCAAACACGAAAAAAAGAAGGAGGGGAGGGGGAGGAAGTGGGTAGGGAGGGGGGACATCTGGTGACGGGATCCCTTTAACACCTCCACCGTCGGCTGCGCCTCGGAACAACTTTCTCCCCGGCAGGCCGGCGCACGGGACCGCGCCCGGGACGAATGCCTGTCATTAGGGCAGATTTGAGCTAAATGAAGTTATAAATAACAAAGTTGTCGAGATGTATATTGAGTTATGCTTCATCGCGGCGCCGCCGTCTGTTCTCTGTCTCTCCGTCGCCCTGTCTGCTGCTACGTATCTCGAGGTCGCCTCCCCGAATTAATTAATTCAACTTTATTAATTACACTGAACGAGGGAAGCGCAATGGGCATTCTGCGAGGAGGAGCAGGAGGAGGGGAGAAGACGATCTTTGGACGGCTCTTCTTGCGGCGGCGCTAATGTCTGGGGACGGCGGAGCACCACATGCGCGCACGGTCGCCTCCTCGCCGAATGGCATTTACTGTCGTCGCTTTACGAGCGTGCCTGCTGTACACCGCGCTACCTGCCGGTCGTAAAGGGAGCGGGTCGTAGCGTGCCTGTAGCCACAGTACGAGGACGCTGACGGTGGCATCCCGGCAGGCCGCTCGCATCGGATGGGGGCCTCGCTGATGAGAGCCTGCCAGTCCAGGGGCCAGCGTGTGCACGTGTTTGCCTCTGTACCCCCGCTGCACGTCCTCGTCATTTCATGATAACGCACTATTGTCGAAACCACAAGTATACTCAAAACCAGAGCTAGGGAGGAAGAGTGCGGGTAGCAACCCCTTTTACCCCTTAGTGCGATAATGGATACAGAGAGAAAAGATAGCGCATTTAGTAGTCGAAAATACCATGATGAGTCAAAGGTTCAAAGGTGTGTGAGATCTTATGGGACTTAACTGCTAAGGTCATCAGTCCCTAAGCTTACACACAACTTAACCTAAATTCCGGCAACAGCTAAGTCTGTAATCAGTTAGTGCGCCGTTTTGCTTAAAATATGCCGTGCATGGCGCAGTGGCGGAATCCAAAGCCGGCTTTGAGACAACCGTGGTGCATTAAGCACCAGAGATGATAGGGCTGAACGACTGCTTCAGAGATGTACAGGGGGAAATATACGTACAGCTGTTGACCAACTTACTACCCAGATGAACCAAGGGGCTACCAACAGCGTCTCCTCAACCATCATTCAGTGAACGGTGCTGCGTATGGGCCTCCGCAACAGGCGCCTGGTTCACGCATCCCTGCCATGCTGATTGCTGTTCATCGGGGAAGAAGGCTCATGTTTGCACCTCAACACCGCAACTGGACGGCCGTCCACAGAGTGGTGACAATTGGTTTTTTCAGGTGAGGCACGTTTTGAGCTCCATCGAACAGATGACCGTTGGCGCGTACGGCGTAAAACCTCTGCAAGCAAACACTCTGCAACAATCGTCGGAAGGGTCTAGGGCGAAGAAGGGAGCTTTATGGTCTGGGGAATGTTTTTATGGCATTCACTGGGTGATCTCGTCATTGAGAAAGGCTGAATGGATCAACAAAGATCTGTTCTTGGGGACCGTGTCCAGCCCTAAATGCACTTTGTTAATCGTCGGCAAAATGGCACCAACCAAGAGGATAATGCAGCGTGTCACACGGCTTGCATTGTACGTGCGTGCTTTGAAGTGCACCAGGATGAGTTTCCCATACCCCCCTGACCACCAAACTCCCCATATTTAAGCCCAATCGATGATCCGTAGCACCGTCTCGATCGGGCTGTTCCCGCCATTAATCCCCACTCGAGAATCCTAGCGCAGCTGGCCAAAGTATGGTTACCAACTCCTGTCGGTACTTTCCGGAACCTCAATGACTCTCTTCCTGATCGTCTCTCAGCTGTCAGCGCTGCAAAAGGTGGTTATTTAGGCTTTTGACAGGTGATCGCATTAATGTGAAAGGACTCTGTATCTTCTGTAAGTACCATGAGAGGGAAAGACACAGACACAAAAAGACAAAGACACAAAAAAAAATGTCTCTGAGCACTATGGGTCTTAACAGCTGAGGTCATCAGTCCTCTAGAACTTAGAACTACTTAAACCTAACTAACCTAAGGACGACACACACATCCATGCTCGAGGCAGGATTCGAACCTGCGACCGTAGCGGTCTCGCGGTTCCAGACTGAAGCGCCTAGAACCGCTCGGCCACTTCGGCCGGCACAAAGACACACACCCATTCACGAGGGAGGACTCGAACCTCCGCCGGGACCAGCCGCACTGTCCATCACTGCAGTGCCTGAGACCGCTCTGCTAATCCCGCGGGGCACATGACGAGTCAACAGGACACGTAGAGATGGGAAGATGACATTGAAATAGCTATGCCGTCAGCCTAGATCAGTCTGAACAATGCAGACACAGAAAATAGCAACGGTGAATATTAATCGTGCAGCCTCTCTAGCCTGAAAGAACCAGAGGCTGTTAGAGTTTCAAATGTAGTGTTAGACAACGTTTGACTGAAACAGAAGAAAGGAATAGAGAACAAGACGAAAGGGTGGATTTGACAAACGAAGTAGAGAAGGAAACAGAGAATCAAATACGTCAAATGTTAGTAGAGAATTTTGTATATCACAGAAGATTCTGAATTTATTTGATAAACGGATAAAATGTAATATTACAGTAAATGAAGCATTTGAAAGGGAATAGAAACGTGTAAAAAATGAGATTGACAAAAAATGCAAAACGGCTAAGCAAGAATGGTTACGTGACAAACGTCATGCACATCTAGAGGCAAGATAGATATCACATACAGGACAACTGAAGAGGTCTTTGCAGAAAAAATATAACTATATCAATATCAAGAACTCGGTTGAGAAACCGTAATAGGAAGGAAGGGAGTGTTCAAATCTGGCAGGAATATTTAGAGCAGCTGTACAAGGGAAATGAATCTGAATGCAGTAGTATAGGAAAGAAAGGGGAAGATTTTTTGGAGATACAATACTACTGAAAGACTTAACCTTAAACAAGACCGTTGGAGTACACGAATTTACCTCAGAAGAGCTAATATCCTTGGTGCCTAAGATGTATGACACAGGGAAATATCCTCATACTTTAAGAACAATGCAATAATTCGGATTCCAAGGTCCTAACAAGTATGAATTTTACTGAATTATCAGTTTAATAAGTGATGGGCCCAAAATAAGTAAGCGAATTACTTATAAAAGAATGGAAAACCTGGTGGAAGCCAACCTCGGGGAAGATCGGTTTGGGTTTCGGGAGAAATGCTGGAACACGCAAGGCAATACTGAATCTACTACTTATCTAACGAGATATGTGACAGAAAGGCAAACCTGCAGTTATAGTTTTTATAGAATAGAGAAAAATTTTTGACAGTGTTGAGAGCAGTACTTGCATGAAAATTCTGAAGGCAGCATGAATAAAATGTATGGAACCAAAGGTTATACACAGTTTGTACTTAAACCAGATTACAGTTATTAGGGTCAAAAATCAAGAAACGGAAGCAATCGTTGAGATGGAAGTGAGATCGTGTTCTAGCCTATCCACGATATGATTCAATCTGTACATTGAGCAAGCTGTGAAGGAAGCCAACAGAAAATTTGGAGATGGAATTAAAGTTCATGGAGCAGAAATACGAAAGTTTTGTCAGTGATAGCAAATGCGACTAAACTGGAATTGTCAGTGTGCTGCAGGAAGGCCACAAAATGATATTAACAACAGCGCAACGAGGGTACTGCAATGTAGTGGAATTAAACCAAGCGATAATGAGGAAACACGATTAGGAAATTAGACACTACACATAGCAGATAAGTTTTGCTATTCGGGTAGTGAAATAACCGATGACGCCCGAAGTACAGATGATATGAAATGTAGATTGGCAAGATAAATTATCTGATGACGACAAATTTGTTCACATCGAATACAAATTTAAAGTTAGGAAGTCTTTTCTGAAGGCATTTGACTGGACTGTAGCCTTGTACGGAAATGAAATGTGTACCATGTGCGGTTCAGACAAGAAGAGAGTAGAAGATTGCGAAATGCGGTGCTACAGAAGACTGCTGAGGAATAGATAGGTAGATCACGTAAGTAATGAGGAGGTACTGGTATAATCTGGAAGAACCTAACTAGAAGAAGGGATTTGTTGACAGGACACATTCTGAGATACGAAGGAATCGTCAGTTTAGTATGAAGGGGGAGGGCAGGGTGGGAATGTGGGAAGAGAAGAGGGAAATTGCCAAAAACTATAGGTCACAATTTAAAAAGGCTGGTGGTTGTTCCAGACAGTCGCTGGCTTAAACTTAGATTGCTTGTTAAGTGTCATGATATCTGACAGACATGTTACAAATTTCACAGAAACGCTAATGTCTTATCAAAGTTAGTTCTAAACAAACAGTATTCAAGAAAAAAACACTTTTTTATAGAGAAATACATACCATTTCATATTCAAACACATGAGGCTTGGAGTAGTCGTCAAATACTGTCATTACTAATATGTAGAATAAAAAGTAGCGCCATAATTTGCACAGTTCGACCCTAACTGTTGAAGTAGCATAGAAACAATGGCCAGCGCCACCGTGTGCGCTAGGAAGAGGGCTTGGTCACACTAGGAGGGTGACCAACCTTTTTGGCAGGCGAGCCAAATCTTCGAGACGGAATTTACCCACGGACCGCATTGCCAGTTTTTGTTTTATGAACCAAAGCAAGCAAGAAATATTAATTTATTTACCAAACGAAATAAAACAAACCTGGGGAAAGAACGTTTATCATACAATTTAATGGAATACAATGTTAGTGGAATGTCTGGCTTTGTTTGATTGAACTGAGTGAGTCAGTGTTGATGTCAGTCGAAGTTGTTGCTACACGCCAAGAGATTCCCAGATGAACATCAGTAATTGGTTCAAATGGCTCTGAGCACTATGCTACTTAACTTCTGAGGTCATCAGTCGCCTAGAACTTAGAACTAATTAAACCTAACTAACCTAAGGACATCACACACATCCATGCCATGTCGCTCGGCTCCAGACTGTAGCGCCTAGAACCGCACGGCCACTCCGGCCGGCGAACATCAGTAAATCGTCTTGTCATTTGTGGTCTGATGTAATTCATCTGGATTAAAAGCTATTAAGACACGTAAGTATTTCCACATTACGAAATTTTTAAAGCATGTTTGTAAAGCGCTGGCTATTTCTTCTTATCCAGATAAGTTTTATAGAACTCTTCCAAATCAACCTAATTAAATTTCCCTTTTAACTGTGCATCACACTGCATTTCGCAGCATTCCATTTGTAAATGTCCCGGTAGTGAACTCATATCTGCGGCGAACAGCGCAGCAAATACAGAAAGAAGCAGACGATTTTCTCAAAATCTTGAAATCGGTTTTAAAATTCTTATTTCAAGTCGGATATCAAGCATTTAATCGCTGCCTCCAATTTGAACATCGACTGCTTTGATAATGTAGGAAAATGTGTGAATTTTTTGCTCTTAATTGTTGTTCCCAAAGCCCAAGTTTCATTTGGAACGGAGAAATGAGTTCAGACATGACATTAATCAGCTGATCTATTCCTTTGAGTCGTATATTAACGTCATTTAGGTGGCTAGTAATATCAAGGAAGAACGCAAAGTCGGAAAGCCATTCCTTATCCTCGAACTCCATGAGTCTCTTTGATGTGCTTTCAAAGAATGATTTTATTTATTGCTTCAAATCAGACACTCCTTTCAACACTTTCGCACGGGCTAACCACCTTACTTCTGTGTAATACAAAGTGTTATCATACTCAGAATTCTTGTAACTGACGGTGATTCAATTCTTTCGCCTTAATAAAGTTCACTCTTTTGACAACTACCTACATGACATGGTCCATTTTGAGGAAGACTTGGTACATAGATTCTCTTGATGGGTAATGCAATGAAAGTTTAGCATTGACGTATAGCCAACTTTGCGTGCCTCGTTTTCAATCAACCTATCTGAACCTTCATGCTTACCATCCATTGCTGGAGCACCATCCGTTGTAAGCGCCGATATGTTGTTAAGTTCTAATGAAAAGTGAGTTGGTATGAATATTACTGCTTCCAACAAATCTCGTGACTTCGTGGTATCCTTAAGTGGATACAGTGCCGCTAACGTCCGCCTATTTAGCTGGGTGGTGACGTTCTCACCGCCCATGCAAGAGGGCCCGGGTTCGATTCCCGGGCGGGTTGGAGATTTTCTCCACTCAGGGACTATACGTTGTGTTATCATTTCATCCTCGTCACCGGTGCGCAAGTCGCCCAATGTGGCTTCGAATTTAATAAGACATGCACTTGTCGGCCGAACTTCCCCGAATCGATGCCCCACGCTCATTTCCTTTTGTTTTTTTCGCCGCTGATTCTTCTGTTGTATTAAAATGGGCATAGAAACCTGTGACATAAATCGCCACTTGTGTGGTAACCACCATATCTGTGTATTCATCCAAAGCTAGAGAATAAAATATAAACTCAGGTGCGTCTTGTCACGGTTCGCGCGGCTCCCTCCGTCGGATGTTCGAGTCCTACCTCCTGCATGCGTGTGTGTGTTGTCCTCAGGGTAAGTAGGACCTATGACCTCAGCAGTTTGATTACAAAGTCCTTACGACAAATTTCCAACATTTAAACTCATACGCACAAGTTTTGAAATTATTTTCATTTTCTCTTCCAACGTCGTCCACACGTCTATCAATAGGCTTAGTTTTGAGAAATCCTTTCTCATTTCTGGACACAGAATTTCACCGACGGTCTGTAAGCGTTCCTGGACTACATCGCCAACTGAATATGGCCTTGATTTGTTTGCCAGTACCAGAGTTACTACATAACTCGTTTTCACATTGCATGTTGACTCTGAATTCGCCCTTGTACATATCTGCTGTTGAGCAGAAAGTTTCCTTTTCAAGTCATTTCCCAGATATTGCCGAAATTGTCCCTTGTACTTATCAAACATAACTGCATGTTTAGTCCCGTAATGCCGTTTGATGTCATACTCTTTTGAAACCGAGAGAGGTTCATATGGGTTTTATTTTATATTCCACAAAATATAGTTAACAGTCGATTGTCTTGAAAAGTTCTCAGCTCCTCTTAACTTTCCTCGTCTTAGGTCCTAATTGTTTAATACTTGACGCCATACCATGTTTACGTCAATGAACTGAAACAGACAATTTTTTACCGTAAGTCGGAAACTAACAAAGAGACCACACGATAATCCGAGCTTTGTAATGTTTTGTATACATGATATGTGGAGTCCAGAATCAAATATCAGTTACCTAAAGTAATTCGATGCAACTCTCAAAAATTCTCTACAAAATCGACTTTAAAGTTCCCCGAAGTTGTTAAACATCGTAAAGCAAGTTGAACGTCTTGATGGGCTGCCTGCCCTGTGGTAGGCTGCCCAGCTGCCACATCGGTATCCTTCATTTCCCAGGTGTTGTAAATTTTTAAACAAAGGTTCGTGTTACACAGGCATTTCTGTGAAGCGTACGGTACATGAAGATGGAAAAAAGTTAATCACAAATGTTTTTATTTTTTTAAATAACCTCGTATGTACAGGATTTGTGATCAGATATTTAATATTTATATCTGCAATTAAAACTGAATTTTTGTCTTAGACATGCAATTAGAAATAAGAACACGTGCACTTTTCATAAAAATGACGATTGAAAATGTGCTAATTGACCTATATTCATACGGCATAGGTATTCGATCTGAACGGAAACAAAATGAAAACTTATGACCGAAACTAGACTCGAACTAGTATTCCAGTAATTACCAGTCTAGAGCGCTGGTTTTTGTTTCAGTCTTCATGCACTTCTCGGAAATGCTTTCACAGCATGATACTATTTTCTTAAATGTATAGCAAGTATGCACCTATGTTTAAAAATGCAACCCACGTGGGAAGCGAACTCTGGGCCTCCATAGGGGAGGCTAGCATCATACCACCTAGCCGAGTCATCGGTATTTCATTTGAATACTGAGAAGAGTGTTCGGACTGCTTTAGGAAATTGATATTTTAGTTCTGAACTTCATGTATGATGAATATAAAAATTATATATGCTTCACGTAACAGTCTTACTTTAAAATTTCGACGCCCATTTCCACTTCTTTTGTTACGATTGTTTCTTAAAACTATTCTACAGGTCAAGTAGATAATATTATTAGTTGCTGTAAATATGAGAGAAAGACAGGTGGATGAAGCTGCATTGGAAGCGTCTCTTTTCTACCTTTGTAATGTGAAATCCTTAAACATCATCAGTAAGAACGCATTATTACAGTTAAGTATTTATTTATTTTGTACTACTAAAATTAAAAGAAAGTTCAGAGGCAGAAACGATTGCTAATGTCGATTGGCGTCCATACTCACCATAATTGAATACATAAAATAAATGCAACCCTACTAAAATTAAAAACAAGCATCACAGATTAATTGTAAAAAAAGATAAAAGCTGGATTTAGTTACCTGAAATGATTATAGGTCTGTCGCGATCGAATTTGCACTACGTATACATGTGAACGACCGTAACTTTACATCCGACAGTGTTGAGTTTTCAGTGAAATTAAATATTGAATGATCGGCTATGTCTGGCACTCGCGCAGCGCAACAAACATATCCGCTTGCTCAATCCACACTACTGTTAATTGTTGGCTGCTTATCGGCAGGGCAAACTATGTTTTTTTCAAGATAGCATGAGCGCTTTTCAAAATAAATTCAATATTGTGATTTTTTTTCAAGCAGAAATATAGACGAAAATCTAACGATATTTCAGTGTATTATCTGATATATTCCTTTTATAATTTGATATGATGCGAAAGACGCTTAATGGAATGCTCTTTTTTGGGTTTTACGTGAAATAAAGGTTAAATTTTTCTTTTACGTGAAACAGTTCCGCGAGCAAAAAAGTAGCACCCTGGGGCCACTAGTGACCGGCGGGCCGCGGGTTGGCCACCCCTGCGCGAAATGGAGTAACTCTGTCGATAAAGAACCACCACACACTTTCGTGACGAATGTAAGTATTACATGTAAATTTTTAATAAACAATTGTGGAAAGTACGTGTCGTACATAAAACATTTAGAAACTTCTTGCGCCACATCGGCAAACTTCCTTTCATTTGTCTTCGTCTTATTTAAGAAAATGTCCGAATGACATGTTATCATAAAACAAGAGTATAAAACAGGGCTTAAATACAGTGTGGTCCATTGATTGTGACCGGGCCAAATATCTCACGAAATAAGCGTCAGACGAAAAAACTACAAAGAACGAAACTTGCCTAGCTTGAAGGGGGAAACCAGATGGTGCTATGGTTGCCCCGTTAGATGGCGTTGCCATAGGTCAAACGGATATCAACTGCGTTTTTTTAAAAATAGGAACCCCCGTTTTTTATTACATATTCGTGTAGTACGTAAAGAATTGTATGTTTTAGTTGGACCACTTTTTTCGCTTTGTGACAGATGGCGCTGTAATAGTCACAAATATATGGCTCACAATTCTAGACGACCAGTTGGTAACAGGTAGGTTTTTTAAATTAAAATACAGAACGTAGGTATGTTTGGACATTTTATTTCGGTTGTTCCAATGCGATACATGTACCTTTGTGAACTTATCATTTCTGAGAACTCATGCTGTTACAGCGTGATTACCTGTAAATACCACATTAATGCAATAAATGCTCAAAATGATGTCCGTCAACCTCAATGTATTTGGCAATACGTGTAACGACACTACTCTCAAGAGCGAGTAGTCCGGCTTCCGTAACGTTCGTACATGCATTTAGAATGCGGTGACGCACGTTGTCAGGCGTTGTCGGTGGATCACGATAGCAAATATCCTTCAAATTTCCCCACAGACAGAAATCTGGGGACGTCAGATGCGGTGAACGTGCGTGCGATGGTATGGTGCTTCGACGACCAATCCACCTGTCATGAAATATGCTAGCGAATACCGCTTCAACCGCACGCGAGCTATGTGCCGGACATCCATCATGTTGGAAGTACATCGCCATTCTGTCATGCAGTGAAACATCTTGTAGTAACATCGGTAGAACATTACGTAGGAAATCAGCATACATTTCACCATTTAGATTACGTACTACACGAACACGTAATAAAAAATGGGGGTTCCTATTTTTAAAAACGCAGTTGATACCAGTTTGACCTAAAGCAGCGCCATCTAGCGGGCCAACCATGGCACCATCTGCTTTCCCTCTTCAAGCTAGACGAGTTTCGTTCTTTGTAGTTTTTTCGTTTGATGCTTACTTCGTGAGATGTTTGGCCCGGTCACAATCAATGGACCACTCTGTATATACAGACGGCCATCTGTAAGTCTCTAGCGTTTAGACTGTCAACACCATGGAGTTGAAGAGAGTCTAAATCATACGCAATTCTACTGCAAGTAAGCCTCGGATGGACACACAACCAATTTACTGCAGCGCGAGATGTTCGTCCAGTGCTCTATGGTGTGTGGACACGGAAGGAAAAATTATAAAATTGTTCAAATGGTTGTGAGCACTATGGGACTTAACATCTGAGGTCATCAGTCCCCTATAACTTAGAACTACTTAAATCTAACTAACCTAAGGACATCATAGCCATGCCCGAGGCAGGATTCGAACCTGCGACCGTACCAGCAGCGCGCTTCCGGACTGAAGAGCATAGAACACTCGGCCACAGCGACCGTCGGAGGGACAGAAAGAGGTGGAAGGAGCAGATAGGCTGTTAGAAGGCTGCAATAATCTGACATCGGGCAACGCCAGGTACTTAGCTAGCTAAATTACAAACGTGAATATCCGCCCGACGATGAACCCGGCGGTTCGAAGGTATGATGTCCGGGCGACAAAAAACGATTGGAGACACCACTGTGCCACCTCATACTTTATTGCCTCTAGAAACTCTTCTCTCTTATTAAACGTGTATAAACTGTACGGAAATAGGTAATATTTTCTTCTCGATCTTTCACATGTAAATGACCTTAGTTAGGCACATTCCGCCGGTGTTTGATGTCTTAGATAAAGTGGACAGTGAGAGGTTTGGTCTTTAAAGATGGGAGAGAAATGAGAAATCGTAACACGAATTCAGACGAAATCTAAAACCGTGTGCGGAGGCAACCAGCCAGCAGCGGCGCGCAGCCTCCCGCTTGAGGGCTGGACTCGCCCGCGGCTGCGAATAATTCAGCCCGGGCCGCGCGACAACCGGACGGCCTGCAAGTTTAATGCGCGCCGCCGCCACCGGCTGTGTCGCCCTGGAGCTGCCGCCGCAACGCGACTCGTCACCGGGAGAGGCGGACCGTGCCGAGCAAGCGGCGAGAAAAGGGAAAAATAACTACTTATACCGCTGCGGCTGAAAGCTCTTGTCGAAGCACGCTTTCAGTACTTGCGTGTTAAATCTGGGGTTTTAAAACGCCGACACATTATTTACACTACTGGCCATTAAAACTGTTACATCACGAAGATGACGTGCTACAGACGGGAAGTTATTAACCGACAGGAAGAAGATGCTGTGATATGCTAATGATCGGCTTTTCAGAGCATTCACAAAAGGTTGGCGCCGGTGGCGACACCTACAACGTGCTGACATGAGGAAAGTTTCCAACCGATTTCTCATACACAACCAGCAGTTGACCGGCGTTGCCTGGTGAAACTGTGTTGTGACGCCTCGTGTAAGGAGGAGAAATGCGTACCATCACGTTTCCGACTTTGATAAAGGTCGGATTGTAGCCTATCGCGATTGTGGTTTATCGTATCGCGACATTGCTGCTCGCGTTGGTCGAGATCCAATGACTGTTTGCAGAATATGGCCTCGTATCACTAGCAATCGCGATGACAGGCATCTTATCCGCATGGCTGAAACGGATCGTGCAGCCACGTCTCGATCCCTGAGTCAACAGATGGGGACGTTTGGAAGACAACAACCTTCTGCACGAACAGTTCGACGACATTTGCAGCAGCATGGACTATCAGCTCGGAGACCACGGCTGCGGTTACCCTTGACGCTGCATCACAGACAGGAGCGCCTGTGATGGTGTACTCAACGACGAATCTGGGTGCACGAGTGGCAAAACGTCATTTTTTCGGATGAATCCCGGTTCTGTTTACAGCATCATGATGGTCGCATCCGTGTTTGGTGACATTGCGGTGAACGCACATTGGAAGCGTGTATTCGTCATCGCCATACTAGGGTATCACCCGGCGTGATGGTATGGGGTGCCATTGGTTACACGTCTCGGTCACCTCTTGTTCACATTGACGGCACTTTGAACAGTGGACGTTACATTTCAGATGTATTACTACCCGTGGCCCTACCCTTCATTCGATCCCTGCGAACCCCTACATTTCAGCAGGATAATGCACGACCGCATGTTGCAGGTCCTGTACGGGCCTTTCTGGGTACAGAAAATGTTCGGCTGCTTCCCTGGCCAGTACGTTCTCCACATCTCTCACTAACTGTAAACGTCTGGTCAATGGTAGCCGAGCAACTGGCTCGTCACAATACGCCAGTAACTACTCTTGATGAACTGTGGTATCGTGTTGAATCTGCATGGGCAGCTGTACCTTTATACGCCATCCAAGTTCTGTTTGACTCAATGCCCAGGCGTATCAAGGCCGTTATTACGGCCATACGTGGTTGTTCTGGGTACTGATTTCTCAGGATCTATGCACCCAAATTGCGTGAAAATGTAATCACATGTCAGTTCTAGTATAATATATTTGTCCAATGAATAGCCGTTTATCATCTGCATTTCTTCTTGGTGTAGCAATTATAATGGCCAGTAGTGTATTTATACTGGGAGCTCAAAAGAAAGAAAACTTTTCACTTGATTCTTAAACATGTTGTTTTCCTTCCCTGGGTGGCCTGTAGGAGGCAAGTATCGCAGGACGCGGCACACTGCATTCCGGTCGGGGGCTACAATTCCCTGAATTCTGAGGGGTTCATACAATAGGCTTAAGCAGCTGGCAGAACGACTGACGTCGGTCGAGTTTCGCCTATTGTATGCAGGGTGAAACGACCTGAGAGACGTCTTAGTGTCACCGCAACCGTTTCGGCCAGTCCGGAACGAAGATTCCTGGCACTGACTGACTGCATTGTCTTCTTGATTCGGAGAAAACTTGCGGACTGTGCCTTGCTGAGTGCTACTGTGTGGCACCGAATGGCCGGTGTTCTAGGCAGGTTGTTTTCGTAGCCAGTCAATTGACAAATTCAGTGCCCTCAGCTGAATAGCAGAGACATGATTGGACAACTTAAACTGAGGCTAGTTGACGTCATAAAGCCCTGCTCGAAATTGGAGGGAACGGTCGCTATTGGCGCGAATGATTCTCTGAGACAGTGTGGGGGAATTTCGGAGTCAGAATTGAATGCTGATTCTCAGTTTTTAGAGGAGACTAGGGAGTAGAGCAATATTGGCTTCGGTCATGCGTTGCGCGGGCAGGGGATTCGGGATATGATCTTCCTCGGAGTCGGACGATCTTGCGACTTGGTCGCTCGTTTTCGGAAGAACTTAAAATTCTTGGACAGCCTTCGTGGCCATGGGCTGACACAGAGTTGCTGCACGGCAGAAGTCAGCCCCTACATCATCAGGACGTTGCCTACCGACGACGTGCTGCAGATTTCAGTACTGGTACAGTATTTTGCGGCTCCGGCATTGTAGGACCTTACCAATTTTATACTGAATCCCTCAGCAGTTGGCGCGTTCGCTTTGCTACAAGTCCACCTTGCTTGTTTCTCCATGTGATGCTATTCGAGCCCTCACTACTAATTGCGATACTGCTATATAGTCAGGAGATTAATATTTGGCTGGCTCTGAGCACTATGGGACTCAACTGCTGAGGTCATTAGTCCCCTAGAACTTAGAACTAGTTAAACCTAACTAACCTAAGGACATCACAATCATCCATGCCCGAGGCAGGATTCGAACCTGCGACCGTAGTGGTCTTGCGGTTCCAGACTGCAGCGCCTTTAACCGCACGGCCACTTCGGCCGGCATTAATATTTGATTAAAAAAATCATTCACATGGCTCTTAGCACTATGGGACTTAACATCTCAGGTCATCAGTCCCTTAGAACTTAGAACTACTTAAACCTAACCAACCTAAGGACATCACACACATCCATGCCCGAGGCAGGATTCGAACCTGCGACCGTAGCGGTCGTGCGGTTCCAGACTGAAGCGCCTAGAACCGCTCGGCCACCAACGGCCGGCAACATTTGACTCATTAGAGCCTCCAATCATTATCGTCAGTCGTTTGCATCACAGAGAGTAGGAGCCCCTTGTTTTCGAGCCAACTCTTATTCTCATAATATTTCAGTATACCCTGTCCTTTAAGCCACTGTTTGTATCGATAATCATGTACATTTATGTTGTAATGTACATCAAATCTCATTGTAATATTTAATCCCCATATCATTTCCTAGATATATGCACAATCCCATTTAATGTTGTTTATTATGATTAAGTTCTCTTTTTTCTGAGTAGATAACGATTTTTATTAAATTATTGTGAGTGTGCACTCCTTATTTTACCAACTAGCAGGGTCCACCATCATTTTCTTCTGTTACCGTTGCGCACATAATCAGTTAGATGGTATGTAAGGAGGGGGTCGAGTGCATGTCCAGATCTCATGCAAAATTCGTCTGACTTAAAGAGGTACAAACTCTTCTCCACCCCGGCACCTCGCAGGGTAAAAGATCTTGGATTCGACCGGACCACCGATCATTTGCATAGCCATTCGAGCATCTGTCTTACTGCGAGTATGTTACATTATATTAAGCAAGGCCTGAATGACGACCGAGAAATTGTGCGAATCGATTAATTCCTTCTTCGAAAGACTTTAATTAAGCTGAAATTATTGCTCAACTAATGGCACCATTTCCATGTGCAGCGTTCAGCTTTTACGTGCAAATACAGTAACCCTCATTCGGATTTTACGTGCAAATTAGTCAACCTCAAATAACACCGTATTGGTGTGAGACTGATGTTTAAAATTAGGTCCACCGGGGTATCGGAACCTGTTGTAAGATTTAAGAGATTGAAAAATTCTTGCTTCGTTTAGATTTTACGCGCAAAAACACACGTTCTTCTGGGAGGTTTTAGGAGTTCACCAATTCTATACTTTAAACTTGCACGTAGCGATTCAAACACGTACGAAGGTAGGTAAATACATAAAGACAAAACGGTATTATTGTATTTAATGATCTTGTCGAGATACATGGTTTGAAGTCTACATCTGCATGTCTGTATCTGCTTGGATACTCTGTAAGTCACAATTAAGTGCCTGACAGAGGGTTCATCGAACCACCATTATAATAATTCCCTATTGTTCCAGTCTCGAACAGCGCTCGGAAGAAACGAACACCTATGTCTTTGTGAGTGAGCTCTGATTTCCCTTATTTTATTATGATGATCTTTTCTCCCTATGTAGGTCGGCATCAACAAAACAGTTTTACATTGAGAGGAAAAAGTTAATGATATAAATGTCGTGTGAAGATTCCGCCACAACGAAAATGCCTTTTTTTGAATGATGTTCGCAACAAATCCTGTATCATGTCAGTGACACTCTCTCTCCTATTTCGCAATAATACAAAATGTGCTGCTGTTCTTTGAACTTTCTCGATGTACTCCGCTAGTCCAATATGGTAAGGATCCCACACCGTGCTGCAGTACTCTAAGAAGACGCGGACACGCGTGGTGTCGGCAGTCTGTTTAGTAGATCTGTGACATTTTCTGTGTGTTCTGCAAGTAAATCGAAATTTTGGTCTGCTTTCCCCACAACATTTTCTATGTGTAGTTTCCAATTTAAATTGTTCGTAATTGTCATTCCTCGGTATTTATTGGAATTCACGGCGTGTAGATTCTACTGATTTGTCGTGTGACCGAAGTTTAATGCTTTCCTTTGGCTGAACTCACACTTTTCATTATTTACTGTCTATTGCCCATTTTAGCACAATACGGATTTGTTTCAAAATACTTTTGCAATTTATTTTGATTTTCTTATGACTTTAATAGACGATAAACGACAGCATCATCTACAAACACCTGAGACTGCTGCTCAGAGTGTCTGCTAAATCATTTATATAGATAAGGAACAGCAGAGGCCCTATAACACTACCTTGGGGAACTCCAGAAATCACTACTGCTTTACTCGATTAATATCCGTCAATTACTACGACCTGTGACCTCCCTGACAGAAAAGTCACGAAACCAGTCGCATAATTGAGACGATATTCAACAAACAAGCAATTTGATTACCAGCCTCTAGTGAGGTACGGTATCAACAGTTCTCCGGAAGTCTAGAAATATGGAATCAGCCTGGAATCCCTTGCAGATAGCGCTTAACATTTCGTGTGTGTAAAGAGCTAGTTGTGTTTCACAAGAACGATTTTCATAAATCCGTATTGACTGTGTATCAATATATCGTTCTCTTCGAGGTAATTCATAGTGTTAGAACACAATATATGTTCCAAAATTCTGCTGCATATCGATGTTGATAATATGGTCCTGTAATTTAGCGGATTACTCTTACTACCTTTCTTGAATATTGGTGTCACCTGTGCAGCTTGCAGCTTTTGTTACGGATCTTTCGTCGAGCGAACGGTTGTATATGATTGTTCAGTATGATGCTGTTGCATCAACATACTCTGAAAGGAACCTAACTGGTATACAGTCTGGATCAGAAGACTTGCTTTTGTTAAGTTATTTAAGTAGTTTCACTACTCCGAGAATATCTACTTATAAGTTACTCATGTTGGTATATGTTCTTAATTCGAATTATCGAATATTTACATCGTCTGTTTTAATGAAGGAATTTCGGATACTGTGTTAACTAACTTGCACAGTCGTCGATAGTATTTCCATTGCTATCGCGCAGAGAAGGCATTGGTTATGCCTTGCCCCTAGCGTACTTTACATACGACTACAATCTCTTTAGATTTTCTGCCAGCTTTCGAGAGAAAGTTAGGTTGTGGAAACTATTATATACATGTCGAATTCGAATCTGCGCTAAATTTCGAGCTTCTATAAAAGATGGCCAATCTTGGGGATTTCGCGTTCGTTTAAATTTGGCATGCTCTCTTTGATGTTTCTGCAACAATGTTCTGACCCGTTTTTTACACCGTGGGGTATTAGCTCCGTCGTTTGTTAATTTATTTGCTATAAATTTTTCAATTGCTATCGATACTATTTCTTTGACATCACGCCACATCTGTTCTACACTTACATTGTTAATTGGAATGAGGGGAGATTGTCTCTCAGGAAGGCTTCAAATGAAGTTTTATCTGCTTTTTTGAGTAGGTATATTTTTCGTTAACTTTTGGGGTATTTGGGGGTTACAACAATCAGTCTCGCTACGACGACCCTGAGTTCACTAATCCCTGTATCCGTTTTGATGCTCGTTGTGAGCTCAGGATTATTTGGTGCTAAGAGTTCATATGTGATTTCGCAACTGTTTACTTTACGTATGGGGTCGTCAACTAAGCGCTCGATACAGTTTTCAGATAATGCGTTTAGCATAATTTCGGATGATGTTCAAACGTGTGTGAAATCTTATGGGACCTAACTGCTAAGGCCATCAGTCCCTAAGCTTACACACTACTTAACCTAAATTATCCTAAGGACAAACAGACACACCCATGTCCGAGGGAGGACTCGAACCTCCGCCGAGATCAGCCGCACAGTCCATGACTGCAGCACCCTAGACCGCTCGGCTAATCCCACGCGGCAATTTCGGATGATGTTTTATGCGTACCTCCAGTTTTGAAAATGTATTTTCGCCAACATATCGATGGCCAATTAAAGTCACCACTAACTGTAATTGTATGAGTAGGGTACGTGTTTGAAATTACACTCAAGCTTTCTTTGAACCTTTCATCAACTGTATCATCTGAGTAGGGAAGTCGCCAAATGGACCCAATTATTATTTTATTTCGGTTCCCAAGAATGACCTCTGCCAATACTAACTATCTACTTAAATTTCGCTACAAGATAAACTACATCTAACAGCACTAAACACGCCACTGCCAACTATGTTTAGGTTCTTCGCAAAATTTTCGGCTGAGTTTTTCTGCGGTTCTTGCGAGCTTTCAGTGCCTATAACGATTTGAACTTCCTACTGGCGCTTGGAGCTCTGGTACTTTCTCAACACAGCTCCGGCAGTCTACAACTGTTACACCGATGGTTCCTGGATCTACGTTCTTCCTGTGTTCGACCTGCACCATTTAAGACTGAGACCCTCTATCCTAGAAAACCGCCTATTCCACGGCACACAGCCACTGGTACCCGTGAAGCTGCCTCCTGCGTGACGTCCACCTATTCAGCGGAACCCGAAACCCAAACACCCTGTGGCGCAAGTCGCGCTAAATATAGGGCGTAAACTTCGTTCTTACGTGAACTGAATGCCGCGTAAACGGTTAAAAATGAATAAAAAAAATTAATTATAACAGTAAAATTGAAAACCCGCTTTCAAAAATCTAGCTTCATTCGGATTTTACCTACAAAACGCGTTGTTTGTGAGCTTTATTACGCGCCGTATTTCTGTGTTTCAGACTTGCGCGAGTCAGTTCAAATCTTGTTAGAAGGTAGCCAAATAAATGTAATTAATGGTCGTTGTGTTGTTTTGTTTAATCTTTATCCGTTGCCACGATATAAGCAACACGGCTCGCAAGACAATACTAAAACCTATGTCATATCAGTCCTCGCCAGAGTCAGCAAAATTCTACATCGGTTGCCGAGCTGTGGCGGTCTAATGTCGAAATCCTGTTCGAGTAAAAGTTGGGAACGAGAATGAAAAATGCTCTTGCTGAACCACAAAGAAATGGAAAATTGTCCTGGGTAGAGTTAGGGATGTACAAGAGGAGAACTAGCTTTTCAACGTATACGACAGCTTCAAACACATTTAAATCAAAACCATCTTAGTATATTCCCGCTTTTTTACAAATTAATCTCATTTCCCCAGTGCAGCGAACTCTCTTAGACCTACCCCCTGTCACAGGTACGGCAAGGGGTGTAAGAACAATAATATACACAAATTTATGTGCCTCTAGGGAGTGGTATGCATCTACAACAGGAAATAAGCGAGAGTGGGGATGGATGCATTCCAGAAACTTTAAGGGAACGTTATGTCATACACGTGTTTGCCTACTGCTGCAATACTGCTCACCGGTGTGGGATCCGTACCAGATAGGGCTGATAGAAGTGATAGAGAAGATCCAACGGAGAGCAGCAGAATCATTTAGTAATTGCGGAAGCGTTACGGAGATGACAGATAAACTCCAATGGAAGACTCTGCAAGAGAGACGCCCAGTAGCCCGGTACGGGCTTTTGTTGAAGATTCGAGCGCATACATTGACCGAGGAGTCAAGCAGTATATTGCTCCCTCCTACGTATATCTCGCGAAGAGACCATGAGGATAAAATCAGAGAGATTACAGCCTACACTGAGGCATACCGACAATCTTTCCACGAACAATACGAGACTGGAATAGAAGGGAGAACCGGTAGAGGTACTCAAGGTACCCTCCGCCACACACCGTCAGGTGGCTTGCGGAGTGCGGATGTAGATGTATATGTAGATGACACGACGTGACAAACGCTATGTTGGATGACATAACGGCATCGGTCATTTTATACGACATGACGTAGTGTATCATCTTACTTTACATAACACGATGCGATGTATTACGTGACATGAGTACTAATACTGCAAGTAAAAAAGCGCTAACATATGAAGATATTTTGATTTAAATTTCTTTGAATATTCCAGATAACTCGAAAAGCTCGTTCCGTTCTTATACACCCTAATTTTATCCAGGAAACTTTCACTTTTTTTCGTGCCACGATAGAACCACTTTTCATTCTGTTCCGCTTATGCCTAAACAACATGTCATGTTTTTCGTAGTATTGTTCAACTTCGATGTGTTTGTTTGTTGGTTTATCGTGTTGATTCACTTCTGTCTCACCTGGTATCACACATTTTGATACTCAAAACATGAATGATAGGAACTTTTGCGCCACCTTATTTGCGAAAAACATTTTGCCACGTGTTTCACAAACTAATTATCCGTTGGTCCTATATTTAGGGGTAGTAGCTCATTGTTCCAGGGTAGCTGATGAAGATGTTCTTGTGCACACTGATAGAGACATAAATAACAAATAAGTTCAACTCTTCAGATACTTTACTTACTATTACTAAATATATACGATAATTTCCAGAACAAGGTTTAACCCTGCAGCGGAGTGTGTGGTAATTGAAACTTCCTGGCAGTGCGGGTGGCACAGGATGGTGAGTCATGCTTGAACAGAGAGATCGCTAAAACACTTGCCCGCGTAAGGCAAAAATCTCATAGTCGAGTACTGGAGCCGCGCGGGATTAGCCGGGCGGTCAGAGGCGCTGCAGTCATAGACTGCGCGGATGGTACCGGCGGCGGTTCGAGTCCTCCCTCGGGCATGGGTGTGTCTGTTTGTCCTTAGGATAATTTAGATTAAGTAGTGTGTAAGCTTAGGGACTGATGACCTTAGCAGATAAGTCCCATTAGATTTCACACACACACAGTACTGGTCCGAGACGCAGTTCCTATCTGCCAGGAAGTTTCATAAACAATAATTTATTCCCATTCATACCACACTAAAATAAACGAACATCAGGATCACCTTTGCCACCATAAACAACTTAAAAAAGAAACTGAGACATGACATCTCACATTCCACAGAGAAACTTACCAAATCAAGAATTTATAAAAATTACATGCAGTCATTGCAGCAAGTAATACATTGGTCAAACGGGATGAAATTTTAAAACCCGCTTTAAAGAACACATTAACTGTTTCAGACTTGGCAAACCGAATGAGTCAGCTATAGCGAAACATATAAATGAAACAGGACACAGTCTTACAATAGACAACGATCTCAAAGTACTACATAAATTTGAAAAGAGCTGGAAAATGGACATCTTGGAATAAATGGAAATATTCATCCATGACCACAGGGGGAATAACGACATCCTGAATGAAATGACAGACATCAAATATTCACATTTATTTTCCAGTTTCACTACTGCACTCCTAGAATAAAAGATACATACCATGACAGTCGTTTGACTCTAGTCCCAGCAATAGCTTAGAAATATGTAAAATAAATAGTTTATATCATGATGTGTTCAATAATATTGTAACAAGTGCTCAATTAGTAATGTATTTCGTCAACCTGCATCCGTAATACGATAACAAGACGTGCAGGAGATATGTAAACGACACCACACAGATCGACATATCGATAGTGAAATCGAAACCAGCTGTTTTTCGACCGCCATCTTGTCCACTGCACTACAGGACTGTTTGTGATCGTGCTTCCAAGTTACTGCTATGTTGGTGACAATTTGTGGACAGTGACCAAGAGAGCCACGGAAATTTAAACACCGCAACGCATCACAGCGAGACTGCCACGCCAGAAGAACAAAGTGAGTAACCGTTACATAACATTTTCGTGCAAACATCAGTCCAGCTTACAAAGTGACGTCGCCTCTTACTGAGTTTTCTCTTCTTCCACAGGATGACCACAGCATTTACGAAAAGACTATCTAACATCAGTATGACCCTATTGTAAAGTTGTTTTTTGTAATGCCATTTAGCCTGAAGATGAGGTTTAACCCTCGAAACATGTCGCTAAATAAATAAGTAATACAATAGTTCACAAAGTTGGTGACTGGTAGCGGTAATTTAAAAAGGCTCTGAGCACTATGGGACTTAACATCTATGGTCATCAGTCCCCTAGAACTCAGAACTACTTAAACCTAACTAACCTAAGGACATCACACACATCCATGCTCGAGGCAGGATTCGAACCTGCGACCTTAGCAGTTGCGCAGCTCCGGACTGAGCGCCTAGAACCGCTAGACCACCGCGGCCGGCCAATTTAAAAAGACCTTTACATATATCTTGAGACAGTCACGGTCGAAAAATAGTCAAAATAGCTTCAAAATAAATAATTGACAAATCTGTGTAACAAAACTGCACTGGAACTAGATACTACAGAATCAATCCTGAACAGCTACGGTGAACGAGCAAGCAAACTTAAGTTACTTTCCGGTTCTTCAATCTGACTTATTAACGAATCCAATTTTGTTACATCGTTTTGTCATTTATTTATTTGTATTAATATCCTGTGCTTGTTGATGTATTATTCTGTATATTTGGTAATATTATTTAATTTGTTTGTGATTGTATATTCTGTGTTCTGTACACATTTCTCAAGGGTAAGAACAGTAAATGTAATGTACTTAGGTTTCCGTAATTTTAAGAAAATGTTATAACCAGTGTTTATGATTGCAATGAAGAAAGAAACATACCAATTATGCACCGCACTATGGAAAATGTAAGTACAAAACATCCATTACCGTTACTCCCAGGTAAAGCATACACCAGAAATTTCTCTTTCACGAAAGTAAAAAAAAAAAAAAAACAACTCTCTCTCCTTTGTGGATTACATACTATCAAACTGTAAAATATACGAAAGCGTTTCATCATGTAGAATTCTATCCTTAAAATTAAATCAGTTTCAGGTGAGCAAACATTGGAAAATATAATGTACACGTTACAAGTTTTAAACCTGAAATCGATAACCAGTCAAACGTTTAAATAATAAAAATGACGCCCACCTCTAGATGCCGAAACACGTTCAACTGAGGGGAAAAAAAGGAGAAAAACCTGGTGTTACATATGTGGGAGAATTTTGGGGGTGCAATTTGAGGCACCTAGCTAACATTCTCACCTCGCACGGCGAATCATAGTTCCATAATTCCATAGATTTAAAAAATGCAAAAATAAATGGAAAAGGAAAGGGAGAGGATCACTGGACACGCCAGTGCACACGCATGGATGCAGTTCCCCTTCCTTCGCCCCCGCCACCCGGCTCCCGATATACGCACGCACTTCAAAAGAATAAAATAAGAGGTAGATATGGAATAAAATATTCAAATGAGGAGCTGAGCACAAGAAGAAAACGTACCACCATCGTCCGCATCCAAATGTTTATGGAAAACTTAACTGCGTTTTATGAAGCTTCTGGTATTCACCCGCCTTACGAAGGTCACAAGCAAAGCTGGCCAAAACAAATTGTAACTTGACTGCGCAGTGACACACATGAAAAAGGTTCTATAGGCGACGATAGCAGCTGTGGAAGCATACGCTCGCACATAAAATACATCCACAGAATAAAATGTTCTCGCGTTTCCAGCCACGTCAGGTGATTAAAATTACACGAGCTTTCGGCCAAGCACTCCTTGGCAACCATCAGGTGGTATGACTGTCAGTGGACTGCTAGCAAACCCCTACACACGTCAGCGGGCGGCTGAGATGTCACTGGTGCTTGCAGCATCGACATGTATGGGAATACGATGATTGGGTGTTCTTTGTTCCACCTTCAACCACTCGATCGCTGTATCCCACGCAATGCTCAGCTGCACGCCACCGTCTCTATTTAGGCTGTTATTGGTCATTTTTATTCCAATGACTTCTTCAATTACACAGTCTCAGAAGCCGTTAGTACGAGCCACGACAGAGGGTTCGTCATAATATCATCCTATGACCGTTTTCTGAAGCATGCTCAGCTAATGCACATTTCTCCGCGTAACGTAGGTGATGAAAGCTCTCATGCTCCTTCTTGCGTTGTTCCACTGCGCGTACTGCTCGCCCGACGTAAGACTGGCCCCATTTGCTAGACATCATATAGATCCCAGGTGTTCTGAGACCTGCTGCGTCTTCAACTGGTCGCAATAATTGACGGATTTTTGTGGGAGACCTGGAGATCGATCTGATCTTGTGTCGTTTCAGCAGTCGGTTTATCTTGCCCGCCACGAAGTAACGGAAGGGCAAGGAAGCAGGTTTCTTTTCCGGTCATCGTCAGATTATTGAGGTTCTTGCTAAAAATCACTTCATTTATTTGACGAACGCTGTGGCCGTTGTTCCTGAAGACAACGCATTGGTGGTTCACCTCGCGGACCGTCTCTAATGACCTCGTTGTCGACGGGACGTTAAACACTAATCTCCTCCTCCTCCTCACCTCGCGGAGCACGATGCACCAATGTTTGTAACACAGTGAACTTCCGTACTGGCTGATGGCTTACGGTGTGCAATTACAGATCGATGTGGGTAAGTATTTTATAGACGCAACAACCAAGGAATCTATTACGTATGTAGCGGACGTGGACTCGAGGAAGGGCAATGCATTGCTTTTTTCAACCTCCATGGTGAACTGGACTTTACTGTTAATTTCTTTGATTTGGCTAAAATGGTTCAAATGGCTCTGAGCACTATGGGACTTAACATCTGAGGTCAACAGTCCCCTAGAACGTAGAAGTACTTAAACCTAAGTAACCTAAGGACATCACACACAACCATACCCGATGCAGGATTCGAACCTGCGACCGTAGGGGTCGCGCGGTTCCAGACTGAAGCGCCTAGAACCGCTCGGCCACATCGGCTGGCCTCTTTGATTTGTTCCAACAACTTTTTATGTCCCTTACGTCCATAGGGACAAACGACGAACGTGTTGTCAAAGTATCGAAAGAAACAAGTAGGCTTCTGAATTCTCCATAAAATAGTTGCAACATCTGGAGCTAACGGGCAACCCATTGCAACGCCGTCCATGTGATGGTAATACTGATCGTTGTACATAAAATACGCAGACGTAAGAGTGTGCCTAAATTAAGGCTATTGATAATATATCGATATAGTGATATTTATTCCAGGGATGTTTATATGTATCGACGACAATTTTTACACCGATATGTTGATGGTGACAGGGTGATACACGGGCCGATATTTTTTATTTTATATTACATTTTTTTGCAATTTTCGGTAAATATTTGAAACTGTTCTTTTTAAATTGTAATATAACATAGTTTTACTTTCACTGTGCGAAAGAATCTTACTACTTTTTGAGCTTTCATTACGTCCATTGTCTCTCTTTGTCTGTCTGAAGCAAGTATAGGTGGCACAATGATTTAGTCCGATTGCAGTTGGGGTTGGCGGTGAGAATGGAATAACAAGATTTTCGGTTTGAAGAAATAGCACACCAGTTGCGTTAAAAAAAAATTTTTAACGCTATTTCTTCGCATCAGCATTTTTCAAAAACAGTTAATGAAACTGCTGAACAAAAATCTAAATGACAAGATTGGTCTTTGCGATGGGCCGATACGTGTGAGGTGAAATGCTGACGTCATTGGCGCTCGGTTCTACCAACAGAAACTGCAACGTTTAACTTAACCACGCAATTTCGACACTACGACTGCTAGGTCACTGGCGTTTGCCGAAATGAAAAAAAAAAAAAATCAGGGAAGCCGACTTGAAGTGTTCAGGACAAATCCGATATGTGACGAAACCGAACGATGGACCTATCGGACATCTTTTATTGTACCATGTTTATGCAGTTACAATTGTTAGCAACGTGGTTATCGCAAAGCATAAACATGAATCGTTTTCCTTTACTTAAATATACAGCTCCAAAACTCGAAGTATATTTACAAAGTGCAGCATACATCAGTCATTTTTTTTTTGTGGTCGATATTTTTCCGTCGACAAATCGATAATTTTTCCGATTTCTCGAGGGCATATAATAATATTTATTTAAATATCGAAATATCGTATTCCTGATATGTTACAAAATATCAACAGTCCTGTACTAAATGGCTCGACCACTTCACTTACAAAGAACTGGGATATTACATAGATACAAAGAGTAGATTCATAAACAGCGTTACCACATCAGAACTGACCATAATTTCACCCTCAATATGTCGAAGACAGCAATATCGCATGGCGAAATGTGGTATAAATTCATTTCTGAGGTGCCAAATTGCAGTCGTGTCTGTATGTGCCTGTATGTGTCGCCGTGAGATTGACGATGGTGCTCTGTGTGGATCTGCGGTCCCCACAGTGTTGTTGTAGCGAAAGGTGGCTGAACTTTCCTTTCTGTCTCTCTGTGGTTCATTTCTTTGATGACGTTTGCTCGTCACGGCGGCGCAGCAGGAAGGCGAGCGAACTCAATAAATTAGTCTTCTCGACACACAGCATCCCCAGACGTTTGACTCTGTGTCACATTTCCTCCCCGTAGAGGACTCTCACGGAGGCAACACTGAATAAAAACGCTCTGCAGTCTGATAACACAGTCACGTACCTCGTGTGTGTCTCTCACACACTGTTAATCATACAAGCACCCACACACAAGTGGAAACGACTGGTAAGTGCTGTCAGCAGTAGGCTCCGTTAGCACCTCTTGTCTTCTCTGATGTGCAGTGATGATGGGTACAATTCATAGTGACAAGTGTCGCCTCTGTCACGACCATCTTTGATGCTCTCACACGCGGGGTCGAAACTCAGTCAGCTTCTCTTACACCTTCCACAGCAGAAAAAACTGCCACCATATTTTAACAGCTCATATTGCGAGGAATGATTCCATATTTCACTACCTTCACATCTTGTTACAGATGTGAACTTTGTTTTTTGGCTTTGTCCCTCTTTCCCGTGCCACACGGCTTCCAGTGATAACTTCCAATAAACATAGCTTAAAGTAACTCTCTGGAGATAACAAATCACAGGGACAACTTGAATTCATGCGTTCCTCTGAACTGCTGCACGTGTTCGAAAACTTTAATCTAGAAGAAAAATCAGAGGGGAGTACTTCCGAAGGTGCAGTTGTATTGTTGGTACGTGGCCCCGAACCGACTTCTTGCGATAAAGAGTTTCTTGCCCAGCGATTAGTTCCTTTAATTCCGAAGGAATACTTTTTGCATTGAACTTCGCAAAATGTCTTTACTGATATATAGCTAAAATGCCGGAAATATATTTTTCGCTTGCTACAACAGCGGAGTAAATACCTCCAGCGCCAACTATACAACTGCACCTTTGTAAGTACTGCCTTCTACTTTTTCATCTAGATTAAAGTTTGCGAGCACTTGCATCAGTTCGGAGTGCGCAATGCTCGTGAAAGAAGTAAACGCAATACATCGCACTGTACAAACTTTCCAATACTTGGCAAGTGTGCACAGTGCGAAATGCTGAGTCTACTGCTTTCACGACCATAGCGTCTGTCCTTTCCGGGTACCTGGTGTCTCTCCTAAGTGTCGTCAGGGGCATTCCATCTGGTGTTTCGGTGGATAACTACAATTTTGCGTAGTTGGAGTCAGCTCAAACAATTACTGCTCTTCCCGTCTTTCATGCGACACCCAGTGACAACATAAAACGTCAGTTTGTTTCCCATTTCAAACAAAATTACTTTCAAATTGGAATTTCACGTGCCTATTCGACAGAGCATTCCAGAACTAGTCTGATCCGAAATTCGTTTACTGAATAGTATTAAGAGGAACAGTAAGACTCGAAGAATAAACGACAATCCAGGAGCGTCTCAGTAGCGCCGGGTGCTTCGCGGAAGCAGTCAGCACTAGCTGCTGGACTTTTGTTCATTCTCGGCGTTTTGCTGTCACTGTTACATCTACATCTACGTGATTACTCTGCTATTCACAATATGTGATTACTCTGCTATTCACAATAAAGTGCCTGGCAGAGGGATCAATGAACCACTTTCAAGCCGTCTCTCTGCCGTTCTACTCTCGAACGGCACGCGGGATAAACGAGAACTTAAATTTTTCCGTGCGAGCCCTGATTTCTCTTATTTTATCGTGATGATCATTTCTCCCTATGTAGGTGGGTGCCAACAGAATGTTTTCGCAATCGGAGGAGAAAACTGGTGACTCAAATTTCATGAGAAGATCCCGTCGCAAAGAAAAACCACTTGTTTTTTAATGATTGCCACTCCAATTCACGTATCATGCCTGTGACACTATCTCCCCTATTTCGCGATAATACAAAACGAGATGCCATTCTTTGTACTTTTTCAATGTCATCCGTCAGTCCCACCAGATATGGATCCCACACGGCACAGCAGTACTCCAGAATAGGGCGGACAAGGGTATTGTAAGCAGTCTCTTTGGTAGACCTGCTGCACCTTCTAAGTCTTCTGCCAATGAATCGCAGTCCTTGGTTTGCTCTACCACAATATTATCTATGTGATCGTTCCAATTTAGGTCATTTGTAATTGTAATCCCTAAGTATTTAGCTGAATTTACAGCCCTCAGATTTGTGTAAATTATCGCGTAATCGAAATTTAGCTGATTTCTTGTAGTACTCATGTCAATAATTCGCACTTTTCTTTATTCAGGGTCAATTGCCAGTTTTCGCACCATACAGATATCTTATCTAAATCATTTTGCAAGTCGTTTTGATCATCTGACAACTTTACAATACGGTAAATGACAGTGTAAGTAGGCTGTTTCACTAATTACTGAAATGGGACTGTCAGAGTCAAGTACTGCCGTAAATTTTAGCGGTGTGAGTCATTGCCTATTGTCTTTTTGTTGGCGCGCGTTGTTATTGGGATTTGGAGATCTAACTTCTACAAATTCACCTTGTCGAGAGGGCCTTTCCCTGTTTGAATCCCGCCAGTTCTGATGAAATTCAGGTCTGTCGTTTTGTCGGTAGTTTAGATAGTTTCTTTTTTGT
Source organism: Schistocerca nitens (assembly GCF_023898315.1). Taxonomy (NCBI): domain Eukaryota; kingdom Metazoa; phylum Arthropoda; class Insecta; order Orthoptera; family Acrididae; genus Schistocerca; species Schistocerca nitens. Next base: position 53,998,561 of record NC_064620.1, read on the forward strand.
CGGTCATATGGTGGAGAATTTCTACCGGTATCGTAACTGCGCAATGGACCGTTGCGTCTGACGTTATTCTGTCTCCCTTGATAATAATTATTTTGGTTTCCTATGGACTGTTTCTCTGATGGTCTCTGTGATAGTCATTACTGCGGAGAGGTGATCTTTCCCTGTAATTATTACTACTCTGCCAACGGTTGTCATACGGGTGGTGTCTGTTTTGGTCACGATTTACGTTGTAAGAATAGCCTTGTCGTGTCCAGTTATTATTTCTTTCATCGCGGAATTGTGACGGATGTGGCCTGTAATTGTTGTGTTCCTGTTTTCGCGACCCGCGATTGTCAGTGTCAATTTCCAGTTCTTGTAGCAGTCCCTGAAAAGCTTCAATGTCGTCTTTGCAACATCCTGCAAAAGAATATGTCGTAAATGTTCAGGCAATTTCATCAAGCAAATGCGGATGAGTTCTGAGGGGCTGTATGGGTTTCACAGGTACTGATTATTGTGCAAAATGTCTTCAAAATATTTCACAAGACTGGAAAATTCAGATTGTTCGAAATGTTTCATCATTATGATGCTATGTTTTACTCGGTCTTGTGTAGCTTGAGATCAATATGCTGAGATGAAGGCATGATAAAATTCTCCTACACTGTGACTATCGTGAGTGACCGATCGCATTCTTACAGCTGGTTCATTCTCTAAATAGCCGCACATAAATTCTAATCTGTGCTCTAATGACCAGTTGGGAGGAAAACGATGAGAGAATTGATGAAGCCACGCTTGCGGATAAATGTTGTTGCCGGAATTCTTAAATGTTTTGAATTTACGTGTAGTAATAAACAGCTTATAGTCAAAATCATCATGTCGGCGAGTCGCATGTCGGTCATTGTTACGTCGTTTCGGCGGTTCCATCTCAAAATTCGGTGTACCTTGCCAATTTCTTTCATAATTTCAGAAGTGGCCTGTGTTATTATTTTGTGGCTGTTCCGTATTTCTATGTCCCTCTTCCTGTAGTGGAGCGCGAGTGTCCTATGAAATATGTAATTCTTGTATTACCTTTGTCAACTGATTTTGTACTTCCCGGATTTCTCTTTGGTGTTGCGTATTAATTTGATTCTGATTTTGTTTGAATTTCCTGATTTGTTCGTACTCTTTTGTATCATTAAAGACTACCGGTCCTGTGTCACTCAGATTATCATCTACTTTCGTAGATAAATTATTTAGCTGATCCGAAAGTTCGACTAATTTCTCTGATAATGAACTAATTTACTTCACGTGTAATTCTGAACCAATTTTTAGAGTATCTACTGTGTCCTTTAAGTTTTCCTGAGATTTTGCAAGTTGCGTAACCGAATCGGTGGATGCAACTGAGTCAATTTTAGCCCGCAAGGTCTCGTGATTTTCATGAACAGTAGTTTGCAGTTCTTTTATGGCTGTTTCGTGATTCTGTAATGCATTTTCATGCCGCGAAAAAAATAGGTTGAAAATGCTCACAAATTTGTGTTTTTACATCATTACAGACTTTTTGACATTTCGATTCGATGTTATGTAACTCAGTAGTTAAATCTTCACGTGTTTGTTCAAGCGTGGTGTCTAAGTTTTGAAGATTTTGTTCCATTGTGTCTAACTTTTGAAGCTTTTGTCCCATTTGTTGTATTAACTGTAATAACAATGCACTGGTGTCTCAAACATGTTCCTCAGTGCTTTTCGGCAGTGAATTTGCACCGGCAACATTCACATTTTGACAAGCAGAAAACGTGTCTTGACTTATTTGAGAAAACGGTGAGGACCCAAAACCTGAATCTACAGTATTTGCGAAATTGTGTCCTGTCATTTCGGTTTCCTGAAGCGAGCTGTTGCACACCGATCGATCGATAATGCTTCCCTGTTCACTAATTGTTTCACTGTCTACACCATTATTTGCAGTCCGCTCCATTTCCCTATGCACAATTACCAAATTACTAGTTTGAACATTAGCTAATTCATTACTCGGTGGCGCTAACACACTGCTTTGGTCTTCACTGTCATTTCTCAGTTTACTTTGGAGCATAGTATTACGTTTTTCACACGCTATTATTGTCACAATATTTCACACGGTAACACAGAAAAGCACAATTTGAAGAGCAAAATAGGAAAACACATTAACATAGCACTGAAAATAATATCTAGTTAATTGCAAGCGCAGCTGCGAAATACTTGGTACAAATATACATACATGCCACAACTGCTTTACTGTACAACAATGAAAAACTACAACTACAAAGGAAATTCTCTCTATAATTACGCGCTAGCAATAAACAATAGCTACACTAATTACACAAACTACAAGAAAAAAATCAGAAGTTTCCAGTGAGGTATCCTCAGCTAAGGGTCGACATATGAAACGTCCCCTTAAAAAAATTAATGAATTACTGTGCTGATAAACCACTTAATTATTTGAATTTCAAACAGCTGAACAGAACTGAACGTATTTAGACATTTCGCTCATTACCTATTCTGATCAACACTAAACTGACAGCCAATATTTTTAGGGCAACGCAACCTGACTTTCAATAATCCCTACAAAAGAATGGCCCTGAATAACATTAACTTATTCGTTTCACAAATCACTTACCTCACAAAAATCTTCGTTACTCTAACTACTGCTATACAGCGAGCGCCACTACTGCCAGCTAAATAAAATATTCAAACTACTGAAGGCACTAACTACTGATAGGCATAGTTAGCAAATGAAAGATTTTGATAGAGAACAAACAATGTATTTACCTTAATAGTGTTCAAAAGTCATAATACATATATCAGTTCATGACATCCAGTCTTACAAATTTACTGTCTCTGATGGACACACGTCCAGATCATCCGCTCTCAAAACTCCGCCATCTCTCTCCCCACATCCACCACTGCTGGCGGCTCACCTCCAACTGCGCAACGCTACGCGCTGTTAACAGCCAACTGCCCAACACTACAATAGCATATACTCCAACAATGCATACCAACCACAGCCTTCGCACAGCACAGTCAGTGACTTTCATAATGAGCACAACGTGGCGTTACCAACATAAAAACCTAAACAGCCTACTTACAACAGCATCATCTGCAAACAATCCGAGACGGCTACTCAGATTGTCTCCTATGTCGTTAATATAGATCAGGAACAATAGAGAGGCTATACCACTTCCTTGGGGGACGCAGGATATTACTTCTGTTTTACTCGATGACTCTCCGTCTATTACTGCGAACTGTGAACTTTCTGACAGGAAATCACGAATCCAGTCGCACAACTTAGGCGATGCTCTGTAGGCACGCAGTTTGATTAGAAGACGCTTGTGAGGAACGGTGTCGAAAGCCTTCTGGATATCTAAAAATATGGAATCAATTTGACATCCCCTGTCGATAGCACTTACTACTTCATGAGTATAAAGAGCTAGTTGTGTTTCACAATAACGATATTTTCTGAATCCGTGCTGACTATATGTCAATAAATCGTTTTCTTCGAGGTATTTCATAATTTTCGAACACAGTGTATGTTCTAAAACCCTACTGCAAATCGATTAGTGATATAGGACTGTGATTCATCGGATTACTCCTACTTCCCTTTTTGGGTATTGGTGTGACTTGAGCAATTTTCCAGTCTTTAGGTACGTATCTTTCTGTGAGTGAGTGGTTGTATATAATTGGTAAATATGGAGCTATTTTATCAGCATACTCTAAGAGGAACCTGACTGGTATACAATCTGGACCTGAGGCCTTGCCTTTATTAAGTGATTTAAGCTGCCTTGTTACACCGAAGATATCTACTTCTATGTTTCCAATCTTGGCAGTTGTTCTTGATTCGAATTCAGGAATATCTACTTCGTCTTTTATGAAGGATTCCCGAAAATCGTGTTTAATATCTCTGCTTTAGTGGCACTGTCATCAGTGACTTCACCGTTCTTATCGCGCAGTGAAGGTATTGATTGTGTCTTGCCACTGGTGGGCTTTATGTATGACCAGAATCTCTTTGGGTTTTCTGCCAGATTTCGAGACAGAATTTCGTTGTGGAAATCATTAAAAGCATCTCGCATTGAAGTACGCGCCATATTTCGAACTTCTGTAAAAATTTGCCAATCTTGTGGATTTTGCGTTCTTTTCAATTTGGCATGCTTTTTTCGTTGCTTCTGCAACAACGATGTGACCCGTTTTGTGTACCAAGGGGGATCAGTACCATCACTTATTAATTTATGTTGTATATATCTCTCAATTGCTGTCGATACTATTTCTTTGAAAACATTCCGTCGGCCGAGGTGGCCGAGCGGTTCTAGGCGCTACAGTCTGGAACCGCGCGACCGCTACGGTCGCAGGTTCGAATCCTGCCTCGAGCATGGACGTGTGATGTCCTTAGGTAAGTTAGGTTTAAGTAGTTCTACGTTATAGGGGACTGATGACCTCAGAAGTTAAGTCCCATAGTGCTCAGAGCCATTTGAACCATTTGAAAACATTCCACAACTTTTCTACACTTACATGATCAGATCGGAAAAAGTGAAGACTGTCTCTTAAAAAGGCGTTAAGAGCACTTTTATCAGTTTTTTTAAATAGGTATAATTTGCGTTTCTTTTTGATGGTTGCAGGAGTTACGGTATTCAGCCTAGCAGCAACTGCCTTGTGGTCACTAATCCCTGTATTCGTCACAACACTCACTATTTGTCCAGGAGTATTTGTTGCTAAAAGGTCAAGTATGCTTTCGCAACCATTTACGCTTCGAGTGGGCTCATGAACTAATTGTTCAAAATAATATCCTGAGAAAGCATTCAGTATAATTTCGGATGATGTTTTATGCCTGCCGCCGGCTTTAAACGTATAATTTTTTTAGGATATCGAGGGTAGATTGAAGTCACCACCGACTATAATTACATGAGCGGGATACTTATTTGAAATGATACTCAAGTTTTGTTTGAACTGTTCAGCAACTATGTCTTCTGAGCCGGGGGGGGGGGTCGGTAAAACGACCCAATTAATAGTTTAGTCCGATTGTCAGGTATAGCCTCTACCCATACTATTTCACATGAACTATCTACTTCAGTTTCGCTACAAGGCAAACTGTCTCTGACAGCAATAAATATCCCCCACCAACTGTATTTAATCTATCCTCTCTGAACACTGATAGATCGTTTAAAAAATTTCAGCTGAAGTTATTTCCGGCTTTAGACTGCTCTCTGTACCTACAACTACACTCCTGGAAATGGAAAAAAGAACAGATTGACACCGGTGTGTCAGACCCACCATACTTGCTCCGGACACTGCGAGAGGGCTGTACAAGCAATGATCACACGCACGGCACAGCGGACACACCAGGAACCGCGGTGTTGGCCGTCGAATGGCGCTAGCTGCGCAGCATTTGTGCACCGCCGCCGTCAGTCTCAGCCAGTTTGCCGTGGCATACGGAGCTCCATCGCAGTCTTTATCACTGGTAGCATGCCGCGACAGCGTGCACGTGAACCGTATGTGCAGTTGACGGACTTTGAGCGAGGGCGTATAGTGGGCATGCGGGAGGCCGGGTGGACGTACCGCCGAATTGCACAACACGTGGGGCGTGAGGTCTCCACAGTACATCGATGTTGTCGCCAGTGGTCGGCGGAAGGTGCACGTGCCCGTCGACCTGGGACCGGACCGCAGCGACGCACGGATGCACGCCAAGACCGTAGGATCCTACGCAGTGCCGTAGGAGACCGCACCGCCACTTCCCAGCAAATTAGGGACACTGTTGCTCCTGGGGTATCGGCGAGGACCATTCGCAACCGTCTCCATGAAGCTGGGCTACGGTCCCGCACACCGTTAGGCCGTCTTCCGCTCACGCCCCAACATCGTGCAGCCCGCCTCCAGTGGTGTCGCGACAGGCGTGAATGGAGGGACGAATGGAGACGTGTCGTCTTCAGCGATGAGAGTCGCTTCTGCCTTGGTGCCAATGATGGTCGTATGCGTGTTTGGCGCCGTGCAGGTGAGCGCCACAATCAGGACTGCATACGACCGAGGCACACAGGGCCAACACCCGGCATCATGGTGTGGGGAGCGATCTCCTACACTGGCCGTACACCACTGGTGATCGTCGAGGGGACACTGAATAGTGCACGGTACATCCAAACCGTCATCGAACCCATCGTTCTACCATTCCTAGACCGGCAAGGGAACTTGCTGTTCCAACAGGACAATGCACGTCCGCAGGTATCCCGTGCCACCCAACATGCTCTAGAAGGTGTAAGTCAACTACCCTGGCCAGCAAGATCTCCGGATCCGTCCCCCATTGAGCATGTTTGGGACTGGATGAAGCGTCGTCTCACGCGGTCTGCACGTCCAGCACGAACGCTGGTCCAATTGAGGCGCCAGGTGGAAATGGCATGGCAAGCCGTTCCACAGGACTACACCCAGCATCTCTACGATCGTCTCCATGGGAGAATAGCAGCCTGCATTGCTGCGAAAGGTGGATATACACTGTACTAGTGCCGACATTGTGCATGCTCTGTTGCCTGTGTCTATGTGCCTGTGGTTCTGTCAGTGTGATCATGTGATGTATCTGACCCCAGGAATGTGTCAATAAAGTTTCCCCTTCCTGGGACAATGAATTCACGGTGTTCTTATTTCAATTTCCAGGAGTGTATTTGAGCTTCAGTGCTTTCTACTAGGGCTTGGAGCTCTGGTTCTTTCCCAACACAGCTACGACTATTTACAACTACAATACCAATCGTTTCTACAACTACCTTACTGTGTTTTACCTGCTCACTTTCTGACGGACACCCCTTCTGTGGTTCCCTGAGACCATCTAACCTAAAAAAAACGCCCAGTCCCTTCCACACTGCCCCCGCTACCCGTGTAGCCACCTCCTGTGTGTAGTGGACTCCTGACCTTTTAAGCGGAACCCGGAAACCTACCACCCGATGACGAAAGTCAAGGAATCTGCAGCCTACACGGTCACAGAACCGCCTGAGCATCTGATTCAGACAATACACTCGGCTCTGCACCAAAGGACGACAGTCGGTTCTGTCGACGATGCTGCAGATGGTGAGCTCCGCCTCAATCTCGGAAGAAAGACTGGCAGTCTTTACCATTTTCGCTAGCCGCTCGAAACCAGACAGAATCTGCTCCGATCCAAAGCGACACACGTCATTGGTATCGACATGAGTTACTAAACATCAATAACATAGATACCACACTAGACTAATCTGGAACCACTCTATCGAATGGGTATGTAAAATCCGCCTTAAAAACCATTTTGTTTGTGACGGGTAAAAACCGACCCCTTCCGATGACACTGGGCGTCGTATCAAAGACGTGACGAGCGGTATTTCTTTGCGGTGACGCCAGATACTCAGTACAACAGTATAACACCGAAACTGTAAATATCAGCTGAAACTCCAGAGAAAACGCGCCTGGCGACTCTTACGAGGCACATCCTGTATAAAGTAGTCATTCTAGAATCAGCCCTGGATATAAATTTGTTCGGTAGACACAGCAGAAATGCCAAGATTCAGTCAGTAGACATGTTTAAGTATATGTGTGTGTGTGTGTGTGTGTGTGTGTGTGGTCGAAATAATTGCTTTACTTGTAATGACATGCATAGGACAGTATGGAATATACGTACTGCTTTAACGAAATAATGATGACAGACAATGTGCATCAGAGTAATAGAAAACTGATTATTCTACCCGCCGTTGCTGCTTTGAAGTATTAAAAGGATGGAACACAGTTAGCAACGGAATTATTTTATTATTACTTTATGTAACCTGGCCGTATTAAAGAGTAAGGATATGTCTTACCTTCAGCCAAACATCCTGTCACAATTAAGATCGCATTCTTTGTAGGACAACAGTTCCACGACATAATAAAGTGAACAATAATAACAATAGTTACAGTAATGAATACAGATATTACTATGGTAGTAGTGTTATTTTAATTGTGCTTACTAATTTCCTCAAAATATAATGTGTTTGTCATTCGGCATAATCAAATTCTATTAGAAGTACAATTGAGACGGAAATCAAATTAAGAGAAAAAGCGAACTGACTAGGGGAAGAGTGAGCAGTAATAGTGTAAACGTAAAGGATGAGGTAGAAAGTTCAAATGGCTCTGAGTACTATGGGACTTAACATCGGAGGTCATCAGTCCCCTAGAACTTAGAGCTACTTAAACCTAACTAACCTAAGAACATCACACACATCCATGCCCGAGGCAGGATTCGAACCTGCGACCGTAGCAGCAGCGAGGTTCCAGACCGAAGCGCCTAGAACCGCACGGGAGGTATAAGGAAAAAAGAAAACAGAAGTAGATAGGGATGAAGAAAACTACGCCAGCTGAAAGATGTACATAAGAAACCAGTTTTATGTGTTGCACCTGCAACAGGAAGCGAAACTGTGGGTATTACATGCACTGATAATCCATAACATTACGACCACCTGATCAACAGCGCGTTGGTCCACCTTTGAAACGCAAAACAGCAGCTAATCTGTGTGGCACGGATCTGACAAATTTTTGACAACGTATCGGGCTGTCTAGCATTGCTTCGCGAGCACTACCACCTGGTGTGTTGATCTCCTAGGCTGCCCTTGTCAGTGGTAGCACAGATCGTGCCCTGCCACTGCTGCCAACCTTCGACCGGTATCGTCACTCAATAACGTACTCATTACTTCCCGTACGGGGCCACATAACTCCAACGATGTTGATTCATTATGGGCATGGAGCTGCGGCTGGTCAAGTACCTAACAATGAAATTCGCCAACAACCGTACAATTGAGATGTTATTTTATTTTATTTTGACTACCAAATTCGGCATTCCATTATGCCATCTTCAGGCCCCACATGCATCTTTCAAAAATAAACAATATTGGTATACTGGGACCATATGTTAGTAGACGTCGTGAATTCTAAACCGGATCGCAAGTGCTTCCTTCAAAGACTTCTTTGCAACTGAGCACACCTGCAGTCCAAGATTTCGGCCACGTTCTTGGACGGCAGGTGTGCTCATTGGCAGCGGCCCTTGTGGCAGCAAAAACCGTACTTTTACTGATTTCGCTCCGTCTGTCGCCACCAGCAGCCATAATGGCAGGGAAACCTGAAGATAGTCTGAGGAAAGGGTCGAAACCGGTTGCTAAGAAATAAGCAGAGTCTGAAAACAGACTGTTTTTATTTTACTTTCAGCATTTTATACCAATCGCTGTGCTTCAATTACAGAGAGCTTTCTAAAAGTTTTAATCGTCATTAGAGACGAAGGGATGGAGAAGGAAAACGACCGAGCCCTTTCAAAGGAATCACTCCAGCATTTGCCTGAAGCGATGTAGTGAAAACAGGGAAAATCTAAATCAGGATGGCCGGACGCGGATTTGAAACCCTCATCCTGCCGAATGCAAGTCCAGCGTGCTAACCACAGCGTTACCACGCTCGGTCCGCTCAGTAAGCATTGTAATACTTGTGCTGTGTGTCATTACTAGACTTGTGTTGCTTCAGGATGGTTCGGACAGCAATAGCATACCGTCAAAGGCTCCTTATAATCACTCTAATGCAGCATAGAACGGAACAAACTTTGAAACTTGTGGTTAGGACTTATGGGACCAAACTGCTGAGGTCATCGGTCCCTAAGCTTACACACTACTTAATCTAACTTAAACTAACTTACGCTAAGGACAACACACACAAACACACACACACACACTCATGCCCGAGGGAGGACTCGAACCTCGGACGGCGTAGCCGCCCAGGCCGTGACAAGACGCCCTAGACCGCGCGGCGGGAACCGAGTAGGTGGACGTCGTAGGGCTGTCGCTGTGAGTCAAAGTGATGCCTCTAGAATCTGGAACAAATTTCTGGCGACAGAATCAGTTGACGATCGTCACTGAAGTAGCCGAAGAAGAGAAACTGTAGGTTTGCAGGACCAGTACCTGCCTATAACAGAAATCAGAAACCCTTAACAGTGCTACACGTCTACTACGGAAGTTCCAAGCAGCTGCAGGAGTGCAGTTATCAAAACAAAAGAATCGAAATAGGCTTGGCGAGCGGGGATTACGTGCTGGAACACCTCTCAAAGCTCCTCCTGTCCTTGGGTCTGGCGAGGGTCTCGTGCCGCATGGACACGAAAATATTCATTGTGGGTGAGACGCAGTGGGACACAACACTCTTCTCTGATGACGCCTTATCAATCTCCACCCTGACAACACTGAGATTAGTGTGTGGAGGCAACGAAGACAACGTTTACACCCTAACTTTATCGTAGACCGCCACTTTTATTAAGACAGATTAGTCATCGTAAATGGCCGTCGGACAGCCCTTGTGCCAGTACACGGCAGGAATGGAGGATGACTGCTGTGTGACGACATCCTAGCACGCGTTTTTGCTCCATTTGGTGAACATATTGGAGCGGGATTTACGCTGATGGTCGACCATGCTCGCTCCGATCGTCACAAATTTGTGAACACTTTGCTAGTGGAGCCTAGAATCTGTACCATGAAATGATGTCCGTAACCTCCAAATCTTAACTGCAGTGAGAATGCATGGACCACGCAACAACGAGAGGTTTTCAATCGTCCTGTCCCCCCAGGGAACTTACAGGGTATCATAGAGGACGCTGTGGAGGAGGGGGATAATATCCCACAAGCTTATCTGGTCAGTTTTGTAATAAGTGTACCTAACTGCATTCAAGTGTCTCCAGCAGAAAGGAGGGAAAAATTGTTTCATAAACGATGTATTATTTAAGATGAAAGCGAGAAGAAAGTGCAGTTTTTGCAATGAAATCTTCTTTATTTTTGTTTTCTTATGAATGTGTGTCACAGAAATAAATCAGTTTCGTTATCTATTGCGTACAAAAATTGCCACGAAAGCGATATGCAACATTTGTTTTAGACCGCTACAAATTTTTTCCGCATCCCGTTGTTACTAAGTGTAGACTGTAAGCTTCCTACACCATGCAGTATACGCTAAAATCGATCGTTGATTATGTGTACCTCCTTTGTAAGAAGGGCATCTATTCCCAAGAGAATAGACGGTAACGATGAGGAAAAGAATCAAATTATAAGAACTGTGGAATGGATACATTGCTCTAATAACGGCGATGTGCAAATAGATCTAATTATAAACATAAACATCACTTTGGATGATTTGTCGAATGAGTCATTAATGAGAAAACTACAGATTTTATTATGTAATCAGGAAACACAGTCGCTAGTCCTAAAGCAGACAATTCGTTCCTAAAGCTGCTACTTATAACAGGATGTATGTTTACGTAACATTTAGCAATGCGAGAATGGGCGAGGCCAGTCATTACTTACATGGGAGCTAATTTGCTAATTCAAGCAATCACAAAAATATTTACTCAAATTCAAGTACGTATTCAAAACTACAGAAATCTTTAAAGAAAATATAGTCTAAACCAAAACTGACCTGACTACTGTATAATGTGACGTGATAATAATGGTACAGCGTACCTCACTGTAACCTTTACTGTTACCAATTTTGGTTAAAGAAACCTTTCAAACAACTATGATTCACTCTAAAAACTAATCTGTTTAAATGTGCACGATTTCAAAATGCCAACAATATACCATTACAACGCCCAAGTATGACAACCAGGATATGAATTTACAAATTAATCAAAAATATATGATAATAATTGGTATACTTGAGGTAAAGATAAAATTCGTTATGATCTGTCATAGTCAATGGTCTTAAAACTAATGATAGGAATCACATTCAAAATTTATTAATGTTTGCCGTAGTTCAGGAACTACGAAATGACTTTGAGTGATTAAAGTGAAATGAAATTTAAATTCTAGAAAAAAATGGTTCAAATGGCTCTGAGCACTATGGGACTTAACATCTGTGGTCATCAGTCCTCTAGAACTTAGAACTACTTAAACCTAACTAACCTAAGGACATCACACACATCCATGCCCGAGGCAGGATTCGAACCTGCGACAGTAGCAGTCGCGCGGTTCCGGACTGAGCGCCTAGAACCGCGAGACCACCGCGGCCGGCAAATTCTAGAGAAAATTGTAACTTTACCTTCGGACAAAGTTATCATCTTTCACATTAAAAGACCTTTTCATTCATAAGTGATGCCCTGAAATTAGGACACTAGGAGATGGACACTGCTCTCGGCGACAAACACTGGTTAATGATGACTGTAAACTTATGATGAATGATAACACAAATGTGATACTGTTCCAATAAGTCAAAACGCTGCCAAGCTTTTTAAGAAAATAGAAGTGTGATGTAATTTGATCTTAAAATCTGGAAGGCTTCACATACGGAGTATCTTAACGGCAACAATTCCATAATCGTGTCTCGTATCCAAATGCATATATCCTTATGCATGTTCTGGTCCAAAGGTACTGTTCCTTACAATTCTCTCGTAGCCTCGTATATTCCAGTGCACTGTGGCCGTTCGAATTTCCATTGCCTCTCGCAGTGGCGGATACATATGTGGGGTGCGCGGGGCGCGCATTGCCACCCACGCCGCCCCCGCCATTCAGCCCGCACGCTATTCGTTCGTTTCTTTCGTCAATCGACTCGACTGAATCGAGTTTATCGAGCAGTTTTAATTTCCTGTACAGCACGCGCGTCCGCGTCAGCGTATTTTATACGTTTCTGTGGCTCTGAGCACTATGTATACGTTTCTGTCTGGCACATAGATAGCTCACATATACCTACGAGAAAAGTCACGGCCATTGTACTGATCTCGATACGTTATTGTCTGGCTTTGTTCGAGAAAAGTCGCGAATATTCTATTGTTTTCTTGTACAGAGAACATTCGATACGTAGCGTTATAAATACGGACTATTCGCCGAATAGGAAGCTAGTTTACTTTCAGAAGCAGAAACACAGGCGCCGACTCCATGGGGCCTGAGGGGGGCCGAGCCCCCTCAAAAATTCGCTTGGAAAGGGGGGGGGGCGAGGCGGAGCCCCCCCCTCCCAATAATTTAAAAAAAATTATTAGTTACATTATGCCTTGTAAAATCACAAGAGTATATTGGTGCTGCCTGCCGATAAGGGGAATGCGACCGTCGTAATGAAGACCGAAGATTATGAGCAAAAGATCCGAGACCTATTAGATCCGACGACGTACCGAAAACTATGTGCAGATCCGACGCAGCGTATCGCTCGGAATACAAATCGATTAATCAAGGCGTCTTCTCTGCCAGCGGACATACAGAGAAACCTGCGCAACACAGAAGCCCTACCACCTCGGCTGTATGGATTACCCAAGATCCATAAGAACAACGTTCCACTGAGACCGATCGTTAGCGCTCCTGGCTCACCAACGTATAAACTGGCAAAACACTTGGCCTCTCTGCTCCAGCCACACGTGGGGAAGATCGACACATACATTAAGGACTCAGGACATTTCATTGAGAAGCTGAAGGAACTGAAACTTGCACCGAACGACATACTGGTCAGCTTTGATGTTGTTTCGTTATTTACGAAAGTGCCACTCAGTGACGCTCTGGAGCACATCGGTTCCATGTTCCCGCAAGACATCAAAAAGCTCTTCCATGCATGTCTCACCACGAGCTACTTCACGTGGAATGGTGATTTCTACGAACAGCTGGAAGGCGTCGCCATGGGTAGTCCTCTCAGTCCAGTGGTGGCCAACTTCTTCATGGAACAATTCGAAGCACAGGCACTGGACTCGGCGACTTGCAAACCTAAGGTGTGGTACAGGTACGTCGGTGATACTTTCGTGGTGTGGAGCCATGGTGAAGAACAGCTCGGTGACTTCCTAAGGCACTTGAACAGCCTCCATGCCAACGTAACATTTACCATGGAAGTAGAAAAAGACAAGAAACTGTCATTTCTAGATGCCCTGGTCACAAGGGACGGCGAAAACCTGGGACACAGCGTGTATCGAAAACCGACACACACGGACCGATACCTGCACAATCTGTCAAACCATCACCCGAGCCAGAAAAGAGGCATGATTAGTACGCTCGTAACGAGAGCAGGACGAATATGTGAGCCGCAACACCTCAAACGAGAAATGCAACACCTGGAAACTGTTCTGAGGAGCAATGGGTACTCCACAAATTATATTAGAAGTATAACAGAGCCAAACACTCGGCGAAGTAAGGAACCAGAGAAAGAAATGTCGGGTACGGCCTTTCTGCCATACATTCCCAGAGTGCCGGACAGAATCGGCCGTATATTGCGCAAACATGGCGTAAAAACGATTTTCAAACCGACAAGGAAGATCAAAGAGTGTCTTAGATCGGCGAAGGAGAAAAGAGACCCACTTGCAATGTCGGGAATATACCGTATACCATGCACATGTGGAAAAGTTTATGTCGGAATGACTGGACGATCCATTAACACCAGGATCAAAGAGCATAAGCGACATTGCAGGTTGGGGCAGGTGGAGAAATCGGCCGTGGCAGAGCACGCACTGAATGAGACCGACCACGTAATAAAATTCGCCGACACGGAAGTTCTGGCTGTAGAGAAGCACTATCACACGCGCTTGTTTAGAGAAGCTGTAGAAATACAAAAACACGCGAACAGTTTCAACAAGAAAGAGGAAAGCCTTAAGGTAAACGGATCCTGGCTTCCCGCACTGCAGCGAACGACCGTCGCAGGTAGCAAAAGGAGAACCGCACCGGAAATGACTGCGGAGAAGCCCTCGGACGTTGGCGCGCCAGGTACATATAGTCTGCGCCCGCGAGCTCGCCTCCAGTTCACCACCGGCAATGGTGGGTGAAGCTTTGACAATGCCAGCCACTCGTGCTGGCGAAACGTCAGAAAAATCATTAGATGAACGTCGGCCGAAGAACCCGAGACAGAAGCCAATAGGCAGTTTGTCAACAAGTCGCCACGAAGGCCTTAACAATTTTGTATTATGTTGGAATTTTTTATTTTCCGTGTTTGACGATAGTTACCTTTTAAAATACATTCAATAATGAGTTACGACAAATAATTATTAAGGTAGTAAGCAGGTTAACTGAAGAGGAGTGGTGTGAATCATGATAGTGTTACGGTGCTGCGGGCACACTTATAATTTGTCCCGGGGAGCGAATCTTCGGGTAAAGTCTGGCGCCGGCGGGCCAGCGCTGCGGCCACGGCGACATCCAAAGGACTGGAGCAGAAGCGCCTGGAACCCTACGCATCACGTCGCCTTTACGCTTCGAGACATTACGACGCCGCGGCTGTATAAAGCCTACCCTGCTGTCGCAGTCATTCAGTGTGGATAGTTTCGTTCAGTGAATGCTGCAGACGTATTTGTGCTCTGACTTTAGTCTCTAGTGGACTATTTTATATAGCTACATTTTATTCGTTTACTTTAGTCACTTAGTGTATTGTGAATTAAGTTTACAATGGATAAATTTGATACCACAACGGCGCCCTTGGAAATTGATGATACTGTATGTCAACCTCCAACAATTGTTGTGTCGACAATTGCTTCGTCGCCTTCAGGTGAGAACCATTCACAGGGGGGTTTTTTAGGTTAGAGGGCCCCCCCCCCCCCTTGGGCGAAACGATAAAATACCTGACGGCTTACCAGAGAGAACATCAGCATCGTTGATAAAGAACGTCCGTCCTCAGAGACCAAAAACAGGAAAAGTTAACGTAATATTGGTAAACTGCAGGAGTATCCAGGGCAAGATTCCTGAATTAGTATCGCTTATTGAAGGAAATAGTGCGCATATAGTATTAGGAACGGAAAGTTGGTTAAAACCGGAAGTGAACAGTAACGAAATCCTAGACACAGAATGGAATATATACCGCAAGGATAGGATAAACGCCAATGGTGGAGGAGTATTTATAGCAGTAAAGAATTCAATAATATCCAGTGAAGTTATTAGCGAATGCGAATGTGAAATAATCTGGGTTAAGTTAAGTATCAAAGGTAGGTCAGATATGATAGTCGGATGCTTCTATAGACCACCTGCATCAGCAACCGTAGTAGTTGAGCGCCTCAGAGAGAACCTGCAGAACGTCGTGAAGAAGTTTCGTGATCATACTATTGTAATAGGGGGAGACTTCAATCTACCAGGTATAGAATGGGATAGTCACACAATCAGAACTGGAGCCAGGGACAGAGACTCTTGTGACATTATCCTGACTGCCTTGTCCGAGAATTACTTCGAGCAGATAGTTAGAGAACCAACTCGTGAAGCTAACGTTTTAGACCTCATAGCAACAAATAGACCGGAACTTTTCGACTCCGTGAATGTAGAAGAGGGTATCAGTGATCATAAGTCAGTGGTTGCATCAATGACTACAAGTGTAATAAGAAATGCCAAGAAAGGAAGGAAAATATATTTGCTTAACAAGAGTGATAGGGCACAAATCGCAGAATATCTGAGTGACCACCATCAAACGTTCATTTCTGAGGAAGAGGATGTGGAACAAAAATGGAAAAAATTCAGAAACATCGTCCAGTACGCCTTAGATAAGTTCGTACCGACGAAGGTCCAAAGCGAGGGGAAAGATCCACCGTGGTATAACAATCATGTACGAAAGGTACTACGGAAACAAAGAAAGCTTCATCATAGGTTTAAGAGTAGTCGAATCATAGCTGATAAGGAAAAGCTGAACGAAGCGAAAAAGAGCGTAAAGAGAGCAATGAGAGAAGCATTCAACGAATTCGAACATAAAACATTGGCAAACAATCCAAACAAGAACCCTAAAAAGTTTTGGTCATATGTAAAATCGGTAAGCGGATCTAAATCCCCTATTCAGTCACTCGTTGACCACGATGGCACCGAAACAGAGGACGACCGAAGAAAGGCAGAAATACTGAATTCAGTGTTCCGAAACTGTTTCACTGCGGAAAATCGTAACACGGTCCCTGACTTCAGCCGTCGCACGGACGCCAAAATGGAAAATATTGAAATAAACGATATCGGAATTGAAAAACAACTGCTATCACTTAGTAGCGGAAAAGCATCCGGACCAGACGAGATACCCGTAAGATTCTACAGTGATTATGCTAAAGAACTTGCCCCCTTTCTATCAGCAATTTATCGTAGATCTCTGGAAGAACGTAAAGTACCTAGCGACTGGAAGAAAGCGCAGGTCGTTCCCATTTTCAAGAAGGGTCATAAATCAGATGCGAATAATTATAGGCCTATTTCGCTTACGTCAATCTGTTGTAGAATAATGGAACATGTTTTATGTTCTCGTATTATGACGTTCTTAGATAATACAAATCTCCTTCATCATAACCAACATGGATTCCGCAAACAGAGATCATGTGAAACTCAGCTCGCCCTATTTGCCCAAGAAATTCACAGTGCCGTAGACACTGGCGAGCAGATTGATGCCGTATTCCTGGACTTCAGGAAGGCATTTGATACGGTTCCGCACTTACGTTTAGTGAAAAAAATACGAGCTTACGGAATATCGGACCAGGTTTGTGATTGGATTCAGGATTTCCTAGAAGAAAGAACACAACATGTCATTCTTAACGGTTCAAAATCTGCAGAAGTAGAGGTAATTTCGGGAGTACCGCAAGGAAGCGTGATAGGACCTTTATTGTTTACAATATACATAAATGACTTAGTTGACAACATCGGTAGCTCCGTGAGGCTATTTGCAGATGACACGGTTGTCTACAAGAAAGTAGCAACATCAGAAGACTCGTACGTACTCCAGGAAGACCTGCAGAGGATTAATGAATGGTGCGACAGCTGGCAGATTTCCCTAAACGTAGATAAATGTAATATAATGCGCATACATAGGGGCAGAAATCCATTCCAGTACGATTATGCCATAGGTGGTAAATCATTGGAAGCGGTAACGACCGTAAAATACTTAGGAGTTACTATCCGGAGCGATCTGAAGTGGAATGATCACATAAAACAAATAGTGGGAAAAGCAGGCGCCAGGTTGAGATTCATAGGAAGAATTCTAAGAAAATGTGACTCATCGACGAAAGAAGTAGCTTACAAAACGCTTGTTCGTCCGATTCTTGAGTATTGCTCATCAGTATGGGACCCTTACCAGGTTGGATTAATAGAAGAGATAGACATGATCCAGCGAAAAGCAGCGCGATTCGTCATGGGGACATTTAGTCAGCGCGAGAGCGTTACGGAGATGCTGAACAAGCTCCAGTGGCGGACACTTCAAGAAAGGCGTTACGCAATACGGAGAGGTTTATTATCGAAATTACGAGAGAGCACATTCCGGGAAGAGATGGGCAACATATTACTACCGCCCACATATATCTCGCGTAATGATCACAACGAAAAGATCCGAGAAATTAGAGCAAATACGGAGACTTGCAAGCAGTCGTGAATGGAACAGGGAAGGGGGGATCAGATAGTGGTACAATAAGTACCCTCCGCCACACACCGTAAGGTGGCTCGCGGAGTATAGATGTAGATGTAGATGTAGATGTAGATGTAGAAACCTGGACAATCCGGTAAGGGAAGATCATTTCAGAAATCTTGGTTGATCAAATATACATGGCTAGAATATACAGCATATACTGAAAAAGTTTTTTGCAAAATCTGCAAAGAGGCAGACGCTAAAAATCTATTACAATTTTCTTCAAAAAAAGAAGATGCATTTACTTCCATAGGATTTTCTAACTGGAGAAAGGCTTTGGAAAAATTCCGTCTGTATGAAAATACGTTTATGCATAAAGAAGGTGTTCTGAAACTAAATTCTATCACTAACCGAAGTGTGGCCTCCCAACTGAATGTAGAGTTAGATAGTGATATGAAGAGAGGCCGTTTACCTCTTGAGACAATTTTTATTACCGTGCAATTTCTGTGCCTTCTATGCCGACACGGACTAGCAGATAGAGGGCACGAAGATGTAAAGTCAAATTTTTTTTCAATTGTTGGAACACCGAAAGAATGGCATAACTGAGTTTAAAGATTGGTTAGGGCGTTTGGGGTACAAGTGAACGTCCCATGATATTCAAAACGAGATCACTGATCTACTACGAAAGTCTGTGTTGAGAAAGGTACTGGCTTCAGTCAAGAAGACTGAACATTTTTCTATTATGGTTGACGAAAAAAGTGATTGTTTGATTCACGAACAAGTGTCAGTTTGTATTCGTACTGTCGATGATTCCTTAATCATCAACGAAGGCTTTATTGGCTTATACGAGACTCCCAACACAGAATCACAAACTCTGTTTAGCATTTTAAAAGATGTTCTTGCTCGTCTTGATTTGTCAATGGATGACTTAAAAGGACAGCGCTACGATAGTGCCTCGAATATGACAGGAAGATTCAAAGGACTAAAAAAGTTAGTTTTGGATATACAACCAAAAGCACATTATGTGCACTGCACTGCTCACAGTTTAGACTTGGCTGTTGTAGAGAATCTCCGCCATCTAAAAGCTATGAGGGATATTATGTCTTTAGCCAAGGACTTAATAAACACCGTAAGGGAATACAACAGAATAGGACTTTTTGGAAGCATACGCTGTGAGAGCGCCAACGACCAAGCGCTCTACGACCCCGCTCCCCGACTTGATGGACTATGCGAGCTTCGAGTATCTTGAGGATAATGAAAAGCTTTGAAGAATTTCTAGAGTTTTTTTAAACATTTTCTGCATACCAAAGAAGTATGAAAACAACGAAGCCAGCTCACCGCACACTTTCAAAACCCTAAAGGAATGCTACTAAGTTATTTACATTGAAGTTTGTAAAACGGTGCAATCTTGCATTACTGAGCGGTTTGCTTCAACTGGACTCACACAGGTCACTGCAGTTGAGCAAGAGTGCTTTTAGTAAACAGAGGTGGAGAAAAATAGGAAAAATCAACTGAGTTTTTCAAAAATGACCTGCACATTGAGACACTGTGCTTACACTTGAATATGTTGGCCGATATCGCTAGTAAAAAACAACTGGTCTTAAAAAACATGCGTGATGTATGAAAGTACATTACACAAGAACCTGCAGTTGGAGAAATGTTACGTGAAATATTGAAGTGCATTATGCTTCTGCAAGAAGTTTCAATCATGACAAACAGCAGAACGGTCATTTAGCGCCCGTAGACGTATGAACTCATATCTCTGATCAGTAATGAGACATAAGCGATTGAACAACTTGGCTGTTTTCATGCACACCGAGATGTTTTGGATTAATTGGATAGCCGACCAGTCATCAACGACGTCGTATTCAGTAATCCAGTCAGACGGGCGACATTTGCACCTTTCTAAAGACACTCTATCCTTAATAATGGCATTTAGAGCAACATTAAAAATCTTTATGAAATAGAGAATTAAATGCATACATAATGTTAAATTTTCAATTTCGAAATTTTATGACTATAGTACTGTATTAGTTATTTTCTAATACTTAAATACTTTTAGGATGTAAGACCCAATTAAAACCCTCTACTTACATACTTTTGGACTGAAAGTATTAGGCATATTGTATTAACTTTATTAACTGTATTAAATCATTAACTTTGAGATCCTCGTATTAATTTTATTTAATGAACCCTGAGCTTATTCAAAGTAAGCTTAAATTAGCTATTTCACTTATTAATCAAAATGCCATTAATGTGCGACAGCAATATTTTATGTTTTATTCTTTTAATTATAGTTTAGGATTTACTTAAATATAATTTGACTTTTCAGAGCTACATATTCACTGCTCTGTAATAGTCTACAAGCATGATTATTACTGTAAATTAAATTAGCTTTTTACGAAAATAACGTGCATGTTTATGTTTTGTTTCATTTTTCAAGACCAAAAAATGTGTCAGGTTTGTCGAGTTTCCCGGAGTGTTGAGTTATCAAGAGTCCAGTTTTCCAGGCTCTAATGTTGATCATATGACTCTAAATGCTTAAAAAAACTTTAAACCTCATTATTTTTCATGAAAAATTTAGAAAATTTCCCGGGCAAGACTCCCAGGATGGGCGCCCCCCTCCCCCCATCCCCCCAATATTTTTCCTAAGTCGGCGGCCCTGAGCAGAAATATTAAGACTGAAGATTAAATAAGTAAAAAGTCCTAGTCTTAGCAAGTGCTGACTGTCCTACCTTTGCACACGCTGTACAAAATATTGTCTTGTGTACCTGCATCTGTTTCTACAGTAGAAAGAAGTTTTACAACGTTGCGGTGTACAAAGACATGGCTGAGGTGGACAATGAAGGAGGGTCAAATTAATCACTTAGCTCTGTTGAACACTCACCCTGACATTGATTGTCCTATTGACGATATAATTAACCTGTTTGCCAGGAAGAATAGGCGCATAGAATTCATCATTTAAGGAAGCGAACCACTATTGTAACTTTATTATAAGATGGCACTGTCTTGTGTATGTGTATAATCAATTTAAATAAAACATTCTTAAAATTTATATGTGACTTGATTACTTTTTATTACGGTAAAGGTAAAAGTACCTCACGATATCTTTAGCGCCTCCTCCTTTGTTGTTGTTGTTGTTGTTGTGGTCTTCAGTCCTGAGTCTGGCATGATGCAGCTCTCCATGCTACTCTATCCTGTGCAAGCTTCTTCACCTCCCAGTACTTACTGCAACCTTCATCCTTCTGAATCTGCTTAGTGTATTCATCTCTTTGTCTCCCTCTACGATTTTTACCCTCCACGCTGCCCTCCAATGCTAAATTTGTGATCCCTTGATGCCTCAGAACATGTTCTTCTTGTCATGTTGTGCCACAAACTCCTCTTCTCTCCAATCCTATTCAATGCCTCCTCATTAGCTACGTGATCTACCCACCTTATCTTCAGCATTCTTCTGTAGCACCACATTTCGAAAGCTTCTATTCTCTTCTTGTCCAAACTAGTTATCGTCCACGTTTCACTTCCATACATGGCTACACTCCATACAAATACTTTCAGAAACGACTTCCTGACACTTAAATCTATACTCGATGTTAACAAATTTTTCTTCTTCAGAAACGATTTCCTTGCCATTGCCAGTCTACATTTTATATCCTCTCTACTTCGACCATCATCAGTTATTTTGCTTCCCAAATAGCACAACTCCTTTACTACTTTAAGTGTCTCATTTCCTAATCTAATTCCTTCAGCAGCACCCGACTTAATTCGACTACATTTCATTATCCTCGTTTTGCTTTTGTTGATGTTCATCTTATGCCCTCCTTTCAAGACACTGTCCATTCCGATCAAGTGCTCTTCCAAGTCGTTTGCTGTCTCTGAAGAATTACAATGTAATCAGCGAACCTCAAATTTTTTATTTCTTCTCCATGGATTTTTATACCTACTCCGCATTTTTCTTTTGTTTTCTTTACTGCTTTCTCAACCTCCTTTAGGGTTTTCTGTATCCGCTACTGGCGTCTCGTAACCACGAGATACAGCTGCAATGCATAGTCACATCACCGGAATCACACACTCTTGCGTCCTCTCTCTCTCGCAGCTAAATAACTTCTATTTCAGCTACTACACCGGTACCCTCCGTACGTTGTGGACAGTATTTCTATTGCTCTTGCTACAGTGAGTGTGTTTATCATGTAAAAGTTACAATATAAAATTCCATCGTTTAATGTCCGTTTCTAACGTTTTTATTACTGAAGCTTGTTTAACACTGAAACTAAGCAACATACAAAGGAAACATTATATGTCCTGAGAAGGAATAAAATTTAATAATTTGAAAGTAGTGCTTGATCACTGTGTGACCTATTGCCACGTGGTGACACAAAACAATTCGATAACATGTAGAAAGGAGGAACACGATTTGAAGAAAAAGAATGAAATATTGTGAACGGAGAATAAGTGATTGATTAAATATCTTTTTCTATTTTTTTGATGCCGGCTCTGACCACACAGCGCAGCATATCGGACTGCGTATAGACAAAAGGAGTACAGTCTGTCTACAAAACTCTGGCAGCTCCATTATATTACATACACTTACGTTGCCAACTCAATGGTAATTGTGCCACCCTTGTACCAAGTGCATTTAGGTATGGTTTTTTTTGTGTCATTATACAGATAATTACTTTGTAGATTTTATAGATTATGTCATGATTCTTCTTCTTTCCTCCTTTTATCTATGGTGATGAACATTCCCTAGTTGAAACCAGTAACTACGTTTCGAAATGCTTCAGTGAGCGTCGAAAGAAAATACAAAGGGCGATCAAAACGTTTCCGTTCGATAGACGTACTCTCAAGAATCGGTTTGCCAATAGGCCAGTTCTCCGGTTGCTAATAAATAAAAAGTCTTAAAACACAATAGAGACTGTTTTTATTTGATTTTTAGCTTCTAATGGCCTCGTTGACGACGGACCGTTAAACATTAATCTGTTCGCTCCTGAGGCGGAGCGGTTGCCTTAGACTGCACGTGCTCCACCCTCAGAATAGAAATATGGACTGTTTCCGCCACAATTACATTACAAAAATGTCAGTGGATTGTTATCATAACATATTTCTGAATCACAACGTTAAGTATTCAAGTTTCGATAATTTGAAACATTTATTATGACCGCTGTATTTGTCGAGTGAAGAATTTGGTGCCGGGCGGGCTGGCCGAGCGGTTCTAGGTGCTACAGTCTGGAACCGCGCTACTGCTACGGTCGCTGGTTCGAATACTGCCTCGGACATGGATGTGTGTGATGTCCTGAGGTTAGTTAGATTTAAGTAGTTCTACGTTCTAGGGGACTGATTACCTCAGACGTTAAGTATAGTGGCTCTGAGCACTATGGGCCTTAACTTCTGAGGTCATCAGTCCCCTAGAACTTAGAACTACTTAAACCTAACTAACCTAAGGACATCACACACATCCATGCCCGAGGCACGATTCGAACTTGCGACCGTAGCGGTCTCCCGGCTCCCCACTGTAGCGCCTAGAACCGCTCGGCCACTCCAGCCGGTTAAGTCCCATAGTGCTCAGAGCCATTTGAACCATTGTAAGAATTTGGTGTCTGTATCTGTCTGTGTGTGTGTGTGTGAGTGTGTGTGTGTGTGTTTTGTTCGAGATACTAGAATGACAGAAGAGGGATTATAGAGTTATAAAAAGAGAATCACGATCGCATACAGAAACAAAGGTGAAGGATTTAGTGGAGATAAGGACGTTAACTCCGGCAGGAGGAAGGGGTTAGATACAGCGAGTGGAAGAGCGAGTCTAACAAGATGCCACACTGCCTCGCTATCTCGGCCTGTTTATCTGTGAAACTAATCATTCGCCTGGGTGTTTAGCGCGTCGCGCGCCGCTGCAGCCCTCCGAGTGAGCCGCGGGCAATTACGTATGCCGGGAGTCTGGGCCGATCCCCGCGCGAAATACGCGACGCTAATTCGACGCCTGCGCATCGCGTCGTCAGCCTATCCTATCCGGCTCTTGGCCTAAGCCGCCGTTCCCGGAAAGATCGGCTGCCGCCCATTCTTGGCGGTTGCCTGGGGCGGGGGTGCGCCAGCCTCCTTCCTCTCCCCTTTCTTTCGTCTACCGAACAGCGCAAAAGTTGCTGTACTCGCGTCGCAGAAACGGCTCCAGGCTAAGGAAACGACCAAACTTCTCACAGAGTCTTCTCCGCAGCACCCAAATGGTATTTATCGCCTACTCTTATCCACGTCTTGAGCTTAGCTATATGCTACATATCGGTATTCATGCGACAGCATGCTAATCAATATGGTCCAAAGCGGCACTCATAAAAACGTGTTTTGCGATGCTCGTATCTCGGGTTCTATTGGTGATGGAAAGATAGGCTCAAGTGTTTTGGATAGTCCTTGGACTATGGACCATCTGTACACCCAACAAAAGGATCGTCTGAGAGTCGGTATCTTACAGTACATGGTAACAGCAGGAATATTACACATTTCCTCTTGGTTATGAAATGGAGCAAGTCGGTTGGTCCTTTTTGCATTTGATGTGATCTATGGTGGGCTTGATGAGATTTATGGCGGTGTCATTAGTTCATTGGCAGTTCCTCGGAAAACCCCAAGTAAGCACTTTTTCCAATATTTTCGCCGCCACCAGAGGACTTCAACAGCTCGATCTCGACGAGCCTTGAAAAATTTTTTTACGTATTTATTCCTTTCCCAGATACAGAGGTTCAAAGTTTCCTACTCATACAAGTTCTATATCCACTTAAAAGTTAAAAAGATTGACTGAGAACGGCTCTGTCGGTATTGAACCAGTCATTTAATTAAACTGTTGGATATACCCTTGAATGACTGACTGACTGACTGAATGAATGAATGAATGAATGATGCATTCGAGTAAATTCATGGGTAGTTCCTGAGGATACCCTAAAGGAAAGCATTTTTTATCATTTATTTCCATTCCGCAGCTGAACAAACCCACTCGCAGATTCGAAGACGGCTATGCACAGCAAATGGCTGTAAATTGCACGATATATCCCTCAGATTTTCTAGACATATTTATCCGGTTTCGGGCTGCAGAGCTTCAAAGTTACCCTACCTATGCACGTAGAATGCGGAGTGATGCAAAAACGTATGGAGAAATACACTCCTGGAAATTGAAATAAGAACACCGTGAATTCATTGTCCCAGGAAGGGGAAACTTTATTGACACATTCCTGGGGTCAGATACATCACATGATCACACTGACAGAACCACAGGCACATAGACACAGGCAACAGAGCAGGCACAATGTCGGCACTAGTACAGTGTATATCCACCTTTCGCAGCAATGCAGGCTACTATTCTCCCATGGAGACGATCGTAGAGATGCTGGATGTAGTCCTGTGGAACGGCTTGCCATGCCATTTCCACCTGGCGCCTCAGTTGGACCAGCGTTCGTGCTGGACGTGCAGACCGCGTGAGACGACGCTTCATCCAGTCCCAAACATGCTCAATGGGGGACAGATCCGGAGATCTTGCTGGCCTGGGTAGTTGACTTACACCTTCTAGAGCACGTTGGGTGGCACGGGATACATGCGGACGTGCATTGTCCTGTTGGAACAGCAAGTTACCTTGCCGGTCTAGGAATGGTAGAACGATGGGTTCGATGACGGTTTCGATGTACCGTGCACTATTCAGTGTCCCCTCGACGATCACCAGTGGTGTACGGCCAGTGTAGGAGATCGCTCCCCACACCATGATGCCGGGTGTTGGCCCTGTGTGCCTCGGTCGTATGCAGTCCTGATTGTGGCGCTCACCTGCACGGCGCCAAACACGCATACGACCATCATTGGCACCAAGGCAGAAGCGACTCTCATCGCTGAAGACGACACGTCTCCATTCGTCCCTGCATTCACGCCTGTCGCGACACCACTGGAGGCGGGCTGCACGATGTTGGGGCGTGAGCGGAAGACGGCCTAACGGTGTGCGGGACCGTAGCCCAGCTTCATGGAGACGGTTGCGAATGGTCCTCGCCGATACCCCAGGAGCAACAGTGTCCCTAATTTGCTGGGAAGTGGCGGTGCGGTCCCCTACGGCACTGCGTAGGATCCTACGGTCTTGGCGTGCATCCGTGCGTCGCTGCGGTCCGGTCCCAGGTCGACGGGCACGTGCACCTTCCGCCGACCACTGGCGACAACATCGATGTACTGTGGAGACCTCACGCCCCACGTGTTGAGCAATTCGGCGGTACGTCCACCCGGCCTCCCGCATGCCCACTATACGCCCTCGCTCAAAGTCCGTCAACTGCACATACGGTTCACGTCCACGCTGTCGCGGCATGCTACCAGTGTTAAAGACTGCGATGGAGCTCCGTATGCCACGGCAAACTGGCTGACACTGACGTCGGTGGTGCACAAATTCTGCGCAGCTAGCGCCATTCGACGGCCAAGACCGCGGTTCCTGGTGTGTCCGCTGTGCCGTGCGTGTGATCATTGCTTGTACAGTCCTCTCGCAGTGTCCGGAGCAAGTATGGTGGGTCTGACACACCGGTGTCAATGTGTTCTTTTTTCCATTTCCAGGAGTGTATGCTGTAAAGTTATCATCAGAACTCTTCTCGAAACTTCACGTTACAGCACGGAAGCACAAGCATAATTCCTGTGCACGTAAAATCCGTTATGAGGTGTAGAATTAGTTTTGCGTTGTTTCAGTTTCACTCAAGTAAACTACCAAAATATTTATGACCCATCAAGATTTTTTTTTTTTTTTTTCATGTGAGCGACTTGTCAGCTGTGGCAGGGAAAAGAAGGGAACCAGCCAAAAAATGCTGCTATCGGAGCTCAAATAAGGCGAATAGGCTCCTCTTTACTAAAAACTGACTGAAAAAAACAAGGTACCAGCTGCCTTATTCTACCTTCCTCAGCACCTTTAAAAATTTTCGCTTGATCGTTGGCATGCAAACATTTTCTCGCTTTTTATACTGAGAGAGGAGAAGACAATGGCAGTGTTGTAGAGACGGAGAAATAAGAAATACTGGAAGATAATAGACAGCGTTTGTGGTATAGAAAGAACGTGGGAAACAAGGGCAATGTAAGGAAAAGAGATATACAGTAGCAGTGGAACATAGTAGACAATGAGAGAAGTTCTAGGAAAACATAAAGCAGACAGTGCCAGTGGGAGATGATTAAAAAGAAGGAGAAATTGACTGTGGGTGAAAGCCAGTGATAATGAGAATCACAGTCTATGACAATCACGACGGGGAAGAGAGAGATAGTGAAAGTGAGAAGAGACAGCAACAGTGGTTAGGAACGAATGAGATTGTAACAGTAAGAGAGAACTAGAAGAAGAAGCAACAATGAGAGGAAACAGTAGCAATAGGACAGAACAATGGGGTCTCTGGCTGTGACACAGGAGGCAGCGGCGGTTGGAGAGGCAAAAGAGGTGATGACAGTGTGATGGGGTTAGTGAGTGAGTGAGAATGGGCAGTTGGGACTGGGTGATCATGAGAGACGGATTAGTGGGTGTGAGCGAGCTACAGTTACGGCAGGGTGTGAGAGTGACAGATGTGTTGCATGTTAAAAAGGGCGAGAATATGTCCACATGCAAATATCTTTGAGAAAATTTTTAAAGGTGCTGAGGAAGGTAGAATGAGACGGCTGGTACACTGCTTTTCAGAGTCTTTTAATAAAGAGGAGCACGTGCGCCTTTTTTGTGCTCCGATAGGAACATTTTCCGCTGGTTGATGTCTGTTAGTAAATACCTTTGTCACTTATAATTTGCAACAAACGTCTTTCTTTACTTCTTTTCCTATGATTATAATTACGAAGATTAGATATTTAACAGTGGCAACACATTTCAAGTCCGGGAAGAATAGTGGATTGGACAGTACACTGCAAGCATATCGCAAGACCAATCGACTGAACAAATCAGTCACAGACTGCGCTGTGTGCATCCATGCATTGTTCTGCAAAATGATGCATGGGTTCAGTAAACAGTTTCGCCGCTACTTTCTCAAAGTTGGTTATAGGATGTGTCCCAAAAATGACCAGTAATGCATCGAAAGGGTGATCTACCCATGGGGAACGGTATGCGTTAGGATAAGACCAGCACAGTTATCCAACGAGATAAGACATACCTTTCCCATTGCTGTAATTCCGACTAACTTTGTTCGTCGTGGTGACAGACAGATTCCATTAATTTGATTGGTTTTTCAGGTGCCGCGCGTACGACTTGGCCGATATCTCATCAAGTGAATTGATATGGCGTTAGAGTGAGTCTTCCCACGTTCGTAGCTTTGCAAGTGAATACTACCAGAGTCGCATTCTAGGAATTTCTACATTGTCATCAAACTAAACGGAACCTATTGCAGAGCAACTTTTCTCGTTCTCAAGAATGCCTTCAGGGTGTGAAGCAAAGGCGCATGCATTAATCTTCTCTCTTGGGACATTTCACCAATCGCTTGGCGTCACAGTTCAGTAACGAAGTAATGGCAAACACTTCTTCACTGACATGGGGAAGACATGGCCGACGAATGTCTGCCATATTCTGACGCCTTTGTTGAAAACTTTGACCCGAAATGCTACGCTTCTGTGAGGCAATACAGATTCCCCACAATCCTCTTGAAGACCTTAACAACACTCTTGTGTTGTACATCCTATCGCACCTTTATGTCCAACTCCATAGGGTCGCGCCGGATTAGCCGAGCGGTCTGAGGCGCTGCTGTCATGGACTGTGCGGCTGGTCCCGGCGGAGATTCGAGTCCTCCTCCCTCGGGCATGGGTGTGTGTGTTTGTCCTTAGGATAATTTAGGTTAAGTAGTGTGTAAACTTACGGACTGATGACCTTAGCAGTTACGTCCCATAAGATTTCACACACACAACTCCGTAGGTCTTGTTTTGAAAACAACATGTCAGGACTACATTACATTGAGCGCTGTACGAGACTCTCTTCATGTCGAACAGCGCATGCACGAGATATGGGAAGAAAAGAGTCCACCATATGCGCTGGAATAACGTAGGTATGGCGCAAGGAGACATTATTTGCATTCGTTACGTCACGTCCCAGCTCTATGTCTGTGTTCCCATCATTAAAATTACAACTCACATATTTCATATCTCTCCGTTACCGTTATTTCACTGCAATATGTGTGTATTTTCTCTCCTGAAGGTTTTAGTTGTTACTTTCATCATCTGTACGAAGAAAAACATTTCTGTAGGTATCCTCCTGTCCTGTCAGCCCTTTTGTATGTATTTTTAGTGCAACATGTTCACGTAAATTTATGGAGCCATGAACTGACTGAAGAAAAGATGGGCCCATAGGAATCGACATATAATGAAGCAAACAAAAGCATTTTCAAGTAAACAGGGAAGTTAAGCAGGTGCGATGTGCATCTCAGAAGATTTGACAAGGGTGGAATTATTATTATTCACGTTTGGGCCCTACTGGACCACGCGAAGTACAATCACGGGGCATTCAGTTATTTTCTTTTAGACTTTCTCTCTGCCCAAATTGCTTTCATTCTCTCGGAATGAGCTCTTTTCCTTTCATCAGACCATGTGGTTCCAGTTTTCTTTGGTTTTTCAGCTTGACCAACTACCCAGTCATGAATTTTTTTCCTAAATAATTTTCTGTCTTGAATTTCATCTTGTTTTATATCTGCCTCTTTCATGTCCTCTTTTATAGCAGCAATCCATTTTATTGTCTCAAATTTAGCTTTACTTCGATTTTCGTAGAATTCCACTACTTGTTTAGTTAGTCTGGTAGCATCCATTCTTTTAATATGCCCATAAAATTTTAATCTGCGTTTTTTCATATCTGAATATATGCTGGTGTATTGTTGAATTTCACTATTTGCTCTTAGCCTGTATGCTCCTTCTTCAGTATATTTTGGACCTAGAATTTTTCTGATTACTTTTCTTTCTCTTTTTTGGATTTCTTGAATGTCCTTTTTTCTGTTTAAAATTAGCGTTTCAGCCCCATAAAGGCACTCTGGTTTTATGACCGTGTTGTAATGTCTCAATTTAGAGTACCTCGAGAGACATTTTTTGTTGTAGATGTCTTTTGTAAGTCTAAAAGCTGTCTCCATCTTTTGACAACGAATTTCATTTCCAATTTTTTCTAGACCAGTCTCTGAGATTGTTTCACCTAAATATTTGAATTGCGAAACTCTTTTGATTTTTCCATACTTAGTTTCCAAAAGTTTGGGTGCCAGTTTGTTGCTAGTCATATACTGTGTTTTTTCAAATGAGATTTGGAGACCTACTCTTTCTGCTGTTTCTTTAAGGATTTCTATTTGTTTCTGAGCAATTTGGATGTCCTGCGTTAGAATAACCAAGTCGTCTGCAAAGGCCAAACAGTCTATTCGAATATTTGTTGGTCCTAATTTCACTGGTTGGTCAATTTTGAACTCCAATTTTCGTTCGCGCCACTCTTGTATTACTTTTTCTAGAACGCAGTTAAATAGCAACGGAGAGAGTCCATCACCTTGCCTCACGCCTGTTTTTATTTCAAAGGATTCTGAAATTTCTCCTCTGAACTTTACTTTTGATTTTGTACCAGTTAGCGTGTCTCTGATAATTAATTTTACATTAATTTTTCTATGTGGTCTCCTGAAAGCAGTTGTTAATATGCTTTACAAATGTTCGTCAAGAACGTTATTGCAGAAATGTATCATCTCTGGTGTAAAGGGTGATGAAGGTGCTGATGCGTAGACTTCATTATCATCTCATTGGACTTGTCTCTGGGAATGATCAGGTAAAAGTGTCAACAATGCACGACCTCACACCTCTAATGAATTTCTATTCTGTATAGTTGGTCTGTTTCATGCCTTCCTGGTAAAGATGTTTTTGTAATGGCCACTTTGTTCCCGTATTTTACGGTCTTAAAGGCGAACCGTTCGTCGATTGTGAGGATGGACCGTAGGTGGGAAGATCCTTTCCTAACACAGTGCAGTTCTCATATTGTCTTCGGTGGTAAAGGGAGGCGTCCATCATCCTCTATACATATCCAGCACAGTGAAGATCCCGTTCGACTGCATGTCTGAGTACTTGGATGTCTCCACACTGGTCTACGACGATCATCAGACATTATAGAAATCTTGCACTCGTTGCTGAGGGGAACACGATGCTACTAAACGGCGGTGTTGGCGCACTGTCTCATTCAAGACAGCACTCCCAAATGGCTCTCTTTATATCTTCTCAAGTAACCTATGAACCATAAAATCTAGAAATGGCAGTTGCTGGTCACAAGGGACGTCGAAAACCGACACACACGGACCGATACCTGCACAAACTGTCAAACCACCACCCGAGCCAGAAAAGGGGCATGATTAGTACGCTCGTAACGAGAGCAGGACGAATATGTGAGCCGCAACACCTCAAACGAGAAATGCAACACCTGGAAACTGTCCTGAGGAGCAATGGGTACTCCACAAATTATATTAGAAGTGTAACAGTGCCAAACACTCGGCGAAGTAAGGAACCAGAAAAAGAAATGTCGGTTACGGCCTTTCTGCCATACATTCCCAGAGTGACGGACAGAATCGGCCGCATATTGCGCAAACATGGCGTAAAGACGATTTTCAAACCGACAAGGAAGATCAAAGAGTGTCTTAGATCGGCGAAGGAGAAAAGAGACCCACTTGCAATGTCGGGAATATACCGTATACCATGCACATGCGGAAAAGTTTATGTCGGAATGACTGGACGATCCATCAACACCAGGATCAAAGAGCATAAGCGACATTGCAGGTTGGGGCAGGTGGAGAAATCGGCCGTGCCAGAGCACGCACTGAATGAGACCGACCACGTAATAAAATTCGCCGACACGGAAGTTCTGGCTGTAGAGAAGCATTATCACACGCGCTTGTTCAGAGAAGCTGTAGAAATACAAAAACACGCGAACAGTTTGAACAAGAAAGAGGAAAGCCTTAAGGTCAACGGATCTTGGCTTCCCGTACTGCAGCGAACGACCGTCGCAGGTAACAAGAGGAGAACCGCACCGGAAATGACCGCGGAGAAGCCCTCGGACGTTGGCGCGCCAGGTACATATAGTCTGCGCCCGCGAGCTCGGCTCCAGTTCACCACCGGCAATGGAGGGTGAAGCTTTGACAATGCCAGCCACTCGTGCTGGCGAAAAGTCAGAAAAATCATTAGATGAACGTCGGCCGAAGAACCCGAGACAGAAGCCAATAGGCTAATCTCTTGTGTTTCAAATACTGTACATTCTAAGACGGAAGAAAACAACGACGTACATCGAAGGAGTAAACCTAATCGGTCGGAAATCGGTAGATGTGATACACACGTACAGACAGACAAATTATGAAAATTTCAAGAAGGAATTATGATTTATTTAAGACAAACATCTGTAGAAATAGAGGAAGTCAATAATGCGATGCTCCATCTCTGGCTCTTATGCAAGCAGTTATTCGGCTTGTCATTTATTGATGGAGATGTTGGATGTCCTCCAGAGGGATATAGTACCTAACGGTCACGTCAGATCATCATATCTGCGGGCTGGTTGAAGGCCCTGTACATAATGTTGCAAACATTCTCAACTAGAGGGAGATGCAGTGACATTGGTGGTCACGTTAGGGTTTGGCAAGCCCGCCCTCCTAGCCGCGCAGTCTAACGCGCCGTTTCCCGAGCGGGAAGGTGTGCCAGCCCCCGGCACGAATCCACCCGTCGGATTAGTGTCGAGGTACGGCGTGCCAGCCAGCCAACGGATGGTTTTTAAGGCCTCGGCGAATGCGGGCTGGTCCCCTTATTCCGCCTCACAAGGGAACCTCCCCATCGCACCCCCCTCAGATTTAGTTATAAGTTGGCACAGTGGATAGGCCTTGAAAAACTGAACACAGATCAATTGAGAAAACAGGAAGAAGTTGTGTGGAACTGTGAAAAAATAAGCAAAATATACAAACTGAGTAGTTCATGGGAAGATAGGCGACATCAAGGACTCTAAGAACACAGGAGCGCCGTGGTCTCGTGCTAACGTGAGCAGCTGCGGAACGAGAGGTCCTTGGCTCAAATCCTCCATCGAGTGGAAAGTTTAATTTTTTTATTTTCAGTTTATGTGACAAACTATTGTGTTTTCATCACTTTTTTGGGAGTGATTATCACATCCACAAGAAAACCTAAATCGGGCAAGGTAGAAGAATCTTTTTGCCCATTCGCCAAGTGTACAAGTTAGGTGGGTCGGCAACATATTCCTGTCATGTGACGCACATGCCGTTACCAGTGTCGTATAGAATATATCAGATGTGTTTTCCTGTGGAGGAATCGGTTGACCTATGACCTTGCGATCAAATGTTTTCGGTTCCCATTGGAGAGGCACGTCCTTTCGTCTACAAATCGCACGGTTTTGCGATGCGGTCGCAAGACACAGACACTAAACTTATTACAGTGAACAGAGACGTCAATGAACGAACGGACAGATAATAACGATGTAAAAATAAAGAAAGTAAAATTCTCACTGGAGGGAAGACTTGAACCAAGGACCTTTCGTTCTGCAGCTGCTCACGCTACCACGAGACCACGGCGCTCCTCAGCTCACATTGTCCATGATGTTGCCTATGTGGCCCATGTACTACTCAGTTTGTATATTTTGCTTATTTTTTCACAGTTCCACGCAACTTCTTCCTGTTTCCTCAATTGATCTGTGTTCAGTATATCAAGGCCTATCCACTGTGCCAACTTATAACCAAATCTGAGGGGGGTTCGATGGGGAGGTTCCCTTGTCAGTTATACTACACTCCTGGAAATGGAAAAAAGAACACATTGACACCGGTGTGTCAGACCCACCATACTTGCTCCGGACACTGCGAGAGGGCTGTACAAGCAATGATCACACGCACGGCACAGTGGACACACCAGGACCCGCGGTGTTGGCCGTCGAATGGCGCTAGCTGCGCAGCATTTGTGCACCGCCGCCGTCAGTGTCAGCCAGTTTGCCGTGGCATACGGAGCTCCATCGCAGTCTTTAACACTGGTAGCATGCCGCGACAGCGTGGTCATGAACCGTATGTGCAGTTGACGGACTTTGAGCGAGGGCGTGTAGTGGCCATGCGGGAGGCCGGGTGGACGTACCGCCGAATTGCTTAACACGTGGGGCGTGAGGTCTCCACAGTACATCGATGTTGTCGCCAGTGGTCGGCGGAAGGTGCACGTGCCCGTCGACCTGGGACCGGACCGCAGCGACGCACGGATGCACGCCAAGACCGTAGGATCCTACGCAGTGCCGTAGCGGACCGCACCGCCACTTCCCAGCAAATTAGGGACACTGTTGCTCCTGGGGTATCGGCGAGGACCATTCGCAACCGTCTCCATGAAGCTGGGCTACGGTCCCGCACACCGTTAGGCCGTCTTCCGCTCACGCCCCAACATCGTGCAGCCCGCCTCCAGTGGTGTCGCGACAGGCGTGAATGGAGGGACGAATGGAGACGTGTCGTCTTCAGCGATGAGAGTCGCTTCTGCCTTGGTGCCAATGATGGTCGTATGCGTGTTTGGCGCCGTGCAGGTGAGCGCCACAATCAGGACTGCATACGACCGAGGCACACAGGGCCAACACCTGGCATCATGGTGTGGGGAGCGATCTCCTACACTGGCCGTACACCACTGGTGATCGTCGAGGGGACACTGAATAGTGCACGGTACATCCAAACCGTCATCGAACCCATCGTTCTACCATTCCTAGACCGGCAAGGGAACTTGCTGTTCCAACAGGACAATGCACGTCCGCATGTGTGCCGTGCCACCCAACGTGCTCTAGAAGGTGTAAGTCAACTACCCTGGCCAGCAAGATCTCCGGATCTGTACCCCATTGAGCATGTTTGGGACTGGATGAAGCGTCGTCTCACGCGGTCTGCACGTCCAGCACGAACGCTGGTCCAACTGAGGCGCCAGGTGGAAATGACATGGCAAGCCGTTCCACAGGACTACATCCAGCATCTCTACGATCGTCTCCATGGGAGAATAGCAGCCTGAATTGCTGCGAAAGGTGGATATACACTGTACTAGTGCCGACATTGTGCATGCTCTGTTGCCTGTGTCTATGTGCCTGTGGTTCTGTCAGTGTGATCATGTGATGTATCTGACCCCAGGAATGTGTCAATAAAGTTTTCCCTTCCTGGGACAATGAATTCACGGTGTTCTTATTTCAATTTCCAGGAGTGTATGTCGGCGATTGCTGCGCAAACAGTGTCAACATGTATGCGTACAGCATAATTATTCTGCCACTCAAACATTGGGGTTACACTCGTCTGGGATGAGACGTTCCTGGTGTGTGTGTGGGGGGGGGGGGGGGGGGGGGCACTGGGGGCTGAACCGCACAATAGCCCTGGGTTCGGTATGGGGCGGCGGTGAGGTGAGTGGACTGCTGCAGCCTGTTTTGGGGTTGTGTACCGCCCAGGGCTATGCCGGAGACGAAGCCTCTCCGTCGTTTCTAGGTCCCCAGTACAATACATAGATACGTAGGGTTTGGCAAGCACCAAAAGCAACAGCACAAGCTGTCTCGTGTGTGGGCGGGCATTATCTTGTTCAAACGTAAGACCGGATGGCTTGCCATGAGGGGCAACAAAATATCGTAGACGAATAGAATATCATAGACGAACCGCTGCGCTGAAAGGGCATCGCGGATGACAGCCGAAGAGGCGCTGCCATGAAACGAAATTGCACTCCAGACCGCACACTTGGTTGTCGGGTCTTATGGCGGGCAACAGTCAGACAGGTATTCCACTGCGGTCCGTGGCGTCTCCAGATACTGTTTGCTGGTCATCAGCGCTCAGTTTGAAGTTGGGCTCACCACTGAAGACAGATCTATTCCAGGCAATGAGATGCCAGGCCGAAGAGGAGTCCGGAGGCGTCCCAGACAGAGGTGGGATACCAACCTGATTGTCGCCTACTGTGCATGCCGACAACCTGGCCTGAATGCCTGGTGTGCCGTTTCTTTCCCTAGCAGGAACACTTTGGTTGTCATCAGAGGCACTGTTATAGTTAAACGTTACGTCGACGTCATACTATGCACCGTTTTGTTGCCTTTCATGGCACGACATACTGGGCTTACAAAATTCTGAGGTAGTGCCCGCCCGCATTCAGCGAGTTTTCTACTCCTAGTCTTCGTGTTTCCCAAACACTTTCTTAGAATGACGTAAAAAAGTCCGTTTTAACAATATTTTTAATTCCAAAAAAATCAGAGCATTGGACTCTGTGAGATTTTAAAAATTATCTATCACTCCTCACATTCTAATGTAAATATCTAACACTCTATCGACATGCTAAAAATGATTTACGACCAGCAGCTTTTCGGTTCAAAAATGGTTCAAATGGCTCTGAGCACTATGGGACTTAACTGCTGAGGTCATGAGTCCCCTAGAACTTAGAACTAATTAAACCTAACTAACCTAAGGACATCACACACATCCATGCCCGAGGCAGGATTCGAACCTGCGACCGTAGCGGTCGCGCGGTTCCAGACTGTAGCGCCTAGAACCGCTCGGCCACTATGGCCGGCAGCTCTTCGGTGCTATTACTTAAAATTTATCTTATTAAATATTTGGTCTCATGTAACAAAACATGCACTTTCGATTACAACATGTGACTGGTTAATGCTTCATACTGCATTTCATATCAGTTATTTTACATGCCTTTGGGAAAGAGGTCCATTTCCAAGTGTTCGGAATACTGACTCACGAATTTCACTCTCGTGCTAGTAATATATTTCTTGCGCAATTTGTGTTTATCGTAACCTCTTACCATTGATCGTTCTCGATACGATGAATCGGCTTCTTTGTAGTGACGTGTGATCACTTGCAGAAGATCTTAAACGACACCAGATGACCGCCCAATTCGAGCTGAGGTGGGACAGATTGTTACGGCAACACAATATCTCCGTGAGGATCCTCGACGGATCCCTTTCTGACCTTTTTGCTTGACACTCTGCGATGTAAACCTGTATTTACCACTTCCCATCGACATAATGTGAACATACAATAGTAAATTTAAAACGAATTTAATTTCAGGCTGATACGTGGTACTTACTGGAATTAAGGAAAACATGGAAGGGTGGACCCACCAATATAATTTCCTTCTCACACAACCTGTGTATTTAACAATACATAAGCTTTTAATCTTTGCAAAAGAAATCTGAAGCGCTGTGTTGAGAAACAGCAAACAATATGACAATGATTACAAGACTGCTGACCTGCAGCCCGCCCGTTATGGGGCTTAACAGCGGCGTTGTCTACGGCGCTTGACACAGTCTAACTTATTAACTGCCCTTCTGCAACACATGAAAACTATATAACAACCATTGATGACAAGAGTGATTCAGTTACTCAAAAGTGATGACTTAAGCTTTAATTTGAAGGCTGTATGTCGAAAGGTTTGGGATTAAGATGCGCCCCTGTGCTTAAATGTTAAACAGATTAGCAAATAATATAACGATCATAAAGCTTACGTCAAAGAAACCGAGCTCTTAATTTCAATCAGCAACCAAGGTGCGACTGGATCCCAACCCGTCCCTTCTGAAAATTTTATTCTGACTAAGCCCTGGTGACAGTTGGCTGTTAATATTTTAAAAGTTAAACTGAGTGTCAGTTAATAAGACCGCTCTGAATGAACGTCTTAAAACATTACTTGTGAACACCTATTACAAGTCAACTTACTGGGTGTAACCACAAGATCCAGCAAATATACACCAACAATGACCCGCTCTTTCAAACACAGAAACGGACAGCTTAGTACAACAGGTTGTTCAGATTATAGCTAATGACTGACAAATGCAATTACAATCAAAGAATTGAACTGGTTAACAGCTAAATCTAACCACAAGGTCCCTCTTTTGTTTAACGGCAACCTGTGCCTTACTACAATTGTTCCGGCTGTATTTACGACCAAGAGCTGTTTCATTAGAACATTAATGAACGGCTACAAACCACAAAGGAAAGGCAATATAATAGCGGGACAAATTTTCAAACGACCACTAGTGTCTTAGTACAATACTACTGCCTATATTTACGACCAAAGAGATCTCCCAGCAAACGTCTGTGGGTCGGGTACAAACCAGAAAATAATAAGGAGGGCAAGTAGACAAAGAAGCAAATCATCACGATGATTACAGAATGTTACTCCCCTTTATCAGCAATCATTTCAATTGATCCACGGTGTAGTTGTTTTACTGGTACCAGGTCGTATGTTCTCAGTCACAGTTGGGAAATTTTGTAAATGCGTGTCATTTTCCTTAGAATCAGGGATGAGTCGTTTTGTAACTGTTCACCAGATGATGTTGAAGAAAATGGCATGGAAGAATGTTTCACGCTGCTTTTCTTCCTCGGAATGTCGGCCTGCTGCTTGTAGTCGACGCTAACCCCGGTGAAGTACTTCGGTATCTTCGCTCTGCGCAGGCCCTCCTTGAGCAGCTCGTGGCTTCGGCCGCTCGAACTCGTGACCATCTCTTGTCGCGACTCTACCGCCAATCCCCAATTTCGTGCCTCCATCTCCGCCCAGCGAACCCCATATATACATCGGCAAGCAAAGACCTTCTAAGGGCACAGTCCACAGATACCAACTCTTCCTTATAGATATTGGCAATGGGCCCGCAACAGGGATAATCGATACTACACCTGAGTCAGTGGCGCCAAACAGAACAGTCCACTAGCTCAATGGCGTCACGGCTCACAGACCGAACCAGAATTATGTGTTTATGTAACTGTTTCTAGCGTCCCACATGGCTGCAAACCTGACAAATTTTTGCGCTGTGACACACACGTGGAGAGACCTCAGCAGCTGCGCACACCATTCCTATACAAAGAAAGTTTAACGGCAGGATAATCATGTTTCCAACCTCGGAGTAACACAGTATATTTAACTACGATTACAGTGATGTTAATTACAGATCTACTGCATTTTTGATTTACAAGTCCAAACACTTAATCTGCAAATTTATACATTAATATGAATTTTCCTCAGCCATCTGGGCACATCGATGCCGATCTGTTGTCTACATACAGTAGCATCAGATGGTGCGACGGATTATTATTGACATCTTCCGACCAGATAAATTAAGACGGCGTAAATCAGTAAGGTTTGATACCTTTCGGCGTATGGCTCTTGCGCACCGCATTTACAGCAGCAGTTTGAGGATCGGTTGGCGCCACAGTGACACAGTAACTGTTACAAATCGGTTACTTCAAGGACAGCTCAGAGCAAGACGCGCTATAGCGTGCATTCCACTGACCACAAACCACAATCATTTGTGAATTGAGTGGCGTTAGGCGAGACCCGTTGAAGGTCAAGGTAGAGGTCTGTTGTGTTTTCTGATGGAAGATGCTTCTGCAACGGTGTCAGTGATGGCTGTGTGTTGGATAGAAGGCCAGTAGAATGCTTGCAATTAACCTGCCTGCGATCTAGACACACCGGACAATACACCCGGAGTTCTGGCCTGGAGTGCGATTTCGTAAGACGGTGGGAGGACTCTCATGGTTATCCCACGCATTATATGTACAAATTTGTACGTCAGACTCGCGATTAAGGCTGCTGAGCTGGCATTCATAAACAGCATTCCAGAGGGCGTTTTCCAACAGGATAACGCTCGCCCACGTGCCGCTGTTATAACCCGACATGCTCTACAGAATGTCGACATATTGCCTTGACCTGGTCGATCAGCAGATCTGTCTCCAACCGAGCACATATGGTACATCATCAGACGACATCTCCAGAGTCATCCACAGACAGCATTTACCGTCGCTGTATTGGTCGACCACGTGCAACAGGAATGGAACTCCAACCCACAAACTGACATCCAACACCTGTACAACACGCTGCATGCATATTTGCTTGCCTGCATTCAACATTCTGGCGGTTACACCGGTTATTATTGTACCAGCAGTCCACATTTCCAGTGGCTTACCTCTACATTAATTATTTTTTGGTGTTGCCATTTTCCGGCAGTGTATTAGGACTGTAGGGACGTCATCGTATATCTAGACGGTTTTCTCGTGCTGTTGTTATACCTGTGCCACGACAGGTTGCCCACCCTTAACTCCAGAAGCTCGTGCCACCCACGCCTCTAAAATCCGCAGGAGCAGTCATCGCAAGCATAGTAGGACAGCGTGGTAGTAGATTCGTCGAGAAAACTGTCAACAATTCTAAGACCATCGAACATTGACTTCCTTCTGATTAAAATCAAGCAGTACTCCACGGTTTAAAAAAGAATGTGAGTTAACAAAATTGTGATGTAAACTGACAACTATTTCTATATTTACTTATTCATCTTGCCATTCGGTAAACCGCAAGGTTCTGCCTTCGATGGGATGTAACTTTTAGCACGAGGTGATAAATTAGCTTTCGTTAAATTTGCAACCATATTTACTTTATTTTCTAGATCCACGTCATCGTCAAGCAGTGACATGACAGAAACTTCATCATTCATATACCAGAAATGCCTTATCTTATGTAAAGCTGCTTTTGAGATGGTAATGTAAGTATTATTGTAAGTCTGCATTTACTGTTAAATTACGTTGGAACTATGGCTTGGGTAGCGTTCTCGCTTCCCGCGCCCGGGTTCCCGGGTTCGATTCCCGGCGGGGTCAGGGATTTTCTCTGCCTCGTGATGATTGGGTGTTGTGTAATGTCCTTAGGTTAGTTAGGTTTAAGTAGTTCTAAGTTCTAGGGGACTGATGACCATAGATGTTAAGTCCCATAGTGCTCAGAGCCATTTGAACCAGCCAGCTATGGCTTGACGTAGATAAACAGGCAAACGTCTAATAGCGCTGGCTTATCGCTGCTCGTAATTTTGAACTGAGCACAAAGTAATGATATTTTTAGAGAATAAATAACACTCCCCATCCATCGAACTTGGTGCACGGCACCTGGAGGTCGAATCTTAAATTTTCTCTGTGAATCCCACCTAAAAATATCAACTCTGGATTGTCATGTCTGACTATTTCTTTGCTCCTTTCAGTTCGATAAAACTAAAGCAGATTGTCAATTCCGGAAGCAGTTAGGTGCAATTCGAGCTTTTCTTTATAGCACTGTGTTTGATCAGGATCGACATCTTTCCAGTTACCACGGAAGTTTTTGAAGTGTGGAATATCAGGATTTGTTGTCACTTGACTGACTTTTACTTCGAACACTTTTTTCAACATCAATTCATTCAGGTATGATGGCAAACAAAAATAAGAAGATTCCTATTACGTCTTTGTTCAGGTAGCACAGAGGCACTATATATATAACCTGTATTTGAAACCGTAGTATCACAAGAAAGACACTGCAATTTATCTCCGAGATTCGAATCTACAATCGTAATCCAAACAGGCTTCGCCTTTTCCCATCCTGAAGAACTTTCTAACCTCAGCACATCAATAAACTATTCCTTTTAACTATCGGAAGATGACGTTCCTCTAATTTCCGATCATGTAGAACAGGGAACAGTTTGCAATCGCAGTGAACAGTTACAACAACGGGTACCTAGTTCTGATAATTATATTTTGTAGTTTTATCACGCTCTTTCCGTTTTCCGTACGAATTCTTTGAATCAAGAACATACTTATAGGAAAGTAATCAGTACTACATCGAAGTGCCTCGGTGACAGCTTCAAGAATAAATACTGAATCTCTTAAATTTAAATGAAACCAATCAAGTGCATCTACTAATACTGAAGTAACGAAATTTTTCTGAGTAGTTGTTTTAGTGGTGACAGGTCGTATGTTCTCAATCAGAAATGGGAAATTTTGTAAATGCGTATCATTTTCCTTAGAATCATGGATGAGTCGTTTTGTAACGGTTCATTAGATTATGTTGCATGAATTGTCATGAAAGAATGTATCACGCTGCTTTTCTTCCTCAGTAGTTTTGAAGCGCGACCTTTCCTCTTTATTAGCCACATTTTGTCCACTCCTGCTAATTGACCAGGCCGACCACTCTCTCTCTGTCGCTGTAAAAGGATACTGTATTCATTCCATTCCATTAACTGAAGAGCATTGACATGTACATTGTCCAACAAATCATGTAACTTGTTAACAAACTCCTGTCGGCGCCGCTCATATACATTTGGCTTTTTTGTTTATTTTTTATAGCTTCCTCTAACCTTAACATCGGTTCCCTAGTTTCTTCATACGCTCCTGGAAATTGAAATAAGAACACCGTGAATTCATTGTCCCAGGAAGGGGAAACTTTATTGACTCATTCCTGGGGTCAGATACATCACATGATCACACTGACAGAACCACAGGCACATAGACACAGGCAACAGAGCATGCACAATGTCGGCACTAGTACAGTGTATATCCACCTTTCGCAGCAATGCAGGCTGCTATTCTCCCATGGAGACGATCGTAGAGATGCTGGATGTAGTCCTGTGGAACGGCTTGCCATGCCATTTCCACCTGGCGCCTCAGTTGGACCAGCGTTCGTGCTGGACGTGCAGACCGCGTAAGACGACGCTTCATCCAGTCCCAAACATGCTCAATGGGGGACAGATCCGGAGATCTTGCTGGCCTGGGTAGTTGACTTACACCTTCTAGAGCACGTTGGGTGGCACGGGATACATGCGGACGTGCATTGTCCTGTTGGAACAGCAAGTTCCCTTGCCGGTCTAGGAATGGTAGAACGATGGGTTCGATGACGGTTTGGATGTACCGTGCACTATTCAGTGTCCCCTCGACGATCACCAGTGGTGTACGGCCAGTGTAGCAGATCGCTCCCCACACCATGATGCCGGGTGTTGGCCCTGTGTGCCTCGGTCGTATGCAGTCCTGATTGTGGCGCTCACCTGCACGGCGCCAAACACGCATACGACCATCATTGGCACCAAGGCAGAAGCGACTCTCATCGCTGAAGACGACACGTCTCCATTCGTCCCTCCATTCACGCCTGTCGCGACACCACTGGAGGCGGGCTGCACGATGTTGGGGCGTGAGCGGAAGACGGCCTAACGGTGTGCGGGACCGTAGCCCAGCTTCATGGAGACGGTTGCGAATGGTCCTCGCCGATACCCCAGGAGCAACAGTGTCCCTAATTTGCTGGGAAGTGGCGGTGCGGTCCCCTACGGCACTGCGTAGGATCCTACGGTCTTGGCGTGCATCCGTGCGTCGCTGCGGTCCGGTCCCAGGTCGACGGGCACATGCGCCTTCCGCCGAGCACTGGCGACAACATCGATGTACTGTGGAGACCTCACGCCCCACGTGTTGAGCAATTCGGCGGTACGTCCACCCGGCCTCCCGCATGCCCACTATACGCCCTCGCTCAAAGTCCGTCAACTGCACATACGGTTCACGTCCACGCTGTCACGGCATGCTACCAGTGTTAAAGACTGCGATGGAGCTCCGTATGCCACGGCAAACTGGCTGACACTGACGGCGGCGGTGCACAAATGCTGCGCAGCTAGCGCCATTCGACGGCCAACACCGCGGGTCCTGGTGTGTCCGCTGTGCCGTGCGTGTGATCATTGCTTGTACAGCCCTCTCGCAGTGTCCGGAGCAAGTATGGTGGGTCTGACACACCGGTGTCAATGTGTCCTTTTTTCCATTTCCAGGAGTGTACAATTACCCACAGATTAGATCGATTTACGCGCCTTTTCCCAAAAGATAATACATCCGCGCATAGTGAGATTTGCACTGTCACTGACAGTTAAATTAACTTCACAGGTCTATTGACAAACAGTCAACATGGGTTTAGAAAACATCGTTCCTGTGAAACACAACTAGCACTTCATTCACATGAAGTGCTGAGTGCTATTCACAAGGGATTTCAGATCGATTCCGTATTTCTCGTTTTCCGGAAGGCTTTTGACACTGTACCACACAAGCGGCTCGTAGTGAAATTGCGTGCTTATGGAGTATCGTCTCAGTTGTGTTACTGGATTCGTGATTTCCTCTCGGAGAGGTCACAGTTCGTAGTAATCGACGGAAAGTCATCGAGTAAAACAGAAGTGATTTCAGGCGTTCTACACGGTAGTGTTATAGGCCCTTTGCTGTTCCTTATCTATATAAACGATTTGGGAAACTATCTGAGCAGCCGTCTTCGGTTCTTTGCAGATGACACTGTCGTTTGTCGACTAATAAAGTCATCAGAAGATCGAAACAAACTGCAAAACGTTTAGAAAAAATATCTGAATGGTGCGAAAAGTGGCAGTTGACCCTAAATAACGAAAAGTGTGAGGTCAAACACATGAGTGCTGAAAGGAACACGTTAAACTTCGGTTACACGATAAATCAGTCAAATCTAAAAGCCGTAAATTCAACTAAATACCTAGGTATTGCAATTACGAACAAATTAAATTGGAATGAACACATAGAAAATGTTGTGGGGAAGGCTAACCAAAGGCTGCGTTTTATTGGCAGGACACTTAGAAAATGTAACAGACCTACTAAAGAGACTGCCTACACTACCCTTGTCCGTCCCCTTTTAGAATACTGCTGCGCGGTGTGGGATCCTTGCCAGGTAGGACTGACGGAGTACATCTAAAAAGTTCAAAGAAAGGCACCACGTTTTGTATTATCGCGAAATATGGGAGAGAGTATCACAGAAATGATACAGGATTTGAGCTGGAAATCATTAAAAGAAAGGCGTTTTTCGTTGCGACGGAATCTTCTCACGAAATTCCAATCACCAAGTTTCCCCTCCGAATGTGAAAATATTCTGTTGACACCGACCTACATAGGGCGGAACAATCACCACGATAAGATAGGGGAAATCAGAGCTCGTACGGAAACATGTAGGTGTTCATTCTTTCCGCGTGCTATACGAAATTGGAATAATGGAGAATTGTGA
Organism: Schistocerca nitens; assembly: GCF_023898315.1. Lineage (NCBI taxonomy): Eukaryota > Metazoa > Arthropoda > Insecta > Orthoptera > Acrididae > Schistocerca > Schistocerca nitens. Next base: position 54,043,498 of record NC_064620.1, read on the forward strand.
AGGTGGTTCGATGAACCCTCTGCCAGGCACTTAAATGTGATCTGCAGAGTATCCATGTACCTGTAGATGTAGATAAAAGAAACGTTTCAGAACTTGTCATTAGCAGTAGTTTTGAACATTTTGTTTGATGTTTTACGGCACCTATTAAAAATAAAGTTTTTAGAACTTCTACGTATTTCCAGTGACATGTTCACTGACTGACAACAGTACGTTTACTGACAAGTTTTGCAACGTATCGACGCGGGAGCGCGCGTCTTCTTTACTTAGCAAGTACTGGTTCAAATGGCTCTGAGCACTATGGGACTTAACATCTGACGTCATCAGTCCCCTAGAACTTAGAGCTACTTAAGCCTAACTAACCTAAGGACATCACACACAACCATGCCCGAGGCAGGATTCGAGCCTGCGACCGTAGCGCCTAGAACCGCTTGGCCACACCGGCCGGCAGCAAGTACTGACAACCTTATATGTTTCGGTACAAGTCGGCACCGGTCGCCAACGTCCACGTTTCTGAAATTTTATTTTCAATCGTTTTGACATCGTTCAAATAAACTGAGGGGCTATGCATTAACAAACAAAACTTTCATTTTTCGGGACAACGGACAGTTTGGCTCTATGTGGCTGTCACCGATAATTCCAGCCCATGCCTTAATACTGATCGCTTGAGAATCTACATCTGCTCCCTCATGCATATTGTGGTAATTTATTGCGCACCATGAACAGCAACAGTAAAATGGTCTACATTACTGAACACTTCACGTAATGCATCATAAGTAGTAGGGCACGAATTTCAGCAGGTATTGGAGTCTTGACATTTAATTAAATAAAACTGCGATCTAGTTTTGTTCAATACACCTACCTTCTGTAGGAATATGAGTCTTTTGTTTATACACCCTGTACACATACGCAGTTATAAAACCTTACATTTTGAAGAGCAGTCCGAGTTTCCTAGAACGTTTGGGTCTCAAATCCCCTACAAGTTTTTTCTTGTACCGCTTACGAGGACGCTGTTCTTACAAGGGAACCTCCCCATCGCACCCCCCTCAGATTTAGTTATAAGTTGGCACAGGGATAGGCCTTGAAAAACTGAACACAGAGAAATCGAGAAAACAGGAAGATGTTGTGTGAAACTATGAAAAAATTAAGCCAAATATACAAACTGAGTAGTCCATACGCAACGTAAGCAACATCAAGGAGAGTATGAGCTTACGAGTGCCGTGGTCCTGTGGTTAGCGTGAGCAGCTGCGGAACGAGAGGTCCTTGGTTCAAGCCTGCTCTCGAGTGAAAAGTTTAATTTTTTATTTTCAGACAATTATCAAAGATCAGGCACACACACACAATAAACTTCGCTCTCCAAAGTTCCAGGACATGTTCGGATTTGCTTGGACATATGCAGTATTTGATGGTGTACACACGGAAAAATTTGAAAACGTTAAAAACATATGTTTTAACAGAGCACAGGGAAAACTGTGCGACTGTGAAACTGTTGCATTCATTTGTTGCAGTTTATGTGACAAACTCTTATGTTTTCATAACTTTTTTTGGAGTGATTATCACATCCACAAGAAAACCTAAATCGGGCAAGTAGAAGAATCTTTTTACCCATTCGCCAAGTGTGCAAGTTAGGTAGGTCGACAACATATTCCTGTCATGTGACGCACATGCCGTCACCAGTGTCGTATAGAATATATCAGACGTGTTTTCCTGTGGAGGAATCGGTTGACCTATGACCTTGCGATCAAATGTTTTCGGTTCCTATTGGAGAGGCACGTCCTTTCGTCTACTAATCGCACGGTTTTGCGGTGCGGTCGCAAAAACAGACACTAAACTTATTACAGTGAACAGAGACGTCAATGAATGAACGGACAGATCGTAACTTTGCGAAAATAAAGAAAGTAAAATTTTCATTCGAGGGAAGGCTTGAACCAAGTACCTCTCGTTCCACAGCTGCTCACTCTATCCACGGGACCACAGTGCTCCTCAGCTAGCATTGCCTTGATGTTGCCTATCTTGAACATAGACTACTCAGTTTGTATATTTTGCTTATTTTTTCATAGTTCCACACAACCTCTTTCTGTTTTCTCGATTGATCTGTGTTCAGTTTTTCAAGCCCTAACCACTGTGTCAATTTATAACTAAATCTGAGGGGGGTGCGATGGGGAGGTTCCCTTGTTAGTGTCTTCACCAGATAACGTAAGATCGGCTTTTGCCAGAGACACGACGCACACCAAGTGCTTAGCAGAGGCGATTGAGCTTGCTGCACAACCCACATCCCACAGCTTACAGGCCCACCCCCGCCGCCCCTGCCTCTGCTACTTACGTCTCTACTACCCACTTTGATTGTATTTGGAGGCGACTGCGGCGCGTTCCGCGTACGCGCATACCAAATGAACATGGCAGGCAATAGCGCAGCTCGCCCGCCTGCCTCTAACGGCGCCCGCGCCACTGTCTCTCTGTTTGCCGGGGCGGCATCTCGCAGGCGCCCCTCCACTGCAATGCCTCTGGCGGAGTAAACGGAAGCCCGCGAGAGTAAAGCCCGAGATCTCCCGCAAAACATCCCTCCCTACTCCCGCAGAACGTTTAATCTGGTGGAAGGTAACGCGAAGCGCTCAGTGTTTCGAGTGATATTGTTCGCAGAGTCTGCGGGAGGAATGACGGGGGCGTTTCAAAGAAATCAAAGCGCGGCTCTTCCAAGCAGCAGAAACTAGTCGAGTGACAACCCGTGTAATGTAAGAGACACTAACATAATGGAGGAGCGGAGTGCCTGAGGACACTGTATTATTTGTAACTGCATAAATTGGCGCCCACCTGTCAAACAGCTATAACTACAAACAAAAGGAAAAAATCCACCTCTTGTGATTGTAAGGTAATTTTTGCATTATTGAACTACCGGTAGCTGCTTATAAAAATGTGCATTTCATTACTGGGAGAACGTACTGCCACATTTGCCAATTCTATTACGAACAGAATGTAATCGCAACTCGTCTGATACACAACAACCCCAATCCACACAATACACCTGATAAACACAGCAGACCCAATTCCATGTTACACGGAATTATATGGTCATTAAGGGTTCAAGATGGCAGGAAGGCATTATTAGTACTGTATAAAGAAGTCAGAGTCAACCCTGACATTTTCAGGACGTGGGTAGCACACTCTCCGTGTTTTTGACGTATTTCCATCCAGACCAGCATATGTGTTGGTGAAAGGTTTCCATCTTATCCTAATTTTATTATGATAGTTACCAATGTCGACACAAACGTGGCAGGTACTTCTTCCTGATGACACAACTATTGTAATTAATTTGGTAGCAGAGATAAGAATACAGTAAGTTGTTAATAATAATTTTCATTTTATTAGTAATTGGTATAGCGTAGTATTTAGGTGGAGTGGATTAGGCCTTTGGGTTGTGCAGAAGTGGAGCGCAATTCAATAATTTTATTTTATTTAACGTCAGGCGAATAGAAATAAGCATTTACCAAAACAAAATATTGCTGTACACTGTAAAAGTCCTTGAATAGTGTTCTACACTATGTATCATTAAAACGAAACGTATTACGTTATTAAAATGTAAAATGCAACATATCTCTAGTAAACAGAACCTGGCCGACATCGTTAATAGTTTAGAATCACTGGCCCGCGGTGATAACCAGTCACAATACCTGAGACAACTTAAGTAGTAAAACACAACTCTCTTCTAAGCTGCCTACGGATATTTATTAATAAATTCTTGTACAATGACACAAACCACTGATTATTCACATAGAGAAAGTAACAAAATTCTCAGCAGAAGTGAATTAACAACTGAGTCATGCTCACCATGTGGTTAGGAGCAATACAGTTAATCACTCTCACAGTGTGTAGTTAGCAAATAGAACTGCTCCCACACACAGCACATACACAAACACCCCTGTGTTCCATTAATATACGACCTAAGTTTGTCAGATGTCAACTATGGACTTACGTGCTGAATATGTGGCTAGCAAACACACTCAGTCCGCCGCCTGGTTACCACACAGTGTGTTACATCAAGCATGAAACTTTCAGCTACAAAATCACTCAGGCAGTGCTCCTCTTGATGCGCATAAGCCACTTTCTCCACCTCCAACGGGAATGCTGTCTACCTAGCCACGACAAGACACAAAATGCTCCATCAGGCTGTTCTATACACACGCTGGTCATGCCCCACGTCTAATGTAGTAACATCCAGCTTACAGTGCTGCAGCGAACGTGTTCGCTATATGGCCTCATGGAGAAACGGAGCTACACGAGTTCCACGAATATTTGAACAATATGCACGGGAAGATACAGTTCACGCTGGAAGTAGAAAAGAACGGTGCTATCCCATTTATAGACGTCGAAGTGTACAGGAGAACGGAGGGCACACTGGGGTACAGAGTACATCGCAAGCCTAAACATATAGACATATATCTGCACGCCCAATCCTACCACCACCCAGCGCAGAAGAACTCTGTCATCTGTTCTTTGGCAATCCGTGCGCAGCGCCTAAGTGATGCTCAAAACATCACATCTGAGCTTAAAAGGTTACGCACAACGTTTCTAGCCAATGGCTACAGCCGTAAGTCGATAAACAAAACTTTGTCGACGATCAATAGCAAGAAAGATAAGCAAGAAATAGACAAATTGCAATCAACAGTGCGCTTACCTTGTATGAAAAACGTTACTGGCCGAATAGGCAAACACTTTCGCCGCGTTGGGTTGCAGCCTGTCTTCTATAGAGGTCGTAGGATCCAGGACGTGCTGGGCTCCACTAAGGACAAGGTGGATGCATTACACACTGCAGGCGTTTACAAGGTGGAATGGGGATGTGGAGAGGCATACATCGGCGACACTGGTAGGCCAATAGCAACGCGCATTCGGGAACACGAGCGTTCTATTCGTCTAGGGCAACACAACATATCCGAGTGGAAGCACACCAGCAAGACTGCGGAAAAGAAATAAAATTCAGCGAAGCCTGTGTGTTGGCCAACCAGCCAATTATGACGAAACGCAAAATCAGAGAGGCCATCGAAATACTTAAACACCCTACCTACATGAACAGGGGGGATGCACTCAGGCTTGCCCCATCTTGGCTGCCAGCAATCAGAGCCCAACAGATCGCACTGTCAATACGAGGCACGAGCACAACCGGCGAGTAACTGCCGCCGCGCGGCCGACGACCAGCAGTAGGTAAACAACAGCAAACTTCTCATTCGACGGTGACCACCAATCATGGTACATAACACAAGAGCCAATAGACAACAGGGGTCACGTTCTCCCTCCATCGCAATAACCTATTAAAAATAAAGTTCCCTCTCCTTCTTCCTTATCTGACCAATGAAACTACCTTTTTAAAACTATGACGTAATGGCACGCGCAGTGAACACTAACAACAAAATATGAAGGACACTGCATAGCTAGAACGCACCATTAGACCCAGAAGAAGGCCGCTGCAATCGTGGCCGAAACGTTGGTTTTCCTCCAGCAGCAGTAGTTTTTACATTATTACGCGGTACTATACCCAGAAAACTATTATGTCGACAACTACATTGTTTGGAAATTCGCCCAACGCTGTCTAGGTAAACACCTACTTGGTGTAATGTAGCTTGGCAGAGGTAGAGAGGCATTGTTTCAATGAGAATGGATGATTCGTTATGAAATAAAAAACTGTTTCTAAATGAATCAAGTACATAGGAGAAAAAAATTTAAAAATCTATCAATTAAGCTTCCCATTTTTTCTATTTACTGGTGATCCCTTTCGTAGTCATTTTTCTAGTTGCAGATCTTAAGTTCTTAGGCCTACTATCGACTACTTTGGTTTCTAATGTGACAACTTGAATGTGTCCTCTAGTAGAAGTTTTGAACACTATAGTGATTTCATAGGCATGGCCTAGTCGGCGGTGGTAAGTTCTTGTTTTCTTCCTTTGAACTGACTTACTCAACTAGTTATAGTCTGTGGTGGTCTTAGATTTACAGTGTATCTTGGCATAATTCACACGTACAAGTCATTTCTAGAAATGATACAAGTGATCAAAAACTTAAGAAAATCTCAGGTCGGCTGAGAAGTGAATTCCGAGCGCACCCATAATGTTGTAGTGTATTGTATAATAAATATAGCTGTTAAATTGCTAGAACGACTCCGTGGATATCCATTACTCAGATGGTGGTGGAGCAAAATGCAAAGAGTCAAATGCCCATCAACATCTAGGTGACCAGGGACTGCGCACTAGTTCCGATGGATGAATATTAAGAAAAGAATTACGCGTGATCTGCCAGTGTTTTGCTGCATTCAAGAAGAATTTAAATCAGGATTACGGGGCGCAGATTTGAGCCTCACTCTGCAGAATACGAATCCAATAACTTAGCCACTGCACCGGCTATCTTTCGTTTCTGTCAGACAGCTGCATGTGAAGACACATCTGCCGCAAGCGACACAGGCTGGAAGCTTTTTCTGAGAAGCTGCTTCTAACCAACCTACAAGAACAAAGTTTGTTATAAATATTGCAACCAATATCCCTCCACGTCCAGCATATCCACAGTTTATAATAGCAGAAAAATTCATTAACACTCAAATACACCAATTTGAATTCTTTTGAAACTGATTTACAGATACCATTCAAACAACACAGAAGTACTTTATTGTAATTTGAAAGTGGATGATGTTCAGATTTGAAAATGTAAGTAAGTCAAAGGATACTACACAGAAATATTAGTTGAGAAGGGAGTTACATAGTGTTGTAGACTATTCCCGATGTTATTCATGCCGTACATTGAGCAAGTAGTAGAGGAAACGTATGAAAATTTTGAGAAAGTATTAAAGTTCACGGAAGAGAAACCAGAACGTTGAGGTTTGTCGATGACATTATAATTCTGCTGAGACAGCAAATAACTTGGAAAGCATTTGAACGGGATATTGCCTTGGAAAGAGATTATACGAAGAGCATCAACAATGTATAGGAATTAAATCAGGCTGAGGTAATTAGCTTAGGCACTGAGACACTGAAACTAGTAAATGAGTTTGCCATTTAGGCAGCAAAGTAAGTGATGATGACTAAAGTAGAGAGAACATAATAAGCTGATTGTCTATAGCAGGAAGAGCGTTCCTGAAAAAGAGAAGTTAACATCGAATATAAATTTAAACGTTGGAAAGTTTTTGCTGAAGGTGTTTGTCAGAAATATAGCCTTTCGTGGAACTCAAACATGAATTGTAAGTAATTCCGTCAAGAAGAGAATAGAAGATTTCTAAATGTGCTGCTATGGAAGAATACTGAATATTAGATTGGTAGATCGTGTAACTAATGAAGAGAGGTTGTGAGTCTAATTGGGTAGGGAAGAAATTTATGGTGCAATTTGACTAAATAAAGGGACTCGTTTATAGAACACATTCTAAGGCATCGAGGCATTGTCAGCTTCGAACTGGAGGTAACTGTAGGAGGTATAAGTTGTAGCAGTAAAGCCTTCCTCTAGGTTGACCAGCCGATGTAACCTGCTGTACTTATTCGGAGAGGACTTGTACAGTGTAGAGTAGCGTGGAAGCTGCATCAAACCAGTCTTTAGACTGAAGACCAAACCAAACAATGAAGAGGCCTCGACAGAGGCCAAGTATTAGTCGACCACAATGTCACTGTACATGAGAGTGAGGGCGCTTCGGTCAGCTCACCGTGAATTTTTATGGTGATATTTCACGACAAGCTGAAACACTTGATCGCATTTTAGCGCTGGTGCTGCCTTTGGTCGGAGGAGCTCACAGTTTGCGAGGTCAATTCCGCGACTTGCGTCCTATCTTCAGTGTCCTCACTTATTTGGATCATGAATTTGGTTTTAACATGAGTTTTCGAGCTCCGTAGGTTTCGAAAAACCAATCTTCTGTTCAATTGAAGGTATCTACCACATGTTAGTAAAACAGTTTGTACTTTGGAGCACGTAACGTGCAATCCATTGTGGAATATAATTTGTTAGATTTTGCGGAGGTAATTTCCTTTCATTTAGCTTCAAGAAAACTGTCATATTTTTCTCAATTACGAATAAATATTCATTTTAATTGTGAAATAAATTATGTGAAATAACTACAGTGTTCAAAAGAATTGATTTGTTTCTCTCTTTTCTTTAGTTCTACAACAAATTGTCAGGTGACGCATAAGTATTAAATACGACCGATTTTTTCCCTCATAAGTAAATTTTTCACCATCGTGGCGACGTTCCGTTGTAAAGCAGGTGCATCGGTATGCAATAATATATGTGTGGTGGGAAATTTAACTAACTTACATAACAAAAATAGGTGAGAATTGCTCTGATTTATACGTAACAGCCGGCCGCGGTGGCCGTGCGGTTCTGGCGCTGCAGTACGGAACCGCGGGGCTGCTACGGTCGCAGGTTCGAATCCTGCCTCGGGCATGGGTGTGTGTGATGTCCTTAGGTTAGTTAGGTTTAAGTAGTTCTAAGTTCTAGGGGACTTATGACCTAAGATGTTGAGTCCCATAGTGCTCAGAGCCATTTGAACCATATACGTAACAGTTTTGGAATCACAGAGGATTTTCTGTTATTGTGATTAGCTATTTGATGGGTTAAGGAAATATGAGGTTTACACCACTGTACATAACGTTTGTGTTTTGAGTACGGGGTGTGTCAGGCAGATTGCATTGTCCATTCCCGAGCCCCTGCACGTCATGCTCAGAGCAACGATTACTACATGGGTAACATATAAGAGAATACTGCTATTTGTAAACCAAAATAACTGACGACAGCTTAAGTATATAGGCTGTTAAATGAAGAATTTAAAATGGGAATATTTTAACTCATAATATAAACGTATGCGTCACCTTGTATACTGAAGTGAAACATGGGCGACAAACAGCACAGTCAAGACGATATCACAGAGTGTTCGGAATTTCCCGTTTTACAGACTTCTAGGACATGTAGAGGGGGGTGAGTACATAATATTTCGTGTAGGAACCCTTGTCAGAATACGTACCGTTCCCGTTCTATGGCGATTTCAAGTCAGATGTTTAACTTACCTACTACTGCTTGAGAAAATGAAATAGGCGTAATGCAGTACAATTATTAGGTAACAATTCGAAAGGAAACATAACAAAACATCCATTAATCACTTAAGGGGCTCCGGAAAGGCTCAAAATCATGAAAAGTTCAATTTTTACTTTTTTGCGTTTTCTGAATCTGCAGACTATTACCTTTTAATAGATATATAATTTATTCAATTCCGAAGACTACAACTATTTTTAAATTTTTTTTGAAATGTGTTCTACATGGGCGTGACCCACTGAGGCGCTGTTAAACTGCTGTCAAATGGTGTTATTATTAACGTCCGCGTTCATCAGGTACATTTTAGTGATGTGAGATAAAGTATGTGTTGTGGCTAACCTGTGATGGTTCAATACATATCGCTGGTGTGATTGTCGATTGTTTCATGTTTATTTACTCTGTCGTTATCTCGAAAATATTCGTATTTAATTCTGTTTCTTGAGTCTCTGTTTTGTTGAAGTATAATAATGAGTAAAAGTAAAGTTATTAGAAATCCTCTGAAGGCTTTTAAGAAAAGGAGAAATGTTGGAAAGCCAAAGGTATTAAGAAATATGGGAATGAAGATAGGTTCTAACATGGTACGAGCGATGCTTGCTTTAGACAAGGAACGCCTTCGGGCTGCAGACAGGGCTGTAAAGAGTCTAGAAATACAAGCAAGAGTAAACAGGAGGAGGAACAAGAGGAAGCTGGAGGAGGAGTTTGCAGAGGATGAAGATAATCCATCCTATGGACCTGGAATGCACTAAAAAGTTAATCCAATCTTTGTCGCTCGATTCCCAAAGCTTTTATTTTCTCATACTTATTACATGTTTTCTAAGGATCTTCCAAACATATTTGTTTCAAACTTTCAGTAAATGTTACACAGTACCTTCTGCATAATTTAACACAGCCTTTTTCCAAAAAACTGTATATTTTTGAATATATAAATAAAAAATGTTGTGAATTTTCATTACAATTGAAAAAAAATCATCTTTAATAACTGAACTAAAATTTTGTAAAATCCCTGTGTTAAGTTGTAGCCCATATTCCAATAAATAATCTGTAAAAAGTTCAACTTCCTACCTCAAATACTTTTTGAGGAAAGATGTAATTTATAAGCGTTATTTTAACATTGCAAGTATAGGGCGTTCCGGAGCCCCTTAAGCATATTTCTCTGTGTTAACATTTAAATATTACGTGTTTACATAATTCCAAAAGAAGGAGAACCCAGAATATTGTTCGTACAGAACAATACCGATGCATTATAACAGCGGCTCGATATGGCGACCACCAGCGTTGTTATAGACGTTCTGCGTTCGAAGCATGTTCTGGTACACACTCTCGATCCCACCTAGTGTCCTTCTGTTTCTAGTGCAGAGGCCAGAACTCGTGCACTTCTGAATTAAAACCATCATAGAGCGGAAACGGTACGTTTCCGGACATGGGTTCCTATTCAAAGAATTATGTATTCACTCCCCTCTACTAATCCTACAGGGTTATTACAAATGATTGAAGCGATTTCACAGCTATACAATAACTTTATTGTTTGAGATATTTTCACAATGCTTTGCACACACATACTAAAACTCAAAAAGTTTTTTTAGGCATTCACAAATGTTCGATATGTGCCCCTTTAGTGATTCGGCAGACGTCAAGCCGATAATCAAGTTCCTCCCACACTCGGCGCAGCATGTCCCCATCAATGAGTTCGAAAGCATCGTTGATGTGAGCTCGCAGTTCTGGCACGTTTCTTGGTAGAGGAGGTTTAAACACTGAAACTTTCACATAACCCCACAGAAAGAAATCGCATGGGGTTAAGTCGGAAGAGCGTGGAGGCCATGACATGAATTGCTGATCATGATCGCCACCACGACCGATCCATCGGTTTTCCAATCTCCTGTTTAAGAAATGCCGAACATCATGATGGAAGTGCGGTGGAGCACCATCCTGTTGAAAGATGAAGTCGGCGCTGTCGGTCTCCAGTTGTGGCATGAGCCAATTTTCCAGCATGTCCAGATACACGTGTCCTGTTACGTTTTTTTCGCAAAAGAAAAAGGGGCCGTAAACTTTAAACCGTGAGATTGCACAAAACACGATAACTTTTGGTGAATTGCGATTTTTTGCTGCACGAATGCGTGAGGATTCTCTACCGCCCAGATTCGCACATTCTGTCTGTTTACTTCACCATTAAGAAAAAATGTTGCTTCATCACTGAAATCAAGTTTCGCACTGAACGCATCCTCTTCCATGAGCTGTTGCAACCGCGCTGAAAATTCAAAGCGTTTGACTTTGTCATCGGGTCTCAGGGCTTGTAGCAATTGTAAACGCTAAGGCTTCTGCTTTAGCGTTTTCCGTAAGATTTTCCAAACCGTCGGCTGTGGTACGTTTGGATCCCTGCTTGCTTTATTCGTCGACTTCCGCGGGCTACGCGTGAAACTTGCCCGCACGCGTTCAACCGTTTCTTCGCTCACTGCAGGCCGACCCGTTGATTTCCCCTTACAGAGGCATCCAGAAGCTTTAAACTGCGCATACCATCGCCGAATGGAGTTAGCAGTTGGTGGATCTTTGTTGAACTTCGTCCTGAAGTGTCGTTGCACTGTTATGACTGACTGATGTGAGTGCATTTCAGGCACGACATACGCTTTCTCGGCTCCTGTCGCCATTTTGTCTGACTGCGCTCTCGAGCGCTCTGGCGGCAGAAACCTGAAGTGCGGCTTCAGCCGATCAAAACTTTATGAGGTTTTCTACGTATCTGTAGTGTGTCGTGACCATATGTCAATGAATGGAGCTACAGTGAATTTATGAAATCGCTTCAATCATTTGTAATAGCCCTGTAGAAGTCTGTAAAGGGAATATCCGAACATCCTATATAAGTTTTAGGAATGTCCCGCTACAGAAGAATGCACTTTCATTGACACAGATCGAATACCTCTTTCACACTCACTGCATCGAACTGGGGAGAAAATGATTTTATGACAGAACTTCACTACCTCGTGGCATTGGTTGACAGGACATCCTGAGGCATCAAGAATTTGTGAAAAGACGGCATTATGCTGCTGAGGAGACATCACAGTGATCTGAATATTCAGACTATTTGAGTGACGGAGGCTAGATAATAGTTTTATTGAAAATAAGTAATATTGTGAGCTAAACTATGATTCAGGACAGCATCAAGGACTAGTGAATTCGGTAATGGAGGGAAAATGCGGGTGGTAAAAGTTCTAGGAAGAGACCAAGATTTCACGACGATAATAGTTCTAGTAAATGCAGATTACAGTAGTTATGCAGAAAAGGACAGGTTTGTACACAATACACGAGCGTAGAAACATATATCGAACTTTCCTCCAGACTAGAGATGAGAACAACAATTATTCTAACTGCCAGTACTTAATTGGCGAATTTTGTGGGTTCAGAAATCGATGGTGATAGCTGGAGACGTGATCAGAATCGAAGAAAACTATCAAAATCTCATTAACTGAATTTTCCGTCGGTACTTCGCAGAACATATTGGTAACATTAAAAAGAAAAATACTTTAAAGGTTTTTGTTTCTTTTTAATATTAACAAAAATTCTATTACACACGGATTGTGAGTATACAGGATCTTCATTTTCTTGTTTCACGGTGCGCTGTGTTGCAAGGATATGCACGTGATAGCGTTACGGAGATGTTTAGCAAACTCAAGTGGCAGACTCTGCAAGAAAGGCGCTCTGCATCGCGGTGTAGCTTGCTGTCCAAGTTTCGAGAGAGTGCGTTTCTGGATGAGGTATCGAATATATTGCTTCCCCCTACTTATACCTTCCGAGGAGATCACGAATGTAAAATTAGATAGATTCGAGCGCGCACGGAGGCTTTCCGGCAGTCGTTCTTCCCGCGAACCATACGCGACTGGAACAGGAAAGGGAGGTAATGACAGTGGCACGTAAAGTGCACTCTGCCACACACCGTTGGGTGGCTTGCGGAGTATAAATGTAGATGTAGATGTAGATGTAAACGAAGAAGAGACGTGGAATTATGTCTGTTAGAAGTCGCAGCTTGCGGTCTACATCGTGACACTTTACTGCGGCGGTGTGCTGACAGCCCCCAGTCAATCTGAGAAAGGTTACGACTTGCAGGAGGTCACGCCCCGCAGTCACGTACCCCATTCCGCCCCACCCCCCACCCTCCCCATCTCCCTCCCCAGTCCGGCCGTCATCAGAAGCTGGACCCTTACAATCGGTTGCTTCACACTCGAACAGCGGCCGCCATTCAGCCTGGTGAATTTCATTAGGCACGCGTGCGGAAAATAGCCCCCCATCCTGCAGCTGGCGGTGGAAGCCCCGGAGACGTGAGTTTTATCTTTCATAGGTCGTCCGCTTCTTACAGCGGGGGAATTCTCATTCCGATCACGGGAAATATGTGTGGGAGACCTCTGAGAGGAAGACGTGGCAATATCACTTCCATTTCTGCGGTTGCGTTCAGTACTGACGCGGATGAAAATGTTCGTCCTTGGGCATAACACGCTTTTCGAAGCGTCACCGAGGGAAAGTTGTATTTTCTTCTTTATTGCCTGCGAAAGAGCAAGAGCATTGGTTTTATACTGACATTTAGAGATTTACTATCGGAACACAAATAAGGCGAGTATGTTCCTCTTTCATTGACATAGACAGAAAAGTGGAGAACCAGATGCCTCTATCCTAATTCTGACTTCCTCAATGAAAGAAAAAAAAAATTGCATGCGAAGATATTTGTACTCTTTAAACAGAGAACATTCAAACTCATTTTACCCAGTCTCTCTTTATAGTGATACCTTCGTAATCGGCATCTCCTTCTCACTGCCTGTGTATGTATACACTCCTGGAAATTGAAATAAGAACACCGTGAATTCATTGCCCCAGGAAGGGGAAACTTTATTGACACATTCCTGGGGTCACATACATCACATGATCACACTGACAGAACCACAGGCACATAGACACAGGCAACAGAGCATGCACAATGTCGGCACTAGTACAGTGTATATCCACCTTTGGCAGCAATGCAGGCTGCTATTCTCCCATGGAGACGATCGTAGAGATGCTGGATGTAGTCCTGTGGAACGGCTTGCCATGCCATTTCCACCTGGCGCCTCAGTTGGACCAGCGTTCGTGCCGGACGTGCAGACCGCGTGAGACGACGCTTCATCCAGTCCCAAACATGCTCAATGGCGGACAGATCCGGAGATCTTGCTGGCCAGGGTAGTTGACTTACACCTTCTAGAGCACGTTGGGTGGCACGGGATACATGCGGACGTGCATTGTCCTGTTGGAACAGCAAGTTCCCTTGCCGGTCTAGGAATGGTAGAGCGATGGGTTCGATGACGGTTTGGATGTACCGTGCACTATTCAGTGTCCCCTCGACGATCACCAGTGGTGTACGGCCAGTGTAGGAGATCGCTCCCCACACCATGATGCCGGGTGTTGGCCCTGTGTGCCTCGGTCGTATGCAGTCCTGATTGTGGCGCTCACCTGCACGGCGCCAAACACGCATACGACCATCATTGGCACCAAGGCAGAAGCGACTCTCATCGCTGAAGACGACACGTCTCCATTCGTCCCTCCATTCACGCCTGTCGCGACACCACTGGAGGCGGGCCGCACGATGTTGGGGCGTGAGCGGAAGACGGCCTAACGGTGTGCGGGACCGTAGCCCAGCTTCATGGAGACGGTTGCGAATGGTCCTCGCCGATACCCCAGGAGCAACAGTGTCCCTAATTTGCTGGGAAGTGGCGGTGCGGTCCCCTACGGCACTGCGTAGGATCCTACGGTCTTGGCGTGCATCCGTGCGTCGCTGCGGTCCGGTCCCAGGTCGACGGGCACGTGCACCTTCCGCCGACCACTGGCGACAACATCGATGTACTGTGGAGACCTCACGCCCCACGTGTTGAGCAATTCGGCGGTACGTCCACCCGGCCTCCCGCATGCCCACTATACGCCCTCGCTCAAAGTCCGTCAACTGCACATACGGTTCACGTCCACGCTGTCGCGGCATGCTACCAGTGTTAAAGACTGCGATGGAGCTCCGTATGCCACGGCAAACTGGCTGACACTGACGGCGGCGGTGCACAAATTCTGCGCAGCTAGCGCCATTCGACGGCCAACACCGCGGTTCCTGGTGTGTCCGCTGTGCCGTGCGTGTGATCATTGCTTGTACAGCCCTCTCGCAGTGTCCGGAGCAAGTATGGTGGGTCTGACACACCGGTGTCAATGTGTTCTCTTTTCCATTTCCAGGAGTGTATATCACTTTCCCACTGTCTCCTTTTCCTCCCGTTCATTTACGGTATAACCCACTGCCACTATTTTCTCTGTCAGTTACACTGCCTCCTCTCTCTTTTGCTCCCACTGCTTCCGTTTCCATCCATCTCTCTTTCTCTTTCACTGCCACTGTCTCTCACTTAACCGTCAAAATCTCCTCTCTAAAATGGTTCAAATGGCTCTGAGCACTATGGGACTCAACTGCTGAGGTCATAAGTCCCCTAGAACTTAGAACTACTTAAACCTAACTAACCTAAGGACAGCACACAACACCCAGCCATCACGAGGCAGAGAAAATCCCTGACCCCGCCGGGAATCGAACCCGGGAACCCGGGCGTGGGAAGCGATCTCCTCTCTCTTTGGCTCCCACTCCTATTGTCTTCATCCACTGTCTTTATCTTTCTCACTACGTCTCCGCTCCTCCCTCTTTGGCTCTGTCTGCTCCATGTTTCACTGCCATTGTCTCCCTGCTGCTGTCTTTCAGAAAAAAGGCGTCGATACCTTGTCACGCAGACGTTTTTGATAAGAGTGGATGAATAAGTATGAGTCAGCTGTTTCCCCACTTTTCTGTCAGAGTGACTGACAGAGGAACATACTCGCTTTTTGTGCTCCGACAGGACTATTTTTACGCTCGTTCTCTCCTTTTTCCTGCTATAGCAGGGTGTGCTGCTTATATAAAACGAAATCTAAAGATCAGTAAAGTTTTGACAGTTTCTCTACATACTTAGACACATTTACATACTTTAACATATATAAACAACAAATAAAGGTAAAACAAAATCATATGGTTTACATTTTGCCTGGGTACTATGCTCATCATCGCGCTTAATCGAAAACGGCCTGCTAATGATGTTTTGCAGTGTTTCCAGTTTTACACACGTTTTGGCTCTAATTTTAAGTTCTTTTCAGGGGTCTTAAGACTTCTTTAGCGCATGTTTTGTCACTGGAGTACCACTTTGATTATATTTGTATAGGCGTGAAATCTCAGTTATACAAAGACAGCGCTTCATAAAATTTTGTTATTGAAAAACAACTGACTAAAAACAAATTTTGGTGATCCGGGAATACTAACCTTGTGTTCGCTACCTCAGTTAAAACTACATTTACGCTTCAGACCAGAAATATCGTGTGTTAAGTACGGTAACTTTGAACCTTTGGATCTCGGTAATGGATAATGATATTGAAAAAAAAATGGAAGTTCCCCGAGAATACAATTTCTTTTTAAGAACATACGGTAGGAATTTCGACGACCTGCCATGGATAGAAGTAATTGTGGAAGTGGCTGTTGGTACTAGGCATACCCAAAAATCACGGATTTTGAGGGTTTTCTGAGCAACCACCCATGAACAAATGGTGCATTTATACCCCGCCCAAAATCTCCTCTAGACCACACCTTACGCAAAAGAACCAACTGATTCGTGCAATTTGCCTGGACTGGAGGAAGTGTGTAACGTTTAAACTCTGACTCTACACTATGGTATAGCTAGAGTATGCCCGT
Organism: Schistocerca nitens; assembly: GCF_023898315.1. Lineage (NCBI taxonomy): Eukaryota > Metazoa > Arthropoda > Insecta > Orthoptera > Acrididae > Schistocerca > Schistocerca nitens. The sequence continues at coordinate 54,060,287 of NC_064620.1, forward strand.
TCTTCCATAGGTATACAAATGGCCGCTAGGTTAAGATTATCCAAAACATTTGACGCCTTATCTCTGAACTCAATGTAAACTAGGCATGACCCCTTGAGAAACGGCATTTTCGCGCGCTTCTCTTTTGTCCACATTGGCACCATGCACTGCCATGCACAGACCGGTAAACTGTTCACGTTTCGATGCAGAACGTGTAGAGGCTACAACGTATTTTGCTGTATTTTTACAGTGTGTTGTTTGCCGAGAAACTGACGTAAATACTTTTTTAAATGAAAATGTACATCTGCAAGGATAAAACAGTCAGCTCTCCGAAAGGGGAATCGACTGTTTGTTATAGACTTATTTATTGCTGTATTTATTAAAGTCGTTACATCGCTGTCTAAATCATGTAGCACTATACACACAGGTGATCATAAATTACATAGTAACAGAAATATACGCTAGTAAAATAAATAAATATGAGTAAGGCGTGCCGAATTTTGCAAATTATGCTTCAAAGTACTTACAACGGTAATAAACGATAGCAACAACAAAGAAGTAAGTGAGATTGGCCATTGTAACACAATGTTAGATGATACTCTGTAGCCTTTATAAAATTTTAGTAACCGCTATAAAGTTCAAATAGTCGCTATTATTATCTAATCACATCAGTCTGCGTTTTTAAGAGTATTCATTTTATATCGTTTTGAAATTAAAAATGTTTAGTCATCTCATAACACCTTATTTGAAGAAATACTGCAACTAGCCATTTTTTACGTAGCTTTGTTTATGTAAGGACGCATTTAGTACTTCCATTCGCTTTAAACGGACGTAATAGATACGCAATATGTGAACAAAAGTATCCGGACAACTCTAAAAAACATAAGATTTTCATATTGGGTGCATTGTGCTGCCACCTACTGCCAGATACTCCATATCAATTACCTAAGTAGTCATTATACGTCGTGAGAGAGCAGAATGGGACGTTCCGTAGAACTCACGGACTTCGAACGTGGTAAGATGATTGGGTGTCACATATGTCATACGTCTGTAGGCGAGATTTCCACACTCCTAAACATCCCTAGGTCCACCGTTCCCGATGTGATACTGAAGGGGGACGTGAAGGGACACGTACAGCACAAAAGTGTACAGGTCGATCTCGTCTGTTGACAGACAGAGACCGCCTACAGCTGAAGAAGGTCGTAATGTGTAATAGGCAGACATCTATCCAGACCGTCACACAGGACTTCCAGACCGCATCAGGATCTACTGCAAGTACTATTCCATTTAGGCGGAACGTGAGAAAACTTGGATATCATGGTCGAGCGGCTGCTCATAAGCCACACATCACTCCGGTAAATGCCAAACGACGTCTCGCTTGGTGTAAGGAGGGTAAACATTGGACGATTGAACAGTGGAAAAACGTGTGGAGTGACGAATTACGGCACACAATGTGGCGATCCGATGGCAGGGTGTGGGTATGTCGAATACCCTGTGAACGTCATCTGCAAGCGTGTGTAGTGCCAACAGTAAAATTCGAAAGCGGTGGTGTTCTAGTGTTGTCGTGTTTTTCATGGAGGGGGCTTGCACGCCTTGTTGTTTTGCGTGGCAATATCACAGCACAGGCCTACACTCATGTTTTAAGCACCGTCTTGCTTCCCACTGTTGAAGAGCAATTCGGGGATGGCGATTGCATCTTTGAACACGATCGAGCACCTGATCATAATGCACGGCCTGTGGCGGAGTGGTTACGCGACAACAAAATACCAGTAATGGACTGGCCTGCACATAGTCCTGTCCTGAATCCTGTTCTGGCCGAGCGGTTCTAGGCACCTTAGTGTGGAACCATGCAACCGCTACGATCGCAGGTTCGAATCCTTCCTCGGGCATGGATGTGTGTGATGTCCTTAGGTTAGTTAGGTTTAAGTAGTTCTATGTTCTAGGGAACTGGTGACCTTAGCTGTTGAGTCCCATAGTGCTCAGTGCCGTTTCAGCCTGAATCCTATGGGAACACCTTTTGGGATGTTTTGGAACACCGACTTCCTTCCACCCCTTACCGACCGACATCGATACCTCTCCTCAGCGCAGCACTCCATGAAGAATGGGCTGGCATTCCCCAAGAAACCTTCCAGCTCCTGATTGAACGTATGCCTCCGAGAGTGGGAACTGTCATCAAAGCTAAGGGTAGGCCAATACCATATTGAATTCCAGGATTACCGATCTAGGGCACCACATTTTCAGCCCGGTGTCAAGATACTTTTGATCACATAGTGTATTTCTTCCCCAATACAATGTTATTGTTGACTGCATTCTGAATGCTGCAGCCATCGTTTATTGTGTAACATTTAATTTCACTTTTTCAGTTTATAAAGACAGCTAAAACTGTATGGGCTGCGACTTGTGGCACGTTATTTCCAAGTTTCTCATTGTGCCGTACGTAATACATTTGGTCGCGGACTGTTGCAGAATTTTATTCACAAAGAGGTCTGCATGCAGGATCGTTAGCAGCTCATTCATAACTTCTCGCCATTACTCTATCCATCCAGACAGTTATGGGTGCTAAAAGCCAACTGGGGAGAACGTTGGGATTAAAATTGGGATCTATCATAGCTGGAAAATTAGATTCTTAAAATAAATAAACGAAAGAACGTGAAGCAGCTAATTGAAGCCACTGCTCCTTCTCTTTGGCTTGTTTCATCTAATATTTCACATAAAATATTTATGGCAGTAACTTGACAAGTAACATCAACAGGTGCCTAAGAGGTGATATATAACAGCAACAACTGATTATCATTCTAATACTTTTTACTGTAGTCTGTGTTCGTTTTTGCCCTAATAATGGTTACTGCGTTCGTTCAAACCTCTAACTTCTTCGTATCTGTAAAAACAAATAAAAAGATATGCTAAGAAAGACCTTGCATAACATGTCTGAAAAATACATAAACCACGAAGAATACAAATAAACATACGATATCATTTGTAGTAGTGGAGCAACTCGCCAATCTTACGTGCTGCCTGCAGCCTTAAAATGTCACTGTTGGACATACATTACAGAGTTACGGCATTATAAATGAGTGTTTACAAGGAAACTAGTTCAGTGCACATTGACCAACTGCAAGTGGTATGCCCTTCCACTTCTCAGACATTTGAACTGATTCATCGACCTAGGTTAAGAGGGTCCTGCAATAGATTAAGTGGTTTAATGTGGACTCCGAATCACGGCGCAGTATTCAGTTTAACAGAAACGTTACACGCCGTCATGTTAGACGCTACAATTCGGAGCCCTCTACCGGCAGCGAGTTTCCAATGTGCGTCCGCGACCAGCTGACCGGGTAATATGCTTGACATGTAATAACTCAATCAATATTTACAACAAAACAAAAAAAAACTCGGGGGCGTTACTTTTCAGTACGCTCTCGTACTATGAAATATTTCTTTCCGGTATGGAAATTTTGTGTTGCCTGTTCGTAAAAATTCTCATTGAGGCTGACGATTCCTCTGTTGTCTTTATACTCTTCATTTGGAAGGGCTTCTTGCTACAAATGGAAAGCAAAATTATTCAGTGACTTTTTTTCATTGCGAACAGCTATTCCTTTTGTTAAATGCCTTCTCAGCAAACATTAAAAGTAATTTGATTTCCTCACACATAGATGTACACCCATAATTAGAAACACCTGCTACGCTGAAAGGCGTGCGCTTCTCTGACCTCGGTGAATGGCACATTTCTCCTTGTCACAGGACTGACTGTTGTTAGATCTCGAGCGTAGTATGCGGAACACTCGCGGAATCAGCGCACTTCATTCGCAGACAGATCGTAGGTATCCGACGGGAGGGAACTCTAAGACTGTAGAGGCACTGGGTTTTGCACGTGCAACTGTGCGGAGGGTGTACCGTTAGTACCTAGGGTTTGGGCGAACCAGCGCCATGGCATTAAAATATTAGGCTGGTCCATAAGCTCGTAGCGATTTTCTTTTGCAAGTTGGTATTCCGGTCGGTATGGGCCTATTTATCGATTGTCATCTTTTATTTCTGTTTCATTGTCGCAAACTGTGTCTACATATTGTCATTTTCTCGGTTGGAGATTTCGAATGGAGATTTCTACGCTATATAATGGAGTACTAAATAGAGAAATCGGAACATTTCCGACATAATCTTCTGTATGAGTTCGGCAGAACGATGACATCAGCGGAGGCAGCCACAAACATTTGCCATGTATTGAGATAATTCCATTGCACAGAACACGGTATAATAATGGTTGTCCCGTTTTAAGGAGGGTACTTTTGGCGTTAACGACCCTCCACGTTCAGGAACAACTGCGGGGTTTGATGAAGATCGTTTTAACGCACTAATCACGTTGATCCAGCTCAGTGTACTTGAGAACTGCCAAATGTGATGAACTGAGATCATCCCATCATCGTGCGACATTTGCATGCAATCAGGAAGGTTCAAGAATCAGGTGTATGTGTACCGCTTGCTCTAGGTATAACCTTACCTCTATTATTGTAATTTAGCATGCTTTTACCTAAGTAACAGAAAGTCTGTCTCTATCTTGCTACATACACTCCTGGAAATTGAAATAAGAACACCGTGAATTCATTGTCCCAGGAAGGGGAAACTTTATTGACACATTCCTGGGGTCAGATACATCACATGATCACACTGACAGAACCACAGGCACATAGACACAGGCAACAGAGCATGCACAATGTCGGCACTAGTACAGTGTATATCCACCTTTCGCAGCAATGCAGGCTGCTATTCTCCCATGGAGACGATCGTAGAGATGCTGGATGTAGTCCTGTGGAACGGCTTGCCATGCCATTTCCACCTGGCGCCTCAGTTGGACCAGCGTTCGTGCCGGACGTGCAGACCGCGTGAGACGACGCTTCATCCAGTCCCAAACATGCTCAATGGGGGACAGATCCGGAGATCTTGCTGGCCAGGGTAGTTGACTTACACCTTCTAGAGCACGTTGGGTGGCACGGGATACATGCGGACGTGCATTGTCCTGTTGGAACAGCAAGTTCCCTTGCCGGTCTAGGAATGGTAGAACGATGGGTTCGATGACGGTTTGGATGTACCGTGCACTATTCAGTGTCCCCTCGACGATCACCAGTGGTGTACGGCCAGTGTAGGAGATCGCTCCCCACACCATGATGCCGGGTGTTGGCCCTGGGTGCCTCGGTCGTACGCAGTCCTGATTGTGGCGCTCACCTGCACGGCGCCAAACACGCATACGACCATCATTGGCACCAAGGCAGAAGCGACTCTCATCGCTGAAGACGACACGTCTCCATTCGTCCCTCCATTCACGCCTGTCGCGACACCACTGGAGGCGGGCTGCACGATGTTGGGGCGTGAGCGGAAGACGGCCTAACGGTGTGCGGGACCGAAGCCCAGCTTCATGGAGACGGTTGCGAATGGTCCTCGCCGATACCCCAGGAGCAACAGTGTCCCTAATTTGCTGGGAAGTGGCGGTGTGGTCCCCTACGGCACTGCGTAGGATCCTACGGTCTTGGCGTGCATCCGTGCATCGCTGCGGTCCGGTCCCAGGTCGACGGGCACGTGCACCTTCCGCCGACCACTGGCGACAACATCGATGTACTGTGGAGACCTCACGCCCCACGTGTTGAGCAATTCGGCGGTACGTCCACCCGGCCTCCCGCATGCCCACTATACGCCTTCGCTCAAAGTCCGTCAACTGCACATACGGTTCACGTCCACGCTATCGCGGCGTGCTACCAGTGTTAAAGACTGCGATGGAGCTCCGTACGCCACGGCAAACTGGCTGACACTGACGGCGGCGGTGCACAAATGCTGCGCAGCTAGCGCCATTCGACGGCCAAGACCGCGGTTCCTGGTGTGTCCGCTGTGCCGTGCGTGTGATCATTGCTTGTACAGCCCTCTCGCAGTGTCCGGAGCAAGTATGGTGGGTCTGACACACCGGTGTCAATGTGTTCTTTTTTCCATTTCCAGGAGTGTATAATCCTCTTACTAAAATTTACTTTAGTTTCCAAATAAAGTACACAATGGGAGGATATTCCTGTTTATAGAAAAAGCTAATCAACAGAGTTGCCGTTTTTACAGGATTTCACCGTGAGTTTTTGTCTAATGGATAAGTAAATCAGACTATTCATTTCTTTTCCTAAGATCTTACCCAGCGGTTAGATAGAAACGAAGTATGAATAAGATTATACTGAAGCTGGGACAACTCAGTTGCAAGTTCATTTAGTGGTTTAAGACGTACATTTTATACTGCACTTTTCATTTCAAGAAAACCTCTCTCTTACTAGAATTTCCTTTCAAAAGCTATTGTTCTTTGAAGTAACTCTGTATAGTTATTTAATAGATTCTCGTAATTTGGCTGCACTCTGATTGAATTTTACGTAAGCAGACTTTTACTTTAACACTTTGCAGTACTTAAGAAGACTTTTCATTATTTACAAAAAGCAATTCAAATGGTGCCTCTTTAAAATTAACTTGACACTTCAGAAGTCTGTAAAACAGGATGCTCGGATTAATCAAACACCAGGAAGGAACCCTATATAGGTATGTGAGTAGGTTGGAAATGACACGGTGAACCAGTTCCTTTAAAGTTCAAGAATGATTATTAAAACACAGTTTAAATTAATGGTACACGCTGTACAAAAGTAAAAATACAAGAAAGTCTTATCTGGTGGCTGTAGGCTTGGGTGTACCGAACAGTTATAGTGGTTACGCTACCCACAGTACTGCCGGAAAGTGTCTTGCTGTATGGGCTCAATTACTCTTCTTGGCGTCGTTCAATTTTCCACACAGTAGCCCAGCAACTCGTAGCTATGCCGTAAGTCGCTTGCAGTCTTCATCCGAGGCATTTTTGTGCAAAGTTGCAGGCAAAGCTTCTCCTCCTCCACCCAGGGCGTTGCCTCAGTCACTGCTGCTTACAGACTGAGCGACTTACTTCACGCGCTTGCTCTAGGTAGCGCGCCAGTACGCCCTTGCCACCTTTTCCACTCCGCAGGGCCACTTTCGTTTCAAACAAAAGCACACTGGCTTTTACATAAAACATTGTCCCGAAGCGTGACTATTTCTTAAATTGACAATTTTGCATCAGCATGAACAATTTACATAGTATTTTGCATACACTGCTCACGTACAATGCAAAGAACTTCACACTCCAGTATAGCACACTTTACCTTACATCTACAGAAAATATAGTACCAATATGCGAAATTTTGAAACAAAAAAATTGTAAAAGTTTAAATGAACCATAAACAAATAATGTTACAGGGCTATTACAAATGATTGAAGCGATTTCATAAATTCACTGTAGCTCCATTCATTGACATATGGTCACGACACACTACAGATACGTAGAAAAACTCATAAAGTTTTGTTCGGCTGAAGCCGCACTTCAGGTTTCTGCCGCCAGAGCGCTCGAGAGCGCAGTGAGACAAAATGGCGACAGGAGCCGAGAAAGCGTATGTCGTGCTTGAAATGCACTCACATCAGTCAGTCATAACAGTGCAACGACACTTCAAGACGAAGTTCAACAAAGATACACCAACTGCTAACTCCATTCGGCGATGGTATGCGCAGTTTAAAGCTTCTGGATGCCTCTGTAAGGGGAAATCAATGGGTCGGCCTGCACTGAGCGAAGAAACGGTTGAACGCGTGCGGGCAAGTTTCACGCGTAGCCCGCGGAAGTCGACGAATAAAGCAAGCAGGGAGCTAAACGTACCACAGCCGACGGTTTGGAAAATCATACGGAAAAGGCTAAAGCAAAAGCCTTACCGTTTACAATTGCTACAAGCCCTGACACCCGATGACAAAGTCAAACGCTTTGAATTTTCGGCGCGGTTGCAACAGCTCATGGAAGAGGATGCGTTCAGTGCGAAACTTGTTTTCAGTGATGAAGCAACATTTTTTCTTAATGGTGAAGTGAACAGACACAATGTGCGAATCTGGGCGGCAGAGAATCCTCACGCATTCGTGCAGCAAATTCGAAATTCACCAAAAGTTAACGTGTTTTGTGCAATCTCACGGTTTAAAGTTTACGGCCCCTTTTTCTTCTGCGAAAAAAACGTTACAGGACACGTGTATCTGGACATGCTGGAAAATTGGCTCATGCCACAACTGGAGACCGACAGCGCCGACTTCATCTTTCAACAGGATGGTGCTCCACCGCACTTCCATCATGATGTTCGGCATTTCTTAAACAGGAGATTGGAAAACCGATGGATCGGTCGTGGTGGAGATAATGATCAGCAATTCATGTCATGGCCTCCACGCTCTCCCGACTTAACCCCATGCGATTTCTTTCTGTGGGGTTATGTGAAAGATTCAGTGTTTAAACCTTCTCTACCAAGAAACGTGCCAGAACTGCGAGCTCGCATCAACGATGCTTTCGAACTCATTGATGGGGACATGCTGCGCCGAGTGTGGGAGGAACTTGATTATCGGCTTGATGTCTGCCGAATCACTAAAGGGGCACATATCGAACATTTGTGAATGCCTAAAAAAACTTTTTGAGTTTTTGTATGTGTGTGCAAAGCATTGTGAAAATATCTCAAATAATAAAGTTATTGTAGAGCTGTGAAATCGCTTCAATCATTTGTAATAACCCTGTATATAGGCCAAGGTCATAAAAATCAGAGTATGGCCATATGTGCATCTCTGCATGGTTGTGGTCAATCAGTTCGTGAGAAACATCTACCATTCGTATCCTGTATCGTTACTAGTGACGAGAAACGGTGTCTTAGGAACAGCAACGGCGTCGCTTACTACGAATTACTTCCCCGCAGTGCAACCATCCCTGCTGACATTTACTGTCAACAGCTGAAACGTCTTGCAGACACAGTTCAAGAACAACGACCAGGGAGACTGTGTGAGGTGACGTTACTCCACGATAATGACCTCCCGCATTCTGATAGAATGACAAAGAGTACTGCACAGGAGCTGAGGTGGGAAGTCATTCCGCACCCACCTTACTCACCTGGTCTTGTGCCCTCGGAGTTTCGCGTTTGCCGCTCTCTGTCGAACTATCTTCGAGGAACATAGTTTCCGGTTGGAAATGAGCTTCGAACACGGCTCGACGAGTTCTTTACCACAAAACGACAAGATTTCTACAGTCGCGCAAAAAGAAAAGTTACCTCAATTTCGGTAGACTGTTATAAATAGTTAAGAGGAATGTATTTTGGTGACTTAAGCACTTTTTAGGTATACCTGTTGTGTTTGTTAAACTTAAGGAAAAGCGCTAAGAACTTAAACACCAACCCAATACAATGTGTTGGTGACAGGTGTCGCCGTCGAAATCGAGGATACTTGATGTACAGAATATGCTGTAGCAAAACATTCACCAGTTTTGTGTTGCAAAACAGTAACTTCTTACCAGTGAAATCGTCAACAATCAAGTCGTCACTACGTTATGTGTAAACCACTTCCCCACATCTGTTCGATTAGTCACTGCGCGTCACAGAGTACAGAGCTTGGTATTGGTGGTGGCGTACTGTCTTTGGGCGCTCAAAGCGTGAAAGACGGTAGTTACTACTGTTGCTTTGCTGTATTCGTTGGTACGCTCCAAGACTGGTACGCGTCCGTTCAGAACTAAATGAAAGAACGCATCTAGTAAAGCAACCCAGCACTGTTCAGGTAGCTATGATGGAGATATTCTCGCTTGGGAGATGTTTACAAGAGATGAAATAACTCCATTGATAATGCTGCCGTTGTCTCTCTCCAATAGACGATAATGGGACCTACTGCACTGTCAAGCGCATGCGCTTGCTTACAGTACACTTCTTACGACAAGCACCTTCATCCAGCTAATGAACCCCTTCGTGTCTCACGAACTGCGTCATATGGTTTGGAGAATACTCCACGGACATTAGAGCGCATCTGTGACACCCCAAGTACCTGACGTCAACCGTGTCGTTTACATGTTAGCATCGAGCTAACAGCTTAGATGATGCGAGACTTCTCTCTTCCTCCCACGCCCCCCCCCCCCCCCCCCCCCCAAATGGCTCTCAGCACTATGGGACTTAACTTCTAAGGTCTTCAGTCTCCTAGAACTTAAAATTACTTAAACGCAACTAACCTAAGTACATCACACACATCCATGCCCGAGGCGGGATTCGAACCTGCGACCATAGCGGTCGCGCGGTTCCATGCTGTAGCGCCTAGAACCGCTCGGCCACATCGCCCCCCCCTTCCCCCCCCCCCCCCCCCCCCCATCGGGGCCAAGTGCTTCAACAAACGAGCTGTCAGAGAATGGTTCAAGACCAGCTCTTTCAGCGTGATTTCTCCCAGTACCTGATCTCCTACCTTTCAATCTTCGAAGGTGATGTGTAAGAGGGACCAGTAATCGGTGGTGAATTATAATAATATTCAAAGACGAATATTTAGTTCATACAGTTCTGAGAGACAGAGTAAACTAATCGAACGAAGTAAACACTTTTGTGAATGGGAGACTATCGGATTTTCGGTCCGACGGGTTCAGACAATAGTGGCGCCGACGCTGCTTCTGTAGGCGCTCCTCGGGCTGTAAATCAATGGGTATAATATTAGGTTTCCTCCTACGAAACGTTTCTGTGTTCTGCAGCACTGAGGAGCTTCATGTCCAGTTGTTTACAAGAGCACTGTCGATATTATTGTTTCGTTTTATTCAAGTCTTCATACGTACATTTCTTTCGTTAATCATAACACTATTCCACACTAGCTTCTACTGGATGGATTACAACACAATTTTGTTTTGTTTTTATTGTACTAAAATTTTTACTGTCAAGTTACTAGAGCTATTCTGAAAGTAAGCAACGATCGGCCGCGAAGTGGAAACAACAATTAAAATTAAGTGAAGCTTTGCACAGATGTGTTGGTCAATGTCTTCATTATTCCCATAGACAGCGTCAGGTCATTGTTCTCTGTTCTGAGGGCACAGTGAGCGCGTAAAGATGTCTAGAAGGTAGTGTCTCCGACAAGTATAGGTGCCTGTAGTAAGATTTCACCTGATTTCATGCAGAGAATCATAATGTAACTACACACATCAAAAAAGATTTTGCATCACCCCGGTTCTCAGAACTCCTGAAGATAGACGTTGACTGTGGATATTGTATCACAGACACAGTCCCTTTGACTGTCCAGAGATATCACTACACCCGCCAAAGATGTAAACAACCAAGCATGAGCAGCGATTATTAGACGGAGTAGTTCCGACAGCCGATCTGTTCCAGTCATTCCACCAGGAAGGAGGTACACGGCTCGTGTTGTCTGTAGTTCAACCATGCCTAGACGGTCAATACCGCTGTTCGATCGCGTCCGCATTGTTACTTTGTGCCAGGAAGGGCTCTCAACAAGGGGAGAGTCCAGGCGTCTCGGAGTGAATCAAAGCGATGTTGTTCGGACATGGAGGAGATATAGAGAGACAGGAACTGTCGATGACATGCCTCGCTCAGGCCACCAAAGGGCTACTACTGCAGTAGATGACCGCTACCTACGGATTATGGCTCGGAGGAACCCTGACTGCAACGCCACGAAGTTGAATAATGCTTTCCGTGCAGGCACAGAACGTTGTGTTACGACTTGAGCTGTGCGCAAAAGGCTGCATGATGCGCAACTTCACTCCCGACGTCCATGACGAGGTCTATCTTTGCAACCACGACACCATTCAGCGCGATACAGATGGGTCCAACAGCATGCCGAATGGACCGCTCACGTTTGGCATCACGTGCTCCATATGCCTTCAACCAGACAATCGTCGGAGACGTGTTTGGAGGCAACCTGGTCTGGCTGAACGCCTTAGACACACTGTCCAGCGAGTGCAGCAAGGTGGAGGTTCCCTGCTGTTTGAAGTGGCATTATGTGGAGCCGACGTACGCCGCTGGTGGTTATGGAAGGCGCCGTAACGGCTGTACGATACGTGAATGCCATCTTAACACCGATAGTGCAACAATATCGGCGGCATATTGGCGAGGCGTCTTCATGTACGACAAGTCGCGTCCCCATCCTGCACATCTTGTGAATGACTTCCTTCAGGACAACGACATCGCTCGACTAGAGTGGCTTGCATATTCTCCAGACATGAACGCTATCGAACATGCCTGGGACGGATTGAAAAGATATGTTGAGGAGTGGGACTATCAGTGGACTTTTAGATGTATGCCACGACGAATACAGGCATGCATCAATGCAAGAGGACGTGCTACTGGGTAACAGAGGTACCCGTGTGTACAGCAATCTAGACCACCACCTCTGTAGGTCGCGCTGTATGCTGGTGCAACATGCAATGTGGGGTTTTCATGAGCATTAAAAAGGACAGACATGATGTTCATGTTGATCACGATTCCCATTTTCTGTACAGGTTCAGGAACTCTCGGAACAGAGGTGCTGCAAAACGTTTTTTGATGCGTGTATTATGCATTTCCTTCTTCTTGACAGTCCTCGAAATCACACTCCTGCATTTTATGCGGATGGAAGTGTTTGATCACACACCATACAGCCCGGACTTCGCTCCTTCTGATTTTCAGCTCTGTTCAGGTGAACTGCTGGTTATAAAGACAACGTTTTGGCACAGACTACGAGCTGCAATCCAGCGTAGAATGTTGTCGGAAAGCATAAGAGGCTGTCTTCTATGACGAGGGTACTGGAAAGTTGGTACAATGCAACGACAGACGTCAAGGCCGGAGCGGCGACTATGTAGAGGAGTAGCTGGAATGTGTAGCTAACAGTTGCAAATAAAACTGTTTTGATTTTCACAGTCGTTTCCGTTCCGCGACCGGTCGTTCCTTACTTTCCGAATGACCCTCTTATTTGCAGTTTGTATAACTCATCAAAATGAACGTCACATCACACGATGGTGAAAACTTAGATTATTTGCCGTACTTCACGATCTTAGACATAATACCAACAAAAAGTTTTGGTCATATGTAAAATCGGTAAGCGGATCTAAATCCCCTATTCAGTCACTCGTTGACCACGATGGCACCGAAACAGAGGACGACCGAAGAAAGGCAGAAATACTGAATTCAGTGTTCCGAAACTGTTTCACTGCGGAAAATCGTAACACGGTCCCTGACTTCAGCCGTCGCACGGACGCCAAAATGGAAACTATTGAAATAAACGATATCGGAATTGAAAAACAACTGCTATCACTTAGTAGCGGAAAAGCATCCGGACCAGACGAGATACCCGTAAGATTCTACAGTGATTATGCTAAAGAACTTGCCCCCTTTCTATCAGCAATTTATCGTAGATCTCTGGAAGAACGTAAAGTACCTAGCGACTGGAAGAAAGCGCAGGACGTTCCCATTTTCAAGAAGGGTCATAAATCAGATGCGAATAATTATAGGCCTATTTCGCTTACGTCAATCTGTTGTAGAATAATGGAACATGTTTTATGTTCTCGTATTATGACGTTCTTAGATAATACAAATCTCCTTCATCATAACCAACATGGATTCCGCAAACAGAGATCATGTGAAACTCAGCTCGCCCTATTTGTCCAAGAAATTCACAGTGCCGTAGACACTGGCGAGCAGATTGATGCCGTATTCCTGGACTTCAGGAAGGCATTTGATACGGTTCCGCACTTACGTTTAGTGAAAAAAATACGAGCTTACGGAATATCGGACCAGGTTTGTGATTCGATTCAGGATTTCCTAGAAGAAAGAACACAACATGTCATTCTTAACGGTTCAAAATCTGCAGATGTAGAGGTAATTTCGGGAGTACCGCAAGGAAGTGTGATAGGACCTTTATTGTTTACAATATACATAAATGACTTAGTTGACAACATCGGTAGCTCCGTGAGGCTATTTGCAGATGACACGGTTGTCTACAAGAAAGTAGCAACATCAGAAGACTCGTACGTACTCCAGGAAGACCTGCAGAGGATTAATGAATGGTGCGACAGCTGGCAGCTTTCCCTAAACGTAGATAAATGTAGTATAATGCGCATACATAGGGGCAGAAATCCATTCCAGTACGATTATGCCATAGGTGGTAAATCATTGGAAGCGGTAACGACCGTAAAATACTTAGGAGTTACTATCCGGAGCGATCTGAAGTGGAATGATCACATAAAACAAATAGTGGGAAAAGCAGGCGCCAGGTTGAGATTCATAGGAAGAATTCTAAGAAAATGTGACTCATCGACGAAAGAAGTAGCTTACAAAACGCTTGTTCGTCCGATTCTTGAGTATTGCTCATCAGTATGGGACCCTTACCAGGTTGGATTAATAGAAGAGATAGACATGATCCAGCGAAAAGCAGCGCGATTCGTCATGGGGATATTTAGTCAGCGCGAGAGCGTTACGGAGATGCTGAACAAGCTCCAGTGGCGGACACTTCAAGAAAGGCGTTACGCAATACGGAGACGTTTATTATCGAAATTACGAGAGAGCACATTCCGGGAAGAGATGGGCAACATATTACTACCGCCCACATATATCTCGCGTAATGATCACAACGAAAAGATCCGAGAAATTAGAGCAAATACGGAGACTTACAAGCAGTCGTTCTTCCCACGCACAATTCGTGAATGGAACAGGGAAGGGGGGATCAGATAGTGGTACAATAAGTACCCTCCGCCACACACCGTAAGGTGGCTCGCGGAGTATAGATGTAGATGTAGATGTAGATGTATCTAGAGTAGTGGTGACGAGAATCACTTATTTACAAAAGATCTGATACACGAATGTTCTTTCTACAAATCCTAATAGATATGTGACAGAAGGCTTTGTGAAAGGTGGGTCCGTAGCTCGTGGTCGTGCGGTAGCGTTCTCGCTTCCCGCGCCCGGGTTCCCGGGTTCGATTCCCGGCGGGGTTAGGGATTTTCTCTGCCTCGTGATGACTGGGTGTTGTGTGATGTCCTTAGGTTAGTTAGGTTTAAGTAGTTCTACGTTCTAGGGGACTGATGACCATAGATGTTAAGTCCCATAGTTCTCAGAGCCATTTGAACCATTTTTTTGTAAAAGGTGGAACATTTCATTCATTTTCCATTTACACGTTAATTAAAAGCTTACTGCAGAGATTTAAATATGTGAATATTAGAGAACATAAGATAATTTCTAAGAACTCGTAACGAAGAATAGTCAAAACCAAATGTTTATTGCCGGCCGAAGTGGCCGTGCGGTTAAAGGCGCTGCAGTCGGGAACCGCAAGACCGCTACGGTCGCAGGTTCGAATCCTGTCTTGGGCATGGATGTTTGTGATGTCCTTAGGTTAGTTAGGTTTAACTAGTTCTAAGTTCTAGGGGACTAATGACCTCAGCAGTTGAGTCCCATAGTGCTCAGAGCCATTTGAACCATTTGAACCAAATGCTTATTAATTTGATTTCACCGTGACACTCAAGCTGTACTCAATTCTGGTGCGACACGTCCTCCAAGCTACATGACGTAAATAATAGTTATTACATCGATTGCTTCTTGTGGTAAATTCATCAACTGAGAGTTCTTTACCTATAAACCCTTTAGGATCCTCTTAAACTGTGCTTTAAAATTAATTCAACTTTTTGTGGTTGCTGGCCAAGTTCCTCAATAACGTACATCTTTTTCGTGCTAACTGTGGGACTTTTCAATCTTTATGAAGAACGTTTTTATTCTTTATATTGACAGTGATGGTTGAAAGAGGTATACATTACTTACGATACGTTTTACTGAACAAAAGGCATACTGAAAAGGAGTTCTTAGAATAGGCTTCGCAGGTCACTTTGAAACGAATGGGGACAGACAGCTTGAAGTATGGTTTCGAGAAAGGTGGAAACGGTGAGTCTAGATGTCTTAGATGTCTTGTCATCGCAGGAGACATGTAGGACCACTGCGACTTGTGGGATGTACCGTCAACGAAGCATTCGCGGTTATGAGAAGTTGTAATTGTCTTATAACCTCTATTTTATAACAAAACAAATGTTCTAACGTGGTTTTCACTAAATTTTACAATGGAAGAAAAATAAGAAGAAGAAGAAGAAGAAGAAGAAGAAGAAAAAGAAGAAGAAGAAGACGATGATGATGATGATGCTCTTTGGTTTAGGTCGCTAAACGCCCAGATCATCAGTGAGTTTACAATGGAATAGGGTAAATTTACGTTACGCTTTCTCTTCCATGATATTATGGAATGTGTTAAATAGATTGCATCGTTGCAACATCCGATTTTATTATTATTAATGATTTATTTATATGGAATTACTGTGTACGTTGCACATCATTACGAAATGTCGTATTCATGATCTATGGAATAAGGATGTATGTACAGGGTGTTTCAAAAATGACCGGTATATTTGAAACGGCAATAAAAACGAAACGAGAAGCGATAGAAATACATCGTTTGTTGCAATATGCTTGGGACAACAGTACATTTTCAGGCGGACAAACTTTCGAAATTACAGTAGTTACAATTTTCAACAACAGATGACGCTGCAAGTGATGTGAAAGATATAGACGACAACGCAGTCTGTGGGTGCGCCATTCTGTACGTCGTCTTTCTGCTGTAAGCGTGTGCTGTTCACAACGTGCAAGTGTGCTGTAGACAACATGGTTTATTCCTTAGAACAGAGGATTTTTCTGGTGTTGGAATTCCACCGCCCAGAACACAGTGTTGTTGCAACAAGACGAAGTTTTCAACGGAGGTTTAATGTAACCAAAGGACCGAAATGCGATACAATCAAGGATCTGTTTGAAAAATTTCAACGGACTGGGAACGTGACGGATGAACGTGCTGGAAACGTAGGGCGACCGCGTACGGCAACCACAGAAGGCAACGCGCAGCTAGTGCAGCAGGTGATCCAACAGCGGCCTCGGGTTTCCGTTCGCCGTGTTGCAGCTGCGGTCCAAATGACGCCAACGTCCACGTATCGTCTCATGCGCCAGAGTTTACACCTCTATCCATACAAAATTCAAACGCGGCAACCCCTCAGCGCCGCTACCATTGCTGCACGAGAGACATTCGCTAACGATATAGTGCACAGGATTGATGACGGCGCTATGCATGTGGGCAGCATTTGGTTTACTGACGATGCTTATTTTTACCTGGACGGCTTCGTCAATAAACAGAACTGGCGCATATGGGGAAGCGAAAAGCCCCATGTTGTAGTCCCATCGTCCCTGCATCCTCAAAAAGTACTGGTCTGGGCCGCCATTTCTTCCAAAGGAATCATTGGCCCATTTTTCAGATCCGAAACGATTACTGCATCACGCTATCTGGACATTCTTCGTGAATTTGTGGCGGTACAAACTGCCTTAGACGACACTGCGAACGCCTCGTGGTTTATGCAAGATGGTGCCCGGCCACATCGCACGGCCGCCGTCTTTAATTTCCTGAATGAATATTTCGATGATCGTGTGATTGCTTTGGGCTATCCGAAACATACAGGAGGCGGCGTGGATTGGCCTCCCTATTCGCCAGACATGAACCCCTGTGACTTCTTTCTGTGGGGACACTTGAAAGACCAGGTGTAACGCCAGAATCCAGAAACAATTGAACAGCTGAAGCAGTACATCTCATCTGCATGTGAAGCCATTCCGCCAGACACTTTGTCAAAGGTTTCGGGTAATTTCATTCAGAGACTACACCATATTATTGCTACGCATGGTGGATATGTGGAAAATATCGTACTATAGAGTTTCCCAGACCGCAGCGCCATCTGTTGTTGAAAATTGTAACTACTGTAATTTCGAAAGTTTGTCTGCCTGAAAATGTATTGTTGTCCCAAGCATATTGCAACAAACGGTGTATTTCTATCGCTGCTCGTTTAGTTTTTATTGCCGTTTCAAATATACCGGTCATTTTTGAAACACCCTGTAAGTATGTATGACAAAAAAATTGTGGACGTTAGGTTCCAACTTAATGACAAATGCGTATTGTACTGTTGTCTCCTAAAGACCACAGATTTTTTTATTTAAAGCGCACTGTCTCAATTATATACTTACCCAGTGTATCAATCTTAATAGTAAAACTTGACACATCAGTCACACAATCCCTGAACGTTCCGTGGACACCTAGGGGCGAAATAGTGCTCATGCGACATTTTTGTCACATAATAGTAAATATTATATGCACACATATAGCATCGTCGAGACCAGTCTGTGAACATTTTGTCTCTAACAGAAGTTGTTATCCATAAAGTGATCACCCTTAGACGTCCGATGCAAAGACTGTTACAACCTGTGCACAACGAGTCTCTCGTAATAGCCGTTAGGAAAATTTTCTCTGATGTTTCAGCAGATATTTGCAATTTAGTTTTGGCATTGTGTATGTCGACGCGGCCCTATCAAACAATATTCTTTACGTGTTTCATGAGACGTCCTTTCTGACAAAAATCGTCGCTTTGTTCCCAGTCACAAACAAAAGATTTTTAAAGAGGAATTTTACATACCCATTCGGTGGAGCGGTCCTAGGTTAGTGTAACGCGATATTTGTTTTATTTATACGTATTAAAACCGGCAGTAAAACAAGAAGAATAAATAGCAATCTAGCATCGACTCAGGAGTGCTGCATGCTTGGCGGTAGCAACCAGCATGGGCTAGGGCAGTGTCGTCACTGCTGGAGTATGCTACTGGTTATACTGCCGAGTTTTACTGCCCCTGATACGTAGTAACGTAAAAACAAATATTGGACTAGACTAATCTGGGACCGCTCTATGAAATTGGAACGTAAAAGTCCGCTTTAAAAATAACTATTATTGTAACTGGAAACGAAATGTCGGTTTCTGTGACACCGGGAGTCACATGAAACTCGTGGTGATTAGTTTGGGCTGCCTCCAGCCTACACAAGACGAAAACGAAACCGCGAATATTTGCTAACACGCCAGAGACGATGCGCGTAATGACTCTTAAGAGAGCCACCCGTACATACAGGACGTTATGGAGGAATGGTCGATATTCATGATACAATAGATTCGAAGCAGAAAGATCTAATAAAAATGTGCTCTAAAATGCATGAGCCTATTTCAAGAGCTATAAGAACATGTTCAGTAGAACAGGTATATTTCGCAGTAGCGAAGATGAACAAGTACTCACAGCTCTTAATATATGCAGTTTATCGCTCATGTTTGCTAGACACTTTTCCTTGTTTTGGGCCATACTACCACTTCTCCACATACACTCCTGGAAATTGAAATAAGAACACCGTGAATTCATTGTCCCAGGAAGGGGAAACTTTATTGACACATTCCTGGGGTCAGATACATCACATGATCACACTGACAGAACCACAGGCACATAGACACAGGCAACAGAGCATGCACAATGTCGGCACTAGTACAGTGTATATCCACCTTTCGCAGCAATGCAGGCTGCTATTCTCCCATGGAGACGATCGTAGAGATGCTGGATGTAGTCCTGTGGAACGGCTTGCCATGCCATTTCCACCTGGCGCCTCAGTTGGACCAGCGTTCGTGCTGGACGTGCAGACCGCGTGAGACGACGCTTCATCCAGTCCCAAACATGCTCAATGGGGGACAGATCCGGAGATCTTGCTGGCCAGGGTAGTTGACTTACACCTTCTAGAGCACGTTGGGTGGCACGGGATACATGCGGACGTGCATTGTCCTGTTGGAACAGCAAGTTCCCTTGCCGGTCTAGGAATGGTAGAACGATGGGTTCGATGACGGTTTGGATGTACCGTGCACTATTCAATGTCCCCTCGACGATCACCAGTGGTGTACGGCCAGTGTAGGAGATCGCTCCCAACACCATGATGCCGGGTGTTGGCCCTGTGTGCCTCGGTCGTATGCAGTCCTGATTGTGGCGCTCACCTGCACGGCGCCAAACACGCATACGACCATCATTGGCACCAAGGCAGAAGCGACTCTCATCGCTGAAGACGACACGTCTCCATTCGTCCCTCCATTCACGCCTGTCGCGACACCACTGGAGGCGGGCTGCACGATGTTGGGGCGTGAGCGGAAGACGGCCTAACGGTGTGCGGGACCGTAGCCCAGCTTCATGGAGACGGTTGCGAATGGTCCTCGCTGATACCCCAGGAGCAACAGTGTCCCTAATTTGCTGGGAAGTGGCGGTGCGGTCCCCTACGGCACTGAGTAGGATCCTACGGTCTTGGCGTGCATCCGTGCGTCGCTGTGGTCCGGTCCCAGGTCGACGGGCACGTGCACCTTCCGCCGACTACTGGCGACAACATCGATGTACTGTGGAGACCTCACGCCCCACGTGTTGAGCAATTCGGCGGTACGTCCACCCGGCCTCCCGCATGCCCACTATACGCCCTCGCTCAAAGTCCGTCAACTGCACATACGGTTCACGTCCACGCTGTCGCGGCATGCTACCAGTGTTAAAGACTGCGATGGAGCTCCGTATGCCACGGCAAACTGGCTGACACTGACGGCGGCGGTGCACAAATGCTGCGCAGCTAGCGCCATTCGACGGCCAACACTGCGGTTCCTGGTGTGTCCGCTGTGCCGTGCGTGTGATCATTGCTTGTACAGCCCTCTCGCAGTGTCCGGAGCAAGTATGGTGGGTCTGACACACCGGTGTCAATGTGTTCTTTTTTCCATTTCCAGGAGTGTATATGGATGCAAAGCTCTTGCGGTAGAAGAGTTTTGGTTCATAGTATGGAAGATGAAGAAGATCTCCTAGCTCTTAAGGTAAGCTTTATAGGGGTCCATGTCTATCAAACATTCTTGCTCCAAACGTAAGTTCCTGCCATAGCTCCGAACATTGACAATCCTCCTGGGATATCTTGTTTGTATGCCACTGGAAGGTAATTGTCACCCCTAGTATATACGTACATATCATCATTCACACAGTTAAACCTAATGAGTGAAGTAATTCTCATTTATTGTTTCGTGTCTGTTGCACAGTTTTAGTTAGATTACACATTTCGATCACTCTAGGTCATCTTCAGATCCAGTCAGTTACGTCAGCAACCCGTCTTGTCTACGCAGAATCACATATCAGAATACTGAAGGTTTGATGATGATCCAGAGTGATCGAAACGTGTATTCTAACTAAAAACGTGCAACTGTGGCGGAACAATAAATAAAAATTACCTTAATTATTCAGACAGTTGCTGGATCTCTCAGGACCATTACGTCGAGTGTAGAATATGTAATACATTTGAAAGCATTAGAGAGAGGGGGGAAGGGGAGAGGGAGAGAGTGTGTAGGGGAGAGTCCTACAGTACCGACCGTCTTACAGTACTGGCCATCACTAGTTCTCGTTTCTAGTACTAGGTGACAGCGCACACTAGGCTGAGCTGAAAGACGCCATGATGTGAATCATGGTAGTCGGGCATTTTGTCTTGCATACAGTTATTTGTGATTTGTGAGCATATTATGTTGTTTGTGTGGGAGGAGAGCGCAAGAAGTTACTTTGAAGACTGTGGTACATCTTCATGTGGTGTGTCATTGAATATATTTTTTGCATTTATTTTAACTGTATTGTTTAAGGATATTCTAGCGTAAAACTTTCAAAACATCGTGTATTAAACAATACAAGATCGGTATCCTTTTTAATGCATAATCGTCGTACAGTGACGTCTGCCCAGTTGTCCAGTACCGACCAGTCAGAACATTAGGGGAAAATAATAATCTTTCTCTTCACTTTTCAGAATGTATTGGGTGAGAATTAGGGAAAAATGAAAGGAAAATACACTGAAGAAAATACGAGGATGGCAGTAAACGAGGTAATATCTGGGAAAATGACAGTGAGGTAGGTAGGTGAGTGTTTTCATCTCTCCAGGAGCACTTCAGGCGATCGAATAAAAGACAGAGGAAGTCAGAAAGAGATTTGAAATCGTGTCAAGTGCTCAGTAGAGAAACATCAGATGCACTAACAAAATCAAACAAGTAATAGTTCAAATAGTGATACAACAAATACGATGCGTCAAAAGAAGGTAGCATTTGGTGGGGAAACTCTAACAAAGACGAGAGCACAAAATGTGTAATATGCTGTGAATCGTTTGAAAAAGAGTGGATATATTGCACTAAATTTAATGAGTGGGCACATGGTTGTGTATAACAAGAACTTATATTGTATTTTATTTCTGATCATTGCAATAAGTGAACAATGTTTTTTGAAGTTAGTGAAATTTGCTCATATAATAATATGTTTGATGGTTTTCTTTAATTATGTAATGTTACTTATCAATATCGCCTGAAAATCTTCCTACAGAGGCAATGGCCGGTACTGGAAGACAATTTTTTTACTAACTGGGAAACGGCTTCCTTTTACTTCTACATGACCTGCCACTGTTGTAAAATTTCAGGTAAATCATACAAGTACAACCATAACCCGCCAGGGTAGCCGAGAGCGGTAATGCGCTGCTTCCTGGACTCGGGTAAGCGCGCTGGCCCCGGATCGAATCCGCCCGGCGGATTAACGACGAGGGCCGGTATGCCGGCCCTCCTAGACGTAGTTTTTAGGCGGTTTTCTACATCCCGCTAGGTGAATACCGGGCTGGTCCCCAAGTTCCGCGTCAGTTACACGACTCACAGACATTTCAAAACTTTCGCACTATTTCCAGACTTACACTGGACGCAGACAGCTGGGATATACTACTTCCATGCTGGGGGGGGGGGGGGGGGGTTGGGGTGGCGTCAGGAAGGGCATCCGGCCACCCTGTGCAATTAAGGGGGGTAGGACGTCAAACGGGCCGACTTGGAGCAGGAGAGGCACCACAGGACATTTTAATTTCCGCTGTCTATACTTTTAGAAATAAATTCATAAAACTTTGTCAGCATGACCAGGAAGGAATCAGAATTCATACTCATGGCAGTGGAAGTTCGAAAACATAACGAAGTAATTTTTTTACATGTGAAATTTCATCATTTTTTTCACTTATTAATGGCAGCATTTGTTGCTGTAGGTGCACTTTTCTTCATAAATAATAGAGATGGTTCGATGAATTTTGCACAGACCATACTTAAAGGTGTATGAAACTCTAGAATTTTCCAAATCCATTAAAAACTGTGGTAAAAATGGAGGTAATTAACTACAGAATTTGAGTTTTTTCTAAACATGAAGTTTAAAATACAACAGATCATTCGTTTTTTCATAAACTAAATAAATTCTAGAGTTTCATACACCAGTAAGTATAGTATGTATGCTGTGCAAAATTCATCGAAGAATCTCTCTAACTTATGAAGAAAAGTGTACCTATAGCAACAAATGCAGCCATTAGTAAGTGTAAAAATTATGAAATTTCACACGTAAAAAAATTATTTTGTTATGTTTTCTGACTTCCTCTGCAATGAGTGTGAATCCTGAATCCTTCCTGGTGATGCTGACAAAGTTTTATGAATTTATTTGTAAAATTATAGACACTGGAAATTAAAATGTCCTGTGATGCCTCTCCTGCTCCAAGTCGGCCCGTTTGACGTCCTACCCCCCTCCCCCCCCTTAACACTGCCATATCCGTAATAACAAAGCCGACCCCGCGTTCGAGCGGGACAAAGGCCCCGAGAAAGAAAGAAAGATACAAGTACAACCATGAGGCATCGGTTGAAGTGCCACCTTACTGTATTAAATTCCGAAATTTTCAAATAGTTCGCATGTTATAAGCGTAAAGGCTAAGGGTTGCTGGTACTGTGGGACTCTCCCCTACCTTACAACCACAGCCTGCAGTAGTGCAGCCTGCAGTGGCTACTTCTGGCTGACACTGTACACCCCGAAACGCTCCTCGTTATTGGCAGCACTCATCAGAGATGCGATTTATAAAACACGACGTGTGACTGAGTGGAACGGTGGTGTCTGTAAGTCGTGGCTTGACAGGTGTCTGACTATACGCAGTAAATTTGCCTGGCGCGTTAATGGCGCGTCTCGCGGCAGCTGGAGCTAACAGCGATGGTTGACACGGCGGCAGGAGACGGTCGCTAACGACGACACAAATCTGCCCGTGCGCCGCGCATTTTCATCTTTCTTCCCCGCCCTCTTTCCCTCCCCCCACCTCCCCCCCGCCACCTCACCCGTGTTACTTATCGACGGGGCCGCATTGTCAGAGACGCCCACCTGGTTCGAGCACCCTCCCGGCCGTCTAGCGCACCCTTCCTCCCTTATCTGCGACGCCCCGCAGCTACCGGCACACAACGGCCCTGTCCCCGTCCCGCCGTACCCAAACCGACCTTTTTTTTTTTTTTTTACACTCCCTCCTCCTTTATACCCTCGAACATTGCTCGCACATTCTCCGCTGCATCTGCATCCTCCCGTATTCTTCCGAGGTAAGGAACAAGCAATCACGTAGAGAGCCGGAAGATTAACCCCTGCTAGTGTGCCATCAGCGTGTCTGCGTCAGTATACGTCACGCCTCCACCCCCCGCCGCGGGGGAGAATTCTTGCAGACTAAGAAAAGCGCTCTCCTGCACCCAGAAAAAAGCCTTAAGGGGGTTTGAGTAATTGGTCCTTTTGGATTAGTGGCTTGCAGATACTGTGACTGGACAGCGCGCCCCTCCGTACACAGC
The DNA here is from genome assembly GCF_023898315.1 of Schistocerca nitens. Lineage (NCBI taxonomy): Eukaryota > Metazoa > Arthropoda > Insecta > Orthoptera > Acrididae > Schistocerca > Schistocerca nitens. Next base: position 54,084,645 of record NC_064620.1, read on the forward strand.
GTGCTTTCTTAGGAACGCGTTTTTATTCCTCCCCCGCCGTCATTGCGCTACGCACTGCTGCCGCTGGAGGCAGGGGCCCGCTCCACAGAGCAAGAGCGCTTACTCGGCAATTGTTCTGTTTTGCAGCTCGCTGCCTCTGGTGATGAATGCTGACATCTCCTTCGTTGCCACTGATTAAACCTCACCCTGGGCCTCAAGATGCATTCACTTGGCTTAGCATCACTCTCGCGATTGTTTTGAATGCGCGCCTCAACGTCATTGTGGTAGCTGACGTTAGCGGGTGTGTCTCGTGTGGAGGAGCCGTTGTTGTTGTTGTGGTCTTCAGTCCTGAGACTGGTTTGATGCAGCTCTCCATGCTACTCTATCCTGTGCAAGCTTCATCATCTCCCAGTACCTACTGCAACCTACATCCTTCTGAATCTGCTTAGTGTATTGATCTCTTGGTCTCCCTCTACGATTTTTACCCTCCACGCTGTCCTCCAATGCTAAATTTGTGATCCCTTGATGCCTCAAAACATGTCCTACCAACCGATCCCTTCTTCTAGTCAAGTTGTGCCACAAACTTCTCTTCTCCCCAATCCTATTCAATACCTCCTCATTAGTTACGTGATCTACCCACCTTATCTTCAGCATTCTTCTGTAGCACCACATTTCGAAAGCTTCTATTCTCTTCTTGTCCAAACTGGTTATCGTCCATGTTTCACTTCCATACGTGGCTACACTCCATACAAATACTTTCAGAAACGACTTCCTGACACTTAAATCTATACTCGATGTTAACAAATTTCTCTTCTTCAGAAACGCTTTCCTTGCCATTGCCAGTCTACATTTTATATCCTCTCTGCTTCGACCATCATCAGTTATTTTACTCCCTAAATAGCAAAACTCCTTTACTACTTTAAGTGTCTCATTTCCTAATCTAATCCCCTCAGCATCACCCGATTTAATTTGACTACATTCCATTATCCTCGTTTTGCTTTTGTTGATGTTCATCTTATATCCTCAATTACTCAAACCCCCTTAAGGCTTTTTTCTGGGTGCAGGAGAGCGCTTTTCTTAGCTTTCAAGAAATTCGTTTGAGTCACGGTGTTTATAAAATCTTTGCTTGTACGGCTCCTCCTTTCAAGACACTGTTGAGCGGAATGGATAGTGTCTTGAAAGGAGGAGCCGTACAAGCAAAGATTTTATAAACACCGTGACTCAAACGAATTTCTATGATTCTTACGTTGCAAGGTGGAGAAAGTCAAACTGGTAATAAGATCAGAACAGGGTAGGAGGTGTCGAATGGAGCAAAATTTTCCAGATAATCAGAGGCCGCTAATGCACCGTTCTGGATTACGGCTATAACAGTCAATCTCACCGAGTGCTCGGAAGCAGGAACGTTTTGAGACAACCGCAGTCTTTTGCAACAATTCCACGAACTCTCGAGTGGTGGTTCAATTTTTTCTTCGATGATTTCAAATTTATAGCGATGTTGTAGGCGGGAACTTCGTGCATTTATTATAAAACATAATTTCACAAAAAAAAGAGTGTTTGAAATTTAATGCCTACCGGTATTCCTTTTTTTTCACCATTACTTTATTTCGCGCTTAATCATCTATTGTAGCCATTACAATAAAAATTCGTTCATGCTATCTGGACACTAGAAGAATTGTAAATTTTAGTCTTTTGTTTTTATTATTGATAACACTTCAAGTTACAGCTAAACACTGCGGTAAATTTCATTATCTTAACAAATTAAATTCAGAGTTTACCTAGCTTTGAGTGATCAGCTGAATCCATTAGCTTCAGCTTATTTAATTAATAATTGTGCTGTTGACCATGGCAGATATTAGCTGGGGTAAGTCCGTTTGATTTCACACATTTGTGCGCGTTCATCACCGAATGGCTGCCGTTTAATGGCCGTGACTCCACGACGTTGCGTTTATGACCCATGGTTATGCGGTGCTGCTGTACTGCTGTGAGCTCATCATCAAGTTGCTTCCCACCACCCTGTATATTACAGTTTTCTGTTTACAACATTACGGCTTTCTGAGCTTGTTTCAAACTGTAAATGATTTTTAAGTCATTAAAGCCCCTGATGATGTCTCCAGCATTGGAAAGCGAAACGGTAGGCAACGAATTATGCGTTGCCCACGGCCTAATATCGATCAAAGGAATATCAGCAATAACACACACACCGTCTGTGAAAGCCAGCATTCTATTATAGATGACGTTTTCTTCCTAACATTGTTCGATCACACAAGCATTATTTGTCAGTTAGTTGCGCGTTGCTTAGATCATTTATACAAATGATGTGGAACGAGTCATTTTAGTTACAGGCTACCGATTTTTAATTTTTGTTCGTAAATGCAGTTGAGTTGTCCCGTTGAAATTCCAAAAGGGCAGTTTTGAAACCTGCTTCGCTACCCGACAAGCAGTTTATGTTATTAGGCAAATGATAAACATTTGTCTTCCAGTATTGTAAGGTAGCAATAATTTCCCACCTTACAAGCACTCATCCACATATTTTGCGTGATCTGCAACCATATAAGGTATTATTGGTTAGGTAGAACATCATATAAATGAATATTTAAAGGAGACTGACATTGTCACGTACGCCTTGTAAAGAAAAATGTTAACGCTTACTACATGAAAGGTGATGGACTGTCTTCATTATCAGACTAGTAGTGGTTAGCACGACAGTGGAAATGAAACGGCACACGGAACTCAAGCCCTGGGTGTAAGGCCCGCACAAATGTTGGTCCTGCTTAAACACAGGAAGTAGGAAGACGGACATCGTAGAACCTAAGCGCTGGAGCACAATAGAGTAACGACAGGCCGATTAGTGTAGATGAACCGGAAGCACTATACCTCGGAGCCGGCCGGTGTGGCCGAGCGGCTCTGGGCGCTTCAGTCTGCAACCGCGAGACCGCTACGGTCACAGGTTCGAATCCTGCCTCGGGCATGGATGTGTGTGATATCCTTAGGTTAGTTAGGTTTAAGTAGTTCTAAGTTCTAGGGGACTGAGGACCTCAGAAGTTAAGTCCCATAGTGCTCAGAGCCATTTGAACCATTTGATTATACCTCGGAAACTACAAGAATCTTCGACGCAGGTGAGGGGAACGAAGAAGCGGCACCTCAGAAACCATGCACGCTGGGTTATTTCCAAGGATTTTTATTCAGAAGCGTACCATTGTACGAGTGTAGGATTTACTCGCAAACTTTCCGCGTTGAACGACAAAAGACTAAAATATGGTTGGTCGGCGTTCGGAAGAATATTCCGTGGTTTCGGGAATATGATCAATTTTCGGAAATACGATGGTGGGGAACTGAGCCTTGCTGGGAGGCCAGCGGTGGAGAGACGAGGTATTCCGCTGTGAGCCATGTTGGCCGGCCACTTGTTTGGCGCTTGTGATATGGTTCGTCTCAGTATCCTCTATTGCCATGTATTCCAAATCTGCTGTACGCAAAGTCCTCCGCCTTCTTGGACGTTCTTCCGTCTGAAAGGAAGATCAAAGAAGGCTCGAAAAGCTGTTTGATGTGGTTGGTGTCTATGAGGGTACTTGTTTTTGTATAGAAGCGAAGCCTTTCGGCCATTTTATTCTGATTGGCTGTACAAAGACACCGTTCTACTGCTTACGCTGAGTCAGGCGCACAGCCTGCAACGCGCAAGGAACACACGGCACATGGTCAGAGGGAACTCTCATTAAGTCACCAGACATTGTGTTGAAATATTTTGTCGAATGATCTTCGCGTCGTGTGCGAGCAGTCGCGGCACCCACCTCCCACGCAGCTTCTTGGTACCCAAATCTCCATGCAGGGTACTCCACACTGGCTCAGCTGAGATGCCTGCAATCTCAGAAGACGAACGAATTTTTATTTGGCGTCCTTGCATTGCCATATTATGGATTTTGTCAGTGGTCTTGTGAGGTAACTGGCGAGTTGTGGCGCCCTGGAAATACACTCCTGGAAATTGAAATAAGAACACCGTGAATTCATTGTCCCAGGAAGGGGAAACTTTATTGACACATTCCTGGGGTCAGATACATCACATGATCACACTGACAGAACCACAGGCACATAGACACAGGCAACAGAGCATGCACAATGTCGGCACTAGTACAGTGTATATCCACTTTTCGCAGCAATGCAGGCTGCTATTCTCCCATGGAGACGATCGTAGAGATGCTGGATGTAGTCCTGTGGAACGGCTTGCCATGCCATTTCCACCTGGCGCCTCAGTTGGACCAGCGTTCGTGCTGGACGTGCAGACCGCGTGAGATGACGCTTCATCCAGTCCCAAACATGCCCAATGGGGGACAGATCCGGAGATCTTGCTGGCCAGGGTAGTTGACTTACACCTTCTAGAGCACGTTGGGTGGCACGGGATACATACGGACGTGCATTGTCCTGTTGGAACAGCAAGTTCCCTTGCCGGTCTAGGAATGGTAGAACGATGGGTTCGATGACGGTTTGGATGTACCGTGCACTATTCAGTGTCCCCTCGACGATCACCAGTGGTGTACGGCCAGTGTAGGAGATCGCTCCCCACACCATGATGCCGGGTGTTGGCCCTGTGTGCCTCGGTCGTATGCAGTCCTGATTGTGGCGCTCACCTGCACGGCGCCAAACACGCATACGACCATCATTGGCACCAAGGCAGAAGCGACTCTCATCGCTGAAGACGACACGTCTCCATTCGTCCCTCCATTCACGCCTGTCGCGACACCACTGGAGGCGGGCTGCACGATGTTGGGGCGTGAGCGGAAGACGGCCTAACGGTGTGCGGGACCGTAGCCCAGCTTCATGGAGACGGTTGCGAATGGTCCTCGCCGATACCCCAGGAGCAACAGTGTCCCTAATTTGCTGGGAAGTTGCGGTGCGGTCCCCTGCGGCACTGCGTAGGATCCTACGGTTTTGGCGTGCATCCGTGCGTCGCTGCGGTCCGGTCCCAGGTCGACGGGCACGTGCACCTTCCGCCGACCACTGGCGACAACATCGATGTACTGTGGAGACCTCACGCCCCAATTGAGCAATTCGGCGGTACGTCCATCCGGCCTCCCGCATGCCCACTATACGCCCTCGCTCAAAGTCCGTCAACTGCACATACGGTTCACGTCCACGCTGTCGCGGCATGCTACCAGTGTTAAAGACTACGATGGAGCTCCGTATGCCTCGGCAAACTGGCTGACACTGACGGCGGCGGTGCACAAATGCTGCGCAGCTAGCGCCATTCGACGGCCAACATCGCGGTTCCTGGTGTGTCCGCTGTGCCGCGCGTGTGATCATTGCTTGTACAGCCCTCTCGCAGTGTCCGGAGCAAGTATGGTGGGTCTGACACACCGGTGTCAATGTGTTCTTTTTTCCATTTCCAGGAGTGTATTACATGTTCGGAATTGGGCCGGCCGCACAAGACGCTCGTCAAAGCCGGGGGCCGTCAGCAAACACGTGGTGGGAAACGTTAGCCGGACGAGCGGGGTAGTCCCAGCGCATGGTCCAGCCGCGTGGCTGGGAATTCCGCTGTGACGAGGACGTTGCTTTGTGTCGATCAAGGAGACGTCTGTGCCGGGAGTGCCAAAGATGGCGGACTTTGTGAAACTTCAATGGCAGGCATTTCACAGTTTGTATATAAAATAATAGTAGCCAGACGAATCATGATATCTCGAAAAGAAACGTACATTACCAATATTTGCACGACGATTCTGATGGTGTAATCAGATTTTAAATATCTTTATTAGTTTAAAGTTTAGTATCAGACGGTAAATTATACAAGTAAGACCCAGCAACGAATTTCCAAAATATTAACGCTTCATCCGATTTTCTCGATGGCCGTGTCTTTAGAAAGCTATTAGTGTAAACCTAAATTTGGTATGAATTACAGGCATTTAACTTGAATAGTACATGAGTTATTGGCGGTCAAAGTGGCCGATTACTATCGATCGTGTCAGGCCATAAGTACTCCACAGTTACACGATAAAACGGTAGCAGCATGTTATAAATATATTTCTTTATCTATGTCTTTGTTTATACCCGATATATCCTGTTAATGAAGAAATTGGTTAAACATTTACTGTGTTTTGGAAAGCACAGATACATTAGGCTCCTGGTCTACCTTTTGCTTCTTTTCTTTTTATATATGTTTATTTAAATGTTTATGTGTTTAATAAATGTGTGTTAGAGCGTGTTTATGGTCCAGCTGTATGAATATTTATTTAGTCACACGTATTTAAATGTAAATCCAATATCTCGCATATGTTTCATTATGTTTGTGTGACTTTGCGTTGGCATGAAGACATGGCGCAAGCGCTCTAGCCAATCACAGCGCTCGTGAACGAGGAGACTGATTGGAAGCGAGATTCCGGAGAGGACACAGGGGTAGTCCGGGGGGTACGGCACTGGACACGAGGAGTGTTGGACAGAACGGTGCAGAACACGGAAAATGCTGGACGGCGCGGCGGACGCAGTGTCGCGGGAAACACTTGGAGTGGAGCAGTTTGCGCGTGATCGCGAGAGATGGAAATGTTTCGGAGTGCCGACCTGTGCTCTTGTGTGATTTCCGTGGCTTCTGCAATGAAGACGCAGTGCGCGTTTAGAAGTGAATATCTCGCGAGCTATTTTGTTGTTCATAACTAATTACTTGCAGTAGGAATCTATTGTTTCCCTGTTATTCAACTTATATTTTATCGAATTGCTGGACCATCGACACCAATAAGTGTTTTGCAGAAATATACCGCATTCTCAAAAGTACTTCTAATATCGTACTCATCATTTAAAGTCGTTAAGATAGTACCTGCAGATTTTATTTAATTGCAATCTTTCATTTATAAATTTCTAGATTAATTCGCAATTGCCGAGTGATAGGAACGTTCGACCATTCGATTCATGTGTCTATTCATATTGTATACTGTATACTCAGCAGTATTTGGCTTGTAATGCGGCAACTACGTATCTCAGCCCCTAGACAACGAAACCAGACAGCCGGCCGGAGTGGCCGAGTGGTTCTAGGCGCTACAGTCTGGAGCCGAGCGACCGCTACGGTCGCAGGTTCTAATCCTGCCTCGGGCATGGATGTGTGTGATGTCCTTAGGTTAGTTAGGTTTAAGTAGTTCTAAGTACTAGGGGACTGATGACCTCAGCAGTTAAGTTCCATAGTGCTCAGAGCCATTTGAACCAGTTTTTTGAAACCAGACAAAAACTTATAATTGGAAGGAAAATTAGCATCGGCCGTATTTTGTTGTTTTATTGTCAGCAAAATCGATTTTCGGTCACTTAGTGACCATCCTCAGTGCTGTAATATACAATTAAAATTGGTAGGCACTGGTATCAAGCTATAACCACAAACTTAGATCGATCACATAAACTTGTCAGTTCATGTGATCGCTCTATGCTTGTGGTTATAGCTTGATACCAGTGCCTACCAATTTTAATTGTATATTACAGCACTGAGGATGGTCACTAAGTGACCGAAAATCGATTTTGCTGACAATAAAACAACAAAATACGGCCGATACTGATTTTCCTTCCAATTCTATCTACTATTTGGTCGTGGTGCACACAACACACCATGGAGTCGCCAAAAACTTTTAATGTTGCAACGTTGAGTCGGAGGGTGCTTTGTAGTTATTTTGAAACCCCTCAGTCCCCAATGCAGTGGTTTCAACTGCGTGGCGGAAGCGCGCTTCTACATCTCATTCGCCAGCGCCATCCACAGTGACACCGATCCATTTCCGGACCTTTTTTCCTCCATTTCTAGTCAGGACTCCGTTCCTGCAGTTTGTCAGTTTAATTAATGTTCACCCTGTATAAGCATTGCTCTCATGTCCTATCATAAAAAGCAAAAATATCTCTGTGCCTATGAATTAACGTTTGGTACTTTCAGATACACTTGATAATGGCCTAATGTAAAGACCGAAATCGGTCGTGTGAACTTAATAAAGCTCTAAAAAGCAACTGGAGCGTCTTATCAGTAATTCAAAAATAAATTCGCCAGAATAATAACGTCTCGCGGTGAACATACGGTTGCAAGCGAAATCATGCAAATTTTCTCCAGCCCTGTAGACGCGAGTTCGTATTGTACTTACACAAATGAAGCCACCTGCCGTTCCACTTCGTAGCCGTTCGCCCGCTGATTTGAGACGTGGCAGCCGCTTCTCGGTGTTCCGTAAGCAACCGCCCGTCGAGCAGGTAGCTCGGAAATTACTTCTAGAGCGGTCGCCTGCAATTGCTGCCTCAACAATACAGCCGGATGCGTCCTTCACGCATCCAAATCACAATATGTAAACAGCCCATTCATCTCTGCCTATTCATTCACCGCCGGAAAAACGATAACATGCTCAGAAGTTGGAACCGCAGCGCAGGTTGGTAATCACTAACATGTACACAGCCGTATTGGAAAATATCATCAGCGAATGTAAATACCTTCCGCGGGAGATAACGAACTGTAGCAGAAGCCCTACAGCAATGAAATATTGACTGCTGGAAGTTATCTCTTACGTTGCAACGAAAGTAATTTCCTACTTACACACAGCATTATATTGATAATGTTTGAGTTACCCTACATTTTCCGCATAAGTTCACGTGTTCTTTTATAATGCATGTCCAGAGCATAATAGGACAAAAGACTAGTAAAAATTTTTATGTGATTCGCCAGTTCCGTTCACATTGTTCATAGCTATAACATCGTTAACTACAAGATCTGTTAGATGCACGGAAGAGATCTGCGAAATTGTAAGCCTAACTTTCTTCTTGATACTACTTTGATAGTCTCACTCAATATTTGAAGATCAAACACTGAAAGATTCCTGCAATGAGAGGCTAACTTCCGATTAGTAACAGTGGATAATTACGTTTTTATCTTATTAGCGTAAGTACCGGTTTTATTGTAAGTGGCATATACAGGGTGATTCAAAAAGAATACCACAACTTTAGGAATTTAAAACTCTGCAACGACAATAGGCAGAGCTAAGCACTATCTGTTGGCGAATTAAGGGAGCTATAAAGTTTCATTTAGTTGTACATTTGTTCGCTTGAGGCGCTGTTGACTAGGCGTCAGCGTCAGTTGATGCTAAGATGGCGACCGCTCAACAGAAAGCTTTTTGTGTTATTGAGTACGGCAGTTGTTCAGCGTGCATTTCGAACGAAGTATGGTGTTAAACCTCCTGATAGGTGGTGTATTAAACGTTGGTATAAACAGTTTACAGAGAATGGGTGTTTGTGCAAAGGGAAAAGTTCTGGACGGCCGAGAACGAGTGATGAAAATGTAGCACGCTGTTCCCTCAGCTCGAACAAGAAGCACAGCACTTCATATTTCAGCAGGATGGAGCGCCACCACATTGGCACTTATCTGTCCGTAACTACCTGAACGTCAACTACCCGAGGCGATGGATCGGCCGCCAGGCAGCCCGTGACAGAGCACTTCATCACTGACCTCCAAGAAGCCCTGATCTTACCCCCTGCGATTTTTTCTTATGGGGGTATGTTAAGGATATGGTGTTTCGGCCACCTCTCCCAGCCACCATTGATGATTTGAAACGAGAAATAACAGCAGCTATCCAAACTGTTACGCCTGATATGCTACAGAGAGTGTGGAACGAGTTGGAGTATCGGGTTGATATTGCTCGTGAGTCTGGAGGGGGCCATATTGAACATCTCTGAACTTGTTTTTGAGTGAAAAAAAACCTTTTTAAATACTCTTTGTAATGATGTATAACAGAAGGTTATATTATGTTTCTTTCATTAAATACACATTTTTGAAGTTGTGGAATTCTTTTTGAATCACCCTGTATACTGCATGAGGCATACCTTGGGAGAGAAAGAGGGAGCCTTCCATGTTTCCGAAACATTTTTCTCTTGCGTACTCTGCCTTTCGCTTTCGAAAACAGTGACGTTAGCTGTGGCTCAGTAAACCAAGTGATGTTAAACTGTGAGAAATAATGAATGATTTTTTTGTGGTAAGTTCCTATGTAGCGAAACTGCTGAGGTCATCGGTCTCTAGGCTTACACACTACTTAATGTGCCCGAGGGAGGACTCGAACCTCCGACGGGAAGGGGGGGGGGGCGAACCGTGGCAAGGCGCCCTAGATAACGCGGCTGACCATGTGTAGCTAATGAATGGTGTGAGGCTGACTCAGTCACAGTCAATAATTAGATTTTTATGTTATATGTTAATAGTAGTATCTATTTTAATACATACCGCATGTACACGAGTGTGGTTGAATAAGTTTGGAAAATTTCCGTGAAACATTGGAACAGTTTTGTTGCTTCTTCATGGTTAGGAAACTTGAGTATTTCGAAATTCGTATAACGGCTTTCAACAACGTACAGCGTGAAGTTCATTTTTGACAGCTGTCTCAACTATTTAGTGTGTCGACTACCATTGAAAAGGCACAAAACCGAGTTTCGTACTCTTATTGAATATTTTTACTTGAAGGGATAGACTAAAAGACAGATCAAAATAGAACTGGATGAAATTCACGCGGAGTCTGCACCATGATTGACGACCATCCTCCCTCCATTGCATTAAGGACTTTAAATGTGGTCGGACTAGCACCTAAGACGAAGCGCGATTCCGCCACGCAGCTGAAGTCACTACATTGGAGACCACTGACAGAATCCATAAAATGCCAATGCAAGGCCGCCAAATAAAAATTCGTGAGTCTGCTGAGATTGTAGGCATCTCAGGTGAGCGAGTGTGTAATACCCTGCATGGACAATTGGCTATCATGAAGCTGCGTGCGAGGTGCGTGCCGCGACTGCTCGCAGACGACGGGAAGAACATCCGACAAAACATTTCAAGAAAATGACTTTTAATCGCAATCGGATTTGTGACCGTCGATGAAACCTGGGTCCATCATTACACATAAAATTCAAAATGGCATTGAAAACAACTGACGAAGTCTGACGAAAGTGCACCGAAGAAGACAAAGACTATTTTATCAGCTGCCAAGGCGATGGCCACTGTTTTTTTGGGAAGCCCCAGGAATAATCCTCATAGATTACTTGGAAAACAGAACAATAACTGGACCTGAAACTTTCGTTGGCTGAAAAAAGACCAACGTTGGCACGCAAAAAATGCTCTTTCGCCAACATAATGCACCATTCTACAAATCAGCGATAACAATTGTGAAAGTGCATGAATTGGGCTTTGAATTTGTTCTCATCCATCCTATTCACTAGAAATACTCGCAAGTCCTTCTTCTTGTTCCCTAACTTGAAACTTTGTCTTGCTGGGAAGAAATTTTCATCAGATGAGGAAGTGATAGGTACAGTTAACCAGTATTTTGCAGTGTTTGACAGAACCTGTTTCTTCGATGGGGCTAAAAAACGTGAGGACCGCTGGGCCAAGTGTATGTCTTGCAGAGGAGACTATGTCGATAAGGAAAGCGAGTGGTTTACAAAACAAACTTTTTTCTTACTTTTTTACCAGAATAATCAGACCGGCCTCGTATATACCTGACATGAGTAAGCAGAGTGAGAGCTTTCCTTGTATCATAAGTAGTTTTCCTGGCTTTAGCTTCGATAAAAGAAGTCACGTTAGTAGGGCTGGGCAAACGATACTGGCGTTCGAATGGCCACGAGATTTCCCAATACGCCACTCCGGTCGATACAGTATCGAGCCTGCTTGAATAATCACATGATATTTGACTCTCGCGCCACCTGTGCAGATGATACCCGAGAAACTACGAATTAGACACAAGTAGTGCCAATGGCTCTGCTTAAAATTTGACAATTTCGCGAAACACAGGACGGAACAACACTAAATCCTACCACTGTACAAACTCCCTCTGCATCTGATAAATTAGCGATAACAATTCTCAGACATTACCAGTGTATAAACACTTTTGTGAAAAGGTAACAGGCAAAGGCGAAAATGAAGTCCTCCAAAATATATTACTCGACTGCACTCAGTATATTATTTTATTTCTTCGTGAGAGAATGTAATAATTTCCCATGTAGGTTGCACATGAGCAGTTCAATCCCTTTTCACATATTAGGATAACAGGAAACAATGTTGCCAGATTTTAATCAGTTTGAAAACAAGATGAAAACATTCAGATGATACAAGGCTCAAATGGCTCTAAGCACTATGAGACTTGACATCTGAGGTCATCAGTCCCCTCAACTTAGAACTACGTAAACCTAAGTCCACCACACACATTCAAGCCCGAGGCAGGATTCGAACCTGCTACCGTAGCAGCGACGTGGTTCTGGACCGAAGCGCCTACAACCGCTCGGCCACAAAGGATGATACAAGGAAGAAAATTAATCAAGAATTAAATGTCTAACAAGCGAAACCGTGATAAAGTGAATGTAGTCTTTGTCACGAGAATAAATTACGGCGGCAAGACCCGTTTGAAGATAGTATCGTCAAACGTCACTGGAGAGAAAGACAAGCGAAAACTCGAAAGGTGGATAGGACCATGATGGTAATATTTTACATATTTAGTAGTTACATACTGCAACATTTTCAGTCCGTGTTCCACAGCTATTTTTAGTATTACAATCTATAGTAAACTAAAACCCTGAGACAAGTCGTTGGATAATACCAGCAAAAGTCACTAGATCGCAGGCCGACAGGAAGATCTAAAAGGACTCTACATTTTCCGAACTGTGACGTAAACTGCTCTAACATTTCGAATCATGTAAAAATACAGCCCTACACCTTTTCTGTGACTCACTACGACAAGTGACTCTCGACTGACAAGGGGAGGCCGCCAGTTGTGAAATTCAGATTCGATTCATACTGCACATAATAAAAGCTCATGGCCACAGGTGTAATGTGGCAAAGCACCAAGATGCACTTCTCAGCCGTTGTCGAGAAAATCGACAGTTAAAAGAAACCGTTGCGGTGAAATACTCTCTACGATTAATAATTTTCTACTGCGTCATGGCGCAGCGGTAAGCGCTCGGGTTCGTAATCCGAAAGTCGCCGGATCGAATCTCGCGCCATGCAACTTTTTTTATTATTAGTTTTTTGTAATTCAATATATATATATATATATATATATATATATATATATATATATATATATATATATACTATTAATGAATTGCTTATGCATGTTGGTGAAGGCGGATCGCTCTCCAATTGTACCGCCTCCATTTTTCCGTTTGTTTAACAGGGTGTACCAAAGCTCTCACGTCCGCACTGATTTTTGACGATGTTATAAGTTGCGCTAGGGACCGCATCTACCTTCTTTCGAAGTTAGCACGCAACTACGGTGTTATGCGGCGGCTCGTTTCGGCCCATTCAACATCTGTCCTTCAAGTGTAACGAGCGAGTAACGGAGTTTATATTTCATACCTGCCACAGCAAATTTGTGTTCGTGGGGTCTCTATTCTAATTCGAACGTTTAACTTACGCTATACGTATTCGTTTCGGAATATCGTTTCTACGTCTTCCGTTAACTATACGTGGTTAGCATTATGAAGACAATTAATAACATTTGTGAAATACAACTTTGTTTGCGGAAAACATAATGATGTTCGAAGTCGCCAGTTTTTCCACGACAAACGACTTTCAGCAACTTATTATATGCATAATTGTTGCAAATGATTGCCGGGAATATTATATATATATATATATATATATATATATATATATATATATATATGTGTGTGTGTGTGTGTGTGTGTGTGTGTGTGTGTGTGTGTGTGTGTGTGTACACACACATTTGAATTACAAAAAACAAATACAAAAAAAAAAGGTTGCATGGCGCGAGATTCGATCCGGCGACCTTCGGATCACGAACCCGAGCGCTTACCGCTGCGCCACGACGCTGTAGAAAATTATTAATCGTAGAGAGTATTTCACCGCAACGGTTTCTTTTAACTGTTGACTTTCTCGACAACAGCTGAGAAGTGCATCTTGGTGCTTTGCCACATTAAACCTCTGCCCATGAGCTTTTATTATGCGCAGTACGAATCAAATCTGAATTTCACAATTGGCGGCCTCCCCTTGTGAGCTAGATCTGTAACTGAAGTGAAGTAATCTGTCTTGGGCACTTAGGACTTAGAACGGAAACTCTAGACCAGAGCTTTACAGCAAATGTGCTGTGCGAGGACGCGATGAGTTCAAGTCTACGAACAATGATCACCGTACCCCTTCCATCGTCACAGGGAATAGCAGACGTGTATAAACAAGGAAATCGCCCGTGCAATTGCCTGGAGAAATCTAGAATGACTTCATGTTGCTGTCGCATTGCAGATAATTCAAGCTGAATATCAGCTTGAATTCGGTACACGAAAGCATTTTATTCTCCCCTTCAGTTGCACTAAGAACCCTAATTTGTTTCCCAACATAACTGCGTGCTCCGTCTGTAGACACATAAATTAATTAATTCCTTTACAAACCTACATTTCTGAACTTTCATTAACGCTGGATAGATTGTGACAGACAGCTATTTGTCTGTGTTATGTACACATCCATAGAGCGCTAAGTAATAGGCAACAAATACGTTGTAAGTTAGCTCTAAACGTTTTCTGTCATAAGTCGTGTCGTACACATGATAGTCATTTATGTATATCAAGAAGTGTATCTGTGTAATTCATACAAATCTACCGTTTTATTCCAATCACGATGAAAACTTGCGCACTTTACCTTCAAGGCAAGAGGAATCTCAATAGAAACTTGTACGTCCCTATGTATGCAGCATATAAAGGGGAAAGGTTGTTACCAAAAATGTCTGAATGTTAGCCGGCCGGGGTGGCAGAGCGGTTCTAGGCGCTACAGTCTGGAACCGCGCGACCGCTACGGTCGCAGGTTCGAATCCTGCCTCGGGCATGGGTGTGTGTGATGTCCTTAGTTAGGTTTAAGTAGTTCTAAGTTGTAGGGGACTGATGACCTCAGAAGTTAAGACCCATAGTGCTCAGAGCCATTTGGACCATTTCTGAATGTTCTTGGCCGATTTGCTTCAAATTTCTACACGATCCCCTAGTGAAAGTTTGGGCAGATATGAGCTATATACACTGAAGAGACAAAGAAACAGGTAAAGCTGCCTCATGTCGTGTAGGGACCCCGCGAGCACGCGGAAGTGCTGCAACACGACGTGCTATCGACTCGACTAATGTCTAAATTAGTGCTGGAGGGAACTGACACCATGGATCCTGCAGCGCTGTCCATAAATCCATAAGAATACGAGGGGGTAGAGATCTCTTCTGAACAGCACCTAGCAAGGTATCCAAGATATGCTCAATTTTGTTAATGACTGGCGAGTTTGGTGGCCAGCCGTGTTGGTTAACCGCGCGGTCTCAGGCGTCTTGCCACGTTCCGGGTGGCTGCCCCCTCGGAGCTTCGAGTCTTCCCTCGGGCATGGATGTGTGTGTTCTTCCTAGTGTAAGTTAGTGTGTAAGCTTAGGTATCGATGACCTCAGCAGTTTGGTCCCTTAAGAATTCACACACATTTGAACTGTTTTTTTTTTTTTTTTTTTTTTTTTTGTGGCCAGGTAAAGTGTTTAAACTCATAAGAGTGTTCATGGAGCCATTCTGTATCAATTCTGGACATGTGGGGTGTCACATTGTGCTGCTGGAATTGCCCAAGTACGTCGGAATGCGCAATGGACATGAATGGATGCAGATGATTGGACAGGATGCTTACGTACGTGTCACCTGTCAGATTCGTACCTAGACGCCTCAGAGGTCCCATATCACTCCTGCTGCACATGTCCCACACCATTACAGAGCCTCCACCAGCTTTAACAATACCATTCTGACATGCAGGGTCTATGGATTCATGAGGTTGTCTCCATACACGTACACGTCGATGCACTCGATACAATTTGAAACGAGACTCGTCCGACCAGGCAACATGTTTCCAGTCATCAACAGTCTAACGTCGGTGTTGACGAGCAAAAGCGAGGCATAAAGCTTTGTGTCGTGCAGTCAGCGAGGGCACACGAATGGGTCTTCGGCTCCGAAAGACCATATCGATGATGTTTCGTTGAATGGTTCGCACGCTGACACTTGTTGATGGCCCAGCATTGAAACCTGCAGTAATTTGAGGAAGGGTTGCACTTCTGTCACGTTGAACGATTCTCTTCAGTCGTCCTTGGTTCCGTTCCTGCAGATCCGCAGCGATGTCGGAGATTTGATGTTTTACCGGATTCCTGACTTTCACGGTATTTTCGTGAAATGGTCGTACGGGAAATTCCCCACTTCATCGCTATCTCAGATGTGCTGTGCGCCGACCGTAACACCACATTCAAACTCGCTTAAATCTTGATCACTTGCCATTGTAGCAGCAGACACTTGTGCTTTATTCTGCCTGTTTACATATCTCTGTATTTGAATAGGAATGCGTATACCAGTTTCTTCTGCGCCGCAGTGTATTTTTTAATATACACATTACATAAATGTACATATAAAATACGCAAAGGAAAAAGGTTGCTTCTAAACCTCTCGGAAAGTCTTTGAACGATTTACTTCAAAGTTCGTGGACGTTTAACTTCAAATTTCTATGTTCAGATGAAATAGTGAAGAAAAATAATGAAATGCTAAAAGGCCTACAAACGAATAAACTCGTGGTAGACTGACTGTGATTCCTATCGCGAGAATAAATTACAGCGGCAATACCCGTCTTGGAGACAGTACCATCAGACGTCACTAGATCGTTGGACGAGCTCAAGCTCGAGAATTTCGCAGAAACATAACTGCATATTCTCATTTACTGATTAGTAGTCTTTGTTACAAATGCAGCGGAACAAGGCTGACCGTGAAGAACCTATTGCCGGGCGTACTGGAGATCATCATCATCACGGGCTACGCCACTGGTGAAGATGTGTCCATTCTTCGCCTTTCGTTGAAATCCAGTGGGGACCGATCTGCCTCTCAATCGTCTTAACTGGTGCAGGTCATTATAGCAGTCAAAAGGCTTGTTACACTCTGTGACAATATGTCACCGTGTTTGTTGGCTATGACTGCAGTACTCGTCATTACTATCAAAGTGTCATCTCATAAACGCCGGCCGTTGTGGCCGAGTGGTTCCAGGCACTTCAGTCTGGAACCGCGCGACCGCTACGGTTGGAGGGTCGAATCCTGCCTCGGGCATGGATGTGTATGATGTCCTTAGGTTAGTTAGGTTTAAGTAGTTCTAAGTTCTAGGGGACTGATGACCTCAGATATTAAGTCCCATAGTGCTCAGTGCCATTTGAACATCTCATAAACAGTTCTTTAACTGCATTCACTAAGAAATTCACAAATAGCTAACCTGTGATTAGAAGTTCATTTGCGTCACATTTAACCATCGTCGAATTTTCCTGCCTTATATGCACATTGTGTCACATAAGGCGACAGACTTCTTTTAATTTTTTTTTATTTCACAGACATTTGAAAGGATGCAAACGAGGATTTCTTACCTGTTGCGTTTCCTAGGCCTTATTGATTAATGGTGTATCATTAATTGAGCCCTGTTAAATGTTATTATTCTGTAATAGATCAGTATACTATCTTAAATCTCTTGAAAATACGAATTCAGTTTGCAAGTCGTGTTTTAAAAACGACTTCCATGTTATGTATCAGTGCGCGAGCTGCAAAGCAAATGTATAACTCAAAAGCTCTATAATGTTTTCCCTGTAGAAGAGCAGCCTTATCGTTGGGAGTAGTCCAAGGCATGTCTTTAGCCGATATTTTGAACGTGGGGTCTAGCCGGCCAATCATAGTGCTTGGCACCGATGTTCGACTTCGTTAGAGCAGTATGAAAAGGCAAACGAAGCACTCTTAATTTCCACCATAAGCTGTGAACGTCGTTTACGCCTGCCACCGATCTGCAGATACATTTGCCTTATGCTTGAAAAACGAGCATTTTGGAGCCACGTCATCCAGGATTACTGGCGTAATTCTACGTCACACGATTTTTCAGAACATGCTTTGCAGTTGAGTATTCGATTGAGCAGTGATAGCCATTTTTCAATTCAGGTCATTGTTAGAATACGTGAGAATCGATATCTATTCTTCTTTGGGTCTTCGAAGCTTATCTGTCACTTTCCATAAGTAGTCATTTAAATTACGATCGTGAATCCGAGACGTTCACCTGCAGTCTGTTTCAAATGTTTATTGGTGTACCTTTAGCAGAGACAGCATTTCTAGTAACTGCCTTTACCAGCAGTACTCTTTCCCGATGTATGTGTAATCTTCAGCTAACTAAGACATGTGCAAGTCACAGCGAACTTCAGGACGAGTGTCGCAGCGAAAACCACTGCGAGACTTGGTTTCAAAGGAATTGTTTTCAGTTCATTAGGTATTAGAAAACACCGTGTGCATTTACATATGCATCGCACGAATCTTTCCTATAAGTAAGGGTTCATATCCACAGAGAAATTATGTTAAAACAGTTAGATGTTATAGGATCATGGTCGCAGTTTATCTTGATTTAACCTATCCTAATCATATCACGTTGTTGTTCATTCATGAGTCTAATTTCATATAAAAGGAAATACTTCCATTAGCATTACAATCGGAGACATAAAATGCTATATACTCACACGTGATGTCAGCTTTCAAGTGGTATAACTCTTCTTAGTGACAGCGTTGAAAGTTTTCGCTGAAGTACCGAGGATATGGGCTACAGTTGATGAAAAAGACGTTCAGAATTTTAATTCTTTTGCCTAAAGCTAAAATTGTGGTTGACCCTGTATTTCTGCCGTACGAAAAGGCATCATTTAGCTTACTGGGCTCGGCCTATTGTTGATGTTAATAATGACACAGCCTAGCAAAATGGTTCAAATGGCTCTGAGCACTATGGGACTTAACGTCGGAGGTCATCAGCCCCTAGAACTTAGAACTACTTAAACCTAACTAACCTAAGGACATCACACACATCCATGCCGAGGCAGGATTCGAACCTGCGACCGTAGTGGTCGCGTGGTTCCAGACTGTAGGGTATAGAACCGCTCGGCCACTCAGGCCGGCACAGCCTAGCATGAGTTCCGCTGGACGGTGTATAGACCGAAATAGTGCATCCTTGCCGTCTTCCTACTCGAGTTTGGCACATTACGTGTACACTTTTGTGAAAAGTTCCAAAGCCAACAACAACTCGCACTGTATCGAACCCACCGTCCTAAGAGCTTCATAATACCATTGGAGAGTATATTATGCAGTTAAAAACCAATACGCTTGGTTCACAAGTCATTTTGTGCGAAAGTTCAAGAGTTCGAGAGCTGTAATACAGGGATGTATCCCTCTACCTTCTAACTTTTGCCAAAAACCTAGCACCGGTAGTTTTTGAGGTAAACGCAAGTAGAAAGGTGGCTTTACGCGATTCATTTCGTATTTTGTGTTCGTTTACTCAGCCAGTAAAAATATACCCCTGAGAATGACAGAGATTTTCACCGTAGAAAGAGTTATAGAAGAGGAGATGAACACGCAGAACTGCGAGATACCGGCAATATCGCCTATCTGAGCACCACAGATCTGAAGACGCCTGCCAAAACCCCGGGTGAAATACAATGGAGAAACAGACCGTGAAGGTTCATTAAGGCGAGTCTGATGTTACTCGTGGACAGTGTGCGACTGTGATCGTAAGAGGTGACTAGATTACGCGGTGAGTGCCTGTGAGAGCGCGCAGGCTGGCAGTTTTAAAACAAACAAAGACGCGAAACGCGCGGCCGGACTTAATGGGAGCGAAGCTATTAGGGCCAGGTGAGCTGGCCGGCCTGCGTGTGGAGACAAACACGTCTCCCCCCACGTTGCCAGGCGACCCCAGCGCGGACCAGCCCGCTAATTGCTCAAAGCCCGCAGTGGCCGCGCGCAGACCGAGTCAACACAGTCCCCCTCCGCCCCCCCCCCCCCCAAACACACACACAAGCCAGCCGCTGCCCGGGGGCCCGTTCCCAGACACCTCCAGAGCTCGCGCAGGAGTGTGGCTCCCGCACCGGCGTCAGAAGTTTGATATCAGAACTGCACTGCCGCCTTCCACACGCAGGACCGTAGCTAGGTGTTTTGTCGCACTAGGCGAGAATCGAAAGATTTCCCCTGCCCCCCCCCCCCTCCCGCCAATCTGTTTCATTGGCACTGATCTTCCCTGGATCCTCCCCCCCCCCCCCCCCACCTTTTACCATCACCAACATACAAAGGTACAACAAATCTCCTATTACACTTTTATTCATTAAACTAAGTCGACCAGATGTTGTCATATTCTGTGGGCAGCCCTCAGTTTCTACTCTTTGTCCTCAGTTCCTTTAATACTGACGGAGGACAACAAACATCTTCAGTTTCTTACCTCAGTTTTTGAAATTTCCCAAAATAACTGAAATAGAATCAGTGTGTTGGACATTTTAAAGACGAACTCAACTGAATATATCAGTACTACCAAATTTGGCTTCAATCATTTATTTAATTACAGAAACTGGAGCCGGCCGCCGTGGCCGAGCGGTTCTAGGCGATTCAGTCCGGAATCAAGCTGCTGCTACGGTCGCTGGTTCGAATCCTGCCTCGGGCATGCATGCGTGTGATGTCCTTAGGTTAGTTATGTGAAATTAGTTCTAAGTCTAGGGGACAAATAACCTCAGATCTAGAGTCCCATAGTGCTTAGAGCCATTTGAACCATTTTGAACAGAAAATGGATTTATAAAGGTGTGGAAAAATTTCCTGATGTGAATGAATATTTCCTTGAATTTATAAATTATGCTATACTGATGGGAGACATGCCGAAGCATCTGACTAGGGCATCTGCATAATCATGGTGTTATTTCGTTCCTGTTGTAATTGAAACATTTTTAGAATGAGGAATAAATGTCATCTTTCGTCAGCATCCATTTTCTTGCGATTACGTAAATAACTTGCGCCTTGTTTCCATTTTCTATTGAGAGTGCTACAATTCTTTTTGGCTAAGGAATTATCTTGTGACCATTTGTTCGAGATGGCGATCCCAGTGTGACATGGATGTTGTATTTGTCTAAAGGCACCGGCTCGTTCCCTTCCACGGAGTCAGTGACCCCAAATTAGGAGCGGGTGACTGGTTATAAGCAACTGAGTTGCTCAAAAGGTTTTTTTAAATACATTTCTTTAAATTTAATTGCCTCTTCACGCAAAGATGCTGGATGTATGGACAACATGGTTGTAAAGAAACAGCGATTGCTATAAAGTAACTTAGCATTAAGATAACTATCTTAATCGTTTTTTTTATTTATTTATTGCCAACCGGTTGCAGCCCAACGCAGGGACCATCTTCAGGGCTAATATATGGTCGACTGCTGGTGGCGTCACGTCTACCGAGGTGTGGCACCACACTATTTTTGTAAAAATACAGTTTTCATTCTGCATGTGTCAAAGTTTTACAGTGTGTGGATACATCCTTCCCGCTTGCTTTCAAACTTAGTTCAACCTGTTCACGTGAGTGGCTGCGTCACAGCATGTCTTCACGATGGCTGCTACACTTGACGTTAGTCAGAAGCAACGTGCTGTCATACAATTCCTGTGCTGTGAAAACGAGACAGTAGGAAACATCCACAAGAGGTTGAAAAAGTTGTACGGAGATGCTGCTGTCGATCGCGGTACAGTTAGTCGGTGGGCAAACAGGTTACGTGATGAAAGCGGGCACGGCAATATTGAGGACTGTCCTCGCAGCGGCAGGCCTCGTACTGCACACACGCCAGACAATATGGAGAGAGTTAACGAATTGGTGACTGCTGACAGACGCATCACAGTGAACGAATTGTCACGCTACGTTGGGATAGGGGAAGGAAGTGTTTGCAGAATACTGAAAGTGTTGGCGTTAAAAAAGGTTTGTGGCAGGTGGGTTCCCAGAATGCTGACAGTGGCTTACAAAGAAACAAGAAAAACGGTATGCAGCGAACTTTTGGAACAGTACGAGAATGCTGGAGATGAATTTCTTGGAAGAACTGGTGATGAAAACTGGCTCCATCATTTTTCACCAGAGACGAAACGGTAATCAGTGAAATGGCAACATGCAAATTCACCCAAGAAAAAAGAAATTCAAAACCACACCGTCTGCTGGAAAAGATATGGCTACGTTGTTTTGCGATTCCGAAGGACTCTTGCTTGTGGACATCATGCCAAGTGGAACCACCGAAAATTCGGATGCATATGTGACGACACTGAAGAAACTTCAAGCTCGACTGAGTCGTGTTCGACCACATCGGGATAAGCAGGATGTTTTGCTGTAGCACTACAATGCACGGCCACATGTCAGTCAAAAAACCATGGAAGCGATCACAAAACTCGGATGGACAAATCTGAAACACCCGCTTTACACTCCTGAACTGGCTCCATGTCACTATCATCTCTTTGGGAAACTGAAAGACTCGCTTCGTGGAACAAGGTTTGAAGATGATGACTCCCTTGCGCATGCTGCCAAACAGTGGCTCCAGCAGGTTGGTCCAGAATTTTACCGTGCGGGTATACAGGTGCCGGTTCCTAGATGGCGTAAGGCGGTTGAGAGGGATGGAAATTATGTGGAGAAATGGAAATATTGTTCCTAAAGGATGTATCTACACACTGTAAAACTTTCAAACATGTAGAATAAAAGATGGATTTAAAAAAAAATAGTGTGCATTTCTTTTGAGTGTAAGTAGGCTGTTTAGGTTCTTATGTTGGTAACGCCACGTAGCGCTCTGAAAATCACTGGCTGTGCTATGTTCAGTCTGTGGCTGGTTGGCATTGTTGTAATATTCGCTATAGTAGTCTTGGGCAGCTGGATGTGAACAGCGCGTAGCGTTGGGCCGATGGAGGAGAGCCGCCAGCAGTGGTGGATGTGGGGAGAGAAATGGCAGAATTTTGAGAGCGGACGATCTGGAGGTGTGTCCATCAGAAAGAGCAAATTTGTAATATTGTATATCAGGAACTGATATACAGTGTGGTCAGAAAATGTCCGAAACACTTGTAGGGATGTTGCAGGGCAAGTTGTACCGAGGTACTAATGTTACAAAAAAAATCGATACGTTGCGGCGTTTCCGAGTTATTTACCTTTGAAGTTAGCCAATGAGATCGTCGAGGGAGCGTAAATTCAAGTTTCAGCTAACAAGACAAAGCACCAGTTGGGCAACACCGCCCCTGGCAGGCCGGTTGAATGTGAGCGCACGACGCCCCGATTGGCTAAATTATATGGTAAATAACTCGGAAATGGAGCAACGTATAGAATTTCTTTTTTAACATTTATGCCTCAGTACAACCTGCACTGTAACATCCCTACAAACATTTAACACATTTTCTGACCACCTTGTATATGTTGTTGTTGTGGTCTTCAGTCCTGAGACTGGTTTGATGCAGCTCTCCATGCTGATCTATCCTGTGCAAGCTTCTTCATCTCCCAGTACATACTGCAACCTACATCCTTTTGAATCTGCTTAGTGTATTCATCTCTTGGCCTCCCTCTACTATTTTTACCCTCCACGCTCCCTCCAACACTAAATTGGTGATCCCTTGATGCCTCAGAACAGGTCCTACCAACCGATCCCTCCTTCTAGTCAAGTTGTGCCACAAACGTCTCTTCTCCCCAATCCTATTCAATACCTCCTCATTAGTTATGTGATCTACCCATCTAATCTTCAGCATCCTTCTGTAGCACCACATTTCGAAAGCTTCTATTCTCTTCTTATCCAAACTATTTATCGTCCATGTTTCACTTCCATACATGGCTACACTCCTTAGAAATACTCCTGTACACGATGTTAACAAATTTCTCTTCTTCTGAAACGCTTTCTTTGCCATTGCCAGTTTACATTTTATATCCTCTCTACTTCGACAATCATCAGTTATTTTGCTCCCCAAATACCAAAACTCCTTTACTACTTTAAGTGTCTCATTTCTTAATCTAATTCCTTCAGCATCACCCGACTTACTTCGACTACATTCCATTATCCTCGTTTTGCTTTTGTTGATGTTCATCTTATATCCTCCTTTCAAGACACTGTCCATTCCGCTCAACTGCTCTTCCAAGTCATTTGCTGTCTCTGAAAGAATTACAATGTCATCGGCAAACCTCAAAGTTTTTATTTCTTCTCCATGGATTTTAATACCTACTCCAAATTTTTCTCTTTTTTCCTTCACTGCTTGCTCAATATACAGATTGAATAACATCGGGGATAGGCTACAACCCTGTCTCACTCCCATCCCAACCATTGCTTCCCTTTCATGTCCCTCGACTCTTATAACTGCCATCTGGTTTCTGTACAAATTGTAAATAGACTTTCGCTCCCTGTATTTTACCCCTGCCACCTTCAGAATTTGAAAGAGAGTATTCCAGTTAACGTTGTCAAAAGCTTTCTCTAAGTCTACAAATGCTAGAAACGTAGGTTTGCTTTTCCCTAGTGTAGCTTCTAAGATAAGTCGTCGGGCCAGTATTGCTTCACGTGTTCCAATATTTCTACGGAATCCAAACTGATCTTCCCCGAGGTCGGCTTCTACTAGTTTTTCGATTCGTCTGTAAATAATTGGCGTTAGTATTTTGCAGCTATGGCTTATTAATCTCATTTATCTGTAATTTTCACATCTGTCAACACCTTCTATCTTTGGGATTGGAATTATTATATACTTCTTGAAGTCTGAGGGTATTTCGCCTGTCTCATACATGTTGCTCACCAGATGGTAGAGTTTTGTCATGACTGGCTCTCCCAAGGCTGTCAGTAGATCTAATGGAATGTTGTCTACTCCCGGGGCCTTGTTTCGACTCAGGTCTTTCAGTGCTCGGTAAAACTCTTCACGCAGTATCATATCTCCCATTTCATCTTCATCTACATTCTCTTCCATTTCCATAATATTGTCCTCAAGTACCTCACCCTTGTATAGACCCTCTGTATACTCCTTCCACCTTTCTACTTTCCCTTCTTTGCTTAGAACTGGGTTTCCATCTGAGGTCTTGATATTCATGGAAGTGGTTCTCTTTTTCTCCAAAGGTCTCTTTAATTTTCATGTAGGCTGTATCTATCTTATCCCTAGTGAGATAAGCCTCTATGTCCTTACATTTGTCCTCTAGCCATCCCTTCCTAGCCATTTTGCACTTCCTGTCGATCTCATTTTTGAGACGTTTGTATACCTTTTTGCCTGCTTCATTTACTATATATATATATAATGACTTTTCAACGCTATTAAGGTAAGTACATTGTTTGTTCTCTATCAAAATCTTTCATTTGGTGACTATGCCTATCAGCAGTTAGTTCCTTCAGTAGTTAGTAATAGGTGGCAGTATTGGCGCTCGCTGTATTGCAGTAGTTCGAGTAACGAAGATTTTTGTGAGGTAAGTGATTCATGAAAGGTATAGGTTATTGTTAGTCAGGGCCATTCTTTTGTAGGGATTATTGAAAGTCAGACTGCGTTGCGCTAAAAATATTGTGTGTCAGTTTAGTGATGATCAGAATAAGTAAAAAGAGAAACGTCTGAGTACGTTCAGTTTTGCTCAGCTGTTTCGAAATAAAATAATGAAAGGGGTTTATCAGCTCAATCACTCATAAATTTTTCTAAGGGGATGTTTCAGGAGTGTCCTTCGTACACGCTTGCCAACACAAAATGATTTAGGTATAACTGTCATGCAAAATTCAGACACTTTATCCTGGGCTTGCTGCTCCTGCTAAGATAAGATGCTGTCTGTCGCCATGACACTGCGTACCTCATAATGTAATTGGGAGACTGATAGAATTGCCTTTACTTCGATCGGTTTGAGGAGAGCGTCTTTGGCAGCAGGAAGGAGGAGCTGCACCGTGTCTGGCGCGGACCTCGGCAGGAAGACAGAAGGAGAAGGAAGGAAGGAAGGCCGGCTGGTAATGGCATCTGGGTGGAGGCTGGGGGAGGCCCGCGATTGGCGCGTCTGCGAGCGGTCAGATATGGCGCTGCGCCGCGACGCTGATTTAATTTTGCCCCTTGTTCCCGCGCTGCTCAGGGCGATAGGCGCCGGACGGCGGGCCGGCTAGGGCAGACCCTGCCACACCTCCCGTCCGCCGAGCGGTCTGCCACCGGCGCGGACCCAGTACTGCTGCCGCCTCTTGACCACAGTCTGACTTGTACTCCACTGCGTAAATATAGCCGCTGCTCTTTCCACAACGGGAGACGGCAAAGTCACTATCGACGCACAGAGGGTTCGGCATCAGACTAGTATGCTCAAAGGAATTATCCCTGCATTTGGTTAAAGCGATTTCGGGGAACCACAAAAAACATAAATCTACATGTCCAGACGCAAATGTGAACCACCTCAGCTCAGCGAGGAAAGTTTCTTTTTGTACGCCATAACCAGCAGAACACACTCTTTGATGGCTACATTATGTACAGCAACCAAACTGCGGGGCCCATGTTATGGAACGAAAAACACCACGAAAGCCACCTTCGCCTGAACTAAACCCTCTTACGAGCTACACCCCTAACTGGACCGACTGCACACTGAACGCCCAGCATTATCTGGAGTGAGGCAAAATGGCGATTCGTCTCATTGGACTGCACTACACGCCTCCATTGAAGACGCACAGCTTAATATATCTGTACTCCTGTAAAATCGACCATCTGCGAAGTATCCGTGTCCAAATATCCATTTCACCCTATGTCAGGTAGAAAACCGTTAGAGTTGGAGCAGCATTTGCGGATAACAGAAAATCCTGTCGCTACTGGAACGCACTGTCAATGACAAGTCGTTACACTCGTGTCCAGTCCCCATCTGATAGAATCTTTTTACGGCCATCGCTCTTATGCAGTATTACATGGCTGCGAGCACTATACCTCTCCGTACAGTAACGTTGGACAGTCAATCTCAATACACCAACAAATCGGGCAACTTTTTTCACGGTGTGATCATGGGCGTGTTCAGACACATAAGCATCTTTCTGCCACTTTCAGATCGACCCACCCTACTGCGTTGATTCCATACAACCAACTGCCATGTACAGACAGCTTCACTGCCTTGAGTTACAGCAGCGGTGGAGGGTCATATTTATCGGCGTACGCGGAAATGTTTACGAGAGAGCGCAAAATACAAAACTTGCCAGTTTTGTAACAATTTATTACGTATCTTTGAAAGTGTGTCGTTTTCAGAGAACTAAAACTGATAATTACCACAAAAAAGCCGACGGTTAACATTAAAAACATAAGGCTGAGTCTCTGAAATGTCATTTCTTGTGCATATTACATCACCAGGGGAAAATTGTAACTGATCTTGAGCGTTACAAGACAATTAGAGAACCCTCTCCTCCCATAAATACTAAGGAGATATTAAGCTTTGCAAAATTTGTACCGAATTTTGCGCAGTTGTCCAAGCAATTGAATGTGCTTCGCGAAAATACTGTAAATACCAGAGGGGCGAATCACAGAAAATTGCGATCAAGGGCCTGAAGGCGGCTCTGGTTGACGGAGCCCTATGACTTCCCTAGGAAGTTCCTCACCCAAACTGATGCCTCCCTGACTGTGATGGCAGCGGTATTAATTCAGGAGTACCAGAAGAGTGAAGGTGCTTGCTTATCATATGCCTCTGGAGGACTTGTATCATTACAACAGAAGTACTCTGCATATGAAGTTGAGGTATTAGTGATTATGTTCGTCTTGGAGAAATTTAGGTTCCGTCTAGAGCGTAGGGATAGGCTAAGGAGCACGGGTCGAAATGTCAGCTAGGCGACGCGTATTTTAGCCTCCCAGTCTGAGGTCGGGCATGTTAAGGAGACCGACAATATTATTGCAGAAGGGTGGAGTCACATGTATTCTCGTCACCATCGGCAATGTTAAATATGCTGTTTAGTGGAATCACAGGAAATGACTGCTAGAAATTCGAGAAAGTTCTGTAACGAAAGAAAAGCCTGTGATCAGATTCCAGGAGAGGGCAAGTGCCCCCTCTTTTTCTCCCGTCATATGACTTCCTGATACCAGTTCTACACAATGTGCAGTGCTCCAAAGCAATTAGTCGGCTCTTATAAGGGTATGACAGATATTTCACCCACTGTGTTGAACTGTGCTGAAAAGATTCTCGAGTGAATGAGAATTTATATACACTCCGGGAAATAGAAAAAAGAACACATTGACACCGGTGTGTCAGACCCACCATACTTGCTCCGGACACTGCGAGAGGGCTGTACAAGCAATGATCACACGCACGGCACAGCGGACACACCAGGAACCGCGGTGTTGGCCGTCGAACGGCGCTAGCTGCGCAGCATTTGTGCACCGCCGCCGTCAGTGTCAGCCAGTTTGCCGTGGCATACGGAGCTCCATCGCAGTCTTTAACACTGGTAGCATGCCGCGACAGCGTGGACGTGAACCGTATGTGCAGTTGACGGACTTTGAGCGAGGGCGTATAATGGGCATGCGGGAGGCCGGGTGGACGTACCGCCGAATTGCTCAACACGTGGGGCGTGAGGTCTCCACAGTACATCGATGTTGTCGCCAGTGGTCGGCGGAAGGTGCACGTGCCCGTCGACCTGGGACCGGACCGCAGCGACGCACGGATGCACGCCAAGACCGTAGGATCCTACGCAGTGCCGTAGGGGACCGCACCGCCACTTCCCAGCAAATTAGGGACACTGTTGCTCCTGGGGTATCGGCGAGGACCATTCGCAACCGTCTCCATGAAGCTGGTCCCGCACACCGTTAGGCCGTCTTCTGCTCACGCCCCAACATCGTGCAGCCCGCCTCCAGTGGTGTCGCGACAGGCGTGAATGGAGGGGCGAATGGAGACGTGTCGTCTTCAGCGATGAGAGTCGCTCCTGCCTTGGTGCCAATGATGGTCGTATGCGTGTTTGGCGCCGTGCAGGTGAGCGCCACAATCAGGACTGCATACGACCGAGGCACACAGGGCCAACACCCGGCATCATGGTGTGGGGAGCGATCTCCTACACTGGCCGTACACCACTGGTGATCGTCGAGGGGACACTGAATAGTGCACGGTACATCCAAACCGTCATCGAACCCATCGTTCTACCATTCCTAGACCGGCAAGGGAACTTGCTGTTCCAACAGGACAATGCACGTCCGCATGTATCCCGTGCCACCCAACGTGCTCTAGAAGGTGTAAGTCAACTACCCTGGCCAGCAAGATGTCCGGATCTGTCCCCCATTGAGCATGTTTGGGACTGGATGAAGCGTCGTCTCACGCGGTCTGCACGTCCAGCACGAACGCTGGTCCAACTGAGGCGCCAGGTGGAAATGGCATGGCAAGCCGTTCCACAGGACTACATCCAGCATCTCTACGATCGTCTCCATGGGAGAATAGCAGCCTGCATTGCTGCGAAAGGAGGATATACACTGTACTAGTGCCGACATTGTGCATGCTCTGTTGCCTGTGTCTATGTGCCTGTGGTTCTGTCAGTGTGATCATGTGATGTATCTGACCCCAGGAATGTGTCAATAAAGTTTCCCCTTCCTGGGACAATGAATTCACGGTGTTCTTATTTCAATTTCCAGGAGTGTATGATTGGAGGTATGTGACACATAAGAAGAAGAGAAACTGTCTGGTCCCTACTTTGTTGGATTGTTAAAGAAAGTCAAAATATGAGGCATGATTCTGAGAACCTAGGGAGGACATACTTGGACACTTGCAAGAAATGGTAGAACAGGAACGATAGTGATCTGAATAGATATACCGTCTACTTTTAAACAGTGGCAAATTACGATAGTTGCCCAGAGTTTTAAGAACATCGGCAATGAGGCTTCCATTACTATAATTTTTAACCTACTCCTCGCAGCAGACCCTGTTTTATCGACTGGATATTTGGTGTCGGTGCTGCTCTGAGATACGAACATTAGCACTGGAAAGGACAATTATGAGTGGCGCCCCATACCAACAGAAGTCAGCAAAAAATAAGACAATAAAATGAGTAGTCGGTAGGCAGCGTCAGTCTTCATGCTAGGTTTCCATCATGAAAAATTTTCTTGGTCGCCTTCGCAGGTCAAGCAGCATAGACTTCCCAACTTGTTCGCGAGGTACAACATCATTGAGATGTAAAGCACTTTATTTTCATCTCCCAGGTATAACAACCACGAAGCTGCTTTGTGTTAGACTAAATAAGTGGACCAGAATTTTCCACTAGTCTCACGGCTATCTGTGAATAAAACCTAACAAGTTACAGATTTCTCTTGAAATTTTTAGAGGAAAGTAACCCGGGAGTATTCGCTCGGAGACCTTCCGTATCACCAAATGTCCTGTCTGTCAGACAATAGTACTATCCATCATCTGCGTATTATTGGTCTTTCACATTATGGAAGCCGTTGTATAACCAGACTATGAAGTTGCAACGTCACTGAAGAAAAAATTAATGTATTAGTAATAGTCATTATTTTATTTTATTTGTAATCTAAGAGTTTTGTGACGTAGCCTGATACGAAACAGGCAAGTCACTGCCGCGAACGGCTTAGCGTGTAAAAACGAAAACGGGCGCTAAGTCGACAGCGGGGAAACCCTACACGGTTCGAAAGTTACGAGGGAGGGTAACGTTAGCTCGGTTTAGTACCAATCAACAAAGCCAAAATCGTTTGAAACACACACACAAAATCAGCGTCTGAAACACGACACACAAAATCAGAGTTCAAATTCGAAGAACAGGTCTAGAAATCGAGGTAATTGTTGTATTTGAGCATGGGCGTAGAGAGGCTTCAAGATACGAAAGTTCCTGATAGATTAAAACTGTGTTAGGGATCGTTCTCACTGCACTGCTACTTCTTCATGGTAAATAGGAGAGCTACAGTGAAGTTTGGAGGACAGGATGTATACGCGGCTGTAGTGAAGCTGTAGAGGACGGCTTGTGAGTCATCACTGGATAGTTCACAGCACTGCACGAGAAAGGTGAGACTTTAAGCCCCAGTCCGACATACGGTTTTCATATGCCAGGAAGTTTCAAAACAGTGCACACTCCACCGCAAAGTGGAGGATTCGTTCAAAATTCAAACTGCCTAAAAGCCGTTGGGACAGTTATGTTTCTCTTGTAGTTGAGCAGTGGCCATTTCTGAGGATAAAGTATAGTACGGTAGGGGTTTGCCCTACTATGTTAGTTAATCACTTGTAATAAGAGCTCTATCTACACCGTCAGTATGGGGTGTTATCCAGCAGAATCCGCACGAAACTGTGGAAGATGCAGAATTCTGATCGATGTCTTGTAGAGATATTACTGTGGGTGCTGCTGTAGACAAATAGCCGTTCACTTTTCTCACTGAATTAGAGATGCAGAACCATGCGACAATATCACAAAGTACCGACTGCGATAGCTGTTATGGTGCGATTCAGCAGCTTTTATGTTCCGAGGAAGCCGGTGTTACGTTCTTATTATGATAAAATAGTGAAAGGTAGCCTAGCGGATATGCCGCCGTGGGAATCTAGACAGGCAAGCAAAAGATTAGCTGACACAAGTCCACTTCAAATATATATACACTCCTGGAAATTGAAATAAGAACACCGTGAATTCATTGTCCCAGGAAGGGGAAACTTTATTGACACATTCCTGGGGTCAGATACATCACATGATCACACTGACAGAACCACAGGCACATAGACACAGGCAACAGAGCATGCACAATGTCGGCACTAGTACAGTGTATATCCACCTTTCGCAGCAATGCAGGCTGCTATTCTCCCATGGAGACGATCGTAGAGATGCTGGATGTAGTCCTGTGGAACGGCTTGCCATGCCATTTCCACTTGGCGCCTCAGTTGGACCAGCGTTCGTGCTGGACGTGCAGACCGCGTGAGACGACGCTTCATCCAGTCCCAAACATGCTCAATGGGGGACAGATCCGGTGATCTTGCTGGCCAGGGTAGTTGACTTACACCTTCTAGAGCACGTTGGGTGGCACGGGATACATGCGGACGTGCATTGTCCTGTTGGAACAGCAAGTTCCCTTGCCGGTCTAGGAATGGTAGAACGATGGGTTCGATGACGGTTTGGATGTACCGTGCACTATTCAGTGTCCCCTCGACGATCACCAGCGGTGTACGGCCAGTGTAGGAGATCGCTCCCCACACCATGATGCCGGGTGTTGGCCCTGTGTGCCTCGGTCGTATGCAGTCCTGATTGTGGCGCTCACCTGCACGGCGCCAAACACGCATACGATGATCATTGGCACCAAGGCAGAAGCGACTCTCATCGCTGAAGACGACACGTCTCCATTCGTCCCTCCATTCACGCCTGTCGCGACACTACTGGAGGCGGGCTGCACGATGTTGGGGCGTGAGCGGAAGACGGCCTAACGGTGTGCGGGACCGTAGCCCAGCTTCATGGAGACGGTTGCGAATGGTCCTCGCCGATACCCCAGGAGCAACAGTGTCCCTAATTTGCTGGGAAGTGGCGGTGCGGTCCCCTACGGCACTGCGTAGGATCCTACGGTCTTGGCGTGCATCCGTGCGTCGCTGCGGTCCGGTCCCAGGTCGACGGGCACGTGCACCTTCCGCCGACCACTGGCGACAACATCGATGTACTGTGGAGACCTCACGCCCCACGTGTTGAGCAATTCGGCGGTACGTCCACCCGGCCTCCCGCATGCCCACTATACGCCCTCGCTCAAAGTCCGTCAACTGCACATACGGTTCACGTCCACGCTGTCGCGGCATGCTACCAGTGTTAAAGACTGCGATGGAGCTCCGTATGCCACGGCAAACTGGCTGACACTGACGGCGGCGGTGCACAAATGCTGCGCAGCTAGCGCCATTCGACGGCCAACACCGCGGTTCCTGGTGTGTCCGCTGTGCCGTGCGTGTGATCATTGCTTGTACAGCCCTCTCGCAGTGTCCGGAGCAAGTATGGTGGGTCTGACACACCGGTGTCAATGTGTTCTTTTTCCATTTCCAGGAGTGTATATTTTACTGGCCTTTTTGCTGCTGGCTTCTTGAGGCAGTGGCTGTCTACATGCAGTCGCTCGACGAGGTCGTGCCTCTGCCTACACTGAATGATTACTGGTAAAGCTACCTGTCAAGAGCCGGAGTACCGTCCGGTGCCAACTAACAGCACTGGACTAATTTCGAACTAGAAGACGTGCCCTGGACATTCTTGATTGGTCATGTCGTGTTACTGGTGGCATTTTTCGCGGCCCCTGCAACGGTCTTAAGAGAGCCATTGGTTCCGGCAGCGTCGGTAATCTACATAGTACAATAATTATTCCGCCATCACTGCCAGTCATCATTTCTAACGAGACGGGCTCCCTCCCCCACCTGTGTCAGCTTCCCACCCGTACGGAGGTCGCATTGAAGTTCACTACGGGCCATTAAAATTGCTACACCATGAAAATGGCGTGCTACAGACGCGAAATTCAACCGACAGGAAGACGATGCTTAGATATGCAAATGATTAGGTTTTCAGAGCATTCACACAAGGTTGGCTCCGGTCCCGACACCTACAACGAGCTGATATGAAGAAAGTTTTCAACCGATTTCTCATACACAAACAGCAGTTCACCGGCGTTGCCTGGTGAAACGTTGTTATGATGCCTCGTGTAAGGAGGAGAAATGCGTACCATCACGTTTCCGACTTTGATAAAGGTCGGATTGTAGCCTAACGCGATTGCGGTTTATCGTATCGCGACATTGCTGCTCGCGTTGGTCGAGATCCAATGACTGTTAGCAGAATATGGAATCGGTGGGTTCAGGAGGGTAATACGGAACGCCGTGATGGATCCCAACGACCTCGTATCACTAGCAGTCGAGATGACAGGCATCTTATCCGCATGGCTGTAACGGATCGTGCAGCCATGTCTCAATCCCTGAGTCAACAGATGAGGACGTTTTCAAGACAACAACCATCTGCACGAACAGTTCGACACCGTTTGCAGCAGCATGGACTATCAGGTCGGAGACCATGGCTGCGGTTGCCCTTGACGCTGCATCACAGACAGGAGCGCCTGCGAAGGTGTACTCAACGACGAACCTGGGTGCACGAATGGCAAAACGTCATTTTTTCGGATGAATCCAGGTTCTGTTTACAGCATCATGATGGTCGCATTCGTGTTTGGCGAAACCGGTGAATGCACATTGGAAGCGTGTATTCGTCATCGCCATACTGGCGTATCACCCGGCGTGATGGTATGGGATGCCATTGGTTACACGTCTCGGTCACCTCTTGTTCGAATTGACGGCACTTTGAACAGTGTGCGTTACATTGCAGATGTGTTACGACCCGTGGCTCTACCCTTCATTCGATCCCTGCTAAATCTTACATTTCAGCGGGATAATGCACGACCGTTTGTTGAAGGTTCGGTACGGGCCTTTCTGGACACAGAAAATGTTCGACTGCTACCCTGGCCAGCACATTCTCCAGATCTCTCACCAATTGAAAACGTCTGGTCAATGGTGGCCGAGCAACTGGCTCGGTACATACGCCAGTCGCTACTCTTGATGAACTGTGGAATCGTGTTGAAGCTGCATGGGCAGCTGTATCTGTACACGCCATCGAAGCTCTGTCTGACAGAATGCCCAGGCGTATCAAGGCCGATATTACGGCCAGAGGTGGTTGTTCTGGGTACTGATTTCTCAGGATCTATGCACCCAAATTGCGTGAAAATGTGATCACATGTCAGTTCTAGTATAATTGTCCAATGAGTAGCCGTTTATCATCTGCAATTCTTCATGGAGTAGCAATTTTAATGGCCAGTAGCGTGTTTGTGTCTGCCGCGCACAATGACACTTTTACTCCGTTGAGTAGTTCAGTATATGTGATAAGTATACATGGTTGTAACGCATGTGGGTGTCATGCTTATGTTGTATCATGATGAAAGAAGGGAGAGGATGAAGCCGGGTGCCAACAACGATGTTTGGAATTTAATCCAGGACATGAGCGGAAAGTCCAGTGATCCAGAACTTTACGCCACCACCCATCCTTCCCTTTGTCGGAAAGGCGAAAGGGAAATAAGCAACAGCCCATGGCGTTCTCAGGTGATTATCCATCCAAGTACTGGCCGCACCAGACGTTTCATCCGTGACCTGACGATAACGGGTGTATTCAACGAGGAGGTATGGTCGATAGCTACATCCCATCGAACGCTGTAGTCGACACTGTGAACGAGCCTGTGGCGTGAGCTGTCGTCATGATGAACGTGGCGCCACGTTGTGGCTCAGTCCGATCTACCTCGTCAATATTCCTTGAAAACCACCTTTACTGTGTACACTGCAGTGAATGTCGAGCATGTGGGGATTCATAACTGGCTGAGGTGACATGAGGTATCTGCTGTATACAAAGGAGGGAGTCTAAATGTGGCAAAAGGTCACAATTCGATTCGTAGCACCAAGGAGTAACATACTCAGAAATCTCTGAGAACTATTAGGACTGGAAGAATATTGGTTTGTGCCCATACATCACTTCCACAAGCCCTTGACAGAACGCCACAGCCGGCCGCTGTGGCCGAGCGATTCTAGGCGCTTCAGTCTGAAACCGCGCGACTGCTACAGTCGCAGGTTCGAATCGTGCCTCGGGCATGGATGTGTGTGATGTCCTTAGGTTAGTTAGGTATAAGTAGTTCTAAGTCTAGGGGACTGATGACCTCAGATGTTAAGTCCCATAGTGCTTAGAGCCATTTTGAAGAGCGCCACTGTGCCTCGAATGTAAAGGAACACAGAGAAGGTTCCATTGTTATCTGTCCTCCAGAAGTTTGATATTTACTGAACTGTTGTGGGCGACATCAAACTTTCCACGAAATTGTTTTAAAAATGTGGTATGCGGCACCTGTTGTTGATATGAGGCTGTGCTTCCACCAAGACAACATTACGAGTACACGAAATACAAAAAATAAAATAAAATGGTAAAATAACACAGGTTGCAAAATTTAGTACCTTGGAGAAAGTGGACAGAAGAATAGACTAGAAAAGCTTGCAGTAAATCTACGGGATAATAAAATGGAAAGTGTGTCTGACCTGACAAAATGTACCAACAACAAGAAATGCGTATCTACGAATATGACTAAAACACTAAACCGCAATGGTAAAATCAAAATGTTTATAATTATATGAATATTTAACGATGGAATATAAACTGGACAGAATATAGATACTCGAAAGATGGATTATTAGAAACATCAAGGATGAAGTACAAACTGCAGACGATTGAGAAATTAGAATTAACTAGAAGATCTACAAAAACGTGGAGGAAGTGTCAGAAGTAATGGCAAAGTGAAAATTAATCTTCTTTTAACAGCTATACCGAATGAACTACAACAGGCTAACGAAACTATGATTCCTCTATTTCTGGAAAAAAATCGACTATGGCATGCGCAAAAAATAAGAAGAGACCAAGAAAGGAAGAGTATCAACGAATGGGAAACTACAGTAAGAGAATATTTGAAGAATAAAATTCCAGATTTAGAGGACTTTAAAGCCAGAAGAAATTTGAAACCTGGAACATGTGGACAGGAGACAGGAAAAGACAACATGGGAAGAAGATCAAGCAGTACTGGATAAACAGAAAAGAACATAGAAGTAAGAGGAACTGAACCAGTTATGTGATCCCAGCTGACTTTTTTTTTCTTTTGAATTTTGGGTCATCAGTCTTCTGACTGGTACGATGCGGCCCGTCATGAATTCCTCACCTGTGCCAACCTCTTCATCTCACAGTAGCACTTCCAACCTACGTCCTCAATTATTTGCTGGATGTATACCAATCTGTGTCTTCCTCTACAGCTTTTTTCAACTACAATTCCTTCTACTACCATGGAAATCACTTCCTCATGTCTTAACAGATGTCCTATCGTCCTGTTCCTTCTAATTATCAGTGATTTCCACACATTCGTTCCCTCTCCGATGCTGCGCAGAACCTCCTCATTCCTTACCTTATCAGTCCACCTAATTTTCAACATTCGTCTGTAGCACGACATCTCAAATGCTTAGATTCTCTTCTTTTCCGGTTTTCCCATAGTCTATTTTTCATTACCATACAATTCTGTACTCCTGAAGTACTTTCTCAGAAATTTCCTCCTCAAATTAAGGCCTATGTTTGATTCTGGTAGACTTCTCTTTGCCATTAATCTTCTTTTTGCCAGTGCTAGTCTGTTTTTGATGTCAAAAAATGGTTCAAATGGCTCTGAGCACTATGGGACTCAACCGCTGAGGTCATTAGTCCCCTAGAACTTAGAACTAGTTAAACCTAACTAACCTAAGGACATCACAAACATCCATGCCCGAGGCAGGATTCGAACCTGCGACCGTAACGGTCTTGCGGTTCCAGACTGCAGCGCCTTTAACCGCACGGCCACTTCGGCCGGCTGTTTGATGTCCTCCTTGCTCCGTCCGTCATAGATTATTTTGCTGTCTACGTACCTGAATTCCTTAACTTCTTCTACTTCGTGGCCACCAATCCTTATGTTAAGTTTCTCGCTGTTCTCATTTCTGATACTTCTCATTACTTTCGTCTTTCTTCGATTTATTCTCAGTCCATATGCTGTACTCATTAGATTATTCATTCCGTTCAGCAGATCACGTAATTCATCTTCACTTTCACTGAGGAATCAGTGTCATCAGCGAATCGTATCATTGATATCCTTTCATCTCGAATTTTAATTCCACT
Source organism: Schistocerca nitens (assembly GCF_023898315.1). Taxonomy (NCBI): domain Eukaryota; kingdom Metazoa; phylum Arthropoda; class Insecta; order Orthoptera; family Acrididae; genus Schistocerca; species Schistocerca nitens. The sequence continues at coordinate 54,122,016 of NC_064620.1, forward strand.
CCTGAACCTTTCTTTGATTTCCATCATTGCTTGCCGGCCGGAGTGGCCGAGCGCTTCTAGGGGCTACAGTCCGTAACCGCGCGACCGCTACGGTCGCAGGTTCGAACCCTGCCTTGGGTATGGATGTCTGTGATGTCCTTAGGTTAGTTAGGTTTAAGTAGTTCTAAGTTCTAGGGGACTGATGTCCTCAGAAGTTACGTCTCATAGTGCTCAGAGCCATTTGAGCCATTTTGAACCATCATTGCTTCTTCGATGTACAGATTGAACAGTATGAGGGAAAGACTACATCCCCGTCTTACACCCTTTTTAATCCGAACACTTCGTTCTTGGTAGTCCATTCTTATTACTCCCTCTCGGCTCTTGTACATATTGTATATTACCCGTCACTCCCTGCAGATTACCCCAAGTTTTCTTGGAATTTCGAGCATCTTGCACCATTTTACATTGTCGAAGGCATTTTCCAGGTCGACAAATCCTATGAGCGTGTCTTGATTTTTCTTTAATCTTGCTCCCACTATCAACCGCAACGTCAAAATTGCCTCTCTCCTGCCTTTACCTTTTCTAAAGCCAAACTGATCGTCATCTATCACATCCTTAATTCTCTTTCCCATTTTTCTGTATGTCAGCAACATGGATGCATGAGCTATTAAGCTGATTGTCCGATAATTCTCGCACTTGTCAGCGCTTGCAGTCTTCGGAATTGTGTGGATGATATTTTCCCGAAAGTCAAATGGTATGTCTCCAGGATCATACATTCTTCACACCTTCGTGAATAGTCGATTTGTTGCTACTTCAGCCAGTGAGTTTAGAATGTCTAATGGAATGTTATCCATCCCTTCTGCCTTATTTGATCTTACGTCCTCCAAAGCTCTTTTAAATTCTGATTGTAATACTGGATTCTCTGTCTCTTCTAAATTGACTCCTGTTTCCTCTTCTATCACATCATACAAACCATCCCCCTCATGCAGGCTTTCAGTGTATTCTTTCCTCCTATCCGCTCTCTCCTCCGCATTTAGCAGTGGAATTCACGTATTCCCGTTGCACTCTTAATGTTAGCACCCATGCTTTTAGTGTGACCGAAGGTTGTTTCAACTTTCCTGTATGCTGAGTCTGTCCTTCTGAGCCTGCCTTTGTGGCCGAGCGGTTCTAGGTGCTTCAGTCTGTAACCGCACGACCGCTACGGTCGCAGGTTCGAATCCTGCCTCTGGCATGGATGTGGGTGATGTCCTTAGGTCAGTTAGGTTTAAGTAGTTCTAAGTTCTAGGGGACTGATGACATCACAAATTACATCCCATAGTGTTCAGAGGCATTTTGTCCTTTTGACAATCATTTCTTTTTCAATTTCTTCACATTCTTCATGCAGCCATTTCGTCGTAACTTCCCTGCACTTCCTATTATTTCTTTCATTTCTGAGCTACTTTTATGTCTGTGTACCTGAGGTTCCCGTAACATTTTCTTAATTCCTCCTTTCATCGATCAAATAAGTGTTTCTTCTGTTACCCATGGTTTATTCGCAGTTACCTTCTTTGTACCTATGTTCGTCTTTCCAACTTCTGTGATGGGCTTTTTAGAGATGTCCGTTCCTCTTCAACTGTAGTGCCTACTGAGCTATTCCTCAATGCTGGATCTTTAGCCTTAGAGAACTCCAAGCGTATCTCGTAATTCCTTAGTACTTCTGTATCTAACTTCTTTGCGTATATATTCTTCTTGACTAATGTCTTAAAGTTCAGCCTACTCTTCATCATTACTACACTGTGATCTGAGTCTATTTCTGCTCCTGAGTACGCCTTACGATCCAGTATCTGATTTCGGAATCTATGCCCGATCAAGATGTAATCTAACGGAAATCTTTCTGTATCACCCGACATTTTCCAAGTGTATTACCTCTTGTGATTCGAGTATTCGCTATTACTAGCTGAAACTTGTTACGGAACTCAATTAATCTTTCTCCTCTCTCATTCTTTGTCCCAGGCCCATATTCTCCTGTATCCTTTTCTTCTTTTCCTTATCCTACAGCTGCACTCAAGTCTTCCATGACTATTAGATTTTCGACTCCTGTTACATACTGTATTACCTCTTCAATATCCTCATATTCTTTCTCTGTCTCTTCATTTTCGGCTTGAGATGTCGGCGTATATATACCTGAACTAAAGTTGTCGGTGTTGGTTTGCTGTCGATTTTGATAAGAATAACTCTATCACTGAACTGTTTACAGTAGCTCACTCTCTGCCCTACCTCTCTATTTTCTGCTGCTGTTGATATTATTCTATACTCATACATTGGTCATTATGAAGATAAAAACGAGGTCAGAAGTACAATCACAGAGATGTGTTCGTCGATCATTGTATCTGCAATAGCAGAGTGTCTAACATGGTGTGGTAATTGTGTGCCCAACAGCTCCATTTATCAACGCAAAGTAGGGTCTCTCTCCCTCGTCAGCATATCCTTGTCAAGCAGAATGGGGACGAAACTACGGACGGCACAAAACTGTAGGCTACGTCCTGATGAGATATTACTGCACGTGTAGCTGTGGACAAGTGACTCTTCACTCTTCTATGTAAATTACGTGCGCGGAGCCATGCGACAGTAACAAACAGCACCGCTTCCAGTAATATCTCTCCCGCCGATGCCAGTTAATCACCGCTTCCCTCCCTGATCAGTATCGGCTGGCCAGCACGAACGTCGCGTTTGGCGGCGCGATCGTCGGTCGTGGCAGTGGCCGTGGTCGTGATCGCGGCGCTGACCTGGGCCCACGGCCGCCACATAAATCATAGCGGCGCAGCGGCTGCGATCGACTCGCGCGAGTCGGCGCGCCCCACCGCCACTGTGCCCTGCCCAGCTAGTGCCCATATGGCGGCCAGGCGGGAGGGCGTTAAATTGAAATCTCACCCGAGCCCGGCCCTCCATTCCTTTCGCGACTCGGGCGCCTCCGACCCGCTGTGTGTGCCATCTATTATACCGGGCGCGGTCCCCCGCTCCTCTGAAACGTGGGCGCAAGGGGGGTTTCGGGAGGGGACCTCCACGCGCCCGTTCCTAAATGTGATGAAAAATATATCCTCTGCAATAAATCTTTAATCATCTCGAGAACATTAAGTACTCCTCCGCGCCTCTACTTCGCTGTCAGCTTCTGCTCTCGTCGCTGTCTAAATAATGGGTCTGTATTTGCTTAAGTGCCGCAGACAACTTAAAGACGAATCGGCTGCGAATGCCATTAGGACTATCAAGACCGTCCCGTGGCATCACTTGAACGAAGGGGCCACAAGGAAAGGGGGTAAGATGCAGGCGAGAAAATTGAACGGTTTATTCACCAAGTAAAACTTTTAATATGAACAGTACAGGTAGCAAGTGGTCAGGATGTATTGATATAACGGCGAGGGTGTGGAGAGAAAATAAACTGATCAGACAGAACATTATGACCACGTAGCTGATAGTCGGTATGTCCACCTTTGGCACGGATAACAGCAGCGACTCGTTGTGGCATGGAAGAAATGAGGCCCTGGTATGTCGCTGAAAATTCAGGGAAGGGGGGGGGGATTAGTTCTGAATGTTGCAGGCTCTCTAAAAGTACACTCCTGGAAATGGAAAAACGAACACATTGACACCGGTGTGTCAGACCCACCATACTTGCTCCGGACACTGCGAGAGGGCTGTACAAGCAATGATCACACGCACGGCACAGCGGACACACCAGGAACCGCGGTGTTGGCCGTTGAATGGCGCTAGCTGCGCAGCATTTGTGTACCGCCGCCGTCAGTGTCAGCCAGTTTGCCGTGGCATACGGAGCTCCATCGCAGTCTTTAACACTGGTAGCATGCCGCGACAGCGTGGACGTGAACCGTATGTGCAGTTGACGGACTTTGAGCGAGGGCGTATAGTGGGCACGCGGGAGGCCGGGTGGACGTACCGCCGAATTGCTCAACACGTGGGGCGTGAGGTCTCCACAGTACATCGATGTTGTCGCCAGTGGTCGGCGGAAGGTGCACGTGCCCGTCGACCTGGGACCGGACCGCAGCAACGCACGGATGCACGCCAAGACCGTAGGATCCTACGCAGTGCCGTAGGGGACCGCACCGCCACTTCCCAGCAAATTAGGGACACTGTTGCTCCTGGGGTATCGGCGAGGACCATTCGCAACCGTCTCCATGAAGCTGGGCTACGGTCCCGCACACCGTTAGGCCGTCTTCCGCTCACGCCCCAACATCGTGCAGCCAACCTCCAGTGGTGTCGCGACAGGCGTGAATGGAGGGACGAATGGAGACGTGTCGTCTTCAGCGATGAGAGTCGCTTCTGCCTTGGTGCCAATGATGGTCGTATGCGTGTTTGGCGCCGTGCAAGTGAGCGCCACAATCAGGACTGCATACGACCGAGGCACACAGGGCCAACACCCGGCATCATGGTGTGGGGAGCGATCTCCTACACTGGCCGTACACCACTGGTGATCGTCGAGGGGACACTGAATAGTGCACGGTACATCCAAACCGTCATCGAACCCATCGTTCTACCATTCCTAGACCGGCAAGGGAACTTGCTGTTCCAACAGGACAATGCACGTCCGCATGTATCCCGTGCCACCCAACGTGCTCTAGAAGGTGTAAGTCAACTACCCTGGCCAGCAAGATCTCCGGATCTGTCCCCCATTGAGCATGTTTGGGACTGGATGAAGCGTCGTCTCACGCGGTCTGCACGTCCAGCACGAACGCTGGTCCAACTGAGGCGCCAGGTGGAAATGGCATGGCAAGCCGTTCCACAGGACTACATCCAGCATCTCTACGATCGTCTCCATGGGAGAATAGCAGCCTGCATTGCTGCGAAAGTTGGATATACACTGTACTAGTGCCGACATTGTGCATGCTCTGTTGCCTGTGTCTATGTGCCTGTGGTTCTGTCAGTGTGATCATGTGATGTATCTGACCCCAGGAATGTGTCAATAAAGTTTCCCCTTCCTGGGACAATGAATTCACGGTGTTCTTATTTCAATTTCCAGGAGTGTACAATGAAATTAGTGGCCCTCAACCACGTACCCTCCGACTCAGAGTTGCAATATTAAAAGTTTAGGCTGGTTTCATTGTCTAGGGGCTGGGATACATAGTTGCCGAATTACAGGCCAAATATTGCTGAGTCTACAGTATACGATAAGAATACACATATGACTCGAATGGTCGAAGGTTTGTATCACTCGGCAATTGCGAATTATGAATGTAAAATATAAATTTAAAACTGAAAGACTGCAATTACATGAAATCTGCAGGTACTATCTTAACGACTTTAAATGATTAGTACGATAGTAGAAGTACTTTTGCGAATGTGGTGTATTTCTGCAAAACAGTTAAGGTGTCGATGGTCCAGCAATTTAAAAAGAAAAAGTTGGATAACAGGGAAACAATATATTCCTAAAAATGTTTCAAATGGCTCTGAGCACTATGGGACTCAACTGCTGTGGTCATCAGTCCCCTAGAACTTAGAACTACTTAAACCTAACTAACCTAAGGACATCACACACATCCATGCCCGAGGCAGGATTCGAACCTGTGACCGTAGCAGTCGCACGGTTCCGGACTGCGCGCCTTGAACCGCGAGACCACCGCGGCCGGCAATAGATTCCTACAGCACGTAATTACTTATGAACATTCCCTGGTTCGATTCCCGGCGGGGTCAGGGATTTTCTCTGCCTGGTGATGACTGGGTGTTGTGTGATGTCCTTAGGTTAGTTAGGTTTAAGTAGTTCTAAGTTCTAGGGGATTGATGACCATAGATGTTAAGTCCCATAGTGCTCAGAGCCATTTTTTTGAACTTATGAACAACAACACAGCTCGCGAGATATTCACTTCTAAACGCACACTACGTCTTCACTGTAGAAGCCACGGAAATCTCACAAGTGCACAAGTTGGCTCTCCGAAATATTTCTATCCTCCGCGACCACGCGCAAACTGCTCCACTGTCCAAGTCTTTCCGCCGACTGTGCGTCCGTCACGCTGTACTGTCCGCGTCCAGCACTCACTCCCGTGTCCCTTGCTGTACTGACCAGAACTCTCACTCCTCACGACTCCATGTGTCCTCCTCTCCCGAACTCGCTTTCATCCCGTCTCCCCATTCACGAGCGCTTTGACTGACCAGAGCGCTCGCGCCATGTCTTCAATCCAACGTACACTCACAGACATATTTAAACACATACAAATTACTGGAGGTACATTTAAATAATTGAAATTAAATAAATATTCCTACGGCTGGACCATAAACACGCTGTAACACACATTATCAAATACATAAACAATTAAATAAACATGTATCAAAAGAAAAGAAGCAAAAGGTAGGACCAGAGACTAATGTCACTCTGGTTTCTAAAACACAGTAAATAATTGGCCAGTTTCTTCATGAATAGCATATGTCAGATATTAACAAAGACATAGATGAATCAGTATATTTATAAGCATGCTGCTACTGTTCTTTCATGTAACTATGGAGTACTTAAGTCCTGACCTGATCGATAGTAATCCGCCACTTTGACCTCCAATGAATCATGTACTATTTAAGTTAAATACCTGAAATTCATACCAATTTAAGTTTACACAAATAGCTTTCTAAAGACACGGGGATGGACCAAATCGGATGAAGCGTTTATATTTAGGAAATTCGTTGCTGGGTGTTACTTGTATAGTTTACCGTCAGATACTAAACTTTAAACTAATAAAGATATTGAAAATCCGATTACACCATCAGAATCGCCGTGCAAATAATAGTAATGTGCATGTATCTTTCTGAGGTATCACGATTCATCTGGCTACAATTAATCTCTATACGATCTGTCAAATGTCTGGCATGATGGTTTCACAAAGTCTGCCATCTTTGGGACTCCCGGCGTGCCTCCTTCAACGACATAGCGTCACTATGCAATTCCCAGCCACGCGGCCGATGGACCACAATGTCCGCGGCCGTTGTGCGACATCACGCGGTTGCTAACGAGCCGCGGCTTGCCCAACGGCCCGAGAGGTATACGCCAACTCTGAACTTAGAATATTTCCTGGGCGCCGCAATTCGTCCTTTACCTCATAACCTACGTTCAGTCACATCACAAATGCGTTCGATCGGGCTCAGATCTGGCGGGTTGGAGGGGGGCGGGGGCAACTACACCAACTTGAACTCGCCATTGTCTTCCTCGAAACACTCCATCACACTCCTGGCCTTCTGACATGGCGCATTATCTAGTTGAAAAATGCCACTGTCGTCGGGGAATATGTCCGTACGTGGTCTGAAACCATTGTACGATACTCCTTGCACGTCATAGAGCCTTGCATGCACTCCGTTGGACCCATGTATGCCCATGTGAATTTTCCACGAAGCGTAATGGAGCGGCAGCTATCTTGTATCCGTCCCGCAGGTGGCAAGGAGCTGTTTCCTTGGAAGATGACGGATTCGCGCCATCCCACCGGTATGATGAAGACCGTATCGGGATTCATCAAATCATGCAGCTCTCTGCCACAGTGCCAACGTCCAGGGCCGATGTCACGTGCTCATTTCAGTTGTAGCTGCCGAAGTCGTCGTGTTAACACTGGCAAAATACTTAAATGTGTGTGAATTCGTAAGGGAACAAACTGCTTAGGTCATCGGATCCTAGTCAGACCCACTACTTTAACTTATGCTAAGAACAACACACACACTCATGCCCGATGGAGGACTCGAGCCTGCGACGGGAGGGGCTGCGCAGTCCGTGACTTAACGCCTCAAACCGCGCGGCCACTCCGCGCGGCTTAACATTGGCAATCGCATGGGTCATCGGCTGCGGGGGCCCATTGTCCAGGAGTGTTCGGTTCACAGTGTGTTCAGACACACTTGTACTCTGGTCACCATTAAAGTCTGATGTTAGTTCCTCCACAGTTGCCGCCTGTTCTGTTCTACCAGTCTGCCGGCCTACGACGTCCGACATCTGTAATGAGGGTTGGCTGCTCAACCCAACGACGCCTGGAGTGTGTCTCACATTGATTTCGCCACGAAGACTCACCACAGGACTCCTCGAACGCCCGACAAGTAGTGCAGTTTCCAAAATGTTCTTGCAGAGTCGCCGGGTCATCGCATTGTACCCTCGGTCATACTCAGACAGATCGCAAGCCATCCTCATTCTAGACGCGTACAGGCGCTCCCTGATACTACATGCACTGTGCGTGCCTGAATAGCAGTCATACCTCGCCAGGTGACTTTCCTATCTCCTGGACGGGCTTATATCGATAGTAGATAGTAGGTCACTGGCTGATTAGTGTACCTTCAAAGAAAGCAATAGTGGTATAAGAATAAAATAGACTATTTCTTTCGGATGTACATCAGACAGTGCTTTAAATAACTGATATTTAAACGTGGCGGAAGAATTCTATGAAATACGTTAAGATGATTTTAGGAACCTAGAAGCCCACGTATTATTCACTCGATAATCGATAATAAATGGAACAAAGTAACCTCAATCTTGTCTATAGAAATGTATTGTCGAAACCAAGCATGGCCCACCTTCTTTTTAACTCTGCTCCAAATCTGAAAACCTGAAAACGTCAAAGATAGCACTTGTTACCAGCTTAAGATTTAAAGGTACCGGAGAAAGTGTAAGTAAAATTTCATCCACATTTTTTGTTTTGCCAGTACCATTGTTAGGAATTGTATTACAATGTAACGTGTATACAAGTTTCGTGAAAGAAGGGTACTGAATGTGTTAAAGAACAACTTTATTTAAGAAGACCAAATTTAAGAAAAATTTTAAGAAAAGTCTTTATAGCTTTGCACAATAGTTAATGTACGTGTTTAAATAAGCATTATTATAACTCAGGGAAGAAACCGAAGCAAAAAAGAAAAAGAGGGGAGCGAAGTGCGTTTCTGTTCTGCATAGATGCCGGCCGCTGTGGCCGAGCGGTTTTAGGCGCTTCAGTCCGGAACCGCGCAGCTGCTGCGGTCGCAGGTTCGTATCCTGCCCCGGGCATGGATGTGTGTGATGTACTTAGGTTAGTTAGGTTTAAATAGTTCTAGGTCTAGGTGACTGATAACCTCAGATGTTAAGTTCCATAGTGCTTAGAGCCATTTGAACAAATTTAGTAGTTTGCTCTAAATCGCTTCGTTGTCTCCCTTGAAGCCCAGAAACTCGAGAAGTACTCAAAAATAGGTCCCTCAAGTGTACTACACACTGTCTCCTTTGTAGATGAACTATACTTTGCTAAAGTTCGCCCAATAAATCGACAACAATCATTCGCATTCCCTTCTACCGTCCTTACATACTTGTTCCATTTCATATCGCCTCTCAATGCGATATCTGGATATTTAATTGATGTGAATGTGTCGCGACGGGGATTAACAGACCGCTAATGCGGGATGGTAGTTGGAGCAAGATGCATGGGGAATTCCATTTCGAAAATCGGTAGGGAATTCAATATTCTACAGTGTCAAGAGTGTGCCGACAATACCACATTTCAGGAATTACCTCTCACAATAGATAACGTAGTGGTCGACGGCCTCCACTTAACGACCGAGAGCAACGGCGTTTGCGTAGAGTTGTCAGTGCTAACAGACAAGCAACACTAACACATATAATCACAGAAATCAAAGTGGGACGTATAAGGAACGTATCCGTTAGGACAGTGCTGCGAAATTCGCAGTTAATGGCGGCAGGCGATCGACGCGTGTGCCTTTGCTAACAACACGGCATCTCTTGCAGTGCCTTTCCTGGGCTCGTGACAATCTCGGTTGTAGTCTAGGCGACTGTAAAACCGTGGCCCGGTCAGGTAAATCCCTATTTTAGTCGATAACAGCTGGTGGTACGTTTCGAGTGTGGCACACATCCCCCGAGGCCATGGACCTAGGCTGTCAACAATCGCTGTGGAATCTAGTGGTGGCTCCATAATGGTATGGGCGGTGTCTACATGGAATGGGCTGAGTCCTCTGGTAAAAAGTGAACCGGTGATTGACTCGAAATGTCTGCGTCGGCTACTTGGAGACCATCTGCAGTCATTCATCGACTTCAAGTTTCCTAACAAGGATGGAAATTTTATTAATGACAATGCACCATGTCACCAGTTTGAAGAACTTCTGTCAGCTCAGTGCAAAGGCCTTCAGGAACAAAAGTAAAATGTTTTCTCAGAAGTCTTGGCTCACTTGAAATGCTAGAGTTCTCTAGTCAGCGTGTCACGTATCTTTACTCCATTAATAGGGATGCTTGTTGAATAACTAATTATCGCCGGACGCTGGTGGCCGAGCGGTTCTGGCGCTACAGTCTGGAACCGCGCGGCCGCTACGGTCGCAGGTTCGAATCCTGCCTCGGGCATGGATGTGTGTGTTGTCCTTAGGTTAGTTAGGTTTAAGTAGTTCTAAGTTCTAGGGGACTTATGACCTCAGCAGTTGAGTCCCATAGTGCTCAGAGCCATTTGAACCATTTTTGAACTAATTATCATCATGGTCTGATGCTAAAAATGTGCTAACTAATATAGTTTTAAAACTCATAATAGAAGATGACTTTCCTTGCTCCCATTGGTTGCTAATTTGATATAAACTATACTTAATATTTGTGTATCAACTATTACATTATTAATTTTCATATATCTCTCACTGACTAAGGCTAAAGATGAAGATTTCAGGATAAAATATTTGAATCATATCCATATCTTGTGGTTTTTGTAAGCGGTTCACCACATTGTGTGGTCAGATGATAATCTGCTCCAGAAGAATTAGCCAACGACAATGTAAACACCGTTTTCGAAATTTTAATGAAAGTAATTGGTGATTATGTGCATTTTCACCATACAAATTTACGGCGAAGCAAAATATTGCGAGCCTATTATTAACTCACTTTAATTTACGTAAGACGTTATTTTAAAGCGTGTAGTCTAATACTATAGCGAACTATTCATCTGAAATAGCATCAATTCAGCAACCAATATCGTACGTCTTGGTAAGATTTTCATTAAAACCATGATAATGTTACTCTTTGGGTATGCTGTTTTACCTCAGTATTTACTAAGAACTACATACACATCGAATTAAAATGAAGGTTCAGATCACTGGCTGGTCGAAGACTTTATCTCCTAAACTAGATGGTATACGTAATTTTTTTAAATCTCTATTTTCCTTTAATACCCCTCTCACATTCGTTAATAATCATTCCTTTGTGGTGTTTGGTTCCAGTAATCACGTTCATTTTCAAACAATGGCCTCAGACGTAAGTGTTATCATACACTTTTAAGCAGTGTACGTCTGAGTAACCGAATAGGCATTATTTCTCACCATTACCCATTGTACTGATACCACATGATAAAACATCGTATGAGAATACATTGTGAATTCTTACCAGTGGAACGCGGCAAACCATCAGTATGTTGGAACTTCGTACATGAGTTTTGGTAACATCGCAGCCGAATTCATAGGCTTCAGCAGTCATTAATTGAGAACTTAAAATTCAGACATGCATTGTGTGTGAAAACTGCCTATAGCGACTTAGGCGTTCACGCTGTCAAAGTTAAAATATTCTCAAAGCATCACATAACGTAGACATTCCTGCATTAAGGGCAAGGTAGATGTATAGGTTTAGATTTTAGGCACTAACGGATAGGACTACCACGGGGTATGGAACGCAGCTGAAGTCTGGAAGTATATACTTAAACTATGACTTTAATGCTGGACATTCAACGGGTGAATAGCAGAGCAGAAAATGAAAGGCAGAAACTTCCATTAATGCGAGATGACTCGGTGGTAGTTAGCACTGCGGCGTTCTCATATTCGCTGGCGGCGCGGCTTGAGGTATGAGGTCATGCGTTCATTAGGGCTGGAATGAGTCCGTCCCTGGGACTGCGACAGTGCGTGAGGGTGTGACCGCCCAGTCTTCTCAGGGGTGCATACTGCACAGAAAGTGGCGGGGAGTTTAGATCCCCGAGTTCACCCACTGAACCAGACGGAGCAGTGGTGAGACAAGTGACTGTGTTTTGGGAAGACGGAACTTCGGATCCACCCCTCGCCTGTCTAGTAATCCAAACTTATGTTTTCCGAAGTTACATTAATCTTTTCAGAGTCTTTTATCGTTCGTTTCCAGGAAATTACGCACTGAATTTCCTTCCACAACCTTCTTCATTCTGACCTCAATCACAGTCTATGATGTCCTTATCGCCAACAAAGGTCCAGCCCCCCTCATTCTTACGAGTTCACCTGCTTAACAAGAGCGTTTTCTTTTTTTTTTAAAAAAAAAAAAAAGCAGTATGACATCGTGCTACAGAAGAATGTCGAAAGTTGTGTCGCCTCATACGGTAAGGAATGAGGATGTTGTCCGCAGAATCAGCGAAGAAAGGGACATGTAGAAAACACTGACAAGAAGAAGGAATAGGACGAGAGGACATGTGTGAAGAGAACAGGGATTAACTTCCATGGTACTAGAGGGAGCTGTAGAAGACATAAACTGCAAAGGAAGACAGAGACTGGACCACATACAATAAATAATTGAGGACGTAGGTTGCAAGTGGAAGATGGGAAGGTTGGCACAAGACAGTAATTGACGGACCGCGTCAAACCAGCTAGGAGACAGATGCTCCAAAACAGAAAACAACCAAGAGCACATATACGAAGACACGAATACAGGTAGAGAAGTGAGAGTTTCTGTTCATCGATAGAAAGCTGTGTGCAGACGGTAAAGGAGGGACTCGAAGTTGTTTCCTGGCGTTGCTACTCGTATTTCAGCCATCCTTCTCAGTGAATCATGAAGACCCGTGCGAAAACATTTGTAAGAACTCGAATTTGGTCAAATAAATTGCTGGCCACTAAGAGTAGTGAACCAAAAGGCTAGATAATACCGACATTTTACTTTGTATTCGCATAAAGCATGGTAGGGATAATACATGAATAAATATATACATGTTTTGGAGGGTTTACGGGGTGCGAAATGTAGTGTATGGAACTGTCACCTTTCGCAGGAACAACGTTCTAAAGTGGCTGTGTATAGAGGCACACTGAGTGTATGCCCGAGCGGCTCTAAGCGCTTCAGTCCGGAACCGCGCTGCTGCTACAGTCGCAGGTTCGAATCCAGCCTCGGTCAAAGTGAACAGCGAATTGCTCATCTGAAGGAGCGATGCCGCTGTCCGACGATGTTGGTAGCAGCACAGCGTCAAGAAGGAAATGGTTGACAGTGAGAGACGACACAACTTGAGGACCGAACATTCGGCAGAGAGCGTCTCAGAGCTATGGATTCATCCCTTTCAGCGATTCGACCAGCTTCAATGACGACAAGGACCTTTAATAGGTGGCACACAAAAAGAGGCTGAATTCACTGCGAGCCTTGTGCCGACTACCATTGATTTCTGTACACCAAAAAGTCCGTTTACAGTGGGGGGGGGGGGGGGGGGCGAGAGGGCATATTCGGCATGGCAAACTATTGGCCACTGCTTAAGAGGTCGGTAATAAGGCACAGTATCCTAATGAAGTATAGTAAGCAGGTTGCAAACAGAACAAGAGCAGTGAAGCGGACATAAAGGTCACCTCATATTGTGCAACGTGTGCGATTATACAGCTGCCGACACGGTGCTTCAATACCGCAAAACATATTGCACAGGGGGGCGGGGGGGGGGCGGGGGGGCGGGGCGGGCTGCTGTAACACTGCATGCGGAACGTTTTCCAAACAGACGTACTCCACTTCATTCCACGTTCGCAGCCATCAAGAGAGGCCTCAGACAAGCCGGAAAGTTGCACGAAGGTATTTCATGCCTGAGGTGCGTTTATTGTACAGTAGAGTACTAGCACTTTGTGCTTGACACTTGCGAATACTATCTCCAGTCTACTGTTTGTCCCCTGATAGGTGCCGAAATGTGATACTGGTACTGCACGTGGCTTGAACACTACATTAGGAGAAGGACGTTCTGCATCTCCAGGAAGTCTCGGCATTACGGTGGGAGGGGTACCTTGCGCAGTGCTATTTACAGGAATGCATGCTCCAGCCACAATTCCCGAGCTTGGTGTTGCTCACATATACATGCACGTTTATTAGAGACGGCATGTTAAACTTGCGCAACATACATGTTAAGGCGGACAATAGTCGGCTTGCTACTGTGATTCAAAATCACCAACCCAGAGTCGGTACCAGCAACTGGGCTGGGATAACTAGTGACTATATCACTGGGTCATTGTTGTTGTTGTGGTCTTCAGTCCTGAGACTGGTTTGATGCAGCTCTCCATGCTACCCTATCCTGTGCAAGTTTCTTCATCTCCCAATACCTACTGCAACCTACATCCTTCTGAATCTGCTTAGTGTATTCATCTCTTGGTGTCCCTCTACGATTTTTACCCTGCACGCTGCCCTCCAATGCTAAATTTGTGATCCCTGGATGCCTCAGAACATGTCCTACCAACCGATCCCTTCTTCTCGTCAAGTTGTGCCGCAAACTCCTCTTCTCCCCAATTCTATTCAATACCTCCTCATTAGTTATGTGATATAACCATCTAATCTTCAGCATTCTTCCGTAGCACCACATTTCGAAAGCTTCTACTCTCTTCCTGTCCAAACTATTTATCGTCCATGTTTCACTTCCATACATGGCTACACTCCATAGAAATACTTTCAGAAACGACTTCCTGACACTTAAATCTATACTCGATGTTAACAAATTTCTCTTCTACAAAAACGCTTTCCTTGGCATTGCCAGTCTACATTTTATATCCTCTCTACTTCGACCATCATCTGTTATTTTGCTCCCCAAATAGCAAAACTCCTTAACTACTTTAAGTGTCTCGTTTCCTAATCTAATTCCCTCAGCATCACCCGACTTAATTCGACTACATTCCATGATCCTCGTTTTGCTTTTGTTGATGTTCATCTTATATCCTCCTTTCAAGACAATGTCCATTCCCTTCAACTGCTCTTCCAAGTCCTTTGCTGTCTCTGACAGAATTACAATGTCATCGGCGAACCTCAAAGTTTTTATTTCTTCTCCATGGATTTTAATTCCTACTCCGAATTTTTCTTTTGTTTCCTTTACTGCTTGCTCAATATACAGATTGAATAACATCGGGGAGAGGCTACAACCCTGTCTCACTCCTTTCCCAACCACTGCTTCCCTTTCATGCACCTCGACTCTTATAACTGCCATCTGGTTTCTGTACAAATTGTAAATAGACTTTCACTCCCTGTATTTTACCCCTGCCACCTTCAGAATGTCAAAGAGAGTATTCCACTCAACATTGTCAAAAGCTTTCTCTAAGTCTACAAATGCTAGAAACGTAGGTTTGCCTTTCCTTAATCTTTCTTCTAAGATAATTCGTAAGGTCAGTATTGCCTCACGTGTTCTAATATTTCTACGGAATCCAAACTGATCTTCCGCGAGGTCAGCTTGTACCAGTTTTTCCATTCGTCTGTAAAGAATTGGTGTTAGTATTTTGCAGCCGTGACTTATTAAACTGATATTTCGGTAATTTTCACATCTGTCCACACCTGCTTTCTTTGGGATTGGAATTATTATATTCTTTTTGAAGTCTGAGGGTGTTTCACCTGTCTCATACATCTTGCTTACCAGATGGTAGAGTTTTGTCAGGATTGGCGCTCCCAAGGCCGTCAGTAGTTCTAATGGAAAGTTGTCTACTCCCGGGGTCTTGTTTCGGCTCAGGTCTTTCAATGCTCTGTCAAACTCTTCACGCAATATCGCATCTCCCATTTCATCTTCATTTACATTCTCTTCCATTTCTATAATATTGTCCTCAAGTACATCGCCCTTGTATAGTCGCTCTATATGCTCCTTCCATCATTCTGCTTCCCCTTCTTTGGTTAGAACTGGGTTTCCATCTGAGCTCTTGATGTTCATACAAGTGGTTCTCTTATCTACAAAGGTCTCTTTAATTTTCCTGTAGGCAGTATCTATCTTACCCCTAGTGAGATAAGCCTCTACATCCTTACATTTGTCCTCTAGCCATCCCTGCTTAGCCATTTTGCACTTCCTGTCGATCTCATTTTTGAGACGTTGGTATTCCTTTTTGCCTGCTTCATTTACTGCATTTTTATATTCTCTCCTTTCATCAATTAAATTCAATATTTCTTCTGTTACCCAAGGATTTCTACTAGCCCTCGTCTTTTTACCTACTTGATCCTCTGCTGTCTTCACTACTTCATCCCCCAGAGCTACCCATTCTTCTTCTACTGTACTTCTTTCCCCAACTACTGTCAATTGTTCCCTTATGCTCTCCCTGAAACTCTGTACAACCTCTGGTTTAGTCAGCTTATCCAGGTCCCATATCCTTAAATTCCCACCTTTTTGCAGTTTCTTCAATTTTAATCTGCAGTTCATAACCAATAGACGGTGGACAGAGTCTACATCTGCCCCTGGAAATGTCTTACAATTTAAAACCTGGTTCCTAAATCTCTGTCTTACCATTATATAATCTATCTTATACCATTTAGTATCTCCAGGATTCTTTCATGTATACAACCTCCTTTTATGATTCTTGAACCAAGTGTAAGCTATGATTAAGTTATGCTCTGTGCAAAATTCTACCAGATGGCTTCCTCTTTCATTTCTTAGCCCCAATCCATATTCACCTACTATGTTTCCTTCCCTCCCTTTTCCTACACTCGAATTCCAGTCACCCATGACTATTAAATTTTCGTCTCCCTTCACTATCTGAATAATTTCTTTTATCTCATCATACATTTCATCAATTTCATCATCATCTGCAGAGCTAGTTGGCATATAAACTTGTACTACTGTAGTAGGCGTGGGCTTCGTGTCTATCTTAGCCACAATAATGCGTTCACTATGTTGTTTGTAGTAGCTTACCCGCACCCCTATTTTTTTATTCATTATTATACCTACTCCTGCATTACCTCTATTCGATTTTGTATTTATAACCCTGTATTCACCTGACCAAAAGTCTTGTTCCTCCTGCCACCGAACTTCACTAATTCCCACTATATCTAACTTTAAACTATCCATTTCCCTTTTTAAATTTTCTAAGCTACCTGCTCGATTAAGGGATCTGACATTCCACGCTCCGATCCGTAGAACGCCAGTTTTCTTTCTCCTGATAACAACGTCCTCTTGAGTATTCCCCGTCCGGAGATCCGAATGGGGGACTATTTTACCTCCGGAATATTTTACCTAAGAGGACGCCATCATCATTTAACCATACAGTAAAGCTGCATGCCCTCGGGAAAAACTACGGCTGTAGTTTCCCCTTGCTTTCAGCCGTTCGCAGTACCAGCACAGCAAGGCCGTTTTGGTTAATGTTACAAGGGCAGATCAGTCAATCATCCAGACTGTTGCCCCTGCAACTACTGAAAAGGCTGCTGCCCCTCTTCAGGAACCATACGTTTGTCTGGCCTCTCAACAGATACCCTCCGTTGTCGTTGCACCTACGGTACGTCCATCTGTATCGCTAAGGCACGCAAGCCTCCCCACCAACGGCAAGGTCCATGGTTCATGGGGGAGGCACTGGGTCATATCTACTGTGCGCTGGAGCTCTGTAGCCTTGTAACCACACGTTCATCCGAACAATTAGAGACAGTAAATCCAATAGCGCAGGCAAAACATCTCTAATCAGTGTGAGGTACATCGGTCCTCTTAGATTGTTTAGCACTATGGTCATATCTACTGCTAAACAGTCTAACAGGACCGATGTACTTCACACTGATTAGAGATGTTTTGCCTGCGATATTGGATTTACTGTCTCTAATTGTTCGGATGAACGTGTGGTTACAAGGCTACAGAGCTCCAGCGCACTTTGATGCTCATGTGTGCAATCACGTCGGCGTCGCATATCCCAATCGATTCATTAGAAATGCGGACCAGTTATATGTGCGACGCGGTAGCAGTGACACCTCTCGTCTAGTTTCTGTGGGGAAGTACGGAAAGTACGGCATATGGCATACCTGTAATGTCAGCGGAGGACCTTATTGCTCGACTCCACGGAGTGACTAAAGTACTTCAAACACAACAGCTCATGTGCGCGAGGCTCAGCACTACCGATGTAGGCTCTGTTTGAGGTGGGAGGTAAGCAGTTCGAAGCCCGTTTGTATGCAGACAGCGCGATGTGACGTAATGTGGAGCGCACACCGAAAATGGCTGTGAGCACTATGGGACTTAACTTCTGAGGTCATCAGTCCCCTAGAACTTAGAACTACTGAAATGTAACTAACCTAAGGACAGCACACACATCCATGCCCGATGCAGGATTCGAACCTGTGACCGTAGCAGTCGCGCGGTTCCAGACTGAAGCACCTAGTAGTGCCCAAGCCATGCGTTTCCAGGTATTGGTATGCTCTTGAAAAACGGGAAAAACGGTAAGTGTGCTTTCCCGCACACCAGCGTTGTCGGTGTTTTCCTTGGACACCGAGTACATCGACCGGACTGATAACCTACAAATTGCAAACGGTTGCTTCCTGTCCAAACGCCCAACCGTCGCCTTCGGACACATGCCTTATTTGTCGCTGCTAGCGTATGGTCACAGCACTGCGGCCGAGCACCCCCCCCCCTCCTCCTACCCCTTCACGTGCTATTCTGGCGGCTCGGTTGTCTCCGCTACTGTAGGCAGTCCCAGATCACATAAGAAACAGATTGACCGTCCTTAAGGCGGAACAGGCAACCTTAAAAATAGTTTTCCCGTCTGTCAACAGATGTCGCACGCGACGCTACAATGCTAACTGACCTGTCCATGTCGCGGAATTGGCAACGTTGTATCTTCGGTGACGTGAATGACGCTGATTTGGGTTCGGCTAGAGCGCTGCGCGCGAATTGCATTCGTCACACAGCTGACTGTAGACCATGATCGGCTATGGTTTTTCCCGAGTTTTCAATCGAAGAATGTAGATTAGCTCCTGTAATTCTACAAACCAAGTTTATTTCTACTGTAGGGATACTTCTCACAATCATATGCGTAATGAAATAAATGGAAATTAACACACAAATATTTCTCGTGAGTTACTGTTTGAATGCAGACTGTATTGCAGTCGCATAGGCTTCACACTCGCCTTCCATGCCGTCTATTTCCTCTTTGTTATACAGCTCTTCTGATACGAATTATGGTGGTAAAAATGATCTCCACGTGCAGGTTAACACTAGAAAATTTTCAAAATCTTCTCAACGTCTTTGAAATATAATCCGTTAATTTACTGACAAATATTGCACTGAGCAGTGGGTTTCGCGTCCTAACATTACCGACTTAATTATTTTCCTACGCCACTTTGTTTGCTTTGTCAAAACCAGCGGGGAAAATAATCTTATCTCAATATCAAAGATATACATCGTAGCTGTAACTAGAAGTCTGCGCGGACAGGAAAAATGCCGCCGTCCGTATGTGCAGCGCATCCACAAGATCATTATCCACATCTGCCAAGTTGCGTATCCGCATTCTGAGATATTAACGTTTTGTAAAGCAGTTTAACCCCCCACTGCTCTGAAAAGAGACTTGTGCCTGGCCTGAATTTTTGTCTGCTGATGTCCTCACTCGGTTGTGATGCGAATTAAGGCTTGACATATTTCAGTGACAGTCATTTCAAATTTAAATTCTTTTACTTATCGTAAACGATATAAGAGTGGCACAAAACGATGAATTTGTGATTGTTGTTGAAAGGGGGCTGGAAACGCTGTAATATACAAATGAAAGCGTGTTTTTCGAGCATAGTTTGGCGGTGTCAACTTTGAAGAGCCACAGACGGCAAACCATAATTATGTTAAAAGTTTACTTTGTACAATTTAAAGATAACCCGCAAATATTCGCAACAGACGTACGCTTTTATCTGCAACACAGTTACTACTACGGATATCCGCACTCGCGCAGACCTGTTACTATAAGGAGTGTTGTTTTCAAGTGAAAGCTGTGTGAGGAATATTAGCGCAGAGATAAAAAAAAATTAAAATAGGCAGCGTCTATTGTTTGCATGCTATGCTCGTTCTCTTCTATTCTCTTCCCTTCATTCCAGTATAAACACTTGTTCACACGCATAAAAGAATGGCAGTTAACATTGGCGAATTATCTATGAATACTCATTTGCAGCAGTGTAAAGGAGGTTTTACACTCGTTCACTTCGTTCGCTCTAGTTTATACCAGGATTTAGATGGACCGATGACCTAGCAGTTAGATGATGGCTATTATTCATTTATTTCACTGTTGCGATTTCAGCTCTAGAGCCATTTTAAAGTACCGAGGGAAAGGTAAGGTAATGCTTCTTAAATTGTTCACCAAATGTTACCACACTATGCTTTGCATTTTGTTATCCATATCTTATATTGTTTTCACTTTTCACATTGCACACAAAAATGCCTCTACAGCAAACATTACGATAGTGAAGTAAATAAACAGTTTTAAAAAGTCCAAATCGCAGCAAAGATTTCATTTAAAAATTATATGATATGTTTCTTGTACAGGAAGGGCTACCACGTTATGTCAGAATGTAAGAACGACAAAATTTAGATAGGATCTAATGCTTAGGGCTCTTTATTAATTCTTACTCGTAACTAATTTGTTGATTTACCTGAATTTAAAATCCACTCCACTTTCTTTATCTTTGACGGGAAATCTGAACATTTTTAGTTCAGGATTCGTCTATCTACTCCTTTCACAGTTGATATACTTGCAGGCCCTCGGCATGACGACTCGATCTACTACCACCGGTATGTCAGAAACAGCTGTACTTCACAGACGCCAAATAGTGGAAAGCTGCACGCGTTCGGCCGATGTTGCCACATATTTCACAGAACGGAGTGCCATCTAGTGGTTGGTGCCACAAGTAAGGGTGTCACGCTGTTGCCGCCTGGTGGCCGTTCCCTGACAGGGGTTGCGTGCTAGACCATGCGATCGGGCAATCTCTTTCTTACGCGATCTGGGAGGCAGTGCCAGAGAACGACGACGGCAGAGCAGTGGTTGTGCGCCAAGCGGGAACTTAAACTGTGTCTGATAGACCCGGCTCATCTGCACGAGAGAAGCCCAACATCAAAGCTACTGATCTTAATTATATTGGGCGTAAGGGCGTCATCTCAGTGAACCGAGGAATTCTCTTGAGAGACTCTTTCACAAGCCACCGTTCGAAGTTGGATAATGTGGTTGTACAGCATTCCAGGTTAACAAGGGGAGGCCGCCAATTGTGAAATTCAGATTCGATTCATACTGCGCATAATAAAAGCTCATGGCCAGAGGTGTAATGTTGCAAAGCACCAAGATGCACTTCTCAACCGTTGTCGAGAAAATCGACAGTTAAAAGAAACCGCTACCGTGAAATACTCTCTACGATTAATGATTTTCTACAGCGTCGTGGCGTAGTGGTAAGCGCTCGGGTTCGTAATCCGAAGGTCGCCGGATCGAGTCTCGCGCCATGCAACTTTTTTTTTATTATTTGTTTTTTGTAATTCAAATATATATATAAAATTCCCGGCAATCAGTTGCAACAATTATGCATATAAGTTGTTGAAAGTCGTCTGTCGTGGAAAAACTGGCGACTTCGAACATCATTATGTTTTCCGCAAACAAAGTTGTATTTCACAAATGTTATTAATTATCTTCATAATGTTATCCACGTATAGTTAACGGAAGACGTAGAAACGATATTCCGAAACGAATACGTAAAGCGTAAGTCAAACGTTCGAATTAGAATAGAGACCCCACGAACACAAATTTGCTGTGGCAGGTATGAAATATAAACTCCGTTACTCGCTCGTTACACTTGAAGGACAGATGTTGAATGGGCCGAAACGAGCCGCCGCATAACAGCGTAGTTGCGTGCTAACTTCGAAAGAAGGTAGATGCGGTCCCTAGCGCAACTTATAACATCGTCGAAAATCAGTGCGGACGGGAAAGCTTTGGTACACCCTGTTAAAAAAAGGGAAAAATGGAGTCGGTACAATTCGAGAGCGATCCGCCTTCACCAACATATATATATATATTTGAATTACAAAAAACTAATAATAAAAAAATTGCATGGCGCGAGATTCGATCCGGCGACCTTAGGATTACGAACCCGAGCGCTTACCGCTGCGCCACGACGCTGTAGAAAATAATTAATCGTAGAGTGTATTTCACCGCAACGGCTTCTTTTAACTGTCGATTTTCTCGACAACGGCTGAGAAGTGCATCTTGGTGCTTTGCCACGTTACACCTCTGGCCATGAGCTTTTATTATGCGCAGTATGAATCGAATCTGAATTTCACAATTGGCGGCCTCCCCTTGTAAGAGTTGAAGCACTTCTTCTTCACCAACAGTTAAATGTCAATGAAGATTCCTTTTGACTGTGAGGGATTGTTATCGTATTGTAATAATTCTGGATTTACTCAATTTCCCTAATGATCGGTGGACATATTTCCTAATTGTGCTAACCTAAATGTAGTTCTTGTGATCTCCTGTACGAATTTTGATGCAGCTCAATACACTCTTCTATTCCGTCCAAATCTCTTCATTTCTGCATAAGCCCTGCAATCTGTATCTCTCTGAACTGGTCAACCGTTGTTCCCCTTTTACAAATTTTACCTCCGACACTTCTGTCCATAACCAGCTTGACGAAATCCTTGACGACTGGGGGTGTGTCTACCAAGTGCCCTTTCCTTTAGCCCAGCTGTGCCTGATATTTCCTTTCTTTCCGATTAGTTTCAGTAACTCTTCAGTTACCCGTTCTAGCCATCTGATTTTCAACATTCCCCTGTACCACCATATTTCAAATGTTCCAGTACTCTTCTTCCCTGAACTACTTATCGTCCATGTTCCATTTACGTAAAAGGCTACACTCCATACAAATAACTTTATAAAAATAACTTTCTTGCAACTTAAATTTATATTCGATGCTAACGAACTTTACTTCTTCAGAAATGTTTCTTTTCGTTCTTTTTAGAATTTTGCTGCCCAAATAACAAAACTGATTAATTACTTATAGTCTCTCGTTTCCCTATATAATTGCCTGCCATCCCCTGATTTAATTCGACTATAGTCCACTCAGTGCAATAAAAGAAACTATGCTGCAATTCTCTTACTACTTTAAAAATCCCTTAAGTTAGTTTATTTCTTAAATCAGACCTTACAGTAACACCACATGTCAGACGTTTCTAATTATTTCATTTCTGTCTTCCTGATTGTCTGTGTATCACAGTCATAAATAGCTCCGCTCCAAACATGGCTTCTCATTAATGTTTCCCTGGTTACAATGTTCATATTTAGGTTTCATGGCAACTACTACTTTTTATAAAACATTCATCTCCCTTGGACTATACACATTGCTTTGTGTTTTTTCTGTCTTTCTCCAGTCTGTGTTTAAGTACGACACAGACCAGCGAACCAAAAAAAAAAAAAAAAAGAGAGAGAGAGAGAGGCAGCGAGAGCGAGAGAGAGAGAGAGATAGCGTGGGAGGGGGGGGGCTTGTTACAGGTGATTAAAGAAGAGACACACATAATTCTGTGCACGTAATTCTTTGTCTATGTTAGAGATTAAAGAATGACGCGTGAAATAGTAGGGAAAGTACGTGCCAAATGTAACGTGAAACATCCGAGAGCCAGTTTGTTCGCGGGTGAGATGTGACACAGATGCTATAGATGGGAACACCTCGTACTCATCTCTCTTGGAGACCTTAGTGGCAGAAGGCCACCAACTGGGTGCAGCCCCTTCCTACCTCTTCCCCTCTCTCCTCTCAGTCTTAATTACAGGCACTGCAAGAGAACGCATAATTAGGCAGCACCGTTTCTTTCCGGGCTGAAATGAAAATCTTAAAATATTGAAGACACTCTGGGAGGGTCGGGTTGAGAATTGTTTAAGGTCGCCCGCAGAGGGAGATGGCCCTAATAACGTACCGCTAATTAAACAAACGTTTCTCTTGGCAAAAACAGCCTACGTAGCGTTCTTTGCAGCTTCGTCTGTAACCCATTAGCCTACGTAGTGTCCCTGACAGCTTGGTCGATAAACGATCTAATTTATTTAATTAAGATGGCTTATCCTACAGGATTTCACTCCCGTTTTAAATTGATGCATATATTTTCCATTTGTATGAACATGATCTCGTTTTTTGTGCCCGCTCATATTTAAATGCACCTTTGACAAGCTTCGTTGCTTTTTCTACTTCATTGCTTTTTCTTATCCTTTCTTACACAACGCAGTTTTGTTTTTGTCATTGTGTTCCCAACTTTATAGATATTTTTGATGCTACACATATTATATTGCACATACATTTAGTCATAAATCATTTATTCATAGCCGGCCGCGGTCGCCGTGCGGTTCTGGCGCTGCAGTCCGGAATCGCGGGACTGCTGCGGTCGCAGGTTCGGGTCCTGCCTCGGGCATGGGTGTGTGTGATGTCCTTGGGTTAGTTAGGTTTAAGTAGTTCTAAGAGCCATTTGAACCATTTGAACCATTTATTCATAAATCGAGTTCAGTAATTATCCATAACGTCCTCAACAAATGCCAAAGTAAACAGAAAAAGACAAACATGAACAAACCATGAAAAACAGTATAAATGGTTACTTGGCATTTACGTGCATCTATCTTGTAGAAATTCATGCAAAACTGACAAGGAAAGGAAGCCGAGCCGAAATGTGAAAAGATATTTTATATTTTTGCAACTGATTTGTGAAACATTTAAGAGAAACTTTCGTATCATCGGAAGTAACGATTAACCTTAAATATCATTCTTTTCTTAAAACGAAAAGTTTGCTTCTAATGGCTCTGAGCACTATGGGACTTAACATCTGTGGTCATCAGTCCCCTAGAACTTAGAACTACTTAAACCTAACTAACCTAAGGACATCACACACATCCATGCTCGAAGCAGGATTCGAACCTGCGACCGTAGAAGTCTCGTGGTTCCGGACTGTGCGCCTAGAACCGCTAGACCACCGCGGCCGGCAAAGTTTGCTTCTCTCCGTATAAATATACATTGGTATCAAGGTCTCAGACTTTTTCCAAAGTATTCATTTTTCTTAATTTATATAAATACAATTTTTAGACGTATTTTATACACATAAACACTCACCCATATGAGTCAGAATCTGCGTACTTATGTACACCTGTAGTCTACAGTTTGGGTCTGCATTTATAACTTTCACTCTTCCTCGAGACCAAAAGTCATTATGATAATAGCGAGCTGTAACATCCTCTTATACCTCCAGGTATGTATACCACATTCGGAGGGTGTCAAAGCACTTGGATTTTACGGAATAATGGATGATTAACAAGAGAAGCTCTCCGATAGAACTAGACTTGTTATTTGTGTTTACTACTCTTTCATTACACGAATCCATATTATGTGCTACTAATGAATTCTCAGAAGCAAACCAACTTTTTCTACGAGTATTTACAAGAAGCATGCTACAGAGAGCGACTGTAAGCTTGAAAGAAGAATGTGCCAGAAGTAGTCGACGGTAGGGGAAAGATCACGCAAGGGAACACTAATAGAAGAGAGCCTGGCCCATAGCGCCTTTGCTTCCCGTATATTCCTGAACTGTTAACAAAGCAACAATTACTTCCTATGTCATTAATGCAAATGAACACATTGTCATGTGCTATATTACAGTAATGAGGCTTAAGCTATATTTCTTAACACCACATCTACACATCTACACTACTGGCCATTAAAATTGCTACATCAAGAAGAAAGGCAGATGATAAACGGATATTCATTGGACAAATATATTATACTAGCACTGATATGTAATTACATTTTCACGCAATTTGGGTGCATACATCCTGAGAAATCAGCACCCACAACAACCACCCCTGGCCGTAATAAAGGCCTTGATACGTCTGGGCACTGAGTCAAACAGAGCTTGGATGGCGTGTACAGGTACAGCTGCTCATGCAGTTTCAACACGAGACCACAGCTCATCAAGAGTAGTGACTGGCGTATTGTGACGAGCCACTTGCTTGGCCACCATTGATCAGACGTTTTCAATTGGTGAGAGATCTGGAGAAGGCGCTGGCCAGAGCAGCAGTCGAACATTTTCTGTATCCAGAAAGGCCCGTACAGGACTGCAACATGCGATCGTGCATTATCCTGCTGAAATGTAGGGTTTCGCAGGGATCGAATGAAGGGTAGAGCCACACGTAGTAACACATCTGAAAAGTAACGTCCACTGTTCAAAGTGCCGTCAATGCGAACAATAGGTGACCGAGACGTCTAACCAATGGCACCCCATACCATCACGCCGGGTGATGCGCAAGTATGGTGATGACGAATACACGTTTCTAATGTGCGTTCACCGTGATGTCGCCAAACACTGACGCGACCATCACTTTGCTGTAAACAGAACCTGGATTCATCCGAAAAAATTACGTGCACCCAGGTTCGTCGTTCAGTACACCATCGCAGGCGCTCCTGTCTGTGATGCAGTGTCAAGGGTAACCGCAGCCATGGTCTCCGAGCTGATAGTCCATGCTGCTGCAAACGTCGTGTAACTGTTCGTGCAGATGGTTATTGTCTTGTATATGTCCACATCTGTTGACTCAGGGATCGAGACGTGGCTGCTCGATCCGTTACAGCCATGCGGATAAGATGCCTGTCATCTCGACCGCTAGTGATACGAGGCCGTTGGGATCCAGCACGGCGTTCCGTATTACCCTCTTGAACCCACCGATTCCATATTCTGCTAACAGTCATTGGATCTCGACCAACGCGAGCAGCAATGTCGTGGTACGATAAACTGCAATCGCGATAGGCTACAATCCGACCTTTATCAAAGTCGGAAACGTGATGGTACGCATTTACACGAGGCATCATAACAACGTTTCACCAGGCAACGCCGGTGAACTGCTGTTTGTGTATGAGAAATCGGTTGGAAACTTTACTAATGTCAGCACGTTGTAGGTGTCGCCACCGGCGCCAGCCTTGTGTGAATGCTCTGAAAAGCTAATCATTTGCGTCGGACATGGATGTGTGTGATGTCCTTAGGTTAGCTAGGTTTAAGTAGTTCTAAGTTCCAGGGGACTGTTGACCTCAGAAGTTAAGTCCCATAGTGCTCAGAGCCATTTGAACCATTTGTGCCCTAATTTCTCTTAGTCTCATGAGCTTCACTTGATGTACAGTCGACGGTAGCGTGATGGTAGCAGACTCTTCTTCCATTTCCGTTTCTCCAAATTCGAGCACCACGCTTTCGTAAGAATCAGGTCGTCTTTCGTCCAAGGATTCTCACTGAACTCAAGTCTGTGCAACATCGATCTCTTTCGATTCTATCAGCCCATCTCTGAATTCTTTCAATGTCTGTAGGTATGGTTACCTGAAAAGGACGACGAACACTGGAACAGTAGAATTAATCGCTTCTTGTGTGCGATTACCTTCGCAGATGAACCCTTCCAAAAACCCTACGCTGTGAAGTAATACATTATTAGCATCATCTTCGTACTCACACCTTGAACGCAACGAAGCGGCGATTCTGCTTGGCATGAATTCGAAGCGTCCTTGGTGCGTTTCTGTGTAGATGTAACAACAGACGGCGCCCGATAACATCCCATATGTAGTCCATCGGGATCAGGTCAGTTGAACTGCTGCTCAAGATATCAGAATTCTTTGCGATGACCCTCAAACTAATGTAGTGCGATTGTCGCCCTGTAAGATGGACAGTTATCCTGCTGGAAGTTTCCATTGCCGTCGGAGAAGATATCAAACATTAAGGCGTACAGGTGGTCTGCAGTGATGTTCTCGTAGCTCACAGTTATCATGGTGCTTTCGATTACTGCCACAGGCTGTATGAATGCTCAGGAAAATGACCCCTGTAGCATAAGACTGTGCCACCTTGGCCTCTGTCCGAAGCGTTGTGCACGTTTCGATCCACCATTTGCCACTATGATTGCGTATCTGTACATATCCGTCGATCTGGCGAATCAAAAACCGCTATTCATCCGACCAGATGCACATTTCTATTGATGCACGGTCCAATATTGTTAACCTCCTGTCCTCTGCAATAGTAAATGCGGTGTCCTTGGATCGATATGAGAATATGTAGGATTGGTCTATACGGGCCCTCGTGTTCACAACGTGCGCTGAACGATGTGCACCCAGAACTGAATGTCTGTTCTGTCTGAGGAGCGAACGTACAACGCTTCTTCGCATACACACGGTTTCACCGCACCTCAAACATTTTCCGTAACTGCTCACAAAAGTTACACGCGAACAGTCAACCAGCTACAGCGTTTCCCAAATTCTCGTCCTTAGGAAACTGACATAACATTCTGCCCTTTGTCAAAGTCGATTATGTCAGTGATTTTCTTCCCGGGTTCGATTCCCGGTGGTCGTGCGGTAGCGTTCTCGCTTCCCACGCCCGGGTTCCCGGGTTCGATTCCCGGCGGGGTCAGGGAATTTCTCTGCCTCGTGATGGCTGGGTGTTGTGTGATGTCCTTAGGTTAGTTAGGTTTAAGTAGTTCTAAGTTCTAGGGGACTGATGACTATAGACGTTAAGTCCCATAGTGCTCAGAGCCATTTTTCGATTCCCGGCGGGGTCAGGGATTTTCTCTGTCTCGTGATGGCTGGGTGTTGTGTGCTGTCCTTAGGTTAGTTAGGTTTAAGTAGTTCTAAATTCTAGGGGACTGATGACCTTAGATGTTAAGTCCCATAGTGCTCAGAGCCATTTGAACCATTTTGTCAGTGATTTTCACCATTTGTGACCAATATCGTCAGTGGAATGATTCTCCATTGGTTTCTGCTGCGCTTACACTGTTTCCTCACTGCGTCACATGACCTTACCTCACCAGAAGCATTCAGTCCCGCGGTGGACGGTGTTTGTAATGTACTGTGCCACTTGTATTACTACTACTTTCGTTTTTCATAATTGTGTTTTTCATATAGCTTCCACTACAACTAAATACTTATAGGAAGTGACATGTCTGCCATTTTCATTTCCAGGCACCTGGGAGGTGCTGAAGGCATAATATTAGGCTTGCCTCTCCGTCACGATATGTAATGGCTCCGTTTGTATTACACTACTGGCCATTAAAATTGGTACACCAACAAGAAATGCAGATGATAAACGGGTATTCATTGGATGAATATATTATACTAGAATTGACATGTGATTACATTTTCACGCAATTTCGGTGCATAGATCCTATGAAATCAGTACCCAGAACAACCACCTCTGGCCGTAATAACGGCCTTGATACGCCTGGCCATTGAGTCAAACAGAGCTTGGATGGCGTGTACAGGGACAGCTGCCCATGCAGCTTCAACACGATACCACACTTCATCAAGAATAGTGACTGGCGTATTGTGAGGAGCCAGTTGCTCGGCCACAATTGACCAGACGTTTTCAATTGGTGAGAGATCTGGAGAATGTGCTGGTCAGGGCAGCAGTCGAACATTCTCTGTGTCCACAAATGCCCGTACAGTACTTTCAACATGCGGTCGTGCATTAACCTGCTGAAATGTAGGGTTTCGCAGGGATCGAATGAAGGGTAGAGCCACGGCTCGTAACACATCTGACATGTAGCGTCCACTGTTCAACGTGCCGTCAATGCGAACAATAGGTGACCGAGACGTGTAACCAATGGCACCCCATACCATGACGCCAGGTAATACGCCAGTATGGCGATGACGAATACACGCTTCCAACGTGCGTTCACCGCAATGTCGCCAAACACGGATTCGACCATTATGACGCTGTAAACAGAAATTGGATTCATCCGAAAAAATGACATTTTGCTATCCGTGCACCAAGGATCATCGTTGAGTACACCATTGCAGGCGCTCCTGTCTGCGATGCAGCGTCAAGGGTAACCGCAGACACGGTCTCCGAGCAGATAGTCCATGCTTCTGCAAACGTTGTCGAACTGTTCGCGCACATGGTTGTTGTCTTGCAAAAGTCCCCATTTGTTGACTCAGAGATCGAGATGTGGCTGCACGATCCGTTACAGCCATGCGGGTATGATGCCTGTCATCTCGACTGTTAGTGATGCGAAGCCGTTGGGATCCAGCACGGCGTTCCGTATTACCCTCCTGAACCCACCGATTCCATATTCTGCTAACAGTCATTGGATCCCGACCAACGCGAGCAGCATTGTCGTGGTACGATAAACCGCAATCGCGATAGGCTACAATCCGACGTTTATCAAAGTCGGAAACGTGATGGTACGCATTTCTCCTCCTTACACGAGGCACCACAACAACGTTTCACCAGGTAACGCCGGTCAACTGCTGTTTGTGTATGAGAAATCGGTTGGAAACTTTCCTGATGTCAGCACGTTGTAGGTGTCGCCACCGGTGCCAACCTTGTGTGAATGCTCTGAAAAGCTAATCATTTGCATATCACAGCAGCCTCTCCCTTTCGGTTAAATATCGCGTCTGTAGCACGTCATCTTCGTGGTGTAGCAATTTTAATGGCCAGTAGTGTAGGTTTCCTGTCAGTTTTTCGCTGATGGAAACTAGTATCATGAAAGTGTCAACCGATAGGTATAACTCTCTAAGAGATGTATTTTTCCCACTCCTGTAGCTCACGTGGATAGATTCTCAGTGCTAACTTATAAAACGGCTCAACTCTATTCTCTAATAAATTGCTTTAGGCCAAGTTTCATTTTGGCTAGTACGAAGATCTCTGTCCTACTGAAATTGTCTTATCAACATTTGAGCCGCCAAGGCTTTCGCAGTACTAATGACGTGATACTTAACTCTATAGCGAGTTCCGGTTCAAGTTTGTGGCTTTTCAGACTTTAGTTATGGAGTCTCTAAAGACCTCTGACGCCTACTGGAGAACGTCATTAGAAATCCTCTTAGTGTTAATTGAAATGTATCCGATCCAAATATAGTTGAGAAGAATGTGTGGGCAATATTGGTTTCGAAAACGCTAGTTTGAAAAAGTAAGAGAAATAACTAGTAAACGTGGGCGAGTTATAATTTGAGACTATGTCGAGTACATAATCTATCACAGAAAAGAAGAAAAGGGAAACACTGAACTGCACCGTCTAGTTGTTTTGTGCATCCTGAAGATTTCAGAATTTAATACAGAAGGGGAACTGGATGTAGACCTACCGAGTCGCTGAAGTGGATTAAGATGACTCATGAAACTGACCAACTGCCAGCTGTTTCACGTATTTTAACAATCTGTTTTCTTTTCTTTTCCATTATTCCATTCCACTGCCCCTCCTCCCTGTGCTGTGCACAATTTTATTTTAGTAATTAGGACAGGTATTAATTTTTCCTTTTGTAGTATTAGATGGTCACTAATTTTAAGGGAAAGTAAGTGTCATAAATTTCTTAGGAGACACATCTGGGGATCAACGCACACTGCCAGAATTTCCATCCACTGATTCAGCAATACTCTGTTCAGACATTCTGCAGCCAACCGCTCCTCTAAAAATACACGTTTGATCTTCGACTACCAGACGAAAAAGGAAATGAAGCTCTCTGACGAGAGAAGTCAGTGTGACTTTGTACGCATATACACCATCAGCAGAAATTAAATCATAAGATATGCACTTGTCTGTGACAAGTAGAACGGCCAATAGAGTGCATTGGTGTTGTTCTTATGTAGTGTTGTTACTGCGAGTAGTAGAGAATTTAAGGGACTCGTAAAGCGCTACATCCTCAGTGGTCAACGTGTAGTACAGGGACATGCTGTGTACTCGTTTGAGACAGCATTATCAGCAGCTCACAATATATGAAAGGCTCTATGTTTCTCTGTCTTCATTTGACCAGATTTATTGGTCATTCAGGTGTGACGGGGACCCTATGTCGGCCGACATGGGGAGGCGAGGGTAGGCATACTCGTCGTCAAACTTCCAGTCGATCAACTCTACCACTAGCCCTACTGTGCATCAAGCAGTCGTGACCTCTTCACGTTTACGACTGCCATCCGGGAACAAGTAACGGGCTCTCTGGAAAATTTTCTATCATCCCGCACCATTGTTGAGAGACTACCAGCAACCAGAATGGGGAATTACCGTCCCATGCATAGGCTACCGTTAACACAGTAACACAAACACTTGCACTTTGATTTATAAGCGTGCCCATGAAGCACTGGTTGTAAATGAATGGCGCCGAACCGAACGCACCGATGTATCGTGGTTCTTTACAATTATGGGGGCGACCTGGTCACAAAGCACGTTGTTTTCTAAGGATACAGTGGTGTTACATCTGGCATCTTGGTGTGGGGAACCATTGGATATAATTTCAGGTCATGGGTGGTAGTGACTGAGGGAGCTCGGACAGAAGAATGGTATGTTATGGACGTCTTGCACCCTCATGTGTTACCTCTCATGCGGTAGTAGCGTGTGCCATTTTTCAAGAGGACAGTGCTTATCTACACACGGCACCTATCGCTATGAAATGCATGTGCGACGATGTGGTACTGTTGTGGCCAACAAGATCGCCATATCTGTCTCCATTAGAACATGTGAAGGACCAGCTCGGACATAAACCCCTTCAGTGTACCAGCATCCAGGATATCAAAGACCAGTTACAATAATTGTTGGGCAGATTTCCTTAGCAGAAGACAAAAAAGATTTATAACATCTTCATACCGGTACGTGGGGCCACACTGCTGTATTCTTACTTAACTTGATTCGATTTTCTATTTTGTAATTACTGAACTAAAAATTACATGGGCCACACTGCTGTATTCTTACTTAACTTGATTCGATTTTCTATTTTGTAATTACTGAACTAAAAATTACATACCACCTCAACCTGCGAAATTTCATTTGTTCCCCCCCCCCCCTTCTCTTCCCACCTTGTGTGGTTGATTCCCTTTTTTCTTCAAGTATTGTACTTACCAAAATGACCGATCATTAATAAAGATGAAGAAACAAATGAAACTATGAGCGACCATAAATTTTGTAGCGCCAAAGCAGCTGTTTGTTACCTCAACAAGCAAGGAGCAATCCGGAACAAACTCCACTTCCTTATTCATTTCCTTGTCTTTAAACGGGTTGATTCAGCTGCCCCTTCAGCTTGGTTTTATGCAAACTGCAACGCTTTTAGAAAGCACATGCGAGATTTTCATATTCTCTCCGTCACTATGCGGAAACTGTCATTCCTACAGAAGGAATTACCACGACCTTTATACAAGGAATTTATTGTAGTTTAGTTTTGTAATGCAATACGTTTTCGATGGAGGTCAAGTATTCGAATTATACGGAAAAAATGCGTCTGATGTTTAGTTTTGTATGTTTTTCTAGACGACAACGTTTCACAGTACAAAATGTATCTACATTCAATTTAACCCAAAATGTTGTGTTCATTTTTTTCTGTTGAACTAATAGTTTGCACGTAGCGAGAGAGGGAATATGAAAATATAGCGGGTGGTATTTGAAGGCGTCGCAGCTTACATAAAACCCATTGGTACGAGCAACTGAAACACCATGTATAGTCGTAATACACTACTGACCAGTAAAATTGCAACACCTCGAAGATGACGTGCTACAGGCGTGAAATTTAACCAACAGGAAGAAGATGCTGTGATACGCAAATTATTAGCTTTTCAGAGCATTCACACAAGGTTGGCGCCGGTGGCGACACGTACAACGTGCTGACATGAGGAAAGTTTCCAACCGATTCCTCATACACAAACAGCAGTTGAGCGCCGTTGCCTGGTGAAAAGTTGTTGTGTTGCCTCGTGTAAGGAGAAGAAATGCGTGCCATCACGTTTCCGACTTTGATAAAGGTCGGATTGTAGCCTATCGCGATTGCGGTTTATCGTATCGTGACACTGCCTCTCGCGTTGGTCGAGATCCAATGACTTTCGGCAGAATTTGGAATCAGTGGGTTCAGGAGGGTAATACGGAACGCCGTGCTGGATCCCAACGGCCTCGTATCACTAGCAGTCGAGATGACAGGCATCTTATCCGCATGGCTGTAATAGACCGTGCAGCCACGTCTCGATCCCTGAGTCAACAGATGAGGACGTATGCAAGACAACAACCATCTGCACGAACAGTCGACGACGTTTCCAGCAGCATGGACTATCAGCTCAGAGACATTGGCTGTGGTTACCCTTTACGGTGCATGACAGACAGGAGCGCCTGCGATGGTGTACTAAACGACGAACATGGGTGCACGAATGGCAATACGTCATTTTTTCGGATGAATCCAGGTTCTGTTTACAGCATCATGATCGTCGCATCCGTGTTTGACGACATCGCGGTGAACGCACATTGGAATCGTGTACTCGTCATCGTCATACTGGCGTATCACCCGGCA
Organism: Schistocerca nitens; assembly: GCF_023898315.1. NCBI lineage: Eukaryota > Metazoa > Arthropoda > Insecta > Orthoptera > Acrididae > Schistocerca > Schistocerca nitens. Next base: position 54,156,085 of record NC_064620.1, read on the forward strand.
TGATGGTATGGGGTGCCATAGGTTACACGTCTCGGTCACCTCTTGTTCGCATTGACGGCACTTTGAACAGTGGACGTTACATTTCAGATGTGTTACGACCAGTGGTTCTACCCTTCATTCGATCCCAGCGAAAACCTACATTTCAGCAGGATAATGCACGACCGCATGTTACACGTCCTGTAAGGGCCTTTGTGGATACAGAAAATGTTCGACTGCTACTCTGACTAGCACATTCTCCAGATCTCTCACCAACAGAAAACACCTGGTCAATGGTGGCCTAGCAACTGGCTCGTCACAATACGCCAGTCACTACTTTTGATGAACTGTGGTATCGTGTGGAAGCTGCATGGGCACCTGTGTCTATACACAAGATCCAAGTTCTGTGTGACTCAATGCCCAGGCGTATCAAGGCCGTTATTACGGCCAGAGGTGGTTGTTCTGGGTACTGATTTCTCAGGATCTATGCACCCATAGTGCGTGAAAATTTAATCACATGTTAGTTCTAGTATAATATATTTGTCCAATGAATATCCGTTTATCATATGTATTTCTTCTTGGTATTGCAATTTTAATGTCCAGTAGTGTATGTGCAGAGGTCTCACGCTGCATCACAGGCATTAGTAAGCGCATGGAGGTGGCTTCTAATGACGAATCAAGGCAGTAAACCATACGCTACGCAGTTGCGATTCCAGCAGCTTGTCGTTGAAAGACACTTTTGGTGGCGACCGCACATCACAAAGGGCAGCCCGGTGTCTGCACTGCTGAACCTTTCTCGCGCACAGTAGCCGCGTGCTCGGGCTGCTGGAACACGCGTGTTATTAACAGCCGGCTGGCGGCAGCGTATGCAAACTAGCCAGCTCCGGCCACGGCAGCCCACGCCGCGGCTGGCTTGCTTGGACTGCAAACTTGGGGCCGGTGTTTGCGTTTCTCGCCGCCCCGGGGCTGTGTTCACTGCGGCGCAACAGGCCGCCCGGGGCGGTGTCGGGGCGTGTTAATAACTGCCGCAGCCGCGACCGTGTGTTAAGCCTAACGTATATACCGGGCGTTCATTTCTGAGGTATATAAAGAACAATCATTTGTATCTCAGAGAGATCTTCAGTATAGGAGATAAACAACTAAAAGGGGAGAAAAATATCACCCTCATACAAACTAGTACAAAAGTTAAAATATGGCAAATCAAAAAGTGAATGGATGTTTCACCTTCCACTCGAGCAGAGAGTTGCGTCCGCCTGGAGTCAGACACAGAAAGCACATAAAATCATGACTCACAGAGTTCCGGGGAAACACCAAGCGTCAATATAGAGCCCATTTCACACTTGTCCGGTAGCCGTCCAAACGACCGCCATAGTTTCTGAGTTATCCGCGTGCTGTTGTAAACGGCAGGGCAGAGGAGTCTCTTTCATTTTATTGCTTCCCACTCTCTGAACACAGTCCCAGCAAAACAGAATGGGAGCAGATGCTAGCATGAGTTCAGCTTGTCGTCATTGTAAAATATGTAGAAACAGAATACAATGAACTCATGCACTTTAATTTAAAAAGGAGCCAAATGGAGCGTTTCACACTCCATTCCAAGTGCCTTGCAGAGATCATGAGTGGTTCTGCCTTTTACTTTCTAATGAGTATATCAAAATTCTAAGAACTTCATGGCGACTGAACGATCCCCCCAAGATATGTTAATTTTTCGCGGGGGATGAGACTTTCGGTATGGACATATACCTTCTTCGATCATTTGCAGAGGATATGTTGACAGTAAAGTAATGAGTTTTGCTATTTGGGGAGCAGAATAACTGATGATGGTCGAAGTAGAGAGGATATAAAATGTAAACTGGCAATGGCAAGGAAAGCGTTTCAGAAGAAGAGAAATTTGTTAATATCGTGTACAGATTTAAGTGTCAGGTGAAAGTATTTGTATGGATTGTAGCCAAGTATGGAAGTGAAACGTGGACGATAAATAGTTTAGACAAGAAGAGAATAGAAGCTTTCGAAATGTGGTGCTACAGAAGAATGCTGAAGAGTAGATGGGTAGATCACATCACTAATGAGGAGGTATTGATTAGAATTGGAGAGACGAGAAATTTGTGGCACAACTTGACTAGAAGAAGGGATCGTTGGTAGTGCATATTCTGAGGCATCAAGGGATCACCAGTTTAGTATTGGGGGGCAGCGTGGAGGGTAAAAATCGTAGAGGGAGACCAAGAGATGAATACACCAAACAAATTCAGAAGGATGTAGGTTGCAGTAGGTACTGGGAGATAAAGAAGTTTGGGCAGGATAGAGTAACATGGAGAGCTACATCAAACCAGTCTCTGTACTGAAGACCACAACAACAACATGTTGACAGCTGCAATGAGAATTTTCAGTTACCGTCTTTCCGTAGTTCGAAGGTACGTAGAATGTATCTTTCGATTATTGAGCCGAAAATGGAGAACTTTTCAAACGCTTTTCAACATACATTCTGATTTCACTGCAGATATTGCAAAAGCTGGTGTCGTTTTGTATAGCTCTGTGCGTCACAGAGACGGTTATGATACTGAAAATACATTACCGATAATTGGATGGGAACGAGTGCATGGAGCTAGACAGGTTGATGGAGAAATTTCGGTAAATAATTTGAGGAACAACTTCAGAGTGGTCACTAAACTGGCAATTCTCTAAAACATAATTTTTGGGAAGACTTATTGTTTCATTCATTGTTTGCATATTTTTGAAAGTAATCCAATACAACATATTTAAATGTTTGTCTGACCTGTTCCCCTAATTTGTTCTTTTCTTCTTTGTCGTTGATGTTTTTAAAAGGTCCATGCAGTTCTTTGAATACATCGATATACATTTTTGTATGAATCCTGTACTTGTACTTATCTAGAGTTTTTTCCGACAAAGCTGTCTTTTCTTCCATTTAAGTCATTGATCGCTTAGTGTCTATTTCTCAAACCATGTGTAGGCTTGCGGGAAGAAGCCACGAAAACAAAAAGAAACGCAAGCAAAATCACAACGAATTAACTGATGTATACGCTGTTGTTACCTCGAAGTCTGCCGTACCTGAAAAATGTGAATGCATCAGTATTTCCAAAGTATCCATGGGCAGCAGCAGCCCGTGCCCACTGATATGTTTCTCCATACCACTGCCGTGTACACGGTGCCATATAGATGTTTGACGGGCAAGTGTGAAGTAGACCTACTTGGTGTCCCGGAAGTCCCCACACCTCTTGAGAATACGCGTCTCAAACTGATTCGTTCGAGAATTCAGACTTAATGGTTTTCCTTGCCATAGCTTACTCAACTTTCTGTGGTCTGCTGCTCCTTCCTGTGAACTAACTAAGGGTACTTAATACACACATCATAAAAAGTTTTGGATCACCCCTGTTCCCAGAACTCCTGCAGATAGACGTTGACTGTGGATACTGTATCACAGACACAGTCCCTCTGACTGTTCAGATATGTCACTAAACCCACCCAAAGATGTAAACAACCATGCATGAGCAGCGCCTATTAGACGGAGCGGGTCCGACAGCTGATCAAGTCAGTCATTCCGCCAGGAAAGAGGTACACGGCTCGTGTTGTCTACAGTTGAACAATGCCTAGACGGTCAATAGCGCGGTTCGATCGCGTCCGCATTGTTACTTTGTGCCAGGAAGGGGTCTCAATAAGGGACGTGTGCAGGCTTCTCGGAGTGAACCAAAGCGATGCTGTTCGGACGTGGAGGAAATACACAGAGACAGGAACTGTCGAAAACATGCCTCGTTCGGGCCGCCCAAGGGCTACTACTGCAGTGGGTGACCGCTACCTACGGACCTCGGCATGGTGGAATCCTCATCACAACGCCACCATGTTGAATAATAATTTTCACGGGACGTCATGTTACGACTGAAACTGTGCGCAATTGGCTGCATGATGAGCATCTTCAATCCCGACGTTTATGGTGAGGTCCATCTATGCAACCACGATACCATGCAGCGCGGTACAGATGGGCACAACATTCCGAATGGACCGCTCAGGATTGGCATCACGTTCTGAGTGTCGCATATGTCTTCAACAGACAATCGTCGGAGACGTGTTTGGAGGCAACCCGGTCAGACTGAACGCCTTAGACACACTATACACTGAGTGCAGCAAGGTAGAGATTCCCTGCTATTTGTGGGACCGACGTAAGCCGGTGGTGGTCATGGAAGGCGCCGTAACGGCAGTACGATCCGTGAATGTCATCCTCCGACCGATAGTGCAACAATATCGCCAGCATATTGGCGAGGCATTCTTGTTCATGGACGACAATTCGCGCTCCCATCGTGCGCATCTTGTGAATGACTTCCTTCAAGATAACGATATCGCTCGACTAGACTGGCCAGTATGTTCTCCAGACATGAACACTATCAAACATGCCTGGCATAGAATTAAAAGGGCTGTTCATGAACGACGCGACCCACCAACCATCCGGAGGGATCTACGCCGGGGATCGCTGTTGAGGAGTGGGACAATATGGACCGACATTGCCTTGATGAACTTGTGGATAATATGCCACGACGATTACAGGCACGCATCAATAAAAGATGACGTGCTACTGCGTAATAGAGGTACCGGTGTGTACAGCAATCTGGACCACCACCTCTGAAGGTCTCGCTGTTTGGTGGTAGAACATGCAATGTGTGGTTTTCATGAGCAATAAAATGGGTGGAAATGTTGTTTATGTTGATATCTTTTCCAATTTTCTGTGCAGGTTCCATAACTCTCGGAACCGAGGTGATGCAAAACTTTTTTGATGTGTGTTTATTGATAGCCGCAAGATACTGAAAAGTATCCATTGTTAAGCATAACTTGGAATTAGTAGAACTGCACATCATTTCCAAGACTCTTAGTTTCCTCGCTATTTAATTCTCCGATAAATTACGAAACTGATTCTGTAACAATATAACCTCTTTTACATAAATGTTTATGGAGGAGGATAGGCGGTGTCGTGACCCCTACGAGCCCCTTGTATCCTCACCTAAAAAGAGGGCAAAGGTCAATCCAGACGTCACAATCACTAGTAATTGGTTTCAGACAATTCACAGCGACAAGAATTTCTGTGTGTGAAGCATCATCTGAATCGTCAGTATCTCCTCTTCTGTGAGATCTGGTTTAGTCGGTTTCGCGCCATTGATCGGAAGTAATATGTAATTTCACCAATGCAGAAATTTGTTAATTATTGTCCACGTTTCTTAATTCGTCAGCGATCGTCTCTGTCACCTACAGTACAACTGAATTGGACAACTAAAAAACTACTTTAGATGTTTGGATCGGTTACTAGCCATCACATGGTCTTCCCGTACTGTTATATGATTTGTGCCAGTACCTTGGCATTTGACTACACGTTAGAACACCTCCTGTCCCGCAGGAGAAGCCCTTTTCCAAAAGATATTAAATCCCTAAAATATAATTTTTACAACCACAGCAGCAATGTAATATGTTTTGTAGCCTTGTTTTCAAATTCAGACAGATGTTGCGACACATTACGTGAAGTATCTTTGTTACATTATTGTTTATTTAATTGTTATTGCATAAATAATAATGGATTTGGTACCTTTTGGCAGAAAATTCTGTTAAGTTTGGTAACTCTTGTACTGAAGTGTCTGAAGATTCACATCATCTATCTGAAATTTAATTAAAACTCACACTGAAAATAAAAAAAGTCAGCCACGTCCTTACAACATGCCGTGTCATGTAAATATATGTCTGTCATGTTGTGTGTGGCTTCGTTACAAAGAAGAGCAACAACTGGCCACCGGGATTTGGTATTGTTTGGAAACCAAATAGGACTGGATTCGGTGCTTTTCCCCACGAACGGCAAGTCTTAAGGGAAAATACATAACGAATATGGTAGGTTTTGGAATACATTACAGTCCTGTTATCTCTCTGTTATTTTTCGTATTTGGTACCGTTGGAAATGAGATTTTCATATCTGCTCACACTAAAAGCAGTTGCAGGGTGCCGAGGAAAGAAGCAAGTGAATACTGCTGCCCTCATGTGCGGACACATGTGAACTTTGGCGGGTGTGCTGGACGGAATATTGTGGACGATAATTTTCAGTGTGCACCGGCCGTCGTTAAAGTTCCGAAACTTATTTTATTCTTGGCGTAGAAACGGCGTCAGCGCAGTAAGTAGGGTGGTAGCTTGCACTTAACACTTGTCAACTACAGAAGTGAGCTCTGCCTGTCACTTGTGGGTCGGCGATGTTGAGTAGTGCACGTGTGCTGTAGCAACTCAGCATGGTTGCTTCACAAATCGCAGTGAAGCAATGCCTCTAACTCAAGTGTTCAAAATATTTTCAAGAATGTTTTGAGTAAGAGAATAACGTTTGCAATGTTTCTCCCGCACACCTTGATTGCCGAAAGGAAACAGCGTCAATTGTACGTCTGCAGTGACTTGACTGTAATGCAAAATACGGACAATTCTTTCCTGCAAACAAATCATCAGGAGCGACGAAGTTTGGTGTTACCAATACGAACCTATCACAAAACAACAATGTGCAGAAATTCACATGAAGGTTCAACATACAGGACTACGTAACTGGCGAGTTGAGAAACTTCCTAGGGAAGAACTTTTCAGACACTTTAACGTAGTTGAATGTACTGTGCGTTGTACTGAAGCATTAAAAACCGTCATCTTGTTGTTTCTTTATTTTTTGTAATTAACTCAGACTGAAAACATTCTGAATTGGTAGGATAGTTTGATCTTATACAGACTAGACTACAAGATGGCGCTTTTATGCCTCCCTTCTGGAGAGATTAAGGGGGATTCATTTGTTGCCTTCCTGCTAATACCAGCCCTCACACAATAAGACGATATGTAGCGGCTGTTGTCTGCTGTAGACAATGGCGTGAGTTCTAATGAACTTTAATTTCCAAGAATGTGACAAAATAATTACCTATGCAGACGATTTCTCTGTTTCCCTGCAAGCTGTGAGGTTTGTCACTCACCTGCCTGTCGGCTGCTGTCCCAAACTTGACTGGCAGCAAACTAAGTCTCTGTTAGCAGGGATTCAGTTGATGGTTAATTAATACAAACAATACGATACAGAGGGGATATACAGACAGGAAAAATGCGTCAGTTATGATAAAATCTACTGTATTGTTTCTCTAACAACACATAATAAATTGGCTACGTAGCCTGATACATGAGTAAAACAGTAAATTTATTATCGCCAGGTACTATTGCTCCTTGCTGTTGGACACGAATACAAAATGTTCAGTTGTATGAAAAACATGAAATTAAAATGATGCAGCCCTTGAACTACGAGAGAATACGAAGAGATAAAATATGGATAACTTTGTTCACTAGCTTGAACGGTAACATCAAGTAACTAGTCCGGTATTATCTTGGACAGCACCTGTTTCTATTGCGTACTGAATGAGTATGAGCAGAACTACGAACACTACTGAATATGAACTCAGAGATGAATTTAACTACCAGCAACCTCGCGAGCGGAACGATCCATAGCGGCAAACTGTGCACAAAATATGCTCACCGACACGGTTGCTGGTCCCGAACTCACAACCGTTCTAACTGCTCATTTCCGTTTAACTAGTCGCAAATGCCTGATCATGGAGTCTCTCGACACTTCTGTGGCCAAAGAGCGATCGGCACAGCAAGCTTCCGAAGACAAGAAGAGTGCTGTAGAGCGAACCTGACCATGCTGTGGCTACGTTAGTTTCCCCGACCCAGGGTTTTGGATTACTGAGGAGTCGCCAACTTCCGCGAAAGCGGCAGGAACTCTGGTGTCCGCGGTAAGTAGCCTTGGGCTGAATTTGGAACTAACAGCTGGCTAATCACAGCCAGTAGTCGCCATCTTACGACAATGAGGAACCAGGAAATTCGTCCGTCCCCCATGAGCCTATAGTCCGTTGATGAGGCAAGCCGACGGCGATCTCAGATCATCGGGGAAAATTAGTTTAATAGCGAATAATTAGTGATTAATTATGATGACTTGAAATAACAATTTTATCAACTTGGAGTGCATACGAAACGAAAAGTATTTCTACTGAATAACACGAATCTTTTGTGAAAGGTATTGACTTACCTAACATAGTGCACTCTCCGACTCTCACTGAGCTGGACCATACAGCAGGTGGCAGGCCTAGTGGCTTGTTCACGAAAAGCCTGTAGTGCGCTAGTTCGTTGGCTCGCCATTCTGAATACTAACGAAGAAATCTAATGAATACTGGCTTGTCACGTAGCAAAGCTACCTATGGAAGCTCCTCCCCCTGGAAGCAATGTGGATAGACCGCTCTCTAAGACGGACTCCTCAAGGGTGCGTGCCCTTTTACTCGCGGAGCATGCTGGGATGTACGCTGCCGGCCCTCTGTTGAGGGGCAATAAAGATTTACTAGGTAGCTGCCCCTCGATAGGACAGGTAAATATCAAGCGGGCAGACAGCAGGTCGTAAAGCTGGTGATGGCAGCGGGGCACGCAGGCCGCCGTCCTCTCTGAGTTACGTCGTGACGCGGCGCAGCCTACACGTCAGGCGCGCCTGTTATCTGCTGCCGAGACAGCAGCGCTCCGTGCGCCCGGGTACCTGTTAATCCCGAGCGAGCTCCCGCCTCCTCAGTGTCACGCTGCACGCTTTACGATCCTACCCACCGATCCTCTTTCCCTATTTCTGCTGCTGTCTTTTGTTCCCTACTAAACTTCCCCATATTCGCTTCACGATATTGCTTCTGACACGTACCCTGCCGATATGTATCAACGCTAGAGAGGGTGAACCTTTTTCCTTTCTTTAATACAGCTTCGCTCCCTATGTGACCATGTTGTCGTATTAATACAGAATGTTTTAGAAATAACTGTCAAGGTGTTAGTGGGATTCGCACTCTGAGGGTTCCGTACAAACATAATCACGTACAGGGTGATCAAAAAGTCAATATAGATTTGAAAACATAATAAACCACGGAATAATGTAGATAGAGAGGTAAAAATTGACACACATGCTTGGAATGACATGGGGTTTTATGAGAACAAAAAAAAAAACAAAGTTCACATAATGTCCGACAGATGGTGCTGGACAGCAAAACTGCAACCGTGACAGGTGAGAGGTACGCCGATATGTTACAGAATCGCATCATCCCCAGCCTGGCTGATAAACATCTGCTGGAACGTACGATGTTTATGCAGGATGGCGCTCCACCCCCTATTGCTTGACACGTGAAAGATATCTTGCGCGCGTCGTTTGGTGATGATACCGTGCTCACCTGCCACTTTCGTCATGCATGGCCTCCTAGGTCCCCAGGCCTCAGTCAGTGCGATTATTGTCTTTGGGGTTACCTGAAGTCGCAAGTGTATCGTGATCGACCGACATCTCTAGGGATGCTGAAAGACAACATCCGACGCCAATGCCTCACCATAACTCCGGACATGCTTTACAGTGCTGTTCACAACATTATTCCTCGACTACAGCTATTGTTGACGAATGATGGTGGACATATTGAACATTTCCTGTGAAGAACATCATCTTTGCTTTGTCTTACTTTGTTATGCTAATTATTGCTATTCTGATCAGATGAAGCGCCATCTTTTGGAGACTTTTTGAACGTTTGTATTTTTTGGTTCTAATAAAACCGCATGTCATTCCAAGCATGTGTGTCAATTTGTACCTCTCTATCTACATTATTCCGAGACTTATTCAGTTTTCAAATTTATACTGACTTTTTGATCACCCGGTATATAGACAGTTCATCTCTCCCGGGAAATCCGATTCTCTACGATTTTTGCCTGTTACCGAAAAGATACTGACAAGACATCGGTCCTGAGAATCTCAAGAATTTCGCGAATGTTTTAATTTTGGGACCTGAAAAGGTCTCTGGACCATAGTTTCATTTGAATTTAACTTTTAGTTTGAAGCGAGATAACAAATGACAAAAGAAATATTTCGTCCCCTTATATCATTACAGATCAAGTATTTTCTGGTCTTCTTCCTTTTTCTGTCAAACCACGCTTCTTGGCAACTTTCGTGATTTTAGGTCAGTGGACACCTTATAGGCTTTAATAATAGAGCTTGCAAGAGTAAATATGTGACATAAATTCCCGTATCTTTTGATTGCATTGGCTTGGAAGCTTACATTTATTGCATCAGTAAGAGACCATAGACCAAAGTGACATAAATTTCAACTCGATACATCCACACGCTTTGAAGACGAAGGGTTTTTAACATTCGGACAGACATGCGGACAACGAAGTGATTCTACAAGGGTACCGTTTCAGAGACTGGGGTATAGAACCTTAAAATGTGTCACATATTTTTAGAGGACGTAATCTGGTCAAAAATAGAAGAAAAATTCTTATAAAGGTATGTCCGGAAACTCACACCTGTTCAGACATTAACTGTTTTACTTAAGACGAATTAATTTGTAGTATTCGGTGGTGCAGGCCATTTTACTGTTAAAGTTGTAAGTAGGCTGTTTAGGTTTTCTCATTGGTAACGCCACGTAGCGCTCTTTATGAAAATCACTGGCTGTGCTGTGTGCAGTCTGTCGCTGGTTTGCATTGTTGTAATATTCGCCATTGTAGTGTTGGGCGGTTGGCTGTGAACAGCGCGTAGCGTTGCGCAGTTGGAGGTGAGCCGCCAGCAGTGGTGGATGTGGGGGGAGAAATGGCGGAGTTTTTGAATTTGTAAGACTGGATGTCATGAACTGCTACGTATATTATGATTTTTCAACACTATTAAGGTAAATACATTGTTTGTTCTCTATTAAAATCTTTCATTTGCTAACTATGCCTATCAGTAGTTAGTGCCTTCCATAGTTTGAATCTTTTATTTAGCTGGCAGTAGTGGCGCTCACTGTATTGCAGTAGTTCGAGTAACGACGATTTTTGGTGAGGTAAGTGATTTGTGAAAGGTATAGGTTAATGTTAGTCAGGGCCATTCTTTTGTACGGGTTTTTGAAAGTCAGATTGCGTTGCGCTAAAAATATTGTGTGTCAGTTTAAGGACAGTCATGTATAATTTTTCTAAGGGGACGTTTCATAATTCATTTCACTGCACAAATTTCTGTTGGTCATAGTAATGCACAATATGCGAGAAGTTGGAACTGTTAGTGTTTGCACGTGTATTGATAATTCAGCAAGGGACTGGTTAACAGCATTGCTGGTTCTAAGGACAATTCCAAAAACTTTGTGAATTAATGGACTTGCTATATTGTCCGCAAGACTCTTCGATGGTGATTGTGCACCTGCACAGTCGCAACAGATGGCTGCTGGCCGTCTCTACAAGGACTGAAGTGGGTCTGCACCTTCGATGACTCACCAATACCATTATTTCTACAAGGACTGCAGTGGGTCTGCACCTCTGGTGGCCCACCAATACCATACTCTCTACCAGGACTACAGTGGGTCTACTCTGTGATGACCTACCTACCAATATTCTTCAAAACTTCGACTGACTCTGCTGTAGGTTTGCTCTGTTGTGGCCCATTACCTGTCTGCATGTCAAGAGTCAGCACTGTCTTTCCGTTGGAAGGACAACACTACTTCTTCAAGACTGCATGGAAATCCACTACTTCCGTGTGCATTTTCTTTTACTGCTCAGACTTTGACAAAAACACTGCAATTTTACTGTAATGAATGGTGAGAGGAGTCTTTATGGACTGTGAGAAAATTTTAGTTTTTGACCAACATGGTATCAATAAGTGTGTGCATTTGATTTCTTTGTTATTGTAATTGTGAAAAAATTTTAACTAATGTGTATTGGCCAGTGCCCAAAACAATTTGTAAAATTTTTGTGGGGAGCATGGGGGCTATGTAAGTAGGCTGTTTAGGTTTTCTCATTGGTAACGCCACGTAGCGCTCTTTATGAAAATCACTGGCTGTGCTGTTTGCAGTCTGTGGCTGGTTTGCATTGTTGTAGTATTCGCCATTGTAGTGTTGGGCGGTTGGCTGTGAACAGCGCGTAGCGTTGCACAGTTGGAGGTGAGCCGCCAGCAGTGGTGGATGTGGGGTGAGAAATGGCGGAGTTCTGAAATTTGTAAGACTGGATGTCATGAACTGCTATGTATATTATGATTTTTCAACACTACTAAGGTAAATACATTGTTTGTTCTCTATTAAAATCTTTCATTTGCTAACTATGCCTATCAGTAGTTAGTGCCTTCCGTAGTTTGAATCTTTTATTTAGCTGGCAGTAGTGGCGCTCGCTGTATTGCAGTAGTTCGAGTAACGAAGATTTTTGGTGAGGTAAGTGATTTGTGAAAGGTATAGGTTAATGTTAGTCAGGGCCATTCTTTTGTAGGGATTTTTGAAAGTCAGATTGCGTTGCGCTAAAAATATTGTGTGTCTGTTTAAACACAGTCATGTATAATTGTTCTAAGGTGACGTTTCAAAGTTACCAGCGCTGTTGAACGTTATTCTTGCAGAAAGACATCGAGTGTGGTTTACACATGACAGTACCAAACTATTTTCTTTGGATCTTACGAAAGTATTTCATTGGCGAAGGATTGGAGGAGGAGGTTCGGCAGAACAACACCTTCGACGCTGCCCTGTTCAGCGGGCATGAATTCGCTAGATTTATAGCTATGGCCACATTTAAAAGGTCTGATACATGACAAAACCATCGGCAATGTGCAGACGTTACAAGAACCTGTGACCAATGCATGTGACGCAATCCGAAAGGGACTAGGTCTGTTTCATTGAGTGGTTTATTTTCTACACAAAGGCGATGAAGAATGTACCAGGATAGGTGGTAACCCCATAAAATACAACCTGTAGTGCGTACTTAGAGATGACATATTGATGGGAATATGTAGCAGACTGGCCCGTACCTCAACAGGTATCGTTTTCCGGACATGTTATAGGAAGTGCATCTTCATATTTTCGCGGCGCAATGACTGTTCCATAAAATTTCGGGCGTGCAGCCCCATAAATTTCAGTTGTTCTAATATTTCGGCTGTATATCGTCCTGCCATCTCCAGAAAGAGCCAAGGTGACAGACGCTCCAGCACTTGCTCCGTCCTTTTAAACCCGCAGACGCGATATTGCGCATGCGGCCACGGATACACAGCCGAAATATTAGAAGAAGTGAAATTTATGCGGCTGCATGCCCGAAATTTTATGGAACATTTCATAGGAACTTCTCTTTTGCTTTTGATAAACACTACCCTTGCAGGAATAGGTGACCAATTTTTTTACGCCTTGTATATGGACTGACTAGCCGAAACATTCAGACCACTGCCAAACACGGATCAGAGACGAATGGAGAATAACTGAAGCGACGATATGGGCCGCAGAGGGGAAATCCACTGACAGGCGAATGTGTGAAAGGCTTGGAATCTCTAAACCGGCTATGCTGGTCGCCTGTTCGCGTGCTAATGTCGTGAGAGTCTATGGAGAATTGCTGGAGTGCGGTTGAACCACTAGTAGCCGACAAGATGACGAACGTCACATAACGTTGAGATCGGAGGAAGTGCTGTTGTTATGTTTCGTCATCACGTATGTTTTATTTTGTGTTTCCATAGTGCTATGTATTGTTCCTCTGTCGTATCCACTGGCTCTGGAACAGGATCGTAGGTTATTCAGCACCGCTTTCAAATGTCCTTGTACACTCTGTGGTCCAGTGATGCATCAGTGTCTACAAATAACTCCAGATCGAGGAATTTTAGCACATAATTCTTTTCAGTTTCCCTGAACAATTAGATACCAGCATGCAGTTGGTTAAGCTAGTGGTGGAAGTAAAGCAGCCTCTCTTCATCATGTGGCCAGACGAGACAGGTCTTTTTCCATTTTAGTAGCGAAGCCAACATTTATAAGTGCAGCAATTCGCACTGTAGGATGCCTAGGGCTGTAAATGCCGATGGCGGGAATCCCGTACCAACATCTCCAGTCTGTCGTTTACTAACAAGGGAACCTCCCCATTGCACCCCCCTCAGATTTAGTTATAAGTTGGCACAGTGAATAGGCCTTGACAAACTGAACACAGATCAATCGAGAAAACAGGAAGAAGTTGTGTGGAACTATGAAAAAAATAAGCAAAATATACAAATTGAGTAGTCCATGCTCAAGATATGCAACATTAAGAAGAGTAGCGGCTTAGTAGCGCTGTGGTCCTGTGGCTAGCGTGAGTAGCTGTGGAACGAAAGGTTCTTGGTTCAAGTCTTCCCCCGAGTGAAATTTTTAATTTTTTATTTTCAGACAATTATCAAAGTTCAGGCACACACACACAATAAACTTCGCTCTCAAAAGTTCCAGGACATGTTCGGATTTGCTTGGACATATGCAGTATTTGATGGTGTACACACGGAAAAATTTGAAAACGTTAAAAACATATGTTTTAACAGAGCACAGGGAAAACTGTGCGACTGTGAAACTGTTGCATTCATTTGTTGCAGTTTATGAGACAAACTCTTGTGATTTCATCACTTTTTTGGGAGTGATTATCACATCCATAAGAAAACCTAAATCGGGCAAGGTAGAAGAATCTTTTTGCCCATTCGCCAAGTTTACAAGATAGGTGGGTCGACAACATATTCCTGTCATGTGTCGTATAGAATATATCAGACGTGATTTCCTGCGGAGGAATCGGTTGACCTATGACCTTGCGATCAAATGATTTCGGTTCCCATTGGAGAGGCACGTCCTTTCGTCTACTAATCGCACGGTTTTGCGGTGCGGTCGCAAAACACAGACACTAAACTTATAACAGTGAACAGAGACATCAATGAACGAACGGACGGATCATAACTTTGCGAAAATAAACATTTCACTCGAGGGAAGACTTGAACCAAGGACCTCTCATTCCACAGCTACTCACGCTAACCACCAGACCACGGCGCTCGTGAGCTCACACTATCTTTGATGTTGCATATCTTCGGCATGGACTACTCAGTTTGCAAATTTTACTTATTTTTTTCATAGTTCCACAAAACTTCTTCCTGTTTTATCGATTGATCTGTGTTCAGTTTTTCAAGGCCTATCCACTGTGCCAACTTATAACTAAATCTGAGGGGGGTGCGATGGGGAGGTTCCCTTGTAAGAGTTAAACGCTGAGTGCCAGACTCTAGGTGATTAAAGAGCGGCGACGAGGAAGAGGTCCCGATCGGTTGTCTTATCCAAACTTCAGGAGTGCTGTGATGATAGAACAGCATGAGAACTGCCCTCCAAACTCAGGCGCTTGCTTGGGAGTCTCGGTGTGCCACAGAACCTCAACGTGTCACAAGTTGTCTCAACTCTAATCTAGTGCGAAACTTCTTTTGCGAATAGTGAGTGAGCATCTTGACTGTGGCATATACACTCCTGGAAATTGAAATAAGAACACCGTGAATTCATTGTCCCAGGAAGGGGAAACTTTATTGACACATTCCTGGGGTCAGATACATCACATGATCACACTGACAGAACCACAGGCACATAGACACAGGCAACAGAGCATGCACAATGTCGGCACTAGTACAGTGTATATCCACCTTTCGCAGCAATGCAGGCTGCTATTCTCCCATGGAGACGATCGTAGAGATGCTGGATGTACTCCTGTGGAACGGCTTGCCATGCCATTTCCACCTGGCGCCTCAGTTGGACCAGCGTTCGTGCTGGACCTGCAGACCGCGTGAGACGACGCTTCATCCAGTCCCAAACATGCTCAATGGGGGACAGATCCGGAGATCTTGCTGGCCAGGGTAGTTGACTTACACCTTCTAGAGCACGTTGGGTGGCACGGGATACATGCGGACGTGCATTGTCCTGTTGGAACAGCAAGTTCCCTTGCCGGTCTAGGAATAGTAGAACGATGGGTTCGATGACGGTTTGGATTTACCGTGCACTATTCAGTGTCCCCTCGACGATCACCAGTGGTGTACGGCCAGTGTAGGAGATGGCTCCCCACACCATGATGCCGGTTGTTGGCCCTGTGTGCCTCGGTCGTATGCAGTCCTGATTGTGGCGCTCACCTGCACGGCGCCAAACACGCATACGACCATCATTGGCACCAAGGCAGAAGCGACTCTCATCGCTGAAGACGACACGTCTCCATTCGTCCCTCCATTCACGCCTGTCGCGACACCACTGGAGGCGGGCTGCACGATGTTGGGGCGTGAGCGGAAGACGGCCTAACGGTGTGCGGGACCGTAGCCCAGCTTCATGGAGACGGTTGCGAATGGTCCTCGCCGATACCCCAGGAGCAACAGTGTCCCTAATTTGCTGGGAAGTGGCGGTGCGGTCCCCTACGGCACTGCGTAGGATCCTACGGTCTTGGCGTGCATCCGTGCGTCGCTGCGGTCCGGTCCCAGGTCGACGGGCACGTGCACCTTCCGCCGACCACTGGCGACAACATCGATGTACTGTGGAGACCTCACGCCCCACGTCTTGAGCAATTCGGCGGTACGTCCACCCGGCCTCCCGCATGCCCACTATACGCCCTCGCTCAAAGTCCGTCAACTGCACATACGGTTCACGTCCACGCTGTCGCGGCATGCTACCAGTGTTAAAGACTGCGATGGAGCTCCGTATGCCACGGCAAACTGGCTGACACTGACGGCGGCGGTGCACAAATGCTGCGCAGCTAGCGCCATTCGACGGCCAACACCGCGGTTCCTGGTGTGTCCGCTGTGCCGTGCGTGTGATCATTGCTTGTACAGCCCTCTCGCAGTGTCCGGAGCAAGTATGGTGGGTCTGACACACCGGTGTCAATGTGTTCTTTTTTCCATTTCCAGGAGTGTAGTTTGAGGAAGCTAAGGCCGACCGGTCCAAATACGTCGAGAACGTAAATTAACCGTTTTTTTCTTTTGTAGCTACCGAATTATGACACCGACTTCGTTTTTTAGTGATACTGTATACTCTTTCTGTAGCACTGGAAAGAGCATTCCAAGAGGACTTCAACGCAGCCTGTATGAAAATAGTAAAAAGATACCGCGAGTCACTGCACGCGTAAATGAGACACCCTTCTTCTGATGTTAGGGACAGTGGTTTGCACCGTTGTTTTCTGGTTAATATTTTATCACTTTTCACACATGTTATGTAACTGAAGTCCTCTTCGTAGGTTCTTCGCAATGCTACGGAAAAAGAACAAAGGCCTTGTCATTACTAGGCAACTGTAAACATCAAAATTTGTTTGTGGACCGCGGCGACACGGTTTGTTGAATGTCCAGTCATCTTGAGGTGTCTACTTGAGTTTACATAACAAATGAGTCTTATTACATGCTCTGCACTCTAAAAACTGTGCTTAGTTTGAATAATTACCCCAGAATATGATCTCATATGATATAATAAACTGACAGTAACCAAAGTATGTAAGCTTTTTTTTGTATTTATGTCTCCTACTTCTAACATCATTCACATTCTAACATAGACTAGTGTAGACGCTTCAGAAATTCTGTGGTATGCCCCTCCAAACTGAATTTAGTATCGAGTTATAATCCCAGAAATCTAACACTGTGAATCACTTCTGTCTGTAAGTCTTCGTAAGTTATACACGCCCTGGAAGGAAATTTCTTACAGGTTCTGAAATGCATATAGTGGGTCTCTTAAAAGTTTGTCAGTGAATTAGATTAAAACGTTTGCGAGGGTTGGAACTTTAATAGTGGCAACTATTTATTACTAAATAGATACTTGTTTCAAAGTTTTACTGATCTTGAAAGTAATCACCAGCATTGTGTATAACCCGTTGCCAGCGATGTGGAAGTCGTAGGATACTCTTAGCAGTGTCAGCCGTGTTGACAGTTCGAGCGGCGCGGTCTATTGCCCTACGAATTTTTAACAGTTCTGAAGCGAATGCCGTGAAGTGTTTCCGACAGTTTAGAAATCCAGCTGAACTCACGAGGGCTGAAGTCAGGGGAGTGCAGTAGGTGGTATAGCACTTAGCAGCCCCATCAGTCAAACAAATCAGCAACAGCTTGCACTGTACGTGCTTGAGCATTGTCCTGCAAAATGATGGTCAGGTGCTGCAGAAAGTGTCATCGCTTCTGTCTCTAAGCTGATCGTAGGTTGTGTTCCAAAAATGAACAGCATAGAGACAGAAGTGATGACATTTTCTGCAGGACCTGACCATCATTTTGCAGGACAATGTCCAAGCACGTACAGTGCAAGCTGTTACTGATTTGTTTGACTGATGTGGCTGCTAAGTGCCATATCACCTACTGCTCTCCCCTGACTTAAGCTCTCGTAAGTTCTACTTGATTTCTAAACTGAAGGAAACACTTCACGGCATTTACTTCAGAACTGCTACAAATTCTATTCCGAGATGCACAATGTCAATAGTGTTTCGAAGATAACAAATTTCAGAGTTTACGTCTCACCACGAACAGTGCAATGAGGGACGGCCTTCACTTAATGAACGAGAGCAGAAAGTTTTCAGCGTTAGAAGACGAGCAACACTGCATGGAAACCGCAGAAACCAATGTTGTACATGCGACGAACGTATTCGTTAGGACTGTGCGGCGAAAATTTGCGTTGATGGGGTATGGCAGCAGGTGATCTTACGCAATTGCCTTTGCTAACAGCGCGACGTAGCCTGCAGCGCCTCTGCTGGGCTCGTAATACTATGCGTTCGACCCTAGACAACTGGAAAACAGTTTCCTGGTCAGACGAATCGTGATTTCATTTGGAAAGAGCGGGCGGTAAGGTTTGAGTGAGGCACAGGCCCCACGAAGCCATGAATCAAAGCTATCAAACACGCACTGTGAAAGCCGGTGTTGGCTCCATAATGGAGTATACTGAGTTTGCACAGAGTAACTAGATCCTTTGGTTCAACTGAACCGATCATTGACTCTAAATGGGAATGTTCGGCTACCTGCAGACCATTTGCAGCCGTCATGGTCTTCACATCTCCAGATAATGATGTAATATTTGTGGTTGACAGTGCGCTATGTCACTGGGCCACAAGTACTCGTCGTTTCTTAGAAGAACATTTTCGACAATTTGGGCGAATGATTCGGCCACCCAGACCCTCCATAGAACACTTATGGGACATAAAGGAGAGGTCAGTTCGTGCGCAAAATCCTGCACCGCCACACTTTCGCAATTATGGTTTGCTGTAGAGACAGCATGGAGTAATATTTCTGCATGGGATGTCCTACGACTTGTTGAGTCTATACCACGTCGAACTGCTGCACTACTCCTGGCTATAGGAGGTCCTACGTCATAGTAGGAGGTGTCACGTGTCCTTTGGCAGGGAACTGAGTTGGAGGGTAGATGGCAGCAGTGTGGTGCCGCAGGCAGCGGCCTCTGTAGCGAGACTCGTGCATTCAGGACGGTAGGAGACCTCAGGAGACTGGAAGGAAAACAATGATACTGGTTTATGCGTGGGTAGTGACGCTTGGTACTTAGGGAAAGCAGGAAAAGGTGTGGACGGGCCTAATTACTTACCGTTGGTTGCACAGAAAACACATACACTTTATTTTTAGAAAACAAAGCTCTTAACAATAGTTTTTAAAAGATTTTACTACACTGGGTGCTGAAAGCCTTATTAGGAGAATTGCAAGTTATTGTCTGCTGAAGGCCACAAGCAATGTCACACACAATCAACGGCTGAAGGTCTGATTAAGGAGATTCAAAATTATTCGTCGGCTGAAGGCCAAAAGCAATTTCAAAAATACACAACGGCTGTAGGCCTCAATTACAAGTGAGGAAGGCAGTTACACATTAACAAATACTTAGATATTTTCTTCTTAACAGTGAAAACGGTAAGAAGCTATAGTAACGGCTGAAGGCCTTATTAAAAAATATTGCAAATTATTGGTCGGCTGAAGGACACAATTAATGTTACACACAATCAAGGGGTGAAGGCGTGATTAAGAAGGTTGAAAATTATTCATGGACTGAAGGCCACAACCAATTTCAGAATACACAAGGGCTGAAGGTCTGAATCACAATTAAGGAAGGAAGTTGCATGTTAAAATACTAATACTTTTTTAAAAACAATCTTAACTGTAATATAGTGACGGCTGCAGGCCTCATTAAGAGAGAATTGAAAATAATTTGTCGGCTGAACGCCACAAGCAGTGTTACAAACAAATAACGGCTGAAGGCCGTAATTACAAGTGGGAAAGACAATAAAATGTTAAAATATTAGAGTAAATTTTAAACAATTACGACAACTTGTCCAAATAAGACGGAGTGATCCACAGACAGTGCTCCCTGGATCGACTTGAGAAAGGTTACTACAGCTGTATAAGTGGTGAGAAAGGCAGCCAAGAGCTTTACTCACGTAACAGGATGGCAACTCAAACTAGGGGCAGCTTAAGTGCTGACCAAACGACTGACCAATGCGCCAGACGTCCGATCACAGGTACAACGATGTCGTCGCTCTCGCAGCCACCCCTCCTCGATCCTGCAGAGGCAGCACGCCGCCAGCGTCCACAGCTTGCCCTCGCGCTGCACGGACCTGCTCGCTGCTGTGCCCCAACCGAACTTCACAACTCTCACCAAATGCAGTACGCAGACAGCATTAAAATAACTGCTCATTCAAAACCACAAGATACACACCGATCTGGGAAAACAATTCCACCAACAACTCACAATATTAAAACCAGTCACTGTGAAACAACACGGACGAATTACAAGTCGGCACAAACACAGAGAAGCCAGAAGCGGTCGGAAGACCAAATGGACGTCGTCCGCCGCGATGACCGACCGAACGACCAACCAACGGTCGTCCCCACTCAAGTCGAGCACGGAAAAGATCCCAGTATAAATCATCGACTGACAACTTACTGCCATGAGGTCACTTCTATGGGCTTACACACACACACACACACACACACACACACACACACACACACACACACACACACACACACACACAGCTGAAAGTTGCACTACTCGAATATCAAGACGCATTCAACTAAAACTCGCTGAATCCGGTCCATGACGTGGTCGTGCACTCTCGCGACCACATCCTTCCGTCGGGCAGTGCATTACGGCAAGAAAAAAGGAATAAAAGTGAGATAGTGTTAATACTTTCATCTTTCTTTACCTCCTCTACATTACTGCAGATGACGTGCCACTGAGCACATTTGTACTGTGCATGCAGTACACGTGAGGTGCCTAATTGTTTCCACTGCCCTGTGTGGAATACATAAGTTCTTGTACACTTCACTAATCTGCTGTCTTAATGATGATGATGTCCCCAGCGCAGAAAACAGCACGCAGGTCGTGGATTCTTTTTCTTGAGGCTGAAATTAACTTCGCAAGGAACTGCTGCTACGAATAAACTATAACCCATTTGGGATGCCACTCGCGTTTTTATTGATATAGACACGAGAAACTATTCTTGATCACAACGTATTGAACATATCTTTCCGCAGTCATTATATCTGGCTAAATTAACATGTAGTACATCCTGCCACAGACAACATGTCTGTCTACTGGAACGGTCGGAACTGGAGAGCCGGCCTGCCCGAGACACATCGCGCGCCAAGCCAGCAAGGCGTGACCCGAACGCCACCGAAGTGCATCGGCAGTAATATCGTCAGTCTTTTATTTTAGTAAAACTTTGATTTTAATAATTTTGAAATGAAACTTCCTGGCAGATTAAAACTGTGTGCCCGACCGAGACTCGAACTCGCGACCTTTGCCTTTCGCGGGCAAGTGCTCTACCATCTGAGCTACCGAAGCACGACTCACGCCCGGTCCTCACAGCTGTACTTCTGCCAGTATCTCATTCTGGAATTTTGAAATGACTGATTGATATCTGGCTGTTGAGAAATGTTTATTTAAAAAATGAAGTAATTTGGATGACAGGTTTAATTAATAATAGCAATTAAGATTTAACGTTTTGGCGCCCTAATGCCGAACACAGCAGCCAATCACAGAGCAGCAGCATCATGCAGGCGGTCTTTCTCACGGGAATGGTACCGAATCTAACATCTGTCACCGGTACCTCATCCCACATTCCGTCATATCTATGATTCTTGCATCTCCACTGCCCTGGGAATAGCTTCCTGGAGCCTAATATGATGGCTGAATAAGCCAGAAATATTATAGCGTGTGTGTCGCCAGCAGTCGGGCCAGTACTGGCTGTCCGGCCCTCACTGCTGTTGCGTTCCAACTCCACTCGCTCGACACACGACGACCCGGAAATGCTGGAGAGCACTCCAAAGATGGTGCCGCAGTACGCGCTATCGATAAGCGCTGCTGCTACCACTCACGGAGGGACAAGGCGAGCAGAGGTGGTGGCGCCAGTGAACACACTATGAAAACGAGACGCCACTACCGCTATTACAAGATGCCAAGCTATGAACGGCATCAACGCGAGCCGCACACGGCTCAGGTAGCGCTGTTCACCTGAAATCATCGGAGTAGCGATAAAGTCGGCGACTCACGATACGAGGCTCTACGATGGATAGCAGCATAGTATGTGCTAGACATACGATTCTGAACCACCAGGGAAAAGGAAGAAACCAAGGAATTTTACTGTCTTCAAGTGATACTAGACAAAGTGGTGACGCTTCACTTTGCTGCGTGAATATGAATATGAAAGCTGGAGGACGCTGCCGTCAGGCTATTTGCGTGGCGCCACAGGTCCGCGGTGCGGCTGCGGCAACGCAGGCTGGCCCTCCCATTAGCGGACACTTGTCTGTTTGAATAGCCTGGGGGCACGGGCGAGATTTACGAGCGGCGGTCGGCGGCAGGCCGCGTCCGCGACTAACAGCGCCGGGGCACGCGACGCCGAGATAGCGCGGGCAGGCGTTCCGATACCGTCCCATCAGCTCGGTCTCCTCCGGCTCAACTGCCTCATTCCTAGCTGCCACTCGCAAAGTTGCGTTCTTTCCTAAATACACTCCTGGAAATTGAAATAAGAACACCGTGAATTCATTGTCCCAGGAAGGGGAAACTTTATTGACACATTCCTGGGGTCAGATACATCACATGATCACACTGACAGAACCACAGGCACATAGACACAGGCAACAGGGCATGCACAATGTCGGCACTAGTACAGTGTATATCCACCTTTCGCAGCAATGCAGGCTGCTATTCTCCCATGGAGACGATCGTAGAGATGCTGGATGTAGTCCTGTGGAACGGCTTGCCATGCCATTTCCACCTGGCGCCTCAGTTGGACCAGCGTTCGTGCTGGACCTGCAGACCGCGTGAGACGACGCTTCATCCAGTCCCAAACATGCTCAATGGGGGACAGATCCGGAGATCTTGCTGGCCAGGATAGTTGACTTACACCTTCTAGAGCACGTTGGGTGGCACGGGATACATGCGGACGTGCATTGTCCTGTTGGAACAGCAAGTTTCCTTGCCGTCTAGGAATGGTAGAACGATGGGTTCGATGACGGTTTGGATGTACCGTGCACTATTCAGTGTCCCCTCGACGATCACCAGTGGTGTACGGCCAGTGTAGGAGATCGCTCCCCACACCATGATGCCGGGTGTTGGCCCTGTGTGCGTCAGTCGTATGCAGTCCTGATTGTGGCGCTCACCTGCACGGCGCCAAACACGCATACGACCATCATTGGCACCAAGGCAGAAGCGACTCTCATCGCGGAAGACGACACGTCTCCATTCGTCCCTCCATTCACGCCTGTCGCGACACCACTGGAGGCGGGCTGCACGATGTTGGGGCGTGAGCGGAAGACGGCCTAACGGTGTGCGGGACCGTAGCCCAGCTTCATGGAGACGGTTGCGAATGGTCCTCGCCGATACCCCAGGAGCAACAGTGTCCCTAATTTGCTGGGAAGTGGCGGTGCGGTCCCCTACGGCACTGCGTAGGATCCTACGGTCTTGGCGTGCATCCGTGCGTCGCTGCGGTCCGGTCCCAGGTCGACGGGCACGTGCACCTTCCGCCGACCACTGGCGACAACATCGATGTACTGTGGAGACCTCACGCCCCACGTGTTGAGCAATTCGGCGGTACGTCCACCCGGCCTCCCGCATGCCCACTATACGCCCTCGCTCAAAGTCCGTCAACTGCACATACGGTTCACGTCCACGCTGTCGCGGCATGCTACCAGTGTTAAAGACTGCGATGGAGCTCCGTATGCCACGGCAAACTGGCTGACACTGACGGCGGCGGTGCACAAATGCTGCGCAGCTAGCGCCATTCGACGGCCAACACCGCGGTTCCTGGTGTGTCCGCTGTGCCGTGCGTGTGATCATTGCTTGTACAGCCCTCTCGCAGTGTCCGGAGCAAGTATGGTGGGTCTGACACACCGGTGTCAATGTGTTCTTTTTTCCATTTCCAGGAGTGTATTTCAGTAAGACTTTCAGCTACTAATCAAAATACGGTCACACGGAATCATCACCACCACTATTATTACCCATTTCTATCATCAACCCTTGGGGCCTCTCCAAGTACCGAGCTCTGGTGCGCGAGTTCTTCTTCTTCGAGGAACCGTCTTGGACGATGTTCAGCCAGATGACTAAAGCAGCCTTCCCCATGTCTTCGTTCTATCGCTCTGGCGGTCCTCGCAGTCAATATCTCTGTCTTGGACTCGACTGCAGAACTATGATGTTTTAAATGTGCACAGACACTTTATCAAATGAAATTAGCAACTGTATAAGCGTTTTCGCTGACCACGCAGGTGTGCACAGGAAACTCTCGTTATTGGACGGTCGTAAAGAATTCCAGAAACATTTAGATGAAGTAGACGTTTTTGAAAAATGAACGTCTCCTCTACAAAAATCAACATATATTCCGCGAACAGAGATTCTGCGAAACTCAGCTCGCTCTGTTCCTCCACGAGATCCACAGCGCAGTGTTCCTTGATTTCAGTAAGGCATTTGACACCGTCCCGCAGTGCCATTTAATGAAAAAAAAAATACGAGCTTACTGAGTATCGGAGCTGACTTGCGGTTGGATTCAAGACTTTCTCGCAGACAGAACTCAATACGTCGCTCTTATCGGAACAAAATCGAAAGTTTTAAAGGCAATATGCGGAGTACCACAGGGGAGTGTGATAGGACCGCTGCTGTTTACAATATACACAAATAATTTAATTTGATCCATTATAAATGGTTTGTGAAAGCCTGCGACTGTAGATGCAATAGGTTTGTTTATAATTAAATAAATCTTCTGCTACCAGTCACGATTTTTCTTTATTTTACTATTCGCACGACGCGTTTCGAGAAATAATTCTCATTTTCAAGTGCGTTTTTTGATGTGTGTTAAGCCATTTCTTTTGATGTTGTCAGTGTGTGTGAGTCTGCTTCATTTTGTTGACTTTTAAGTGAAGAAGATTGCAGTTGCCAATGGCTACAATGCTTCCATGGCTGACACAATCCTAGACAAAGTGAAGAGGAACCCAGGTACAAACTGGAGCGCTGAGCTTCCACAAGATTTCTGACTGTTTTCAAGATCGCCATCAAGTGATATGCCAGTCAAATCAGCTTGTTTGTCAACAGGAGGTGTACGAAACATATTTACTGGGATATCAAATATTTGAGAGGCGCTTCAAATAGGTGGGTGCTGCAGGAGAGAGAGATTGTAAATATGTTTCGTACATCTTCTGTTGACAAACAAGCTGATTTGACTGGGATATCAAATATTTGAGAGGCGCTTCAAATAGGTGGGTGCTGCAGGAGAGAGAGATTGTAAATATGTTTCGTACACCTTCTGTTGACAAACAAGCTGATTTGACTGGGATATCAAATATTTGAGAGGCGCTTCAAATAGGTGGGTGCTGCAGGAGAGAGAGATTGTAAATATGTTTCGTACACCTTCTGTTGACAAACAAGCTGATTTGACTGGCATATCACTTGATGGCGATCTTGAAAACAGTCAGAAATCTTGTGGAAGCTCAGCGCTCCAGTTTGTACCTGGGTTCCTCTTCACTTTGTCTAGGATTGTGTCAGCCATGGAAGCATTGTAGCCATTGGCAACTGCAATCTTCTTCACTTAAAAGTCAACAAAATGAAGCAGACTCACACACACTGACAACATCAAAAGAAATGGCTTAACACACATCAAAAAACGCACTTGAAAATGAGAATTATTTCTCGAAACGCGTCGTGCGAATAGTAAAATAAAGAAAAATCGTGACTGGTAGCAGAAGATTTATTTAATTATAAACAAACCTATTACAAATAATTTAGTACAAAGCGTCGGATGCTGTTTAAGACTATTCGCAGATGATGCCGTTGTCTGTACCAAAGTATCAACGCCAGAAGATATTAAGAATTTGCGGAAGGACCTGCAGAGAAATGATGATTGGTGCAGGCTCTGGCAGTTGACCGTGAACGTAAATAAATGTAACATATTGTACATACATAGGAAAAGAAATCCACTACTGTACAGCTACACTATTGATGACATACAACTGGTTCAAATGGTTCAAATGGCTCTGAGCACTATGGGACTTAACATCTGTGGTCATCAGTCCCCTACAACTTAGAACTACTCAAACCTAACTAACCTAAGGACATCACACACATCCATGCCCGTGGCAGGATTCGAACCATACAGCTCGACACAGCGTCTGTCGTAAAATATCCAGGCGTAACTATCTAGGTCGACCTTAAGTGGAATGACCATGTAAAACAGATAGTGGGAAAAGTAGATACCAGACTCAGATTCAGCGGAACAACCTTAAGGAAATGTAACTCTTCCACTAAAGAAGTGGCCTATAAGGCGCTTGTTCGCCCTATTCTTGAGTATTCTTCATCTATCTGGGATCCCTATCAGGTAAGACTGATAGAGGAGATAGAGAAGAGCCAACGAAGAGCGGCGCGTTTCGTCACGGGATCGTCAGCTGTAGAGAGAACGTTACAGAGATGCTTAAGAAACTCCACTGGCAGACGTTACAAGACAGGCGTTGTGCATCACGGAGAGAGCTACTACTGAAATTTCGGGACAGCACTTTTCAGGAGGAGTCGGACAACATAGTACTTCCGCCTCCCCCCTCCCCGCTCCCCCCTCCCCCCTCGCCCCACATACATCTCGTGTATTGACCACGAGGAGAAAATTCGAGAAATTAGAGCCAATGCAGAGGCTTACCGACTATCATTCATCCCACACACTATTCGCGAATGGAACAGGCTTGGAGGGGTCAGATAGTGGTACCAAAAGTACCCTCCACCACACACCATTAGGTGGCTTGCGGAGTATGATGTAGATGAAGTTTCCATTTTATGTAATGACTCTGGATAAGGGTAAAAAATATCTACATTGAAGAGAGAGAACCGTATAGTGGCTCATTACAAGAACAGTGGTGAACATATCGTGAAAGAGTTTATGGGTAATTCTAAAAAGTGATATAAAATGGGACGATAGCGTAATACCAGTATTACGGAAGGCGAATGGGAGACTTAGGCGTGCAGGAAATGGTCTGGAAGAGGTCGGAATAGCTTACAAGACGCTAGTGCGACCAATTCTAGAGTATTATTCTAGTGGTTGGAGTCATTATCAAGCAGGCCCAACGACAGACGTCGAACGAATTCAGAGACGCGCTTTTGAGATAGTAACAGATCGTGTTAACCAAAGCGAAAGCGCAAAAGTAATGCTTGGGAAACTGAACTGGCAATCCTTGGAATAAAGACGACGTAATCCCTGTTGGGTACATTAGAGAACCCGTATTTCGACGACAGTACACGACGATTATGCTCCCGTCAAACTGTACCTCGCGCAGGAGTCACGAAAGAGAGAGAGAGGTTAGGGCACCTACACAGGCGTACAGATACTCACTTCTCTCTTACTCAGTGTGTGCATGGATCTGGACAGAAAATTGATAACGTTGGTGCGACGTACCGTCTCCATGCACTTTGCAGTGGCTTGTACAGTATTTATGACGATGAAGATAAGCAAGTCCTATCGTGGCAAGGCATTCCATTAAGCTACTGTCTGGAACAGCCTACAGAAGAAAAAACGAATAAATACAAAGACTAGACACACTGCCTTAGACAAATCGCCTTGTAAATTTTTTATTCCACATTTCAGCCTTGGGTCACAGAAGTGGCGTTATAACTGTCTTCGGATTAACGTCCAAGGTACCAAGATACGTTCAAACAGAAAAAAATAGTAGGAACATACTTATAACAACGTACTAACTTCCATTTGTTAGTTGGGCTCCTACTACTTTGCTATCCGACTTCTATTCTGTATGAACGCAAATGCGTTCTCCAGTACGGAAACATAGTCTCGGACCAGGAGGTTCGTCGCGGCCCGTAACATATCCGCCAGGCAGATTCGAAACGGCGCGGGGTGCCTCCCAGTCCCAGAAGCCCGCGTTTTAACGCGCACTGCTATCCGGTCGGATAGTAACCGCAGTCTCTTTTGTGCAAGCATCTTCTAATTATTGCAGTTAGGACTCAGACTGGTGGGCGTTACTCACTTGTAGTCATTAAGAAGTATCTCTAAATTATACACATCTCATTTAATTCAGGTTCATCTCCTGCGTCCGCCAGTAAAAGAGTTTTGGAGTAGGAGGGGAAACGATAAAGGAAAGCGCGCGAAAAAAAAAATAGTTTGCGTTGTTACTCGTGAGTGAAATGACAGGGAAGTGTAGTTTCTTTTCTTCGACTGTAAAGTGAATGCTGACATGCGGACTATTTCTTCGATCTTCATCCGAAGTCTCCACGACGAAGGGTGCAGCCACCTATCTGCACAACTGTGTTATCGAATCCAGCGCCTGCTTTTTTTTAATTCTTTAACAATCACGTAACATCTCGGACATCTCACAGCTAGTCCCTACACATGCACATAGTTATCACCACCATAAGTTAATGTCATCTCTAAAACAACGCAAGCTTCAATGGCCTATATTTTTATCCTTGGAGATTTTAGTTTCATGTGTTTAGGCTGTAGCCCAAGGTATACTTCAGTGCCTCACATTTCGCGACGGTGCTACTCAGCCGTCTGGTGGCGTCACGATCTGATTCTTACCCCAAAACGTATAAAGAGTTCGGCTTGTTGAGGTGGTTTGGGTTTGAAACCACTAGCTCTCCATTTCTAGCATCAGTTTATGAGCGCAGTAATTGGTGACGAAACGTTTACGTTTAGAAACATTTTCAAACACGGCCTAATATTTACAAAACAAAGCTGAAAATATCATTATCCTGCAACAGGCATGAAACAAGTTGCTGCAGAGTAAAAAATTACTTGCGACGTGTATGAAGCGTCCTCCGGTTTCACCAGACTTCACCTCCTGGCCGAGGCCAGAAGGGACTAGGCGGTCTGCTGGAGCTCTGGACTAACTCGTGCGCTACGTCGGGTGGTTTTTGCGAAATTTGCTGTTACTGGAGGTTTTTTTCTCGTTCTGGTTTCCGTTTTTTCTCGTTTTCGCATTTGCCTGGCATCCAGCGTACACAGGGCCGAATCCGAGCGGTTACCGTCGCAATCCGGAGAGTAGGAAGAGGGGGCGCGCGCAGCCAGCCGGAAAATGGCATTGCCCGCTTAAACAACTGCCGACACAACACGTCTGCACCCCTGCACGGGGACTCTGCCCTGCCACCTGCTGTAGCCAGCTGCCGCAGGCAAAACAACGCTCTAATACTGCCGTGTGACTGGCGCACGAACAACGCGTGCAACCAGCACATACAGCGAGTCCAAAAAGAATTTGTCTAGTTGTAATTTAAAAAAAAAAAAACTAGGTATATGTCACGTGAAGAGAAAGCAGCATAAATGTGAACATCCAGTCGTATGCAACGAACCTTGGTAAGTCATTTTTATTGATGGACAAGGAAATAAATACATCCATAGCGATAGCTAATTCGACAAAATGGAGAATTTATTCAACGGCTACTTCAAAGAGTATTCATCCACTCAAATTGTTTTTAAGTTTACAATCTTAAAATATGATTTCAATTACAAAAATTAATATTAAGTGGTGTTTTACTTTGCAGCTATTACTGCTTGTAGTCGTCTGGGCATCGACTGACCAAGTCAGAGAGGCTGGAATTTTGTCCCATTCGTCTTGGAGTGCCTCTTTTAGGTCTCTCTTGTTAGAAATGTTTCTTCTCCTGATGCTATCTTCCAGTACTTTCCAAAGGTGTTCAATACGATTAATGTGTGGGCTCCGAGGAGGGGTGTTAGGTTGTTTTGGGGTATTGTACAGGAGCCACAGCCTTGTATTTAGAGCCGTATGCTTTGGGTCGTTATCTTGTTGAAAACTGTAATTTCCTTGCAGACCTAATTTTTGGGCGCTAGGATTCAGATTGTAATTTAAAATGTTGATATACATATTATGGCCATTATGTTGGCTAAAAAAAAGGAAGGTGCCTTGTAGATGCCTATCACGTTAACTCCTTAAAGCAAGATTTCAAATAAAATGAAGGTACATTGCCGTTTTCTGATTACGCGAAGTCCACCAAGTACTGTCAAGTAACTACAACGCAGCTAAATAAATTCAGTGTTGTTTGAAGCATTTTAAAGCTGGTGCTCTATTGATATCGACAACTGACAGTACAGAAGATAGTGAAATGATAGCCAAGCGAAATAGTGTGTTAGACTGACGTTATTTTGTGCCACATGCAAATTAAACATTATGCCTTGGACCTATATAAAAGGCAAAGTCAAGAATTCCCAGAAGACTTGAGTCTTTCTGAGAGTTTTACTGTAGGTGCAGTTGGCTTCTCTTTTCAAGCCCTTCTTCGACAAGACTCTGGGCGATCTGCTAACACCGGAAGTCATTTTATATCCTGTCAAGTGCAGAACTGAGTTTAATAACATGAAATATATTATAGGGAGGTATGACCGTGTACTTTGAAACGGAATCAGTGTTTCACCCTCTAGCGGAGTGAGGGCGGTTTCGAATAGTACCGGCAGGTTAAAATTGTGTACCAGGCCAGGACTCAAACTTTTGAATGCAAGGGAGAGGTTGTGGGGGAACAAGTCTGCTATGGAGGGGAGCTGTGGAGGCATAAGAGTGGTGCCTGGATAGCTCTGCTGGTTGGAGAACAGACCACGAGAGGCAAAGCTGTCGATTCGGTACGCAGCTTTAACCTGCCATAAAGGGAGTGATATCTCTTACTGATCTAGATTTTAAAGATTAGTCAGTAAATTAGGATCTTAAAAATCCACTGAAATCTTAGCAACTAATTTAACAAATTCGACATAAGGCAGCACGTAGAATACTCTTAATCGATCACTTGTCATTCCTCGTTGCTGCCTCTTATATTTTTTTCGTTTTTCTTAAATTCTTAGCAGATTCCTAATGATGTGCAGTTCATCATTCAGTTAGTCCTCATGTATTTGCAAACAAAAAATTTCACGCCAGGACATTCGTTCGCATCATTTTTTAAAAAAAATGTTATGGTGTGCTAAGTACGGGAAATCCGATATAATGTCACAAATATCAATCGTACGTATATCAGGTGTATAATTAATGATTCATCTCCGTCAACAGCATACATAACTCAACTTAAATAACGAAATAAATTACAACGGTTAGCTGCAAGTGTTGAGATTCATGACAAGAAAAGAATATGTTTATGCACTTTCAACTCTATGCTACGTAGCAAAACAGAAAGAGACGCCATAAGCCGTTACCCATATATAATAGTGTGCCTTACAGATTACACGTGGACGCAACAAAGTGACTAAATATGAATAACAGCAGCTATCCCATTCTCTTCATATCCATATCTGCATTCACTTCTCTTAGTTTTCGCACAACACGTGGCAAATGCACGAGCGTACAGATTTTCTCTGCATACTGTTTTGAGCCCATTTTCCCCGGACGGGGGTCTCTGCCGCTCTTTACTAATCTATCGGGATTGCAACCTCTATTCCGAGTTCATACGGAAGCGCGCTTAAGCCTTCATAATTTCATCAACCCACAGCGCAGGTCGGCTCCGCCCCTAGCGCTTTGTTAATAACACAGATGGGAGCTTGCTGTGGGGGGCCTAGGTCCAGATAACACAGCCCACACCGCGTTCTTTATTAATCCTTACGAGTCCCTGGATCAGACTAAACCATTGGAGATGTGAGGGGACGTCTTCAAAATTATCGTAATTCATTGCTCCGAAGACTTCATAAGATGGAAATTTTTCCCTGGTTGAGCTATTACCTAGTATCGTATGAACAGCAGTATTCTCGTAAGAGAATTAATGCCGAAGTATCCTTTTACGTCCTCACTCACTGAGTATTCTTGCTGTTCGCTTGTGCGTGAATGTTTGTGTGTGTGTGTGTGTGTGTGTGTGTGTTTCATAATAAACGGCCGTACACATTCTGCACTGCTCAGTTTCTTGGTTCATGCCAGCATAGAACTATACTGAAAGCTAACTAGTAACGCGTTGTTAAAAACTCTAGTCTTACGGAGTATTCCTATCAATCGAATTTTAAACTCGTTTCTGAGAAACAACCGCTGTCTTCAAACAATGCTACAATGTTCGTCCACTGCACAATCCTGACATGTAGAGACAGTACTGCACACTTTTCGATACTTTTCGATACACTTTTAGATACAGAAACCTTTCAGGATTCTCTAAATCTTACAAAACTGAATGGGTTTGAGATACCTCATATTAAAGTAAGAAAATAAAGCATCTACAAATGTACCCAGACATTACAAAACTATATTTAGGAAGTCTTACGAATTAAACAAGAAAAATAAAGTTATATGTGTGTTAGCTGCAATGTTTCGAGAACAAATATTACAATCTACAACCTAGGTAGCGGCACGTAACTTCATGTTCTTTCACTACAGGGAAATTCTCTGTGTGGCGACGCAGTCTTGGGAGACTGAATTCTGTTCATCAGTTGGTTGGTTGATTGACAGGTTGATTGATATGGGGGGGGGGGGGGAGGGGACCAAACAGCTACGTCAACGGTCCCATCGAATTGGGGAAGAATGAGGGAGAAAGTCGACCGTTCCTTTTCAAAGGAACCATTCAGGCATTTGCCTTAAGAGATTTAGGGAAATCACGGAAACCTAAATCAGGATGGCCGGATGCTGGTTTGAACCGTCGTCCTCCCGAATGCGTTGCTAGTGTACTAACCACTACAGCTCCTCGCTCAGTGGGTCCATCAGTATGTTGTAAAATTCCTTATTTGGTACCAGTTTGATTAACAACAGTAATTTCTGTGCATGACGAAAATTGTATTGAGAGCAAGAGTTATGAGTAGTGTGTGCGGCTGCGGTAGTTGTTTGATACAGCAGAAACACTTATTTTTTTTTATTTTTTTAATCATGAGATTAGTTTTTAATCCTTGCAATACACTAATTTCGGGAAAATTTTATTTATTCGCGAATATTATTACAATTATATGATAGAGTGACACTCTCGTAAAACGTCGTCTGAGTTTCTGAAACAAATTCTCTGATAACCATTTATTCTCCTTAAATGAGGTATGAATTTTCAGTGAATTTACCCCATCGGATTCTACATGAAAATTTAAGAATATCACAACACCGTCCACTTTGTGATGAATCACATTTGTACACTCCTGGAAATTGAAATAAGAACACCGTGAATTCATTGTCCCAGGAAGGGGAAACTTTATTGACACATTCCTGGAGTCAGATGCATCACATGATCACACTGACAGAACCACAGGCACATAGACACAGGCAACAGAGCATGCACAATGTCGGCACTAGTACAGTGTATATCCACCTTTCGCAGCAATGCAGGCTGCTATTCTCCCATGGAGACGATCGTAGAGATGATGGATGTAGTCCTGTGGAACGGCTTGCCATGCCATTTCCACCTGGCGCCTCAGTTGGACCAGCGTTCGTGCTGGACGTGCAGACCGCGTGAGACGACGCTTCATCCAGTCCCAAACATGCTCAATGGGGGACAGATCCGGAGACCTTGCTGGCCAGGGTAGTTGACTTACACCTTCTAGAGCACGTTGGGTGGCACGGGATACATGCGGACGTGCATTGTCCTGTTGGAACAGCAAGTTCCCTTGCCGGTCTAGGAATGGTAGAACGATGGGTTCGATGACGGTTTGGATGTACCGTGCACTATTCAGTGTCCCCTCGACGATCACCAGTGGTGTACAGCCAGTGTAGGAGATCGCTCCCCACACCATGATGCCGGGTGTTGATCCTGTGTGCCTCGGTCATATGCAGTCCTGATTGTGGCGCTCACCTGCATGGCGCCAAACACGCATACGGCCATCATTGGCACCAAGGCAGAAGCGACTCTCATCGCTGAAGACGACACGTCTCCATTCGTCCCTCCATTCACGCCTGTCGCGACACCACTGGAGGCGGGCTGCACGATGTTGGGGAGTGAGCGGAAGACGGCCTAACGGTGTGCGGGACCGTAGCCCAGCTTCATGGAGACGGTTGCGAATGGTCCTCGCCGATACCCCGGGAACAACAGTGTCCCTAATTTGCTGGGAAGTGGCGGTGCGGTCCCCTACGGCACTGCGTAGGATCCTACGGTCTTGGCGTGCACGCTTCCCACGCCCGGGTTCCCGGGTTCGATTCCCGGCGGGGTCAGGGATTTTCTCTGCCTCGTGATGGCTGGGTGTTGTGTGCTGTCCTTAGGTTAGTTAGGTTTAAGTAGTTCTAAGTTCTAGGGGACTTATGACCACAGCAGTTGAGTCCCATAGTGCTCAGAGCCATTTGAACCATTTTCTTGGCGTGCATCCGTGCGTCGCTGCGGTCCGGTTCCAGGTCGACGGGCACGTGCACCTTCCGCCGACCACTGGCGACAACATCGATGTACTGTGGAGACCTCACGCCCCACGTGTTGAGCAATTCGGCGGTACGTCCACCCGGCCTCCCGCATGCCCACTATACGCCCTCGCTCAAAGTCCGTCAACTGCACATATGGTTCACGTCCACGCTGTCGCGGCATGCTACCAGTGTTAAAGACTGCGATGGAGCTCCGTATGCCACGGCAAACTGGCTGACACTGACGGCGGCGGTGCACAAATGCTGCGCAGCTAGCGCCATTCGACGGCCAACACCGCGGTTCCTGGTGTGTCCGCTGTGCCGTGCGTGTACAGCCCTCTCGCAGTGTCCGGAGCAAGTATGGTGGGTCTGACACACCGGTGTCAATGTGTTCTTTTTTCCATTTCCAGGAGTGTATATGACTGCATAATAAATCCCCACTATGCACTCACACAGAAAAATACTCGTATATATAAAATTGACGTAGAAAAACACTATTGTAAGTTACAGCACTGCTTCAACAATTTACTTTAAGTTATTGAAATTTACTGCGATGGTGGCATCATTCATTATCGTTTCATAAAAATTAAACGTGCCTTGTGAAACTTATTTAATTTACTGTCACTGATTTTATCAAAGTAGTGTTGACTGTTTTAATTTAAAGACAGTTACGCCGTTACTTATATGTACGAGTAATAAACGTTTGTGAAGTTCCAAACGAGTTAGCCAATATTTGCAGTTTCATAGTTCAAATAAATAATAAAGCATTTCTTCATTCTTGCTTGGGAAACATTTGTTTTTTATAAAATTATGTTGCCTTTTCTCCTGAGAAGTTCGGCACAACGCTATTTCCGAATGTAACTTTGTGTTACAGTTTTTCAATCACTGCCCTTCAACACTGTCTATGATAGCCGTAGGTTTAAGGTCTCCATTCAATAAGTCAACATAAAACTGAAACAATACTGGAAAATGATGTTTAAGTCATAGCTGAATTAATGTAATCCAACACAAAATCACTTTCAAACAAAGTCACATTTAATAATTAAAATGTTCAATGGATTAGGAGATACAGCTCATCAACGTTACTGTACTTAACATAAATCCCACACTGTCATGAGTACAAATATTTAATTGGATGCACTGAACAAATATTAATCTTTTTTAACAGAGAGCATAACTGTTACCCTGCACGCAGCTGACCACTAGCGTACCATGTAGATCAGTCAATAACTCATCCTCGGCGTAACTTACAGTAATCAAACATTCAACCAAAAAAGTTTTCCATCACCTCGTTTCCGAGAGTTCCGGAACCTGTAAAGAAAATTTGAATAGAGATCGACATAAAAATCATTTCCGCCCTTTTTATTACTCATGATAATTACAGATTGCGTGTTGTACCACCACACAGCGAGACCTTCAGAAGTGGTGGTCCCGATAGCTGTAAATACCGGTACTTCTGGTATCCAGTAGCACGTTCTCTTGCATTGATGTATGCCTGTATCCGTCGTGACGTACTATCCAAAAGTTCATCAAGGCACTGTTGGTCCAGATTGTCCCACTCCTCAATGGCGATCCTGTAGAGATCCA
This sequence comes from Schistocerca nitens, assembly GCF_023898315.1. Classification (NCBI taxonomy): domain Eukaryota; kingdom Metazoa; phylum Arthropoda; class Insecta; order Orthoptera; family Acrididae; genus Schistocerca; species Schistocerca nitens. The sequence goes on from NC_064620.1 coordinate 54,192,125, forward strand.
TCAGAGTCATTGGTGGATCACGTCGTCCATAAACAGCCCTTTTCAATCTATCCCAGGCACGTTCGATAGGGTTCATGTCTGGAGAACATGCTGGCCACTCTAGTCGAGCGATGTCGTTATCCTGAAGAAAGTCATTCACAAGATGTGCACGATGGAGCGCGAATTATCGTTCACGAAGACGAATGCCTCGCCAATATGCTGCCGATATGGTTGCACTGTCGTTCGGAGTGTGGAATTCACGTATCGTATAGCCGTTAATGCGCCTTCCATAACCACCAGCGGCGTACGTCAAATGGTTCAAATGGCTCTGAGCACCATGGGACTTAACATCTGTGGTCATCAGTCCCATAGAACTTAGAACTACTTAAACCTAACTAACCTAAGGACATCACACACATCCATGCCCGAGGCAGGATTCAAACCTGCGACCGTAGCAGTCCGGCGTACGTCGGCCCCACATAATGCCAACCCAAAACATCAGGGAACCTCCACCTTGCTGCACTCGCTGGACAGTGTGTCTAAGGCGTTCAGCCTGACCGGGCTGCCGCCAAACACATCTCTGACGATTTTCTGGTATAAGGCATATGCGACACTCACCAGTGAACAGAACGTGAAGTCAATTCTGAGCGGTGCATTCGGCATGTTGTTGGTCCCATCTGTACCTCTCTGCATGGTGTCGTGGTTGCAAAGATGGACCTTGCCATGGACTTCGGGAGTGAATTGCGCATCACCCAGCCTATTGCGCACAGTTTGAGTCGTAACACGATGTCATGTGGCAGCAAGAAAGGCATTACTGAAAATGGCGGTGTTGCTGTCAGGGTTCCTGCGAGCCATAATCCGTAGGTAGCAGTCATCCACTGCAGTAGTAGCCCTTGGGCAGCCTGAGTGAGGCATACCATCGACAGTTCCTGTCTCTCTGTATCTCCTCCATATCCGAACAACATCGCTTTGGTTCGCTCTGAAAAGGCTGGACACTTCCCTTGTTGAGAGCCCTTTCTGGCACAAAGTAACTATGCGGACGCGACCGAACCGTGGTAATGACCATCTATGCACGCCTGAACTACAGACAAACCGAGCCGTGTACATTTTCCTGGAGGAATGACTGGAACTAATCGGCTGTCGGGCCCCCTTCGTCTAATAGGCCCTGTCATGCATGGTTGTTTACATCTTTGGGCGGGTATAGTGACGTCTCTGAACAGTCAAAGGAACTGTGTCTGTGATACAAAATCCATAGTCAGTGTCTATCTTCAGGAGTTGTGGGAACTGGGGAAATGTAAAACTTTTTTGGTGGGTATATTAATTTGTACAACTTCTAGATAGATATACAGGCTTGTATATGAAGTGTGTCCATGTTTTACATGAACCAAAAACGTCAGAACTGATGTATTGTCATATTTTTAAGTCCCCATTTGTATTCCGTTATACACTGCACTTTGTGATCTTATGGTAGATTTGTACACTTTTATACTGTAATGCCAATTTAAGTATGTCAAATCGAGTACGTCCACTCTTCAGGCGAGTCATTAATGCAACTAATTTCACTGACCTAAAACCACTCTGCTTTACAATGCATTTATTAGCACTACAAACATATGAACAGTAAACTTTTTTTGAAAAAATATCTGCCATACAGAATTAGAAAAGTTTGAGACAAAATCCTTACGTAATATACATACCGGTATTACAGCTGTTTCCACATTTACATGCGTGTAAAATAAGTCCTTAGAATTTTTAATATTGCGGAATTCGTAATGGATGTAAGACATAAAATCCATTTGCATGCCATCTGTAGAGGCTGGAGCAACTTGCTTGCTTCAAGCTGATTACTAGTACTTTCGTGCCATCCTTTGATAGGCACGAATGTACTAGTAATCAGCTCGAAGCAAACAAGTTCACATTAAAGAGTAAGAAATTGTCGCAAAAATTACAGCGATGAAAATACTAGTTAGGCACTTTTCTACACTGAGGTGTGTTACGCTTTAGTACTCTACATGCATAAGAGATGTAAAGGGCGTTTGTTGTGGTGATACATAACAGGTAGGCGGTAGCTTAATAGTATACAAATGGAACATCTCTGCATCTGTGTCTATATTCTGAATCAAATCATGGTATTATTTGTTGTCCCACTGACTAGAACTTCTTCCCATTCCACTCAGTTATGGCAAGTGGGAAGAATGATTACTTAATTGCCTTTGTGCGCGCTGTCAAACTAACTTCTGAACATTCTTTGTGTAAGTCCCGTGTCCCCTGTTGGCCCTGTTTCGTATGGGTGCTGCACAGAGGATTTTTTCCGAGGAATCACATGAACGTTTTGCGAGCAGTTTTATGTGTAGACATAATGTATATTTCTAGTATTCTATCAGTAACCTGAAGTTCACCCTGTTTAACCTACTATTGGGCCCATGTGACGAAACATATGTGACATTCTTCAATACGTTTCAACTCAGAATACGTTTTAAAATTCAACAAAAAATGGGCGTAAGTGAATGCGAACAGTATTTTTGTGTACAACTTCGGTACCCTTTCTCATACAAGTGTGTGACCTGTGCTTTTTCCTAATTAATGATTAGTTTTTTTCCAGAGATCTTCGTTATATTTTTGTTTAAGCCGAAGGCAAATTCTGTATACAGGTATACCGCATAGAATTGTAAGTATTCACAGATATGACACGAACGATCATTCGAAGCAAAAAAAGTCCAGTAAACATGGATTGGTTCAAATGGCTCTGAGCACTATGGGACTCAACTGCTGTGGTCATTAGTCCCCTAGAACTTAGAACTACTTAAACCTAACTAACCTAAGGACATCACACACATCCATGCCCGAGGCAGGATTCGAACCTGCGACCGTAGCAGTCGCACGGTTCCGGACTGTGCGCCTAGAACCGCGAGACCACCGCGGCCGGCAAAACATGGATTCTAAACTGCATACCGTAAGAGCCGAGAACACTTCTTCCTCTTCGATAGTGTGAAACAAAATTCTTCTACTGGAATAACATTACCTTCCATATTTGGAGAGATGGTAGAGTGGACCAGAACAAGAAAAAAATGACAAATGAACATGGACTGAAAAGTGCCCGTAAGAGTCATGAGCACTTCTTCGCCGTTACTGCTGTGAAAGACTTCTCTTCTACTGAAAATAGTGCTCTTAGCTATTAAGGAATGCGGTTTGGAGTCCATGTTAACCAAACGTTTTTGCTTCAAATGATCATTCCTGCCACGTCCCAGAACATCGACCCCTCCTGCGACACCCTATGGAATTTGCCTGAGATTACATGTGGCCTTGCAGCCTTGTTTGATTTGAATAATTTCAACTGTTTTTCAGTGCCACTGACACTAATGTCTACTGGGTGGGCGAGAATTAACTATCAGTAGAAAATTGCTTATCACTTTTTAAATACATCACTAATTTTCATGAAATAAAAACCATTTTTTTCCTTACAATGGGGTAGGATGTCTTACCTTCCGCCTCATACATACACTCCTGGAAATTGAAATAAGAACACCGTGAATTCATTGTCCCAGGAAGGGGAAACTTTATTGACACATTCCTGGGGTCAGATACATCACATGATCACACTGACAGAACCACAGGCACATAGACACAGGCAACAGAGCATGCACAATGTCGGCAGTAGTACAGTGTATATCCACCTTTCGCAGCAATGCAGGCTGCTATTCTCCCATGGAGACGATCGTAGAGATGCTGGATGTAGTCCTGTGGAACGGCTTGCCATCCCATTTCCACCTGGCGCCTCAGTTGGACCAGCGTTCGAGCTGGACGTGCAGACCGCGTGAGACGACGCTTCATCCAGTCCCAAACATGCTCAATGGGGGACAGATCTGGAGATCTTGCTGGCCAGGGTAGTTGACTTACACCTTCTAGAGCACGTTGGGTGGCACGGGATACATGCGGACGTGCATTGTCCTGTTGGAACAGCAAGTTCCCTTGCCGGTCTAGGAATGGTAGAACGATGGGTTCGATGACGGTTTGGATGTACCGTGCACTATTCAATGTCCCCTCGACGATCACCAGTGGTGTACAGCCAGTGTAGGAGATCGCTCCCCACACCATGATGCCGGGTGTTGGCCCTGTGTGCCTCGGTCGTATGCAGTCCTGATTGTGGCGCTCACCTGCACGGCGCCAAACACGCATACGACCATCATTGGCACCAAGACAGAAGCGACTCTCATCGCTGAAGACGACACGTCTCCATTCGTCCCTCCATTCACGCCTGTCGCGACACCACTGGAGGCGGGCTGCACGATGTTGGGGCGTGAGCGGAAGACGGCCTAACGGTGTGCGGGACCGTAGCCCAGCTTCATGGAGACGGTTGCGAATGGTCCTCGCCGATACCCCAGGAGCAACAGTGTCCCTAATTTGCTGGGAAGTGGCGGGGCGGTCCCCTACGGCACTGCGTAGGATCCTACGGTCTTGGCGTGCATCCGTGCGTCGCTGCGGTCCGGTCCCAGGTCGACGGGCACGTGCGCCTTCCGCCGACCACTGGCGACAACATCGATGTACTGTGGAGACCTCACGCCCCACGTGTTGAGCAATTCGGCGGTACGTCCACCCGGCCTCCCGCATGCTCACTATACACCCTCGCTCAAAGTCCGTCAACTGCACATACGGTTCACGTCCACGCTGTCGCGGCATGCTACCAGTGTTAAAGACTGCGATGGAGCTCCGTATGCCACGGCAAACTGGCTGACACTGACGGCGGCGGTGCACAAATGCTGCGCAGCTAGCGCCATTCGACGGCCAACACCGCGGTTCCTGGTGTGTCCGCTGTGCCGTGCGTGTGATCATTGCTTGTACAGCCCTCTCGCAGTGCCCGGAGCAAGTATGGTGGGTCTGACACACCGGTGTCAATGTGTTCTTTTTTCCATTTCCAGGAGTGTATATCAGTAGTCGACCATGGTCTACGGTGAAACCTTGCGTGATTGGGCTCAGTTGGCATCTCAGTACGAGGTATGAAATATGGCGACACGTGGTACAACTAAAGAGATGGAGTCAAAGTGTGAAAGGACCTCATGCCTTGGTAGATGCAAAACCATAAAGAGTTCCACTGGAAGCTAATGGACACATGTTTCGTATCAGAGGTAGGAGAAGCGGTCGACCCTTGCTGTTCAGGACAGAGGAAAATGTGCAAGTTGATGAGGAAATGTTCACTAGAGGTCCATTGAAATGAAATAGACAAGCATCTGCCAAAAGTGCTTTTACAGGACACACAATCCGAACTGTTTTGAAGGAAAAGTTGAATTTTAGTAGATGGAAATCCCATTACTACCAGGAATTGTCGCCGGAAGACTGTGTTCATCGCTTGGAATATGGGGAGATGATGCTACTAAAACTAGCCCGATATTTTCAGTAATATCAGATGAAGCCGTCTTTCATGTTGGAGGAGGGGGCGGCAAAAGAGGATCCGAGGGTGGTTGTTGAACGAAGCCAGTATCGCCCAAAATTCACACTGTGGTGTGGCATGACGTCCACGGAATTTGTTGATCGATCTCTCATTTTGGACACAATGAAACTAGAATGGTACCTTGATCATCTCTCTTCTTTCTGCGAATTTTCTACACCATGTGGTGTCTCTCACATCCAAGTTTCCACTTCCTTCTATCCTGCCAGTTCTCTTCTAGTACAGACCTGTTGTAACAACTACGACTCTGTAATATTGTACATATAAGTAGTTCTTTTCTCATGATTTTACGATAAACTTCTGTAATTGATGTTCTGATTTCATTTCTTTTTGTTTCATGCCATTATGTTAAGAAAGCTGTAAATATGTTTCAATGTGAATATTAATGTTTATGTCAAATGTCAAGTAATATTGTATTAAAATTGAAATGTAACAAATGTTGAAACTGTAGTAAGATGTTTAAAATTGTAACTGTGCGTCTGGTCCATACGTAGGCAATGTGATAGGATATGTAGAATGCAAAACCTCGGGTGAATACCAGGTCTGTCAGGGAGCGGTAAAAGGTGGATGGCAGGCGAGCGCGGGAAAATGCACGCGGGCACTGCACGGCACAACGGGCTCAGTAATAGGAGTTGGAGTTTGGCACTGGTCTGAGCAACATCTTCTGGAGCGAGGAGACTCTCCTGGAAGACAGCTTCACTGAGCCTCGGGTATGCCGTTCCAACGGCCACACAGCATTTCAAAATTCCATAGGTACTAAATAGAAAAGTATTGCGACGCTAATAAGAACGAAAGTGCCGATACGTCAAGAGCCATAGCATTTATTGTATGTGTGCTCTGTGCATCGCCATCTTGACGCCCGCCAACCGCCGCATCGATACTAGCAGGTTGAAACTTTTTGTATTGTATTCGTATGGATCAGAGAGTGAACTGTGTTTGTTTGGTGCAATAATAACCTAAATTTTACCAGAACTTTTCCATCATTTAATTATCCTCACTACTAACCTAGACAGGGTCCTTTCCAAACGTTGTGCAGTCCGAATGTCCCGAAATGGAAATTAATTATCTGAAGAACTAGCTATAATAGAATGGTGTTTAAAGAAATGCTTTGTTAATGAACCAGTAAATGAATAGCGAAGGTCTAACGAAGTCGAAAGATAACTTTAATATTGATATAGTAATGAGGTTTATTATTTCGAGACAGATTTAAAGGCATTTAAATGAGCAGTAAATAAGATGAAAAGAGCAGTAACTTATATACTGGAAATCTTGAACGAATAGTAAATTCAGTAATAATTTTTTATTAAATACAGCAATCATAACAGTTTTAGGGTCCCCCCTAATTCATTTGAATTCTGAAGTGTTCTAAATTGGTTTGACCAGCAAAAGTTAAAGTCAATACAAAAGTCAAAATTTATCAGTGTTTTATCTTTATCAAAAGTGAGATTTTGTGTGTGGCATGAAAACACAATTTCTACGGTAACCTATGCCCGATTTTAATCAGATTAATAGACAGTATAAAGTTTTGTAGTAAACATTATAGTGTAGTGTTATGTATTCATGGTTTTCCATATCAGTACAGAACGTGGAACTATCAGTTCAATAGATTTTCTGGTTCTAAAATTCTACTATATTATGCAGTGTTACAACTTTTTGTTTAGCATGAATATATACCAACTTGTACAGGGAAGAAACTGAGTTAATGCCTAATTACGCTGCCGACCGTATTATTATCACATTGGTAGCATCTTCTGGGTTGCTTTTGATCCATCCTGACGTGTGATTGCATTTCGAACTTACTTGACGGACTTTAACGAGTACTGTGTCAAGGATTACACTGCCCTGCACCGAAACCTTCAGCCCATCGTTCAATGTAGCTAGGGTCTTTCTCTTTTTCTGTGTCGTGGAGACCTCCAGTGCCATATATACATGAAAGTTTTTTGTTACATGGAAATATATTAAATACTTGAAACGTTACAAACAATTTTTAATAAGGGGTTAATCCTCCTTGTAGTGGATATTACAGTATGTGTTCCTAAGAAACTATGCTTTACGTCTTGCTCACGCAGAGGTGGAAGGAGCCACTTGCCGGCGTCACTGTGCCCCCCCACCCCCCCACCCCCCCAGTACTGCTGGCCACGCTGGCCACTACCCCATTCCCCCGTGGCGCGCGGCCAATTAGGACACGGTCTAGCGGCGGGTCGGCCACAAAGCACATGCGGGCCCCGGTAGCCAGCAGCTGGTCAAACACCTCACCCGCCGCCCCTGTTAGGCCACCTCCCAGCACGACAGCAAAACTGTGTGTCCTCTGGTTGTAGTGCCCGGTATGCAGGAAGTTTGCATGAAGCTGAAGGCTAGTGTTGTCAATAACACTCTACTCTGCCTTAAGGAAAAAGAAAGTGGAAAAGATAGCCTCTAGTACATGGTCATTAGAGCGAAATTTCGAACTTTGCTTTTCAAAGTAAGCATTCCTGTATTAGTCATGACTGATTTAGGGTACTGTGGAAAACCTAGATCAGGATGCTTGGTCAGCAATTTGAACAGCTTTCCTCCAGTGTCTTACCACTGTAAAACATGCTAAGTTTTTAGCTTGCGAGACCTTCTTTGGCACGAGGGACATTGAGCTGATCCCCGCTGCACACTTGCCCCACCAAACCACCACACTGAGTCCGAGGAGTAGACAGAGGAGGAAACTGCGAATTCCCAGCATTTAAATGGCAATGCAGTCGCTCTGCAAACAACATGGTAAAATATTTCATATTTATCAACATCATCGATCACAAACAAACCAATTTTAAGGCTAATACAATTATTGTCGGTGCACTGAAGACAAAATATAATTTATATCTGGTACAAACCGTCGGCATAGGCAGAGACACAGACAATTTCTCAAATTTCTGCACTCAGGTTGTCATGTAATTGTGACTTATTTAGTTTTTTCATCGAAAAAGGTCTTTTACACAAATATGTCGACAGAACTATTGTACCACTTTTACAGCTTCACTGTGAATATGTGGAAACCATACCTAGGAAAGCAATGTAGACCTCCTGGACAGCTTTAACATAAAATATTTGTCATTAAAATGGGAATTACCTTTCAGGCCAGTCAGTTAGATCTGCATATAGTCAGGGACACTTGCAACAGAAATGGAAAAGGGTCTCAAAAACAGAAGTAAGACTGGCAGAGAACTCAAAACATTTAGGAAACTATCCTTGTAATTCTGTCAATGGCACAATGGATTCTTCAAACTTCGCGTTTCCTTTAATGGCAGCTTAACCGACTGGACTCTCCTGTCAGAATGTGTATCGCCATCAAATCCGAAATAAGTTGTTCAGCACCTTGCAATGTATTACTGTGGGCAAAGTGAAGTCATGTCCACTTAATATGCGAGGTCTGCGATCCATTTTGGGACATCCTAATTTTCGCTCCGGCACTCCTTTTCCCTCAATTGTTTCGATAATGGCGTGTTTTAAATCTAAAAATAGTTTCAGGGATGCCCATTGCCTTTGTCAATGTACTTTGCTGTAAAACATAACGTCACTATGTTCTTCGTTCAGTTCCATCGAAAACTTTTGGAGCTGACAGCGGAAGAAAGAGTGCAATTTCGGAAATTTTACTATTCATACCATCAATTTCTTAACGTGCTGCATACCTGAAATTCATCACGAAGTGCTTCTTGAAGTAGAACAATGAATCCTGTCTATCGATCGGTGTAATTTTTTGCTGTTTCACTATCAAATAAATCTTTAAATTCTTTCTATATGTTATTTTAATATCATTTCATAGCAAATTTGTTGTACCCATCGCTTATGCAACTGCATAATACATATTCTGCCGAACTGAAACATGCTACACCGCAACGCTAAATTAAGTGTTAGAATACTCTATTCTTCGAAGTGTTAAGCTGATGGGTGTTTATTGATAACTATTCTCTGATCATCCAACACCATTTCCTCAAATTCAACTGCACAAATAACTCTTTCTTGATACCACTGGTAATCTACCTGTGGCTAAAGCCACTCAGTTTCTGGTTTTCTATCCGCAATGATATATACCTTCCAGTTAGTATGACAATGGTTGCAAAAAGAATCTCTACACAATCGTTCAGCTTTAACTTCACTGCTACCTGCAGTGCCTTACATAAAACTGATATCTATAAATTTCTGTATCCAGTAAAGTTCCATTCTTGACAACTTGCTGAAAACTATAAACAATGGTAAATTTCGTAACGCACACGTAACAGACCATTGTGTGTAGCTTTTTAAGCTGAATCAATTAATGCCACATGCTATGAAAACTACCTAATTTTGCGGATGTTCATAATGTCATATATTAGTTTTTAATCGAATACATTATTTTAGAGAATTAACGGTGTCTGTAACCGCAACTAAACAAAAAAGCAACTGGTGTGGATGCATTTTATACAGAGTTAATCGAGTAAAGAGGGATGCTACTTCATTTTTAACTGTTACAACTTTTTATTGTGTGTCGTAGGCAAAAGAAAATCTCTCAAAACATGAGGAAAGCAGCGTCTAAATCTCAAAGCATAATATATAGTGTCCTTATTTACATTGGTTCATGAACGCTATAATAACACAAGCAGGAAGCTTAAGGCCTTTTTGGACATCCATGTCCAATTGGAAGCTGCCAACAGATCAATCGTACAGATTTCCGGTTGCCCTTAAGACTCGTTTGGAAGAAAGCATTTCTCTCAAGACTGTAAATATCAAATCACAATCTAGTTAACTTGCATCAGTAAACAAACGACCAGAGGGCACAGAACTTGCTATAGTATCTTCCCTGCAATTAGACGTTTCCATTACAAAGAAGTAGCAATTGGTGACGGTAGAGCCTTAATTTATTTTCAAATACCAAGGATTGTGGAGTTATATAACGTCTTGTTACCTCTCGGGAGGAAATTTGAGCAAAGCTTGGATGATAATTTCCCTAGCGGATTACTTCATTTAAGTTAAGCCTTTTAACGTCATGTGGAGATAACTTTTCCAAACTTCGAGATAGTTTACTGTAGAGAATTTGGAAAGTAGTTAGAAATGTATAACTACGCATCAACAAGGTCAAATTGTTACTATGGGATTTAGAAAGAGCTAGTAAATGGTTTGAGTCTCCTAGAGGTTTCTATTTTATATTGGTTCATTCCTGTTAAGTCTGTGGTTGATATATGTTAGTGCGCAATTTTGAAATCACGTGTGTATTTCTAACTTTTTGCAGACACATTACAAGCACATGTTTCGCCTGCACCACTAATTTAAGAATTAATTCCATCTAAAATACCCATTTCGCAAAAGCAGATTCTTATTCATTCTGTAGCCTCTTGAAGATGGATCTTTAAACGATTAGCTACGCGACTACAGCCAATGAAGTTGGTTAAGGGGAGCCGGAGGTGCCTATGCTGCCCATGTTAAAATCACTAAGTTTGAGGAACATTTATGAATAAACTACCAAATAGAAAAATTTGAATTTTTTTTTTGCATATAGAGTGGTTTAGTATTGCAGTTATAACAGAGGGATTTTGGAGTATCTTTTCTAGTTTCCTTCCAATTATTTTTTTTATTAATGACCCAATTTTTTTACAAATAATTGCTTTATAATTAAACTGAAATGAAACTACTGAACATATTGCCATATGGCTGTGTTACAATGTACGTTTGATCACTAGGAGTGCTGTATAAAAATTTCATCTCTCTAGCTTGAGTGGATTTTGAGAAAATGTTCCTTATATTCGAAAAGTTCTAATTTACGGGAAATGGCTATCAAAGTTTCTCAATACATTCCTGCACTATAGGATGGATTATCAGGGTCTTCTTCTTCATCCTCCAAAAGCTTCCTCTTCTGTCTTCTTTTGCGGCCTGTTGTTCCATCATACTTCATATGCCTTTCTCTTCTTTCTGCTCCTCTTATCCTTTCTCTGTCACTATTTCTTAGAGCTCGTACAGTGTTCACCCCAGCTGTAAATCCTAATGCCTTCAGAACTTCACACTTCACGCTGTTCCCTTGGTTGTAAGTTGCTATTGCATCATCAATGCCAAAGTGCAGTGTTTTTATGCTTACAAACACCCTTTTAGGAATCACTTTCCAAATCAAATTGTTTACGCTCTCAGTAGGATTCTGCGTCTTTCCGTGTAGACATTTGTGTAACAATTCTGGCTGTGCTAAGTCATGAAAAATTGGTTTCATTGTTCCCTCCTGATTATTGTACATACTGCATATTACTCGCTTTACACAAGAAGTATAATACTACCAACAACAGGCGCAACACTGAACTAATTCGAAACGGTAAACAGCAAAGAGACGATGTTCCGCGCTATTATTCATTGTACTCGTAGTATCGCAACTTGGTATTAGTGTTAATTTACTTTTCCCTACGTTCTTCCTCTTCTTATATACACGGTTACTAAAACGTGGCATTGTAACCAGAACAAAAGTGTACGACAATATTAAATGGAGCAAGATGTTCGAAATTCTGAGGAAAATAGGAGTAAGTTGTAGGGAAATGCGGGTAACATTTGTCACAGAAAACAATGTAGCCAACCCTTGCACACTCGCTGTATGCGTAACATAAGGCGCTGTATGCGTAACAGGCCGAGAAAATCCCAAGCAGTTCGCCAGGAAGTCACGAGACGGTGTTAGATGCATTCAGCGGCCGCCCATTTCCTCTGCAGGCGTGGGGGAAAATGGTAATAACTCCACTTCTAGGGCGAGTAGAACAATAATTCAAAGTTTACATTAAAGAGGAATGTTCCAATTAATTTTCGGTAGCAAAAAATAAAAATCGTAATTTTTTGGATTTGACCACCTCCGGCTCTCCTTAATAACAAACCAATCATAGTTCGAAGACAACAGTAACATCCACAAACGTAAGAGTAAAAGAATAAATGGCTTATACCGCCAACCACTCAGCATTGGCGTGATACCGAAAGTAGTGAGATATACAGCCATAAAAATCTTTAACAGCTTACAAAGTGAAAGAAATAATTTACACTACTGGCCATTAAAATCGCAACACAACGAAGATGACGTGCTACAGCCGCGAAATTTTACCAACAGGAAGACAATGCTGTGATATGCAAATGATTAGCTTTTCAGAGCATTCATACAAAGTTGGCACCGGTGGCGACACCTACAACGTGTTGACATGAGGGAAGTTTCCAACCGATTTCTCATACACAAACAGCAGTTGACCGGCGTTGCCTGGTGAAACGTTGTTGTGATGCCTCGTGTAAGGAGAAGAAATGCGTACCATCACGTTTCCGACTTTAATAAAGGTCGGATTGTAGCCTATCACGATTGCGGTTTATCGTATCGCGATGTTGCTGATCGCGTTGGTCGAGATCCAATGGTTGTTAGCAGACTATGGAATCGGTGGGTTCAGGAGGGTTATACGGAACGCCCTCTTGGATCCCAACGGCTTCGTATCATTAGCAGTCTAGATGACAGACATCTTATCCCCATGGCTGTAGTGGATCGTGCAGCCACGTCTCGATCCCTGAGTCAACAGATGGGGAAGTTTGTAAGACAACAACCATCTGCACGAACAGTTCGACGACGTTTGCAGCAGCATGGACTATCAGCTCGGAGACCATGGCTGCGGTTACCCTTGACGCTGCATCACAGACAGGAGCGCCTGCGATGGTGTACTCAACGACGAACCTGGGTGCACGAATGGCAAAACTTCATTATTTCGGATGAATCCAGGTTCTCTTTACAGCATCATGATGGTCGCATCCGTGTTTGGCGACATCGCGGTGAACGTACATTGGAAGCGTGTATTCGTCATCGCCATACTGGCGTATCATCCGGCGTGATGGTATGGGGTGCCATTGGTTACACGTCTCGGTCACCTCTTGATCGCATTGACGGCACTTTGAACAGTGGACGCTACATTTCAGATGTGTTATGACCCGTGGCTCTACCCTTCATTCAATCGATGCGAAACCCTACACTTCAGCAGGATAATGCAGGACCGCATGTTGCACGTCCTGTACGGGCCTTTCTGGATACAGAAAATGTTCGACTGCTGCCCTGGCTAGCACATTCTCCAGATCTCTCACCAATTGAAAACGTCTGGTCAATGGTGATCGAGCAACTGGGGCGTCCCAATATGCGAGTCATTACTCTTGATGAACTATGGCTTCGTGTTGAAGCTGCATGGGCAACTGTACGTGTACACGCTATCCAAGCTATATTTGACTTAATGCCCAGGCGTATCAAAGCTGTTATTACGGCCAGAGGTGGTTGTTCTGGGTACTGATTTCTCAGGATCTATGCACCAAAATTGTGTGAAAATGTAATCACATGTGAGGTTCTAGTACAATATATTTGTCCAATGAGTACCCGTTTATCATCTTCTTGATAAATCATGTTCTTGATAAATAAAATTAACTTCAAACACAAATTTAAATCATATCTGATGAAAAATTCTTTCTGTTCTACAACTGAGTGTCTGAATGCGTAATAATGTAAGTGGCATATGTGTGTGTGCGTTTTTAAGGCAGAGGGGAGAGAGAGAGAGAGAGGAGAGAGAGAGACAGAGAGAGAGGGAGTGAACATAGGTACTTGACTGTATTAGTAAAACAGAAAAACAGAAGGACAGCCATGTACACAGGAAGCACGTTGCCATATTTTTCTTTGGGAAAGTATATTGTAAGTGTAAAAAACAACACATTTTACTTGACAGCTAGGGCAGGCAATTAAGGGACATGCAACACACAAATAAGTAAACAATCCCCAGTACTCTATTTAAGATCTATCGTCTGTATTATTTTCACCATAAAAGTGTGGGATACAATGCCCACTACTGTGTATAAGATCTGTTGTCTGTTATTTTTACCTTAAATGTCTGGGATACCCTGCATTTCTTTTACTTAATCTTTTTTAGCATGCAGGTAGTGGTTTACTAGTAACCTCATCCTTTCGGTTGTAGGCAGCGCTACTATAGCAGCAACACTGTCTTAGTGCTGGCTAACAGTGGGCGCCTCCATGTCGCAGGTCAAGGTGCTGCTGAGGGTGCAGGGCGCCACGGCGGAGCAGTCGACGTCCGCGTCATGCGCGCCCATCCTGTCGGTGGACCGGCGCCGGAAGCAGGTGTCGCTGCTGCAGCCGCCGCCCCCAACGCCGGCCCCGGCGCCGGCCGACGATCGGCGGGTCCCGGCCGTCGCCGCCCCCAAGATGTTCTCCTTCGACGCCATCTTCTCCAGCGACGACTCTCAGGTAGGTGTTAAGACTTTCATTTTCTTTTTTTCTTCCTTTGCTTGTGCCTTTTTCCCGCAATGACGCAGGGTCGGCATGGCTAATCGGATTTGGCAAGGTTAATTTAAGGGGTGGCCGGATGCCCTTCCTGCCGCCACCCCGTACCCCCTGGGACAGAGTCATTGTACCCCAGCTGTCTGTGTGTAGTGTAATCCATGGAACAGTGCGAATGTGTTCAGATGTCTGCGAGTCGTCGAACTGAGGTGGGACGTGAGGACCAGCCCGATATTCACCTAGTGGGATGTGGAAAACCGCCTAAAAACCACATCCACGCTGGCCGGCACACGTGCCTCCGTTGTTAAGCCGCCGGGCGGATTCCACCCGGGGCTGGTGCGCCTACCTGAGTCCAGGAAGCAGCGCATTAGCGCTCTCAGCTAACCTGGCGGGTTGTTATGACTTTCAGTACGCACTCCAAATTGTCCAAGTACGGGAACTAATCGAATGATCTAGGCTTCTGCATCTATATGTTGACCGCAGTTGTTGGCAATAAATGTAATGTATTGCGAATACATAGAAAGAAGGATCCTTTATTGTATGATTATATGATAGCGGAACAAACACTGGTAGCAGTTACTTCTGTAAAATATCTGGGAGTATGCGTGCGGAACGATTTGAAGTGGAATGATCATATAAAATTAATTGTTGGTAAGGCGGGTACCAGGTTGAGATTCATTGGTAGAGTGCTTAGAAAATGTAGTCCAGCAACAAAGGAGGTGGCTTACAAAACACTCGTTCGACCTATACTTGAGTATTGCTCATCAGTGTGGGATCCGTACCAGATCGGGTTGACGGAGGAGATAGAGAAGATCCAAAGAAGAGCGGCGCGTTTCGTCACAGGGTTATTTGGTAACCGTGATAGCGTTACGGAGATGTTTAATAAACTCAAGTGGCAGACTCTGCAAGAGAGGCGCTCTGCATCGCGGTGTAGCTTGCTCGCCAGGTTTCGAGAGGGTGCGTTTCTGGATGAGGTATCGAGTGTATTGCTTCCCCCTACTTATACCTCCCGAGGAGATCACGAATGTAAAATTAGAGAGATTAGAGCGCGCACGGAGGCTTTCAGACAGTCGTTCTTCCCGCGAACCATACGCGACTGGAACAGGAAAGGGAGGTAATGACAGTGGCACGTAAAGTGCCCTCCGCCACACACCGTTGGGTGGCTTGCGGAGTATGAATGTAGATGTAGATGTAGATGAAGAGGAATAGCTCCAGGTACCTTCATAGGTTGGTGAAATGTGATTTAATCACAGGGAAGGACTAATGATACGATGTTTTAGGTTTCTAGAATTTAAAACACTCACATATTTCGAAATACGCGTGTTGCAAAAAATAAAACTGCCCCGGACGATATTTCATGCACCTTACCACAGGCAACTCCACATACTTCATCTGACCTGGGTAAACATCCTTTTAGTTGGGTCACCTGTTTTCAGGTGAATGAAATATACACTGCACAGCAAAAGTAAAGGATCACTTTTTCGAAACCTACAACTGGCTCCCATTGTCATTGTCCTGATCAGTGGGGACAGTTGAAGTAACCGCGAGCTCGGCGACACTACACACAGCGACTTATCGACACCTGGGACAAAAACGGCGAGATCTCAGTTTATATGAGTTGATAAGTGGGTTAATGACGTTACGTTGCCTCCTTTGAGCCTCATTTCACCCCTTCGTTTGACACCCCTGCGATGGAGGTCAGAAACGCGGCTCCTAGCGTTGAAATCATTCAGTTTTCGTGTGAGTGGCCGAGGAAACATCAACCATCATCTATCAGAATCGACAGAAAAGGGCCTCAGATAGTGGCGTAAAGGGTATCAATGAAACCACTCTTTTCCCTGGACGTTGATTCCCAGACATTTAGCGGTCGAAAACGACGGTTCACAGTGCTACGAGCCACGAGTCGACGTTTTTGATAGATCTGGCCAGTGCTGCCAACCCATGGGCGTTGTAGCCCTACTCTAAGGACATCGCGGTGTTGCAACCCTACTAAATCTGATCTCATCCCTTTGGAATGTTTCATGACAGCGATTTCTGTTGTATAGTATAAAACTATTTAAGGAAATTTGAAATTGGTACGTTACAGAAAGGTGTTTTTATGCTTTTTCAACCATCATTTTTCGCCCTTTCTTGTTTCGTGATGACTTCAGGATTTGGCATCAACACATGCGTGGATAAAACGACGAAGTGTCACGCATGCACCTTTGTTGAACTTCGACACCAGTTCAGCCTAGTATCTACTCCGGCGCCTGAGGGCCAAGTAACCACTTCGAGATTCTTAGGTAGAGTTTGCTTCCTTTCAGGCTGTAGAGCAGCCGCAAGACTGAATTGGCGTCGAAGTTTCTAAGACGTACATTTCCAGCGTGCTCAACGAAGGTGCAAGGGTGTTACGATCGTGTTGCCGAACTACTTGATCTTAGCGGGACTCCTTGTCACTTTATTCACTCATGCGTCAATGCCGCAACATCACTTGGTCAAGCCAATAGAGGTGTCGAATAAGGAGGGATGGAAAAAGCATAAAAAACTGAACTGCTTAGGGTCACGTTCAAATTTCGTCGAATGGTTTTATATGTCCCCAATGATTCCACCCTGTATGGCACAGGAAAAATTGTCGTCACCCTACACTCCAATGGAGTGAGATCTCATTCAGTGGAGCTGCACTCCTGCACTACCAGTAGAGTAGGGCTGAAACCCCCAGGTGGGGCAGCAGTGGCCATATTTGTTGATAACGTAGTCCTGTGGCTCATCGATTCCGACAACGAAATGTGTGGGGCAGCCGCTGTGGCCGAGCGGATCTAGGCGCTTCAGTCCGGAACCACGCATCTGCTACGGTCGCAGGTTCGAATCTTGCCTCGGGCATGGACGTGTGTGATGTCCTTACGTTAGTTAGGTTTAAGTAGATACAAGTCTAGGGGACTGATGACCTCAGATGTTAAGTCCCAATAGTGCTTAGAGCCATTTGAACTATTTTTGAAATGTGTGGGAACAAAGCCCCAAGGGAAGGGGTGGTTTCCTTATACGCACTTTATGCTTCACTCTGAGGCTTCTTCAAGCCGATTCTGAGCGGCTGTGTGTCTGAAATGTTTTCCTCTATTATCCATAAGCAAACCGTGTTATTCCGATGTCGATGGATGAGGCGACAAATGAAGCGATCTAACTGTCGATTCTGTGGGAATCTATCTTTGTAGAATGGTGTGCCGAGTTCCGCGCTGATCGCGATTCGACTCAAGACGCCGGTCGATTTGGGACGCCAGCCTCATCCATCAACTCAAATGGGAGACACTCGAACACCATCCCTATCATCCTGATGATGACCTTCCCACAACGTGACACGTCCACAGTGACGTTGAGCTGTAGTGAATTTTGGTGTCAATGTTACGTCATTAACTTACCTTACAGTTCACATGAACTTTTGAGCTGTTCTGAAGTGTCGACACTTTGCTGTCTGAAGCATCTCCGAGCCGTAGCGTGGAGTCGCAGTGCGCCACGCCTCTGCACCATTACAGAGGCACGTTACAGGCATGTTTGAGCCAAATGACAGATAATTTGGAGGTTTCGAAAATGTGATCGTTTAATTCTGTTGCGCAATGTATATCACGCACATTAATACATGTTGTTGTTGTTGTGGTCTTCAGTCCTGAGACTGGTTTGATGCAGCTCTCCATGCTACTCTATCCTGTGCAAGCTTCTTCATCTCCCAGTACCTACTGCAACCTACATCCTTCTGAATCTGCTTAGTGTATTGATCTCTTGGTCTCCCTCTACGATTTTTACCCTCCACGCTGCCCTCCAATGCTAAATTTGTGATCCCTTGATGCCTCAGAACATGTCCTACCAACCGATCCCTTCTTCTAGTCAAGTTGTGCCACAAACTTCTCTTCTCCCCAATCCTATTCAATACCTCCTCATTAGTTACGTGATCTACCCACCTTATCTTCAGCATTCTTCTGTAGCACCACATTTCGAAAGCTTCTATTCTCTTCTTGTCCAAACTGGTTGTCGTCCATGCTTCACTTCCATACATGGCTACACTCCATACAAATTCCTTCAGAAACGACTTCCTGACACTTAAATCTATACTCGATGTTAACAAATTTCTCTTCTTCAGAAACGATTTCCTTTCCATTGCCAGTCTACATTTTATATCCTCTCTACTTCGACCATCATCAGTTATTTTACTCCCTAAATAGCAAAAGTCCTTTACTACTTTAAGTGTCTCATTTCCTAATCTAATCCCCTCAACATCACCCGATTTAATTTGACTACATTCCATTATCCTCGTTTTGCTTTTGTTGATGTTCATCTTATATCCTCCTTTCAAGACAGTGTCCATTCCGTTCAACTGCTCTTCCAAGTCCTTTGCTGTCTCTGACAGAATTACAATGTCATCGGCGAACCTCAAAGTTTTTACTTCTTCTCCATGAATTTTAACACCTACTCCGAATTTTTCTTTTGTTTCCTTCACTGCTTGCTCAATATACAGATTGAATAACATCGGAGAGAGGCTACAACCCTGTCTCACTCCTTTCCCAACCACTGCTTCCCTTTCATGCCCCTCGATTCTTATAACTGCCATCTGGTTTCTGTACAAATTGTAAATAGCCTTTCGCTCCCTGTATTTTACCCCTGCCACCTTCAGAATTTGAAAGAGAGTATTCCAGTTAACGTTGTCAAAAGCTTTCTCTAAGTCTACAAATGCTAGAAACGTAGGTTTGCCTTTTCTTAATCTTTCCTCTAAGATAAGTCGTAAGGTTAGTATTGCCTCACGTGTTCCAACATTTCTACGGAATTCAAACTGATCTTCCCCGAGGTCCGCTTCTACCAGTTTTTCCATTCGTCTGTAAAGAATTCGCGTTAGTATTTTGCAGCTGTGACTTATTAAACTGATAGTTCGGTAATTTTCACATCTGTCAACACCTGCTTTCTTTGGGATTGGAATTATTATATTCTTCTTGAAGTCTGAGGTATTTCGCCTGTCTCATACATCTTGCTCACCAGATGGTAGAGTTTTGTCATGACTGGCTCTCCCAAGGCCATCAGTAGTTCTAATGGAATTTTGTCTACTCCCGGGGCCTTGTTTCGACTCAGATCTTTCAGTGCTCTGTCAAACTCTTCACGCAGTATCTTATCTCCAATTTCATCTTCATCTACATCCTCTTCCATTTCCATAATATTGTCCTCCAGTACATCGCCCTTGTATAAACCCTCTATATACTCCTTCCACCTTTCTGCCTTCTCTTCTTTGCTTAGAACTGGGTTGCCATCTGAGCTCTTGATATTCATACAAGTTGTTCTCTTCTCTGCAAAGGTCTCTTTAATTTTCCTGTAGGCAGTATCTATCTTACCCCTAGTGAGACAAGCCTCTACATCCTTACATTTGTCCTCTAGCCATCCCTGCTTAGCCATTTTGCACTTTCTGTCGATCTCATTTTTGAGACGTTTGTATTCGCTTTTGCCTGCTTCATTTACTGCATTTTTATATTTTCTCCTTTCATCAATTAAATTCAATATTTCTTCTGTTACCCAAGGATTTCTATTAGCCCTCGTCTTTTTACCTACTTGATCCTCTGCTGCTATCACTATTTCATCCCTCAGAGCAACCCATTCTTCTTCTACTGTATTTCTTTCCCCCATTCCTGTCAATTGTTCCCTTATGCTCTCCCTGAAACTCTCTACAACCTCTGGTACTTTCAGTTTATCCAGGTCGCATCTCCTTAAATTCCCACCTTTTTGCAGTTTCTTCAGTTTCAATCTGCAGTTCATAACCAATAGATTGTGGTCAGAATCCATATCTGCCCCTGGAAATGTCTTACAATTTAAAACCTGGTTCCTAAATCTCTGTCTTACCATTATATAATCTATCTGATACCTATTAGTATCTCCAGGATTCTTCCAGGTATACAACCTTCTTTTATGATTCTTGAACCAAGTGTTAGCTATGATTATGTTATGCTCTGTGCAAAATTCTACAAGGCGGCTTCCTCTTTCATTTCTTCCCCCCAATCCATATTCACCTACTATGTTTCCTTCTCTCCCTTTTCCTACTGACGAATTCCAGTCACCCATGACTATTAAATTTTCGTCTCCCTTCACTACCTGAATAATTTCTTTTATCTCGTCATACATTTCATCAATTTCTTCATCATCTGCAGAGATGTAACCCAACTTATAGGGACCCTACCCAGAGCGGGTGACGTAATTTTAGTATCCTGTTGTATGATACGTGACATACACTACTGGCCATTAAAATTGCTACACCACGAAGATGACGTGCTACAGAAGCGAAATTTAACCGACAGGAATAAGATGCTGTGGTATGCAAATTATTAGCTTTTCAGAGCATTCACACAACGCTAGCGCTGGTGGCGACACCTACAACTTGCTGACACGAGGAAAGTTTCCAACCGATTTCTCATACACAAACAGTAGTTAACCGGCGTTGCCTGGTGAAACGTTGTTGTGATGCCTCATGTAAGGAGGGAAATGCGTACCATCACGTTTCCGACTTTGATAAAGGTCGGATTGTAGCCTATCGCGATTGCGGTTTATAGTATCGCGACATTTCTGCTCGCCTTGGTCGAGATCCAATGACTGTTAGCAGAACATGGAGTCGGTGGGTGCAGGAAGGTAATAAGGAACGCCCTGCTGGATCCCAACAGCCTCGTATCACTAGCAGTCCAGATGACAGGCATCTTATCCGCATGGCAGTAACGGATCGTGCAGCCACGTCTCGATCCCTGAGTCAACAGATGGGGACGTTTGCAAGACAACAACCATCTGCACGAACAGTTCGACGACGTTTGCAGCAGCATGGACTATCAGCTCGGAGACCATGCCTGAGGTTACCCTTGACGCTGCATCACAGATAGGAGCGCTTGCGACGGTATACTCAACGGCGAACCTGGGTGCACGAATGGCAAAACTTCATTATTTCGGATGAATCCAGGTTCAGTTTACAGCATCATGATCGTCGCATCCGTGTTTGGCGACATCGCGGTGAACGCACATTGGAAGCGTGTATTCATCATCCGGCGTGATGGTATGTTCGCATTGACGGCACTGTGAACCTTCATTCGATCCCTGTGAAACCCTACATTTCAGCAGGATAATGCACGTCCGCATGTTGCAGGTCCTGTACGGGCCTTTCTGGATACAGAAAATGTTCGACTGCTGCCCTGGCCAGCACATTCTCCAGATCTCTCACCAATTGATAACGTTTGGTCAATGGTGGCCGAGCAACTGTCTCGTCACAATACGCCAGTCACTACTCTTGATGAAGTGTGGTATCGTGTTGAAGCTGCATGGGCACCTGTATCTATACACGCCATCCAATCTCTGTTTGAATCAATGCCCAGGCGTATCAAGGCCGTTATTATGGCCAGAGGTGGTTGTTATGGGTACTGATTTCTCAGGATCTATGCACCAAAATTGAGTGAAAATGTAATGACATGTCAATTCTAGTATAATATATTTGTCCAATGAATACCCGTTTATCATCTGCATTTCTTCTTGGTGTAGCAATATTAATGGCCAGTAGTGCATTATTGGGGGCAGTTTTACTGCAACCTCACCCCCCCCCCCCCCCCCCCCCCCGCGTTCGTGATCCTCATCGAATGCGTCAGTCTTGCTGAATTAGCGTATATAAAGTCTTCGTTACTATAGCTTTTATGTTTTACATGTTTATTATTTCCTACGTGCAACAAAGCGCGACTCCGGTGCGGTTGTATAAGCAACGACAGGTAGGCAAGGGATTAATATGGCATTTGTGTCTTTCCGATAGGCGTGCGGTAAATTTGGAAATGTAAAGTTAGACGACGTTATTACCAGAGGCATCTAAACAGAAGCACAGCTTGCCGCTACTCTTTTCTTGCGTGCCGAACGGCAAACACTGGCAGACATCGATCAGAGAATGAAGAACGTGTATGGATCAGCATGTGTGTCGGAATGGTGTGCCGAGTTCCGCGCTGGTCGCTATTCGACACAAGACGCCGGTCGATTTGGAACGCCAGCCTCATCCATCAACTCAAATGGGAGACACTCGAACTCCAGTCCTATAATCCTGATTCCTTCCTATGCGATTATCACTCCTTCGATCCCTTAAAAAAGACCTTGAATGATCTACGATACCCTTCGGACGAGCAGGCGGTTATGGAATTCTTCACGCAGCAGGAACCTATGTTTCACCAAACGGTTATCTTCAACCTGATGCGTCACTGGGATGATTACCTCAATGCCCACGGCGGTTTTGCCTCATTGCCATACCGATCACGACTGTACGGGCTTCCAACGGAAGTCTCTTCAAAGCTCCTTATATACTAAATTTCATTGCTTCAAAATGTGTTTTAGAGATAAATGAAATTTAGAAATGAGTAAAAAAAAAAGCTTCGGTACATTAACAAAAGTAAGAAATAGCGTCATATTACGTGAAATCATTTGATGACTTTATGTATTTATGGTATTTGATGACAATGACTAGATCAGCACCAAAAGAAATAACGCGCCACTGAAGTGGAGAAGTTTACTAAAATAAATACGGTTTCCAAACTGAGCTTCGAATTTGTGTGGAAAGGCAAGTTTACATTAATGTGTATTAGCAGGATTCACTTGTAGCAATGATTGCCACATAAAACCGAAGGTAGTTAAACAAGCGTTGGAGACTTGCTTGTTGGGAGGTGGACAGACAATCGTAGAGAAGATCACAACGTTTGGAGTGTATAGATCTTAATGCAGAAGTGGATGTTAAGTGATAACAACTAATTTAGTAGGATATGTATGACTGCATAACATCTGTCTGGCGGGACGTTTCCAGAATGAGTGGTAGAGCACTTGCCCGCGAAAGGCAAAGGTCCCGAGTTCGAGTCTCGGTCCGGCACACAGTTTTAATCTGCCAGGAAGTTTCGTATGTCTGGTTACTGGATCCGCTTGAGGTTCTGCCACTACTCTTTCATTGTTACAATCTATATCAAAAGGCACGTGCATCGGTCCTAAGCATACGTGAAAATATATGTCTATATCATTTTATTGGGTGCTATGGTACTTGGTACTGAATTTTTATTTGGAGCACTACTGCTACAGAAAGAAATTGAAATGTGTCACTAATTCCGTAGATCTGAGGAAAGTTTTCGCATGCATACCTCTGTTGTCAGACAAATAGCAGAACACTCCCTCTGAAATACTTGTAATTGTAATCTCCTGCCCCTTTCCCACGTCACCGTGTTTGGCTGAAAACAACTCATGGCAATACAATGATTCGCCGTTCAGGCTTGGGTAAGGGATAAATAATGCAAAAATGACTAGCGCAAACGGAAATGCAACATTAAGTTCGTCCAGTACAACACCACAAGAAATTTGTCAATGTGCTGGAAATTATCAGCACAATGGGTTCCTGCATAACGAGCGATATATCATTATTTGTGAAAACACGTACCTTTTTCCAATGTAAATAAAGGAATCAATTTAAAAACAGATAAATCTAAAATTAGTGCGCAAAATAAATTTTAATAACGCATGTGTTACTGAAAATTAGTGTGTTTCCTCGTTTCTGCTGGACTCTGAAGAAGTGTTTACCTGCCTAGAATCTGCAGCCGTCTACTCGATGTGTACCGTAATTCAGCGACCCCTTTTGTGGAACTCCGCAGCAAGTGACCTACTCACACGGTGTCGTGTCACACATAGCTCCCTCCTCTTCATTCCACAATCACGTATTTCAGTGCAAATGCAATGCAACACAACACTCTACATACACTCGACATTTTCGATGGCATTCAGTGACACAGACGTGACACAGTATCTTAGGAGACTATACGAAAACCTTCGATGTGTGTTGCAACATCCGGGCTAGAGATCCTATCTGAACCGTCATTCTTAACCACACCCCTGATAACAGCAGTAACGAGAGATCTAATGAAGAGACAGAACCCCTCTTGGTTTCAATGTTTCATTAGAAATACAGCAACAGAGCGTCTTAAACAATTCACAACCGTATTCATCACCTATATCCACTACTGGCCACTAAAATTGCTACGCCACGAAGATGGTGTGCTACAGACGCAAAATTTAAAACACAGGAAGCAGAGGCTGTGATACGCAAATGATTAGCTTTTCAGAGCATTCACACAAGGTTGGCGCCGGTGGCGACACCTACAACGTGCTGACATGAGGAAGGTTTCCAACCGATTTCTAGTACACAAACAGCGGTTGACCGGCGTTGCCTGGTGAGACTTTGTTGTGATGCCGCGTGTAAGGAGGAGAAATGTGTACCATCACGTTTCCGACTTTGATAAATGTCGGATTGCTGCTCGCGTTGGTCGAGCTCCAATGACTGTTAGCCGAATATGCAATCGGTGGGTTTAGGAGGGTTATACGGAACGCCGTGCTGGATCCCAACGGTCTCGTATCACTAGCAGTCGACATGACATGCATCTTATCCGCACGGCTGTAACGGATCTGCTTTGGGCATGGGTGTGTGTCATGTTCTTAGGTTGGTTAGGTTTAAGTAGTTCTAAGTTCTAGGGGACTGATGACCTCAGAAGTTGAGTCCCATAGTGCTCAGAGCCAACTGAACCATTTTTTGTAACGGATCATGCAGCCACGTCTCGATCCCTGAGTCAACAGATGGGGACGTTTGCAAAACAACAAGCATCTACACGAACAGTTCGATGACGTTTGCAGCAGCATGGACTATCAGCTCGGAGACCATGGCTGCGGTTACCATTGACGCTGCATCACAGACAGGGACGCCTGCTATGGTGTACTCAACGACGAACCTGGGTGCACGAATGGCAAAACTTCATTTTTTCGGATGAATCCAGCTTCTGTTTACAGCATCATGATGGTTGCATCCGTGTTTGGTGACATCTCGGTGAACGGACATTGGAAGCGTGTATTCGTTATCGGCATACTGGCGTATCACCCGTCGTGATGGTATGGGGTGCCATTGGTTACACGTCTCGGTCACCTCTTGTTTGCACTGACGGCACTTTGAACATAGGACATTACATTTCAGATGTGTTACGACACGTGGCTCTACCCTTCATTCGATCCCTGCGAAACCCTACATTTCAGCAGGATAATGCACGACCGCATGTTGCAAGTCCTGCACGGGCCATTCTGGATACAGAAAATGTTCGACTGCTGCCCTGGCCAGCACATTCTACAGATCTCTCACCAACTGAATACGCCAGTCACTACTCTTGAACTGTGGGATCGTGTTGAAGCTGCATGGGCAGTTGTACCTGTACACGCCATCCAAGCACTATTTGGCCCAATACCCATGCGTATCAAGGCCGTTATTACGGCCAGAGGTGGTTGTTCTGGGTACTGATTTCTCAGGATCTATGCACCCAAATTGCGTGAAAATGTAATAACGTGTCAGTTCTAGCATAATATATTTGTCCAATGAATACCCGTTTATCATCTGCATTTCTTCTTGGTGTAGCAATTTTAATGGCTAGTAGTGTATTTAACACAAAGTGCGTCTTGATATACGGAATAATAAATCCCACACAAATCGGTTCTCCATCGTTATGATTTTTAGCTGTTTCATCGTCAACTAAACCTTCAAATTCTTTCTGTAATGCCATTTCATACCAAATTACCGGTACATTCCGATTTCTCGACTGCATGATACATAGTGACAGTTCTTACCCTTCTCCAGTGTGATTCTTATTCATTTTTAAAGTACTGCGATGATATACCGACAGACTGCCTCTTCTTAGAGCAGACATTCACTGAACCTGTGAACTTCCTTTTTCTACGAACTAATATCGCTTACACCACGATTCTGGCGAATGGAAGAAAGTCGTGCCGAACAAAATAAGCAGCGCCGATTGCTGGAAGGAAATATTTGATAGCACTGTTAAATGCAGCCGGCCGGGGTGGCCGAGCGGTTCTAGGTGCTACAGTCTGGAACCGCGCGACCGCTACGGTCGCAGGTTCGAATCCTGCCTCGGGCATGGATGTGTGTGATATGATTAGGTTAGTTAGGTTGAAGTTGTTCTAAGTTCTAGGGGATTGAAGACCTCAGAAGTTAAATCCAATAGTGCTCAGAGCCATTTGAACCGTTTGTTAAATGCAATGTCGCGCTATAAGGAGAACGACCGAGCAAATCCGAGATTTAATGAGAACTGAAAAGAGAGCCTCAGACTACACGCATGCAGCAAATTGAGCCGCGTGAAGTTATGCACAATGTGGTCCACCCTGCCCAACGGTATGCACAGCCTTAGTGCATTTGTAATCCAATTATAATACACTCCTGGAAATGGAAAAAAGAACACATTGACACCGGTGTGCCAGACCCACCATACTTGCTCCGGACACTGCGAGAGGGCTGTACAAGCAATGATCACACGCACGGCACAGCGGACACACCAGGAACCGCGGTGTTGGCCGTCGAATGGCGCTAGCTGCGCAGCATTTGTGGACCGCCGCCGTCAGTGTCAGCCAGTTTGCTGTGGCATACGGAGCTCCATCGCAGTCTTTAACACTGGTAGCATGCCGCGACAGCGTGGACGTGAACCGTATGTGCAGTTGACGGACTTTGAGCGAGGGCGTATAGTGGGCATGCGGGAGGCCGGGTGGACGTACCGCCGAATTGCTCAACACGTGGGGCGTGAGGTCTCCACAGTACATCGATGTTGACCCACCATACTTGCTCCGGACACTGCGAGAGGGCTGTACAAGCAATGATCACACGCACGGCACAGCGGACACACCAGGAACCGCGGTGTTGGCCGTCGAATGGCGCTAGCTGCGCAGCATTTGTGCACCGCCGCCGTCAGTGTCAGCCAGTTTGCCGTGGCATACGGAGCTCCATCGCAGTCTTTAACACTGGTAGCATGCCGAACAGCGTGGACGTGAACCGTATGTGCAGTTGACGGACATTGAGCGAGGGCGTATAGTGGGCATGCGGGAGGCCGGGTGGACGTACCGCCGAATTGCTCAACACGTGGGGCGTGAGGTCTCCACAGTACATCGATGTTGTCGCCAGTGGTCGGCGGAAGGTGCACGTGCCCGTCGACCTGGGACCGGACCGCAGCGACGCACGGATGCACGCCAAGACCGTAGGATCCTACGCAGTGCCGTAGGGGACCGCACCGCCACTTCCCAGCAAATTAGGGACACTGTTGCTCCTGGGGTATCGGCGAGGACCATTCGCAACCGTCTCCATGAAGCTGGGCTACGGTCCCGCACACCGTTAGGCCGTCTTCCGCTCACGCCCCAACATCGTGCAGCCCGCCTCCAGTGGTGTCGCGACAGGCGTGAATGGAGGGACGAATGGAGACGTGTCGTCTTCAGCGATGAGAGTCGCTTCTGCCTTGGTGCCAATGATGGTCGTTTGCGTGTTTGGCGCCGTGCAGGTGAGCGCCACAATCAGGACTGCATACGACCGAGGCACACAGGGCCAACACCCGGCATCATGGTGTGGGGAGCGATCTCCTACACTGGCCGTACACCACTGGTGATCGTCGAGGGGACACTGAATACTGCACGGTACATCCAAACCGTCATCGAACCCATCGTTCTACCATTCCTAGACCGGCAAGGGAACTTGCTGTTCCAACAGGACAATGCACGTCCTCATGTATCCCGTGCCACCCAACGTGCTCTAGAAGGTGTAAGTCAATTACCCTGGCCAGCAAGATCTCCTGATCTGTCCCCCATTGAGCATGTTAGGGACTGGATGAAGCGTCGTCTCACGCGGTCTGCACGTCCAGCACGAACGCTGGTCCAACTGAGGCGCCAGGTGGAAATGGCATGGCAAGCCGTTCCACAGGACTACATCCAGCATCTCTACGATCGTCTCCATGGGAGAATAGCAGCCTGCAGTGCTGCGAAAGGTGGATATACACTGTACTAGTGCCGACATTGTGCATGCTCTGTTGCCTGTGTCTATGTGCCTGTGGTTCTGTCAGTGTGATCATGTGATGTATCAGACCCCAGGAATGTGTCAATAAAGTTTCCCCTTCCTGGGACAATGAATTCACGGTGTTCTTATTTCAATTTCCAGGAGTGTATATACAGGGTGCCACAGAAGATATGTTGCGGCAGACTTCGAGCGGTTGCAGAGGGTGTCGTGTGGAAGAAATCTAGGATATGCACCCATGTCCGGAAACGTCATTTAGCGACGCTACAGATCGTCGAAGTTGTGGCTCTACGCCACTCCTTCGGCAGTAAACTTGAATTCGTGTGCTGACGGACCGTAGGGTGAGCGTCTCGTAACGTTGTTCGTTATTCAGCGATCGTGGCTGATTACTGTGGTCGCCAGTGGAGAAGACGCAGCTAGCTGCTGCGTAGAAAGACCTGGCCTCATATGAAGTCCATGCTCTGTTGCTTCGGTGGACATCTCTTTCGGGCATGGGATTCCATCCACTGGTTATTTTTCTCCTGGAACAGTCTAAAATATCCACTGTTTTTCCGTATGCAGGAGAAAAATAAACTGCAGCTGGAAACCCATGTCCGAAGCCGTCATCCACCAAGGCAACAGAGAATCGCACTCATAGGAGAAGTGGCCTTTCTGTGCAGCAGGTAGCTCGATCTTCTCCACTGACAATCGTCGCAGTCAGTCGCGATCGCTGAATAACAAACATTGCGAGACGCTCCGCCTACGACCCGTCAGCATACGAATTCACGTTTGCTGCTAAGGGTTTCCTATTGGCAGGCGCCGGCGCCTATTACTACGACGCTCTGTAGCGCCGTTGAATGACGCTTCCGGACAGGCGTTCCTATTCTCAATTTATTCTTAAAGACATCCTCTACAACCTCTCGAAGTTGTTCGCAATATTTCTGGGCCACGAAGTGACGTGACATATTCCGTTCTCGTAGAGGATGTTAAGTTCACGCTCTTTTCCTGTTTCTAATTACGTATCGAGGTTGCAGTAACACCTGAGAGACAGGGGTCCACTTTGTGTATTGTAACTGATTTCGTACTCTCTTACAATCACGCCACATAAAACTTGTTTCACTTGCATGTACAGACTGATCTAGAAAGTTTCCAATGAACCATTGCTTTCGCTCAAATGAAGGGGTCTTCCGCAATTAAAAGCAGGAACATATGTTTATGATTATCTTGCTGATAGGTAGTAGAGTCAAACATCGAAACTGACGTGGCAGATAGCGAGCTGTTTTAATAGGATTTCTACGAGGTCTGGTTAATTTTTTTAATCTTTCAATTAAAGATTTAGCACACTGTGGTTCGTCTGCTTTTACATCAGGTATCAGCGAACTAAAATGCGACATTGCTGCATCAAGGATTGTTGAATGTTTGTACGAAGATACTTTATCCAGTAAGTGCTTTACATCTCTTAAAGGACTCGGAGAAGACTTCTTGGGATCGCCAAAAGCTATCACATTAACAATGGTTAATGTTTTAGAGCATTTTAAGTCTTAAATCATCCTTAGGTCGAGTAGTGGTCCATCTGCATCCAAAGTACAGGCAGAACACTAGATTACACCGTATGTCTTACAGTACAATAAGTCGACATTCAATAAACAGTACATGAGTAGCAATCGTACACCGCAAATGGCCTCTTGGTAAATGTGGGAAACCCATAAAATCGTTAATCACAATAAAGTCACAAACTTTTCCGGATAGCTGTTGTTTGAAACAGCTACAATAGCTTTGTGGAAACTTTAAATTTTGCTGCTGCTTTGTGACCCACGAGAACTACTGGGAAAACAACTGTTTACCGATGTTACAGGTGTATTTCTAAGCTGTAATGATTAACAACGAAGCCCATAATGAGATGCAATCCTGATTCATTCATACGGCTGTTGTGCGAGTGGGCGTGGGCTTGCTCTTCAGACAAACGAATCTCGTAAGTCAGGTCGCACGGTCACGGGGAGTCGGCGGCTGACGAAGCAGAGTCGACCTTTCCTTGCCTGGAGGCCTCCGCTCGATCCGGCCTTCCCGTCGCCCCCACCACCCGGCAAAGGTCGTGCCGGCCTGAATGCCAGGCGGCAACCTGTGGCTCCTCCCGGGGATTTACCACTCAGGTGCGCCAACCGTGCGGATACAATGGAGCTTCTGTCCCTTTCCCACTGAGTTCCAGCCAATCAGCACGCTTGTTTGCTCTTCTAATCGTCTTCAGTATGAACGCTGGTTTGATGCGACTCTCCACGGTAGTCTATCCTGTGCAAATCTCTTCATCTCTGCACAACTAATGCAACCTATGTACAAATGAATCTGCTTATTCCTTTGAAGCGTAGTCCCGAGCGAGATGACGCTGTGGTTAGCACACTGTCCTCGCACTGCGAGGAAAACGGTTCAAATGCCGACCTGGACATCTCCTAAAACGCCGCAGGCACTTTCCGGGATGGTCCATTTCAAATAGGCACGCTCATTTCCTTCTCCATCCTTTCGCAATTCGAGCTTGTTGTCCAGTGACCACGCTCTCGAGGGGACGTTAAAGTCTAATCATCCTTCCTTGAATCGTAGGTATCCCTCAGCATTTTTAAAGCCCCACACATCCTTAGATTACGAAAATGAGTATTCCTTATTGCCTCAGAATATGTCTTATCAACCGATACCCTTTCTAATCAAGTTGAGCTCGAAATGTTCTCTCTCCGAAATTCGATTCAGTATCTCATTTGTTATTCGATGTACGCGTATGATCTTCAGCATCCTTCTGCAGCACCAGATTTCCAAAGCTTATGCTCTCTTATTGTCTGAATTTAAGGCTCTAAACGTTTCACTTCCATACAAGGTTACAAGGTTACAGTCCAAACAGATACTTAAGAAAAGGCTTCTTAACATTTAAATTCCCAGTAGATCTTAACAAATTCCTCTTTTTCAGATATGCTTTTGTTGCTATTGCCAGTGTGCGTTTTACATCCCTTCTATTTCGACCATCTTCACTTTTCTGCTGTCCAAATGGGAAACTCGTGTACAACTTTGAGTGTCCCATAACCTAACCTAATTCCTACTGCGTCACCTGTTTTCATAACACTGTACAGGGTAATCCTTGTTTTGCATTTGTTAATATTCATCTTTTAATCTCCTTTTAAGACATAATCGGTTCCATTTAACTAATCTGACAAGTATCTGACTTCTTCTTTTCTCTCAAAAGGGTATGTTTTGCCTCTGCAGCCACAGCTTCCTCTCTTCAATGATCCTCTTCATCTCCATGTACGAAGAACATCCCATCTCAATGAACATATTTTTTAAATCGAATGTTGTCTGTGGTCCCTTCGTTTTCTTCCCTACGATCTTGCCGTCGAAAATATTTTGTAAAAGAATATTACATCTAATGAAGTATCCAAAGAGTTTTGCTGTGCGTCGGCCAACAACTTCCAGTAGTTTTTCTTCTCTCCTTTTTCTTGTAAAAACATCTCATTCGTTTCTCTGTCAGTGCGATTAGTTCTTGTAATTCTACTCCAGATCCACATTTCTGCTGCTTCGAGTCGAGCTTTCTCCTGCTTTAGCAAGGTCCAGGTTTATCATCCGTAAGTCAGAACACTGCGCATAGCGGTCTTTACGAAGCTTTTCTTAGTGTGGAATCTGATATTCTTGTTCAACCGGAGATTCTTTTTATTTTTTAAAGGCACTTTCGGCCAGTGCTTTTGTTCTCTTGCTTCCCTTGAGACATCTATTATTTTCCTCTGTAGTGCTACCGACACTCTGACATATGGTTACGTATTCGACTTGTCACCGCTCATTTTTATATCAATCTTACCTCCGCCTCATTTATCGTCTGTAAACAGGATTTTTTGTCTTATTTGGATTTATATGTACTTTCACTTTTGTTATATCTTGATTTAAGGCCTTAAGGGGGGTAGGACGCCAAACAGGCCGACTTGGAGCAGGAGAGGCACCACGGGACATTTTCATTTCCACTGTCTATACTTTTACAAATAAAATCATAAACCTTTGTCAGCATGACCAGGAAGGAGTCAGGAGTCACGATTACAGCAGTGGAAGTTCACAAACATAACAAAATTATTTTGTTAGATATTATATTTCATTATTTTCTCACCTACTGTTGGCTGCATTTGTTGCTATGGGTACACTTTTCTTCGTAAGTAAGAGAGATTCTTCGATGAATTTTGCACGACATACAAACCATACTTACAGGTTATGACACTCTAGAACTTATTTAAGTTATAAAAAAATAGATGAGCTCTTACATTTTATACATCATATTCAGAAAAAAATCCAATTTTTTAGTTAATTATCACAATTTTTACCACAGTTTTTAAAGGATTTGCAAAATTCTAGAGCGTCATACACCTGTAAGTATGGTTTGTATGCTGCGCAAAATTCATAGATGAATCTCTCTTATTTATGAAGAAAAGTGTACCTATAACAATAAATGCAACCAATAGTAAGTGAAAAACTGATGAAATCTCACATGTAAAAATAATCTATTTTGTTATGTTTTCGAACTTCCACTGCCATGAATGTGAATCCTGAATCCATCCTGGTCATTCAGACAGTGTTTTATGAATTTATATGTAAAAGTATAGACAGTGGAAATTAAAAGGTCCAAGGGTGCCTCTCCTGTTCCAAGTCATCCTACCCCCCTTAAGGATTTTATTTCTTTCTTTTTATGTGCCTGCCACAAACATAATGTCATGGACAAATCTGATAGGGTGTATATAAAAACCCTCTGACAAAATTACAATTTTAGCGGCAAACATTAAAATTTTTATTTCTTCTCCGTGAACTTTAATTCCTCAACGAAATTTCTACATGGCTCAATTCTTATTATATTCATACACTGGATAACATGAGGGCTATGTAACAACCCTACCTGATACCGTTCTCGACGACTACCTGTTTTCATATCTTTGGCCTTTTAAGCAGAGCCTGCTTTCGATACAGGTAAAAGAAAACGCATGATCTGTACATTTTTCCTTTGTTGTGGTCTTCAGTCCTGAGACTGGTTTGATGCAGCTCTCCATGCTACTCTATCCTGTGCAAGCTTCTTCATCTCCCAGTACCTACTGCAACCTACATCCTTCTGAATCTGCTTAGTGTATTCATCTCTTGGTCTCCCCCTACGATTTTTACCCTCCACGCTGCCCTCCAATACTAAATTGGTGATCCCTTGATGCCTCAGAACATGTCCTACCAACCGATCCCTTCTTCTGGTCAAGTTGTGCCACAAACTCCTCTTCTCCCCAATCCTATTCAGTACCACCTCATTAGTTATGTGATCTACCCATCTAATCTTCAGCATTCTTCTGTAGCATCACATTTCGAAATCTTCTATTCTCTTCTTGTCCAAACTATTTACCGTCCATGTTTCACTTCCATACATGGCTACACTCCATACAAATACTTTCAGAAATGACTTCCTGACACTTAAATCTATACTCGATTATAACAAATTTCTCTTCTTCAGGAACGCTTTCCTTGCCATTGCCAGTCTACATTTTATATCCTCTCTACTTCGACCATCATCAGTTATTTTGCTCCCCAAATAGCAAAACTCCTTTACTACTTTAAGTGTCTCATTTCCTAATCTAATACCCTCAACATCACCCGACTTAATTCGACTACATTCCATTATCCTCGTTTTGCTTTTGTTGATGTTCATCTTATATCCTCCCTTCAAGACACCATCCATTCCGTTCAACTGCTCTTCCAAGTCCTTTGCTGTCCCTGACAGAATTACAATGTCATCGGCGAACCTCAAAGTTTTTATTTCTTCTCCATGGATTTGAATACCTACTCCGAATTTTTCTTTTGTTTCCTTTACTGCTTGCTCAATATACAGATTGAATATCATCGGGGAGAGGCTACAACCCTGTCTTACTCCCTTCCCAACCACTGCTTCCCTTTCATGTCCCTCGATTCTTATAACTGCCATCTGGTTTCTGTACAAATTGTAAATAGCCTTTCGCTCCCTGTATTTGACCCCTGCCACCTTAAGAATTTGAAAGAGAGTATTCCAGTCAACAACGTAGGTTTGCCTTTCCTTAATCTTTCTTCTAAGATAAGTCGTAAGGTCAGTATTGCCTCACGTGTTCCAGTATTTCTACGGAATCCAAACTAATCTTTCCCAAGGTCGGCTTCTACTAGTTTTTCCATTCGTCTGTAAAGAATTCGTGTTAGTATTTTGCAGCTGTGGCTTATTAAACTGATTGTTCGGTAATTCTCACATCTGTCAACACCTGCTTTCTTTGGGATTGGAATTATTATATTCTTCTTGAAGTCTGAGGGTATTTCGCCTGTTTCATAGATCTTGCTCACCAGATGGTAGAGTTTTGTCAGGACTGGCTCTCCCAAGGCCGTCAGTAGTTCCAATGGAATGTTGTCTACTCCGGGGGCCTTGTTTCGACTCAGGTCTTTCAGTGCTCTGTCAAACACTTCACGCAGTATCGTATCTCCCATTTCATCTTCATCTACACCCTCTTCCATTTCCATAATATTGTCCTCAAGTACATCGCCCTTGTATAGACCCTCTATATACTCCTTCCACCTTTCTGCTTTCCCTTCTTTGCTTAGAACGGGGTTTCCATCTGAACTCTTGATGTTCATACAAGTGGTTCTCTTATCTCCAAAGGTCTCTTTAATTTTCCTGTAGGCAGTATCTATCTTACCCCTAGTGAGATAAGCCTCTACATCCTTACATTTGTCCTCTAGCCATCCCTGCTTAGCCATTTTGGACTTCCTGTCCATCTCATTTTTGAGACATTTGTATATTTCTTCAGTTACCCAAGGATTTCTACTAGCCCTCGTCTTTTTACCTACTTGATCCTCTGCTGCCTTCACTACTTCATCCCTCAAAGCTACTCATTCTTCTTCTACTGTATTTCTTTCCCCCATTCCTGTCAATTGTTCCCTTATGCTCTCCCTGAAACTCTGTACAACCTCTGGTTCTTTCAGTTTATCCAGGTCCCATCTCCTTAAATTCCCACCTCTTTCCAGTTTCTTCAGTTTTAATCTACACGTCATAACCAATAGATTGTGGTCAGAGTCCACATCTGCCCCTGGAAATGTCTTACAATTTAAAACCTGGTTCCTAAATCTCTGTCTTACCATTATATAATCTATCTGATACCTTTTAGTATCTCCAGGGTTCTTCCATGTATACAACCTTCTATCATGATTCTTAAACCAAGTGTTAGCTATGATTAAGTAGTGCTCTGTGCAAAATTCTACCAGGCAGCTTCCTCTTTCATTTCTTAGCCCCAATCCATATTCACCTACAACGTTTCCTTCTCTCCCTTTTCCTACACTCGAATTCCAGTCACCCATGACTATTAAATTTTCGTCTCCCTTCACTATCTGAATAATTTCTTTTATTTCCTCATACATTTCTTCAATTTCCCCGTCATCTACAGAGCTAGTTGGCATATAAACTTGTACTACTGTAGTAGGTGTGGGCTTCGTATCTACACTCCTGGAAATGGAACAAAGAACACATTGACACCGGTGTGTCAGACCCACCATACTTGCTCCGGACACTGCGAGAGGGCTGTACAAGCAATGATCACACGCACGGCACAGCGGACACACCAGGAACCGCGGTGTTGGCCGTCGAATGGCGCTAGCTGCAAAGCATTTGTGCACCGCCGCCGTCAGTGTCAACCAGTTTGCCGTGGCATACGGAGCTCCATCGCAGTCTTTAACAATGGTAGCATGCCGCGACAGCGTGGACGTGAACCGTAAGTGCAGTTGACGGACTTTGAGCGAGGGCGTATAGTGGGCATGCGGGAGGCCGGGTGGACGTACCGCCGAATTGCTCAACACGTGGGGCGTGAGGTCTCCACAGTACATCGATGTTGTCGCCAGTGGTCGGCGGAAGGTGCACGTGCCCGTCGACCTGGGACCGGACCGCAGCGACGCACGGATGCACGCCAAGACCGTAGGATCCTACGCAGTGCCGTAGGGGACCGCACCGCCACTTCCCAGCAAATTAGGGACACTGTTGCTCCTGGGGTATCGGCGAGGACCATTCGCAACCGTCTCCATGAAGCTGGGCTACGGTCCCGCACACCGTTAGGCCGTCTTCCGCTCACGCCCCAACATCGTGCAGCCCGCCTCCAGTGGTGTCGCGACAGGCGTGAATGGAGGGACGAATGGAGACGTGTCGTCTTCAGCGATAAGAGTCGCTTCTGCCTTGGTGCCAATGATGGTCGTATTCGTGTTTGGCGCCGTGCAGGTGAGCGCCACAATCAGGACTGCATACGACCGAGGCACACAGGGCCAACACCCGGCATCATGGTGTGGGGAGCGATCTCCTACACTGGCCGTACACCACTGGTGATCGTCGAGGGGACACTGAATAGTGCAAGGTACATCCAAACCGTCATCGAACCCATCGTTCTACCATTCCTAGACCGGCAAGGGAACTTGCTGTTCCAACAGGACAATGCACGTCCGCATGTATCCCGTGCCACCCAACGTGCTCTAGAAGGTGTAAGTCAACTACCCTGGCCAGCAAGTTCTCCGGATCTGTCCCCCATTGAGCATGTTTGGGACTGGATGAAGCGTCGTCTCACGCGGTCTGCACGTCCAGCACGAACGCTGGTCCAACTTAGGCGCCAGGTGGAAATAGCATGGCAAGCCGTTCCACAGGACTACATCCAGCATCTCTACGATCGTCTCCATGGGAGAATAGCAGCCTGCATTGCTGCGAAAGGTGGATATACACTGTACTAGTGCCGACATTGTGCATGCTCTGTTGCCTGTGTCTATGTGCCTGTGGTTCTGTCAGTGTGATCATGTGCTGTATCTGACCCCAGGAATGTGTCAATAAAGTTTCCCCTTCCTGGGACAATGAATTCACGGTGTTCTTATTTCAATTTCCAGGAGTGTATCTTGGCAACAATAATGCGTTCACTATGCTGTTTGTAGTAGCTTACCCGCATTCCTATTTTCCTATTCATTATTAAACCTACTCCTCCATTACACCTATTTGACTTTGTGTTTATAACCCTGTAGTCACCTGACGAGAAGTCTTGTTCCTCCTGCCACCGAACTTCACTAATTCCCACTATATCTAACTTTAACCTATCCATTTCCCATTTTTCCTTATTACTTCAGAATTCCTTCAAATAAATCCCAGTATACAATGTCATAAGCAGTTTTAAAGTTCAGATGCTATAAATTTGGATTTTTCTGTCTTTATTCTGCAATGAAAAGCCGAAACATTATGGCCACTGCTTAATATCGTGTTGGTCCATCTTTGAAGATTCTACCTGGCAAGGAATCGGCAAATGATTTGCCTGGCAGTTCTCCTCAAGTGTGTTGCACCGGATATCTATGCACAGGTTACGCAATTAACATAGATTAAAGGACGGGGATTTGTGACTATGGATAGGGCGCTCCCCTGTCCCTTTTTTTTAAAAAAAATCATCAGTCTTGTGACTGGTTTCATGCGGCCTGCCAAGGAATCCTCTCCAGTGCCAGCCTCTTCATCTCAGAGCAGCACTTGCAACCTATGTCTTCAATTATTTGCTGGATGTGTTCCAATCTCTGTCTTCCTCTACAGTTTTTACCCTCTACATCTCCAACTATTATCGTGGGAGCTATTTCCTGATGTTTGAACACATGTCCTACCATCCTATCACTTTTTATTTTCAATGTTTTCCATATATACCTTTCCTCGCCGATTCTACAAGAACCTCTTCGCTCCTTATCTTTTCAGTCCATCTAATTTTCAACATTCTTGTGTAGTACCATATCTCAAATCCTTTGTTTGTCTTCTGTTTCGGTTTTCCCACAGTCCATGTTTCATAACTTTGCAATGCTGTGCTTCAAAAGTACATTCTCAGAAATTCCTCAAATTAAGGCGTATGTTTGGTACTAGGAGACTTTCCTATGCCAGGAATACTCTTTTTCCCACTGCTAATCTGCTTTTTACGTCCTTCTTGCTCCATCCGTCACGGATTCTTTTGCCGCCTAGGTGACAGAACTCCTTAACTTGATCTACTTTTTGATCAGCAATCCGGATGTGAAGTCTCTCGCTGTTCTCAGTTCAGCTACTTGTCATTACTTTCGTTTTTCTTGTATTTACTCGCAATCTACTTTCTGTATTCATTAGACCGTTCCACTCCATTCGGTAGATCCTTGACTTTCACTCAGGATAGCAATGTCATCAGCAAATCTTATCACTGAAATACTTTCATCTTGAATTTTAATTCCACTACTGAACTTTCTTTTACTTCCGTTATTGCTTTCTCGATGTATAGGTTGCCTTAAAACCTTTTAATCTCAGCACTTAGTTGTTGGTCTTGCAGTCCTTTTGTTCCCTCTGGGTTCTTGTACGTATTGTATATTACCCGTCATTCTCTATAACTTACCCTTTTTTCCCCAGAATTATGAACATGTTGCACCATTTTACACTGTAGAACGGCTTTTTTAGATCGACATATCCTATGAAAGTGTCTTGATTTATCTTTAGTCTTGATTCCTTTATGACCTGCGACTTCAGAACTGATTCTCTAGTGCCCATACAATTCCTTAAAGCCTAACTCTTGGTTCTTTAACAAATCCTCAATTTTCTCTTCTGTTATTCAGTGTATTATTCTACTCAATGACCTGGATGCATGAACTGTTAAATTTATTGTGCGATCATTCTCCCATATATTAGATCTCGAGATCTTCGGAAATGCGTGGATGATGCTTTCCCGAAAGTAAGATGATATATAGCGAGACTCCCATACTCTTCACACCAACGTGAGTAGTCGTTTTGTTGCCACTTACCCCAAAGATTTTACAAATTCTGATGGAATGTTATTTATCCCTCCTGCTTTATTTGATCTTAAATCTTCCAAAGCTCTTTTAAATTCTGATTTCAGTACTGGTCCCCTACCTTTTGTACATCGACTCCTGTTTCTTTTTCTATCACATTAAACAAAGATGTCTTCAACGTACTCTTTCCACCGTTCGCTCTCTCCTTAACAGCGCAATTCCCATTTCATTCTTCATGTTATAACCTTTTCTTTTAATTTCACCGAAAGTCGTTTTGACTCTTCTATATGCTGGGTGAGCCCATTCGACAATCATGTCTTTTTAGATTTCTTCACATTTTTCATAGAGCCATTTCAACTGGGCTTCCTTGCGCTTCCTATCTATTTCATTCCTAAGCGACTTGTATCTCTGCGTTCATGACTTTCCGAGAACATCGATCAATTGAAGTATTTCTCCTGTTACCCATGGTATCTTCGCAGTTACTTTCTTTGTACCTATCTTTTTCTTTCAAACATCTATCATTGTCCTTTTTAGATATGTCCATTTCGTCAATGAAACTACCTACTGAGCTATTCCTTATCGTACTCTCTGTACTACGGGTGATATTCAAGCATTTGTCGTTAGCCCTTAACGCTAGGTATCCCACTTCGTTGAGTGTTGATTCTTCCTGACTAATCTCTTGAACTTCTGCCTACTCTTCATCACTAATGCATTGTGATCTGAGTCTATATCTTTTCCTGAGTACACATTACAGTCTAGTATCTGATATCTGAATCTCTCCCTGACATGATGTAATCTAATTGAAACCTTCACGTATATCCAGGCCTCTTCCAAGTTTACCTCCTTTTGTGGTTCTTGAACATAGTATTCGCAATTACTAACTGAAATTAATTGCAGAATTCCTCTCTCATTCCTATTACCAAGCCCATGCTGTCTATTAACCATATCTTCTAATCCTTCGCCTACCACAGCATTCCAGTCACATATCACTATTAGATATTCGTCTCATATTATGTTGTGAATTATCCGTTCACTATCCTCATATACTTCCTCTATGTCTTCATCTTCTGCTTGCAACTTCGCCATGTATACATTAACTACTGTTGTCGGTGTTGGTTTGCTGCCAATTCTGATGAGAATAACCCTAACACTGAACTATTCACAGTACCTCTCTCTCTGACCTGCCTTCCTACTCATAACGAATCCTATTACCATTATACCATTTTCCGTTGATATCACCCTATAGTCATCTGACCAGAAATCCCTGTTCTCTTTCCATTTCACTTCACTTACCCCTCCCCTTTCTTATATCTGGATTGAGTCTTAACATTTCCATTTTCTGGTTTTCTAGCTTCCCTACCAGGTTCAAACTTACAACATTCCAAGCTCCGACTCGTAGAACGTCATCCCTTTGCTGGTTACTCAGTCTTTTTCTAATGGTCATCTCCTTCTTGGCAATCCCCTCCCGGAGATCCGAATAGGCGACTAGTCCGGAATCTTTTGCCAGTGGAGAGATCGTCATGATGATTTTCGATTATAGGCCGTATGTCCTGTGGATACACACTATTTGTCTTTAATCCAGTGGTGTCCTTTGCCCTTTGCCTCCTCATGCAGTTGATCAATGACGATATTTTTTACCTTTAGCCGTAGTTTCCCAACCCATGGGCAAGATAGTGTCCGGAACATCTGTCCACTACTCGCCCTCTTTGACAAGCCCATTGGACGAATGAGGTCGACTTCTTATGCCGGAATTCTTCGGCAGCCACTAATGATGATTTTTACTCAATATTTTGGCAATGGCTGGGCTAGAACCCGGGACTATAACGCACTTCAAACCACTGTAGCACTTTTGTGGGCTTGTGAGAAGTATAATTAACCAGCCGCTGGAAGAGTTTATCGCCGTTGGATAAAACTTCGAGCATGAAGATATGCAGATGGTACGGAAATTGTTCTGTTACGTTGCCTTCCATTACTAACAAAGGTGCCGTAAAAGCGGACATGAAAGTCACCCATAGCAAGACACTGCCCCCATCGGTCTGCGTCCATTGTGAGTTCACGCGGATAACGGCGTATCCGATTACCTGGTGAAACAACAAACGTTATTCATAAGACCAGGTGACATGTTTCTATTAATTAATTCTAAATCTTGTCCTAATAATTCCGTCCCCCGTACAGTCGTAAATTACGGTGTCATTGGGTCGTCACGGCAATACGTAAGACTCGTTACTTCGAAGGCTAAAAATCAACAACGTGGGCTGCGAAAAATTTGTGTATGCACCAGTATTGTACTTTGTTGTTGTCAGATCTTTCGCAGATCATCGAATATCCTGCTTTACAGGGCAGGGGTGGCTCCAAGCTGCAAGGTCTGTGATGAGGCGCGCAAGACCAGGACCATGTCAACTACTGTTGCTTTCACCATTATTCA
The DNA here is from genome assembly GCF_023898315.1 of Schistocerca nitens. Taxonomy (NCBI): domain Eukaryota; kingdom Metazoa; phylum Arthropoda; class Insecta; order Orthoptera; family Acrididae; genus Schistocerca; species Schistocerca nitens. The sequence continues at coordinate 54,233,877 of NC_064620.1, forward strand.
GCCACTTTCCGTAGGTGCATACGACAACACCACACCGACAATCGTCCCATGTTCAGGGCCATAAGACTCTGTGAGATTAAGATAGTCGTGTTATCTGTGAATAAATACATGTTAGAGCAGCTTTCAGTGGTTTCATGTTGCCGTACTTTACATACGTTAAAACTGTGCAGCACTGCTTAGTGAAAAGAACTTACATATCTTTCAAGTGTGCAGTTTGGTCTTTGAATGCTTCGAAAATTTTCTACCATGCATGTTTCTTTTTGTTCCGGACCTTGCAGTGTGGATTTTTGGATTCCACAGGCGGCTATGACAACCTGTAATCTTCCATTAGTAACCTTATATCCGACCGCTCCTGCACTCACACACAGCGCGTCAATAATAAGAGCATTTCGTGCTCCAGACGGGAGACGAATTCCCTCTGCGCTGCGAGCGCAACAGCGAAAAGCACACAAACTAATTTTGATGATCTGCTTATAGACAGCCAACCAAAAGAGTGAGAATCTGCAAATACGGAGCGAGCACGTCCGAATGCAATTCGCTTGCTTTTTCACCAGAGAGAATGTTCGTTGGTCGATGCTCCCCTGTTGTGTTCGTCCCGGTATAGACGAGACTGAAAATGTCGCGCAGAGCGAACTGTTACACTCTCGTGAGAGCATCAGGCAGGTGGTGACGTCAGACAGTTGCCGCCGCCAGCAGACAGGGTGAGGGGTGGGGGGAGGGGGAGGGAGGGAGGCTCCCCGCTGTCTGCTGCTGCCAGCGCCACTAATTAGCCGCTAAACAAATTAAGGGCTGCCGGCAAAATATTTTCCGCAGATGGCGCATCTCTCCGCGCGGGGCGCTCTTCTCGCCGAGTTGCCGTAATTGCGAGGAATCTTCCAGACTTGAGAGCAATAACATCCGTCACTCACAGCACACAGCCACACGACGGAGTCTGTCTTAGCTGTCTTGCTCGTCTGCAGCGATTCCTAACCCAATAGCTCGAAGAAGTACGAATCGTACATTGTTCTACAACGATATCACATTTCTGGAACAGACTGGATGCAAAGAAAGTACTTTGTGCATTAAATCCAAACGAGATTCAGTGATATTTCCCCACCATAAGTGAGCTCTTATTCTGAAAAGCGCAAAATAATTTGACATATACAGGGTGGTCCAATGATCGTGACCGGGCCAAATATCTCACGAAATAAGCAGCAAACGAAAAAACTACAAAGAACCAAACTTGTATAGCTTGAAGGGGAAATCAGATGGCGCTCTTTTTGGCCCGCTAGATGGCGCTGCCGTAGGTCAAACGTATATCAACTGCGTTTTTTTTAAATAGGAAACTCCATTTTTATTACGTATTCGTGTACCACGTAAAGAAATATGAATGTTTTAGTTGGACCACTTTCTTCGCTTTGTGACAGAAGACGCTGTAATAGTCACAAACATATCACAATTTTAGAAAAACAGGTCGTAACAGGTAGGTTTCTTAAATTAAAATACAGAACGTAGGTACGTTTCAACATTTTATTTCGGTTGTTCCAATGTGATAGATGTACCTTTGTGAACTTAACATTTCTGCGAACGTATGCTGTTACAGCGTGATTACCTGTAAATACCACATTATTGCAATAAATGCTCAAAATGATGTCCGTCAACCTCAATACATTAGGCAATAAATGTAACGACGTTCATCTCAACAGCGAGTAACTATCCTTCCGTAATGTTCACACATGCATTGACAATGCTCTAACGCATGTTGTCAGGCGTTGTCTGTGGATCACGATAGCAAATATCCTTCAGCTTTCCCCACAGAAAGAAATCCGGGAACGTCAGATTCGGTGAACGTGCGGGCCATGTTATGGTGCTTCGAAGACCAATCCACCTGTCGAGAAATATGTTATTCAATACCGCTTCAAACGCACGCGAGCTATGTGCCGGACATCCGTCATGTTGGAAGTACATCGCCATTCTGTCATGCAGTGAAGCATCTTGTAGTAACATCGGTAGAACACTACGTAGGAAATCAGCATACATTGCACCATTTGGACTGCCATCGATAAAATGGGGGCCAATTATCCTTCCTCCCATAATGCCGCACCATACATTAACCCGCCAAGGTCGCTGATGTTCCACTTGTCGCAGCCATCGTGGATTTTCCGTTGCCCAGTAGTGCGTATTTGCCGGTTTACTTAACCTCTGTTGGTGAATGACGCTTCGTCGCTAAATAGAAGGCGTGCAAAAAATCTGTCATCGTCCAGTAATTTCTCTTGTGCCCAGTGGCAGAACTGTACACGACGTTCAAAGTCGTCGGCATGCAATTCCTGGTGCATAGAAATATAATGCAATCGGTTTTTGGTGTAGCATTCTCAACACCGACATTTTTAAGATTCCCGATTCTCGTGCAATTTGTGTGCTACTGATGTGCGGATTAGCCGCGACAGCAGCTAAGACACCTACTTGGGCATCATCATTTATTGCAGGTCGTGGTGGACGTTTCACATGTGACTGAACATTTTCTGTTTCCTTAAACAACGTAACTATCCGTCGAATGGTCCGGATACTTGGATGATGTCGTCCAGGATACCGAGCTGGATACATAGCACACGCCCATTGAGCATTTTGATCACAATAGCCATACATCAACACGATATCGACCATTTCCGCAATTGGTAAACGGTCCATTATACACAGGTAACGTATCACGAAGCAAATACCGTCAGGATTGGCGGAATATTACGTGATACCACGTACTTATACGTTTGAGACTAGTACAACGCCATCTATCACAAAGCGAAAAAAGTGGTCCAACTAAAACATTCATATTTCTTTACGTACTACAAGAATATGTAATAAAAAATGGGGGTTCTTATTTTTAAAGAACGCAGTTGATATCCGTTTGACCTATGGCAGCGCCATATAGCGGGCCAACCATAGCGCCATCTGGTTTCCCTCTTCAAGCTAGACGAGTTTCGTTGTTTGTAGTTTTTTCGTTTGATGCTTATTTCGTGAGATATTTGGCCCGGTCACTATCAATGGACCACACTGTATAGACTATATTAACTGTATGTTGAAGTCTTTGAGTACCTTTTTCTCATTCTGCAAAATGACGACGTCATTTAAAATCAATTTTACCTTCTGCGAAGGCCATTTATGATGGCTATACCTCAGTGAATCTAATTTAAGAAGAAAGAAAAAGAAGAAAAAATCGGTCAGGTGCGAGCTGGACTCGCCCTCTGAGGGATCCGTGGAAACTTAATTATGTATATAGGCAGTTCAACCATCCCTGGAATCGAGAACCACAACGATATTTGCTTATTAAATGCGTTGATACTGGCAGGATATGGGTCCTAGGAATTCCAAGACTCCAGAGAATGTATTCATTTTAAGCTTCTAGTCGGATAACAAATGAAAAAAGAAATGTTTATTTTATGTGATATAATTACAAATGAACCATTTCGGAGTTTTTCCTTCAGTTTTACTCTTAAACCTTGCTTCTTGGCCAATCTCATGATTCTACGCCAACAGCAAGTGCCCCATATGTTTTCATGCGTGAGTCTGCGAGTGTCAAAATGTGTGATATCAAAGGCCGTGTCTTTCGGCCGCAGTGACTTACACTCTTAAGTATTTTACACCGGCAAGGAACCATAGAACTTCGTATGTGACTAATTACAACACGATAATTTTACCTGCTCCTGAGAAAAATTGATAGATCTACCGGCTCATGAAAAAAAAATGTCTTTCACAGTCGGACACACAGACAGACGAACAGAAGGAAAAAAATTGATTTTATAAAGGTTCTCTTTTTGCCGACAGAGGTTTCAAAGCCTTACAAAAAGGTAGATATTTTGTCTCAACGTGGACTCAGAAATGCCGTATAATTTTCTGTATATGCGAACCAATCAGCAATATAGAAGAGCGTAATCACCTTTTCCCATTAGTACTAGTCGTGCATGTGAATACTAATCATGCATGTGAATATTACGTCTCTACCCCAACAACAATCTCGGATTGGTTCAAATGGCTCTGAGCACTATGGGACTTAACTTAGTCCCCTAGAACTTAGAACTACTTAAACCTAACTAACATAAGGACATCACACACATCCATGTCAGAGTTGGGATTCGAACCTGCGACCGTAGCGGTCACGCGGTTCCAGACTGTAGCGCCTAGAACCACTCGGCCACCCCGGCCGGCAATCTCGGATTGGCCCGACAACCTATTCCACAGATAATTCACGAGCGTTTTGTATCTGAAAAACAGTTTTACACCTTTACCAATCACTTCTCTATGATTTGATTTGATCATATACTGAATACAGAAAACAGCAGATTAAACACCAATTAGAATTTGCTAAACAAAAGCTTCCAGTTGCTAAGATTCTCTATCCATAGGATCGTGTTTTCTGTCTGCTCCATCGAGGGTTGTCGGATTTGGGAGTATTTTCTTCAAAAGTAATGAGAAAATTTGGTCGTATTTTTCTGCAGTAAGAGAGAAAAGCGTTTCATTTTGAACACATGGAAAGCATACGCACGCCGCACCTTGCCAGCTTCAGCTGAGGTACTCTTAATAACACAAAAAATGGCCGTCTCTCAGATTTTAAGTCCAATCATCTACACGATCTGACAACACTGTACGACGATGAAGTGTTAGGAGTAAGTGCTGTCTTCTGCTCGGTCTGTTACAGTGCTAATTTGCTTTTAGGGTGTCTGCTGGAGAATTTAGTCTGATAGAACCTCAAAAGTAATCTGCTTCAGTTTATAAAGCACCAGTAATAGAAAAACCGTCCGTGAAAGATGTGGTGGCTGCGCCAAGGTCGGAACAGTCTATACTCAAGTATTTCCTCGTCCTACAGCGACTACAGGCAGCTGGCTGCACCGTGCCGCATATTGAACACGTTACTGAGATCGTGTTGGTAACCATAAAGAAGTTTCCTATTGTATGTAAACGTAGACTTCCGCGGCCGTTTTCACAGTGTATAAAATTCTTCTGGGTCTGAGGCCGCAGTGTCAACTGAAAAATTCCGACGTTTCGGCGACTGTAGCAAGGCGCCTTCCTCAGGTTGTATTGCTAACTGCTGCAGTTAGCAATACACCGTGAGGAGCAGCTGCTAAAGATGGTTATTCAGTCTTTCAAAATGACCGCAGAAATGTGACTGGAAAGTGCTTTACTGCACTCTAAATAACTGAAATGACAGTCTGTACACAGCTTCTATATGGTTACAATTAGTTAAGTAACCAGATTGCTGAAATCATACTTCAATCTTCCTGAATTATAATAATCATTAGTTATTTGAATTAATAGGAACTGCACTCTCATTCACATATGATAGACTCGTAACTTAGATAATTCTTATATAAATATTGCAATAACCTCGAGTTGTCGTTCTAATTAAATCATTAGCGACTGCATTAATAACGAAAAAAATGGTTCAAATGGCTCTGAGCACTATGGGACTTAACATCTATTGTCATCAGTCCTCTAGAACTTAGAACTACTTAAACCTAACTAACCTAAGGACATCACACAACACCCAGTCATCCATTAATAACGGTACGTGCCAACAGTGAGACGCTGCGTAGAAAATTAATACCAAACTTAGCTTCGTCAATCTTTCGTAATTCTTCGTAATTCTGCGTTGTCTCTGTGTTAAGCATACCGTAATTGGAAAGCTCTTTGAGATAGGTGCTTTTCTTTTTCTTTCGTTTTTGACAAAGCATCAGCAACGGTTACACTGTAATAGTTCTTACAAGGGAACCTCCCCATCGCACCCCCCTCAGATTTAGTTATAAGTTGGCACAGGGATAGGCCTTGAAAAACTGAACACAGATCAATCGAGAAAACAGGAAGAACTTGTGTGGAACTATGAAAAAAATAAGCAAAATATACAAACTGAGTTGTCCATGCGCAAGGTACGCAACATGGAGGAGAGTGTTAGGTTACGAGCGCCGTGGTCCCGTGGCTAGCGTGAGCAGCTGTGGAACGACACGTCGTTGGTTCAAATCTTATCTCGGGTGAAAATTTTAATTTTTTATTTTCATATAATTATCAAAGTTCAGGCACTCACACATAATCAACTTCGCTCTCCAAAATTCCAGGACATGTTCAGATTTGCTTGGACATATACAGAATTTGACGGTCCACGCACGGAAACATTTGAAAACGTAAAAAACATATATTTTGACAGAGCACAGGGAAAACTGTGCGACTCTGAAACTGTTGCATTCATTTGATGCAGTTTATGTGACAAACTCTTATGTTTTCATCACTTTCTTTGGAGTGATTATCACATCCACAAGAAAACCTAAATCGGGCAAGGTAGAAGAATCTTTTTACCCATTCGCCAAGTGTGCAAGTTAGGTGGGTCGACAACATATTCCTGTCATGTGACGCACATGCCGTCACCAGTGTCGTAAAGAATATATCAGACGTGTTTTCCTGTGGAGGAATAGGTTGACCTATGACCTTGCAATCAAATGTTTTCCTTTCCTATTGGAGAGGCACGTCCTTTCGTCTACTAATCGCACGGTTTTGCGGTGCGGTCGCAAAACACAGACATTGAACTTATTACAGTGAACAGAGACGCCAATGAATGAACAGACAGATCGTAACTTTGCGAAAATAAAGAAAGTAAAATTTTCACGCGAGGGAGGACGCGAACCAAAGACCTTTCGTTCCGCAGTTGCTCACTCTAACCACGAGACCACGGCCCTCGTCAGCTATCATTGTCCTTTATGTTGCCTATCTTGCACATGGACTACTCAGTTTGTATATTTTGCTTATTTTTTCATAGTTCCACACAACTTCTTCCTGTTTTCTCGATTGATCTGTGTTCAGTTTTTCAAGGCCTATCCATTGTGTCAATTTATAACTAAATCTGAGGGGGGTGCGATGGGGAGGTTCCCTTGTTAGCAGATGATACTTGTCTGAATTACCTTTTGCTTAAGGATGACTTATGCAACGGCTTTGCCACAGTGGATACACCGGATCCCGTGAGGTCACCGAAGTTAAGCACTGTTGGGCGTGGCCGGCAGGTGGATGGGTGACCATCCAGCCCCCGTGCGCTGTTGCCATTTTTCTGGGTGCACTCAGCCTCCTGATGCCAATTGAGGAGGTACTCGACCGAATAGTATGGGCTTAGGTCAAGAATACCATCATAACGACCGGGAGAGCGGTGTGCTGACCCGATGCCCCTCCTATCCGCATCCTCCTCTGAGGATGACACGGCGGTCGGATGGTCCCGGTAGGCCACTCGTGGCCTGAAGACTGAGTGCTTAAGGATGACCTATTCCAGATACCATTGTAAGAATTTTTAATTCCTTGTTCCACGTTACGATGACATATGGTTGTGTTTTCCATGCGAAAAGTAGCTGGAATCGAATGCGCATTGAATACGTTCTCTGGTTTCATTTTTTTCACAACTTTTATGGCCAGATTTTTCAGTCGTTGCATATGATTTCCGGGTATAGTAGACTTCCGCGATTAGGTTCAAATGGCTCTGAGGAATATGGGACTTAACTTCTGAGGTCATCAGTCCCATAGAACTTAGAACTACGTAAACCTAACTAAACTGACATCACAAACATCCATGCCCGAGGCAGGATTCGAACCTGCGACCGTAGCGGTCGCGCGGTTCCAGACTGTAGCGCCCAGAACCGCTCGGCCACTCCGGCCGGCTACGCGATTAGGACCTTATGTAATGTGTAGCTCATAGATTCTCACTGTGTGTGTTCAAATTTTGCAATCAACGCTGTGCTGTTTTTCCGTTTGTGTTCCTCTGTTTTGGCGGTAGAACCAATGCCAGTGTTCCGTAGATAAATTAATTGTGCATGCACAACGGTCGAAAAATGTGTTATCTACTCACAGAGTTTACCGTATAACCAATGGAGATGCTTCAAAAATGTGAACCACCTGATGAATGAGCTTCTCACAATGATTGCGATATTGTTTTATGATGTTTAGCTTGGAGTCAGAGTATGAGTATTGTTGTTAGCTAAGCTCCAGTCCATAAACTAATTACAGAAATGGGAATATAGCCCCTTGGTGCATAACTTCGGTATTCTGGATGCGTCTCTGTGGCACAAGCTGTGCTCACTTCTGAGCTCACTCAAGAAACACATCGTCCTGCAAACACGTTGTCGTTCTGGTAGCGTAACTGCTATCGGTGTAGTGTAGCTTGGTATCAATGCAGAATAAGTTTGGCAATTTTGTGGTCACCGACTTACTTCCTGGATGGTGCTGAATTATCTTCATAAACTGATTTGGAATTTTCTTGTGATAGCCATTGCATAACCTTGTGTTCACGTAAGGTGTGACCTTAGGTTATCAGTTATTAGTTTTGATTGCAGGAAGGTCGTTCCATGCAGAAACTGCAGCTAATCGTGTGTCGGCTGTCTTTCTGTACACGTTATTGCACGTTATCGGAGACCTTTCGGGAAAAGGTTGGTAACTGATATAAGCGACTTGCGCCCAGCTTTGTACACGCGAGAGAAAGGATATGAATTTGTAAATTTGTGACCACTGCATCTCGGGGAAGTTTAAGTACTCTTTCACTAGGGAGACGCATCATTTCGCTAAGTCAATGCCTCCTACAAAAAAATATAGCGGTTGGGGGACTTTCCAGCAAGTGTTTAGATATCCAACGGCGACGAAGATCGTTTGTTACAGTCACTTGGCGCCACAGAGCGCCAGCCCTGTGCCAACAGGGAGCCTCTCACGCAGCGCGGTACGTTTTCAATACACGAGAACGCGAGGGTCGATAAGAACGGGCCGCAGTCAGAAGATGTTAACGACTTTTGTGATAAACCAGCTGGAAGTTGGCATCCTGGAACGAGGAAAGGAAAGGAAGTGTTGTGAATTGGCAGGAGCCAATTCACGGGGTTAGGAGGAAGCCGAAAGGTGCGCGTTTAAGCTCACGCAGGCTGTCGTGAGGTCTGGAACAGGTAAAGTAATTATACTATCAAGAAAAGTTTTGATTACAGGAAGGTCGTTCCATGCAGAAACTGCAGCTAGTCGTGTGTCGGCTGTCTTTCTGTACACGTTATTGCACGTTATCGGAGACCTTTCGGGAAAAGGTTGGTAACTGATATAAGCGACTTGCGCCCAGCTTTGTACACGCGAGAGAAAGGATATGAATTTGTAAATTTGTGACCACTGCATCTCGGGGAAGTTTAAGTACTCTTTCACTAGGTAGACGCATCATTTCGCTAAGTCAGTGCCTCCTACAAAAAAATATAGCGGTTGGGGGACTTTCCAGCAAGTGTTTAGATATCCAACGGTGACGAAGATCGTTTGTTACAGTCACTTGGCGCCACAGAGCGCCAGCCCTGTGCCAACAGGGAGCCTCTCACGCAGCGCGGTACGTTTTCAATACACGAGAACGCGAGGGTCGATAAGAACGGGCCGCGGTCAGGAGATGTTAACGACTTTTGTGATAAACCAGCTGGAAGTTGGCATCCTGGAACGAGGAAAGGAAAGGAAGATAAGTGTCGTGAATTGGCAGGAGCCAATTCAAGGGGTTTGGAGGAAGCCGAAAGGCGCGCGTTTAAGCTCACGCAGGCTGTCGTGAGGTCTGGAACAGGTAAAGTAATTATACTATCAAGAAAAGTTTTGATTACAGGAAGGTCGTTCCATGCAGAAACTGCAGCTAATCGTGTGTCGGCTGTCTTTCTGTACACGTTATTGCACGTTATCGGAGACCTTTCGGGAAAAGGTTGGTAACTGATATAAGCGACTTGCGCCCAGCTTTGTACACGCGAGAGAAAGGATATGAATTTGTAAATTTGTGACCACTGCATCTCGGGGAAGTTTAAGTACTCTTTCACTAGGGAGACGCATCATTTCGCTAAGTCAATGCCTCCTACAAAAAAATATAGCGGTTGGGGGACTTTCCAGCAAGTGTTTAGATATCCAACGGCGACGAAGATCGTTTGTTACAGTCACTTGGCGCCACAGAGCGCCAGCCCTGTGCCAACAGGGAGCCTCTCACGCAGCGCGGTACGTTTTCAATACACGAGAACGCGAGGGTCGAATAGAACGGGCCGCAGTCAGAAGATGTTAACGACTTTTGTGATAAACCAGCTGGAAGTTGGCATCCTGGAACGAGGAAAGGAAAGGAAGAGAAGTGTTGTGAATTGGCAGGAGCCAATTCAAGGGGTTTGGAGGAAGCCGAAAGGCGCGCGTTTAAGCTCACGCAGGCTGTCGTGAGGTCTGGAACAGGTAAAGTAATTATACTATCAAGAAAAGTTTTGATTACAGGAAGGTCGTTCCATGCAGAAACTGCAGCTAATCGTGTGTCGGCTGTCTTTCTGTACACGTTATTGCACGTTATCGGAGACCTTTCGGGAAAAGGTTGGTAACTGATATAAGCGACTTGCGCCCAGCTTTGTACACGCGAGAGAAAGGATATGAATTTGTAAATTTGTGACCACTGCATCTCGGGGAAGTTTAAGTACTCTTTCACTAGGGAGACGCATCATTTCGCTAAGTCAATGCCTCCTACAAAAAAATATAGCGGTTGGGGGACTTTCCAGCAAGTGTTTAGATATCCAACGGCGACGAAGATCGTTTGTTACAGTCACTTGGCGCCACAGAGCGCCAGCCCTGTGCCAACAGGGAGCCTCTCACGCAGCGCGGTACGTTTTCAATACACGAGAACGCGAGGGTCGATAAGAACGGGCCGCAGTCAGAAGATGTTAACGACTTTTGTGATAAACCAGCTGGAAGTTGGCATCCTGGAACGAGGAAAGGAAAGGAAGAGAAGTGTTGTGAATTGGCAGGAGCCAATTCAAAGGGTTTGGAGGAAGCCGAAAGGCGCGCGTTTAAGCTCACGCAGGCTGTCGTGAGGTCTGGAACAGGTAAAGTAATTATACTATCAAGAAAAGTTTTGATTACAGGAAGGTCGTTCCATGCAGAAACTGCAGCTAATCGTGTGTCGGCTGTCTTTCTGTACACGTTATTGCACGTTATCGGAGACCTTTCGGGAAAAGGTTGGTAACTGATATAAGCGACTTGCGCCCAGCTTTGTACACGCGAGAGAAAGGATATGAATTTGTAAATTTGTGACCACTGCATCTCGGGGAAGTTTAAGTACTCTTTCACTAGGGAGACGCATCATTTCGCTAAGTCAATGCCTCCTACAAAAAAATATAGCGGTTGGGGGACTTTCCAGCAAGTGTTTAGATATCCAACGGCGACGAAGATCGTTTGTTACAGTCACTTGGCGCCACAGAGCGCCAGCCCTGTGCCAACAGGGAGCCTCTCACGCAGCGCGGTACGTTTTCAATACACGAGAACGCGAGGGTCGAATAGAACGGGCCGCAGTCAGAAGATGTTAACGACTTTTGTGATAAACCAGCTGGAAGTTGGCATCCTGGAACGAGGAAAGGAAAGGAAGAGAAGTGTTGTGAATTGGCAGGAGCCAATTCAAGGGGTTTGGAGGAAGCCGAAAGGCGCGCGTTTAAGCTCACGCAGGCTGTCGTGAGGTCTGGAACAGGTAAAGTAATTATACTATCAAGAAAAGTTTTGATTACAGGAAGGTCGTTCCATGCAGAAACTGCAGCTAATCGTGTGTCGGCTGTCTTTCTGTACACGTTATTGCACGTTATCGGAGACCTTTCGGGAAAAGGTTGGTAACTGATATAAGCGACTTGCGCCCAGCTTTGTACACGCGAGAGAAAGGATATGAATTTGTAAATTTGTGACCACTGCATCTCGGGGAAGTTTAAGTATTCTTTCACTAGGGAGACGCATCATTTCGCTAAGTCAATGCCTCCTACAAAAAAAATATAGCGGTTGGGGGACTTTCCAGCAAGTGTTTAGATATCCAACGGCGACGAAGATCGTTTGTTACAGTCACTTGGCGCCACAGAGCGCCAGCCCTGTGCCAACAGGGAGCCTCTCACGCAGCGCGGTACGTTTTCAATACACGAGAACGCGAGGGTCGATAAGAACGGGCCGCAGTCAGAAGATGTTAACGACTTTTGTGATAAACCAGCTGGAAGTTGGCATCCTGGAACGAGGAAAGGAAAGGAAGTGTTGTGAATTGGCAGGAGCCAATTCACGGGGTTTGGAGGAAGCCGAAAGGTGCGCGTTTAAGCTCACGCAGGCTGTCGCGAGGTCTGGAACAGGTAAAGTAATTATACTATCAAGAAAAGTTTTGATTACAGGAAGGTCGTTCCATGCAGAAACTGCAGCTAATCGTGTGTCGGCTGTATTTCTGTACACGTTATTGCACGTTATCGGAGACCTTTCGGGAAAAGGTTGGTAACTGATATAAGCGACTTGCGCCCAGCTTTGTACACGCGAGAGAAAGGATATGAATTTGTAAATTTGTGACCACTGCATCTCGGGGAAGTTTAAGTACTCTTTCACTAGGGAGACGCATCATTTCGCTAAGTCAATGCCTCCTACAAAAAAATATAGCGGTTGGGGGACTTTCCAGCAAGTGTTTACATATCCAACGGCGACGAAGATCGTTTGTTACAGTCACTTGGCGCCACAGAGCGCCAGTCCTGTGCCAACAGGGAGCCTCTCACGCAGCGCGGTACGTTTTCAATACACGAGAACGCGAGGGTCGAATAGAACGGGCCGCAGTCAGAAGATGTTAACGACTTTTGTGATAAACCAGCTGGAAGTTGGCATCCTGGAACGAGGAAAGGAAAGGAAGAGAAGTGTTGTGAATTGGCAGGAGCCAATTCAAGGGGTTTGGAGGAAGCCGAAAGGCGCGCGTTTAAGCTCACGCAGGCTGTCGTGAGGTCTGGAACAGGTAAAGTAATTATACTATCAAGAAAAGTTTTGATTACAGGAAGGTCGTTCCATGCAGAAACTGCAGCTAATCGTGTGTCGGCTGTCTTTCTGTACACGTTATTGCACGTAATCGGAGACCTTTCGGGAAAAGGTTGGTAACTGATAAGAGCGACTTGCGCCCAGCTTTGTACACGCGAGAGAAAGGATATGAATTTGTAAATTTGTGACCACTGCATCTCGGGGAAGTTTAAGTATTCTTTCACTAGGGAGACGCATCATTTCGCTAAGTCAATGCCTCCTACAAAAAAAATATAGCGGTTGGGGGACTTTCCAGCAAGTGTTTAGATATCCAACGGCGACGAAGATCGTTTGTTACAGTCACTTGGCGCCACAGAGCGCCAGCCCTGTGCCAACAGGGAGCCTCTCACGCAGCGCGGTACGTTTTCAATACACGAGAACGCGAGGGTCGATAAGAACGGGCCGCAGTCAGAAGATGTTAACGACTTTTGTGATAAACCAGCTGGAAGTTGGCATCCTGGAATGAGGAAAGGAAAGGAAGTGTTGTGAATTGGCAGGAGCCAATTCACGGGGTTTGGAGGAAGCCGAAAGGTGCGCGTTTAAGCTCACGCAGGCTGTCGTGAGGTCTGGAACAGGTAAAGTAATTATACTATCAAGAAAAGTTTTGATTACAGGAAGGTCGTTCCATGCAGAAACTGCAGCTAATCGTGTGTCGGCTGTCTTTCTGTACACGTTATTGCACGTTATCGGAGACCTTTCGGGAAAAGGTTGGTAACTGATATAAGCGACTTGCGCCCAGCTTTGTACACGCGAGAGAAAGGATATGAATTTGTAAATTTGTGACCACTGCATCTCGGGGAAGTTTAAGTACTCTTTCACTAGGAAGACGCATCATTTCGCTAAGTCAATGCCTCCTACAAAAAAATATAGCGGTTGGGGGACTTTCCAGCAAGTGTTTAGATATCCAACGGCGACGAAGATCGTTTGTTACAGTCACTTGGCGCCACAGAGCGCCAGCCCTGTGCCAACAGGGAGCCTCTCACGCAGCGCGGTACGTTTTCAATACACGAGAACGCGAGGGTCGATAAGAACGGGCCGCAGTCAGAAGATGTTAACGACTTTTGAGATAAACCAGCTGGAAGTTGGCATCCTGGAACGAGGAAAGGAAAGGAAGAGAAGTGTTGTGAATTGGCAGGAGCCAATTCACGGGGTTTGGAGGAAGCCGAAAGGTGCGCGTTTAAGCTCACGCAGGCTGTCGCGAGGTCTGGAACAGGTAAAGTAATTATACTATCAAGAAAAGTTTTGATTACAGGAAGGTCGTTCCATGCAGAAACTGCAGCTAATCGTGTGTCGGCTGTATTTCTGTACACGTTATTGCACGTTATCGGAGACCTTTCGGGAAAAGGTTGGTAACTGATATAAGCGACTTGCGCCCAGCTTTGTACACGCGAGAGAAAGGATATGAATTTGTAAATTTGTGACCACTGCATCTCGGGGAAGTTTAAGTACTCTTTCACTAGGGAGACGCATCATTTCGCTAAGTCAATGCCTCCTACAAAAAAATATAGCGGTTGGGGGACTTTCCAGCAAGTGTTTAGATATCCAACGGCGACGAAGATCGTTTGTTACAGTCACTTGGCGCCACAGAGCGCCAGTCCTGTGCCAACAGGGAGCCTCTCACGCAGCGCGGTACGTTTTCAATACACGAGAACGCGAGGGTCGATAAGAACGGGCCGCAGTCAGAAGATGTTAACGACTTTTGTGATAAACCAGCTGGAAGTTGGCATCGTGGAACGAGGAAAGGAAAGGAAGAGAAGTGTTGTGAATTGGCAGGAGCCAATTCACGGGGTTTGGAGGAAGCCGAAAGGCGCGCGTTTAAGCTCACGCAGGCTGTCGTGAGGTCTGGAACAGGTAAAGTAATTATACTATCAAGAAAAGTTTTGATTACAGGAAGGTCGTTCCATGCAGAAACTGCAGCTAATCGTGTGTCGGCTGTCTTTCTGTACACGTTATTGCACGTTATCGGAGACCTTTCGGGAAAAGGTTGGTAACTGATATAAGCGACTTGCGCCCAGCTTTGTACACGCGAGAGAAAGGATATGAATTTGTAAATTTGTGACCACTGCATCTCGGGGAAGTTTAAGTACTCTTTCACTAGGGAGACGCATCATTTCGCTAAGTCAATGCCTCCTACAAAAAAATATAGCGGTTGGGGGACTTTCCAGCAAGTGTTTAGATATCCAACGGCGACGAAGATCGTTTGTTACAGTCACTTGGCGCCACAGAGCGCCAGTCCTGTGCCAACAGGGAGCCTCTCACGCAGCGCGGTACGTTTTCAATACACGAGAACGCGAGGGTCGATAAGAACGGGCCGCAGTCAGAAGATGTTAACGACTTTTGTGATAAACCAGCTGGAAGTTGGCATCGTGGAACGAGGAATAAAAAGAAAGAGAAGTGTTGTGAATTGGCAGGAGCCAATTCACGGGGTTTGGAGGAAGCCGAAAGGCGCGCGTTTAAGCTCACGCAGGCTGTCGTGAGGTCTGGAACAGGTAAAGTAATTATACTATCAAGAAAAGTTTTGATTACAGGAAGGTCGTTCCATGCAGAAACTGCAGCTAGTCGTGTGTCGGCTGTCTTTCTGTACACGTTATTGCACGTTATCGGAGACCTTTCGGGAAAAGGTTGGTAACTGATATAAGCGACTTGCGCCCAGCTTTGTACACGCGAGAGAAAGGATATGAATTTGTAAATTTGTGACCACTGCATCTCGGGGAAGTTTAAGTACTCTTTCACTAGGGAGACGCATCATTTCGCTAAGTCAATGCCTCCTACAAAAAAAATATAGCGGTTGGGGGACTTTCCAGCAAGTGTTTAGATATCCAACGGCGACGAAGATCGTTTGTTACAGTCACTTGGCGCCACAGAGCGCCAGCCCTGTGCCAACAGGGAGCCTCTCACGCAGCGCGGTACGTTTTCAATACACGAGAACGCGAGGGTCGATAAGAACGGGCCGCAGTCAGAAGATGTTAACGACTTTTGTGATAAACCAGCTGGAAGTTGGCATCCTGGAACGAGGAAAGGAAAGGAAGTGTTGTGAATTGGCAGGAGCCAATTCACGGGGTTTGGAGGAAGCCGAAAGGTGCGCGTTTAAGCTCACGCAGGCTGTCGTGAGGTCTGGAACAGGTAAAGTAATTATACTATCAAGAAAAGTTTTGATTACAGGAAGGTCGTTCCATGCAGAAACTGCAGCTAATCGTGTGTCGGCTGTCTTTCTGTACACGTTATTGCACGTTATCGGAGACCTTTCGGGAAAAGGTTGGTAACTGATATAAGCGACTTGCGCCCAGCTTTGTACACGCGAGAGAAAGGATATGAATTTGTAAATTTGTGACCACTGCATCTCGGGGAAGTTTAAGTACTCTTTCACTAGGGAGACGCATCATTTCGCTAAGTCAATGCCTCCTACAAAAAAATATAGCGGTTGGGGGACTTTCCAGCAAGTGTTTACATATCCAACGGCGACGAAGATCGTTTGTTACAGTCACTTGGCGCCACAGAGCGCCAGCCCTGTGCCAACAGGGAGCCTCTCACGCAGCGCGGTACGTTTTCAATACACGAGAACGCGAGGGTCGATAAGAACGGGCCGCAGTCAGAAGATGTTAACGACTTTTGTGATAAACCAGCTGGAAGTTGGCATCCTGGAACGAGGAAAGGAAAGGAAGAGAAGTGTTGTGAATTGGCAGGAGCCAATTCAAAGGGTTTGGAGGAAGCCGAAAGGCGCGCGTTTAAGCTCACGCAGGCTGTCGTGAGGTCTGGAACAGGTAAAGTAATTATACTATCAAGAAAAGTTTTGATTACAGGAAGGTCGTTCCATGCAGAAACTGCAGCTAATCGTGTGTCGGCTGTCTTTCTGTACACGTTATTGCACGTTATCGGAGACCTTTCGGGAAAAGGTTGGTAACTGATATAAGCGACTTGCGCCCAGCTTTGTACACGCGAGAGAAAGGATATGAATTTGTAAATTTGTGACCACTGCATCTCGGGGAAGTTTAAGTACTCTTTCACTAGGGAGACGCATCATTTCGCTAAGTCAATGCCTCCTACAAAAAAAATATAGCGGTTGGGGGACTTTCCAGCAAGTGTTTAGATATCCAACGGCGACGAAGATCGTTTGTTACAGTCACTTGGCGCCACAGAGCGCCAGCCCTGTGCCAACAGGGAGCCTCTCACGCAGCGCGGTACGTTTTCAATACACGAGAACGCGAGGGTCGATAAGAACGGGCCGCAGTCAGAAGATGTTAACGACTTTTGTGATAAACCAGCTGGAAGTTGGCATCCTGGAACGAGGAAAGGAAAGGAAGAGAAGTGTTGTGAATTGGCAGGAGCCAATTCACGGGGTTTGGAGGAAGCCGAAAGGTGCGCGTTTAAGCTCACGCAGGCTGTCGTGTGGTCTGGAACAGGTAAAGTAATTATACTATCAAGAAAAGTTTTGATTACAGGAAGGTCGTTCCATGCAGAAACTGCAGCTAATCGTGTGTCGGCTGTCTTTCTGTACACGTTATTGCACGTTATCGGAGACCTTTCGGGAAAAGGTTGGTAACTGATATAAGCGACTTGCGCCCAGCTTTGTACACGCGAGAGAAAGGATATGAATTTGTAAATTTGTGACCACTGCATCTCGGGGAAGTTTAAGTACTCTTTCACTAGGGAGACGCATCATTTCGCTAAGTCAATGCCTCCTACAAAAAAATATAGCGGTTGGGGGACTTTCCAGCAAGTGTTTAGATATCCAACGGCGACGAAGATCGTTTGTTACAGTCACTTGGCGCCACAGAGCGCCAGCCCTGTGCCAACAGGGAGCCTCTCACGCAGCGCGGTACGTTTTCAATACACGAGAACGCGAGGGTCGATAAGAACGGGCCGCAGTCAGAAGATGTTAACGACTTTTGTGATAAACCAGCTGGAAGTTGGCATCCTGGAACGAGGAAAGGAAAGGAAGTGTTGTGAATTGGCAGGAGCCAATTCACGGGGTTTGGAGGAAGCCGAAAGGTGCGCGTTTAAGCTCACGCAGGCTGTCGTGAGGTCTGGAACAGGTAAAGTAATTATACTATCAAGAAAAGTTTTGATTACAGGAAGGTCGTTCCATGCAGAAACTGCAGCTAATCGTGTGTCGGCTGTCTTTCTGTACACGTTATTGCACGTTATCGGAGACCTTTCGGGAAAAGGTTGGTAACTGATATATGCGACTTGCGCCCAGCTTTGTACACGCGAGAGAAAGGATATGAATTTGTAAATTTGTGACCACTGCATCTCGGGGAAGTTTAAGTACTCTTTCACTAGGTAAACGCATCATTTCGCTAAGACAATGCCTCCTACAAAAAAATATAGCGGTTGGGGGACTTTCCAGCAAGTGTTTAGATATCCAACGGCGACGAAGATCGTTTGTTACAGTCACTTGGCGCCACAGAGCGCCAGCCCTGTGCCAACAGGGAGCCTCTCACGCAGCGCGGTACGTTTTCAATACACGAGAACGCGAGGGTCGATAAGAACGGGCCGCAGTCAGAAGATGTTAACGACTTTTGTGATAAACCAGCTGGAAGTTGGCATCCTGGAACGAGGAAAGGAAAGGAAGTGTTGTGAATTGGCAGGAGCCAATTCACGGGGTTTGGAGGAAGCCGAAAGGTGCGCGTTTAAGCTCACGCAGGCTGTCGTGAGGTCTGGAACAGGTAAAGTAATTATACTATCAAGAAAAGTTTTGATTACAGGGAGGTCGTTCCATGCAGAAACTGCAGCTAATCGTGTGTCGGCTGTCTTTCTGTACACGTTATTGCACGTTATCGGAGACCTTTCGGGAAAAGGTTGGTAACTGATATAAGCGACTTGCGCCCAGCTTTGTACACGCGAGAGAAAGGATATGAATTTGTAAATTTGTGACCACTGCATCTCGGGGAAGTTTAAGTACTCTTTCACTAGGGAGACGCATCATTTCGCTAAGTCAATGCCTCCTACAAAAAAATATAGCGGTTGGGGGACTTTCCAGCAAGTGTTTACATATCCAACGGCGACGAAGATCGTTTGTTACAGTCACTTGGCGCCACAGAGCGCCAGCCCTGTGCCAACAGGGAGCCTCTCACGCAGCGCGGTACGTTTTCAATACACGAGAACGCGAGGGTCGATAAGAACGGGCCGCAGTCAGAAGATGTTAACGACTTTTGTGATAAACCAGCTGGAAGTTGGCATCCTGGAACGAGGAAAGGAAAGGAAGAGAAGTGTTGTGAATTGGCAGGAGCCAATTCACGGGGTTTGGAGGAAGCCGAAAGGTGCGCGTTTAAGCTCACGCAGGCTGTCGTGAGGTCTGGAACAGGTAAAGTAATTATACTATCAAGAAAAGTTTTGATTACAGGGAGGTCGTTCCATGCAGAAACTGCAGCTAATCGTGTGTCGGCTGTCTTTCTGTACACGTTATTGCACGTTATCGGAGACCTTTCGGGAAAAGGTTGGTAACTGATATAAGCGACTTGCGCCCAGCTTTGTACACGCGAGAGAAAGGATATGAATTTGTAAATTTGTGACCACTGCATCTCGGGGAAGTTTAAGTACTCTTTCACTAGGGAGACGCATCATTTCGCTAAGTCAATGCCTCCTACAAAAAAATATAGCGGTTGGGGGACTTTCCAGCAAGTGTTTACATATCCAACGGCGACGAAGATCGTTTGTTACAGTCACTTGGCGCCACAGAGCGCCAGCCCTGTGCCAACATGGAGCCTCTCACGCAGCGCGGTACGTTTTCAATACACGGGAACGCGAGGGTCGATAAGAACCGGCCGCAGTCAGAAGATGTTAACGACTTTTGTGATAAACCAGCTGGAAGCTGGCATCCTGGAACGAGGAAAGGAAAGGAAGAGAAGTGTTGTGAATTGGCAGGAGCCAATTCACGGGGTTTGGAGGAAGCCGAAAGGCGGGCGTTTAAGCTCACGCAGGCTGTCGTGAGGTCTGGAACAGGTAAAGTAATTATACTATCAAGAAAATTACGTAGCTGCTGGAATACTTAACTTTAATCCATAATTGGTGAACATCGGTCTGACTGTACATGCATCCCAAGATAAATAACAAATGATAATGGCGCCTTGCTAGGTCGTAGCAAATGACGTAGCTGAAGGCTATGCTAACTATCGTCTCGGCAAATGAGAGCGTAATTTGTCAATGAACCATCGCTAGCAAAGTCGGCTGTACAACTGGGACGAGTGCTAGGAAGTCTCTCTAGACCTACCGTGTGGCGGCGCTCGGTCTGCAATCACTGATAGTGATGACACGCGGGCCCGACGTATACTAACGGACCGCGGCCGATTTAAAGGCTACCACGTAGCAAGTGTGGTGTCTGGCGGTGACACCACAAGAAGTACGCAGGAGAAAATGTCTCTTGGTTGGTACTGATATATCGTCAGCCACTGATGGCAGTTCAGCGCTCTGAAATACACAACTCAAAGCTGCCGAGCAGTGGAGTGGATGGGACTTTGCTCGTCGTACGAGCACTTGACATCGAGACATCGTCCCGGAAAAGTTCATATTGCCGACTTTCTGCTGTTCCGATCCCTTGTTTAAGACGCTCACTTGCATATTGCACCTTTTTCTATTCTATTCTATGTTGGATTTCATTCCAGTATGACGTTCATTTTCACTACCCTTCGACTGTCTCCGATTATGTGGCTCGTTTTCCGAAACTGACCAGGACGCTGCTTTTTCGGTCTCATATCACTGCTGGGTAAAATACAGGGAGTGAAAGGCTATTTACAATTTGTACAGAAACCAGACGACAGTTATAAGAGTCGAGGGACATGAAAGGGAAGCAGTGGTTGGGAAGGGAGTGAGACAGGGTTGTGGCCTTTCCCAGATGTTATTCAATCTGTATATTGAGCAAGCAGTGAAGGAAACAAAAGAAAAATTCGGAGTAGGTATTCAAATCCATGGAGAAGAAATAAAAACTTTGAGGGTCGCCGATGACATTGTAATTCTGTCAGAGACAGCAAAGGACTTAGAAGAGCAGTTGAACGCAATGGATAGTGTCTTGAAAGGAGGATATAAGATGAACATCAACAAAAGCAAAACGAGGATAATGGAATGTAGTCGAATTAAGTCGGGTGATGCTGAGGGAATTAGATTAGGAAATGAGACACTTAAAGTAGTTTTCCTATTTGGGGAGCAAAATAACTGATGATGGTCGAAGTAGAGAGGATATAAAATGTAGACTGGCAATGGCAAGGAAAGCGTTTCTGAAGAAGAGAAATTTGTTAACATCAAGTATAGATTTAAGCATCAGGAAGTCGTTTCTGAAAGTATTTGTATGGAGTGTAGCCATGTATGGAAGTGAAACGTGGACGATAAGTAGTTTGGACAAGAAGAGAATAGAAGCTTTCGAGATGTGGTGCTACAGAAGAATGCTGAAGATTAGATGGGTAGATCACATAACTAATGAGGAAGTACAAAATTGTTAAGGCTTTCGTGGCCACTTGTTGACAAACTGCCTATTGGCTTCTGTCTCGGGTTCTTCGGCCGACGTTCATCTAATGATTTTTCTGACGTTTCGCCAGCACGAGTGGCTGGCATTGTCAAAGCTTCACCCTCCATTGCCGGTGGTGAACTGTAGGCGAGCTCGCGGCCGCAGACTACATATATGTACCTGGCGCGCCAACGTCCGAGGGCTTCTCAGCGGTCATTTCCGGTGCGGTTCTCCTCTTGCTACCTGCGACGGTCGTTCGCTGCAGTACGGGAAGCCAGGATCCGTTTACCTTAAGGCTTTCCTCTTTCTTGTTGAAACTGTTCGCGTGTTTTTGGATTTCTACAGCTTCTCTGAACAAGCGCGTGTGATAGTGCTTCTCTACAGCCAGAACTTCCGTGTCGGCGAATTTTATTACGTGGTCGGTCTCATTCAGTGCGTGTTCTGCCACGGCCGATTTCTCCACCTGCCCCAACCTGCAATGTCGCTTATGCTCTTTGATCCTGGTGTTAATGGATCGTCCAGTCATTCCGACATAAACTTTTCCGCATGTGCAAGGTATACGGTATATTCCCGACATTGCAAGTGGGTCTCTTTTCTCCTTCGCCGATCTAAGACACTCTTTGATCTTCCTTGTCGGTTTGAAAATCGTCTTTACGCCGTGTTTGCGGATTGAGGAGAAGAGAAGTTTGTGGCACAACTTGACTAGAAGAAGGGATCGGTTGGTAGGACATGTTCTGAGGCATCAAGGGATCACCAATTTAGTATTGGAGGGCAGCGTGGAGGGTAAAAATCGTACAGGGAGACCAAGAGATGAATACACTAAGCAGATTCAGAAGGATGTAGATTGCAGTAGGTATTGGGAGATGAAGAAGCTTGGACAGGATAAATCTATCCTGGAGAGCTTCATCAAACCAGTCTCAGGACTGAAGTCCACAACAACAACAACATCACTGCTGATTCAATTTTTCATTCTGCTGCCAACTAGTCATTCTCATGAACACCGCCAACCTGATCACTTCCGAACTCTTAAGACCTGCTTCTGGAGTTCTGTTCCATGTATCATTCCATTCCATTCCATCGTATGCTAATTTCAATCACATTCTTGTCTCGCTTTTTATTTGAATATTTCCATTATTACCTGAAGCTCCATCTTGAGGTTAGAGTGTGGGATTGCCAATGGCTTACTACTTGAATGGCGAGTAGCTTCGGTCGCTGGATAAGGGACTTAATGTGCATTACTCTCACAAAAGAACGGAAGCGTTCAACTGGCGACCGTTTCCAATCATTCGCCATGTACCTACCGTTCACGGCGATATATCATACGCCCGGCCGCACGTCACTGTCCTCCGACGCCCATTCATTAGCCATCGACAGCCAATACAAGACGTGGCGGAGATCAATCCACCAACCAGCTCATCAAAGAGGCAACATTGTCCCATACACACACTCATTGTGCCGTGTCAAGCCAGACGAAGTTGCCTGAAAGCCAAGAATGTTTATGTATTTTCCTTGTTTCAATAAACTGATGTTTGAAAATACGATTTAGGTTCACCGCTTAGTTATTCAGATCTATTTTTCACATACAGAAGCGTTATTTCAGCGAGGGGGTGACGGTCGGTCTGATTAATGACGACCAAGCCTTTTTTTTTGTCATCAGTTTACTGACTGGTTTGATGCGGCCCGCCACGAATTCCTTTCCTGTGCTAACCTCTTCATCTCAGAGTAGCACTTGCAACCTACGTCCTCAATTATTTGCTTGACGTATTCCAATCTTTGTCTTCCTCTACAGTTTTTGCCCTCTACAGCTCCCTCTAGTACCATGGGAGTTATTCCCTCATGTCTTAGCAAATGTCCTATCATCCTGTCCTTTCTCCTTATCAGTATTTTCCACATATTCCTTTCCTCTCCGATTCTGCGTAGAACCACCTCATTCCTTACCTTATCTGTCCACCTAATTTTCGACATTCGTCTATAGCACCACATCTCAAATGCTTCGATTCTCTTCTGTTCCGGTTTTCCCACAGTCCATGTTTCACTATCATACAATGCTGTACTCCAGACGTACATCCTCAGCCGGCCGTGGTGGCCAAGCGGTTCTAGGCGCTTCAGTTCGGAAACGCGCGACTGCTACGCTCGCAGGTTCGAATCCTGCCTCGGGCATGGATGTGTGTGATGTCTTTAGGTTAGTTAGGTTTAAGTAGTTCTAAGTTCTAGGAGACTGATGACCTCAGATGTCAGGTCTCATAGTGCTCAGAGCCATTTGAACCATTCGTACATCCTCAGAAATTTCTTCCTCAAATTAAGGCCGGTATTTGATATTAGTAGACTTCTCTTCGCCAGAAATGCCTTTTTTGCCATAGCGAGTCTGATTTTGATGTCCTCCTTCCTCCGTCCGTCATTGGTTATTTTACTGCCTAGGTAGCAGAATTCCTTAACTTCATTGACTTCGTGACCATCAATCTTGATGTTAAGTTTCTCGCTGTTCTCATTTCTACTACTTCTCATTACCTTCGTCTTCTCCGATTTACTCTGAAACCATACTGTGTACTCATTAGACTGTTCATTCCGTTCAGCAGATCATTTAATTCTTCTTCACTTTCACTCAGGATAGCAATGTCATCAGCGAATCGTAACATTGATATCCTTTCACCTTGTATTTTAATTCCACTCCTGAACCTTTCTTTTATTTCCATCATTGCTCCCTCGATGTACAGATTGAAGAGTAGGGGCGAAACGCTACAGCCTTGCCTTACACCCTTCTTAATACGAGCACTTCGTTCTTGATCGTCCACTCTTATTATTCCCTCTCAGTTGTTGTACATATTGTATATGACCCGTCTCTCCCTTTAGCTTACTCCTACTTTTTTCAGAATCTGGAACAGCTTGACCATTTTATATTGTCGAACGCTTTTTCCAGGTCGACAAATCCTATAAAAGTGTCAAAGTCAAGCATAGCGCCCAACAAAAACCAAATTAATTATCATTTCAGCACAATTTAGATTTATTTCATATTTATCAAGTATTCTGGAGAGTGGAGTGGGGCGTGATGCAGCTGCAGTAGTAGCATGTCACGTTACCACAGAGCACAACGAATGTCATGTTCGTACGAAGTGTACTGATAGTTTGGATATGCAGACGATTAGCTCTCTAGTGCATCTGCTAAAAATATAAGGGGATTATGTTACCCACATTATGTAAATAAGAAAGGATAATTAAAAGATTTTCCGTTCAGAAATCTCATTTGAATGTTGTTTGTTTATAAAGTAACCGTCTCATGAATCGCGTAAGAAGGAGAAAAAACTACAGGCACGTGACCATTACGAAAGCGCATTGATCGTGGCGCTTCATCGTTCTACGAAATTGCTGCTCACGTTGGTTGGGATAGCACAACTGTCAGGAGAATGTTGGATCCGGTTGGTTCATGAGAGCCACACTCAATGCCAGCAAGACCTTAACAGACACACCACTAGCACCAGAGAGGACAGAAACTAGTCTTTCACCGTGTACATTCACCCTCGCACGTCGCGTACTCTTATGAAATGCAAGACGAGTACCCTCTTGGACAGTGCGTCAAATTCTGGAGTACCCTTTCTGCATCTTCACTTGATGTGGCATTGGAGAAAGGTGTGGCCAAAGGAAACGACTCCGCGTTTCATCTTCACGATGGAAATTTCCCCGTGTGGAGGACCCGAGAAGAATGACTTTTGCAGTATACTATACGTCGTAGTCATAGAGGCCCAGCACTCAAAGCGACGCCATTGGATACATAGCACGAACATGCCGGTTATCACAGCAAGCGTTATATTTCTGACGTGTTAAGCCTGACTCCCATCTTCGACGTCTCTGTGTCGTTATCTGTAGAAATATAACTTACGGCCGCGTGTTATGCACTATGTCCTGACCTGCCTCGATACAGAGGGTGTTCGAGTAACCAGCGTGTTCTCCAGGTCTGTCACCCATGGAAAATACGTTTTCGCGCATTTCTGAGAGACAGCCACATTATCAGTCACTACGGTTGATGAACTCTGGGATAGTTGAAGCATCATCGGTTGACGTTCCTGTATCTCTAATCCAAACTCAGTTCCACTCTACGCCCAGCCAGTTTTGCTGCCAAATATGGGAGCTCTCTGTACCAATGTAGCGCACAGTATATCCCCTAACCACCTACAAAATGTAGTCACGCGTCCTTCTTACTTCACTGTATACGCACAGTGAGTAAACTTTCGTAATTTTCTATTACTTCTGGTGCTTATTTTAAAGGATACAGTGTAGCTTATGATTAGCACCAGCTCTTCTAGTACTATTTTTTGTGAAGGTGTATTTTTTCTAGTTTCTTTCTGATACTTTGTATGAAATATTCTTCCTACAAAGTGGGCACGTTCTTTATTTGTTTCCTCTGCTTTGGATTTCCTTGCATGTATTCCTGTGTAGTGCTGGTTGCCGCGTATTAGGTGTCATTGATATGCGGAATAGTTTCAGTTCGTATTGAGTGACCTCAATCTTGTCCTTTTTGACATCCTCTAAGAAGGAAAACGGACAGCTGGAAATACATCGTAACATTCAGGTCAACTTATGTTAAAAAAGAAAAAAATCTATTAAGCTTGTCTGCACCTGTACCTGATGGTTTCTTTTGTACTGGACTAATTACTGTATTTTTATTGCTTCAGTATGCCTTGCTTTTCCGCTTATGGTTTGGATTTCGGCATACACTGAGTTTATAAGATAAAGTACTTTTAGCCAGGTCTCTACTATTTACGCAATATGTTAACGTTGTTCACTAAAATGTTTAGTAATATGCTTTGTTCTCTTGAGTTCCGATAACATATTAAAAGTACAAGTTGGTTACTATTCTGTTAATTGCTTTGTCCTAATGCTAGTTAACAATGAATAACCCCAAAAACATTTTGAAACCATAGTCAGTTTTTTATACCAAAGGAGATAAGGAGGACGATTACACAAGCAACTTCGCAGCTTCAGGTTGCTGTATTGTAAAAAAAAAAAAAAAAGTCATACACACTTCACATGTTCCACATATTTGCTACACATTTCAAGTTGGATCTGTATACACAGTTGGTATCAAAACTTTCTACAATTGTAAGTAAATAATTCCAAATACTTAGACAAAATTACAATAGCAAAGTTTTTCAAAGCATTTTTGCTCTTCTGATATCACCACATAAATCAATATTAAGTTAATATTACTTGTCCTAATTTTATTCTCTTTCTTGTGCAATGTGTAAAGTAAGTTTTGTCAGTAGGGAAGCAAAGGAACACTTTGGACTGCTCACACCTTACGAAGGTAGCCTTCTGTCCAGCATTTTGAACAAGGCAGTCCAGCTTGATAACAAAACTAAAAAAATATAACCCTACTACCACTGATGTAAACAAAGTTGGTATTGAGTCCTAATGCATAATATATATTACCCAGAAGATTAAAGCTTATAAATCCACTGCAAAATTAATTTATAGTTGGCTAATACCTGATGAATACCTGTAGAGCAGTATTAAGTTATTAGGGCATATGAAAACACTTCTATTTGGAAAAAAGATTTGTCCTTACACGAATGTCTCCGAGACACACTGTGTAGTTAGGGAATCGGCAGTTTGGAATAAGTGCTACCACCTCATGGTGCTCGGCAAAAGGACGAACAAATGAGCTGTGGCAGCGATACCATAAGCCAGAAAAGTTTCAGCTGCATGTGCGCCTGAGAAAAAAAAACAGGTGATGTCGTATGTGATACTTGGTCCGAAGAAGCTATTTTTTGCACTGGAACTTAATTAGTGTATGCCAAATCGTCTTATGTTCTGTTGATGGTTCTTTGTCACCTGTAATTGTTCTGTTATCTTATTCGGGGCTGGATTCTAACTTTTTTGCTACGAATCTGAGCTCGCTACATGAATTTCTATAGGCAATATTGCTCCACTGCACATGTGTAGGTCCGATTTCCACCACCGACACGGGTTTTCGCTCAGTCCATAGCTGGCCACTTTCGCGCCTCATCTCCAAACACTACTATCAGCTCTATTTATGGTAAGTAATTTTCACACAAATTTCGTAACAGTTATCATCTTTATACTGTTTTGATTATTAAGTGGATTCTTGTTGATGTTTCCTACATGTTAACTATTTTTTGGTACTCTCGATTGATTGTGTCCCTACATCTAATAGTTAACCGGCTATGTTCGGTCTACTGTTGTCCATTCCGGATTCATGGTAGGTGTGTTTAATTTTTAATTTTTGGCTGGGTGCTCTAGCCCATTATTGGTCCTCTATCGCACTACGTTGGGAGGATATTTCTTGACGTTTCTCATGGTTTAAAAAAAATTACGCAGTCTTGTAGAACCGTAGACCCTTCCTTTCCGCTTGCCTGACGATCCACTAACTGCCTCATTTATTCATAGAGAAAGAATGTTCGCTCAGGTCCATTTGCAACTTTAATGACAATATTCACTATGTAAATTATTTCTACATCTACATTTACATGATTACTCTGCTATTCACAATAAAGTGCTTGGCAGAGGGCTCAATGAACCACCTTCACGCTGCCTCAATACCGCTTCACTCTCGAAAGGCACGCGGGAAAAACGAGCATATAAATTTTTATGTGCGAGTCCTGATTTCTCTTATTTTATCGTGATGATCATTTCTCCCTATGTAGGTGGGTGCCAACAGAATGTTTTCGCAATCGGAGGAGAAAACTTGTGATTGAAATTTCATTAGAAGATCCCGTTGCAGCGAAAAACGCCTTTGGTTTAATGATTGCCACTCCAATTCACGTATCATGTCTGTGACACTATCTCCCCTATTTCGCGATAAGGCAAAAATAGTTGCCCTTCTTTGTACTTTTTCGATGCCATCCTTCAGTCCGACCTGATGCGTATCCCACACAGCACAGCAATACTCCAAAATAGGGCGGACAAGCGTGGTGTAAACAGTCTCTTTAGTAGACCTGTTGCACCTTCTAAGTGTTCTGCCAATGAATCGTAGTCTTTGGTTTGCTCTACCCACAATATTATCTATGTGATCGTTCCAATTTACGTTATTTGTAATTATAATCCCTAGGTATTTAGGTGAATTTACAGCCTTCAGATTTGTGTGACTTATCGCGTAATCGAAATTTAGCTGATTTTGTTTTAGTACTCATGTGAATAACTTCACACTTTTCCTTATTCAGGACCAATTGCCACTTTTCGCACCATACATATATCTTATCTTAATCATTTTCCAAGTCGTTTTGTTCATTTGATTACTTTACACGACGGTAAATGACACAGCATCATCTGTAAACGCCGGCTGGTGTGGCCGTGCGGTTCTAGGCGCTTCAGTCTGAAACTGCGTGACCGCTGCGGTCGCAGGTTCGAATCCTACCTCGGGCATGGATGTGTGTGATGTCCTTAGGTTAGTTAGGTTTAAGTAGTTCTAAGTTCTAGGGGACTGATGAACACAGATGTTAAGTCCCATAGTGCTCAGAGCCATTTGAACCATCTGCAAACAATCTAAGACGGCTACTCAGTTTCTCTCCTATGTCGTTAATAGAGATCAGGAACAATAGAGGGCCTATAACACTTCCTTGGGAAATGCCGGACATTACTTCTGTTTTACTCGATGATTTTCCGTCTATTATTACTAACTGTGACCTTTCTGACAGTAAATCACGAATCCAGTCGCACAACTGTGGTGATACTCCGTAGGCACGCTGTTTGGTTAGAAGACGCTTGTGAGGAACGGTGTCGAAAACCTTCTATAAATCTAAACATATGAAATCAATTTGACATCCCCTGTCGATAAAATTTATTACTTCATGAGTATAAAGAGCTAGTTGTGTTTCACAAGAACGATATTTTCTGAAACCGTGCTGACTATGTGTCAATAAATCTTTTCCTTGAGGTACTTCGTAAGGTTCGAATACAGTATATGTTCCAAAACCCTACTGCAGATCGACGTTAGTGATATAGGCTTGTAATTCAGCGGATTACTCCTATTTCCCTTTATGGGCATTTGTGTGACTTGAGCAATTTTCCAGTCTTTAGGTACGGATCTTTCTGTGAGCGAGTAGTTGTATATAATTGCCAAATATGGAGCTATTTTATCAGCATACTCTGAGAGGAACCTAACTGGTATACCATCTGGACCGGAGGCCTTGCCTTTATTATGTGATTTAAGCTGCCTCGTTACTCCGAGGATATCTACTTCTATGTTTCTCGTCTTAGCAGTTGTTTTTGATTGGAATTCAGGAATATTTACTTCGTCTTCTTTGGTGAAGGAGTTTCGGAAAACCGTGTTTAATAACTCTGATTTGGTGGCACTATCATCAGTGACTTCACCGTTGTTATCACGCAGTGAAGGTATTGATTGCGTCTTGCCACCGGTGTGCTTTATGTATGACCAATATCTCTTTGGGTTTTCTGCCAGATTTCGAGACAGAATTTCGTTGTGGAAATTATTAAAAGCATCGCGCATTGAAGTACGCGCCATATTTCAAACTTATGTAAACATTTGCCAATCTTGTGGATTTTGCGTTTTTTTTTTTAATCTGGCATGTTTTCTTCGTTGCTTCTGCAATAGCGATCTGATCCGTTTTGTGTACCATGGGGGATCACTACAATCACTTATTAATTTATGTGGTATATACTCTCAATTGCTGTCGATACTATCTCTGAAAACATTCCACAACGTTTCTACACTTACATGATCAGATCGGAAGGAGTGAAGACTGTCTCATAAAAAGGCGTAAGAGCATTTTTATCAGCTTTTTTAAATAGACATACTTTGCGTTTCTTTTTGATGGTTGTAGGTTCTAGCAACCCTACCACAACAAAGGTCAAAAATTATTTATGATTGTAGTGTTGCTCACGCTGCTAAATATTGCATTTTAAGGCGACAACAAAGTTATATTATGTGGAAGGTGTCATTAGAGCACAGCTACTTAAGTCATTTCTTGAAGTAATGGATAAAATAGGCACTCATCTTTTCGTGTTTCCCACGCTGGTCTCGTTGTGAACTCATGGCTCAATCGTCGAAAATCTAGGTAGTGATGATTCCAAGCTCGGATGCAAAGAGGCCTATGTGTTATTCTGCGATATTCAAAAGTTTTATAGATGTGTTTCATAAACCATTCTTGAACATTAAACTTTTGCAAACATGAAAAAAAAATCAGCTACACTTCCTTTTTTATTACTTTTGTTGCAGTATCACCTCACAATATAAAACATACTTGAAAATATCTTCCTCACTGTTAAAGTTCACATTTCATAAACTGACTACAATTAGCGTCTTTTCAACATGACGACCAAGACTTGACTCTCTAATAACCGCTTACGCGCCCAAAATTCAGAGTTACAAGTACGTCAAAGATCGTAGTGACAAAAGAAAGAATACACATAGGAATAATATCATGTCATATAAACATATCGATGTATCAAAGTACCTCTACATTAATGAAATCAAATCTGAATGTTGTCTCAGAAATATGTTAACTACTTTACAGAAACACAGTAGAATATTGCTGGTATCGAGAGGTTGAGGTGAGGTGCCGTAATGGTTACGTAATTCAAGTACCATTACAAGGTTTTACGGTATTCAGCCCAGCAGCAACTGCCTTGTGGTCGCTAATCCCTGTATTCGCCATAATACTCACGATTTGGCCAGGATTATTTGTTGCTAAAAGGTCAAGTATGCTTTCGCAACCATTTATGCTTCGAGTGGGCTCATGAAATAATTGTCCAAAATAATTTTCTGAGAAAGCATTCAGTACAATTTCGGATGACGTTTTATGCCTGCCGCCGGCTTTAAACGTTCAATTTCTCCAGCATATCGAGGGTAGATTAAAGTCACCACCGACTATAATTGTATGAACGGGATACTTGCTTGAAATGAGACTCAAGTTTTCTTTGAACTGTTCAGCAACTGTATCTTCTGAGTCGTGGGGTCCGTAAAACGATCCAATTAATAGTTTTGTCCGATTGTCAGGTATAACCTCTACCCATACTATTTTACACGAACTATCTACTTTAATTTCGCTACGAGGCAAACTACCTCTGACAGAAATAAATACTCCACCATAACTGTATTTAATCTATCCTTTCTGAACACTGTTAGATGGTTTGATAAAATTTCTGCTGGACTTATTTCCGGCTTTAGCCAGCTCTCTGTACCTACAACTATTTGAGCTTCAGGGCTTTCTATTAGGGCTTGGAGCTCTGGTTCTTTCCCAACACAGCTACGACAATTTACAACTACAATACCAATTGTTTCTACAACTACCTTACTGTGTTTTACCTGCCCACTTTCTGACGGACACCCCTTCTGTGGTTCCCTGAGACCATCTAACCTAAAAAACAACGCCCAGTCCCTTCCACACAGCCCCCGCTACCCGTGTAGCCGCCTCATGTGTGTAGTGGACTCCTGACCCATTCAGCGGAACCCGGAAACCCACCACCCGACGGCGCAAGTCAAGGAATCTGCAGCCTACACGGTCACAGAACCGCCTGAGCCTCTGATTCAGACCCTCCACTTGGCTCTGCACGAAAGGACCACAGTCGGTTCTATCGACGATGCTGCAGATGGTGAGCTCTACCTTAAATCTGTTTCTCAATATTTGATGTAACTTTTTCCAATTTAACAGATTTTACTTGATGATATGGCTTCCAGGCTACGAAACCGGTAGTTAAAATTATTTATAAGAGCAGACAGGAGGCTACAAATCAAGATGTCTATTTACGGCTGCTCTCAAACAAGATAGTACATTAAATATTTTGTCATCATTTCTCAAATCTGCTATAGTTACTTTACTTCAATTGCTGTTTGCAGTTTTTTTTAACATCACTATTTGTTTTACACGCTATATTAATTTCCTGTATTTTTATGTATGATACGAAGTGTATAACCTGATCGAACTGCAGGACGTGTACAGTACAGGGTGAGTCAAAAAGGACTTTTCAACTTTGAAATAACATAGAAATTTATTGAGATAACTTACAGAATCGGAAGATTTGTCATATTGTAGCAAACGACCTCAACTTTCAAATGGAAGTGTGAAATGTCATTTTAGTTCGATTTGACCAACATTTGTAATAAGGCAAACATCCCACCGGTAATCAATTTCTTCCCACACACATTGTAGCAAAACGGGCATAACTTGTCAACGGCAGCGTAGATTCTAATTTTCAGGTCGGCCGAATTGTTTTGTATGGGAGGAATATACACACGGTGTTTAATGAAATCCCAGAGAAAGGAATCCACTGGTGTCAAGTCTCGGGAGCGAGGTGACAACGCGATTGGTTTTTCAAGGTTAATCCATTGACGTGGGAAGCGATTACCGGGGAAACCTCGAACTTGTGTGAGGTAATGAGGTGGTGCACTGTCTTTCTGATAGTAAAGCATTCCGTCTCGGTTATCTTTATCGATCTGTGGAACTAAAAAGCATTCAGGCATATCCAGATATACGATACTAGTTACAGTTTCCACCATGCAGAAGGAAGGACTACACTTTCAATCTGCTAAGAAAAAAAACATGTTAACTTTTGGGCTGTCATGAACGTGTTTCAGGGCTGAAAGTGGATTTTCGCTGTTTCGTATTCTGCAGTTGTGAGTGTTCACCATGCCACTGATATGAAATGTTGACTCATCGCTGAATATTATTGTGTTCAAGAATGCCTCGTCGTCCTCTATCCGATGCAACGTTTCTGCATAGAATTTCCCACGAGCAGCCTTATCTACATTGCAAATGTGCTGTGCCATTGTGAATCTGTATGGTTTCAAAAGTAAACATCTGCGCATTACTCGCCGAACAGTCTTTTGCGGAATGCCAGTCTCTCGGGATGCATGTCTCGTTGATTTTTGTGACTGCGGGCGTTCCTCTCCCTAACCTGTTCGACATAATTATCAGCATGCAGGCAACCTGGTGATTTATGTTACAGTGAACAATCCGTCTCAACAAAGTTCTTGTGCCAAGAGTAAACTGTAGGCCTGTTTGGAGGTTCTTCAGCGTACTCGTTGCCAAATGTGCGCCAGACAGTTGTTGCAGAGTTCGTTTAATGAAACCAAAGCACACAGCGAGCACGATCTGCATCAGTGGAAGTAGATTTTTTATCTGTACACTACGCTGGCACTCCGTGTGACGGGATGGAGTACTGATACATTGAGTGAATCAAACTTCAGGCTGGTTGCTACAAAATGAGATACCTGTCGATTTTGTAAGTCAGCTCCATAAATTTCTGTATGATTCCAAAGTTTTGAAGCCCTTTTTCACTCAACTTGCATACACTTTATGAGAGTGTAGTTGCTTCAGTTGGTTTCCGGAACGACAAGTGTGTCAGTAGCAGTGCAACCTCTTGAAAGCTTTCTCCACTCCGCGGCGTCGGAACTGCGCCCTGGTCGCGGACAAAGTTACCGAGATGGCGGGACTGCATGGTACTCGGGCGGGCTTTCTGCCGGCGTTACAACTGGTAAATAGCAGCGCGGGAAGTTTTAAATTAAGACGAACTGTTCCCGCGGTTCGGCTGGAATTATGGCCCCAGAGCGCCGGCCGCCACCCTCCCAGGAAATTACCCAAAATGTTAAAACGTCGCCGGCATTACCTTGGTGACCCCCGCTACGCTGTCTGCTGTGTTCCTTGTTCACGTTGCTTAGTGTTCGCCTCTGAGACCCAAAACAATAGGACAAGACAGTATCAACTCCCTCGAAAACCGGAGGCTCGAAAAGTTTCTGGTACCAGAAGGGAAAATGAAGTACGCGGAACGAAGCAAGAACGAAGCGTAACCGACAAGACATGTTGACCAAGACATAAATACTCGGACAAACAAAGGGCCATAAAGCACAGATCCAGTTTACCTCCTCTGCTGTTGAACCCGTATAATAAATTCCCTTTACTTCACGTCTATGGTCACAAATTCTTTGTCATCAGACTACCGATTTCGGTCTACAGAGCTATGGGAAGTCGTTGCCATAGATATTCACAAAACGGCATTGTAGACACGAAAGGCAGCTGTACGGGATCCTCTCACACCGAGTCTACCGCAAAATTTCAAATGTGTTTTCACTAAAACGTAGAAACGACATTTTTTTTCGATGTTACACTACAAGTTTTCTTGTCTTCGTTCCTCATACAAAATTGGCAAAATGAAAATCAGGCCAATGCCCGGTTTTTCAGCTACTGGAATATAATTAATCAGGTTGAAATGGGTGTAATGAAAAGGCTTGTGCGGAGACTTACTTGTACAGTGGACAGCAACATGAGAACAAGAACTGTGCCACTCGGAAACTGACTACTGCTACCGGTCGAGAGGGTTTATGTGCTTCCCACACTCGGGGAGTGCTTTGATAGCTTCCACGGATGGTACTACATCTCCTAAAGGGCGTTTCACACAGTGGATACAGCGTCTCGACACTAAGATAAGCAGGCCTAGAGGGAGCGTCAGCGTTTTGTGTCCACGCAACAGTAGACTCGGCTGACGCTCGGGCGACAGCAGGTGTGTCGCCTCGCCGCCCCCGCACAGTGAATATTTCACGGGCCATTGACAGGCTGGCTGCGCCGCCCTACGACCGCGCTTGCTCATTCACTCGTCAGCCTGCAGCCTCCTTGAGCCGCGTCGTCTCCGCAAACTGGAGCCGAAGTTATTGATGGGGGCGCCTGTAATTGAGATCCCATTTTGTTGTCCCCCCCCCCTCCACCACCATCACTGCCGTCCTGTCCGCCCCACTTCATCGTCTCCTCGCCCGACCCCTCTCCTCGTTCACCAGCGATGTGTTGTGGCGGCTGCTGCGTGGAGATTTCCGCGCCCGAAAGCCTGCCTCGCGTCTTTACGTTCCGAAATTGCTGTACCACCCCCGACCATCAGTTGTTGTCTTCTCAAGAACACTGATATCCAAGTCATACAATGCAGTGAGAAGGTAATGGAAGAAGTTTTTGTGCACAAAAGGTAATAAAAAGGGACCGAAAATTAACAATACTGAAAAACCAGTCTTAGATTTCGATCTATCAATTATTCGTTATTAACGCCTTTATCGAATCCCTATTAATGTGAACCACAGATACCACACTTCTGCTACAAGGTGTTGATTTATCAGATGACAGCATGCACAGCGCAATGGACGGCGGGCAGCAAGAGCTCCATTGCCTGGCGAATAGATAGTATTTTATGTTAATCTGGAATACAATTTCGTCTAGGAAATGTGTAAGAAAGGGAACCATTTTTGTCATGGCAGGGACAGTCGATGAGAAACAGAGTTCCTGCAAGTAAAACATGGCACGTGATGTGCTTCCTTCGTATTAGTTGATAGTTGCGCGATAAACGGAGAGATGGCGGATTCTCAGTAACCGCAGGTTTGTCAGGGTGTGTGCAGGTGAAAACTGGTAAGCGTCATAAACATGACTGCCTATAATACTAAAGCGTTTAGTCCTCGTGCCAGAACTATGCTCTTGTGGGACAATTGGTACAAATCCGAGGATTATCTTGGTAACTGATATTTGCCAGTAAGGTACATCATCATTAAATCAAGTAATTAGCGTTAACTTAGTCACTTACTGTAGGTTACGTGAATTTGCGTGACAGAGTGACAGCAGAAGTGTTAAGGGCATCCTTAACATTTTTTACTTACTATAGTAAAGCGTCAACAAAGTAAATACCATACTGTCCTGAATTAAAGATTAATTTTTGAGGTTTTTATGCTTTACTATTGCAATAACTGGAAACAGCTTTTAGTATTATAAATTTAAACAATACAGATCTTTTAAACTCGTTATTCGTGAAGTTCCACAGTAACAAAAAAATGGCTCTGAGCACTATGGGACTTAACATCTCAGGTCATCAGTCCCCTAGAACTTAGAACTACTTAAACCTAACTAACCTAAGGACATCACACACATCCATGCCCGAGGCAGGATTCGAACCTGCGACCCTAGCGGTCGCGCGGTTCCAGACTGTAGCGCCTTTAACCGCGTGGCCACACCGGCCGGCTCCACAGTAACATTTCGTTATCTCGCCCAGCTAGTAACAGTGGTAATACTAAACCACATTAAGCGTACTCAGTCTACAGGTAAGCAATGTTAAGCACCCATTCAGATATTTTCAAGAATAAAATTTTTACCAACTATTTGAAAACAATGACTTACACGAATGAAAAATTCACGAAGGATACACTTAAAGTAACGTATTTATAAGATTGGACTAAATCTATGCTGCTCAGTTTCTTAAAGCAACTAACTTGTCACTTACAATTCTTTACAGCCGAGGTTTTCAATTTATGAGTAACAAAATCTCAGGATAGAACCTGAAACACGAAGGACTCATATATCGTTTTCTTCAACTCTCTAGATACAGGAACAGATCTATTCACTCCATAGCTTCGTCGCCAGTAATAATAGTTTGAAAGTACAGTTGACATTGGCAACTATCTTCAACTGTTACATATTGAGTTTGGCTAATCACTGTTGAAGAAGACGGTACGATGTAGTCATAGCAACACTCATCCAAGGTGGCTATAATTTCGCACCTTACAAGCACTCATCTAAATACTTCGCCGTGATTTCCAACTGGAATTAGTTACCATTTGATAGGTTGTGCGTCGTATGTATGAATATTTAAAGAAAACCGACATTGTCACGCACACCTTGTAAATAGTTGTCCACGCTTATTGCATGAAAGGTGACAGAGTGTCTTTATTATCAAAACGGCGTAATGAATGATTGCCTCTACTATAAGAGGTTGGAACACCAGTGGAAATGAAACGGCAAGAGTAACTCAAGCTCTGGGTGGAAAATCCCACACAGATATGTTGGTCCTGCTTGGCACAGGAAGTAGCCAAGATGGACGGTCGGGGAATCTGAGCACTGCAGCACAATACAGCAGCGGCCGGTCGGTGTTGTAGCAGGCCGAAAGGATTACCGGATTATACAGGGTGATTCAAAAACAATAACACAACTTTAGGAAT
The DNA here is from genome assembly GCF_023898315.1 of Schistocerca nitens. Classification (NCBI taxonomy): domain Eukaryota; kingdom Metazoa; phylum Arthropoda; class Insecta; order Orthoptera; family Acrididae; genus Schistocerca; species Schistocerca nitens. The sequence continues at coordinate 54,271,052 of NC_064620.1, forward strand.
TTAAAACTCTGCAACGACAAAAGGCAGGGCTAAGCACTATCTGGCGGCGAATTAAGGGAGCTATAAAGTTTCATTTAGTTGTACATTTGTTCGCTTGAGGCGCTGTTGACTAGGCCTCAGCGTCAGTTGATGCTAAGATGGCGACCGCTCAACAGAAAGCTTTTTGTGTTATTGAGTACGCAGAAGTGAATCGACGACAGTTGTTCAGCGTGCATTTCGAACGAAGTATGGTGTTAAACCTCCTGATAGGTGGTGTATTAGACGTTGGTATAAACAGTTTACAGAGAATGGGTGTTTGTGCAAAGGGAAAAGTTCTGGACAGCCGAGAACGAGTGATGAAAATGTAGCACGCATCCAGCAAGCATTTGTTCGCAGCCCAGAAAAATCGACTCGCAGAGCTAGCAGAGAGCTGCAAAATCCACAATCAACTGTATGGAGAGTCCTACGAAAAAGGTTAGTTTTGAAACCTTATCGTCTGAAATTGGTTCAAGCACTGTCTGCAGCTGATAAGATTAAAAGAATCGATTTCTGTGATTTTATCCTTGCTCAAATGGAAACAGATGAATCTTTCGTTTCAAAGATTGTGTTTAGTGATGAAGCAATTTTCCACACTAACGGGAAAGTCAGCCGTCACAATGTCTGTATATTGGCACTGAGAATCCGCGGGAAACAACTCAGTATGAACGGCACTCGCCTAAGGTGAACGTTTTCTGTGCCATTTCAGCCAATAAAGTTTTTGGTCCCTTTTTCTTCGAAGGTGCTACTGTAACTGGACTACAGTATCTGGAGATGTTAGAGAATTGGCTGTTCCCTCAGCTCGAACAAGAAGCACAACAATTCATATTTCAGCAGGATGGAGCGCCACCACATTGGCACTTATCTGTCCGCAACTACCTGAACGTCAACTACCCGAGGCGATGGATCGGCCGCCAGGCAGCCCGTGACAGAGCACTTCATCACTGGCCTCCAAGAAGCCCTGATCTTACCCCCTGCGATTTTTTCTTATGGGGGTATGTTAAGGATATGGTGTTTCGGCCACCTCTCCCAGCCACCATTGATGATTTGAAACGAGAAATAACAGCAGCTATCCAAACTGTTACGCCTGATATGCTACAGAGAGTGTGGAACGAGTTGGAGTATCGGGTTGATATTGCTCGTGTGTCTGGAGGGGGCCATATTGAACATCTCTGAACTTGTTTGTGAGTGAAAAAAAAAAAAACATTTTAAATACTCTTTGTAATGATGTAAAACAGAAGGTTATATTATGTTTCTTTCATTAAATACACATTTTTAAATTTGTGGTATTCTTTTTGAATCACTCTGTACTTCGGAAACTCTAAAAGTCTTGGCCGCAGCAGAGAGGAATGAGGAAGCGTTACCTCGGAAATCACACAGGCTACATTATTTCCGAGGATTTTTACTGTGAGAAGCGTACCACTGTATGGATTCCTAATTAATGGGGATAGGTATTTACTCGCGAACTTCCCGAGCTGCACAACAAAAGACTAAAATATGGTTGGTCTTCGTTCGGAAGAATCTGTAGAGAGGGAGAATATTCCGTGGTTTCGCGAATATGATTCGCCTTCTGCAGCTACGAAGGAGGGGAGCCGAGCTTTGCTAGGAAGACCGGTGGCGAGAAGGGGGTCTTACGTTTTGAGTGCCCGTGTTTGACGGTCGCCCAGTATCAGCTTTGGTTGGTACAGACGTACTTCTGTCTTTGCTCTCAGGAGATTTTGTAGTTAGAACGGTTAGGCACTGTACCGTTGCAAACTTACACGATTCTGGACTTCGCCTCCAGGTAGGGAGTTGTCGTTGAGTATGCAGTGTTCAGTGATTGAGAGCACTTTTTCTGCCTATATTCACATTGAGACGTTATCTGAACTCCGTCCTTGTGGCTGGGAGTTCGCGTTTCTCGTCTGTAGAACACAGAGAGATGAACACAGTATTAGATTATACTAGCCAGAGGATCGTATTCTGCTGTCCTAGGGTTTGAATGTAGTTTTTTTTAATATTTTTTGGCTGGAGTTCTTCTGTCGTCGCAGACGTGTACCAGAACCATCACTCCGACGCACCGGACGCAGTATATATGGTGATATTTCTAATTGCTTCAGCTTATTAGCGGCTGTAAAGCAAAATAGCTGTGATCACGTAAATTTTATTTCCATTGAGGTTGCACACCACGGTAGATCATCTTTGAAAGTAGTTTTTTCTAGTGTTTGGTACGTAGGTGATGTCAGCCATCTTGCGCTATTTATATTAGATCGTGTAGCCATGAAAAGGGGCATATTTGGGCAACTGATCAGTCACATTAATTAGGAAATCCATTTGTATCTCTTTATGTCCATTGGACATTGATATGTAAACATTTGTAATATATAATGGGGATTTAATCCACCATGAATGTATAAGCAGAAACAGCATTTACCATTTGTAGTTACTACTTCATTTATGTTGATGCTGTAATTTATACGTTAAAGAGCAATAAGGAGAAGATAATATCACCATTAAGATATCCTAAGACCTGATTTAAGGGGTATTCAGGCAGGGTCAAATCTTCATTTTCATGTTTAGTATTCTCCGTTGCGCACTTTCATTTTACACTCGCCTAGAGTAGCTCTTAGAAGTTCTGCCGTCTGATGGTTAGTTGATGTGCCTGTTCTTTTAGTAATTAGTGAACTTTATAATATTTGTACTTTACCGTGGCTTTACGTAAGTATTTAACAACACAGTCCGTTTCAATACAAGATGTTACATTGGATCCATTGCCTTATTGTCTATCAGTGGTATATTACATTTTCGTAAGTTTTCTAAAGGCTAATAAGCTAGCACTTCTGTTGGGTTATTCTAAAAGAAGCAACCGTTATTGTCATTAACCGCCGGCCGCGGTGGTCTAGCGGTTCTGGCGCTGCAGTCCGGAGCCGCGGGACTGCTACGGTCGCAGGTTCGAATCCTGCCTCGGGCATGGGTGTTTGTGATGTCCTTAGGTTAGTTAGGTTTAAGTAGTTCTAAGTTCTAGGGGACTTTGACCTAAGATGTTGAGTCCCATAGTGCTCAGAGCCATTTTTTGTCATTAACCCTTCAATAACTTGAACTTGTTTTGAAATAAAAGCTGGTACAACAAAAATCGGTTCCAGAAAAGTATGTCCGAGAGTAACTAGAGAAAGAATTCCAAATAACATAGCTCTAGATGATGGATACAACTATTGGTAAATGTAAAAAATAAATTTATAGTGAACTATACTTCCATATATTAAGCATCTGAAGCAAGCACAATTTTTTACGCGTACATTGTCATTATAAATAATTTTAAAGGTCAAAGATAATTTTTATGAAGAAAAACTAAACTTCATGGATGTTCTACACTATCGATTTATTTAGTGTGAACGTATTCATTTGTGGTTCATGCTCTCTTTGTGTCCGTGCTTCCTTCCTAAAACATAATTACTGAAATTGGTTCTGCCTTGAACAAACACAATTCTTCTTCTTTAACGCTCAGACAAGTAGCGGAGAGGTTTCCCCATTATCAGTGCTTTCATTTATTCTCTGTCAAACAATGTATAAATATATGTCATCAGGGGGTTGATGTATTCCCTGTCGAATTAGGTATAAATATAAGGGATATTAGACCCAAAATAATTTCATTTTAAGCCTAACATTTTAGTTAATAAACGCATCATAACACTGGAAGACTCTTATTAACTGCAGATGGCAAAGTGGAGCGAAATAGCAGCTGTGCAAATGCCAGACAGCCACATAAACAGCAACACGTAATCTTAAGATGTATATTTTTCTGCCAATAATTTTATCGATATAAATACCATAATCTCAACACTTACGAACTAATATGCAAACTCTTTTGTAATTTGACAGATGATAAACCAACTCATGGGCGATGGAGAAACTTCTCCAAAACATTTTCGAGTGTTAAGGAAGAAGACAGAACTAACATCCTTAACTATACATTAGCTTGCAGAATGTCCACATTGTGCTTTTCTTCCATTTTTATTTCTTTTTTATTTTTTTTATTTATTTATTTATTTTTTGTTCTATCAAGTAGCGATGGAAGTATCAATTAATAAGATAAATTTTTTCCTCTACATTATTTGTCTTCATTTGAATCTTGGCTTGGTGTGACATAGTTCTCTTTCATTTCAAGGCTTAACCGCTAAAGACGAAAAACATTATTTTACCCCATGACACTGAAACCTTCCCGTCTCCTCTATATCTCTTTTGTTACGCAAGCTTCCCTTCTACAATAACCTATGAAACCTTCCCTTAGGATTTCTATATCTTGCTTAATAATAACAAATGAAATCTTCCCTTTGAAATTAATTCTCTTTCTCAATAATAATAAGTGCAATCTTCGAGTACAAATTTAAATGCTGATTATTAAAATTGATTTGCTGATTATTTCGACGAAACATACAATGTGGCGTCATCTTGGCCCCCAGTCGTTACCTGCAATAACCCAAAAGTGTTCCTAACCTTTTTTACTGTTACTGGATCGCCATCTGACTGCTTCATCGAACTGCGACATGAATATACTTACTCTGTTTTAGTATACTCTAGTAGCTGCTGGGGGGGCTGTCATAATAAGTGGCTGTATTTATTACCAAAGCTGACGTTATTCTTTAATAGCAAAGCTATTATTTTTTAATTAATTTGAGTGAAGTTACGTAATTCATAGTGAAACTTTTTCTTGACAATAATAAAATTTTGCAAAGTTTTACGTTAATGGTTTTTGGGATGGATTACACTCAGTAATGGAATATTGCTGGCAAAAATTAATTACATTCTGAAAACAATTCTTCAAATACTTACTGTTGGTAATGAAATGATTCTACAAACTTTCAAATGGGACTTAATTTTTACAATAATCTTACAACTAGCATTGCGGGAACATGACTTCAATAGTTTTGAGTTTCTAAAAAAAAAATTCAATAATATTAGTTCCTCTTATGATAATAGTTAGCTGATGTCTCTGTACATCCGTTTATAATCTCTTGTAAATCATAGCTGGTGGCTGGCAGGCACACTGCTCCTCTCAACCTCTCGCTTCAGACCTGCTACCAACTCGCGCTTCACATCTCGCTTACTACTGACTTCCTACGAAGGCTAAAGTGCGGTCTCTCCCACCAACAATGCTTTCTGGTGCAGACAATCCCTGCTACCATTACAAAATGTATCAATGAGCGGTCTTTTCCGCTCTTTTCTTAAAATGTATCCATACGCGGTCTCTCCCTCCCTTTTTAAAATTATATCAATGTGCGGTCTCTCTCGCCAACAACACTTTGGTGCAGACATTCCCTGCCACCACAATTATTTCCAAAATGACAAATATTAATTATTCCTACTTAATCCTATTAATAAAATATAAACATCTTTCATAAATTGTGGTTTGACAATAGAGAATAGAAATATACACGTCTCAGAACACCATTTTAGACAAAGAAAAGCGCACAATCTGGGTCATTCACAACATTTTTTTTCTTTGGAAATTTTATTTAATTTCTGTTGCCTTAGAAGGGTATACTCCGACTAAAATTATTTTGTCGTTGACTTTGGAGTGAATCGATGATAGGGACCAACCGCCACCGAACTGTAGTTCTTCTCCAAGTGCCATGTGCTTCGCCGATTTGTCTGTATTACACAACAGGTAGGTGGAGCGGCTCGTGCAGCGTGCCTGGGTCGATGCCGGCAACAATGCCCACCGCCTCTGCAGACTCTCCGTCACAGAATAATCTTGGTGAAACATGACTAAGGGGAAAAACACCCGCTAGCCAATGCTTCACTAATTAGCTATCACTTATCTGACATAGGCTGCAGGTTGACAATGGGGCTCGCTTATGTTGCAGGCAGAGGTGGCGTCGTTGGCGCTGGCCGACGTCGTGCACGCCGTCGTCAACGGAGCTGACGGCTGCGTCTTCAGCTTCGGACACGCACGGCTTGGTAAGGGCTCTGCAGCCGTCCCTCTGTACACGTGTGTGTGTGTGTGTGTGTGTGTGTGTGTGTGTGTGTGTGTGTGCGTGTGAAGCAATGAGTCCTAAAATTAGTGCTTTTTCACAAGGAACTTAAGCTACATTTACAGGGGGCAGTAAAAATTGCATTTTGGCGACCACATACCCTGACAATGTTGTCACGAAACACTGTGGCCAGACGAACTGCAGCCACCTTTACTGCAACATTACCGCCCACTGTTTCCACGCAAGTGTTTGCGGCAGTGTATATCCCGGCCAGGCATGTTTACATGGGGCCACGCTGTTTCCAACGACTGGATGACCGCGAGCTAGTGGAAGTGTGTGCGAGTCTGCTGTTTTCACATTAGACAAGGCATAAAGATGACAAGAATAAAAGAAACTGGGTTTCATGGATGCATTTTCTTTTAAGTAAGCGGATAGTTTCAGAAAAATTTTACGTGAATGTCGACGCACGATTTTGAATATCTGGTAGAAGCAGTCGGTTCGAGAATTTCTAAGACTGATACCAGTATGAGGGAGCATATATCAGTTACAACGGGACTGGCGATCACTCTTCGGTATTAGGCTGCTGTGGTTCGTACAGAAGTTTAAGGGCGGTAGGACGTCACGCGGGCTGACTTGGAGCAGGAGAGGCACCACAGGTCATTTTAATGTCCACTGGCTATACTTTTACAAATTAATTCATAAAATTTTGTCAGCATTACCAGGAAGGATTCAGGATTCACACTCACAGCATTGGAAGTTCGGAAACACAGCAAAATTAATTTTTTTTTTACGTGTGGAATATCATCAGTTTTTCATTTACTATTGGCTGCATGTGTTGCTATAATACACGTTTCTTCATATGTAACAGAGGTTCTTCGATTAATTTTGCACAACGTACAAACCATACTTACAGGTGTACGAAACTCTAGTATTTTCCAAATCTATTACAAACTGTGTTAAAAATTGAGCTAATTAACTATAAAATTGGAAATTTTGCTAAACATGAAGTTTAAAATGTAACACCTCATTCATTTTTACATAAATAAAAAAATTCTAGAGTTTCATACACCTGTATGTATGGTTCGTATGCTATCCAAAGTTCATCGAAGAATCTCTCTTACTTATGAAGAAAAATGTATTACGACAACGAATGCAGCCAACAGTAAGAGAAAAAAGATAAAATTTCACATGTGAAAAAATTATTTTGTTATATTTTTTAACTTCCACTGCTATCAGGGTGACTCCTGAATCCTTCCTGGTCATGCTGACAGAGTTTTATGAATTTATTTGCAAAAGTATAGACAGTGGAAATTACACCACTGGCCATTAAAATTGCTACACCAAGAAAAAATGCAAATGATAAACTGGTGTTCATTGGATAAATATATTATACTACGTAGAACTGACATGTGATTACATTTTCACTCAATTTAAGTGCATAGATCCTGAGAAATGAGTACCCAGAACAACCACCTCTGGCCGTAATAACGGCCTTGATACGCCTGGGCATTGAGTCAAACAGACCTTGAATGCCCTGTACAGGTACAGCTGCCGATGCAGCTTCAACACGATATCACAGTTCATCAAGAGTAGTGATTGGCGTATTGAGACGAGCCATTTGCTTGCCCACCACTGACCAGACGTTTTCAATTGGTGAGAGATCTGGAGAATGTGCTGGCCAGGGCAGCAGTCTAACATTTTCTGTATCCAGAAAGTCCCGTACAGGACCTTCAACAAGCGGTCGTGTATTATCCTGCGGAAATGTGGGGTTTCGCAGGGATCGAATGAAGGGTAGAGCCGCATCTGAAATGTAACGTCCACTGTTCAAAGTGCCGTCAATGCGAACAAGAGGTGACTGAGACGTGTAACCAATAGCACCACATACCATCACGCTGGGTGATACTCGAGTATAGCGATTACAAATACACGCTTCCAATGTGCGTTCACAGCAATATCGCCAAACACGGATGCGACCATCATGATGCTGTAAACAGAACCTGGATTCATCCGAAAAAATGACATTTTGCCATTCGTGCATCCAGGTTCGTCATTGAGTATTCCATCGCATGCGTTCCTGTCTGTGATGCTGCGTCAAGGGTAACCACAGCCATGGTCGCCGAGCTGATAGTCCATGTTGCTGCAAACGTCGTCGAACTTTTCGTGCAGATGATTGTTGTCTTGCAAACGTCCCCATCTGTTGACTCAGGTATCGAGACGTGGCTGCACGATCCGTTACAGCCATGCGGATAAGATGCCTGTCATCTCGACTGCTAGTGATACAAGGCAGATGGGATCCAGCACGGCGTTCCGTATTACCCTCCTGAACCCACCGATTCCATATTCTGCTAACATGCACTGGATCTCGACCAACGCGAACAGCAATGTCGCGATATGATAAACCACAATCGCGATAGGCTACAATCTGACCTTTATCAAAGTCGGAAACGTGATGGTATGCATTTCTCCCCCGTACACGAGGCATCACAACAACGTTTCACCAGGCAACGCCGGTCAACTGTTGTTTGAGTATGGGAAATCGGTTGGAAACTTTCCTTATGTCAGCACATTGTAGGTGTCGCCACCGGCCTCAACCTTGTGTGAATGCTCTGAAAAACTAATCATTTGCGTATCACAGCATCTTCTTCCTGTCGGTTAGATTTCGCATCTGTAGCACGTCATCTTCATGGTGTAGCAATCTTAATGGCCAGTAGTGTAAAATGCCCTGTGGTGCCACTCCTGCTCCAAGTCGGTTTGTTTGACGACTTAACCCCTTAATGCACTTCTTTACAGTGCTGTACTCATCCAGAAGCCTCTTTGTACCAAAGGTAGGCGTTGCTTTTGTGAAAAGACTGAAGGGTTTAGTTAAGGTAAATACTTGAAGTAAGTCCGAAATAAGAATACAATTTTTATTTGTATTTCATTTTTGTTCACCAGCACTCACCTCTTTTCACACTATCGGTTCGTGCTTGAGGCAATCTCAGTATGAAACTCATGATGTCAAACGCAAACTACGTTGATGGAGAGTCACCTGTGCTTCCTTTCATCCTAGGCTACATATTTTCTTCGCATTCGCTTTAAGTTGGAGGACTTTGTAGTTTTTGTTTGCTTCAGCACTCTTCATTCCGAAATCATCGACAAGTGTTAGTCAACCGTTCTTTTCAGATTCCGATCCTTGTATAAATTACTTTCGACGTCCCATGGCTCGAGTCGTATATGAATCACATTTAGAAAATTCTTAATTCTCTATTTTGCACTTCTCCATTGCCGTACAAAAAATTCACAACAGTAAACAACTAACAAAACAGGTAGTCACGTATGCGACGAACATTCGAACAACAACGAAGTTATATTGTTTTGGCTCAGAGACGCAACTGCAGCGCTGTCAGTGAGAGAGGTAGGAAACCAAGGTGAGTGTGCGAGCGAAGCATTTGCAGACAAGCAGAGAGATAGGTATTGCCCTGAAATATGAAATATTCCCCACCCTTGGTGGCCAACACCGGCAACCCCTTTCGCAATACTTCCGCAACCACCTGCAGCATCAGCAATATTAGCCGACCTTACTGCAATATTGCCGCATATTGCTGGCATTTAGTATGAATTGTAAATGTTAAGTGAGATTCGCCCACAGCCGTGTAACCTGTTATTTTATTTTATTTTGAAGGCTACCAGTTTCAGCATCTCATTATACCATCTTTAGACCTCATATGCACCTCTCCAAATGAACGAAAATCTGATATACATCCATACTGCCATCAAACCTTCTAATGAAGCACTAGTGTAACGACAGAATTCACAACATCTAGTGATTTATGGCTGCATATCAGATTTTCGTTCATTTGGAGAGGTGCATATGGCTTTATAGCTACCTTTTGGACATTTCTCACATCTTTGTTATCATAACGTATCTCCATTGTACCTAAATCTAAACATCCTAGCTTTATCTAATCACTTTCTTAGTCTACCTTGCTTCCGTACTTTTAGGACACAAAAACAGAAAATCATGAATTTCAACCAAAATATTACTTACTGTTTCCATTAAATTACAATGGAAAGGGAATACAAATATAAATTTTGAAGTTTCTAGCTCCTTCCTCTTGCGCCGACGATTTTTACATCAAATGTCCAAATTTCGAAAACTGTTAAAGTTACTAAACTGAACCTTAACACATCATTATTTTAACATCACTCCTGACATGCTATTAACATTTCAGATCATTTACTTTACTTTTAAGGTATTGTGCAACATTTGTGACGTCACAGCTAGTTAGAGAGGACTAGGCTGGCACACAAGAGAAAGCATATGAATTCTGTATGACGTGAGTAGGCTGCTTCCCTACAGCAGGTCATAACATTTGAACTTTGAACTGTTCTACGATTGCAGTAAAAATAGAAATGGCTACAGGACTGTAGTTTTACGGGTCAGTTGTGCTTCCCTTTTTGTGTGTGGCCTGTGGTCTTTTCTAATCACAAGGAACCCTCTACCAATCAAGCAGCGCGCAGCAAGTGATGGTAAACAGAAGAGCTTATTCACTGACGAAATTTGTGCCAAACTTGATAGAGACCCCACTGGTCCTAGGGCCTTATTGTGCTGTAACCGTTTTTCGGCACCGAAAATACTTAGCACAACGTCCCTCATTAGAGCAATGGTCCGGCTCTTGAATAGTGGGAACATCTCTAGCTTTTCCTTTGTGAAATAATATTTTCTATTCTAGTTACCATATTTTCGGCTTTTGTTGTTTTCTGTTTGGATTCCCGTCTCGACAGCAATTATTTGCACAGTGATTACTGAGTCCTTGATAAAATTATCGTCTTAACAAAATACACTCCTGGAAATGGAAAAAAGAACACAATGACACCGGTGTGTCAGACCCACCATACTTGCTCCGGACACTGCGAGAGGGCTGTACAAGCAATGATCACACGCACGGCACAGCGGACACACCAGGAACCGCGGTGTTGGCCGTCGAATGGCGCTAGCTGCGCAGCATTTGTGCACCGCCGCCGTCAGTGTCAGCCAGTTTGCCGTGGCATACGGAGCTCCATCGCAGTCTTTAACACTGGTAGCATGCCGCGACAGCGTGGACGTGAACCGTATGTGCAGTTGACAGACTTTGAGCGAGGGCGTATAGTGGGCATGCGGGAGGCCGGGTGGACGTACCGCCGAATTGCTCAACACGTGGGGCGTGAGGTCTCCACAGTACATCGATGTTGTCGCCAGTGGTCGGCGGAAGGTGCACGTGCCCGTCGACCTGGGACCGGACCGCAGCAACGCACGGATGCACGCCAAGACCGTAGGATCCTACGCAGTGCCGTAGGGGACCGCACCGCCACTTCCCAGCAAATTAGGAACACTGTTGCTCCTGGGGTATCGGCGAGGACCATTCGCAACCGTCTCCATGAAGCTGGGCTACGGTCCCGCACACCGTTAGGCCGTCTTCCGCTCACGCCCCAACATCGTGCAGCCCGCCTCCAGTGGTGTCGCGACAGGCGTGAATGGAGGGACGAATGGAGACGTGTCGTCTTCAACGATGAGATTCGCTTCTGCCTTGGTGCCAATGATGGTCGTATGCGTGTTTGGCGCCATGCAGGTGAGCGCCACAATCAGGACTGCATACGACCGAGGCACACAGGGCCAACACCCGGCATCATGGTGTGGGGAGCGATCTCCTACACTGGCCGTACACCACTGGTGATCGTCGAGGGGACACTGAATAGTGCACGGTACATCCAAACCGTCATCGAACCCATCGGTCTACCATTCCTAGACCGGCAAGGGAACTTGCTGTTCCAACAGGACAATGCACGTCCGCATGTATCCCGTGCCACCCAACGTGCTCTAGAAGGTGTAAGTCAACTACCCTGGCCAGCAAGATCTCCGGATCTGTCCCCCATTGAGCATGTTTGGGACTGGATGAAGCGTCGTCTCACGCGGTCTGCACGTCCAGCACGAACGCTGGTCCAACTGAGGCGCCAGGTGGAAATGGCATGGCAAGCCGTTCCACAGGACTACATCCAGCATCTCTACGATCGTCTCCATGGGAGAATAGAAGCCTGCATTGCTGCGAAAGGTGGATATACACTGTACTAGTGCCGACATTGTGCATGCTCTGTTGCCTGTGTCTATGTGCCTGTGATTCTGTTAGTGTGATCATGTGATGTATCTGACCCCAGGAATGTGTCAATAAAGTTTCCCCTTCCTGGGACAATGAATTCACGGTGTTCTTATTTCAATTTCCAGGAGTGTATCTTGGGGTTTAGGACAAGTAATGTGATAATATTTTACTATGTCTTCACTATTGCCTATCTAGTAGCCGAGTGCTTTTCTGTGTATTTCTGTCTTTTTTGTCGACTTATCCGTAGGCGCTATTTCTTAAGTAACATACTGGTATAGTTAGTGTTGCAAAGATGATTTACTCGATATATTAATACTGCGCAAGTTATATGCATTTCTAGAGCTTGGTAGACTATTCAGTTGCAATTCAGCCAAGTTCCTCCGCACGTTCGCTGCTTTAATCGAATCATGGCTTTTCTAGAGCTTGGTAGACTATTCAGTTTCAATTCAGCCAAGTTCCTCCGCACGTTCGCTGCTTGAATCAAATCATCCGAGCTTTTGTCTGAGAAATTAAATAAACTTCTTCTTGTGCACTCTACTGAATATGCATATTTCCTCTGTGTTTCGTGCTTTACCTAAACGAACAACAGCTATCCATAGTTTATGCATATTAACAGAAGTCAGTGTTGATTGTTATCGGCGTACAATGGTGTATACACACTAATAACAATATTACTGCAGCTAAAGGAGAAAAATGACGTTCGTTAACAAATGTTAAAATTACAAAAATTTAGGGTAAAATTTTTTGTATGTTGCAACTATGGTGTGAATGTCCAATTCGTAATTTTAGGTAGCTGAAATCGCTTCTACTTGCGTACCTTCAATCGTTTCAGTTGTTCTCAGCCCTAACATTTACGAATCGGAGTTGTACTCACTTGTGGCTTTGTACTGCACGTTTTCTCCGGCTCAAGCTTGATCCAGCATGTCTTTCTAGGAACATCTAAAGCCAAAAAAATACATCTTCTCTTACTCACAGGGTCTAAATAATGCGATAATTTGGAAATAATTAACGCATGAAAAACTGTGTATAGAAGATTGTAAACTCTGACGCACGTTGCCCTCATCAGAGCCGTAGAGTAGAGGGTGCATATGTACGCCATAGTACTCAGCGGACATTCGATCTTTAATGGCCTTGTTTTCGGGACTTCCTAAAATGATGTGGTTTGCATTTTCTTCGCAATCAGTCACAGTCGATGCAGATGTCCTTTAAAGGCCGGCCAGTGTGGCCGTGCGGTTCTAGGCGCTTCAGTCCGGAACCGCGTGACCGCTACGGTCGTAGGTTCGAATCCTGCCTCAGGCATGGACGTGTGTGATGTCCTTAGGTTAGTTAGGTTTAAGTAGTTCTAAGTCCTAAGGGACTGATGACCACAGATGTTAAGTCCCATAGTGCTCAGAGCCATTTGAACCATTTTTTGTCCTTTAAATCTCTCCTGTTTAAATTCATGTGTGATACAGTTGTATAAAATTATCTTTATACCAACTGATTAGTACACCAACTAATAGTCGGCAATTTTCAATAATATTTCCCTTTGTTGTCAGCCGGTCTCTTCATTATTCGTTCTGCACCATAAGAATTGCCATTTAAATCGTTGCAGGTAACCAGCGTGTCGTGTCTATAGGTGATGTGATGAGCTTGAACGTACACTTTGTGTAGCCGTTTTGTCAGCCCGCCCGCTGCCTTGGATGGCACTGTGAACTGAAATTGTAAAATTTTCTGCTTATTGTCCTTGATGCCCATTATATCAACTTTTGTCCCCGCCTCTGTGAATATTCACTATTAGAAACGGGACTGTTTCCATGCTTCACCACTGCATCTAATTGCCTGTAGCAGTTGCACGTCCGATGGCTGCCAAGTTTGTGTCGCGCTTGGGAAGGGGTTGGCTAGAATGGTAGAAGGGGTTGTCGATAGCCCCCATGGGTTCACTTCGGGTTCCCACTGATTGATCTGTTACTCCACGTGCCCCTCCATCACCCCGCAAGCACCATCGCTACAACCGCTGCCCCCTGCCCACTCCACTAATTAACGACAATTTTACAAACAGCCGTTGGCAACTTTTGTGGCCGTCAAAGTTCCGGGTGATAGGTGAGGGCTTGCTGATAATTTGCAACTAAACGAGGCCGTTCGATTGCAGGTGAGTTTATGTGTCTCCCGGGCAGATAAGGTTGATTTAGTGGTCGGGAAGCCGCTGCAAGATTAGAGGTGCGTTTTAGAGCACGCACGTGTCGCGTGGGGGCGGCCACTGCGGTGTTGAGTTGGATTACTGCCGCGTGGGAGGGAGGGGGCGGGAGCCGCCGGCCGTTCCGAGCACTGAGGGGAGGAAGGAGTTTATGGTTATGGCTCGTTAGGCAATTCGCAACACGCTTAATCAGAGTTTTTTTTTTCGGGGTGAGTGGGAGGGGGGTGGCTACGAATGGGATATTTTGTCTGCTACACCGAGTTATTTCCCGAATTTTACATAAACATTACATAGTGTTCTGTGATTATACGATAAGAAAGCAGCAGTAACCTTTCTTCTTTGTTATGAAGATCTCTATCAACGCTGGAATTTTTTCTCCCTTGAGAAAAATTCAGTGTAACGTTCGCAAATGCAAAAAAATCGCGACCAATATCAGTCATTCTTCAGCATCTGCGTGTAATTGGACATGGTAATCTGGTAGAGAATAAAACTATTACATCTACGATCTGCAAACGAGCGTGATGTGCATGGCTAAGATTACGATCCATTGCACCAGTTATTAGGGTTTCTTCCTGTTCTATTCACGCATGGAACGTGAGGAGAATGATTTTTGAGTACTTCTATTCGTGCACTAATTATACTAATCTTATCCTCACGATCCCTATGTGTGTGATACGGAGGGGGTTGTAGTATATTCGTTGAGTCATAATTTGAAGCCAGTTCTTGAAACTTTAATAGATTTTCTCGGGATAGTCTTCCAGTGCAATTCCTTCTGTATCTCTGTGACACTCTCCCACGTATCAGACAAACCTGTAACAAATCGTGTTGTGCTTCTCCGGATGAAATGATGGGCAATAAAACACAACATCCAGCCTCGAGCAGAGAAAATCCCCGACACAGCAGGTAATCGAACCGTGGCCCCTCGCATGACTTTCTGCCGCGCTGACTACTCAGCTACGAAGGACGACTTAGCACAAAAAATACCAAATTTCAAATATTTTTATACCCAACGAACGAGTGGGGCTGTTATTTTCATGAAACTTTGGTGCAGGGTGTTCCATGAGGAATGGTCACTATTCAGGGATATGACACAAAACCATCATCTGAAGCAAAACAGCCTAGTATACATGATCTCTACTCATACCTTAAGAAAGACCTACAAGTACTTGTACAGTAGAGGAGATGTGTTTCATAGCAGCAAAGATCAACATGTGCTCATAGCCCTTCTGGTATGCACTTTAGAGCCTGTGTATATTAGACTTTCTTGGTTCGAATGATCGTTCCTGTCATATCCCTGAATATTGACGTTTCCTCCTGTGATATGCTATATACTGAAGTACTTCAAAGTACTCCATTTAATAAACTGATAATGAAAAGAGAGATAAATTTAATTGTCCGTTGATGTTTTGAATTCACTGTGCCATAACAAGTTCTATGAATTGCCTACCTCCCCAGGCAACCATCTACTCTCTTCCACAATAATAAAACATGTGATTTCTGTGTTAGCAATGAGAATAAACACTGACTACGAAGCTTTCTTCATCACTACTTGTATGCCGTTCCTTACAGATCATCTGGAGTCGATGGTGAGACGAAGTTGCAAGCAGTTTCAGGGTGCAAACCACTGTTTAATGCACGAAGCGGTGGATTGTCCACAATGCTGTGTTGTGAAACAACGTCAATTGTAACTTTATGCCTGTACGCTAATTTTCGTTTTACTATCACATGGAGTATCCAATTTCCTTTCAATAACACATTTCAAATCGGAATCTTTCGGGCACTTAGCCCTTCCAACAAATCTTTGTAGACCCTCTACGGAATAAATGTTTCACTATGTCCAAAATTAATTTCCCTCTGCAGATGAGTGTGCGCTGATTTAATAGTTCCTGGCGGATTCAAACTGCGAGCCAGACCGGAATTCGAACCTCAAACTTTTGATTGGGGTAAGTAAAGCCGCGAGGTCACATCGTGACTCATGTTTCACGTAGAAAGAATGAAAGTAAAACTAAACTCCGTAGGAATAGGCCATGGAGGCTCAAAGGTACCGTCCGGCCGCCGCGTCACTGGATGCGGAGATGGAGGGGAATGTGATAAGCACACTGCTCTCCCGCCAATATATTAGTTTAAGAGACCGGAGCTGCTACTTCTCAATCAAGTAGCTCCTCAATTTGCTTCACAAGAGCTGAGTGCAACCCGCTTGCCAACGGCGTTCGGCAGATAGGATAGTCAACCATCCAAGTGCTAGCCCAACCTGAAAGTGCTTAACTTCGGTGATCTTATGAAGGACCGGTGTTACCACTGCGGCAAGGTCGTTATCACTTACAAAGAATGCTTGGCAATATTGAGGGGTGCAAGGTGTTTGAAATGCTCAGACAAACAAATACTATCGAGAATGACGGGCCGGCCGGAGTGGCCGAGCGGTTCTAGGCGCTTCAGTCTGGAACCGCGTGACCGGTACGGTCGCAGGTTCGAATCCTGCCTCGGGCATCGATGTGTGTGATGTCCTTAGGTTAGTTAGGTTTAAGTAGTTGTAAGTTCTAGGGGACTGATGACCTCAGATGTTAAGTCCCATAGTGCTCAGAGCCATTTGAGAATGGCGGATGATACACACCGATCAGTCAGAACATGATGAACACAGACCTAATATCGATATAAACGTGTCCAGGCGACAGCAATGTCTACTTGGTGAGGAACAGCTGCTAGTCAGACACACGCACGGTGCATGTAGTATCAGAGACCGTGCTGTACATGTGTAGGCGCCATCTATCTGAGTTTGACCGAGGGCAGACAGTCGGCACGAGGATTTCGGAAACTGCATGCATGAGTCATCATCGGCTGTTTAGGTCCATCGTTATGAGTGTGCGGTGCACTGTTTGTTCAGACACCCTTGTACTCCGCGCAGGTCCGCAGCTCGTGGTCGTGCGGTTGCGTTCTCGCTTCCCGCGCCCGGGTTCCCGGGTTCGATTCATGGCAGGGCCAGGGATTTTCTCTGCCTCGTGATGACTGGGTGTTGTGTGATGTCCTTAGGTTGGTTAGGTTTAAGTAGTTCTAAGTTCTAGGGGACTGATGGCCGTAGGTTTTAAGTCCCATAGTGCTCAGAGCCGTTTTTTGAACCAACTCTGCGCAGCATTAAACTCTGATGCTAGTTCTGTCACAGTTCGCCACCAGTAATGTTTTACCAGTCTTCCCAGCCCAACGACTTGTCGGGTGTTCGAGGAGTGTGTTCAACACGTGGCGAAACGAAGGTGAAACCAAGTGCAGGCGTCAAGGGGTTAAGCGGCCACTTCTAATTATAGACATCCGACGTTGTAGCCTGGACAGACTTGTAAAATGGGACAAGTGGCGCACTGTGACGGAACTAACAACATAGTGTAATGCTGGGCAGAGTATAAGTGTTTCTGAACGCATAGTGCGTCGAACATTCATAACGATGAGCCTCTACAGCCGATGATCCATACACGTGCCAGGGCTAATACCACGACATCGGCAACTACGACTAAAATGGACAAGTGCCCATCGGCATCGTACGCCGGCTTAGTGACAGAGCGTTGCATGGTTTAATGGATATCAATACCTTCTTCATCAAGCCCATGGGACGATGGGAGCGCGCGAGACCGTCTTCTTCCAGGGTAACAGCCCGTTGACACCTGTACTCCAGGACGGAGACGAGATGGCGGCGGTTCCATTATCATCTGAGGAACATTCACTTGGGCATCCTTGGGCCAGTGGAGCTCGTGCAAGGTACCAAGACGGCCAAGAAGTATCGTACACTGGTTGCAGACCACGTTCACGCCTTCATGGTTCCATAATAGCAGTGGCATTTTTCATCAAGATAATGCGCAATGTCACAAGGTCAGGAGTGTGATAGACTGGTCTGAGCAACAGAGTGACGAGTTCCAATTGATGTACTGCCCCCCCCCCCCCCCCCCAGGTCGCCAGATCTGGACCTGATCGAGTACATCTGCGATGTGATTGAACATGGCATCAGAGCTCATTGACCCTCTCCCCGAAAATTATGGGAATTAGGTTACTTGCGTGTGCAGATGTTTAGTGCGCAACTCCCTTCAGCGACCTACCAAGGCCTCACTGTTTTCATGCCTCGACGCGCCGCAGCTGTAATCCGTACCAAAGTTGGGCAAAGCAGCTATTAGGTAGGCTGTCATAATGTTGTGGTTGATCGATGTACGCATATGCTCAACACTCAAGAGATAACAATAAGAATAGAAGAGCAGAGGATTTACAAGGCCGTTCATCACGGATACAGCATTCCCGTCTACCATTCAATCTACATGCCGTAAAAGCAATGGAGAAAGAAACAGAAAGGTTCATAAATGGCATTAAATTCCAGGGTGAAAGGATGATAACGACAAGATCTTCTGAAAACATTCCATAAAGGCAGAAGCCGGCCGCAGTGGCCGTGCGTTTCTAGGCGCTACAGTCTGGAACCGAGCGACCGCTACGGTCGCAGGTTCGAATCCTGCCTCGGGCATAGATGTGTGTGATGTCTTTAGGTTAGTTAGGTTTAATTAGTTCTAAGTTCTAGGCGACTGATGACCTCAGAAGTTAACTCGCACAGTGCTCAGAGCCATTTGAACCATTTGAGCCATAAAGGCAGAAGAATTTGAGAACTGTTCAGTAACATGATGCGTCTACTGAACACAGTATGTGAATTGAGACTTAACCAAAGAAAGCAAAGGAAGAAGAAGAAACAAATATAAAACTAATCATAAACTAATCAATATTAATATTAAAAAAGAGTCCCAGGTAAAACAATGGTCTTTATCGGTTGAAAAAAGATGCGTTTCAGCCGGGAAGGGCAATATCAGGTTAGTTGTAAGCACAACAGAAAATGTACATAATGAATAACCTGGCGTGGTGCTATCCTGAACTACTGTACTCAAAAATGAAAAGCAAAAATTTAAATATGTAGGACGACAAGGATATGAAATCACGTACAAAATGCTACTACCAAAAAGCAATAGTGAAACATGACTAAAAAACTCGATAATCTAACGTGAAGAGCACCGTAGAAAATGGTATAAAAGACACTGAGGATAAACCCACAGAAGAATACGTAAAAATTGTAACAGTCGATTTACCTCGTGCTATGTTGGTCATCAGCCATAGCAGCGTAGTCAGATCACGCTCATATACTCTACAACTCTAAACATAGCCCCGGAACAAAGTGTCGGGGGCTGATCCATGATCACACAGTGTATAGACAGTAATGATTGGAATCAGAAGCTACCCATAGCGTTAGTAAAGACTTCAGGCACTAGGCGGCGCCTAGCGCAGGTACACGGCCATCAATAAAAATAGTTATAATAGAGAGAAAGTAATACTCGTAAGCGAGCTACACACTCGTAAAAATAGGAAATAATTTGTTAAAAAATTATTACAGAATATTGTCCAAGGATGGAGGCACGGGGTTCAAATATACGAATGTATTACAACGAAACAGAATTGTTTTTAGGAACAGAAGGAAGAAATGCGGCAGAGATATGTAATACAATAAACAAAGTTGGGAAGGTGACGTACAATAAGAAGAGAAAGTGAAGAGAGTCACAAAATAAACCATCCAAACAGCTACTTTCGTAATTAAAATTATACAGGGTACGAGTTAGTAGCTACATAACCAGCAACATTTGTCAACAAAACTTTTATGTAGAATAACTGAAAGTAGAAGAGTGCCAGTCGCTGCCAAGAGTGTATTGTCCAAAACAGAGTTCAGAATCCTACAACTGTCAAATAATGCTGCTGCCCTGAGGAGGAACCTGCAGCGTAAAATAAGACAAAACTGCAAAGCCGAAATATTCCATAAAATATAATGCAATTGCTACACCTGAATTTTTAAGGCAAAACCATAAAGAGATCTAAAATAAGTCCAATAACTTAAAAGATTAACTACGTAATGAGAATACTGTGCAACTTGGGAGTCTCTCTTAACAAATTTCATTAACGTTGCGTTTGGATTAGGACCATGCAGCAGAAGAAATAAAGATATTCTGCTATCCTGGAAGCTAAACACCGCATAGGAAAAGCAATAACGATATCCCAAGCTAAAAGAAGTTTACTGGTATCAAATACACACCTTAATTTTTGAAAGAAAATTCAGAGAATGCGAGTCTAGAGTGTAGCACTGCATGGAAGTGAATCAAGAACCGTGAGAAAACCAGAGAAGAGGAGAAACCAAGAGTTTCAGATCTGGTTTACGGAGGAATGCCACAAAGTGCGTGGCGATTTCAGGAAGCTAAGACCACTGCGCGACAAGAGTGGCGCATTGTCAGACGACAGCATACGGTCCGGTTTACTTGCGGACACTGTTCTGTTGCGGTGGATCACAGTTTGAGACTGAAATCGCGCGGTAGCTGAAAACGTATACAAAAGTCGAAGTTTGCGAAACAGTATAATCAGTGTTGGGAGAATGTCTAAGTTGCACACAGATTCACCGTGAAATTCCGGTGGCACATAAATCAAAAGTAATGCCGCAACCAGTTGTAGTTAAAAGGAGCCAACAATTTGCCCAAGGTCACACAGACGCAGGTGGTGATGGGAAGGAAAGCCATCTGACTCGACAGTCTCCAGGCAATTGAGGAACTGATTTGTACCAGTCGCAGAGATACTGCCGTGGACATTCCTCACCTGATGCTCATCTCAACAGGTATTGCTTATTTTATCATAAGAGGTCGTCTGCGTTACCGGAAATAGCGCTCACGCGGGATTCCACAGTCAGTCACTTGTACGCGAAAGCACAAGGTTTAAGGCGCCTCTGGATTCTGTTGGATGTTACTCCGTGGAAGGCAATGGTTTCTGAAGCTGCGTCATTATAAGCGATTAGAAATGGGTCCATCAAACCATACACGTAACAAAGAGAGCCTCTATGGAACGGAGACTTCTCGCCTCTTCGGAAGAAACGTTAATTTGTGCCATCAGCAGGAAAGGTCATCTTCAGCGCTTTCTTCAACTGTGAAAGAGTTGTGTACCCATTGCCTATGACAAAGGCACAACCATTACATCTGATTAGTACTGCGCAACTCCAACAGGAACGGCGTGGAAAATTAAGCAGGGCTTTTGTTCTCCTGCAACAGTCCAAACGGTGCGCCAAATCAAATTTTGCACAATTTTGGTAAACATTTTTGGAATACAGTGATCAATTAATTGTTATATTTTGATTAAAATTCAGTCTTGATCACGTTATGTCTGTTTTAATGAGTAACCGGTTTCGGTTTTTTCTATAAAACCATCATCAGACCCATTGGCTCCCTTGGGTTGGTAGGTGGAGCTCTCCTTGCTGCTGTGCAGTCATCAGTTGACTGCACAGCAGCAAGGAGAGCTCCACCTACCAACCCAAGGGAGCCAATGGGTCTGATGATGGTTTTATAGAAAAAAACCGAAACCCGTTACTCATTAAAACAGACATAACGTGATCAAGACTGAATTTTAATCAAAATCAAATTTTGCTTCAGCTTTACCCATGGAAGCTTTGGAACCATCCACCATACGGTCTTGACAATTCGATTTCCAGTTTGGCGGGAATCTGAAAGAATATGTGCGGAGAAGGAGATACTCCAACAATGAGTAAGGTCACATACCGTTTCTCGAAAGGCTTCGGGACCAAGGAGCGTCTTTCTGTAGTTGAAGACCTGAAAGATTCGTAGAACGTTACGGCCATTGTTTACAATGACTTAGAGACTATGTTCAAGAATAATGTCACGTATATGTGTCACTTTGAAGTGTAGTGCAGCATTCAGTGAAAATTACTTAGCCAGCCATTTTAACACGTAACTTCTCTCTTCAAAGTCCCCTCACAATTAAAAAAATAATGTAAGAAACGAGGTAAGAAACACACCGAGGCGCCAAAAGATATTGGATAGCAATACGCACATATTGAGATGGCGGTAGCATCGCGTACACAAAGTACAAAAGGGCAGTGCACTGGTGGAGCTGTGACTCAGGTGATTCATGCGAAAGTGTTTCCAACCTGATTATGGCAGCATGATCTCAACTAACAGACTTTCAGCGCCGAGCTGAAAGCATGGGATTTTCCATTTCGCAAAACGATAGACAATTCAATATTCCGGGATCCACAGTGTCAAGAGCGTTCGGAGAATATCAAATCCCAGGGTAACAACGCAGTGGACGACAACCTTCACTTAACGACCGAGAGCAGCGGCGTTTGTGTAGAGTACTTACAAGGGAACCTCCCCATCGCACCCCCCTCAGATTTTGTTATAAATTGACACAGTGGATAGGCCTTGAAAAACTGAACACAGATCAATCGAGAAAACAGGAAGAAGTTGTGTGGAACTATGAAAAAAAAAGCAAAATATACAAACTGAGTAGTCCATGTGCAAGATAGACAACATAAAGGAGAACATTACCCGCTGAGCGCCGTGGTCTTGTGGTTAGGGTGAGCAAGTGCGGAACGAAAAGTTCTTGGTTCGAGTCCTCCCTCGAGCGAAAATTTTACTTTCTTTATTTTCGCAAAGTTACGATCTGTCCGTTCATTCGTTGACGTCTCTGTTCACTGTAATACGTTTAGTGTCTGTGTTTTGCGACTGCACCGCAAAACCGTGCTATTAGTAGACGAAAGGACGTGCCTTTCCAATAGGAACCGAAAACATTTGATCGCAAGGTCATAGGTCAACCGATTCCTCCACAGGAAAACACGTCTGATATATTCTTTACGACACTGGTGACGGCATGTGCGTCACATGACAGGAATATGTTGTCGACCCCCCTAACTTGCACACTTGGCGAATGGGTAAAAAGATTCTTCTACCTTGGCCGATTTAGATTTTCTTGTGGATGTGATAATCACTCCAAAAAAAGTGATGAAAACATAAGAGTTTGTCACATAAACTGCATCAAATGAATGCAACAGTTTCAGAGTCGCACATTTTTCCCTGTGCTCTGTCAAAACATATGTTTTTTACGTTTTCAAATGTTTCCGTGCGTAGACCGTCAAATTCTGTATATGTCCAAGCAAATCTGAACATGTCCTGGAATTTTGGAGAGCGAAGTTGATTATGTGTGAGTGCCTGAACTTTGATAATTATCTGAAAATAAAAAATTAAAATTTTCACCCGAGAGAAGATTTGAACCTAGGACCTGTCGTTCCACAGCTGCTCACGCTAACCACGCGACCACGGCGCTCAAAAGCTAACCCTCTCGTTAATGTTGCTTACCATGCACATGGACTACTCAGTTTGTATATTTTGCTTATTTTTTTCATAGTTCCACACAACTTCTTCCTGTTTTCTCGATTGATCTGTGTTCAGTTTTTCAAGGCCTATCCCTGTGCCAACTTATAACTAAATCTGAGGGGGGTGCGATGGGGAGGTTCCCTTGTTAGTGTCAACAAACAAGCAGCATTGCGTGAAATAACCGTAGAAATCAATATGGGACTTACGATGGACCTATCCGTTAGGACAGTACGGCGAAATTTGGCGTTAATGGTATATGACAGCACACGACCGCCGCGATCGCCTTTGCTAGCAGCACGACATCTCCGACAGCACCTCTGCTAGGCTCGTGACCTTAGCGGTTCGACCCTAAACGACTGGAAAACCGTGTACTGATGATATAGTTACGATTTAAGTTGATAAGGAATGATGGTAAGATTCGAGTGTGGCGCAGACCTCACGAATGGTCACATGGAATAAAAAGGGGCGTCTGGTCCAACTGAACGCATCGTTGAATGGAAATGATTACGTTTGGCTAATTGGAGACCATTTCCAACAAACAACAAAGGTACTTTTATGGATGACAATGCGCCATTTCACCGAGCCACTGTCGTTCACGATTGGTTTGAAGAACATTCTGAACAATTAGAGTGAATTATTTGGCCACCCAGATTACCCGACATCAATCACATCCAACATTTATGGAACGTAATCGGAAGGTCAGTTTCGTGCAGAAAATCCTACACAGACAACGAATGGTTCAAATGGCTCTAAGCACTATGGGACTTAACATCTGAGGGCATCAGTCCCCTAAACTTAGAACTACTTAAACCTAACTAACCTAAAGACATCACACATATTTATGCCCAAGGCAGGATTCGACCCTGCGACCGTAGCAGCCCCGTGGTTCCGGACTGAAGCGCCTAGAACCGCTCTGTCACAGCGGCCGGCCACAGACAACGCCTACGCAGCATGGCTCAACGTTTCTGCAGGGGACTACCAGCGACTGGTTGACTCCATCCCATGTCGAGCTGTTGCACAACGGCGGGCAATAGAAGGTCCGACACAATGTTAGGAGGTATCCCATAATTTGTGTCACGTCAGTCTGATTTATTTAATATGTCGTGCCAGGCTAATATAATTGCGCAACGAGTCTGGCGCGTCTTCAGAAGACAGCACGCGGTTCGCATTCCTTGCGGACAGAGTTCTGCTGCGGTACGGTTATCAATTCAATTACAGTGTTCGACTAAAATGGCGCGGCAGCTGAAAACTTATTCTAAAGTTGAAGTTGGCCAGACAACATAACTTTTGTTGGAAAAATGTCTAAGCTGGACACACACTCAGCATGAAATCCTGGCAGCGTATGCATAACAAGAAATGCCGCGTCCAGTTGTAGTTAAATAGGGCCAACAATTTGACCGCGTAGACGGTGATGGGAAGGAAAGCCATCGGAATCGAACATAGACGACAATCTCCAGGCAATAGACGAACTGATGCGTAGCAGTTGCAGAGTTACTGTCGTGGACATTACTCAGTTGATGCGCATCTAAATAGCAGAGCATTCCATCGGATCTGCGCTCACGCTGCGTTCCACAGTCAGTCACCTGCGCGGAGAAGCAAAAGGTTTATGTCGTCTCCGTACTTCCTCGAACGGTACTCCGTGGGAGGCAACGATTTCCGAAGCCGCATCACTACAAGCGACGAGATATGGATCCATCAAATCACACATGCAGCACTTAGAGCATCTAAAGAATGGAGACAAAATGTAATGTCGCGTCACAGCAGGAAAAGCATGGTCACCGTTTCCTTCGAATGAGAATGACTTATGTCCACGAAGTTCACCCAAAAGGGCACAACCATTGACTCCGGTTAGTACTTTACCACACTGACATTGTTGTGCAACTCCATGAAGAATAAGAAGCGTGGAAAACTAAGCATAGGTTCTGTTCTCCTGCGCGTCCATGCAGCGGCCCACACAATGCATTAACAAGAGCTTTGGTTCAGGGTTTTCAATAGAAGGTCTGGAACCATCCGTCATACAGAGCGGCCCCTACAATGCATTAACAAGAGCTTTGGTTCAGGGTTTTCAATAGAAGGTCTGGAACCATCCGTCATACAGAGCGGCCCACACAATGCATTAACAAGAGCTTTGGTTCAGGGTTTTCAATAGAAGGTCTGGAACCATCCGTCATACATTGCGGCCCACACAATGCATTAACAAGAGCTTTGGTTCAGGGTTTTCAATAGAAGGTCTGGAACCATCCATCATACAGAGCGGCCCACACAGTGCATTAACAAGAGCTTTGGTTCAGGGTTTTCAATAGAAGGTCTGGAACCATCCGTCATACAGAGCGGCCCACACAATGCATTAACAAGAGCTTTGGTTCAGGGTTTTCAATAGAAGGTCTGGAACCATCCGTCATACAGAGCGGCCCACACAATGCATTAACAAGAGCTTTGGTTCAGGGTTTTCAATAGAAGGTCAGGATCCATCAGTCATACAGAGCGGCCAACACAATGCATTAACAAGAGCTTTGGTTCAGGGTTTTCAATAGAAGGTCTGGAACCATCCGTCATACAGAGCAGCCCACACAATGCATTAACAAGAGCTTTGGTTCAGGGTTTTCAATAGAAGGTCCGGAACCATCCGTCATACAGAGCGGCCCACACAATGCATTAACAAGAGCTTTGGTTCAGGGTTTTCAATAGAAGGTCTGGAACCATCCGTCATACATTGCGGCCCACACAATGCATTAACAAGAGCTTTGGTTCAGGGTTTTCAATAGAATGTCTGGAACCATCCATCATACAGAGCGGCCCACACAATGCATTAACAAGAGCTTTGGTTCAGGGTTTTCAATAGAAGGTCTGGAACCATCCGTCATACAGAGCGGCCCACACAATGCATTAACAAGAGCTTTGGTTCAGGGTTTTCAATAGAAGGTCTGGAACCATCCGTCATACAGAGGGGCCCACACAATGCATTAACAAGAGCTTTGGTTCAGGGTTTTCAATAGAAGGTCTGGAACCGTCCGTCATACAGAGCGGCCCACACAATGCATTAACAAGAGCTTTGGTTCAGGGTTTTCAATAGAAGGTCTGGAACCATCCGTCATACAGAGCGGCCCACACAATGCATTAACAAGAGCTTTGGTTCAGGGTTTTCAATAGAAGGTCTGGAACCATCCGTCATACAGAGCTGAAAGAACATCTGAGAGGAAACAGATTCTCCGACAATGTGCACGTTCACACACCCGTTCCTGAGTGGCATCGTCAACAAGAAGCGGATTTCTATCGTAGGGGAACTGAACGATTAGTAGAACGTTACGATCGTTGTTTGCAGAGACTATGTGACTTGGCTGAAAAGTGCTGTCAGGTATCTGCGTCACTTTGAAGTGTAGTGCAACATTCAGAAAAAATTAGTTAGTCAGTCACAATAATGTGTAACTTCATTTTAGAAGTCCCTCGTTTCTAAATTAATAGGATGCTAAATGAAGAGGTCATCCGCAGAATCGGCTACGAAAGAAATACTTAGATATGGTTAACTAAGAGAAAGAACAAAATGATAGGATATATGTTAAGAAATAAGGAAATAATTTCCGAAGTAAGAAAGTGGAAGAGGTCAAAAGTTTGTGGGACGATAGAGATTAGAATGTACGAAACGCATTTTGATGTGTGCAGACAATGGAATGATCCATCGACAATTCTGAGATGAATCGATAAATTACGTACTACTTTCAGAATAAGATTTTCACACTGCAGCGGAGTGTGCGCTGATATAAAACTTCCTGGCAGAGTAAAACGGTGTACTGGACCGAGACTCGAACTCGTGATCTTTGCCTTTCGTGGGCAAGTGCTCTACCATCTGAGCTACCCAAGCACGTGTCACGCCCCGTCCTCACAGATTCACTTCTGCCAGTACCTCGTCTCCTGCTGTGCTGTGAGGACGGGCGTGAGTCGTGCTTGGGTAGCTCAAATGGTAGAGCACTTGACCGCGAAAGGCATAGGTCCCGAGTTCGAGTCTCGGTCCAGCACACAGTTTTACTCTGCCAGGAAGTTGCGTACTGTTTTCATCAAACACAAAGTTTGCAAATTATCCGCTGTTACTTTGCAAACGAAAATTCGGGCAAACGTAAAAGTGGATGATTCTCACCTAAAATGATCGCATTAAAAAAAAATTAAAAAAACATTCGTTGAGATTCTTAGTCTAAACGAAGCATAGTACGCAAAACTTTACAGCATTGCAACTAAGTGTAGGAGGGTCGCTACTTCAGAAGCACTGAACTGTCGTCTGGATGCACTGGTAGTAGAGCTGCGCCGGCCGGAGTGGCCGAGCGGTTCTAGGCGCTACAGTCGCAGGTTCGAATCCTGCCTCGGGCATCGATGTATGTGATGTCCTTAGGTTAGTTAGGTTTAAGTAGTTTTAAGTTCTAGGGGAGTGATGACCTCAGACGTGAAGTCCTATAGTGCACAGAGCCAAATGAACCATTCAGTAGAGCTGCGGCGAGTGTCGTCGGCCGAATATGGCGTAGCTGTCCCTGTATATATTCGTCGCCTATTGGTACAGCAAACTGGGACGTGTGGCGAACGGCTGTTATTTCCGACAGCCGCGCGCGGCTACTTGTCTACCGGCAGGCAGTGTCCGAGGGTAACTCATATAAATCAAATGTCTGATGTTAATTACTGACTCAACCGATGGCTAAAAAAAATAACTGGAATAGGAAGTTTGGTCTGCCAATTACCTGAACGTTCTGCAGATGACAAGCCCGTAAACTTCGAAAATCACCGAGTTTACAAAAAAAAATTGGGTACTTCGTATGTAGGTGCTACTCTGAGATGAAGAGAGTGAGGTGTATCGAACCAGTCGAAAGTCTGACGATAAAAAAATAAGTACACAGAAACTGCAGTAAACTGAAATGTTGTTGCGTAATTTAACTTTTAGATAATACGTGCAAGGAGGTTATTTGCCCCCGGGATAGTATTGTGCCCATAACGAGACTTAGACAAGCGTAAGAGCTTTTGTTGAGGTTGAGCATCATGAGTAGGAATGAGCGATTTTTAACGTAACTATTAAAATAACTAAACTGAAGCGCAATACACACTAGCATAGGCATGCGGATTCAAATAATGGGATATGTAAACAGGCAGAATACGGCGCTGCTGTCGACAACGCCTATGTAAGACAACAAGTGTCTGGCGCAATTGTTAGACCGGTTACTGCTGCCTCACTCGCAGATTATCAATATTTAAGTGAGCTGGAATGTGGCGTTAGAGTCGGCGCACGAGCGATGGAGCACAACATCTCGGAGGTAGCGATGAAGTGGGGATTTTCCCGTAAGACCACTTCACGAGTGTAACGTGAATATCAGGAATACGATAAAACATCAAATCTCCGACATCGCTGCCGCCGGAAAAAGATCCTGCAAGAACGGAACCAATGATGACTGAAGGGAATCATTCAACGTGCGTGACAGAAGCAAAAGGCTCCAGATTTCAATGCCGGGCCATCAATAAGTGTCAGCGTGCAAACTAGTCAACGAAAATCTTCGATATGGACTTTCGGAGCCGTTGGCCCATTCGTGTAGTCTTGATGACTGCACGACATAAAGCTTTACCCCTATCCTGGGCCCGTCAACACCGACACTAGACTGTTGATGAATGGAAACCTGTACCCTGGTCGAACGAGTCAGGTTTCAAATTTTATCGAGAGGGTGGACGTGTACGGGTGTGGAGACAACCTCATGAATCCCTGGATCTGGCATGTCAGTAGGGGACTGTTCAAGCTGGTGGAGGCTCTGTATTAGTGTGGGGCGTGTGCAGTTGGAGTGATACGAGGCCCATGGTACATCTAGATACGACTCTGACAGGTGACACAAACGTAAGCATCCTGTCTGGTCTCCATCATCCATTCTGTCCATCGTGCATTCCGACGGACTTGGGCAATTCCAGGAGGACCGTGCGACACCCCTCACTTCCAGAACTGCTACAGAGTGGCTCCAGGAACACTCTTCTGAGTTTAAACACTTCCGCTGGCCACCAATCTCCCCAGACATGAACATTATTGAGCATATCTGGGATGCCTTGTAACGTGCTGCTCAGAAGAGATCTTCACCTCCTAGTACTCTTACGGATTTATGGACACGTATGCAGGATTCATGGTGTCAGTTCCCTCCAGCACTACTTGAGACATCAGTCGAGTCCATGCCACATCGTTCTGCGGCATTTCTGCATGCTCGCGAGGGCTATACACAATATTAGGCAGGTGTACCAGTTTCTTTGGCTCTTTAGTGTATGTCACTTAGTGGTCCTTACTAAAGCAAATAATATATTCCACTCTGGACCATATTAAATTTTTACAGGACAGAATCACCAGCAGAGAGAAACGTACTACCATTCACCTCGCTTTCTGATATCAGTGAGAAGACTAATTAGTTATTGTAGTGTCGGCAGACTTGCCAACACTACGCACACTAATTGAAAGAGGCTGCCAAGATGCACGCGCTAACTCACGAAGGATGGAGTGAGGTCTGAAACAGGATACGTAATGAATGTTATAAAGAAAAGTACGTAGCTTCTGGACTACTTAACTTTATTCCATCCTTGTGGTACATCGTTCTTGATGAGACATCTGGAGATTGTGGCGATACAAGTGAGGCTCTTTAGATACATGTAATGTTACAAATGGCGCCTTGCTAGGTCGTAGCCATGGACTTAGCTGAAGGCTATTCTAACTGTCTCTCGGCAAATGAGAGAAAAGCTTCGTCAGTGTAGTCGCTAGCAAAGTCGTCGTACAACTGGGGCGAGTGCTAGTACGTCTCTCGCGACCTGCCGTGTGGTGGCGCTCGGTCTACGATCACACAGTGGTGACACGCGGGTCCGACATGTACTAATGGACCGCGGCCGATTTAAGCTACCACCTAGCAAGTGTGGTGTCTGGCGGTGACACCACAGTTATCATCCGATGCTTTTGATCCTGTTAAAATTTCCTTAATTTTGAACAAGTTTATACCATTCTTGCGTTTACACTGTAACAGGCAACCTCATAGTTCCGCCTCGCAATCTATCACGCAGTTGCAACATATTTGATCCTTCAGAGCCTTATATAGCTTCTGTTGTGTGCTGCAGGCGTCGCTGTCGTAACAGGTTTATCCGAGCTGGATGTTACTCTCACCTGCAACTTTTTAGTTTCTTGACCACGTTCAATCGCAGCCGCTCCGAGCAACAGCCGTAACCTATTAACCATTTGTTTAAAAGCAATAAAATCCGTGTTAGAATTATTACTTTCTTTATATAGAAACAATCAGCACATGTCAACATACATACAAGTGATATTGCAAAATAGTGTATTACACTATTTTTATTGCATGTGACGTCGCAGCAAAACCACTGGCGTACCAGTGATTGTTCACTGGTTATGCTTATGTGCTTGACAGTTCTTATTTTTACTGAATTAGAGTCAAAGTCCTTATGTCTTCTCTCATTTCCTGTACCCGATTCGCTCTTGGAAACTATGAATAGTTGTAGTTGATGCGTAGTGCTTCATGTACTCTTTTTGAAGACGAACGCAAGCCTCGAAATCAACTTTAACTCTTTAAGACTCTTTCTATTTCCTGCATTTATTCCGTTGAATACCGTGCCAGCATTGGGCACAGTCACGTCAAGAAATTGCTGCATTATCCTGCACGACGCTTTACTTTCGTTAACATTGTCATACGTCACTGAACTCTGATTACCTTGTACATTCATCCAGTAGCTGATAAACCAAGTCGTTCGTCAGGTTCCAGGTCGCAGATTTTGGGGTTCCATGGCTGAGAAGAGGTGATGACTCGACACTTACTAGGCAGTGGTAACATAAAAAACCACACACTCTTGTTTGCTTCGAATGCTAATTTGTATTAATGACAGCGACAATCAAAACTTATAGACAAATCAAAACTTATCATCGAGAAAAGTAATGTTCTGCGAACAGTATAATTAGAAACACGTAACTACTTACAGCCTGCAGAACTAAATAGCGTAATCTACAGCGTTGTCACAAAACAAGGAAACGCGGGAAATGTGTGGTACTCATTCACCGAGTTGAGGTGACGCTATTGGACAGTCGCTACAAACGTCATGTTTCGACTAACACACAGCGGATAAACTAGGAAGTCGACCCAGATGGTTGGTTGGTTGATGCAGGGGAGGGGACCAAATGGCGAAGTCATCGGTCCCATCAAATTAGGTTGGTTCAAATGGCTCTGAGCACTATGTGACTTAACTTCTGAGGTCATCAGTCCCCTAGAACTTAACTACTTAAACCTGACTAACCTAAGGACATCACACACATCCATGCCCGAGGCAGGATTCGAACCTGCGACCGTAGCGGTCGCTAGGCTCCAGACTGTAGCGTCTAGAACCGCACGGCCACTCCGGCCGGCCATCAGATTAGGGAATGGTGGGGAAGGAAATCGGCTGTGCCCTTCCAAAAGAACCATCCCGGCATTTGCCGCCGGCCGAAGTGGCCGTGCGGTTAAAGGCGCTGCAGTCTGGAACCGCAAGACCGCTACGGTCGCAGGTTCGAATCCTGCCTCGGGCATGGATGTTTGTGATGTCCTTAGGTTAGTTAGGTTTAACTAGTTCTAAGTTCTAGGGGACTAATGACCTTAGCAGTTGAGTCCCATAGTGCTCAGAGCCATTTGAACCATTTTTGAACCGGCATTTGCCTGAAGCGACATGGGGAAGGAAATCGGCCGTGCCTTTGCAAAGGAACCGTCCCGGAATTTGCCAGAAGTGGTTTAGGGAAATCACGGAAAACCTAAATCAGAATGGCCGGACGCGGGTTTGAACCGTCGTCCTCCCGACTGTGAGTCTAGTGTGTTAACCACTGCGCCTCCTAGCTCGGTATAGTCGACACAGAAGAGATGGTTTAATACAACAGCCACTGCTACATAGACGGTGAATAGCTGCTCCCCCACGCGATGCTACCCATCGCAATAGTTAACAAGGGTTGACCGCCGGGTTGCGAGTCGCATCAGTGTCACCGTTCCAATGTGGAGGCCGTGGCACGCTTAGAGCGTCTAGTGTTTCGATTGTGGACTTCTGTTCAAGAAACATGCAAATCTGATGTAACTTACGAAAGTGACGTATAGAAATTTCACAGCAAAATCTGAAAAATATTGTTTTTAAAATATATACCCGGAGTCAGGTCAAACGAATACTATTCGTTACGTCTTAGTATCGAGGGAACCGTCGGTTTGTGTCCCTTTACAAATAACATGATTTTGAAAGCGGAATATTATGCGCCTACACTTATAGCTACCCGAAATTAATCTACTGCGATATTTGTTTTACCTATATGTGTTCATATGGACAGTGAAACACTAACAAGGGAACCTCCCCATCGCACCCCCCTCAGATTTAGTTATAACTTGGCACAGTGGATAGGCCTTGATAAACGGAACACAGATCAATTGAGAAAACAGGAAGAAGTTGTGTGGAACTGTGAAAAAATAAGCAAAATATACAAACTGAGTAGTCCATGGGCCACATAGGCAACATCAAGGAGGACGTCACCTCAGCAGTGCCGTGGTCCCGTGGTAGCGTGAGCAGCTGCAGTAAGAGAGGTCCTTCGTTCAAGACTTCCCACAAGTGAAAATTTTACTTTCTTTATTTTTGCGTGGTTATTATCTGTCCGTTCGTTCATTGACGACTCTGTTCACTGTAATAAGTTTAGTGTCTGTGTTTTGCGACCGCATCGCAAAACCGTGCGATTAGTAGACGAGAGGACGTGCCTCTCCAATGGGAACCGAAAACATTTGATCGCAAGGTCATAGGTCAACCGATTCCTCCACAGGAAAACACATCTGATATATTCTATACGACACTGGTGACGGCATGTGCGTCACATGACAGGAATATGTTGTCGACCCACCTAACTTGTACACTTGGCGAATGGGTAAAAAGATTCTTCTACCTTGCCCGATTTAGGTTTTCTTGTGGATGTGATAATCACTCCCAAAAAAGTGATGAAAACATAAGAGTGTCACATAAACCGAAAATAAAAAACTATTTTTTCACAGTTCCACACAACTTCTTCCAGTTTTCTCAATTGATCTGTGTTCAGTTTTTCAAGGCCTATCCACTGTGCCAACTTATAACTAAATCTGAGGGGGGTGCGATGGGGAGGTTCCCTTGTAAGAATAAGTTTAGATTAGATCCATTTTCCGTTCCATAGGCCCAAAACATGAGATGATTCTCGTGCCTGTGGTACATGTCAGAAAATATAACGTAAAACATTTGAATATAATACTTACTACCTCGATCATTTGTTAGTAGATTGTCGAAATAGGTTAATACAATGCAGTAAACTGGAACTGCTAATATTTACAGAATTAACACGCTGTGAGGATGAAACACTTTTATGCACTATTAAGAAATTTATCATACACAAAATACCTAATGTTGACTGTGTGACTAAGAGCTGTCAAAACTGAAATCTAACAGACATTTTTACTTAAGCTGGCTTAACAGCTCCTGTTAAGATATTCATCTGTGGAGCAGAAGGAGTTGCCTATCAAAAAGTCTTTCAAACTCTGTTTAAACCGTGCTTTATCTGAAACCAAGTTTTTAATGGTTGCTGGCAATTTATTGAAAATTTGTCTTCCTGAATATTGTACCCCTTTTTGGACTAAGGTAAGTCATTTTAGGTCTTTATGTAGATGGTCCTTATTCCTAGTATTGATAGTCTGTATTGAGCTATTGGCTGGAAAAAGAGATTTATTACTTGCAACAAATTTCATTAACGAATAAATATACTGAGAAGCAGTGGTTAGAATACGAAGTTCCTTGGACAGGTTTGTACAAGATGTTCTTGAATTTACACCATAAAATAATCATATCATTCGCTTTTGCACCCTAAAAACTTTTCCTCGGTTTGATGAGTTGCCACAGAATATGATCCCATATGACATTATAGAACGAAAGTACGCAAAGTATGCAATTTTTTTTAATATTTGTATCTCCCAAATCTGACATCATTCTCACGGCAAACCCGAGATAGGGTTTCGATGGTTGCTGTCATTTGCCAGACAACAACAAAAGGGCATATATTCTACTTTCCGTTTTGTTGTTGTCTGGCAAATGACAGCAACCATCGAAACC
Organism: Schistocerca nitens; assembly: GCF_023898315.1. Lineage (NCBI taxonomy): Eukaryota > Metazoa > Arthropoda > Insecta > Orthoptera > Acrididae > Schistocerca > Schistocerca nitens. The sequence goes on from NC_064620.1 coordinate 54,305,631, forward strand.
CTATCTCGGGTGCAGAAAAATATCCGGAACGCATGATACCATGTTTTCTCATTTGAGTACTCATTGTTTTTTACTAAACTCTGTAGGTCGTTCGTAATAGCAAAGAGTTTGTAGTATGAAAGAAGTGTTTCACAGTAACGAAGGAGAATAAGTGTTCATAGCTGATAAGGTATCCTTTATAGAGCAAATGGTTACGGGATATTTCTGATATCTGCAATTTCGTTATTGCAATGTGTAGCTGGAATCATCCAAAAGAAAAAAAAAGGAAAAAAAAAACGGACTACTCATCGCGTCTTTCACGCAACGGGAGATGTCGACCGAAAGCATCGACTTCTTTCCCGTTACAAACAAAATTATTTGTAAAGCGGAATTTTACATGCCCGCTCCCAACTTAGTCTACTGCGATATTTAGTTTATCGATATACAGGGTGTAAATTTTAAGTTGACAAACCAGAATAACTCGAAAAATAAGCTTCACACGAAAAAATGTATAGAATCCAAAGTTGATTATTTTCGAGGGGTACATCTGCTGCTGCTAAAATTAGCACGCCACCCCAGCTCCCTGGGGGTGGGGTGGGAGGAAAATTAAAAATTTCAAATCGGAACCCCAACATTTTATTGAAGAATCGGATTCTACATAAAAAACTAAGTACACTTTATCTTAAACATTTGTTTTGATTCTTAGTAGTTGGCGCTGTAATTCAAGAAAATCAATGTTCTCATTTTTGCATGGAAAATGGATACGGATGGATGAAAAATAGTTATTTACTTCGTAAATTTTGATTCGCTAAAACTAAAACTCTCCCTCTCTTCCCATAGTATGGGATCTGAGAGAGAGGAATTAGAGTTTTACAAATGTTGACCCAAATATTAATTTTTTCCGCAGATTCGGACAAGTTTTGTTTGTTTCGTGGTCTCGTAAACTCCACAATATAGGGAGAGAGGGAGAATTTTAGTATTAGTGAAGCAAAATTTACGAGGAAAATAAGCATTTTTTATTTATGCATAACAATTTTGCCGGCCGGTGTGGTCGAGCGTTTCTAGGCGCTACAGTCTGGAACCGTGGGTCCGCTACGGTCGCAGGTTCGAATCCTGCCTCGGTCATGGATGTGTGTGATGTCCTTAGGTTAGTTAGGTTTACGTAGTTCTAAGTTCTAGGGGACTGATGACCTCAGAAGTTAAGTCACATAGTGCTCAGAGCCATTTGAACCATTTTTTTCTACTATCCGTGTGGCATAATGGACTTCCATTATGCTGTTAAGTGGGAAGATAAACCTACAATGTAAAAGCATTTCACAAATTTATCAAAACGCAAACTGGTTCCATTAGAATTAATGCAGGAGGTGCATTTAACCAGAACAGTGAAAACGCTTTAGTGTAACAACATATACAGTGATTACTGTTTACTGTATCCACGAACAATAATAGAGGAATGTGTCCTCATTTCTTTACTACATTCTGATACATCATTCGTGATAGCGAAGAGCTTGCACAGAAGAGATGTGTTTCACAGTACCAGAGCTGAACAAGTGCTCATATTTCTTGAGTGTCCTTTATACAGCCTATGTTTACTGGAAGTTATTTTCCTGTTTTGGTACATGCTACCACTTCACAAAATATGGATTTCATTTTCATGGCGCTCCTGGAGGGAAAAAAGTGTCTAGTGAACAACGGTTATAAATTCATACCTTAAGAGCAATGCGCACTTCGTGAGTAGAAGAGATGTGTTTCACAAAGGTGAAGATGAACAAGTGCTCATAGCACGTAAGGCTTTCACTACCAATTATTTGTGCCTGAAACCACCATTTTATTAACTGCTTTTGAAGTCCGACTGCCTTTTTCATGAAACCACCGATGCTGTTGGAAGATAAGAGACCTCTAGTGCTGCACTGAGGTGGTTCACTGCAGCAGAAACTTACCAGCGTTCAAGACAGCAGTTGGCATGGAAATTGTGCTATGCGATTGTAGAAGATTATGAAGCGTTTTTTTTATACTGATCATATTAAGAAGATCATTGATAGTGAAAGTAAATTATCGAAAATTTCTGTAACGTAAATTTGAGTTTGTACCACCGCTTTTATGAGTGGTTTCGAAATGACACCACTGGTGCTGAATGAACTTTTGATACAGATTTATTAATTTTAGGCCCATTTTTTCATGTTATTTAGGTGTTTAATATGTTTTACGGATTCTGAGTTCATGGAAGTATCGAGATGTGAGATTTTGTTCAGGAAAAATGCGAAATTGCTTTCAGATACGTATATCTCATGAAATAGGTGGTTCAAAACTGAATGACCCAGTGGTTCCAAAGTGGAACCACACATTTTTGAAACAACTGATGATTTACTTTTTGCGAAATTCTTTTTGTATTCGTTTCTTACTATGATAAAATTGTTGTATTTAAGGTCCACCAGCCATGCAAAGCACCGTTTTTCCCAAGTTCCAAAATACGTTTTAGCACCTCTGTGCCATCAACAGTGGATTTCTGTTTTATTTAATCTGTAATGTGAACATTTTTACTAAATGTTTGCAAAATTATGGGAATATTAAGTTCAAACAACAATCTGTTCTTTTAGTTAATACCTTTACACTCGGTTTACACGGTTTTTCAGGATCACTCCCGTATTATTTATCACAGGTAGTTTTTGATCTGCAACCAAACGATGTTGATGAGAAATTTTGTTTGGAGTTAACCTATCATTTTATGCCCTAAACGTAATTTAGTTTGTCGCGAAATTGCGCACCTATATTCGTTTCTACTTATGTTTTTGTGTGGCAAGCCCTTTTTTCTCAGCATCCTGCTTGAGAATCACGAACTCCAGTTAATAAATAATACACAAGTGATCCTGAAAAACTATGCAAACCCAGTGTAAAGATATTAGCTAAAAGAAACAAATTGCTGTTTGAACTGAACATTCCCGAAATTTTGTAATCATTTAGTAAAAATGTTCACATTACAGATTAAATAAAACAGAAGCCCACTGATGTTGGCACAGAGGTGCTGAAATATGTTTTCGAACTTCGGAAAGAACGGTGTTTTGCATAACTGTCGGACCTTTCATCCAACAATTTTAACTGCAAACACGGTAAACATAAGAAGCTTCAAATCCAAATGATGAATATGAGGATAAAAGTTAATTTTGTGAAAAAATTTAAAATTATAATCCAAAGTAAAACCACATGCTTAAAAAATTGATTGTTTACTTTTTGACAATTTTTTCTTGTTTTCGTTTCTTACCATGACGATAAACATCAGTTTTGTTAAAAATTTTAAAATTAAATTTCTTTATAGTGTTAGGACTCAAAAGGTTTAGGAATGTGCTTTACACCCCACATTTACTGGATACTGTTTTCTTGGTTTGGTCCATAGTAACACCATTGAAAACATGGAAATCAGAGAGTTTGCAGCAAAAGAGATTGGTTTCATAGTATCAAAGATGAAGAAGCGCTCATGGTTCTGCAGGTAAGCATTTCAGGGCCCATGTTTACTAGATTTTTATGCTTCGAATGGTCGTCACATTGTTATATCCCTGAATATTGACAGTTCTTCCGGGGACTCCATATACACAAGTATTCTCTCCTAAGAGTCGAACGGAAAACAAACCGACACTTCCTGTCAACAATGGGCATAGCAAAAGACAAGAGATGCGTACTGTTTGTTTGGGCTGACCCCGGATAAATAATGTAGAAAACAAACTGAAAATACCAGCTGAAACACAAGAGAAAATGCGCCTGACGAATCTTAGGGGAGACACCCTGTATACAGGGTGGTCCATTGATCGTGACCGGCCCAAATATCTCACGTAATAAGCGTAAAACGAAAAAACTACAAAGAACGAAACTTATCTAGCTCGAAGGTGGAAACCAGATGGCGCTATGGTCAGCCCGCTAGATGGCGCTGCCATAGGTCAAACGGATATCAACTGCGTTTTTTAAAATAGGAACATCCATTTTTATTACATATTCGTGTTGTACGTAAAGAAATAAGAATGTTTTAGTTGGACCACTTTTTTCGCTTTCAGATAGATGGCACTGTAATAGTCACAAACATATGGCACACAATTTTAGACGAACAGTTGGTAACAGGTATGTTTTTTAAATTAAAATACAGAATGCAGGTACGTTTGAACATTTTATTTCGGTTGTTCCAATGTGATACATATACCTTTGTGAAGTTATCATTTCTGAGAACGCATGCTGTTACAGCATGATTTACTGTAAATACCACATTAATGAAATAAAAGCTCAAAATGATGTCCGTCAACCTCAATTCATTTGGCAATATGTGTAACGATATTCCTTTCAAGAGCGAGTAGTTCGCCTTCCGTAATGTTCGCACAGGCATTGACAATGCGATGACGCATGTTGTCAGGCGTTGTCGGTATATCACGATAGCAAATATCCTTCAACGTTTCCCACAGAAAGAAAACCGGGAACGTCAGATTCTGTGAACGTGCGGGCCATGGTATGGTGCTTCGACGACCAACCCATCTCTCATGAAATATGCTATTCAATACCGCTTCAACCATACGCGAGCTATGTGCCGGACATCCACCATGTTGGAACTATATCGCCATTCTGTCATGCTGTGAAACATCCTGTAGTAACGTATGTAGAACATTACGTAGGAAATCAGCATACATTGCACCATTTAGATTGCCATCGATAACATGGGGGCCAATTGTCCTTCCTCCCATAATGCCGCATCATACATTAAGCCGCCAAGGTCGCTGATGTTCCACTTGTCGCAGCCATCGTGGATTTTCCGTTGCCCAATAGTGCATATTCTGCCGGTTTACGTTACCACTGTTGGTGAATGACGCTTCGACGCTAAATAGAACGCGTGGAAAAAATCTGTCATCTTCCCGTAATTTGTCTTGTGCCCAGTGGCAGAACTGTACACGACGTTCAAAGTCATTGCCATGCAATTCCTTGTGCATAGAAATATGGTACTGGTGCAGTCGATGTTGATGTAGCATTCTCAACACCAACGTTTTTGGGATTCCCGATTCTCGCGTAATTTGTGTGCTACTGATGTGCAGATTAGCCGCGACAGCAGCTAAAACATCTACTTGGGCATCATCATTTGTTACAGGTCGTGGTTGACGTTTCACATATGGCTGAACACCTCCTGTTTCCTTAAATAACGTAACTATCCGCTAAACGGTCCGGACACTTGGAAGATGTCGTCCGGGATACCGAGCTGGATACATAGCACACGTCCGTTGGGCATTTTGATCACAATAGCCATACGTCAACACGATATCGACCATTTCCGCAATTGGTAAACGGTCCATTTTAACACGGTTAATGTATCACCGTCAGCACTAGCGGAATGTTACGTGATACCACGTACTTATACGTTTGTCACTGTAACAGCGCCATCTATCACAGAGGAAAAAAGTTGTCCAACTAAAACATTCATATTTCTTTACGTACTACACGAATATGTAATAAGAAACGGGGGTTCCTATTTTAAATAAAAACGTAGTTGATATCCGTTTGACCTATGGCGGCGCCATCTAGCGGGCCAACCATAGCGCCATCTGGTTTCCCCCTTCAAGCTAGACGAGTTTCGTTCTTTGTAGTTTTTCGTTTGATGCTTACTTCGCGAGATATTTGGCCCTGTCACTGTCAATCGACCTACCTGTATGTTCCAGGACAAATTACGTGTAAAGTTTACTGAATGGAAAATGAAACTGGGGCGCTGTAACCTGTTACTGGTAAGTAGTAGTCCATGCCACGGGCGGACGTCGGTTTCAGGGAAGACGCAGACGATGTTGGGGGCGGCGTCGCCAGTCGGTGCGCTGGGGGTGATGCCCTGCGCGCTGTCGTGGTTGTTCCGGGCCATCGCAGACCACAAGCAGCGCACGGGAGCCCGCTTCTCAGTGCGCGTTTCCGCCGTCGAGGTGTGCGCCTCCATGGCCGACCTGCTCGCCGGACACGCCAGCGGTGAGTGAGGCAGCGCCACGCGCAAGTCCCTTTGGAATGAGTACAACATGTTGCGATCTTCGGCGTTTTAAAATGAATGTTTACACATTTTCTTTTAAGCTTTGTCAAGTCACTGCTGCACACGAGCGTCTTTTTAAATTTATTCATTTTCAAGGTCCCGTGTCTCAATACGTAAAAACGGAAACCATATAGATTTGCTTCGTTGTCCGTTGCTTGCCTGTCTGTCTGTCCAATTGTTAAGAAGCATTTTTCTGAGAAGCGGGAAGACGTATCATGCTTAAATTTATGTCACATATTAAGATACATGGTTCAATGGCAATGTAAACATTGTAAGCTTGTAAGTCAGTTCACTCAAAGGATATGGTCCATTTATGTCTCGTATTTTTATACTCGAAAACTCTCTCAACAGAACCTATAAAGTACTTCTCGTTGACCGAGAATCACGAAATTCAGCAAGAAGGAAGGTTTCACATTACAAGTAAAGGAAAAAATCCTAAAACTGTTATGATGTAATTATATATCCCGAAAAATATTTTATATCATTTTTTATCAATTTTCTGCCTGTCCGTCTGTTAAGATACCTTTTTTTTCTCTGGAAAAGATTGGCGTATCAAGTTCAGATTTATGTGAAATATTAAAGTCCTTGCCGCTGTAAGACATCTAAACTTCTAAGTCAATTCAATCAAGAGATTCGGCCATTTATGTCACATATTTTGAAAATTGCAAATACACTCATAAAAACTTATGAGGTACTTCCCGTTGACATGGATTCATTAAATTCAGCAAGAAGCAAGTTTTCAAAGTACAGGTAAAGGAAAAAGTACGAAAATTGTTATTTTTTAATTATATAACACGAACAAATATTTTTTTGGCGTTTTTTACCCGTCTGTGTCTCTGTCTGTCCTTCTGTTGAGTCCAGCGTACCAAATTCATATCTATGTCACTAAGGTCTATGGTCCCTTGGCTCTTAAAAAAATTTGAGCTTTTAAGTGAATGCAATCAAAAGTTTCCACGCAACCCTTAGTGCGTGAGCCTTACTAATACATGGCCAAAATTTTGTTCTCATGGCTGCTCAAGACTTCCGGTATAACGTATCACCCCTAGAGTTTGGAAATGCTCCTTATCGTATGACGAATCAGCAAAACTCAATGACATGGGGACGCAGAAGGCAGTGGAGCACACTACATTACAGACACATTACGTGTAGGCCTAGACACAAGTCATCTACATAGTCATGAGCTTTCCATTCAGAAATGATTGCGTACTACCCCCCTCCCCCCACCTCCCCACCACACGCCCGAACTTCGAGAGGTAAGTACAATGTAAGAGGTGAACATGAGAAAAAGATTGAGTAGGCAACGTTCTACGAATAGGAGCACGCCATGTAAGAAGTGTAAACGTGACAGGAAAAGTAGAAAATCTGGAAAAGTAAATCCCGAGTTGAGTCTAGATATAGAGGGTGGGATAAGCGAAACCCAATATGAAATGGAAAAGATAAGGATTTCTTGCCAGAATAATATGGTGCCGTATCAATCGCAGTAGAAAATGGTGTAACGGGAATAGGATTCGTCTTGAATGGGAAGGTCAGGCAGAGAGCAAGTTAGTTACTGTGAGAAGTTCAGGGATAACATTATTCTCAGAAGAAGCGACAGCAAACCAACAGGAATAACAAAAGCTAAACATGCCGACGTCACAGTAGAATACGAAGAGAGAGTAAGTCTTTGAGAATACTGAACGTAATTCAGCATGTAAATAAAGATGACAATTTAATAATCACAGGTGAGTGAACGCTGTAGGAATAGAAGACAGAATTAGCGAGAACACGGGTCATCAGTATGAATGACAGATAAGTAAAACTAATTGGGTTCTGTAATACATTTAAGTTAATAATAACGAATCACAAGAGGTGGAGGTGTACTTGGATAAGGCCTCGAGACACGTGATGATTCCAGCTGGATTACATCAGGCCAGACATAGATTCCAAAGTCAAATATTGGATTGTAACACATATGCAGGTGCAGATACAAGCGCGGATCACAGTTCGGTAATGCTGAAGAGCAGACTCAATTTTAAGAAAATTGTTCAGGATAATAAGTGTGGAAAGAAGTGGGATACTGAACTATGAGCGACGATGTGTGTCTCAATTTCTCTAAGACTGTGGATAGTGCGATTGTTAGGAGCACAACTGAATGGACAGCAGCTGAATGTAGATCTATCAAAATGGCAGTCACAAAATTTGGAAATACGAATATAGGTGCATAGAAGGTAATTACGAAAGAACTTTTGGTGAAAAGAAATACTTCAACTAATCGACAAAAGAAAAAAGTATAAAACTGTACAGGCGATGACGGGAATACAGCAAAATAAATAACATGGGAATTAAGTAAAAAGCAACGAAACAAAACGTAATGGCTACAGGAAGAATGTGATAGATGGAAGCACAAAATCGTACAGGAAATGACGGGAATTCGCCAAGAAAAATCACATAGGAATTAAGTAAACAGCAACTGCGGGAAAGCCAAAGTGAAGTGGGTACAGGAAAAATGTGAAGAAATCGTAAAATAAATTTTTTCGGAAAGAGTATACGGCATATACAAAAGCCGAAACGCCCTTCGGTTAAATTAAAAGCCAAGACCAATAACAGTGAAAGCAGAATTGTACCGTTAAACGTAGGGGAAAAAGTAGATAGGGTGAAAGATTACGCTGGAGTCCTCTACGACGGGGAGGAACCGTTGACGTGGCAGAAGGCGAAGAAATGGCCCTCAGCATGAAAAACAATGGACATCCAGTATTGGAATCAGAATTTAAATAACAATTAGAAGATTTGCAATCATATAAAGTTCAAAGCACTGATAACGTTTTTACAGAACTTACATATAAAGTTATTGGGGTAGTTGCAATCAAACGATTATTCAAGTTGATTTGTGGAATCTACGCTGGAGAAGTACCTTCAGACTTTCGGAAAAATCTGACACATACAATACTGAAGATAGTAAGGATAAAAAAAGTGAGAACCATTAGGGGATCAGCTTAACATCTCATGTATCCAAGTTTCTACCTAGAATAACATACAAAAGAATATAAAACAAAATTGAAGGTGTGCTAAAATGGTTCAGGAGATGAATGTGATGAGGAAAAGCAGAAATCAAATTTGCGGAAAGCTTAACTTCGAACGACGAAGTAGTGGAAGCAAAATAACAGATGACAGACGAACAAAGAAGGAAATGAAAGAAACAAACTCATAGAGACAAAAAGAGCATTCCCAGCCGAATGAAGTCTACTACTATCAATCATTGGCTTAATTTTGAAAAAAAAAAAAAAAACGCCCAACTGCTCTTCTCTGCAGCAAAGCGTCAGTGTTGGTTAGTTGGTTTGAGGGAGGGGACCAAACAGTGAGGTCATCGGTCCCATCGGATTAGGGAAGGATGGGGAAGGAAATCGACCGTGCCCTTTCAAAGGAACCATCCCAGCATTTTTCCGAAGATATTTCGCGAAATAATGGAAAACCTAAATCAGGATGGCCGAACGCGGGTTTGAATCGTCGTCCTCCCGCATGCGAATCCAGTTTGCTAAGCACTGCACGACCACACTCGGTCTAAATTTGAGGAAAGTATTTTGGCAATGTGTGTTTAGAGATGCGAAGCGTTTGAGATGTTGTGGTGTAGAAGGATACTAATAATTAGGTGGATTAATAAGATGAGAAATCAGAAAACCTGGGCAGATTCGACAAGAAGGGGAACATGTGGAAAGCATTGACAAGAAGAAGGGGCAGGTGTACAGGACATGAATACTGCTCACACGTATGGGATCCGTATAAAGTCCGGGACTTTTGACTGCCGAGAAAATGTGACAGATATGTTGAAAAATATGAGCTACGAGAACTGTAGGAGATGAGAATATCAAGGGAGTGTCTGCTTAGAAAACCTAAAGAGCCATCCCCTATAAAACTACGAAAATTCCTAAAGCCCTTACGTATTTACTTAACAGACACAATGGAAAGAAAAATAAGTAAATAAGAGATCGCAAAGGGGTGTGTACATACGGTCATTATCCCTTGTTACGTATGTTTTTGATATTGGAAGATGCTTTAATACAGTGTGAAAAGCCGCACTAGCGACGAGTTGGGAGTGGTGATGTTCCAGGTTCCAAAAAATAACATTTGAATCAGAAAAGACCAGTTACTTACAAATATAGTACTGAAAATATTTATGTATTTCGATGGCGCGTGTTAAGTTATTCCGGGGAAACTTCAATAAATGCAAAAACATTTACAGTACTATTTTAGAATGAGAACTTCAACAATTTAATTGAAAATAGCAAACTGTAAAGATAAAACAAATGCAAAAAAAACGAACAATACAAGTTTGGAATTAAAAAATTGAACAAATTAGGTGAAGATAGCAGACTATTAACCTTCACTTTGCACTGGTGGTTCTGTTGCAACATAGGTTAAAAAGTACAATAGTAACTAAAAAAGAGAGAAACATTTTCATTAGGATATGTTGCATAGCAATAAATTAACAAAATAGACAGATTTATACATTTAGTTATCGCCTCTTAGCAGGCAATCAGCCACTATTACATAACACTCTGAAACAAATGGGAAACGATCAGTTTAAGATACGACACCAAGCTGCCTCCAACAATTACCATAAAAACGAAATAAATCTCGGGTGAACAGCCTGGTGTGAGTGTACAAAGGACACAATATTTCGGCAATCGACCTTGTTGCCATCATCAGGTGGCTAAAAATGGCTCTGAGCACTATGGGACTCAACTGCTGTGGTTATCAGTCCCCTAGAACTTAGAACTACTTAAACCTAACTAACCTAAGGACATCACACACATCCATGCCCGAGGCAGGATTCGAACCTGCGACCGTAGCAGTCCCACGGTTCCGGACTGCGCGCCTAGAACCACGAGACGTCATCAGGTGTGCTGATATACTGCCAAGGGCCGGCAGGCGTGAGGTATATATCAGCTGGCAACAATGTCGATTGCCGAAATATTGTGTCCTTTGTGCACCCACATCAGGCTGCTCATCCAAGATTTATTTCATCATGAAATACGCCTATAGAAATTGAAGAATCATAACACCATCATATTTAACCTTGCATACCCAAGACAAATAATACACCTAAATTACAAAATGAGGCTCTAATGCAATAAACAAGAATATTTGTAACATAAACAGATACAAACTCTCAGCATTGTACATAGATAACATTTTAAAACTCATGTTAACGTAACTCTCACACACCTTCAGTTGAGACAGGAAAATTGAACTTGCCTTTATGCTGAGTACACGTTACAAAATATTAATGAATTATCAGTTATGACCAGACGAAACTAAAATCGTCAGGTCTTAACTGTGGGTTTTGTGATCGCTCTGGGAGATGGCTCACTGGACTACAACATACGAAATACACTCCTGGAAATTGAAATAAGAACACCGTGAATTCATTGTCCCAGGAAGGGGAAACTTTATTGACACATTCCTGGGGTCAGATACATCACATGATCACACTGACAGAACCACAGGCACATAGACACAGGCAACAGAGCATGCACAATGTCGCCACTAGTACAGTGTATATCCACCTTTCGCAGCAATGCAGGCTGCTATTCTCCCATGGAGACGATCGTAGAGATGCTGGATGTAGCCCTGTGGAACGGCTTGCCATGCCATTTCCACCTGGCGCCTCAGTTGGACCAGCGTTCGTGCTGGACGTGCAGACCGCGTGAGACGACGCTTCATCCAGTCCCAAACATGCTCAATGGGGGACAGATCCGGAGATCTTGCTGGCCAGGGTAGTTGACTTACACCTTCTAGAGCACGTTGGGTGGCACGGGATACATGCGGACGTGCATTGTCCTGTTGGAACAGCAAGTTCCCTTGCCGGTCTAGGAATGGTAGAACGATGGGTTCGATGACGGTTTGGATGTACCGTGCACTATTCAGTGTCCCCTCGACGATCACCAGTGGTGTACGGCCAGTGTAGGAGATCGCTCCCCACACCATGATGCCGGGTGTTGGCCCTGTGTGCCTCGGTCGTATGCAGTCCTGATTGTGGCGCTCACCTGCACGGCGCCAAACACGCATACGACCATCATTGGCACCAAGGCAGAAGCGACTCTCATCGCTGAAGACGACACGTCTCCATTCGTCCCTCCATTCACGCCTGTCGCGACACCACTGGAGGCGGGCTGCACGATGTTGGGGCGTGAGCGGAAGACGGCCTAACGGTGTGCGGGACCGTAGCCCAGCTTCATGGAGACGGTTGCGAATGGTCCTCGCCGATACCCCAGGAGCAACAGTGTCCCTAATTTGCCGGGTAGTGGCGGTGCGGTCCCCTACGGCACTGCGTAGGATCCTACGATCTTGGCGTGCATCCGTGCGTCGCTGCGGTCCGGTCCCAGGTCGACGGGCACGTGCACCTTCCGCCGACCACTGGCGACAACATCGATGTACTGTGGAGACCTCACGCCCCACGTGTTGAGCAATTCGGCGGTACGTCCACCCGGCCTCCCGCATGCCCACTGTACGCCCTCGCTCAAAGTCCGTCAACTGCACATACGGTTCACGTCCACGCTGTCGCGGCATGCTACCAGTGTTAAAGACTGCGATGGAGCTCCGTATGCCACGGCAAACTGGCTGACACTGACGGCGGCGGTGCACAAATGCTGCGCAGCTAGCGCCATTCGACGGCCAACACCGCGGTTCCTGGTGTGTCCGCTGTGCCGTGCGTGTGATCATTGCTTGCACAGCCCTCTCGCAGTGTCCGGAGCAAGTATGGTGGGTCTGACACACCGGTGTCAATGTGTTCTTTTTTCCATTTCCAGGAGTGTATTATTACATGTCTCACAAAAAGATTTACTTAACGTGATACTATCCTTTGCGAAAGGTGTGCTTGGTAATTTACAACTGTCATTGATTGCTAAAACATCACTTGATTCACTAATGGACAAACTCATCTCTTTAAGTTAATTGTGCAAAATTTACAAAGGTACATTTTATCTGAGACTTGAAGTATACTGTTCCTACTCGTTGATGTTCACTGCTTCAGCTGAGATCACGAACTGCGGAGAGCGCTTCCATTCTCGGCTCCATACTGACCTCCGTGTGCGGACCCTGCTATACTGCTGTATCCATTCATCGTTGCGCACTGCAGCAAGACTTCACGAATGCCTGTGGCATTGATGCGCGTTACCAATTGTGATGTTGCTCCGCAGTATTTCGACGATACCACATCATCCAAAACAGAAAAAGACAGTAAAAAGCGATATGCATGAAGCAAAACTAGTTTACGAATGCAATTACTGATAAATGACTCTCAGCAACACGGAGTTAACTGAACCATAAAATATACATTATAAGAACACCAGGCACATCTGATAACTCCAACTAGTTTCACGTACAGACTACTCGTTAAGATACTCACTAATAAAGTCCATATGGCTAAGGCATTGTACTTTGCATGCAGTTTCCGTACGTGCCAAACAGCAGACGTAATAGCAAGGCCGTCTTCCTCCAGATTCGAGAGTCTTGTTTCTCAGGCATACAGGGTGGTCCATTGATAGTACCCAAGCCAAATTTCTCATGAAATAAGCATCAAACGAAAAAACTACACGGAACGAAACTCGTCTAGCTTGAAGGAGTAAACCAGATGGTCCTATGGTAGGCCCGCTAGATAGCGCTGCCATAGATCAAACGGATATCAACTGCGTTTTTTTTTAAGGGGAGCCCGAGGTGCCTATGCTGCCCATGTTAAAATCACTAAGTTCGAGGAACATTTATTAATAAACTATCAAATAGAAAAATTTGAATTTTTTTACATATAGAGTGGTTTAGTATTGCAGTTATGACAGAGGGATTTTGGAGTATCTTTTCTAGTTTCCTTCCAATTATTTTTTTTATTAATGACCCAAATTTTTTTACAAATAATTGCTTTATAATTAAACTGAAATGAAACTACTGAACCTATTGCCAAATGGCTGTGTTACGATGTAAGTTTGACCACTAGGAGTGCTGTATAAAAATTTCATCTCTATAGCTTGAGTGGATTTTGAGAAAATGTTCCTTATATTCGAAAAATTCTAATTTACGGGAAATGGCTATCAAAGTTTCTGAATACATTCCTGCACTATAGGAGGGATTATCAGGGCCTTCTTCTTCATCTTCCAAAAGCTTCCTCTTCTGTCTTCTTTTCTGGCCTGTTGTTCCATCATACTTCATATGCCTTTCTCTTCTTTCTGCTCCTCTTATCCTTTCTCTGTCAATATTTCTTAGTGCTCGTACAGTGTTCACCCCAGCTGTAAATCCTAATGCCTTCAGAACTTCACACTTCACACTGTTCCCTTGGTTGTAGGTTGCTATTGCATCATAAATGCCAAAGTGCAGTGTTTTTATGCTTACAAACACCCTTTTAGGAATCACTTTCCAAATCAAATTGTTGACGCTCTCATTAGGTTTCTGCGTCTTTCCGTGTAGACATTTGTGTAACAATTCTGGCTGTACTAAGTCATGAAAAATATCATCACTGTCACTAACATATTCACGAAATCTGTCACTTCTACCAGTCAGCTTCTTGCTAGAAGATGTCGCAGGGCTATGGCCGGCCATGTGTTGCTTAGCAGAAGAACGCACTGTTTCAGTAATTGTAGTATCGCAACTTGGTATTAGTGTTAATTTTCTTTTCCCTACGTTCTTCCTCTTCTTACACACACGGTTACTAAAACGTGGCATTGTAACCAGAACAACGCTTTACACAAGAAGTATAATACTACCAACAACAGTCGCAACACTGAACTAATTCGAAACGGTAAACAGCAAAGAGACGATGTTCCGCGCTCTTAGCGCTTCATTTGTCACAGAAAACAATGTAGCCAACCCTTGCACACTCGCTGTATGCGTAACATAAGGCGCTGTATGCGTAACAGGCCGAGAAAATCCCAAGCAGTTCGCCAGGAAGTCACGAGAGGGTGTTAGATGCATTCAGCGCCCGCCCATTTCCTCTGCAGGCGTGGGGGAAAATGGTAATAACTCCACTTCCAGGGCGAGTAGAACAATAATTCAAAGTTTACATTAAAGAGGAATGTTCCAATTAATTTTCGGTAGCCAAAAAAATCGTAATTTTTTGGATTTGACCACCTCCGGCTCCCCTTAAATAGGAACCCCAATTTTTTTTATTACATATTCGTGCAGTACGTAAAGAAATATGAAAGTTTTAGCTGGACCACGTTTATCGCTTTGTGATAGATGGCGCTGTAATAGTGACACGTGTAAGAACGTGGTATCACGTAACTTTCCGCCAGTGCGGAAGGTACTTGCACCATGGTACGTTACCCGTGTTAAAATGGACCTTTTACAAATTGCGGAAAAGGAGGATATCGTGTTGATGTATGGCTATTGTAATCAAAATGCCCAACGGGCGTGTTCTATGTATGCTGCTCGGTATCCTGGACGACATCATCCAAATGTCCGGATCGTTTGCCGGATACTTACGTTATTTAAGGACACAGGAAGTGTTCAGACACATTTGAGACGTCAACCATGCTCTGAAACAAATGATGATGCCCAAGTAGGTGTTTCAGCTGCTGTCGCGGCTAATCCGCACATTAGTAGCAGAGAAATCGCGTGAGAATGGGGAATCTCAAAAACGTCGGTGTTGAGAATGCTACATCAGCATCGACTGCACCCGTACCACATTTCTATGCACCAGGAATTGCATAGCGACGACTTTGAACGTCGTGTACAGTTCTGCCACTGGGCACAAGACAAATTACGGGACGATGACAGATTTTTTTCACGCGTTCTATTTAGCGACGAAGCATCATTCACCAACAGTGGTAACGTAAACTGGCAGAATATGCACTATTGGGTAACGGAAAATCCACGATGGCTGCGACAAGTGGCACATCAGCGACCTTGGCGGCTTAATGTATGATGCGGCATTATGGGAGGAAGGATAATTGGCCCCCATGTTATCGATGGCAATCTAAATGGTGCAATGTATGCTGATTTCCTACGTAATGTTCTACCGACGTTACTACAGGATGTTTCACAGCATGACAGAATGGCGATATAGTTCCAACATGGTGATGTCCGGCACATAGCTCGCGTATGGTTGAAGCGGTATTGAATAGCATATTTCATGAAAGATGGGTTGGTCGTCGAAGCACCATACCGTGGCCCGCACGTTCACAGGATCTGACGTCCCCGGTTTTCTTTCTGTGGGAAAAGTTGAAGGATATGTGCTATCGTGTTCCACCGACATCGCCTGACAACATGCGTCATCGCATTGTCAATACATGTGCGAACATTACGGAAGGCGAACTACTCGCTGTTGAGAGGAATGTCGTTACACGTATTGCCAAACGCATTGAGGTTGACGGACATCATTTTGAGGATTTATTGCATTAACGTGGTATTTACAGGTAATCACACTGTAACAGCATGCGTTCTCAGCAATGATAACTTCACGAAGGTATATGTATCACATTGGAACAACCGAAATAAAATGTTCCAACGTACCTACGTTCTGTATTTTAATTTAAGAAACCTACCTTTTAGCAACTGTTCGTCTAAAATTGTGAGCCATATGTATGTGACTATTACTGCGCCATCTATCACAAAGTGAAAAAAGTGGTCCAACTAAAACATTGATATTTCTTTACGTAACACACAGATATGTAATTAATAATGCGGTTTCCTGTTTAAAAAAACGCAGTTGACATCCGTTTGACCTATGGAGCGCCATCTAGCGGGCTGACCATAGCGCCATCTGGTTTCCACCTTCAAGCTAGATAAGTTTCGTTCTTTGTAGTTTTTTCGGTTGACGCTTATTTCCTGAGATATTTGGCCCGGTCTCGATCAATGGACCACCCTGTATAAACTGACAGCTAGCAGTGCAGACTTTCGCTGAAAGTGCTGTTCAATTACGTCTGTGTACCACATTACTGGCAGCCGCTTCGGCTCGATGGGCGTACTCCTTTTACCGTTCACATATCGAAAGCGCATTGTGGAACAATAAAAAGTGACCTCAGGCACGCGCTTCATAGAAATTCGTAGAGCATACATATAAATATCGACGTAAAAATACTATTTAAATAACTGTCGTGAATTTCCAGACTGCTTGCCCATTCCAGTATCAAGCAACTTTTTTGTCTGTAATATTACAGACATGATACAAGAACCGTAATGGACCAGTGTGCCACAACAGCACTCATGCCACAATCACCCATAAACTGTTATACCTTCACACTACGACGCCCTCTGGTGGAATACGAGCGCGCAGAAGCCACGCCGCGGGCGATGACGCGGTAGGGCACAATTGCGCTGCGCAGCGAAAATAGGCAGCAACAGCGGCAAGAAGCATCCGTCGGAATTACCCCTCCGAACGGCGCGCTCCAATAGGGAATACCGACAATTGCGTCGCTATACGCGACTTTAATGGCCGCGGCGGCGCTCGATTACTATAATACCGGCCGCATACGACGCTCTCAGCACCAGTTCCTTCCTCCTTCCGCCCGGGGAGGAAATAGAAATGTATATCCGCCATAAAAACAGCGGCAGAGCGCGCCTCAGAGAGAGCAGAGTGGGTTGGGGTGGGACTGCAAGTGGCATTGTGACGCGGCTTTTGTCGACGCTTCCGCGGTGATGGACACTCAGCGCAGATAAATGTTTCAGATCCCCATCCCGGGACAAGGGAGAGCCAACACACGTAAACAGCTGCCTCCGAGCGCGCCACATTCCTCCGCCTTCAAAATTGCGCCTTAGTTTATCATCCACTTCTGTTCCCTGTTCCATGTCTCCCTCCTTTCCCATCTTTCCGGATTTATCCTCCAACTTTCGTTTTCTCGGTCTCAGATATGAAAGGAGAACGTAGAAAATAAATTCGGTCACTTACTTTACACCCTGCACTTACGATCTTTTTTCAGTTTACATTAGCATAGCTTGATTTCACGTCGTCTGTCTACGAAGGAATGTCACTATGAGAAGGCTATCTGGAGGAAAATATTCGCTCTTTTAGATTGTAGCCGCCAGCGTAAAGTCAAACGAATTTCTTTTTCAAAATGAAACGGGAGTAACTAACAAGATCTGTGGAGGGTCCGACTTCGCTCTCCGCCCTACCAAGCCCTCCCTACTACTAACCTGCCCCTTCTCTAGGATTACTTCGACATACAGGGTGTTTCAAAAATGACCGGTATATTTGAAACGGCAATACAAACTAAACGAGCAGCGATAGAAATACACCGTTTGTTGCACTATGCTTGGGACAACAGTACATTTTCAGGCAGACAAACTTTCGAAATTACAGTAGTTACGATTGTCAACAACAGATGGCGCTGCGGTCTGAGGAACTCTATAGGACGATATTTTCCTCATATCCACCATGCGTAGCAATAATATGGCGTAGTCTCTGAATGAAATTACCCGAACCCTTTGACAACGTGTCTGGCGGAATGGCTTCACATGCAGATGAGATGTACTGCTTCAGCTGTTCAATTGTTTCTGGATTCTGGCGGTACACCTGGTCTTTCACGTGTCCCCACAGAAAGAAGTCACAGGGGTTCATGTCTGGCGAATAGGGAGGCCAATCCACGCCTCCTCCTGTATGTTTCGGATAGCCCAAAGCAATCACACGATCATCGAAATATTCATTCAGGAAATTAAAGACGTCGGCCGTGCGATGTGGCCGGGCACCATCTTGCATAAACCACGAGGTGTTCGTAGTGTCGTCTAAGGCAGTTTGTACCGCCACAAATTCACGAAGAATGTCCAGATAGCGAGATGCAGTAATCGTTTCGGATCTGAAAAATGGGCCAATGATTCCTTTGGAAGAAATGGCGGCCCAGACCAGTACTTTTTGAGGATGCAGGGACGATGGGACTGCAACATGGGGCATTTCGGTTCCCCATATGCGCCAGTTCTGTTTATTGACGAAGCCGTCCAGGTAAAAATAAGCTTCGTCAGTAAACCAAATGCTGCCCACATGCATATCGCCGTCATCAATCCTGTGCACTATATCGTTAGCGAATGTCTCTCGTGCAGCAATGGTAGCGGCGCTGAGGGGTTGCCGCGTTTGAATTTTGTATGGATAGAGGTGTAAACTCTGGCGCATGAGACGATACGTGGACGTTGGCGTCATTTGGACCGCAGCTGCAACACGGCGAAAGGAAACCCGAGGCCGCTGTTGGATCACCTGCTGCACTAGCTGCGCGTTGCCCTCTGTGGTTGCCGTACGCGGTCGCCCTACCTTTCCAGCACGTTCATCCGTCACGTTCCCCGTCCGTTGAAATTTTTCAAACAGATCCTTTATTGTATCGCTTTTCGGTCCTTTGGTTACATTAAACCTCCGTTGAAAACTTAGTCTTGTTGCAACAACACTGTGTTCTAGGCGGTGGAATTCCAACACCAGAAAAATCCTCTGTTCTAACGAATAAACCATGTTGTCCACAGCACACTTGCACGTTGTGAACAGCACACGCTTACAGCAGAAAGAGGACGTACAGAATGGCGCACCCACAGACTTCGTTGTCTTCTATATTTTTCACATCACTTGCAGCGCCATCTGTTGTTGAAAATTGTAACTACTGTAATTTCGAAAGTTTGTCCGCCTGAAAATGTACTGTTGTCCCAAGCATATTGCAACAAACGGTGTATTTCTATCGCTGCTCGTTTAGTTTTTATTGCCGTTTCAGATATACCGGTCATTTTTAAACACCCTGTACGTACTCTGCAAGCCACGAAAAGGTGAATGGCGGAAGGCACCTTGTATCACGAGTAGCCATTTCCTTTCCTGTTCTACTCGCAAATGGAACACAGAGAAAACGGCCCTCCACATGCCTCCATATGAACCATAATTTCTGTTTCTTGTCTTCGTGGTTCTTAAGCGAAATGTACTTTGGCGGCAGTATCAGCGTTTTGCAGTCAACAAGAAATGCCGGCTATCTAAATTTTCTCAACAATCATACAATGAAGGCTTTCACGACCGGATGGTACTGTTGTTGATAATTCTTCCGGGTTATATGGCCGTGGTCCATGGAATACTTCTATTCCTAACGTTTCGTCCAATACTACGTTGGACGTATACCTTTGAGGATGTCCAACGTAGTATTGGATGAAACGTTAGGAATAGAAGTATTCCATGGACCACGGCCATATAGCCGGGAAGAATTTCTCAACAATGTTTTGTGAAAAGGAAGTCGTCTTGCTTGCAGGCATTGCCATCTGAGCTCACAAAGCATCTCCATAATACTAGTACTTGTATACTGACCGAACCTACCGGTAACAAATCTAGCAACACGCCTCTGAACTGCTTGCATATCTTCCTCGAATTCGACCAGGTGAGTAATACGAACTTTCAAACAATACTGAAGAACGGATCGCACAGGCGTTCTCCTTGGAGAACTACTTTTCTTCCTCTATTACTCAAGCTAGCCTCCAAAGAGGCCGCAGCAAATGCCCTACTAAACTATCTCATTTTCTTCTAAAAGTATTCTTATAGACATCCCTCATCGCCTATTTCTTTCAGTACCTGTTAATTTTGATCCGTCTATTCGATAAAACCACACCTCAAATTCCTCCATATCCTTCACTGGACTCCAGGAAGTATTACTGATTGCCATTAAATATTCTTCTAAGGAAGCAATTTTTCAGAAACTTCATCCTCATCTCTGTATCGGTATTTGACACCAGTACTCTTCATTTACAGAGAAACGTTTTCGCCTGTGCCAGTCGACTTCTCATATTAGTGTAATCTTACTTAACAGACAAAAAAACCCTCACTTCTTCCTCCGCCGTCTCCTTCCCCATTTTGATGAGCAGCAAGCCATTGCCATCCTTATGTCTATTTTTCATCACCTCTGGCTCTTCAATCTGCGTACCGTATTACAATTTGTATCACAACGATGTCGAAAGACATCGATTACACAGCCCTGTTTCTCAACATTATCTACTTTCCCGAATGAATTTTCGCTCTGCGACCGAATATGAGCTTACTTCAAACTTCCTGACATATTACGTTGTGTGCCGGACGGAGATTCGAACCCCGATAACAGCTCTGCCAACTAAGAAGACTAGGCCATGTACTCACAGTACTTTTTTAGTCAAATCAAAAGGTCCCAAGTTGGAATACCGGTCCACTACACAGTTCTAAGAAAGCCCAAAGTAATTATCTGCTTTATACATGCTGTATCTGTGTGGGGCATCTGGTTAAGAGGAAATAAATTCGGAAATATAGGAACTATTCTTGTTCCGCTGTGTCACATTACTGAGAGAGTTTTTCAGCAACATCTAGAGACATGGAGCAATGCCTAATGCTGTTTGTTGTTCTGGTCTTCAGTCCGGGGACTGGTTTGATGCAGCTCTCAACGCTACTACGTTCTGTGAAAGTCTCCTCATTTACGCCTGACTACGACAACCTACATCAATTTAAATTTGATATGTCCATCCAAGCCTTTGATTTCTTCTACAGTTTTCAGTCCTCATACTTTTCTCCGTTGGAACATTACTCTAAGATACTTCAGAAAGTGACTCAACGAAGTTCTTGCACTCGATTGAGCTTTACAACTCCTTGCTACACTACTCGATTTAGTACCCATTCATTATTTATGTAACCTGTCCATCTTCAGCGTTATCCTCTTGTTTTTACGGCCACGTGTTTTACCTCTATATTAGGCTGCATACCAGACAAACACATTTCTCAGGAGAAACGCTTTACTCGCCATTGCGTATCTTCGTTTTACATCCTCTTTTTTTCCGCTGTGATCAGTTAATAATATTATCAGCATGACCTTTCGTAATTGAACAATTTCTTATTATCCTTGTTTTGTTTTGATTTACGTCCATCGTATGACCTCTTTCCAAGACAGTATCCATTCCATTCAAATGATCTAACTCCTTTACAGTCGCAGGCGGAATTTAAAATACCAGCAAAACTGAAAGTTTAGGTATATTTTCCCTGAACTTTAATTTTGCTTGACATTTCTCTCTTGTTTCCTTTATAGAATACTCTTTGCACAGTTGAAAACTGCCGGCCGGAGTGGCCGTGCGGTTCTCGGCACTTCAGTCTGAATCCGCGTGACCGCTACGGTCGCAGGTTCGAATCCTGCCTCGGGCATGGATGTGTGTGATGTCCTTAGATTAGTTAGGTTTAATTATTTCTACGTTCTAGGCGACTGATGACCTCAGAAGTTAAGTCGCATAGTGCTCAGAACCATTTGAACCAGTTGAAAACTATGGTGGACATGCTACAACTCTGTTTTACTACCCTCTCAACAAATGAATGCCTTACGTGTTTTTCGACTCTTACATCATCAGTCCTCTTCCCGAAAAATATCACTCCTTTACAGATACTTCGGTCACATACATCTACGTAGTTTTATTGCTGATATGGAATGGAAAATATTCTTTCCATTTCTAAGCAGCTGGTATCATCTACAGAGATGGAACGGTAATCCATTCAGCACGATACAGTTCACTGATGCCACAATAGGATCTAAGTAGGTTGCTTGATGAAATGAATCGTGTGCTTCCTGCTGGCTGCACTACGCACGTAAATAAAACTACGGTAATAGTGTATGTAAAAAGTTGCCATGATGAATAGTTAATTGTTAAAGGATAACAGACTCTTGATGAAGTAGAGAATTTTTTCTATTTCGGCAGTAGGATAGAAGGAAGATGTAAGGAGGAGGTAGTATCAATGACTGCACATGGTTATATGGAAAACGGATTTCTAAAAAACGGAAACCGCTACTAGTAATATAATTCTTGAGACTAGGAAACTATTGATTAAATGATGTGTTCTGAGCACAGAGAGGTATAGGAGTGTGAAAAATAGTCATTAGACATCATCAGAGAGCAGCATGGTGCGCTCAGAGGTACTCACGGACTTTGAACGTGGTCAGGTGATTGGGTGTCACTCGTGTCATACGTCTGTAAGCGAGAATTCCACACTCCAAAACATCCCTAGGTCCACTGATTCCGATGCGATAGTGAAGTGGAAACGTGAAGGGACACGTACAGCACAAAACCGTACAGGTCAACCTCGTCTGTTGACTGACAGAGACCGCCGACAGTTGAAGAGTGTCGTAATGTGTAATAGGCAGACATCTATCCAGGCCATCACACAGAAATTCCATTCTGCTTCAGGATCCACTGCAAGTACCATGATAGTTAGGCGGGAGGGAGAAAACTGGGATTTTGTGGTCCAGTGGCTGCTCATAAGCCACACTTCACGGCGGCAAATGCCAAACGACGCCCCGCTTGGTGCAAGAAGCGTAAGCTTTGGGCGACTGAACAGCGGAAAACGTTGTGTGGAGTGACGAATCACGGTACACAATGTGGCGATCCGATGGCAGGGTGTGGGTATGAGAATGCCCGGTGAACGTCGTCTGCCAGCGTGTGTAGTGCCAACAGTAAAATTCCGAGGTAGTGGTGTTATGGTGTGGTCGTGATTTTCATGTAGGGGGCATGCACCCCTTGTTGATTTGCGTGGCACTGTCACAGCATTGATGTTTTAAGCACCTTCTTGCTTCCCACTATTGAAGAGCAATTCGGGGATGGCGACTGTATCTTTCAACACTGTCGAGCACCTGTTCATAATGCATGGCCTGTGGCAGAGTGGTTACACGACAATAACATCCCAGTAATGGACTGGCCTGCACAGAGTCCTGAGATGAATCCTATAGAATACCTTTGGGATGTTTAGGAACGCCGACTTTGTGCCAGGCCTTACCGACCGTCATCGATAGCCCTCCTCAGTGCAGCACTCCATGAAGAATGGGCTGCCATTCTCCAAGAAACCTTCCAGCACCCCATTGAACGTATGCCTGCGAGAGTGGAAGCTGTCATCAAGGCTAAGGATGGACCAACACCATATTGAATTCCAGCATTACCGACGGAGGGCGCCACGAACTTGTAAGTCATTTTCAGCCAAGTGTCCGGATACTTTTGATCACATATTGTATGTCGTCTCCTTCGCTCATATCATTCAGTTTACAGCAATAATACATAAAGCATCGCCTCAGTGCTACGTGTTCAGCTTTGTGGTATCGAATCAAAATATTCGTTCACTTCGAGAACAACCGTGTGGTTAATGATTAAAACAACAACACTTACTTGTACTTGTACCCTGTAAAAATTAGGAAACTACCCCGTCATTCCCTGATTTTGTTAGTTACAAAATTGCAGGAATGAACCTCACGTTATACCTATCAGAAATCATTGGTGGAGATGTCAGTGACAATGACAGTAACAATGGGACATGAAGGGTCTCGCAGATAGCCTAATGTCTAAGACGGTTGCTCGCGATAAGCAAGGAATCTGAGTGCGAGTCCTATTCTGACGCATATTTTCAATTTTCTGACACTGCAGATTCAGTAATTCAGCACAGTTTGCACTGGTATCATTATTACGGCGTTATTCCATTTACATCTACTCCGCAAACCCTCTTTACTTCGCCCACCACTATCCCTAATCCCTTTCCCGGTTCCAGTCGGTTACAGTTCACGAGAAGATCGATTGCTGGTAATCCTCCGTGCGGTCTCTAATCTCTCTAATTTACCCTTCACGAACTGTTCGCGAGTTTTACATAGGAGAAATCAATACGCTGATTGAGTCTTCTGGGAACGCGCGCACTATGAATTTTAACAGAAGACTGCGCTTCTCCTGCACCGTCTGCCACTGGAGTTGGGTGTCCATCTCCATGACGATTTCGCGCTTACTAAATGAGCCTGTGAAGAACCGTGCTACTCTTCTTTGGATCTTCTCTGTTTCTACTGTCAGTCATATCTGGTACGGATCCCGGACTGACGAGCAATATTTGAGTAACGGTCGAACAAGAATTTTATCAGCTACCTCCTTTGTTGATGGACTACATTTCCTCAGGATTCTTCCGATGAATTTGAGTCTGTTAGCTGCCTTACCAGCGATTAATTTTATGTGGTTGTTCAACTTCAAGTAGCTCTGCATGCCTACTCGTAGATACATTATGGATGTGACTGTTACCAGTGTTTGTTGTGCAATCACCCAATTAAAGGTATTTCTATGTATTTGCAATGCGTTGTATTTGTTTATAATGAGGGTCAATGGCCACTCCCTGCATTACGCTTCGATCCTCAGCACGTCTTCTTGCATTTCGCTGCAATTTGCAAGAGTTGCGATGTCACTGCATACAACAGCATCAGCCGCGAAAAGCCTCATGAAATTTCTGACGTTATCCACTAGGTCATGTACACTGATTTCTGTGTCTCGTGGACGAAGAGAGCGAGTTGGGTTTCACACGATCGTTGTTTTTTTCTTTTGTTTTTTTGTTTTTGGAACCCATATTTATTTCTACAGAAGAGATTTTCGCTCACGAGAAATATGACATACCGACGTCAGAGTTGCAGCACTGTAGTTCTGTGGGTCTCTTCGACGAATCTTCTTGAAAACGGAAGTGACATGTGCTCTTTTCCAGTCATTAGGAAATTCGTTCGGCTAGAAGCGGCGGCGTCCAGAATGGTCGTTTGTCCCAGTAATAACATTGTCTTCATTCACTGTCACTTCGTCGCCGTGCAATCACTGCTTACCTACTATAGAGCTTCGCATGTCTCTAAATATGGTCAGATCGCGACATATCCTGCTTGAGATCTCTATTCGTCTTCATAACTTGCCAACTCATAAAGATGATCGTTAATGTGAACTACAGAGCGTGCTGACACAGCGGTTAGCACACCGGACTCGCATTCAGGAGTACGACAGATCAAACCAGCTTCCAGCCATCCTGATTTAAGGCTTCCGCGATTTGGCTAAATCGCGTAAGGTAAATAGGGGGATGGTTCCTTCCAAAGGTCACAGCCGCTTTCCTTCCCATCCTTCCCTAGTCCGAGCTTGTGCTCCGTCACTAATAACCTCGACGACGACGGGACGTTAAACACTGATCCCCTCCGTTCTTATGAACTGTTTTATATTGAGAAGAGATTGTGACTCATAGTCAGAATTATTATTCCTGTAAACCATAGTTGTGGAATAAATTCTAGATATTACAATTGACGACTTCAGTTTCAAATGAAATTATCACGGCCGACCCACATTCCCATGGAGCGCAATCTGTCCGCAGTTCTTGCCCATTTCCTGCTTGCTCGAAATTCCGAGATCCCCGCAATAGGCCGGACATACTTGTGCATCCACAGGTCCGAAAGAACAGACACCACGAATTCATATAATTTAACAATAATTAACTCATGATACATTGCTTAGTGCTCTCTACAGCGGATCGCATTATCCGAAATCCGTTGCGTAATTTCATTAATTACCAACATGAGGAGAAATCTGCTACGGGAATCAGACCGGTGAAGTTCGACAGTAAATACAGGCCTATTGTACACGTTTACAAGAGAGGCAAATTGATTTGAACATCGGTTATATCCCCAGGTGAATTTCTGCACTTTGTCGTTTTATGGTAGATTCGTAATGATAACACCATGTCTCATCATCTGTGACTATCTTTGGAGAAAATAGTTGTCATTGTTTTGTGTTTCACTCAAGGTGACGGAGGCATCCACGTATTGCTGTTTCTTTCCGGGAATCAAGGTGAAGGGGAAAACTTTACAATTACTTTTGTCTTCTTTGAAAAATATTTGAACACTTGATTTAGAGACACTGCTCCACATTGTCGCAGCACTACCTGCTCACAACTGACTTGACGAATCTACATCTGTTGTTCACAGTTGTTAATTCAAGTTGCCATCGTAGTTACTGCGACACCCTTAATAAAATCGGTCTCGGAACTTTTCCAGCAGACGCTGTATGTAACCAGAAACAACAATTTCAAATCCCATTTCATTATGTTAATAAGACAGCAATGATGTAAAGGATTAATTACGAGGGTTGGAGCTTTAATAATGGCAACTATTTATTTACAGCTCGTACAAAATACATACGTGTTTCAAAGTTTGACTGACCTTCAGAGTAGTCACCAGCATTGTATATAACCCGTTGCCAGCGATGTGGAAGTCGTAGGATACTCTTAGCAGTCCCAGCTGTGTTGACAGTTCGACGAATTTGTCGCAGTTCTGAAGTGAATGCCGTGAAGTGTTTCCTTCAGTTTAGAAATCGAGTTGAACTGACGAGGGCTTAAGTCAGGGGTGTGCAGTTGGTGGAATAGCACTTAGCAGGCCCATCAGTCAAACAAATCAGAACAGCTTGCACTGTTCATGCATGAACATTGTCCTGCAAAATAATGCTCAGGTCCTGCAGAAAGTGCCATCACTTCTGTCTCTATGCTCTTTATTTTTGGGACACAACCTACGACCAGTTTAGAGACAGAAGTGATGACACTTTCTGCAGGATCTGACCATCAGTTTCCAGGACAATGCTCAAGCATGTACAGTGCAAGCAGTTCAAATGGTTCAAATGGCTTTGAGCACTATGGGACTCAACTGCTGTGGTCATCAGTCCCCTAGAACTTAGAACTACTTAAACCAAACTAACCTAAGGACATCACGCTCATCCATGCCCGAGGCAGGATTCGAACCTGCGACCGTAGTGGTCGCGCGGTTCCAGACTGTAGCGCCTAGAACCGCTCGGCCACCACGGCCGGCAGTGCAAGCTGTTACTGATTTGTTAGACTGGTGGCGCTGCTACGTGTTATTCTACCAACTGCACTCCCATGACTTAAGCCCTCCTGAGCACAACTCGATTTCTAAACTGAAGGAAACACTTCACGGCATTCGCACCAGAACTCCTACAAATTCGTCAGGTAACAGACCGCGTCGCTCGAACTGTCAACACAACTGGCGCTGCTAAGAGTATCCTACGACTTCCACATCACTGGCAACGGGTTCTACACAATGCTGGTGACTTCTTTGAAGGTCAGTAAAACTTTGAAACACGTATCTATTTTGTACGAGCTGTAAATAAATAGTTGCAACTATTGAAGTTCCAACCCTCGTAGTTATCTGACAATAATTCAGGTTAATATCTGAAATTTGTAAATTTTTAAAATTTGTTACGAACCGTATTATTTCTAAACATATCTGCATGGAAAACGAGTGTTTCAGGACACCATGGAGGCATACTTAACTTTTGTAACTATGTCCAAACGAGTGCAAACAGAGATCACTTGGCAGGAAAAGTTCTTCCAGGAATGATACTTCATTGTTCTCCGATTTTCCTGTGAAACGTCCCCTTAGAAAAATTATACATGACTGTGCTTAAACTGACACAGTATATTTTAGCGCAACGCTTCGCGCTGTTAACAGCCAACTGCCCAACGCTACAATGGCGAGTATTACAACAATGCCAACCAGCCATAGACGGCACACAGCACAGCCAGTGATTTTCATACAGAGCGCTACGTGGCGTTACCAATAAAAAAAAAAAAACCTATACAGCCTACCTACATAGCCCCCATGCTCACCACAAAAAATTTTACAAATAGTTTTGGACAGTGGCCAATACAGGTTTGAAAAATGTTTTGATAATTACGATAAAAAGATATCAAATGCACACACTTACTGATACAATGTTGGTCAAAAGCTAAAATTTTCTCACAGTCGATAAAGACAGTCCTGATCATTCATCACAGTAAAATAGCAGTGTTTTTTTTTTGTCTCAAAGTCAGAGCAGTAAAAGAAAATTCACACGGAAGTAGTGGATTTCCATGCAGTCTTGAAGAAGTAGTGTTGTCCTTCCAACGGAAAGACAGTGCTGACTCTTGACATGCAGACAGGTAAAGGGCCACAACAGAGCACACCCACAGCACAGTCAGTCGAAGTTTTGAAGAATATTGGTAGGTAGGTCATCACAGAGCAGACCACTGTAGTCTTGTTAGAGATTACGGTATTGGTGGGCCACCAAAGTTGCAGACCCACTGCAGTCCTTGTAGAAATAATGGTATTGGTGGGCCATCAAAGATGCAGACCCACTGTAGTCCTTGTAGAAATAATGGTATTGGTGGGCCATCAAAGATGAAGATCCACTGTAGTCCTTGTAGAGACGGCCAGCAGCCACTTCCCAACGCTACAATGGCGAGTATTACAACAATGCCAACCAGCCACAGACGGCACACAGCACAGCCAGTGATTTTCATACAGAGTGTTACGTGTCGTTACCAATAAAAAAAACCTATAGAATCTACTTACACTTGTAATGACAAGAATTACAGAATCCCTGCTCCTCAGCCGGCCGGGGTAGCCGAGCGGTTCTAGGCGCTACAGTCTGGAACCGCCCGATAGCTACGGTCGCAGGTTCGAATCCTGCCTCGGGCATGGGTATGTGTGATGTCCTTAGGTAGGTTAGGTTTAAGTAGTTCTAAGTTCTAGGGGACTGATGACCTCAGAAGTTAAGTCGCATAGTGCTCAGAGCCATTTGAACCATTTGAACCTGCTCCTCAACACAAATTGCCTCAGACAGCATTCATAAACATTCTGAATGGTTGCTTTCCAAAATCAAATTACTCTGAATGTAACAGCATTGTCGAAATTCTGCATATTCATTACACACACACTGGTCAGCCAGAACATTATGATAGCCTGCCTAATAGCCCGTATGTCCATCATTGGCACGGATAGCAGCGTCAACGCGTCGCGACACGGAAGCTATGAGACCTTGGTATGTCGCTGGAGGGCGTTCGCACCACATCTGCACACACAGGTCGCCTAATTCCCGTAAACTCCGCGTAGGGGGGCGATGAGCTCTGACGCCACGTTCGATGAAACCCCAGATGTGTTCGGCCGGGTTCAGATCTGGCAAGCTGGGGCACCAGAACATCAACTGGAACTCGCCACTGTGTTCTTCAAACCACTCGATCACACTTCCGGTGTGGTGACATGGCACACTATCTTGTTGACAAATACCACTGCCGTCGGGAAATGATCGTCCTGAAAGAGTGTACGTGCACTGCAACCAGTGTACGATACTCCTTGGCCGTCATGGTGCCATGCAAGAGCTCCACTGGACCAATGGATTCCCACATAAATGTTTCTCATAGCATAATGGAGCCGCCACCAGCTTGTTTCTGTCACGCAGTGCAGATGTCAAGAAGCTGTTCCCCTGCAAGATGACGGTTTCGCGCCCTCCGACTGACATAATGAAGACGGTATTGGGATTCGCCGGACCAGGCAACGCTCCGCCACTGCGCCAACGTCCAGTGTTGATGATCGCGTGCCCATTTCAGTCGTAGCTGCCGATGTCGTGGTATGCCACATCCCGCGGTTCATCGGCTGTGGAGGCCCATCGTTGGGAGTGTTCGGTGCACCGTGTGTTCAGACACACTTGTACTCTGCCCAGCGTTAAAGTCGGGACTAGTGCAGCAGGGGATACAACCCGTCGGCTTTGAACAATGACGTCACAAGTCGCCAGAGGGCATGTATTACAGAGATGAAAGAGCTGAGGAGAATGTTGAGAAACAAAGGAATGCGAGAGAGATAAACATTGATCTTGTCAAAAGCATAAGTGTTTTTTGACTTTAAAAAAAAAATCTCACGAGATAGAATAAACTGATCCTACTTTATTAAGCAATAGTGTTTTTCGGCTTTTTTTAAAAAAAATCTCACGAGATAGAATAAACTGATCCTACTTTATTAAGCAATATCTTGTCAAAAGCCGAGAAGCGATTCTTCTTAGTGTTCTAGCTCCCTTCAGTACGTAATAAGAGTTTTTTGGCTTTTTTAAAAAAAAATCTCACGAGATAGAATAAACTGATCCTACTTTATTAAGCAATAGTGTTTTTTGGCTTTTTTTAAAAAAATCTCACGAGATAGAATAAACTGATCCTACTTTATTAAGCAATATCTTGTCAAAAGCCGAGAAGCGATTCTTCTTAGTGTTCTAGCTCCCTTCAGTATGTAATAAGAGTTTTTTGGCTTTTTTTTAAAAAAAATCTCACGAGATAGAATAAACTGATCCTACTTTATTAAGCAATATCTTGTCAGAAGCCGAGAAGCGATTCTTCGTAGTGTTGTAGCTGCCTTCAGTAGCTGATAAGGATTTTTTGGCTCTAAAAAAAAAAAAAAATCTCACGAGATAGAATAAACTGATCCTACTTTATTAAGCAATCAGTAAAAAAACGAAATGGAAAGATAACAGCAAAAGCTGTTATGTTTTAGTTTAGTTTTTTTTATTGATTGCTGAATAAAGTAGGATCAGTTTATTCTATCTCGTGAGATTTTTTTAAAAAAAAGCCAAAAAACACAATCCACATTACCTCAATATCATTACGAAAAATATTAAGTACCGGACGAATAAAAAACAAACAATTTAGTTAATTAAATCACACATTTAATGATGCACCGAATATCAAGCGATCGCTTTTAGATTAACATTCAATTATTTTAATGATAGTGCTTATTAGAACACAGAACTGCTTTATTATCTATGCCTCGAAGTGAAGACATTACGATCTATGACTAAGGAATGACGTCATTGTTCAAAGCCGACGGGTTGTATCCCCTGCTGCACTAGATCCTTAAAGTCTGATGTTAGTTCCGTCGCTGTTCGCCGCCTGTCCAGTTACGAGTCTGCCCAGCCTACGAGGTCCGACATCTCCAATGAGCGGTGGCCACCCAACTCCACGACATCTGGATTTGGTGTCACCTTGGTTCCGTCACGTGTTGACACTCTCCACAGCGCTTCTCAGCCCCGACAGGGAGTGCAGTTCCCGAAATGCTCCTGCCGAGCCTCCGGACCATCACAATTTGCCCTTTTTCAACCTCAGATAGATCGCGCACCTTCCAGATTCTACGCATGAACTGGACGCTCACAGATACTACAAGCATCATTCGTGTGTATGACTAGCAGATTTTCCTCGCCAGGTGACGCTGCCAACGCGTGGACGAGTTTATATCGATAGTAGGTTGGTGGTTATAAATATTCTGGCTGATCACTCTACATGCCTATGAGAATTTATGTTACACTTCTGCGGTCTAGTGAAGAAGGGGATACAACCCGTCGGCTTTGAAAAATGACGTCATTCCTTAGTCATAGATAGTAATGTCTTCACTTCGAGGCATAGATAATAAAGCAGTTCTGTGTTCTAATAAGCGCTATCATTAAAATAATTGAATGTGAATCTAAAAGCGATCGTTTATCTATATTTCACTATTTTGCGATATTTCACTTTCTTATTCCACCAATATGCTTCAGTAGCTGATAAATGTTTTTTGGCTTTAAAGAAAAAAACCTCACGAGATAGAATAAACTGATCCTACTTCATTAAGCAATCAATAAAAAAACTAAACTAAAACATAACAGCAAAAGCGAAAATGGTAAACTGAAAATAGAATAGATTACGAAGACTTCGTAATCTATTCTATTTTCAGTTTACCATTTTCGCTTTTGCTGTTATGTTTTAGTTTAGTTTTTTTATTGATTGCTTAATGAAGTAGGATCAGTTTATTCTATCTCGTGAGATTTTTTTTAAAAAAGCCAAAAAACACTTATCAGCTACTGAAGGGAGCTACAACACTAAGAAGAATCGCTTCTCGACTTTTGACAAGATCAATGTGTAGTTCCCTTTCAACAAGTGAAACACAAAGATTAAATAAACAATCAAAACATATAAAATGAAACAGGTTGCAAATGTAACGTACGTGTATTTCCACCTATTCGTTTCCAGTGTACGTATATCGAGGTCAATGGAAGTCTGGTATACATATACTACATACGTAGGTCCTTCTGTCATCAGTAATACTGATATGTACGTAAGAAAAGACTGTTAGTAATGTTGTTGTTATTGTGGTCTTCAGTCCTGAGACTGGTTTGATGCAGCTCTCCATGCTACTCTATCCTGTGCAAGCTTCTTCATCTCCCAGTACCTACTGCAACTTACATCCTTCTGAATCTGCTTAGTGTATTGATCTCTTGGTCTCCCTCTACGATTTTTACCCTCCACGCTGCCCTCCAATGCTAAATTTGTGATCCCTTGATGCCTCAAAACATGTCCTACCAACCGATCCCTTCTTCTAGTCAAGTTGTGCCACAAACTTCCCTTCTCCCCAATCCTATTCAATACCTCCTCATTAGTTACGTGATCTACCCACCTTATCTTCAGCATTCTTCTGTAGCACCACATTTCGAAAGCTTCTATTCTCTTCTTGTCCAAACTGGTTATCGTCCATGTTTCACTTCCATACATGGCCACACTCCATACAAATACTTTCAGAAACGACTTCCTGACACTTAAATCTATACTCGATGTTAACAAATTTCTCTTCTTCAGCTCTTTAGTAATAGCGGAGACGAAATAAACAGCACATCTACAATTTGCATCCCGTGTTCCACTTAGGGTTTACTGAAGCGGAGGATACATCGTTCAGGTGAAGAACAGGACAGTAATGCTAGTGAAAACGAAGAAATCGCCTTAAGACAAACTCGTATTCCGGACTGTACTTAAGCAACACACTTCGAATGAGCTTTTAATTTGTATCGGGTGTTTCATCTGCGGTTTAGTAAAGCAGGGGATACATAGTTCAAGTGAACAACAGGACAGCAATGCTAGTTGAAACTCAGAAATCGACTACGCTGAACTTGTATCCCGTACTGCACTTAAGCAATACAGTTCGAAGGACTTTCGAGATACAACTGACATACATGTAACGTGATGTATTCTTTGCTAGTAATTTCATTCATTTCTTTCCGTTGTATTTTGCGGAGAAATACTAAGATACAAACACGCGATATCGTTAACGTGAAAATACTACTGGCCCTTACATATGTGAAATAAAGTTTATCTCTCACGCATTCCTTTGTTTCTCAACATTCTCCTCAGCTCTTTCATCTTTGTAATACATGCTCTCTGGCGACGTGTGACGTCATTGTTCAAAGCCGACGGGTTGTATCCCCTGCTAAACTACACCCCACTTCTGCATAAGTTGCAGTCTGC
This sequence comes from Schistocerca nitens, assembly GCF_023898315.1. Classification (NCBI taxonomy): domain Eukaryota; kingdom Metazoa; phylum Arthropoda; class Insecta; order Orthoptera; family Acrididae; genus Schistocerca; species Schistocerca nitens. The sequence continues at coordinate 54,339,452 of NC_064620.1, forward strand.
TTGATGCCTGTATTTTGGGTATCACTGAATGGCAGAACTGACAAGTACGTTCGTTGCTTACCTTCTGACTGCTATCGTTCCTCCATGCTGCTACTGCATTTCGGGGTTTTCTTGAGATTTTGCTAACTGGGGACGGATACATTCCCATTGCTCGTCAGTCGCCTCGTGTGAAACTGTTGCTGAGCAACGACATGTTCCTTTCCAGAGGCTCCTGTATTGTTGGCAACTGCGTCATGTCGCGATACGTTCTGTATTATAAAAGGATAGTCGGAAAATAAGCACCGCACCATTTAGAAAAGCATCCAGGGATATTAGAATAGGCCCATAGGCATAGCTGAGCTGGGTACCAGGTTTACGACCCGACAGCGAGATGACTTTCAAATTAAAAAAAAAAAATCTGAAAGAAAACTGGAAAATTCAGTGTCTAGTATGATAAAAGAAAAGAAAATAAGTTAAATATATTTCAATTTTTTTCAATTTTAATCTGATAATTATATATATATATATTGTGTTTCATACTAGAATGTCATGTTCCCAGTTTGGGACAGCTTTCCCACAGGAAACACGAAAGCGGTCGAAGACGTCCATCTTCTGGTCGGCTCCTGATCGTTGTCACAAGGAGGCTAGTTTTTGATTACGCAAAGGTGTCTATTTGGAAAAGAACAACCCGGATTTCTTAACGTAATCAGTATGCATTTTGTAATTACGTATGGGGAAAAATAAAAAAATTGCATTTGCAAATGAAATAATTAATAAATGGGGCAGCTATGAGTTGTAAAGAAGACAAGGAGCGGCATTCTGTCTACGACCAGGATGCCGCAATATTCCCTGCTGTAGTAAAGGCTATTTGACATTTATAAAAATAATATGACGTGGAGGTACAAAAAAATAAAGGAAAAGAATAGAATAAGAAATCTGGCTAACACTAAATATATTCAGACAATTCTCACAAGCAATTAGGGCTTATTTATAAACAGTATAACTTACATAAGTAATTTTCTAACTGTGTGGTGTGATCAGATTTCAGCGTGTCCTGTGCTAGCTTCTTGGTTCACGTTTTCGTCACAAATTACATTCATTACTTTTCTCCTTCCTTCGACACAATTCTTGCACCTTTCAACACCTTCATAACAATAACTTGCGGTTTGCAGTATCAAACATAAATTACTTGAATTTTATTAATTAATAACTGTTGTCTGTACACTGGCAAGACCGCTCACTTTTATGGCTTAAAGACGACCTTCTTTACGATAAAATCTGAATATCTACAAAGGTTTTTACTGTCATCTTTTATTTAGATGGAAGCGGAACGATCGGTTCAGCTTCTGTTAAAATGCTTCTTTCACTGCGCACTCGATGTATTAGCGTCCGCGCTATATGCGCATCTTTACAGTTACGTAAATCATGTAAAACAAATGTCTTTCAAAGAATAGGTCTCATCTCATGAGTTGATCATTTAATATACAGCTAGGTGAATGCCTTTCCTAGGGTACTCACAGCTTTCATGCGACGGAAATCCCAATAATATTACAAGTGGAACTGATCATTAAAGATAAGTCTTTCGGAACAGTAAAATGTGGAAAACTGTTTTGCAAATCATTGTAATGTAAATATATGTGAGTCATTTACTGCACTCAGCCTAGTCAAAGATCAGTCTGCTTTACGATACGAACAACAGTTAACTGAATATATAGAACGAAAGACGTGAACAAGTGTGTTGCCGAAGCCTGTATTGAAGAATCCGTTATGAGTGGGATACACAACGGTACACAAAAGGAATCAGGCCACGGGTTAAATATAGCCCTTCAAGGCGCTTTAGAGGCTGAAAATCTAATCGGGAAACAGCAGTTCATTTCGAAACAGTTGACAAAATCCACAGATGTTTTGGTGACAGCATGCTGTGGTCGTAGTGTAGGGAAGCAGCCTACTCACGCTGTAGTAAATTCATATCAGCCTTTCTATTGTGTGCCAGCCAGTCTGCTGTAACTAGTTCTGACGTCATAAATGTTGCGCAATACTTTAAAAATCAAGGAAATAACCTAAAACCTTTCTAGCATGTCAGAAGTAATACTAAATTAATATGTGTTAAATATCAGTTCGATAACTTTAGCCATTTTCGAAATTTGGACGTTTTTCTGAAAAAATCATTGGCGCAACAGAAAAGAGCTAGAGACTTCAAAATTTATATTTAGATTCATCTTTCATAATAATTTAATAAAAACAGTACTTTGGATTTCACAAATTAAAATTTTAGTGGAAATTCATGATTTTCTGGTTTTCGTCTCAAAACTTAAGGAAGCAAGATAGATTAAGTAGGCTAATAAATAAGGTTAGGATGTTTAGATTTAAACAGGTTGGAGGTCCGCTATGACTATGAAGATGTGAAAAGTTTCTTTTGAATACCTATAAAATTATAGCGATAGCGGATCTCAAAAGGGCCAGTTCAGAGCTCATCTACTGCGTGCAGTGTAATTTAATTAATTCTCTCGCCCAAAATATTTAACTTAGCCACGTCAAAAATTTATTATCAATACTTACCTGCGTGCTGAATGCACATTTAAATTAAGAGCTTCATCGGCCATCAGCAAAAGAAGCTATAATTTATTATGTAACTTGAAGTGGTGCTTTACTAGCCCAGCGGCTAGTCGGGAGAGCCGATTTGTTCAGGCGTTCCCTTAGCCGTCCGCTTTTTTTTTTTTTTTTTGTTTTCCTTTATTGTATTTCAATTCCCCATCGGGGCGGGCTGGCAGCAGCACATATCTTTTTTATAACTAACCTAAGGACATCACACACACCCATGCCCGAAGCAGGATTCGAACCTGCGACCGTAGCGGTCGCGCGATAGCCGTCCGCACCGCGGCTTTATATATAAGAACGCTGCGCGAGGAAGCAAGGCCCCAGTTCTCTCCAGACGCTGAATAACACGCCATCTGTGTCGGGAGTCGCGTCGCGTCGGTATCACTGCTACAAACAGCCTCGGATGCCATATTCAGTTACTCGAGATGCGCGTAACCATGAAATCATTTCAAGTGAAGTGTTAATTCTGGGATGATTTTCATTATCTAGCTTCAGTTTGCGTATTGTCATATTTTCACGTGCCGTCGTGGGACAGACATTCTACCAAATATTTAGCGTGGCGTTTGATGAAATATTCTCATCAAATTATGGCGAGCATTCATTTCAACATTTAATTCGGACATTTATAGTTGCATCAGCGCATTAGACTCTGAACTGCTCTGATAGCTAGGTTGTAGGGATACTTGTGTTTTTTTTTATCTGTGACTTTGAGAATATACTCACCTATTTTGGAAAATCGTTTTTGATTAGAAATCCCGGACAATCTCCTAATTCCTCAGAGCTATAAGCTGCAGCTATAATTGTATTCTCAGATGAAGTGGGCACTAGGAACTCTAATTACAGGCTTCACGTTTTGTTAAATCACTTTCTGGGGGCTAAAAAGTAAATAGAGAGCCAGTGTTGAGAACGGCGAAAGACAGCATTAACAACATTCTAAAAGCCAGAAACTGATTCATCATTCAAACGTTTATACAGCAATCATATTTATCTCCAAACTCGCCGCCCCACAGTAGGATTTAAAAAAATTTCTGCAAATATTTCGTAAGGTAACGACAATGGCGCCAAATCCATGGCGTTGGGCTCGTAGAAGACTTCACATTCATTGCTGTTCTTAGGGGTCTGACAAACAAAATTCGTAGGTGTAACGACTGTAACGCACAAGTTGTACAATAGGTCTTAAAAACATAATGCTACAATTTTCATACTCAGTATAAACCATTAGGAAAAATTAAGGCTTTGCGAGTACGGTTGTTGCAGCTGAATATAACTGTCCTCAATAGAATGTCTGGTTATCAAACAACATATTCGTTTAGTCCCTAACGATGGACGTGCCTGTTGTGTCTGTTACACGAATGCGTGATGTCTGTCCTTTCGGACATGTCGATAGGCCACCAGGTGTGTCGATATAGTCCGCACAGTTGTGATAACGCTGTGTCTCGGATGGCACCTGCCTAGCAAGCAGGAGATCCTGGGTTCGAGTCTCGGTGCGGTATACATTTCCACTCGTCGTCGCTGTTTCCGCGTAATGCCCCGCTGCCACCGAAAGCAGTGATCCACTACATTTCTTTTCCTTTCTTCACTTTCCACCTCCAGTTTACATATGTTGTGTTTCTGTTCACCAGAGAGCGGCGGCGAGCCGTCGCCCGGCTCTCTGCTGAGCGACGAGCCGCCGCTGAGCGAGGTGCGCGCCCCCAGCGCGGAGAGGGCTGCCGCGCTGCTGGAGGCGGCGCTCGCCAACCGCCGCCACGCCGCCTCCGTGCTGCTCTTCCGCCTCCACGTCTACCAGTACCACGGCCGCGGTTCGTACCTGCCAGGCGCCGCGCTCGCCCGCTTCCTCTAACAAATAGAAGCTGAGTAAAGACCAACATTCACACTTGCCCTCATGTCACGCCATTTCATTCAACAATGCATGTCGAATGGCGGCATTCACACAGGCCGTCAACGGCACGGAACGTCAAGTCACCATCAAGGTTCCTCGGGAAGACAGTTTTGAAGATGACATTGGTGGGGACGGGATGGGGGTTGGGGGTTGGGGGTAGGGTTGTGTGGGGGTCGGGGGTAGCTCTATGGCGTCGTCTGCTGACTTCGGAATGTTACATCTTAATGCAGCGCTAACTCATGTTGTCGTAGTGGATTTCATGCTTTTATATCTCATTAATCTACGTTTTTTTACTTAGCTTTATTTTCACAGAGTACTGTGAATGTTCCATGATGATTTGGACATTTTTTCCATTGAGTGTTCTTCCATTTGCGAGGCCACGTATATGAAAACGAAAAATGATTTAGATTTTCCAGTAAAAGAATACAGCTGATGCCCACACTGTGTACAAATAAGAACGTAAATGCAGAAATCTTCATAAAATGACACATTACACGTGAAAAAGTAGTTCTGTTGAAGGAGAAAAATACTGTTGTTTACGTCGGTATTTTTTACGTAAGCCGGCCGGTGTGGCCGTGCGGTTCTAGGTGCTTCAGTCTGGAAACGCGTTACCGCTCCGGTCTCAGGTTAGAATCCTGCCTCGGGCATGGATGTGTGTGATGTCCTTAGGTTAGTTAGGTTTAAGTAGTTCTAAGTTCTAGGAGACTGATGACCACATATGTTAAGTGCCATAGTGTTCAGAGCCATTTGAACCATTTTTTTTTTACGTAAGAAAAAAAATATCGGATGAGGTGAACAGATCGTATTTTTTCCCTAAAAACAAAATGATGTGTTTCTATCCATACATTTTCACTATCAAATATCGGGTGGTTATGATTAAACTGGCCCTGTCCCGAATGATGCAGTGCGGGCAGTATACAGGGTGTTACAAAAAGGTACGGTCAAACTTTCAGGAAACAATCCTCACACACAAATAAAGAAAAGATGTTATGTGGACATGTCTCCGGAAACGCTTAATTTCCATGTTAGAGCTCATTTTAGTTTCGTCAGTATGTACTGTGCTTCCTCGATTCACCGCCAGTTGGCCCAATTGAAGGAAAGTAATGTTGACTTCGGTGCTTGTGTTGACATGCGACTCATTGCTCTACAGTACTAGCATCAAGCACATCAGTACGTAGCATCAACAGGTTAGTGTTCATCACGAACGTGGTTTTGCAGTCAATGCAATGTTTACAAATGCAGAGTTGGCAGATGCCCATTTGATGGATGGATTAGCACGGGGCAATAGCCGTGGCGCGGTACGTTTGTATCGAGACAGATTTCCAGAACGAGGGTGTCCCGACAGGAAGACGTTCGAAGCAATTGATCGGCGTCTTAGGGAGCACGGAACATTCCAGCCTATGACTTGCAACTGGGGAAGACCTAGAACGACGAGGACACCTGCAATGGACGAGGCAATTCATCGTGCAGTTGACGATAACCCTAATGTGAGCGTCAGAGAAGTTGCTGCTGTACAAGATAACGTTGACCACGTCACTGTATGGAGAGTTCTACGGGAGAACCAGTTGTTTCCGTACCATGTACAGCGTGTGCAGGCACTATCAGCAACTGATTGGCCTCCACTCCTGCGAATGGTTCATCCAACAAATGTGTCAATCCTCATTTCAGAGTAAATGTCTGTTTACGGATGAGGCTTCATTCCAACGTGAACAAATTGTAAATTTTCACAATCAACATGTGTGGGGTGACGAGAATCCGCACGCAATTGTGCAATCACGTCATCAACACAGATTTTCTGTGAACGTTGGGGCAGGCAATGTTGGTGATGTCTTGATTGGCCCCCATGTTCTTCCACCTACGCTCAATGGAGCACGTTATCATGATTTCATACGGGATACTCTACCTGTGCTGCTAGAACATGTGCCTTTACAAGTACGACACAACATGTGGTTCATGCACGATGGAGCTCCTGCACATTTCAGTCGAAGTGTTCGTACGCTTCTCAACAACAGATTCGGTGACCGATGGATTGGTAGAGGCGGACCAATTCCATGGCCTCCACGCTCTCCTGACCTCAATCCTCTTGACTTTCATTTATGGGGGCATTTGAAAGCTCTTGTCTACGCAACCGCGGTACGAAATGTGGAGACTCTTCCTGCTCGCATTGTGGACGGCTGTGATACAATACGCCATTCTCCAGGGCTGCATCAGCGCATCAGGGATTCCATGCGACGGAGGATGGATGCATGTATCCTCGCTAACGGAGGACATTTTGAAGATTTCCTATAACAAAGTGTTTGAAGTCACGCTGGTACATTCTGTTGCTGTGTGTTTCCATTCCATGATTAATGTGATTCGAAGAGAAGTAATAAAATGAGCTCTAACATGGAAAGTAAGCGTTTCCGGAAACATGTCCACATAAAATATTTTCTTTCTTTGTGTGTGAGGAATGTTTCCTGAAAGTTTGGCCATACCTTTTTGTAACACCCCGTCCATCACATGACGCTGAAACGTCATAGGTATGTTCACTAATCAAATGGCTCTGAGAGCTTTGGGACTTAACATCTGAGGTCATCAGTCCCCTAGACTTAGAACTACTTAAACCTAACTATTCTAAGGACAGCACACATATCCATGCCCGAGGCAGGATTCGAACCTGCGACCGTAGCAGCAGGGCGGTTCATGACTGACGCGACTAGAGCAGCTCTCCTACAACGGCCGGCTGTCCATTAACCGATGTGCTCGCGGAGTATACTGCAATAAAATAATGGTTCCACTTTCTGCCACCAGGTGTATATACGGAGCTGTAAGCATTCTGAATGCGAATTGTTTAGTGTTTTGACGTTGCTTGGCGACGCGTGTTGATTTCTTCTGTTAAGTGACTGTCGATGCCAAGGATTAAGAACGGTGAAGTTTTCTATACTAGAGGCAATGACTATTGAGAAGAAAAACCATGCAGTACTGGTAAAGTTGTTTTTATCAGAAGGGCAGAAACAGCAGCGCTCAAGTGTTGGAACTGGAACCTCTCTTCCAACGGATTTGATAGAGAGAAAGAATTAATCTCAGGCTTTCGTCCGTAGAGATTTCTGTTTTCTTAGGTGAAAGCCATTATTCAAGGTACGTTTTCATTTTATACGCACGATAGAAGCCTAAGCTGGCTAACTCCTGGGCCACCATCTATTCATTGTGCACCTAAAGTATCTTACTTCTGAGATAACGGTGACGATAAGAACTTACAAAGAAGAACACGTTTTTTACTCCGTGATACATGCTGCTGCCTAACTCGTCTTGTAATCTTGATTAAGGTTCAGGACAGAACCCCCTTTTAAAGCCAGGATGTCTGTTGTCTCTGTGTCGTTGTGTTGTGTGGTTAAGTGTATTCCGAGCATCTGCTTCTATTCCAATTTTCACTGTCTCATCGCTAGCTATTTCTAGCTTATCTTTGAACAGTACACTTCACTTCACCACCATTCGCCGCACCGAGCTCCTACAAAACTACAAGCATCTAAAAAAGATTTGCATCACCTAAGTTCAAGAGTTCCGGACCCTGTACAGAAAATAGAATAGAGATCAACATAAACATCATTTCCGCCCTTTTTATTGATCATGAAAACCACAAATTGCATGTTGTACCACCATACAGCGAGACCTTCACAGGTGGTGGTTCCGGAATGCTGTACACTTTGCTAGCTCTAGTACCAAGTAGCATGTCCTCTTGCATTGACGCATGCCTATAATCGTCGTGGCATATTAGCCACAAGTTCATCAATGCACTGTTGGTCCAAATTGTCCCACTCCTCAACGGCGATTTGGTGTAGATCCCACAGAGTGGTTGGTGGGTCACGTCGTCCATAAACAGCCCTTTCCAATCCATCAAGGCATGTTCGATAGGGTTAATGTCTGGAGAACATGCTCGCCACTCTAGGCGAGCGATGTCGTTATGCCGGCCGAAGTGGCCGAGCGGTTCTAGGCGCTTCAGTCTGGAACCGCACGACCGCTACGGTCGCAGGTTCTAATCCTGCCTCGGGCATGGATATGTGTGATATCCTTAGGTTAGTTAGGTTTAAGTAGTTCTAAGTTCTAGGGGACTGATGACCTCAGATGTTAAGTCCCATAGTGCTCAGAGCCATTTCAACCATTTGATGTCGTTATCATGAAGGAAATGTGCACGATGCATACGCGAATTGAGTCCATGAAGATGACTGCCTAGCCATTAAGCTGCCGATACTGTTGCACTATCGGTCGCAGGATGGCATTCAGGTATCGTACAGCCATTACGGCACCTTCATGGCCACCAGCGGCGTACGTCGGCCCCACATAATGCCATCCCAAAGCAGCAAGGAACCTCCACCTTGCTGCACTCGCTGGACAGTGTGTCTAAGGCGTTCAGCCCGACCGGGTTGCCTCCAAACACGTCTCCGACGATTGTCTGGTTGCAGGCATATGCGACATTCATCGTTGAAGACAGCGTGATGCCAGTCTGAGCGGTCCATTCGGCATGTTGTTGGGCCCATCAGGACCGCGCTGCATGGTGTCGTGGTTGTAAAGATGGACCTCGCCGCGGACGTCGGGAGTGAAGTTGCTCATCATGCAGCCTATCGCGCACCGTTGGAGTCATGACATGGCGTCCTGTGGCTGCACGAAGAGCATTATATGACACCGTGGCGTTGCTGTAAGGGTTCCTCCGAGCCATAACCCGTGGGTAGCGGTCATCCGCTGCAGTAGCAGCCCTAGGGCGGCCTGAGTAAGGCATGTCATCGAGAGTACCTGCCTGTCTGTATCTCCTCCCTGTCCGAACGACATCGCTTTGCTTCACTCCGAGACGCCTGGACACTTCCCTTATTGAGAGACCTTCCTGACATGTAGTAACAATGCGCACGCGATCGAACCTCTGTAATGACCCTCTAGGCATGGTCTAACTACATACAACACCAGCCGTGTACCTCTTTCCTGGCTGAATGACTGGAACTGCTCGACTATAGGACCCCTCCGTCTAATAGGCGCTGCTCATGCATGGTTGTTTACATCTTTGAGCGGATTTAGTGACATTTCTGAACAGTCAAAGGGACTGTGTCTGTAATACAATATCGACAGTCATCGTCTATCTTAAGGAGTTATTGGAACCGGGGTGATGCAAAACTTTTTTTTTTTATGTGTGTGATTACAGGTAAGGTAACCATTTCAGTGGCTCAAAAGTAGATACGGAACTGTTTCGATACTTTGAGACAGGTTTCGTTTTCGGTTTTTGCTAAATAAAGTCAAGCGAAACATTCTCTAAGGTTAGTGATGATGTTAGTTCCCAGTGAGACCAAGACCCCAAAGCTCGTCACTGCTGTGAGAATATTATCATTTTAACCATTTTATATAAGTAAATGAATTTTGTGAGTCTTGAAACACTATCTCGACCCTTTTTATTATTAAATCTGAACATATCCTTTTTATAAAATTGAAACTGGTGAATTAAAAATGTGACACTGTCAGGCAATTATAAAAAATTAGCAAATAAGTTAGAGATTCTCACAGAATTGTATTGTAGTACTTCATATTACTCTCAGTGAAACACATTTTATTTACTGGCAGTTTCAAATCGTGACCCATTGATTATCACATTAGTTTAGAATGTGGTTGCCTGTGATGCGGAAACTTCTTTTATGGAAGTGTGTGACTTTCATGCAAATTTATTACTGGTGTACCATCACACCAATAGCAGCAGGTAATTAGAATTTTTTCTATTATTTCTAAGTATGTAGTTACCCCCAAGGGAGGTATTCTAATCCAGTATTACTCGCAATATCAAGATTGAGTTCCTTTCACCAAATAGTCTCACTACTGTGACTGAAGCGCATTGCTAAATACTTCGCCCACTGTGGCACCTGGCAGGACATTTTGCTCTTGTCGCATTCGAAGCTTGCTGAGCCTGTCATTGTTAACATTATAGGAAAATCCATTGCTAATAAAAAAAAATTCCTTCTGTGTAGTTCTTGTCAGAGTCGTAGATTTTCCGTAAAAATATCGGGATGAAATCGTAATAAGTGTTTCATATCAATCTTTAATACAATGATTATATATATTAGTATAGTGGTTACAGAATAGATGTACTACAAGTTTATCACATGTAGCCTGGGTTGACAACACGACGATATTTGGTGATCGCGCCATCTATGTGTGTATTATCACGAGCACCTGCAAACGACCCGTAGCGTAGATGTTTTTATTGTCACTGGCCTCTGTATGCTATATTGGCTAGCTACGCAATCGCTCCGCGCCTCTTATTCACTTCATTTTTGACGCTACCGTAGATCTTACATTCTTTCCATACTGGACTATTAGGGCTTTTTGGATTGCTTCTGGCTCGCTTTCCTCTGAGGTGCGTTTTCAATTATTAAGAGCAAATTTACTAGTCACATGAGACGGCATCGTTCATTATTTTGTAATTATCAATTTAGTGCTGATCTTCATTTTTGTAGCGTAGGATTTTGGTGGAGTCGGTTACGGGATGTGTGTAATGTCCTTACGTTAGTTAGGTTTAAGTAGTTCTAAGTTCTAGGGGACTGATTACCTCAGATGTTACGTCCTATAGTGCTCAGAGCCATTTGAACCATTTTTGCCATCACATAACAGTCACCCGGCTGGATTCCTCGGAAAGAAAGATCAATATTCACGGATATGGCCGGAACGATGAACGATCATTCGAAGCAGAACATTCTAGGGAGGATGGGCTGTATAATGCACACCTTAAGAGCTATGAACACTTCTTCATTCACGACATTGTGAAACAAATGTCATCGACTGCAAGCTCTTTGGTTTTCTTTAACGCAGTTGAGCACAGGGCTTTTTGCCGGAAGTTACCTTCTCAACAAAGTGCTTTTCTCTTTAAATCCATCCCCATGCAGCCATAAATAAGATGCTGATCGCCTGCAGTCTCTCACTGTGGACAGTGTACATTCAAGACCACTTTAAATGCGAGGTCTGCCTTTCATTCCAGATGTTTTACTTTTAGTTCCGGGTCTTACTTTTCCTTCATAATATCAATAACCGCGGGCTTTAAATCGCAAAAGGGTCTTACAACTTACACTTTAGAGTAATACACTACTGGAAATGGAAAAAAGAACACATTGACACCGGTGTGTCAGACCCACCATACTTGCTCCGGACACTGCGAGAGGGCTGTACAAGCAATGATCACACGCACGGCACAGCGGACACACCAGGAACCGCGGTGTTGGCCGTCGAATGGCGCTAGCTGCGCAGCATTTGTGCACCGCCGCCGTCAGTGTCAGCCAGTTTGCCGTGGCATACGGAGCTCCATCGCAGTCTTTAACACTGGTAGCATGCCGCGACAGCGTGGACGTGAACCGTATGTCCAGTTGACGGACTTTGAGCGAGGGCGTATAGTGGGCATGCGGGAGGCCGGGTGGACGTACCGCCGAATTGCTCAACACGTGGGGCGTGAGGTCTCCACAATACATCGATGTTGTCGCCAGTGGTCGGCGGAAGGTGCACGTGCCCGTCGACCTGGGACCGGACCGCAGCGACGCACGGATGCACGCCAAGACCCTAGGATCCTACGCCGTGCCGTAGGGGACCGCACCGCCACTTCCCAGCAAATTAGGGACACTGTTAATCCTGGGGTACCGGCGAGGACCATTCGCAACCGTCTCCATGAAGCTGGGCTACGGTCCCGCACACCGTTAGGCCGTCTTCCGCTCACGCCCCAACATCGTGCAGCCCGCCTCCAGTGGTGTCGCGACAGGCGTGAATGGAGGGACGAATGGAGACGTGTCGTCTTCAGCGATGAGAGTCGCTTCTGCCTTGGTGCCAATGATGGTCGTATGAGTGTTTGGCGCCGTGCAGGTGAGTGCCACAATCAGGACTGCATACGACCGAGGCACACAGGGCCAACACCCGGCATCATGGTGTGGGGAGCGATCTCCTACACTGGCCGTACACCACTGGTGATCGTCGAGGGGACACTGAATAGTGCACGGTACATCCAAACCGTCATCGAACCCATCGTTCTACCATTCCTAGACCGGCAAGGGAACTTGCTGTTCCAACAGGACAATGCACGTCCGCATGTATCCCGTGCCACCCAACGTGCTCTAGAAGGTGTAAGTCAACTACCCTGGCCAGCAAGATCTCCGGATCTGTCCCCCTTTGAGCATGTTTGGGAGTGGATGAAGCGTCGTCTCACGCGGTCTGCACGTCCAGCACGAACGCTGGTCCAACTGAGGCGCCAGGTGGAAATGGCATGGCAAGCCGTTCCACAGGACTACATCAAGCATCTCTACGATCGTCTCCATGGGAGAATAGCAGCCTGCATTGCTGCGAAAGGTGGATATACACTGTATTAGTGCCGACATTGTGCATGCTCTGTTGCCTGTGTCTATGTGCCTGTGGTTCTGTCAGTGTGATCATGTGATGTATCTGACCCCAGGAATGTGTCAATAAAGTTTCCCCTTCCTGGGACAATGAATTCACGGTGTTCTTATTTCAATTTCCAGGAGTGTACATAAAAGTCTCCATACTCGTCGTCGCTTCCGCCGATAACTATTGCAGCTGACAGTGGAATAATGGCCACAACTTCGGAAAGTTTTCTGTTTGTCCCACAAATTTCTCCACGTGCTTAATGCCTGAGACTTTAGCACAAAGTGCTTCTTGATATACAGAGCAATGAATTCCGTCTGTCGATCGTCGTAATTTTTCGCTCTTTCATCACCAACTAAATATTTAAATTATTTCTGCATGATGTTGTAATGTCATTCCATAACAAATCTACGGTATCCATAAATTATGCGACTGCACATTGAATATTGAGAAGTCTCATCATTGTGCCATTCCCGTTCAATTTTAAAGGCTTGTGGCGATAGATTGCTAGACAGTCTCCTTTTGTGCCAACAGCCACTGGAGCAGTAAGCGTCATTTATCATTTATACTATGACACACAGCAAGGGGTGCATAGTGCTGACACCTGGATTCTGCCAAAATGAAGAATTTTGTGCCTGTCTGAAAATGCTGGACAGCAACGGTAAATGAAATGTCACGCTGTACAGATTACGTCCAAGAAGCACTCTGTAAAGTAGAGACTGAGCAGGCCCTGGCCTTCACACGTACAACACGTCATGTTGGCGAGCAGTTTGGCCCCCTGTGGCCGACCTTGTCGTAAGAATAAGAGCCCGTGTTGACTACAAGTCTTTACTTTGAACGATCTTTCCTATCATATCCCTGAATACTGGTCTTCCTCCCTGGGACAGCCTGTACAACCACGGACATTCTGTGCTCAATATTACTTGGTAATTAATATACTCAGTGTACGGTTGTCCGCCTCCGGTAGCTGGATGGTCAGCGCGACAGACTGTCAATTCTAAGGGCCCGGTTTCGATTCCCGGCTGGGTCGGAACTTTTCTTCGCTCAGGGACTGGGTGTTGTGTTGTCCTAATCATCATCATTTCATCCCCATCGACGTGCAAGTCACCGAAGTGGCGTCATATCGAAAGACGTGCACCCGGCGAACGGTCTACCGGACGGGAGGCCCTAGTCACACGACATTTACATTTTAGAGTACGTTTTGTACTTAGCACTGTACACTACGCTGGATCTCTTGACAAGGAATATGCAGTCGTCGACTACTAAAGTACGTAGATGGTGCTCCTCCCTGAAGTACAAAGGCCCTTCCCTCTGCCTTCACTGGAATCTTCGACCTCTGTCATACGAAAAGATACGAGTCTCTCCAACACGTTGTTTGTGTCCGCACAGAGGCCACACCCCACGCTGACCGTTAGCGACACCCCATAGACATCACCTTGGGGTATTGCCTTGGTGAAGATTTCTCGTTCTTGGCCGTGCAACTACTGACTTCCAGTCATTCGCCCTGGCGGTCTTCGCGGCGACCACAGGGACGTGCAGTCCACTCTGCGAGCTACCATCCCAAAGATGTTCGGGCGCCGGCCGATGTGGCCGAGCGGTTCTAGGCGCTTCAGTCTGGAACCGCACGACCACTACGGTCGCAGGTTCGAATCCTGCCTTGGGCATGCACACGTGTGATGTCCTTAGGTTAGTTAGGTTTAAGTAGTTCTCCGTCCTAGGGGACTGATGAAGTCAGCTGTTAAATCCCATAGTGCTCAGAGCCATTTGAACCATTTTTTGAACTTAATGAGAGCGCAATGCTCGTTAACTCACAGCTCTCTCGCAGCGCCGGCTCTGTAAGCCGCCAAGCTTGAGTCCCTGGCTGCGGGCAAGAAAAACGTCCCGCTCAGCACGACATATTCATATACTGGCTAATTTTTTTCCAAGAATGAAAAATGCTCCTGTCGTACCACAAAGAAGACGAATATGTTCTGGTCAGAGTGAGGGGTGTAAAGGAAGCGAACTAGCTTTTCGATTTATCTGAGAGCTTCAAAGACATTGAAATCAAAATATCTGGCGCGTTTTTATTTGGTAGTATTAACAGCCATGTCATGTAATATAGTGCATCAGTAAAGTAACATAGCGGATGACGTCATGCTTCATAACATGATACATGCCATCATATGATCCAACACGGTATTTGTCACGTGGTGCAATACGACAGAAATGTAGGATACTTGCATCTCCACTCTGGGATACTTCCTGCTACAGATGCACCCACCCTTTCGGATACTTCCTATCATAGATACATCTAACTGTCTAGAAGCACATAAATTTGCGTCTATTCGTTCTTATATCCCTCACGGTACATACAGGGTGTTTCAAAAATGACCGGTATATTTGAAACGGCAATAAAAACTAAACGAGCAGCGATAGAAATACACCGTTTGTTGCAATATGCTTGGGACAACAGTACATTTTCGGGCGGACAAACTTTCGAAATTACAGTAGTTACAATTTTCAACAACAGATGGCGCTGCAAGTGATGTGAAAGATATAGAAGACAACGCAGTCTGTGGGTGCGCCATTCTGTACGTCGTCTTTCTGCTGTAAGCGTGTGCTGTTCACAACGTGCAAGTGTGCTGTAGACAACATGGTTTATTCCTTAGAACAGAGGATTTTTCTGGTGTTGGAATTCCACCGCCTAGAACACAGTGTTGTTGCAACAAGACGAAGTTTTCAACGGAGGTTTAATGTAACCAAAGGACCGAAAAGCGATACAATAAAGGATCTGTTTGAACAATTGCAACGGACTGGGAACGTGACGGATGAACGTGCTGGAAAGGTAGGGCGACCGCGTACGGCAACCACAGAAGGCAACGCGCAGCTAGTGCAGCAGGTGATCCAACAGCGGCCTCGGGTTTCCGTTCGCCGTGTTGCAGTTGCGGTCCAAATGACGCCAACGTCCACGTATCGTCTCATGCGCCAGAGTTTACACCTCTATCTATACAAAATTCAAACGCGGCAACCCCTCAGCGCCGCTACCATTGCTGCACGAGAGACATTCGCTAACGATATAGAGCACAGGATTGATGACGGCGATATGCATGTGGGCAGCATTTGGTTTACTGACGAAGCTTATTTTTACCTGGACGGCTTCGTCAATAAACAGAACTGGCGCATATGGGGAACCGAAAAGCCCCATGTTGCAGTCCCATCGTCCCTGCATCCTCAAAAAGTACTGGTCTGGGCCGCCATTTCTTCCAAAGGAATCATTGGCCCATTTTTCAGATCCGAAACGATTACTGCATCTCGCTATCGGGACATTCTTCGTGAATTTGTGGCGGTACAAACTGCCTTAGACGACACTGCGAACACCTCGTGGTTTATGCAAGATGGTGCCCGGCCACATCGCACGGCCGACGTCTTTAATTTCCTGAATGAATATTTCGATGATCGTGTGATTGCTTTGGGCTATCCGAAACATACAGGAGGCGGCGTGGATTGGCCTCCCTATTCGCCAGACATGAACCCCTGTGACTTCGTTCTGTGGGGACACTTGAAAGACCAGGTGTACCGCCAGAATCCAGAAACAATTGAACAGCTGAAGCAGTACATCTCATCTGCATGTGAAGCCATTCCGCCAGACACGTTGTCAAAGGTTTCGGGTAATTTCATTCAGAGACTACGATATATTATTGCTACGCATGGTGGATATGTGGAAAATATCGTACTATAGGGTTTCCCAGACCGCAGCGCCATCTGTTGTTGAAAATTGTAACTACTGTAATTTCGAAAGTTTGTCTGCCTGAAAATGTACTGTTGTCCCAAGCATATTGCAACAAACGGTGTATTTCTATCGCTGCTCGTTTAGTTTTTATTGTCGTTTCAAATATACCGGTCATTTTTGAAACACCCTGTATAAGAAGGAATAGGATTAAAAGAAGTCACTGCGCTGGAGAAGTAGGGTTAATTCGTAAAAAAGTGCGGATACGTCCAGATGTTTTGATTGAAGTGACTTTGAAGCTGCGGGGTAAGTCAAAAAGCTAGTTACTTTTCTATGCAACCCTAGCTCTGCCCAGGCTATATTCACGCTTTCTTTCTTTTTGTGCTACTATGGGAGCACTTTTCATTCCGGTTCCCAACCTTTACCCTACGATTATTTTGACATTAGATCGCCATGGCTTGGCAGCCGATGTAAATTTTTGTTGACAGTTGATACGGTATAGATATATTTATTGTCTTTCGAGCTATGTTGTTTATATGTCGAAAATGGATAAAGCACACTGGATAAAAAAAGTTCGTTTTGAGTTTATTCATTTCGAGCAAAGTTTAAATCAATTCGTACAGGTTTAATGAAATATGACACGTTTCAGAACCCCCCCCCCCCCCCCCCAAAGATAAGGTGTGTTTGGCAGGTGAAATACAAAAGAAGCAACACATTTTCAGAAGGTTAAAACATATCTTAGACCAAGGTGGGATACACTGATTGACCAAATTTGAACCAGTCTGTAACTATTTAAAGGTGACGGTTTCCCCACTAAAAATCCGAACGGTGCACATACAAACGGTGCAATTATCCGAGCATTAATTTCAGCCCAGTTAAAATCTTTTGTAAAAGGAATTAACCGATTCGCACAATTTGCCTCTGCGCCAGCTGCCATTCGTCGTACAAACCTTGCTTAATATATGGTAACACAGCTCCAGCAAGACGGATTTTCGAATGGCTATTCAAATGGTCGCTGTTCAGGACTAAACTAAAAAGTTTTCATCTCATGTTCCCAGCTCAGATAGGAACCAGCACCAAAATCATATGAAATCACGTTTCTACGCGCGAACTTTTCAGAATATTTGTTACAGCGCTTCTGCATTGTCGGAAGTTTGCGATGATGACCAATGCCATCAAAAGTCAAGGATAAAGGTAACTTTTGGGTGATGTGCCACTGCCAAGTAAAATAACTTTTTGCTCCACCAGCTCTTCGCAATGAGATACAAATCAGTGTCCCAGATGTCCGCTGATCACTACATCAGTTTATAGCTTTACCCACAGCTAATTCGTAACAGTCACACCAAAGTACCTTCACTGGTACGGCAGGCAAAACAAATACTGCAACACAAAATTAAGATATTATCTATCCGATATTGGCTCAATCATTGTTTATGCGTTACGAGTCTCGTACTTACCAGCGATGCAAAATCTGACGGTAGTTCGTCACACAAGGAAGTTCGACCGACAATCACTGCGCCGGCCGGAGTGCCCGAGCGGTTCTAGGCGCTACAGTCTGGAACCGCGCGACAGCTACGGTCGCAGGTTCGAATCCTGCCTCGGGCATGGTGTGTGTGATGTCCTTCGGTTAGTTCGGTTTAAGTAGTTCTAAATTCTAGACGATTGATGACCACAGCAGCTAAGTCCCATAGTGCTCAGAGCCATTTTTTTGACAATCACTGCAAGGAGCGAGAAACAATTTCACAGCAAAAAGGGGTAGCAGAGATAGAAGATAATAATCACAAGTTCTTAAAACAAGTACGTCAGTGAGGAAAGCAGGAGGGAAATGCCAGACAGATTCCTACCAAACACCTGCTGGAGATAGGCCTGTATGTGAAAGCTAACTTCTAGCCACAGTGAAGTACGTGAGCAGCAGATGCAGTAAGCTTTGTAGAAGAGCGTCTGGTGCTGCGGTTTCTGTTGCTGAGTGTTGCCTCCCTGTCGGCAGCCGTGTCGGCGGGCCGCAGCCGGCTGCACCTGCTGGACCTGGGGAGCTGCAAGTCGCAGCAGGGGGACCTGCCGCCCTCTGCGCTCGCCAACGTCCTGCTGGCCATCATCAACGGCAACAGGCACCTGCCCTACAGGTAGGATACAGCACGCAGCGCCGTCGCAAGTACTCTACAGGCAACAGTGTTCATTGTACAGGGTGTTTCAAAAATGACCGGTATATTTGAAACGGCAATAAAAACTAAACACTAGAAATACACCGTTTGTTGCAATATGCTTGGGACAACAGTACATTTTCAGGCGGACAAACTTTCGAAATTACAGCAGTTACAATTTTCAACAACAGATGGCGCTGCAAGTGATGTGAAAGATATAGAAGACAACGCAGTCTGTGGGTGCGCCATTCTGTACGTCGTCTTTCTGCTGTAAGCGTGTGCTGTTCACAACGTGCAAGTGTGCTGTAGACAACATGGTTTACTCCTTAGAACAGAGGATTTTTCTGGTGTTGGAATTCCACCGCCTAGAACACAGTGTTGTTGCAACAAGACGAAGTTTTCAACGGAGGTTTAATGTAACCAAAGCACCGAAAAGCGATACAATAAAGGATCTGTTTGAAAAATTTCAACGGACTGGGAACGTGACGGATGAACGTGCTGGAAAGGTAGGGCGATCGCGTACGGCAACCACAGAGGGCAACGCGCAGGTAGTGCAGCAGGTGATCCAACAGCGGCCTCGGGTTTCCGTTCGCCGTGTTGCAGCTGCGGTCCAAATGACGCCAACGTCCACGTATCGTCTCATGCGCCAGAGTTTACACCTCTATCCATACAAAATTCAAACGCGGCAACCCCTCAGCCGCTACCATTGCTGCACGAGAGACATTCGCTAACGATATAGTGCACAGGATTGATGACGGCGATATGCATGTGGGCAGCATTTGGTTTACTGACGAAGCTTATTTTTACCTGGACGGCTTCGTCAATAAACAGAACTGGCGCATATGGGGAACCGAAAAGCCCCATGTTGCAGTCTCATCGTCCCTGCATCCTCAAAAAGTACTGGTCTGGGCCGCCATTTCTTCCAAAGGAATCATTGGCCCATTTTTCAGATCCGAAACGATTACTGCATCTCGCTATCTTGACATTCTTCGTGAATTTGTGGCGGTACAAACTGCCTTAGACGACACTGCGAAC
Source organism: Schistocerca nitens (assembly GCF_023898315.1). Lineage (NCBI taxonomy): Eukaryota > Metazoa > Arthropoda > Insecta > Orthoptera > Acrididae > Schistocerca > Schistocerca nitens. The sequence continues at coordinate 54,359,157 of NC_064620.1, forward strand.
ACCTCGTGGTTTATGCAAGATGGTGCCCGGCAACATCGCACGGCCGACGTCTTTAATTTCCTGAATGAATATTTCGATGATCGTGTGATTGCTTTGGGCTATCCGAAACATACAGGAGGCGGCGTGGATTGGCCTCCCTATTCGCCAGACATGAACCCCTGTGACTTCTTTCTGTGGGGACACTTGAAAGACCAGGTGTACCGCCAGAATCCAGAAACAATTGAACAGCTGAAGCAGTACATCTCATCTGCATGTGAAGCCATTCCGCCAGACACGTTGTCAAAGGTGTCGGGTAATTTCATTCAGAGACTACGCCATATTATTGCTACGCATGGTGGATATGTGGAAAATATCGTACTATAGAGTTTCCCAGACCGCAGCGCCATCTGTTGTTGAAAATTGTAACTACTGTAATTTCGAAAGTTTGTCTGCCTGAAAATGTACTGTTGTCCCAAGCATATTGCAACAAACGGTGTATTTCTATCGCTGCTCGTTTAGTTTTTATTGCCGTTTCAAATATACCGGTCATTTTTGAAACACCCTGTATCTTCCCTGGCAGAGTCTCTTACTCACGCCGCCTCAAAACCAGAACTCAGCAGGCTCTTGGCCATTCCACGTAGTCATCACTAGGCTACGGTACACGAGAGACACTTCACATCCACTGTCAGAAGTTGACGTTGATGGCCGATACCACAATGGTGCGCAAAACTTTAAGACGAAAATAACCTATGATTGCCCGCCCGGTTGGCCGCGCGGTCCAACGCACTGCTTTCCGTGCGGGAAGGAGCTCCGGTCCCCGGCACGAATCCGCCCGGCGGATTTGTGTCGAGTTCCGGTGAGCCGGCCAGTCTGTGGACGGTTTTTAGGCGGTTTTCCATCTGCCTCGGCGAATGCGGGCTGGTTCCGCTTATTATGCCTCAGCTGCACTATGTCGGCGATTGCTTCGCAAACAAGGTCTCCACGTGCTCGTGCACCGCCATTACTCTACCACGCAAACATAGGGGTTACACTCGTCTGGTGTGAGACGTTCCCTGGGGGGGTCGACCGGGTGCCGAACCGCACAATAACCCTGGGTTCGGTGTGGGGCTGCGGAGGCGTGAAGTGGACTGCGATAGTCGTCGTGGGGTTGTGGACCACTGCAGCTGCAGCGGGGACGTAGCCTCTCCGTCGTTTCTAGGTCCCCGGTTAACATAACATAACCTATGATTGATGGTAACTACCAAGTAACATAGATCGATGAAACTTGGACCATTCATAGCAAGATGTACAGAACTTAACGGAAAGAAATACGCAATGAGACCGACAGAAATGAAGCTTTTACTCTGAGACAATAGTTGCACTGAAGTCACCGCTAGTCGTGATGATCCGAAGGACATTACAAAAGGCGTGACATCGTTCTTAATAGAAAGTGTCGTCACGAGTGATGTCAGTGCTTGTTCCCTTGCAGGCCATACGTTTGGTAAGGAGTTTTTGTGGTTATGCGTTCCATCCCTGCACCAGCGCGGTCCCTAAAAACTCGCACAGGGGGAAGGAGTAGATGCCACAACGTTGACCCGTGAGTGTGCTGTTTTCAAAGAACTGGAGGTTACTTCCCCAGTGTATCAATGTGCCTTCCCGTCCCATAACACTTGGACTACCAAAACGTTGATGTTCGATAATACTGGCCTTGCCTTCATAAGGCGTGAGGTGGGAAAAAGTAATGAATTTAGGAATATTGTCGACCGTGATGGGTTTTGGTGGTCCATGGTTCATAGTGTGGGGAGGCATAGTACTGCATGGTCACAGTGACCTCCATACCTTTGAACACGGTACATCCACCAGTCAACGTCACTGTGACACTGAACTCCTTCCCGGTGTGTGTGCTTTTCGGGTGCATTCAGCCCTTACGTGACTTTTATCCGCGACCGCATCGAACGGCTCAGGTGGAGGAGGTTTTGGAGCGAGAGGATCTTCGGCGATGGGACTGACCTCTCCGTTCTCCCAACCTAAATCACTTCGAGAACGTGTAGGTGACATCGCAGCACGTGTAGATGCACCAACGACCATCGAGTTGTTGTCAGCTGAACTGTTAGAGGAATGGAACGCCCTAGCGGAAGAACTCCTCACCAAACTTGTGACGAGAATGTGGAACATGTTGCAGGGCATGCATTGCCATCTGTGGTGTTCACACACCCTATTAAGAACCATGTCCCACAGTAATTAATGTACAAAGAAGCATCATGAATCGCGGCGACTTCAATGTAATTATTCGCTCTCAATGAAAGTGTCATATCTCTTTCGTCTCACTGCGTATTTTCCTGCAGTTACCAATACTGTAGCAGTTATTTCTGTGTGTGGTCCAAGTTACATACAGCTACGTTAGCGCATGACACATCGTGCGAAAGTCACTTTCGATCTTAAAGTTTTGCACTCCTAATGTCACAGCCGCATGATCGACATGTATGGCTAGGTGAATTTTACGAGCTTGGATGTGTCCACTTGCACATGGTTTCTAACGTGCAGGTGTGCAGAACTGAGGTGCTTCCTTCACTTACCAATTTAGTCGCGACTGCGTTGAGGTGAGCCTCGCCGCAATACCTCCTTAACTGCTTGCTATGTCTAAGCGTCGTTCTCTTAACCGGGTGGTAGGGCCACGCGTCTTTTCGCTCGCACTCGGCGAGTGCACACCGCCGATAACACGAGGGAAGAAACTGCTGGCCGAGTCAGCAGCGAGTGGTAGCGAACCAGAGACGCTCTCGCGGGTTCCCTGGACAGATACAGCAGTCTACTCAAAACAACAGATGCTGTGCTCCTCTGCTATGTTCCGTTACAGGGAAGCAAAGAGGTAAAAAGTTAGATACCTAAATGTAGAAGCTCCACTTCCATACAAGCTGCCCCAAATTTTTGCGAATAAAATTATACACACTGCAGGGAATGGCAACCGAAAATTTTTGAGATAAGCGACTAATGGCCGGAAATGAATATTTCACCTGGTACAAGGTCTTAAAATGGCAACACATGTGAGGGACTTATTTTAAATTGCTTATGTTTCGTAACAAAGAACTTCCCGCCGTAGCAATGATGGTGGTGCTACCTTGACAAACAAAACACAATTTTCTGTGATGTGTCCATGGTGGATTTTACTGTTATCTGTAGTTCATGACTGGTTGTTAAACAGACATGCAATTACTGAACAGATATGCAGTTACTGAATAGCGTAGGAAGGACATAGTATATGGAAAGCAAAATGAATCGGCGGAGATTCAACAGGCGCCATCCTAAGTGAAAGAATTTATCGCTGTGACTTAGTACTTAACGGAGATATAACTTAGTCCCCACATTCTCGACAAAGAGCTGTCTACCTAGACTAATTTCAACAGAGTTATCAGATGGGAGGTAACTCATCAATGAAATATTCCGCCGGCATTTCCGCATAGAGCAAGTCTTTCTATCTGACGCCGCTTCGACGACTTGCCCGTCTTAGTGATGAAGGTGAAATGATTAGGACATGTCAAACAGCCTGTCCTTATCTAGAGAAATGTCCAAACCGTTTGGGAGTTGAACCCGGAACCCAGCGATCTACAGAGAGCAATGGTGACCAATAGACTATGATCAGAGGACAGTTCGTGTACAAAAATACATTTACTAAACAGTCACCACTTTCAACAGTTGATAGGCCTACTTCACCTTGAGCTGTTGCTATAAAGTTCAAGTTTTTTGTATCAGAAAAATAACAAATATTCAGTCATATCGATAACTTGTATCTACCCACCTCAAAGTACTCAAATTAGGTTCCTGCGCGATCTTTGCGGTTTTGATTGCAAAAGTTTGGGAAATCAGGTACGTTAGTTTCTCACCCTTAATTTTTATATTTGTTTCTTATTTCGTTACAGGCACCTTCTCTCTTTAAAACAGAAAGTAAACACATCGAATTTTACGTATCCAGGTATTTTTGCTACCATTTATTATAAATTATAAATGAAATGTTATAAACTTCCAGCCTGGCACACGCTATCCGCTTTGCATCTGCTTTGGTGGCTTGTCAGTTATTTCAAGTAGCTTCACATTTTGTAAGGCGGCGAGATATTGTGAACATACATGAAAAATTTTGACAGTTAATGTTTCGTTTACTTACAAGGGAACCTCCCCATCGCACCCCCCTCAGATTTAGTTATAAGTTGGCACAGTGGATAGGCCTTGATAAACTGAACACAGATCAATTGAGAAAACAGGAAGAAGTTGTGTGGAACTGTGAAAAAATAAGCAAAATATACAAACTGAGTAGTCCATGGGCCACATAAGCAACATCATGGAGAATGTGAATTCAGGAGCGCCGTGGTCCCGTGGTAGCGTGAGCAGCTTCTAAATGAGAGGTCCTACGTTCAAGCCTTCCCTCGAGTAAAAATTTTACTTTCTTTATTTTTGCATAGTTATTATCTGTCCGTTCGTTCATTGACGTCACTGTTCACTGTAATAAGTTTAGTGTCTGTGTTTTGCGACCGCATCGCAAAACCGTGCGATTAGTAGGCGAAAGGACGTGCCTCTCCAATGGGAACCGAAAACATTTCATCGCAAGGTCATAGGTCAACCGATTCCTCCACAGGAAAACACATCTGATATATTCTATACGACACTGGTGACGGCATGTGCGTCACATGACAGGAATATGTTGTCGACCCACCTAACTTGTACACTTGGCGAATGGGTAAAAAAGATTCTTCTACCTTGCCCGATTTAGGTTTTCTTGTGGATGTGATAATCACTCCCAAAAAGTGATGAAAACATAATAGTTTGTCACATAAACTGAAAATAAGAAGTTAAACTTTTCACTCGATGGAAGATTTGAACCAAGGACCTTTCGTTCCGCAGCTGCTCACGTTACCACGAAACCACGGCGCTCCTGCGTTCCCCTCGTCCTTAATGTTGCCTATCTTCCCTTGAACTACTCAGTTTGTATATTTTGCTTATTTTTTCACAGTTCCACACAACTTCTACCTGTTTTCTCAATTGATCTGTGTTCAGTTTTTCAAGGCCTATCCACTGTGCCAACTTATAACTAAATATGAGGGGGGTGCGATGGGGAGGTTCCCTTGTTAGTATGGGATCATTTATTGCCTGATACTGGGTAGCCTTGCCCTAACATTTCTGTAGAGATGCAAGCTTTGAGTGTAGCTTCGTGCTGGTTCTGACAGCAGACTGAAAGTGGGTCTTCGCGGTCTCTGTGATCGACACGGAACAAGGGCTGCAAGGGGGACGTTTTATGGCTCTTAAAAGAGAACACTGGGCGTTTACTGCCTAAGATCACCGTCCTATCGTGAGGCCAATGAAAAGGGATTTCTCGCCTCGGACCTGTGGTCGCTAAGGAGGTGGTGTCGAGACGATACTGAAAGCATTAAGATCGTAGAGATAGCATCTTATGCACCGCGATCGGCCTTTTCAGCGCGAGTAATGGACTTGGAATGCTTGCCACAGATGCGGATCGAAAAAGTTCTTTCGCCAGACGCCATGGCATAATCCCGCTAAGGCGAATCAGTATTCTCGCCCAAAGACACAAAAACGTGTCTGGTTGATTGAACTGTAGACGGAGGATGGGTTACAATTTGTGTTAGAAGTGTTACTGAACTGAGTATGAGGCGAAAGGGGTTGTCTGACAGCTCCATGACACGTATAGGGGCACGTATTCCGTTTGTAACAGGAGCGATGATTAGCCGCAAGGAGAGTTTACGCTGACGAGGCGAGATTGGGTCTAAACTGGGATAGTCAGGGGGTGAGAGACTCTCTGGCAGGTGTCGGTAGGGCGCACTTTGCTGGATAGCGCTTTGAGATATTGCTGGCAAGGCGTCAGTGAACAATATCACCATTAGATTTGAAAGCGCTGATTTCGCCTCTAGGAACAGCACCATTTATCTCTCTCTGAACAGAGATACGAACCTGAGCTTCGTTCTGGAGAGAGACGCATTACGGAATGCTGCTTCACGACCGCAGGTAGCGCACTTGAGTCAAGCACCTGCTCCTGCCTTATGAGCTAACAGAATACTCGAATCGTATCCGGCATTGTGCGGAAGTAGCTTCGACTCGTGGCGTTAGCGGACGCTGTTTCACGTCCTCTGTATAGCCACAACTTTCAGCTACGCAACGCACTTCGTCTGCACTACCGACGGTAGCAGTGACGATCACCGCTACAGAATTGCTCTTCACGGCACTGAATTCGGTGATATAAGCACCACGGCTCGTCATACAAGGAATATTTAATACTGAATGTTTTAAGTTTCATTTGTCTAATCGCAGATTCCTTTACTGCGAGTGCCAGACACGGTGGAGGCATTCTTAACTTCGATGCTAGTTAGTATCAACCACTTAGTGTGAAAAACGGGGGCGTGATTTCGAGTCACGTCATAGACATTTTGCCGATCTCAAACTTATAAGGGAACCTCCCCATCGCCTCCCTCAGATTTAGTTATAAGTTAGCACAGTGGATAGGCCTTGAAAACCTGAACACACATCAATCGAGAAAACAGGAAGAAGTTGTGTGGAACTATGAAAAAATGAGCAAAATATATAAACTGAGTAGTTCATGTGCAAGATAAGCAGCATCATGGATAAGACAAACACAGGAGCGTCGTGGTCCCATGGTTAGTGTGAGTAGCTGCGAAACGAGAGGTCTTTGGTTCAAGTCTTCCCTCGAGTGAAAAGTTTAATTTTTTATTTTCAGTTTATGTGACAAACTATTATGTTTTCATCAGTGTCTTGGGAGTGATTATCACATCCACAAGAAAACCTAAATCGGGCAAGGTAGAAGAATCTTTTTACCCATTCGCCAAATGTACAAGTTGGGTGGGTCGACAACAAATTCCTGTCATGTGACACACATGCCGTCACCAGTGTCGTATAGAATATATCAGACGTGTTTTTCTGTGGAGGAATCGGTTGACCTATGACCTTGCGATCAAATGTTTTCGGTTCCCATTGGAGAGACACGTCCTTTCGTCTACTGATCGCACGGTTTTGCGGTGCGGTCGCAAAACACAGACACTAAACTTATTACAGTGAACAGTGACGTCAATGAACGAACGGACAGATCATAACTTTGCGAAAATAAAGAAATAAAATTTTTCACTCGAGGGAAGACTTGAACCGAGACTCTCTCGCTCCGAAGCTGCTCACGCTAACCACGGGACCACGGCGCTACTGTGCCTACGCTCTCCATAATTTTGCCTATATTGCACATGGACTACTCTTTTTGTATATTTTGCTTATTTTTTCATAGTTCCACATAACTTCTTCCTGTTTTCTCGATTGATGTGTGTTCAGTTTTTCAAGGCCTATCCACTGTGCCAACTTATAACTAAATCTGAGGGGGGTGCGATGGGGAGGTTCCCTTGTTAGATTAATGGGTAGGACTTAATGTTCTATGCCTGTGTAACTGCTCACTTTGCATATGTTTTATTGAGAGTTGTTTTTATAGTAAACATAACATCAGTAGGTAGTTTTTCTACTCTTCCTAGGATTAGACTCCAAGAACCTACCGTAATCAAATTACAGTGGAGTATTGTACTATTATGGGAATTAGCCCACACGTTACTCCCGACTGCAGGGTGTCAATGGCAGGCCTAATTCAATTTAGATTTTAGACGTGACCACGCCGCTACGAACACAGCATTGACAGCCATTTCGCACAAATGCACGCAGTTAGATGATGTAGTTATGGAATATGACCTAAAGAGACCACAGAGACCTGATGAAGAGCCTCAGAAGTTTTTATATAATATAACGGTCTCAATCGTGTAAAGATGTTTATTTATTCGCATGTGACCGGTGTCGAATACCGTTCAAAAAAATGGTTCAAATGGCTCTGAGCACTATGGGACTTAACATCTATGGTCATCAGTCCCCTAGAACTACTTAAACCTAACTAACCTAAGGACATCACACAACACCCAGTCGTCACGAGGCAGAGAAAATCCCTGACCCCGCCGGGAATCGAACCCGGGCACCCGGGCGTGGGAAGCGAGAACGCTACCGCACGACCACGAGATGCGGACAATACCGTTCTGATCGTCATCAGACCGCTTACTCTGAGGAGAGAGAAACACGAATGTACTTAGAGGAATCGAAACTGTAACCATAAAAATAAACATAGCACAGCATCAAATACATAAATGAAAGGCAGCTATACTGACGGTTGCCGGTTGAAGCTGGCAGGGTGCAGGCACCGCTCCAGAAGGCGTATAACTACTGCTGCATGACATGCCATTTCTATCGTTTAATTAGCGGAAGCTCCAAGCACCGCCTTCAGCATTACATCACAGTCAGCCAAAGGCCGTGGAACACGTTAAGTAAAGTCTAAATACAATTTCTTGCGTACAGTATTTACGTCCAGACCATAGGTATATCGAAAATACAAGTAAGCCTTATAAAATCACAACACCACTTAAAATTCAGTAAAAAGAAATGAAATAAGTCATTAAGGGGCTCCGGAACGATACTTGCAATGTTAAAATAACGCTTATAAAGTACATCTTTCCTCACAAAGTATTTGAGGTAGGAAATTGAACTTTTTACAGATTATTTATTGGAATATGGGCTACAACATAACACAGGGATTTTACAAAATTTTAGTTCAGTTATTAAAGATGATTTTTTTTCAATTGTAATGAAAATTCACAACATTTTTTTGCAACTTTTTATTTATATATTCAAAAATATACAGTTTTTTGGAAAAAAGGCTGTGTTAAATTATGCAGAAGGTACTGTGTAACCTTTACTGAAAGTTTGAAACAAATATGTTTGGAAGATCCTTAGAAAACATGTAATTAGTATGAGAAAATAAAAGTTTTGGGAATCGAGCGACAAATATTGGATTAACTTTTTAGTGCATTCCAGGTCCATAGGATGGATTATCTTCATCCTCTGCAAACTCCTCCTCCAGCTTCCTCTTGTTCCTCCTCCTGTTTACTCTTGCTTGTATTTCTAGACTCTTTACAGCCCTGTCTGCAGCCCGAAGGCGTTCCTTGTCTAAAGCAAGCATCGCTCGTACCATGTTAGAACCTATCTTCATTCCCATATTTCTAAATACTTTTGGCTTTCCAACATTTCTCATTTTCTTAAAAGCCTTCAGAGGATTTCTAATAACTTTACTTTTACTCATTATTATACTTCAACAAAACAGACTCAAGAAACAGAATTAATTACGAATATTTTCGAGATAACGACAGAGTAAATAAACATGAAACAATCGACAATCACACCAGCGATATATATTGAACCATCACAGGTTAGCCACAACACATACTTTATCTCACATCACTAAAATGTACCTGATGAACACGGACGTTAATAATAACACCATTTGACAGCAGTTTAACAGCGCCACAGTGGGTCACGTCCATGTAGAACACATTTCAAAAAAAATTTAAAAATAGTTGTAGTCTTCGGAATTGAATAAATTATATATCTATTAAAAGGTAATAGTCTGCAGATTCAGAAAACGCAAAAAAGTAAAAATTGAACTAATCATGATTTTGAGCCTTTCCGGAGCCCCTTAACGTATAAGAATAACACGTGGTGCCACCTGCCAGGGTAGCCGAGAGCTCTAAAGGGCTGCTTCCTGGACTCGGGTAGGCGCGCCGGCCCCGAATCGAATCCGCCCTGCGGATTAACGACGACGGCCGGTGTGCCGACCAGCCTGGATGAGGTTTTTAGGTGGTTTTCCACATCCCACGAGGTGAATACCTGGCTGGCCCCATGTTCCGCCTCAGTTACATGGCTTGCAGACATCTGCACACATTCGCACTATTCCATGGATTACACTAGACGCAGACAGTTGGGGTACACTAATTCGATCCCAGGGGGTACGGGGTGGTGACAGAAAGGGCATCCGGCCACCCCTTAAAACATTAACATGCCAAATCCGTTTAACCACGGCTGACCCTGCGTGACTGCGGGACAAGGCTCAAGCGATAGGTAGACAGATAGATAGAATAGCGCATGGTGCCCTCAATAGAGTCCTGTATGTAACAATACTGAGCTAAAGATGTTTAGTAGGGACGCCACCAGTAAACATAATGTTCTGAAGATCGACTACGTATTACAACTACACATGGGTATTCGCTTACAATCTTTGGCTCACAAATAATTAAGGTACCATCACCAAGATCGATATGTTAATAGCCGGCATCTCGTGGTCGTGCGGTAGGAATCTCGCTTCCCACGCCAGGGTTCCGGGGTTCGATTCCCGGCGGGGTCAGGGATTTTCTCTGACTCGTGATGGCTAAGTGTTGTGTGCTGTCCTTAGGTTAGTTAGGTTTAAGTAGTTGTATGTTCTAGGAGACTGATGACCATAGATGTTAAGTCCCATAGTGCTCAGAGCCATTTGATATGTTACTACTACCGATCAGAACACAAAATAGTTAATACACACTGAAAATTGTTTCTGTAACTATTATATTAAAATTAACGTGGCCTTAAACTACTAAAAGGAGATATAAGTAAACAGTTCAAATGGCCCTAAGCACTGTGGGACTTAACATGTGAGGTCATCAGTCGCCTAGAACTTACAAGGGAACCTCCCCATCGCACCCCCCTCAGATTTCGTTATAATTTGGCACAGTGGATAGGCCTTGAAAAACTGAACACAGATCAGTCGAGAAAACAGGAAGAAGTTGTGTGGAACTATGAAAAAATAAGCAAAATATACAAACTGAGTAGTCCTTGGGCAACATAGGCAACATCAAGGATGAGCTGGGCACAGGACCGCCATGGTCTCGTGGTTAGCGTGAGCAGCTGCGGAGCGAGAGGGCGTTGGTTCCAGTCTACCCTCGAGCGAAAAGTTTACTTACTTTATTTTTGCAAAGTTATGATCTATCCATTCGTTCATTGACGTCTCTGTTCACTGTAATAAGTTTAGAGTCTGTGTTTTGCGACCGCACCGCAAAATCGTGCGATTAGTTGACGAAAGGACGTGCCTCTCCAATGGGAACCGAAAATATTTGATCCAGGAAAACACGTCTGATATATTCTATACGACACTGGTGACGGCATGTGCGTCACATGACAGGAATATGTTGTCGACCCACCTAACTTACACACTTGGCGAATGGGTAAAAAGATTCTTCTACCGTGCCCCATTTAGGTTTTCTTGTGGATGTGATAATCACACACAAAAAAGTGATGAAAACATAAGAGTGTGTCACATAAACTGCAACAAATGAATGCAAAATTTTCTCAGTCGCACAGTTTTCTCTGTTCTCTGTCAAAACATATGTTTTTAACGTTTTCAAATTTTTACGTGTGTAGACCGTCAAATCCTGCATATGTCCAAGCAAATCTGAATATACCCTGGAATTTTGGAGAGCGAAATTGATTATGTGTGAGTGCCTGAACTCTGATAACTGTCTGAAAATAACAATTTAAAATTTTTGCTGTGGGGGAGACTTGAACCAAGGACCTCGTGTTTCACATCTGCTCACGCTAACCACGGGACCACGGCGCTCCTGAGGCCACAGCCTCCATGATGTTGCCTATGTTGCCCATAGACAACTAAGTTAGTATATTTTGCTTATTTTTTCGTAGTTCCACACAACTTCTTCCTGTTTTCTCGATTGATCTGTGTTCAGTTTTTCAAGGCCTATCCACTGTGCCAAATTATAACTAAATCTGAGGGGGGTGCGATGGGGAGGTTCCCTTGTTAGAACTACTTAAACCTAACTAACCTAAGGACATCACACAGCCTCCCGGTGTGGCCGAGCGGTTCTAGGCGCTTCAGTCTGGAACCGTGCGACCGCTATGGTCGCAGGTTCGAATCCTGCCTCGGGCGTAGCTGTGTGTGATGTCCTTAGGTTAGTTAGATTTAAGTAGTTCTAAGTTCTAGGGGACTGATGACTCAGATGTAAAGTCCCATAGCCGTCAGAGCTATTTGAACCATTTCTGACATCACACACATATATGCCCTAGGCAGGATTCAAACCTGCTACGGTAGCAGCAGCGCAGTTCCGGACTGAACTGCCTAGAACCGCTCGGCCACAGCGGACGGCAAGCAAACAGTATAAAGATATGAAACAGGATATAAATCATACACAAATAATTGTATGTAGATTCTATTTAACTCGTTTTGCGGTCGTTGTCTGACAGTGAGGTAATGCTGGAATCGGTGGGTGGAGCCGTGGTTACATTCCTCCTACAGTGCCGCCTGCTAGCCAACAGCTTCAGCAGACTCCCATGGATGTAGCTGTCTTTTGTCTACGAATGTGTCGAAGTGGTATGTTGATCTTTGTGCTTGTAGTTTACATTCTTCTAAGTTCGTTCAAGTTACTCTCTCCACAGAGTAAGTGGTCTTCCGATGACCAGAACAGTGGTCGGAAACGATCGCCAGTAGCCCGCATCTCGTGGTCGTGCGGTAGCGTTCTCGCTTCCCACGCCCGGGTTCCCGGGTTCGATTCCCGGCGGGGTCAGGGATTTTCTCTGCCTCGTGATGGCTGGGTGTTGTGTGCTGTCCTTAGGTTAGTTAGGTTTAAGTACACTCCTGGAAATTGAAATAAGAACACCGTGAATTCATTGTCCCAGGAAGGGGAAACTTTATTGACACATTCCTGGGGTCAGATACATCACATGATCACACTGACAGAACCACAGGCACATAGACACAGGCAACAGAGCATGCACAATGTCGGCACTAGTACAGTGTATATCCACCTTTCGCAGCAATGCAGGCTGCTATTCTCCCATGGAGACGATCGTAGACATGCTGGATGTAGTCCTGTGGAACGGCTTGCCATGCCATTTCCACCTGGCGCCTCAGTTGGACCAGCGTTCGTGCTGGACGTGCAGACCGCGTGAGACGACGATTCATCCAGTCCCAAACATGCTCAATGGGGGACAGATCCGGAGATCTTGCTGGCCAAGGTAGTTGACTTACACCTTCTAGAGCACGTTGGGTGGCACGGGATACATGCGGACGTGCATTGTCCTGTTGGAACAGCAAGTTCCCTTGCCGGTCTAGGAATGGTAGAACGATGGGTTCGATGACGGTTTGGATGTACCGTGCACTATTCAGTGTCCCCTCGACGATCACCAGTGGTGTACGGCCAGTGTAGGAGATCGCTCCCCACACCATGATGCCGGGTGTTGGCCCTGTGTGCCTCGGTCGTATGCAGTCCTGATTGTGGCGCTCACCTGCACGGCGCCAAACACGCATACGACCATCATTGGCACCAAGGCAGAAGCGACTCTCATCGCTGAAGACGACACGTCTCCATTCGTCCCTCCATTCACGCCTGTCGCGACACCACTGGAGGCGGGCTGCACGATGTTGGGGCGTGAGCGGAAGACGGCCTAACGGTGTGCGGGACCGTAGCCCAGCTTCATGGAGACGGTTGCGAATGGTCCTCGCCGATACCCCAGGAGCAACAGTGTCCCTAATTTGCTGGGAAGTGGCGGTGCGGTCCCCTACGGCACTGCGTAGGATCCTACGGTCTTGGCGTGCATCCGTGCGTCGCTGCGGTCCGGTCCCAGGTCGACGGGCACGTGCACCTTCCGCCGACCACTGGCGACAACATCGATGTACTGTGGAGACCTCACGCCCCACGTGTTGAGCAAATCGGCGGTACGTCCACCCGGCCTCCCGCATGCCCATTATACGCCCTCGCTCAAAGTCCGTCAACTGCACATACGGTTCACGTCCACGCTGTCGCGGCATGCTACCAGTGTTAAAGACTGCGATGGAGCTCCGTATGCCACGGAAAACTGGCTGACACTGACGGCGGCGGTGCACAAATGCTGCGCAGCTAGCGCCATTCGACGGCCAACACCGCGGTTCCTGGTGTGTCCGCTGTACCGTGCGTGTGATCATTGCTTGTACAGCCCTCTCGCAGTGTCCGGAGCAAGTATGGTGGGTCTGACACACCGGTGTCAATGTGTTCTTTTTTCCATTTCCAGGAGTGTAGATATAAGGTGTAAGTTATGTCATTAAAAACTAATTGCAGATGCCAGGACAGTGGGCTCAAAGTTGTAGGAACCTCTACCACGTCTAGGGCCTGGACTATAAAGGTTTGGCACACGTTTTGCAGCAATGTGATATGCCTAGGCCATCTTCCATGCACAGTACCCTCGACCACGAGTTCGTACCGCTATGAAACTGCAGCTGCCCTCTGTCGGCAGGGAGCACAAGCTGAGCCAACTGCTGCGCGAGTGCCTGGGCTCGTTCACGTGTCACACGACCATGATCGCGCACGTGTCCGCCGCCGCCGACCACTACACCGACACCCTCGCCACCCTGCAGTTCGCGTCCCGGGTACACCGCATGCGGAGGCTGCGAGTCAAGGTAAGCTCTTGGTGTAGGGCTACCCTCACGTCTTCTCTAATAATCTAACCGAATTGGACGTCTCCATATTTTCTCTGCTGCTCTTATAAAGTTTACTGACTCTGATCCTATTCCTGACAGTCTACATAATTGACTCCGCGATCAAAGAATTTTGTGATCAGGACGATTAAAAGAAAATGTGATTAGACAAATAAGTAAGCAGGAGATAAGAAGCAAACTGGCGCGGGAAAAGAGATCATTCCACATCAAGAATGCCTCCTGCAAACCAGTATAGACAAAGAGGGTATTCCGCCTCAAAACAAGTCTTCTAGTATCAAACACAGGCCTCATTTTGGGATATTAAATGACAGGAATGTACTTCCGCAGCACTGCATTGTACATAAATAAACCATAGTCTCTGGAAAATTGCGAAACCACGTAATTGAACGGTTTGAGGTATAGTACTACAGAAATACCCCTTCCATCCAAAACGTTATGAGACTGAATTGGATTAATAAAAAGGTAGTAAAGAAAAGTTTGGATGGTGATTTTAATGCTACATGTGTTTACGTAGTCTCCACCCACACGAGAAAAACCCACATAATTTTTACGTAAGCATGTGAGACAGTCAGGAAAATCCTTTTTGGGTGTCACCGCACGGGGTAGCCGTGCGGTCTCAGGCGCATTGCCACGGTTCGCGCGACCGCCCCCGTCGGTGGTTCGAGTCTTCCCTCGGGCGTGCATGTGTGTGTTGCTCTTAGCGTAAGTTGGTTTAAGTTAGATTAAGTAGTGTGTAAGCCTAGGGACCGATGACCTTACCAGTTTGGTCCCATGGGAACTTACCACAAATTTCCAAATTTTCCTTTTTGGGATGTTGTTCAACCCGTGCGTCACATTGACTCGATGTCGGTTATGTCTTCAAAGCGTTGACCTTTCATGTGAATTCAAGCACTCTGTCATTTTGTCGTAGGTTCATGTTGATAAAACCAATTCTCATCTCCAGCGATAATTTCTTTCCAGGAAAGTTTTGTTTGCGTTTTGCTTTTCAATGAAGTCACGACAAGCGTCCACGCATCCTTAGTCTTTTCCCCGGAATTCAAAGTGTGCGGGTCTGACTTTGCACAGAGACTCCTCTCCTTCAAAACGTTCTGGAGAATGTCTTGTACACTTGATTTAGAGATTATTTTGAATAATAGCCAGCTACACTTCTATGTAAATTTTTTGTATTTTATCTCATTCACAATGAGTCAGTTTCGGTAAATTGCCATCATCAGGTGCTCTACAAATACATAAATCAGCGATGGTCCTAAAATAACGGTCTTCTAACTATGATTTGAAGAGCTATATTATATCACTAGGTGTTTTATCTTACATGTAACATCGTTGCTGTCATATCCTCTCTGTTTTAGAATTATTACTTCCCCCAGTTGTACAATGGAGTTGTACGTCAGATTTTACTTGTTTTCCATATATGCTAATTTCTGACATCTTGGATTACAGTGGGTCAGCGATATTACATGTTTACATAGTTACCATTATAAATAAGTATTGTGTGAAATTCTGATGTTTATAATTATTTTTATGTAGGTTTGTTTCTAATTATGTTTTTGCCAAAAGTTTGTTTTAGTTTTATGTGAGATTTTTGTTTTGCGTTTTATAATTTTTCGTAATAATTGTTGTTGTCTATAATTTATGTTGGTGTTCTGTCTTTGTTTTATACTACTCATGTTACTATGGATATGTGTTGTTAAGAGTCTCTGATTTTATTATTTTACCCGTTTTCCCGATTTATAATGTGAATAATGTTTTTTATACACTTTTTCTGCTATACGTCGGTTTGGCCATCAATAAATTTGTTGAGTTGCTGTATGCATGTGAATATATGTCTATTTCCTCAAGGATGTTCATGAATATATTCATATAACTAACGATCTAAATGCATCGCAAATAGAGAAACTTGGTGTTCGGCGAGAACATACACGCTTACCAATCCCAGGTCTGCAGCGTCTTACTTCCTCTCGCTAGCAGCAACTGCCCGGTTCCCTAGTCTCCGGAGCAGACCTGGACCGACTGGGTGCAAGAATTCGCGCACCTTAAACCAGCCAATCACAGGGCACAGTTTTTTCCACGTAGCTAGAAGACAGAACTTTCATGGCTCATGATTCTCCAGAATTCGGTCGGAGTGTCGTCATGGAGATCTCTTTACAGCATCTAAGGTGTGTGAGAAGTGAATGTTCAAAGTTGGTTCTACAGGTTGTCAGAATAACAAAAGGGACTCCCTTGACCTCTACAGAACATTTAGATTAATGGCCCATGTTTTCGATAACAACGATCGTGGAGTAAAGCCGCCATGGCTACACCAAGTAGACTGCTGTAGTAAATGCAAAAAATTAAAAAAAATATCTTAGTCACATCCTCTGCCACTAACCAGTGTGAAATTAGCACAAAAATTGTCTGTCCACACAGGAACGCCACTGCAAATTATAAATTGATGAAAGAATATACATTTTCATTAATAAAAAAGATAAAAATCTGAAAGGCGTGCATAAAGAATGAGAATGAATGCACGTCTTTACACTGCCTCAAATGAGTACGCGGTGCCAAAATGTCCTTCACAGTGACCACTCAACATCTGACGTCTCTTAAACATCCTATTAGGCCTGGTAATAATACTAAATACCAATCTGGTGGCCATACTACCTTCACAGAGAACTGCACCTCTGATGGATTACATACCCACCGATGTTCTGTTCGTGTATCAAATTACATTAACATCCGTCGGTGTATTAAGGTTGTTTCACTTTTTCTGTCCTGTATATGGGAAAAGCTAGGTGGAATGAGGGATAATAGGACGTGAATCAAGACACCGCAGAATAACTTTAGTGGTTCTAGAGGCAGTCGCGAGGGTCGAAAACTGTAGGGAACCTAGAAGATGGAATATGTATAACAAACAATTGAGGGCGTTGGCAGCAAGTATGAGAAACAAGTATACCAAGAGAAAGACAAAATGTTAGAAATGGGTTAACGATTTTTAGTAATTAAACAAACTTTTAAAATTAAGCTTCCAGTATTTCTGAATTTGAAAGATCACACTCAGTGCTCTGGCTTGCAGACAGACACTTTTATAAGGAAAACTACTCAAGCACGGACGTTGTGAGATATTAGGACAGTCTTGAAAACATGAATGAGTCTGAAGATACACACATCAAAAAAAGTTTTGCATCACCGCAGATCCCAGAACTCCTGAAGGTAGACGTTGACTGTGGATATTGTATCACAGGCACAGTCCCTTTGACTGTTCAGAGATGTCACTAAACCCGCCCAAGCCGGCCGCAGTGGTCGAGCGGTACTAGGCGTTTCAGTCTGGAATCGCGCTACCACTACGGTCGCAGGTTCGAATCCTGACTCGGACGTGGATGTGTGTGATGTCCTTAGGTTAGTTAGGTTTAAGTAGTTCTAAGTTCTAGGGGACTGATGACCTCAGATGTGCTCAGAGCCATTTGATTATTTTGAAACCCGCCCAAATATCTAGACAACTATGCATGAGCAGCGACTATTATACGGACGAGCCCCGACAGACGATCGGTTACAGTTACTCCACCAGGAAGGATGTACACGGCTCGTGGTGCCTGTAGTACAAACCATGCCTAGGCACGGTTCTATTGCGTCCGCATTGTTACTTTGTGTCACGAAGGGCTCTCAAGAAGCGTCCAGGCGCCTCGGAGTGGACCAAAGCGATGTTACTCGGACAGGGAGGAGATACAGAGAGACAAGAACCGCCGATGACACTCCCCTCGCCCACGCCGCCCAATTGGCACGGAGGATCACTGACAGCAACGCCACCATGTTGAATAATGCTTTTTGTGCAGCCACAGGACATCGCGTTACGACTCAATCTGTGCGTAATAGGCAGCATGATACGAAACTTCACTCCCGACGTCCATGTTTGCAACCACAACACCATATAGTGCGGCACAGATGGGCCCAACATCATGCCAAATGGACCGCTCAGGTTTGGCATCACGTTCTCTTCACCGATGAGTGTCTCATATGCCTTGAAGCAGACAATCGTCGGAGATGTGTTTGGAGGCAACCTGGTCAGGCTGAACGCCTTAGACACACTGTCAAGCGAGTGCAACAAGGTGGAGGTTCCCTGCTGTTTTGGAGTGGCATTATGTGAATGGTCATGGAAGGCGCCGTAACGGCTGTACGATTCGTGAAGCCACCATCCGGTCGATATTGAAACCATATCGGCAGCGTATTGGCGAGGCATTCGTCTTCATGGACGACAATTCGCGACCCCAACGTACACATCTTGTGAATGACTTCCTTCAGGATAACGACATTGCTCGACTAGAGTGACCAGCATGTTTTCCACACATGAACCTTATCGAACATGCCTGGGATAGATTGAAAAGGACTCTTTATGGCCGACATGAACCACCAACCATTCTGAGGGATCTACGTCGAATCGCCGTTGAGAAGTGGGACAATCTGGACCAACGGTGCCTTGATGAAGTTGTGGATAGTATGCCACGACGAATACAGGGCTGCATCAATAGAAGAGGACGTGCTACTGGTTATGAGAAGTACCGGTGTGTACAACAAAATGGACCACCACCTCTGAAGGTCTCACTGTATGGTCGTACAACATGCAATATGTGGTTTCCATTAGCAATAAAAAGGGCGAAAATGATGTTTATGTTGATCTGTATTGCAATTATCTGTACAGTTTCCGGAACTCTCGGATCCGGGGTGACGCAAAACTTTTTTTGATGTGTGTAGATTAGAATGGAAGTCATGACTGTAATGAAAATGGAATGCAGGTGAGTGTGAAACATAGCTAGTCGAACTGATGTTAAGAGAACAACGAACGTGCAAGACATCAGCAGCACACTTATAGTCACGTATTGAAGACTGTAATAAACGTAAACGTATAAAGGAGGACTTTATTCTTCAATGGTCATATCCTGCAATCTGATTTGTTTCAAGATAGGGGCTCGAAGGTATCCGAGGTACGTCCAGGGATATTTATCAGAAATTACGCTTTCCTCAGGATAACCCAAATACTGCCATAACTTGTTGCTCGCAGTGCTTCCAGAGCTTCTTCCAGTTTATGTAGTGCTATGTTCCGCGGAGTTACAGAGGTACAGCTCTCTTATGCGGTTAAAAGTGGGGTAAAGGTGAACTGACGTTAGTGATTACCTTGTATTTTCTGTAAACACTGCAGCTCATATCCAATGTATTTAAAGAACGACGACACAAAAAGTCAGGTGCTGGTGTAATGTCTATTTACAAGGTGTACAATTTTGCTTCCGCCGTTTTCTTATGGGTGGCGACAACGGTAAGTAGCGGTGGAAAGAAACAGATCGCAGACGTCAGGCAGTTAGTTTGGACCTCGGTCAATATAATCTCATTCAAACATTAGTCGATTTGTGTCTGCAACATAATGTTGTTCTTGATTGAAAATGTCAGTTAATGAGCCTAATTCTCGTCATTTGATGGAGGTGTTACTCTTTGTTTCAGTATGAAGAAATCAGCGGATGAGTCTCATCGAATGCTCTCAAGTACGTATGGTAAGGACGCTATTAGTGAAAGAACGTGTCGAGAGTGGTTTGAACGCTTCTAGAATGGTGATTTTAACATCTTAGACCGGCATAGTGGTGGAAGAGAGAATACTTTCGAAGATGCAGAATTGGAGTCATTGCTGAGTGAAGACTCGCGTCAAACTCAAGAAGAATTGGCACGATTAGTATGAGTGACACAGCAAGCCATTTCAAAACGTCTCAAGGCTGTGGGCATGATTCAGAAAGAAGAAACTTGGGTCTCTGGTTAGCTGAAACCAAGAGAACGGCGTTTGTGTGTTTGTGAACAGTTGTTTCAGAGGCAAAAATGGAAGGAATTTCTGCATAGCATTCTGGCTGGGGACGTAAAATAGGTTCTTTACGATAACCCTAAGCGCAAAAAATCATAGGGCTCTCCCGCCCATGCTTCCACGTCGACAGCCAAACCGAATATTCACGGCTCCAAGATCATGCTCTGCATTTGGTGGGACAAGCTCGGCGTCGTGTGCTATGAGGTGTTAAAACCAAGTGAAACAATCGTTATAGAACACAATTAATGCGTCTGAGCACAGCATTAAAAGACAAATGGCCGCAATACAGCGAGAGGCACGATAAAGTAATTTTGCAGCACGACAACGCTCGACCCCAGGTTGCAACAGAGGTCAAAACGTACTTGGGTACGTTAAAATGGGAGGTTCTACCCCACCCTCCGTGTTCTCCAGACATTTCTCCCTATGATAGTCACCTGTTTGGATCAATGGCGCACGGCCTGGATGGCCAGCACTTCCGATCTCATCAAGAAGTCACAAATTAGATCGACTCATGGATCGCTTCAATAGATGAACAATTTATTCGACGCGTGATTCGTACACTGCCAGAAAGATGGGAGAAGGTAGTGGGCAGTCATGGAAAATACTTTGAATGATACATGTGTAACGAATTTGTTTCATTAAAGCCTCAAATATGTATGTTTTTGGATAGGGTCCGCCTTTAGCAAAACACATTTTTGTTTTTTAACCCAAAAATGCTTCACTGCAGTTGCAGCGTCTTCAGTGGGCTTTTATTTGCTATCTGTTAAAGATAAAGAGTGTTCTTTGCTATTTGTATACATGTAGCTATTAGTCTTTAAATCGTAATTACAGATCTTTGAAAAAACACACAATTACGAATTCATACCTTTTTACCACATGCTGTGGTTTTCCTGATGTATTGTGTTTCTACAGTGACCGTTTCTTTGTACAGTTTGTCATCTGCAACCACTTATACCTTAAAGTAGACAAATTGTTTAAGCCAAAATTACTATTTGAAAACTTGTTATTCCTATGTCTGAAATTATTTAATTCTATGTGTGTGTCTATTTACATAATGTTTCACTCACGTTTTCCTTTTAATCATTTTCATCACTGTTGAACTCTGTATACTGCGTTGTCACTGTCACTGTAACTGTTTCACTGCTTTACCAGCTGTAAAAGGAAACATGGCGTGCAGTGGAACAATTGAAGGTGTAAAAACAAGATGGCTGACAGTGGAACAGTTGAAGGTGTTCCTGGCAGTTGTTTTGAATCTTTCAGAGGTGTTAGTGATTCTTTTTTCCTTTGTGTGTGTGTGTGTGTGTGTGTGTGTGTGTGTGTGTGTGAAGAGAGAGAGAGAGTGAGGGTGACAGTAGGTTTAGGGATTTATTTTAATTTTGTGCGTATGTGTGGGTATGTGTGTGTGAAAAGGAAGAGAGGAGAGAGAGGGAGAGAGAGTGAGGGTGGCATTAAGTTTAGGGATTTTTTTTTAAACCTAATTCCACCCTCACTCTCTCTCCCTCTCTCTCCTTTCTCCCTTTTCACACACACACATACATACACACACAAAATAAAAATAAAAGAAATCCCTAAACCTACTGTCACCCTCTCTCTCTCTCTCTCTCTCTCTCTTTCTCTCTCTCTCTCCCTTTTCACACACACAACACACACACACAACAGAGAAAAGAATCACTAACACCTCTGAAAGATTCAAAACAACCGCCAGGAACACCTTCAACTGTTCCACTGTAAGCCATCTTCTTTTTACACCATCAATTGTTCCACTGCCCGCCATGTTTGCTTTTACAGCTGGTAAAGCAGTGAAACAGTTACAGTGACAGTGACAGTGACAACTCATTATATAGTGTTCAACAGTGTTGAAAATGATTAAAAGGGAAACGTAAGTGAAACATTATGTAAATAGACACACACATGGAATTAAATAATTTCAAACACAGAAATAACAAGTTTTCAAATTGTAATTTTGGCCTACTTTAAGGTATAAGTGGTTGCAAATGACAAACTGTGCAAGGAAACGGTCACTGTAGAAACACAACACATCAGAAATACCACCCCATGTGGTAAAAAGGTATGAATTCGTAATTATGTGTTTTTTTCAAATACACTCCTGGAAATGGAAAAAAGAACACATTGACACCGGTGTGTCAGACCCACCATACTTGCTCCGGACACTGCGAGAGGGCTGTACAAGCAATGATCACACGCACGGCACAGCGGACACACCAGGAACCGCGGTGTTGGCCGTAGAATGGCGCTAGCTGTGCAGCATTTGTGCACCGCCGCCGTCAGTGTCAGCCAGTTTGCCGTGGCATACGGAGCTCCATCGCAGTCTTTAACACTGGTAGCATGCCGCGACAGCGTGGACGTGAACCGTATGTGCAGTTGACGGACTTTGAGTGAGGGCGTATAGTGGGCATGCGGGAGGCCGGGTGGACGTACCGCCGAATTGCTCAACACGTGGGGCGTGAGGTCTCCACAGTACATCGATGTTGTCGCCAGTGGTCGGCGGAAGGTGCACGTGCCCGTCGACCTGGGACCGGACCGCAGCGACGCACGGATGCACGCCAAGACCGTAGGATCCTACACAGTGCCGTAGGGGACCGCACCGCCACTTCCCAGCAAATTAGGGACACTGTTGCTCCTGGGGTATCGACGAGGACCATTCGCAACCGTCTCCTTGAAGCTGGGCTACGGTCCCGCACACCGTTAGGCCGTCTTCCGCTCACGCCCCAACATCGTGCAGCCCGCCTCCAGTGGTGTCGCGACAGGCGTGAATGGAGGGACGAATGGAGACGTGTCGTCTTCAGCGATGAGAGTCGCTTCTGCCTTGGTGCCAATGATGGTCGTATGCGTGTTTGGCGCCGTGCAGGTGAGCGCCACAATCAGGACTGCATACGACCGAGGCACACAGGGCCAACACCCGGCATCATGGTGTAGGGAGCGATCTCCTACACTGGCCGTACACCACTGGTGATCGTCGAGGGGACACTGAATAGTGCACGGTACATCCAAACCGTCATCGAACCCATCGTTCTACCATTCCTAGACCGGCAAGGGAACTTGCTGTTCCAACAGGACAATGCACGTCCGCATGTATCCCGTGCCACCCAACGTGCTCTAGAAGGTGTAAGTCAACTACCCTGGCCAGCAAGATCTCCGGATCTGTCCCCCATTGAGCATGTTTGGGACTGGATGAAGCGTCGTCTCACGCGGTCTGCACGTCCAGCACGAACGCTGGTCCAACTGAGGCGCCAGGTGGAAATGGCATGGCAAGCCGTTCCACAGGACTACATCCAGCATCTCTACGATCGTCTCCATGCGAGAATAGCAGCCTGCATTGCTACGAAAGGTGGATATACACTGTACTAGTGCCGACATTGTGCATGCTCTGTTGCCTGTGTCTATGTGCCTGTGGTTCTGTCAGTGTGATAATGTGATGTATCTGACCCCAGGAATGTGTCAATAAAGTTTCCCCTTCCTGGGACAATGAATTCACGGTGTTCTTATTTCAATTTCCAGGAGTGTATCTGTAATTACGATTTTAAAACTAACAGCTACATGTATACAAACAGCAAAGAACCCTCTCTATCTTTAACAGATGGAAAATAAAAGCCCACTGAAGATGTTTCAACTGCAGTGAAACATCTATGGGTTAAAAAACAAAAATGTGTTTTGCTAAAGGCGGACCCTATCCAAAAACATATACATTGTTAAAGCAAACACGGATGAAAAGAGCTTCAACCCCAAGATGATTAAAGCCTCAAATGTTGGGGAAAAAAGGTGGAAGCAAAGTTGTACACCTTGTATTTATTGGCAACGAACTTGGGTCATGCAACAATCTTCAAGTGAAGGACACCATTAAATCAGGTTCAAGGGAGGTTCCTTGATTCAAGTGCGTAATTCTTATCAGTTGTGACAGATGCTACAGCTGATAATAATTATACGCATGACGCCAAGGAACCTTGCTTTAAACTGATTTAGTGGAAGCGTGACTTGAAGATAATCGCTTGACCGAAGTTGTTTGTCCCGTAAACGCGTACATAATACACTACTCTCCATTAAAAATGCTACACCACAAAGATGACGTGATACGGACGCGAAATTTAACCGACAGGACGAAGATGCTGTGATATGCAATGATTAGTTCTTCAGAGCATTCACACAAGTTTGGCGCCGGTGGCGACACCTACAACGTCCTGACATGAGGAAAGTTTCCAACCGATTTCTCATACACAAATAGCAGCTGACAGGCATTGCCTGGCGAAACGTTGTTGTGGTGCCTCGTGTAAAGAGGAGAAATGCGTACCATCACGTTTCCGACTTTGATAAAGGTCGGATTGTAGCCTACCGCGATTATGGTTTATCGTATCGCGACATTGCTGCTGGCGTTGGTCGAGATCCAATGACTGTTAGCAGAATATGGAATCGGTGGTTCAGGAGGGTAATACGGAAAGCCGTGCTGGATCACAATGGACTCGTATCACTAGCAGTCGAGATAACAGGCATCTTACCCGCATGGCTGTAACGGATTGTGCAGCCACGTCTCGATCCCTGAGTCAACAGATGGGGACGTTTGCAAGACAACAACCATCTGCACCAACAGTTCGACGACGTTTGCAGCAGCATGGAGTATCAGCCCGGAGGCCATGGCTGCGGTTCCCTTGACGCTGCATCACAGACAGGAGCGCCTGCGAAGGTGTACTCAACGACGGACCTGGATGCACGAATGGCAAAACGCCATTTTTTCGGAAGAATCCAGGTTCTGTTTACAGCATCATAATGGTCGCACCCGTGTTTGGAGACATCGCGGTGAACGCACATTGGAAGCGTGTATTCGTCATCGTCATACTGGGGTATAACCTGGCGTGATGGTATGGGGTGCCATTGTTTACACGCCTCGGTCACCTCTTGTTAGCATTGACGGTGCTTTGAACAGTGGACGTTACATATCAGATGTGTTACGACCCGTGGATCTACCCTTCATTCGACCCCTGCGAAACCCTACATTTCAGGAGGATAATGCACGACCGCATGTTGCAGGTCCTGTACGGTCCTTTCCGGATACAGACAATGTTCGACTGCTGCCCTGGCCAGCACATTCTCCAGATCTCTCACCAATTGATAACGTCTGGTCAATGGTGAACGAGCAACTGGCTCGTCACAATGCGCCAGTCACTACTCTTGATGAACTGTGGTATTGTGTTGAAGCGGCATGGGTAGCTGTACCTGTACACGCCATCCAAGCTGTGTTTGACTCAATACCCAGGCGTATCAAGGCCGTTATTACGGCCAGAGGTGGTTGGTCTGGGTACTGTTTTCTCAGGATCTATGCACCCAAATTGCGTGAAAATGTAATCACATGTCAGTTCCAGTGTAATATATTTGTCCAAAGAATACCCGTTTATCATCTGCATTTCTTCTTGGTGTAGCAATTTGAACGGCCAGTAGTGTATTTCGAGACGGCGACCTTTGGTTGCCTCCTGTGGAGTCGCGGGTGACCTGCTGCGTCTCTCTGTCCGCAGTTCGGCCTGCCTGGAGAGCCGGGACACCTTCAGCACGCGGCCGGCGCCGGCGCGGGCTCGGGACTCGACGGCGGACACTCGACGTCGACGGGCAGCAGCGACGTCGACCCGTCGAGCAGCGAGCAGTCGGCCGACACCGTCATCTACGTGGGGCCAGCCGCCGACGACGCCACCGACGGCGAACACCCGCCCGTCTACCTGCCGGGGACCGGACTCTTGCGTCACCGAAAAATGGCGAGTCTATACCCATATTCATCTTAACACGTTTCCACCACAAGTCAAAGTACAGCGTGTGTTGGACGGTACGTAGTGTGGTTGTGTCGCATCCCCACATCCTATTCCGTTCATGGGAATGAAGACTGTCACGTCTGCAGATTAGGCGGTGACCAACAAAAATGTGTGTCTCACCATGAACCATGGACCTTGCCGTTGGTGTGGAGGCTTGCGTGCCTCAGCGACACAGATGGCCGTACCGTAGGTGCAACCACAACGGAGGGGTATCTGTTGAGAGGCCAGACAAACATGTGGTTCCTGAAGAGGGGCAGCAGCCTTTTCAGTAGTTGCAGGGGCAACAGTCTGAATGATTGACTGATCTGGCCTTGTAACATTAACCAAAACGGCCTTGCTGTGCTGGTACTGCGAACGGATGAAAGCAAGGGGAAACTACAGCCGTAATTTTTCCCGAGGACATGCAGCTTTACTGTATGATTAAATGATGATGGCGTCCTCTTGGGTAAAATATTCCGGAGGTAAAATAGTCCCCCATTCGGATCTCCGGGCGGGGACTACTCAAGAGGACGTCGTTATCAGGAGAAAGAAAACTGGCATTCTACGGATCGGAGCGTGGAATGTCAGATCCCTTAATCGGGCAGGTAGGTTAGAAAATTTAAAAAGGGAAATGGATAGGTTAAAGTTAGATATAGTGGGAATTAGTGAAGTTCGGTGGCAGGAGGAACAAGACTTTTGGTCAGGTGATTACAGGGTTATAAATACAAAATCAAATAGGGGTAATGCAGGAGTTTAATAATGAATAAAAAAATAGGAGTGCGGGTTAGCTACTACAAACAGCATAGTGAACGCATTATTGTGGCCAAGATAGACACAAAGCCCATACCTACTACAGTAGTACAAGTTTATATGCCAACTAACTCTGCAGATGATGAAGAAATTGATGAAATGTATGACGAGATAGAAGAAATTATTCAGGTAGTGAAGGGAGACGAAAATTTAATAGTCATGGGTGACTGGAATTCGTCAGCAGGAAAAGGGAGAGAAGGAAACATAGTAGGTGAATATGGATTGGGGGGAAGAAATGAAAGAGGAAGCCGCCTTGTAGAATTTTGCACAGAGCATAACTTAATCATAGCTAACACTTGGTTCAAGAATCATAAAAGAAGGTTGTATACCTGGAAGAATCCTAGAGATACTGAAAGGTATCAGATAGATTATATAATGGTAAGGCAAAGATTTAGGAACCAGGTTTTGAATTGTAAGACATTTCCAGGGGCAGATGTGGATTCTGACCACAATCTATTGGTTATAAACTGCAGATTGAAACTGAACAAACAGCCAAAAGGTGGGAATTTAAGGAGATGGGACCTGGATAAACTGAAAGAACCAGAGGTTGTAGAGAGTTTCAGGAAGAGCATAAGGGAACAATTGACCGGAATGGGGGAAAGAAATACAGTAGAAGAAGAATGAGTAGCTCTGAGGGATGAAGTAGTGAAGGCAGCAGAGGATCAAGTAGGTAAAAAGACGAGGGCTAATAGAAATCCTTGGGTAACAGAAGAAATATTGAATTTAATTGATGAAAGGAGAAAATATAAAAATGCAGTAAATGAAGCAGGCAAAAAGGAATACAAACGTCTCAAAAATGAGATCGACAGGAAGTGCAAAATGGCTAAGCAGGGATGGCTAGAGGACAAATGTAAGGATGTAGAGGCTTGTCTCACTAGGGGTAAGATAGATACTGCCTACAGGAAAATTAAAGAGACCTTTGGAGAGAAGAGAACCACTTGTATGAATATCAAGAGCTCAGATGGCAACCCAGTTCTAAGCAAAGAAGGGAAGGCAGAAAGGTGGAATGAGTATATAGAGGGTTTATACAAGAGCGATGTACTTGAGGACAATATTATGGAAATGGAAGAGGATGTAGATGAAGATGAAATGGGAGATAAGATACTGCGTGAAGAGTTTGACAGAGCACTGAAAGACCTGAGTCGAAACAAGGCCTCGGGAGTAGACAACATTCCATTAGAACTTCTGATGGCCTTGGGAGAGCCAGTCATGACAAAACTTTACCATCTGGTGAGAAAGATGTATGAGACAGGCGAAATACCCACAGACTTCAAGAAGAATATAATAATTCCAATCCCAAAGAAAGCAGGTGTTGACAGATGTGAAAATTACCGAACTATCCGTTTAATACGTCACAGTAGCAAAATACTAACGCGAATTCTTTACAGACAAATGGAAAAACTGGTGGAAGCGGACCTCGGGGAAGATCAATTTGGATTCCGTAGAAATGGTGGAACACGTGAGGCAATACTAACCTTACGACTTATCTTAGAAGAAAGATTAAGAAAAGGCAAACCTACGTTTCTAGCATTTGTAACCTTAGAGAAAGCTTTTGACAACGTTAACTGGAATACTCTCTTCCAAATTCTGAAGGTGACAGGGGTAAAATACAGGGACCGAAAGGCTATTTACAATTTGTATAGAAACCAGATGGCAGCTATAAGAGTCGAGGGGCATGAAAGGGAAGCAGTGGTTGGGAAAGGAGTGAGACAGGGTTGTAGCCTCTCCCCGATGTTATTCAATCTGTATATTGAGCAAGCAGTAAAGGAAACAAAAGAAAAATTCGGAGTAGGTATTAAAATTCATGGAGAAGAAGTAAAAACTTTGAGGTTCGCAGATGACATTGTAATTCTGTCAGAGACAGCAAAGGAGTTGGAAGAGCAGTTGAACGGAATGGACAGTGTCTTGAAAGGAGGATATAAGATGAACATCAACAAAAGCAAAACGAGGATAATGGAATGTGGTCAAATTAAATCGGGTGATGCTGAGGGGATTAGATTAGGAAATGAGACACTTAAAGTAGTAAAGGAGTTTTGCTATTTAGGGAGTAAAATAACTGATGATGGTCGAAGTAGAGAGGATATAAAATGTAGACTGGCAATGGCAAGGAAATCGTTTCTGAAGAAGAGAAATTTGTTAAAATCGAGTATAGATTTAAGTATCAGGAAGTCGTTTCTGAAAGTATTTGTATGGAGTGTAGCCATGTATGGAAGTGAAACATGGATGATAACCAGTTTGGACAAGAAGAGAATAGAAGCTTTCGAAATGTGGTGCTACAGAAGAATGCTGAAGATAAGGTGGGTAGATCACGTAACTAATGAGGAGGTATTGAATAGGATTGGAGAGAAGAGAAGTTTGTGGCACAACTTGACTAGAAGAAGGGATCGGTTGGTGGGACATGTTTTGAGGCATCAAGGGATCACAAATTTAGCATTGGAGGGAAGCGTGGAGGGTAAAAATCGTAGAGGGAGACCAAGAGATCAATACACTAAGCAGATTCAGAAGGATGTAGGTTGTGGTAGGTACTGGGAGATGAAGAAGCTTGCACAGGATAGAGTAGCATGGAGAGCTGCATCAAACCAGTCTCAGGACTGAAGACCACAACAACAACAACCACGAAAAGAATGCAGACTTTCTGTTTCCAGCGAACAGTCGTCGTAACCACTGGGCTACATGAATGGCATCTACCACGAAATTTGTGAACTTACAATAGCACAATGCTGCTGGCCCTGAATGCTAAACGCGGAACATGTACTGCAGACGTTGTAATGTAACAAAATATAAATTATAAAAATATCCACTGGTGTACTGCCGGACTACTGTGTCTAACGGGCACAATATTTCGGCGGTCATACATGTCGCCATCATCAGGTGAGCTGACGGACTGAGCTCCTGTGAACGTGCCGGCACGGCGATCAGTACGCTATGGCTGCTCAGAGGGAACTTGGTTCGGTCGCGGTGGCGGCCGATGTAAATACCCTTCGCCCGCGGCGCGCTCCCTCCGCTGTCCGCGTCCCGCGCCACGTTCACAGGAGCTCAGTCCGTCAGTTCACCTGATGATGGCGACATGTATGATCGCCGAAATATTGTGCCCGTTGGACACTGTAGACCGGCAGTACACCCGTGGATATTTTGATTATCAAATACGCCGGGAGAAACTCAAGAACCACATAAAAATAAAAATAATTTGTGACTCTTTTTCTTTGCTACCAGTGTAATGTAATAGAATGAATATGAGCCGTGACTCATATAAAAAAGAAACACACATTAATGCAGTGGCTCAGCATAAAAGAGAAATAACTAGTGTAGGAGTATTATTGACAGTGTAATATCCTGTTTAATGTAGCCCAACGTGTACAAGCACTCAGCAAACTAACTCAGTTCTCAGGGTAGTTACGTAATCGTCGATACTTAATTGTCCTTTTCTCATCCACCCAACACTACAGATATTATTCCAGGCTCGTGCGAGGTCGTGTGCTTATTGCACCAGAGAATATTTGCCAAGTCTGTTCCATGTACACTACTGCAATACGTAACTTAATATCGTGGTTTCGTCTCGATTCCCCAATATAAGATAACAAGAGTGGAATCTACAAATGACATCCTATAATGGAACTGGAATTCTGTGACCAGACCTTTTCTGCCTGGGATGTTATCTCGTTATATAAAGAAAATCTGTAAGGAAAATTGTTAAATTATTAGTAGCTGCCTCCGGTCTGGTGGGATCTGAAATGAAGTTAATTGTCCTAACCGACGGCAAGTCTCGTAGATGAGCTAAAAGAAAAATGTTAAAGATTTTTCTAAGGTGGCGCCTTACAATTAAAATTGTTTGTTAAGGCCCATATCTACTTAAGACAATCCAGGTATCAGACTACCCATTGATTGACCACATACACAAATTCTTTTGACAAAATAACAATTATATTTTTCGGGTTTTAAATACAACTTACATTATCAGCTGGTACAGCAAGATGAGCTTTACACAGGAACGTCCTCTTAGGTCCGAATCCAATCAGATAAGATAAGTGAAAGACAAAGGAAAGATAGTTCGTGCATATAAGCGCATGAGTCCATGGAATAACATGTCCATTGTAGTTCTATCTCTTCTTTTCTGGCGTACTTGTCGATTATTTATAAAATTTATCGTAATATTTAGTTTACATTTTTTTAAACCCAAGTCCACCCAGAAGAAACAGTACAACACCAGTCTCCAAGGCTCACGTGATCAATCTTTAAAACCATTAAGCTGTCTAAGCACACTTACAAAGTTTTAGTGTCACTGATGTTTCCACCTCTGATTCACGAACACAGTCACTTCAGAAGACTCAACCTTCTACATCAATGATGATAAGAGTCTTTGGGTAGAAATTAATACTTATCGAAAACAAAAGTTTACTTTGGTGTCAATCATATTCTGAGGTGACGTAAATCATCAGACAGCGATATGGACGTGTACGGTGGCGGTAGTACCGAGTACACAAGGTATAAAGTGGCAGTGCATTGGCGGAGATGTCGTTTATATTCAACCGATCCATGCAAAAAGCTATCCGAAGTGATTTTAGCCGTACGAATGTAATTAACACACATTGAACACGGAATGGTAGTTGGAGCTAGACGCATGGGACATTCTATTTTGGAAATCGTTAGGGAATTCAGAATTCTGAGATCCACACTCTCAGGTATTACCATTCTCCAGGGAAAACGCAGTGGCCGACGGCCTTCACATAGCGACCGAGAGCAGCAACGTTTCCGTAGGGATGCCACTGCTGGCAGACAATTGGCAGTGCGTGAAATAACCTCAGAAATCAACTTGTGACGTACGACGACTGTATCCGTTAGGACAGTGCGAGGAAATTTGACGTTAACGGGCTATGGCAGCAGATGACCGACGCAAGTGGCTTTGATAACAGCTCGATATCGACTGCAGTGCCCCTCCTGGGCTCGTGACCGTACAGGCTGGCTCTTAGACAACTGGAAAACCGTGGCCTGCTTAGATGAGTCCCGGTTTCAGTTGGTGACAGCTGATGGTGGCGTTCGAGTGTGGCCCAGACCCCACGAAGCCTTGGACACAGGTTGTCAACAAGGCACTGTGCAAGCTGGTTTTGGCTCCATACCGATGTGGGATGTGTTTACATGCAAAGGACTGGGTCCTTTGGTCCAACAAAACCGACCACTAACTAGGAATGGCTGTTTTCGGCTACTTACAAGGGAACCTCCCCATCGCACCCCCCTCAGATTTAG
Source organism: Schistocerca nitens (assembly GCF_023898315.1). Lineage (NCBI taxonomy): Eukaryota > Metazoa > Arthropoda > Insecta > Orthoptera > Acrididae > Schistocerca > Schistocerca nitens. The sequence continues at coordinate 54,391,147 of NC_064620.1, forward strand.
TTATAAGTTGGCACAGTGGATAGGCCTTGAAAAACTGAACATAGATCAATCGAGAAAACAGGAAGAAATTGTGTGGAACTGTGAAAAAGTAAGCAAAATATACAAACTGAGTACTCCATGCACAAGATAGGCAACATCAGGATGATGTGGGGTCAAGAGCGCCGTGGTACTGTGGTTAGCGTGAGTAGCTGCGGAACGAGAGGTCCTTGGTTCAAGTCTGCCCTCGAGTTAAAATTCTAATTTCTTATTTTCGTAAAGTTATGATCTGTCCGTTCGTTCTTTGACGTCTCTGTTCACTGTTATAAGTTTAGTGTGTGTGTTTTGCGACCGTACCGCAAAACCGTGCGATTAGTAGACGTGCCTCTCCAATGGGAACCGAAAACATTTGATAGCAAGGTCATAGGTCAACCGATTCCTGCACAGGAAAACACGTCTGATATATTCTATATGACACTTGTGACGGCATGTGCGTCACATGACAGGAATATGTTGTCAACCCACCTAATTTGTACACTTGGCGAATGGGTAAAAAGATTCTTCTACCTTGCCCGATTTAGGTTTTCTTGTGGATATGATAATTACTCCCAAAAAAGTGATGGAAACATAAGAGTTTGTCACATAAACTGAAAATAAAAAATTAAACTTTCCACAGGAGGGAGGACTTGAACCAAGGACCTCTCGTTCCGCATCTGCTCACGCTAACCACGGGACCACGGTGCTCCTGAGCTCGCACTATCCTTGATGTTGCTTATCTTGCGTATAGACTACTCAATTTGTATATTTTACTTATTTTTTCATAGTTCCACACAACTTCTTCCTTTTTTCTCGATTGATCTGTGTTCAGTTTTTCAAGGCCTATCCACTGAGCCAACTTATATCTAAATCTGAGGGGGGTGCGATGGGGAGGTTCCCTTGTTAGAAACCATCTACAGCCATTCATGTACTTCTTGTTCACAAACAAGAATGGAATTTTTATGGATGAAACTGCATTATGTCACCGGGCTGCAACTGTTCACGATTAGTTTGAACATTCAGGAAAATTCGAACGAATGATTGGCCGCTCAGATCACCGGATATCAATCCCGTCGAACATTTATGGGACGTAATCGAGGGGTAAGTGCGTGCACAAAATCCTGCACCGGCAACACTTTCGCTGTTACAAACGGCTATTGAGGCATCATTGCTCAATACTTCAGTAGCCGGCCGCTGGTGGTCGAGCGGTTCTGGCGCTACAGTCTGGAACCGCGCGACCGCTACGGTCGCAGGTTCGAATCCTGCCTCGGGGATGGATGTGTGTGTTGTCCTTAGGTTAGTTAGGTTTAAGTAGTTCTAAGTTCTAGGGGACTTATGACCTCAGCAGTTGAGTCCCATAGTGCTCAGAGCCCGAGTCAGTACTTCAGTAGCGGATTTCCAGGGATGTGTTGAGTCCATGCCACGTCCACTTGCTGCACTAGGCCGGGCAAGGTCCGACAAGATATTAGGCGGTATCGCATGACTTGTAAGTTGCTGGTCCATGTGGATGGCGGTTGCGCTTTCCGCGGTACAGATAGCTCGCTCGCCTGGTTAAAGGCCTTTCCACACAATCGCGAGAATATGTCGAAAATTTAACGCTCCAACGGAAAGTGGTACCGCCAAACCTATTTTCTAACACTGATATGCCTCAACGGTGAATCAGTTGAGAGGAAAGTATGAATCTTACATCGAGCCTGCAGCGTCCAAGGTCACCTCAACCCACTGTTTGTGACTATATTTTTGAAAATTGTGAAACACTCCGTCATTCCAACTCTCTTACGAAAAAGTTTGGGTGAAGTGCGATACCGTTTAGTAAGAGCACTGACAGCAGTAGCTCCAAACATGCTAACGTACGGCCCAAGTTTGAATACTTGATGTTTGAGGTGCGTACGATGGTCGACGTACAGAACGTTCGTGAAAAGCAGATAAAATCTTTTATCCGAAACATATTTGTAAAAACTACCGCAAGTTTCTATGTTAATGCAAGTAAAATATAAACTATCTGATCAAAAGTATCCGAAGACACGTACGTAATACAGAGCTAACGATTAGCTTGACGCCTGATAGTCAACGGAAGGCAGGATTCGGTTATAATTATAGACGTGCCGTAATCAGTTACTATTGGTTGTCTTTTACAGTTACATACTTTTATTTTTAAAACAGTGATTCCAGACTCAACAATAAATTTAAAAAGTACCACACATTATTAATGAAGGAATAAACAACTGTGTAAATAATAGTGTTTTCAGTGCGTTACAATTTAGCAAATCACCATAAAATACAGATACAGATAATGTTTAAAAAGAAACAAGCCACTCTGATCACGGCTGAAGGTCTTACATGCCAAGAATGGCAATAAATTAAGAATGTTTAAGAACTCGCTGCAGTTACAACTTACAGGTACTGAAATATTAAAAGTAAGTGGCCACAAACACAGCAGAAGGTATCAGACGCCAGGAATTGCAGTAAACAAGGTTTGAAGCCGTACTACTAAAGTACAAATATCGACTTATTTTTTTCGAAGCAAATGACCACAATCACGGCTGAAGGCCTTATGCGCCAGGAACGGCAATTATGCAAAAAATTTAGAAACCTGCTGTAAAATATCAAATACAAGCAACGGTTAATTAAAAGAAACAAGCAACTGACCACCAAACGGATGAAACAAGATGATGGTAACCTTGTAACACAATCCTTACACTGCTAGATTTATCCAGAAGGCTACCGGAACTATTAACTAGACGTACATAACCTTTAATGTAGGCACTACAAGGTATGGTAATAAATAATAAAATAATAAAAAAGAAGGACCAGTCACAGATGGTGCTCCAGGAATCGACCTCTGAGGTGGTCCGGCAACAAACATTTTCGCGAGCGATGAGATAGGCAGCCAAGAGTTGCATCCACTTCACAAGATGGTAACTCAGACTAGTGGCAGTCTAACGAATGACTAATGATAATCTTGCTGCAGCTACCTGACGTCTGATAAAGCAAATGCAGCGATAGAACAATACGCCAAATCCGGAAACTGCGGTCTGCACTACTTCCCCAGAATACTGTGTTTAGAGCGCCCGGAACAAGAAAGAAGCCACTACCAGATTTCCGCCCGATTCTACAAACCCGAAAATCTGAACAAACAAGTCACAGTACAGAACACCAGACAATCTAACAGTAACTAAAACCCCACTCGATTTGCGTGCAAGGCAAAACCGAAATGTAACCAACCAGAATCAGCAACCACACGTCAGTGCGGAAACAATAGCAAAGCGAGCCAAAACCAAGTACCAAATGAGCGACATCAAATTCATTAGGCACACGAACACACGCTGAACTCACAGTGACAACTCTGACGACGGTTGGCAGAATGAAACAAATCTCTTCACTGCTTTATTAATTCACAGTTGAGTAACCAGACCGTCTAATCACTGAGCCAAGTGCTTTTAACACAGTAGGATGTTCAAGTACTAAGCAGTACGCACATCCACCAAACTGCACATGACGGCCCGATGATAATCTGTCACAACGTCACCTACATACTACGGGGCACACACGTGTGACTGACTCCGCTCTACTTGGGTAATAATGCACTCATCTCAAAGCCTGATGGATCCGGTTTACGACGAGGTCGTGCACCCTCGTGACTGCAGCCCTTCCATCCGGCAGTCCATGCGTGCTGTCAGCGGTCCCAGCATGTTCCCCACTGCGTGGACCTCGCTCGTTCCGAGTCCCCAGCCGAACCGCCCACTCACGCGACGTGTGAAAGCAACGACGTCGCCCCAAAGATAAGGCAACAGTTACTGCATATCGATAACCGCCGCAGCTTCCACTATAGCGGACAGGCAACGCTTGCGAAACGAGTGGCGCCAACCAAGACGAGAAGAAGACAAACAACCGCAACCATGCCAACTAAAGGATACGGTCTGGCCTCCAACAGAGAGCGGTAACCTACAAACAGCACCAACGCGTGCCGCAGCACGGTTCATAGATGTTATCAGAAGCGGACCTACCGCTATAAAAAGGTGCAGAGAGTACCGCATTGTCAGGAGACAAGCAGACAAGCAGTAACAGCAGAATGAATCAGTCAGGACAGCTCAGTGACTTGGTTCGTGGACTACTCACTGGATGTCACTTGAATAACAGATCCATCAGTGGCATTTCAGCGATTCTAAAACTGCTCGACTGTTTGTAATGCGACAGAGAAGTGAAAACGCGAAGGAACAGCCAAAACCAAGCAGATCTCTTATAGGCCTACTAAAGGACAGAGACGGCCGAGCACAGTCAAGAGTGGTTATAAAAAATTGCATAAAATCAGCGGAAATAGTTACTTGTAAGTTCCAAAGTGCTACCGGCAGTCCATCTAGCACAATGACTGAGCACATGGGGTGGAAAATAATGCGGTACAGTGGTTGAACAGCTCCTCATAATCAAGAGGTTTCTGCAGCCAGTGCTAAGCGACACTTGAGGGGGCGCAAAGAGCGACACCACTGCTCATTATATGACTGGAAACGAGTGATTTGGAGCGGCGAAACCGTCTGTACCCTGTAATGATCCCATGGGACCGTTTGGATTCAGCTAAAAGCTGACGAACGTTACTTGCCTCCACACGTATACCAAAGGTGAAAGCCGGCCGAAGTGGCCGTGCGGTTAAAGGCGCTGCAGTCTGGAACCGCAGGACCGCTACGGTCGCAGGTTCGAATCCTGCCTCGGGCATGGATGTTTGTGATGTCCTTAGGTTAGTTAGGTTTAACTAGTTCTAAGTTCTAGGGGGCTAATGACCTCAGCAGTTGAGTCCCATAGTGCTCAGAGCCATTTGAACCATTTTTTTGGACCAAAGGTGAAGTTACTTGCCTCCATACGTAATACCAAGAGTGAGGTTCGGAGGACGTGGTGTTACGATGTGAGGATGTTTTTCGTAGTTAGGGAGCGGTTCCTGAAACGGATTGGTCTGCCCGAAGTCTCGACCTGAATCCAATAGAATACCTCCGGGAAGAGTTAGAACGTCGGCTTCCTTCCAAACACCAGTGTCGAGTGTCGCTACCTTCTGTGGTTTCCCCTTTTGAGGAAGAATGGTCTGCCAATACTCCATAAACATATAAACACCTCACTAAGTGTATCCCCAATAGAGATGAAGCCATCAAAACGGTGAATGTTGCACGTACCCGGCAATAATGTCTTCTAGCAATTGTCCGCCTATCTTTACACCTTCGTAAAATCCGATGTCTCTTTTGAAAGTAAAAAGTCTGTAGTCATATGCGTAAGTTAAAATTCATCCCTAAGTTTCTGTCTTCATTCATATGCAAGATACAGTCTTCCGTAATCGGATAGACCTTATTCAAAACCCCTGCACATTTAGAGGTCCTTCGACGGGATATGTAGGAAGAGCATCACTGAGAGGACAGGATCAGTGAAGGACCGTAGCTTAACTCTGGCAAAAGTGATAAGCGTTCGGAAATTAATGGGAAAACATCACACACAATAACATTTTGGGTCATTCCTGGAGGACTGCTGAGACATCGGTATCGTTTTAGAATCTGCCCTTCTCAGGCGTGGAGCTAAGATTCCTACTTTGCTACGTATACACATAAGCAAATACACTTCCTTATTCCTGACATAGTGCCGGTTGGAACAGCAACCAGCAGACTCAGAGAAAAATTATTTGCTTTAGTCTGTAGCTGCACTTTTATGTCGCCTACTGACTATCAGTTTCTGTACCAAGTACCATTATCAGGCCATTCCTGGGAGCGCACTTGCCAAACTCACATTCTTAAGTAAGTCTATGACGTGCACTTTCACGTATGCTCGGCTTTTAGTTTTTTGTCTGACACATAATGCCCAAAATTACCTATACATCGAAAAACGTCCATTCCTCGGTTATGACTAAAGTTTTCGCAGTAAGGCAAATGTCTGAACTGGAAATTCCCTCTCTGATGTTCCCGTTTAGAGCATCCACTGTCTCCTGCCAACCCACCTTGCATTTGATTGAAAGGCCCTTTATTCTGTAATTGATCTAAGTAGAACAGCCTACTGTACGTAGAGAACGAGAACTATGAAACAGGGAGAAAAAGGCCACGGAGAGCAGACACTACAGCTCACCAGGCAAGAAAATCTTTACGCTGTTGTTCCCTGTGTGGTTGTCGCAGCCAGCGGCCTGGTGTTGCTGTAAGTTCATAATATTCCTGATCATGATTGGCCCAATAAGGAATTGCACTCTTAAAATTGCATTCCCCTTGGTCTTCAGGCCTACTGTAAAATTAAATACCTAATTAACTGTGCGTCAAGTAAGTACATGATTTAATTTTCTCACTACACATCTGTGGATGGAATAATAAGTGTGAAGGTACTGAATCCAGCTGGAGAAAAAAGAAGTTTATTGCAAAACTTGACCAGAAGGAAGAAATGGTTGTTAGCACACATCCTGGGGCATCAAAGAACTTTGAATCTGGTAATGGAAGGCAGTATGGGGAGTAAACATTTTAAAGGGGGACCAAGACTTGAATACAGTAACCAAGTTCAAATGGATATAGGTTGCGGTAGTTGTGCAGAGATGAAGATGCTTGCCCAGTATTGAGTAGCTTGTGAACCTCCATCAGACCAGTTTTTGTACTGAAGACAACAGTAGCAACGTTAAAAATTAAAAAATTCAGCGAAATTTCAGAATTTGAAAACGGAAGCTAGTAAAGTGGCACTTAATTACTCTGGTTTAGATTTGTAAACAATCAGTGTATTTTCCTTCGAGCAGGGCAAACATAAAGCTTTTGACATGCAGTCATGTGTAAAATTGCTATGAAACAGTATAAAAACAGCAGTAGAAACGAAAATAATATGCAGTACTAATCAACGACCACTCAGTTGATGCAGTAATTACGTGCTTCACGAATTCTGGTGTAATGACAATTTGCTTTGCTTCAATTAAGTCACACTGGGCAGTGTTGTCACTTCTGCTGCAAGATTATTAACTATTTTTGTATAACTTCGCCGGCCGGGGTGGCCGAGCGGTTTTAGGCGCTACAGTCTGGAACCGCGCGACCGCTACGGTCACAGGTTCGAATCCTGCCTCTGGCATGGATGTGTGTGATGTCCTTAGGTTAGTTAGGTTTAAGTACTTCTAAGTTCTAGGGGGCTGATGACCTCAGAAATTAAGTCCCATAGTGCTCAGAGCCATTTGAACCATTTGTATAACTTCACGTCTGGCAACTACCGCTTGACAATGGTATAATAACCGGAATTGGCTAATAGTGATAAATAACAAATATTTACAGTCAATAAAGGCAATGATGGCATTTCAGTAATTCAGTCTAAAAGATACTCTGTTAATAATATTCATATTAAAGCTGTTTACTCTTTGTAGCTATTTACAATTATTGCCGATATAAATTTTGATTGTTTTCCATAGTTCAAATGTGGAGTGATTTTATCATTTTCTGTCATTCTGTTTCCGTACACACATACAAAATGAAGTAATGAGATTTCTGAAAGCTTCACACCTTGGTATTCCATTTGTAATCCATAATAGGAGATAACATTTCGTAATAATATGTTTCGCCCGCAGGGTGTTGGTGCCACTGGCAAGGATGACACAGATGGCAAGCAAAGTCGGTCAGCAACGACGCATTTGAATGCGGCGAAGCCACCCCCATCAAAGGGAGGAAGCAAGAGCCCCAACAAGACGCAGCAGCCTCCTGGACTCTCATTCGACCAGGCCCCCACGACCTGCTCGTCGTCCCCATCATCCACCCAACGCAAAACCTCGCTGCAGCAACATACCTGTCCTCCAGCGTCAGTTGGAGGCTCTGCAAAGTCCTCAGCCAGCGCCGCCGAAGTCAGCGACGAGCGGTGGATCGACGGCCCCAGAGTATCGAGGTCCAAACTGGAAGAGGCCCGCAGTCTCATCAAGAGCACGCACAAGAAGAATGAAGCCTGGGTCGACGGCCCCCTGCAGAGTTCTGTCACTTGCAACGGTGGGCCGGACGTCCCCTTGGGCTTGGCGACACCGCTGACGACATCCACCGTCAGCGGCAGTATTTACGCCGGCTTCGCGGAAAACCAGAAGAAGAGGATGATCAAGAAGTGGGTGGAGAGTCAGACGGCGCAGTCCCAGAAGCAGCAGGTGGAAGGACAGGTGCCGCCCCCAGCGCCGGTTCCCAAGGCTGTGGTCGCCCCAGTTGAGGCGGTCGTGACTCAGCAGCCTCGACCGACGGCGACAAAGGAGCTGCTGAGGCTGGAGAACGGGTATGCGCGGGTCAGTGGACAGGCTTCTACCGCGAGGGACCCGGAGGTGCTCGAGAGCTGCTACAAGGCGAGCGAGTACCTCGCTGAGACGATGAACATCGACTACCACAACGACCCGCAGTTCATGTCGACGCGGAGTGCCACGGTGTGCGCGCTGAGCAAGGTCCAGGAGGTGCTCGTGTCTCCGGTGCTCTCCACTACCGTGTGTCGTGCTGTGTCCCTCAGCAGAAGTGCCAGTCTGTTCCTCGACACCGAACGGACGTCCAGATGTTCGAATGGAAAGGACGACGCGCTCAGAAAAGTGAATTCGCTAAGAGTGGGAAAAACAGTGGCTGCAAACTATGTTTGTGATAAGGTTGTCCCAAGTGACACGTGCAAAAGTCCAGATGTTTACAGCCGTCTCAAAGACTTCGACTTGCAAGGGAGCGAAGCAAGTAAGTATGCCTCTATTAACAATATTTTCAGAAATTCAGGAGTACATATTAGTCCCCAAGTTAGAGCTCTATGACTATATTCTGTACTGAAAAAGACGCTCTGAAGAAATTTACACACATCAGCATATTTGTGTATACTTTGGGCAGGAGGAGAGAGAGTGAGTAAGGGAGGGAGCGAGAGAGAGACAGAAACGTAAAATCTTCCAGTAATGAGATAGTGACGATTAAATGTTAATTACTATCACATTCAACAGCCGTTTGTCGACCTCGCTGACTTCACTTACAGCAAAGGCCCTTTATTCCATTTTTCTAAAATTATTTTCCTTTCGAGATGGTTCCGAACACAAATCTGACATTCAAGGTTTTTTTATAAATTATTATTGGTCAATTTTCCTGTCCTTCCAGTGTCTCTGGAAAGTCATGATTCTTCATCCGCTACAACGGCAGAAAGTTTATTTCTATAATTTAGTGATTTATTTGTCCTAGCAAGATTAGGGTTGGGTTGGGTTGTTTGGGGAAAGAGACCAGGCAGCGAGGTCATCGGTCTCATCGGATTAGGGAAGGATTGGGAAGGAAATCGGCCGTGCCCTTTTAAAGGAACCATTCCTGCATTTGCCAGGACCGATTGAAGGAAATTACGGAAAATCTAAATCAGGATGGCCGGACGCGGGATTGAACCGTCGTCGTCCCGAAGCAAGATTAGGTCCATCCAGCTTTCTCGTACTGGTAATCAGGTATTCTGTGTACGCCTTTCACATAACATTACGCTACAATACATTACTTTTACAAACATGTTATAAGAGTTATCGTGTTAACAAGGGATACAATACTTGGAAATAACTATAACGTATATAGTGGAAACAGTAGTTGTTGTAATAGAAATAGCATGAACATTACGATACACTGGTGACGTTTCCTTCTAGTAAGCTGTCTTGGTGCTCTGAGTAAGTAGTTCGTAGACATATGTAAAGTTTTGACAGGGTAATTTTCCTTCATGTGTGTGATATTTGAGACACACACCAATAAAGATACGCTGATTAGCATTCAACTTTCTTTTTAATGCCACTTTTTGTCGGAAAGGCTGTTTCATTTTCTTCCAGTTCGAAATGCAGCGTGTCCATAATTAAAGAGCCACTTTCAAAATACTGTAGAAGGAGAACCTTTGCTCAGAATGACGTAAATCTGAAAAGTTAAATCACGTGGAAATGACACTGAACAAAAAAAATTTAAGAAAGTTTTACCAATAGATGATTGAAAATGACTTGAGCTGCTCCTTACACCACGCCTACCTTTCAGTGTGCATGAGTACAGAAGTTCGGCAGTCAGGTGCTGTTAGTCAGTTAAGCCCAACCACCAAGGCGAACGCGTATCGCAACGAATAGGAAAGATCGGTTTTTAATTATCCTGGGGCCAAAAACCATATAAAAAGCAAAATGAAATCGATTTATAACTGTGGCGAGATTGGCGCAAGACATGTTAAATACCTTGTTCACCGTTTTCTGCCGCAAGCTGAAATCTAGAAACAGCATGTTGAGCAACAGGTCGGATTGTCTTGGGTGTCACTTTCGGAATCCGTTGCGCAACGCGTGCCTTCAGTTATGTTACCTTCGTAACTAGAGCACAGAAGACTACCTCTTTCAGATAATCCCACAGCCGGAAGTCACACAGATTAAGATACGGTGATCTGGACGACCAGTCTGTAAGCGAAACGCTGGGTGACAATTCTAGCATTTCCGAAATTCCCATGCAGCGCCGCTTCACTGGCTGTGCGGCGTGCAAGGGGCGTCATCTCCGATAAGAATGATCCCACCCACACACTCACGCTGTTGAAAGGTTGGAATATCATTTCTGAGCAAGAGACTCTCATAACGTTCACCGGCGACGTTAAAGGTAACAGGACCCACAGAACTCATCTCCTCGAAAAAATACGGCTCCACGATTAATGATGCCGTCAGTCCCCGCTACACAGTCACCTTCGACAAATGAAGTGTTACCGATTGAAGGGCATGTGGATTTCTGTTGCCCATATTCTGCAGTTCTGCCTGTTGAGATATCCCTGGAGATGAAAATGGGCTTCGTCTATCCCACTTAATGTTCCATGGCCATTCATTGCCCTTTCGACGCGAGCACGACATTCCAGAGACAACGTTTATGTTGCTGGCGGGTCAGCACGAAGCAGCTCTTGAACAAGGGGGATTTTTTATGGGTAGCAGTGGAAGATGTTTCGTAGTATTTTATGCACCGCACTCGCAGGGATGCCCAACTTTCGGGTGATTCCCCGTGTACTGCATGTCTGTGCACCACCGCTAGGTCACTTCTGCAATGTTTTGGCCTCATCTTCTACAGTCCTCGGACCAATAACTTTTCCCCCTCTGCCACACTGCACTTCAATAGAACCCGTCTTTCCGAATCTTATAATCACTTTCTCCAGACACTTAGCAGACAACTGACCAGTGTCCTTTATCTTACCGTTGAGCGTCCGAAGTTTCTGTTGGGCTAATGGTGCACCGTCACCGTTCTTTTGTAAGAGATTCACTACTAGTGGGCGATCCTACAGAAACAGTCATGTAGGGCGCCTCGGATACAAACTGAGGAACAGCCGCATGCCGCGCGTATGTTGGTGTGCATATTCTGGCGCTTATAGCGCCGTCTATTGATAGAATTTTCGATACATTTTTTTCTTCCATGATGTTTCACCCCGCGTCAATAATATGCTGTTCAAATTTGACTTCATTCTGAGCATTGTCTCTCTTTCTAAAGCGTCTGAAACTGGAATTTTAACTGTGGGCATCCTGTATACAGGGTGGTCCATTGATAGTGACCGGGCCAAATACTCACGAAATAAGCGTCAAACGAAAAAACTACAAACAACGAAACTTGTCTAGCTTGAAGGGGGAAACCAGATGGCGCTATGGTTGGCACGTTAAATGGTGCTGCCATAGGTCAAACCGATATCAACTGCGTTTTTTTAAATAGCAAGCCCCATTTTTTATTACACATTCGTGTAGTACGTAAAGAAGTATGAATGTTTTAGTTGGAACACTTTTTTCGCTTTGTGATAGATGGCGCTGTAATAATCGCAAACGTATAATTACGTCGTATTACGTAACATTCCGCCAGTGCGGACGGTCTTTGCTTCGTGATACATAACCCGTGTTTAAATGGACCGTTTACCAATTGCAGAAAGGTCGATACCGTATTGATGTATGGCTATTGTGATCAAAATGCCCAACGTGCGTGTGTTATGTATGCTGCTCGGTATCCTGGACGACATCATCCAAGTGTCCGGACCGTTCGCCGGATAGTTAAGTTATTTAAGGAAACAGGAAGTGTTCAGACACATGTGAAACGTCAACCACGACCTCCAACAAGTGATGATGCCCAAGTAGGTGTTTAGCGACCCTAGCGGGTTAATGTATGGTGCGGCATTATGGAAGGAAAGATAATTAGCCCCCATCTTATCGGTGGCAGTCTAAATGGTGCAATGTATGCTGATTTCCTACGTAATGTTCTACCGATGTTACTACAAGATTCTTCACTGCATGACAGAATGGCGATGTACTTCCAACTTGATGGATGTCCGGCACATTGCTCGCGTGCGGTTGAAGCGGAATAGAACAACATATTTCATGACAGGTGGATTGGTGGTCGAAGCACACTTACCGGATCTGACGTCCCCGGATTTCTGAACATTACGGAAGGCGAACTACTCGCCGTTGAGGGGGATGTCGTTACACGTATTGCCAAACGCATTGAGGTTGACGGACATCATTTTGAGGATTTATTGCATTAACGTTGTATTTACAGGTAATCACACTGTAACAGCATGCGTTCTCAGCAATGATAATTTCACAAAGGTACATGTATCACATTGGAACAACCGAAATAAAATGTTCCAACGTACCTACGTTCTGTATTTTAATTTAAAAACCAGCCTGTTACCAACTGTTCGTGTAAAATTGTGAGCCATATGTTTGTGACTATTACAGCGCCATCAATCACAAAGCGAAAAAGTGGTCAAAAAAAAACATTCATATTTCTTTACGTACTACACGAATTCGTAATAAAAAATGGGGGTTCCTATTTAAAAAAACACAGTTGATATCCGATTGACCTGTGGCAGCGCCATGTAGTGGGCCAACCATAGCGCCATCTGATTTCCCCCTTCAAGCTAGACGAGTTTCGTTCTTTGTAGTTTTTTCGTTTGATGCTTATTGCGTGAGATATTTGGCCCGGTCACTATCAATGGACCACGCTGTATACGTTACGCATTGCCCAGATATAAAGTGAATAGAATAATGCAGGTTCAAGCCAAGACAGTCCATATACAATTTAGATACCATGTGATAATACCTCATACAATGACATTTCACCATTCATGAATGTAAGTAATCTTCACAGAATACTGCATGCCTCAAGGTAAAATACCTTCTATTCGTATCGTCAGCAAACAGTGCAAAAACGCTAGTTATTCACCCGCAGTAGTTAATGCATTTATCTTCTCGCATTTGGTCCCTTTCCTCCGTGTGTTTTCTGTTTGTTGCTCTCGAACACAATTAGCAGTAGATTTGAAACGGATAACTCCATTTCATTTAAATTCATGTATTGAAAGGCTTGATGTAAGTACAATAAAAATATTTTTCAATTTACTTACTGAAGACTTGTCAGTCAGGAATGTACAATGCACAGCACAATAACTGTACTTCATTAGATTGCTAATTTTGTTTACGTTTTGACCATTAGTCGTTGACTATGAATAATAATACAGTACATCTTTGATGCATTTGATGTAAGCGAATGCTATAAATATTATCTCAATAAGTTATATTCTCGATGTCATCATAAAAAAGGAAAAATAAACTGCATATAACATCTAAACTATTTTAATGTCATTTCGTACTGCTCAGCAGATAACAGTATAATTATAAGCCAATTTTAGCTTTGGAATTTGGGCTAATGATCTCTCTAACGTCCTTGTTCCAGAGAGCGGAAGTAAATATTTACGTGTGTGATATCGAGACTCATTCATTTAACGCGATGCTTTATTTTCTTGTTTCCTTCGCGGAACAACATTCTTCTTTTTTGTCACCTTTCAAGCGGTGTATTTCAGTTATACTATTTCCTCCCTTATTATTTTCTAATAGTATTTGTAGTGGTAATTTGAAACGTAAATTTGTAATTGTTTCTTATATATTCCGAAATCGACTAGAAAATCGACATGTCTTTTTCTTAGATTTTACTGTGCTTAGGTGCCGAAGAAGACATAGATATAACACGAGGCGAACCAGAAGACTGCAAGACGGATTCAGCTAGCTTGGGGAGCAGTTCTGATGCAGATGTTGTGGAAGTGGAGGAGACGTGCGAGATAGTTCAGATGCAAGATTCATGTCTGCAGGTATGCCGTTTTCTATGACATTTCCTCACTCTCAGAATGTCCAGTCGCCAGCTGTTACTAATAATGTGATGACTCACTAAAATTATATCCATTTATTTACTTTTTACTGAGACGCTGACATGGTCACCCGATGCAGAAATCAACATCGATAATTATTTGCAGCCGGCCGCGGTGGTCTAGCGGTTCTAGGCGCTCAGTCCCGAACCGCGCGACTGCTACGGTCGCAGGTTCGAATCCTGCCTCGGGCATGGATGTGTGTGATGTCCTTAGGCTAGTTAGGTTTAAGTAGTTCTAAGTTCTGGGGGACTGATGACCACAGATGTTAAGTCCCATATTGCTCAGAGCCATTTGAACCATTTTTGAATTATCTGCAGCAAACATACAGTCCTTCGACCATTACGTGCTAGAGTGAGGTTTACATGGCTTGTATCGTAACTACTGTCTACTCCAAATATTGCAATTACCATCAGTTACACCTACGAGTATGTCTCTATCGACAGTCACTTTACTACATTGTCCTTGCCATTGCGCTGGTATTTCATTTAATTATTGGCTATCGAACATAATTTTGGCCGAAGTTACTGAATAACTGATAATCCCATGCGAAATTTACTTTAATCGTAAAAGACCAACTTTCTCAATAATGTGTGATAGCAAAAGAGCCAACAGCAAAGTATCAAACTACATATTGAAGAACTTACATAAGTTTTTTTAGCAAAATTATCACAACAATCCATCTAAATTTCACAATAATGCAACTCGTAATGAATATAAAACTCATAGGCACACACATCAGTACACGAAATATTTCGTTCATACCCTATTTTCATTACATCATATAATTGAAATTAAACATGACGTCCATAAATATTTAACTTCAGTAAACAATACAGTAACCAAACAGTTTAAATGTATAAGTTGGGTAAACAAAAAGCTATAAAATAAATTTAGCAGCAATAACGCCACTCAGATTTTACTTTCTCACGACTCAGGCACAGAATAATGATTCTTTACATTTAAAATTCAGTAACGTTACAAAACTGATTATACTTTACAGTTTTAATTTGAAACTGCTTTAGTTATTCGGATATCTACACGTTAATATATTGCCTTAACAACACCAGAAACAATGACAACATTTTTATAAGAGTGAAAATGTGGTAGCTGTTAACAATGACTTCGTTCCTCGCACGATTACCTGTACTCGTTCCGCACCTGAGGCTTATTTTACATCGTCTTGGACTACGTCGCAGACTACTGAGTTACGCCCGTGCGAACACTTTACTCAAAAAAAGAACACTTAATGTTAAGCAACGTTACTAAATGCGTGTACTCAATCAATCTAATAACACCTCCATTTCCGAGGTTTCTCTGCTGCAAGTGGGAAAATATGTGGCTTACAAAATTACTTGGCTCTGATGGATGTCAGATAGGGAGCACACGACTGCAGTGTGTGCCACTTAAAGGGTCCCATCATTAGCGACAGACGATAGTCGTGAAAACATGTATGTTGACGTTTAACTGATTGTATAATAGTTTCACAAATCTCCCATCGCAGGTGGATAGTACCAAATGGAAGGCCTGAAGTGTTCATAGGTGCCTGAAAACGCAGTGTGCCTTGTAGACGGGCTCTGACTTCTGTCTTCCTAGTATAAGCGAAATGTGATATATCCAGGCACAAATGTGCATCAGCGGATGCAGCGGCGGTAACTCTACAATAGAATATAGTAACATTTTAATTTTTACAAGTCGAAAATCTGAGCAACTCAAGATAAATTCTCGTAAGTCTGGAAGCATAAGTCAACAAAATAGTGTACTTCTGCTCTGTGAATATCAAAAGCACGAAATAGCCAATGTCATATTTATAACTATCGAATTCGTCGTCGTGAATGTTTTCTAGTTACGCTAAACGGACCACCACATAATATCAGCGAGTACTTCACTTTAACACTTGCCTCAAAATCCCACGTCCGAACCTCAGCAACGAAATCACTATACCTAACCAATATGGATCCCCTGTCCACACAATCCATACAACACACCTCTCTTACCATTCCGTGTCACATTCTCCTTGACGGACATTTGTCCAATTTTTGTCAGTTCACAAAAAATTGATTAAAGATGTATAACCGACTTAGTAAGAGCTGTTTTGTATGTACCGAGAATGAAACTTCGCGACGTAAACACCGTCACATATTATTGCTGCAAGTGGTTATCTACGCACAATTCTGTTTGAAAACAAAAGTCTAATCATGATCACAATTCTAAAACCGGTTACATATGCCTTTCTATACTCTCTTTAGTGTGGTGAAATTTAATTTGACGTATCTTGCACCTTTTTTGTGATTTTGTGTAACAAATGATATCAGTTACAAAATGTTGAAAACCGTACTGGTAGCAAAAGACACTAATTACGCGACGTACCTCGTCACAGCTACCATCTGCTGTTCTTTGTTTGTGTGCAGTAATGTTAGTTTTCGCAGAGTCATTAAATAACGCATTATTTATTATTCGCATATAAACTATTATAAGAACAGCTACTGTACTGTTTCGCTTGAAAATTCCCCTCGGCGTTTTTCAGTTACTGTAAAGATTGCAACTTATGATATTTGCGGGTAATTATTTTTCCGTCTAACTACATGCCTTTATTTCGATGCTCATATTTCCTAAAAGAGTGGGCTACATAAATTATGTTCAAAATGAGGTATCTTGTTACATTCTTCATTGTACCGATCTGTTTCTAATTTTCTGATGCAACGCTTAAATATTCAAATTACACTCCATCTTTGACCATCCATTCAAGTATCGATCTGCCGGCTGGTGTGGCCGTGCGGTTCTAGGCGCTTCAGTCTGGAAACGCGTGACCGCTACGGTCGCAGGTTCTAATCCTGCCTCGGGCATGGATGTGTGTGATGGCCTTAGGTTAGTTAGGTTTAAGCAGTTCTAAGTTCTAGGGAACTGATGACTACAGATGTTAAGTCCCTAGTGCTCAGAGCCATTTGAACCAAGTATCGATCTCTACTCCGCTCAGTCAAACCCAGGGCTTTCTGGTCACTTCGCTTGATCCCAACATTTCGACAGATCTACAATGCGCTACCAAGTCGCTCCCTTCTGCACCGCTGACTGGTATGGAAACAAACACCAGGCAACTGTACTGGCTTTCCTTTTAAAATCCGTTTGACTTCAAACGAAAACTTTTGTACCAGCGACTCACTTAATACAGATCCTGCAAGTACATCTTCTCGTCTTACATTTTCCGAATGTTTTACATTCCTGACTCCATTTTATATCCCAAACTTGATATATAAAGATGAAATTTCTGAAAATACGATGTAAAGTTCTACGAATACTTTAAGTAGTAAGCTATTTACAAATGTCACTGAAGCTACTTCATGCAGAGACACACGGCAGATGTGTAGCAAGTAACTGCATAGTAAGTTTTCAAGACAGAACTATAATAATACCTATTCAATACAATATTACAAAAGGTACTGCAGTCCATCAGTCATCCTAAATAGTTATTAGTATTTAACAGGAGGACTGTGACAGTTTCTCGCAGGTTCTTAGGGCGGTGTTAAATAATTCGGCTGTTCCTATCTACTCTCCTTGTCTAACGTGTCAGGTACGTATTGTATGTGTGATTTATGAATGACTGTCACGATTTATCATTGTAGAATGTTACTTATAATCCGTGTTGATTGCAAAAATGTTTATTCACATGACCGGTTTCGGTTCCTCTAGAACCATCTTCAGATCTGCAATTTAGTAACAGGAGTAACCCGCCCAGGCACAGAAACCTTCAGACGCTGTGTCACATGCTGCGTGACACAGCAACCTTTACATGCTGCGTCACATGCTGCGTGACGCCGAAAGTTTTACATTCCTGACTCAATTTTATATCCCAAACTTGATATATAAAGACAAAATTTCTGAAATTACGATGCTCGTGACGCAGCATGTGAAGGTTGCAGTGTGTGGACGGGTTACCCCTGTAACTGAAATTGAAGATCTGAAGATGGTTCTAGAGGAACAGAAACCAGTCATGTGAATAAACATTTTTGCAATTAAGACGGATTATAAGTAACATCGTATAAACAGTGATTGCGGTATCCCATCAGACATTATGTTTGTTTTTGCAAAATTTATCATTGTGATGTGGTGGTTTGTATGAGTTATTGTGAAATGGTGAGAAAGTGCTGAAATGAAGAGAGCCAGTATGGTGACGTAGCATAGAAACCTACCTGGCGAAAGACACCTCCCACAATAGGTGGGTGACCACAGTTTATCGCTAATATTTGGTAGCATATAAAAACTTCAATCGTCCTCCCCACAATGCAACAATTTATTTCGAGAAACAGTACTGTCGTCATTAAGTTGTCGATATTTAGTTCATGTAATTAGAAAACAGTGTGTTGACAACATGATGATGAGAGCATTTTTTTTTTTAAACACGTTGTTGAAATGTGTGGTGCACAAGTAAAATAGTTCAATGCTGTCATTTATTTCTGATAACGAGTAACAACCGCCGTCTCACTTCAAAAGAAATGATAAAATTAAATTATCTCACTTTCTTTTACTGGATGACTTCTGTGTACACTACTGTTAACCGAGGATAATTCGAATCTCTAATACTGAAAATAGCCAACAGTGTCTCTGACACGGCGTAACAGTGTCCAAAATTATGTCTTGTAGGCATTCTGCTTCAACAAATACAACATTTACACTAAACTATAACAGTTTTGCAAGACTTCTCTGATTGCCCCAACATGTTCTCTTTCTTCTTCTCTGTCTGTGTAGCTCTCTCATCCATTACATTGCGTATATTTCGCTTTAGGGTTAATTGTAACAGTACATTTCTTACGCGAATAGTGAGAATTTAATGTATCAGTGTGTTAATAAACACTGGGTCCCAGGTGTCAGAAGACGACATAGCGCGCTGCATGGGGAACAAGCTGACCCGTGAGCACAGCGCAGCCGTCGGCGACCATCCGCTGCAGATGCTGAGCCAAGACAACCTCTCCACGAGTTCCAGCTTCACAGGTAATCCATCCACCAAACAACTACTTACGAATTTCTTCCTCACTCTTCTCGTAATCTGTCTCGAACACTACACTCCATCTCTGGCACCAATCACAGGTATATTTTAAACCATCAGCCTAATGCTTTGTTGTCTTTGTTTCTCGTATGTTCCACAGTCGGGTAGCCACCTTAACAAGAACAATCGACCTAGCACAGTTCACTAATCCCTCTACCCTTTTGGAAATTTGTGGTAGGGTACTGTGGGACCTAACTTCAGAGGTCATCGGTCCCTAGACTTACACACTACTTAATCTAACTTAAACTAACTTACGCTAAGGACAACACACCCTCCTATGCCCGAGGGAGCACTCGAACCTACGACGGGGGCAGCCGCGCAAGCTGTGGCAAGGCGCCTCAGACTTCACGGCTACGCTGCGCGGCAATCACTCTAACAAGGGAACCTCCCCAACGCACCCCCCTCAGATTTAGTTATAAGTTGGCACAGTGGATAGGCCTTGAGAAACTGAACACAGATCAATAGCGAAAACAGGAAGAAGTTGTGTGGAACTATGAAAAAATAAGCAAAATATACAGACTGAGTAGTCCATGCATAACATAGGCAATATTAAGGACAATAGCAGCTCAGTAGCGCTGTGGTCCCGTGGTTAGTGTGAGCAGGTGTGGAACGAGAGGTCCTTGGTTCAAGTCTTCACTCGAGTGAAAATTTTAATTTTTTATTTTCAGGCAATTATCAAAGTTCAGGCACACACACACAATCAACTTCGCTCTCCAAAGTTCCAGGACATGTTCAGATTTGCTTGGACATTTGCAGGATTTGACGGTGTACACATGGAAAAAATTGTTTTTAAACATATGTTTTGCCAGAGCACAGGGAAAACTGTGCGACTGTGAAACTGTTGCATTCATTTGTTGCAGTTTATGAGACAAACTCTTGTGATTTCATCACTTTTTTGGGAGTGATTATCACATCCACAAGAAAACCTAAATCGGGAAAGGTAGAAAAATCTTTTTACCCATTCGCCAAGTTTACAAGTTAGGTGGGTCGACAACATATTCCTGTCATGTGTCGTATAGAATATATCAGACGTGTTTTCCTGTGGAGCAATCGGTTGACCTATGACCTTGCGATTAAATGTTTTCGGTTCCCATTGGAGAGGCACGTCCTTTCGTCTACTAATCGCACGGTTTTGCGGTGCGGTCGCAAAACATAGACACTAAACTTATTACAGTGAACAGAGACGTCAATGAACGAACGGACAGGTCATAACTTTGCGAAAATAAAGAAAGTAAACTTTTCACTCGAGGGAAGACTTGAACCAAGGACCTCTCATGCCACAGCTGCTCACGCTAACCACGAGACCACGGCGCTCCTGAGGTCACACTATCCTTGATGTTGCATATCTTTGGCATGGACTACTCAGTTTGCATATTTTACTTATTTTTCTCATAGTTCCACACAACTTCTTCCTGTTTCCTCGATTGATCTGTGTTCAGTTTTTCAAGGCCTATCCACTGTGCCAACTTATAACTAAATCTGAGGGGGGTGCGATGGGGAGGTTCCCTTGTAAGTACTTCATTCTTGAAGATCTGTGTATGATTCTTAGGACTGTTGGAATACAGCGAATTCATGAGCAGGACAAATCCACAACAACTAATAGAGTAACATTCAAAACAATAGATGAGTGAATTAACTGCTGAGAATGGGCGGTAGAAACAGACACGAAACTATGGAATAATGTTTATTCAATTTCAGTTTAAGTGTTTTGGGTCGTAATAGTGACATATTATTAATGACGATTCTGGCATATTTAAGAATGTTACCCCAGCGCTATAAAAATGTGTAACTGATAGCACGGCCATCTCCAGTCTGCTATTGAAATAGTAGCCCATTTTCCCTGAAGATTGCCATTCTCTTTATCTTTACTGCACCCATCCTCACAGTATTTAAAAGCATTCACCATCACCTAAATGAAATAAAACAATTTAATTCCTTGTCTTTTTATCAGTCAGACATGTTTCACTCTTTCTTTTGACACCCATGGTCCGCAGTAGTCCGATACCATTTTCAGTGGCCCCACTCCAAAACCATATCACAACGAACACTTTTTGGTTGTTAAAAATCTCGTGCTTTCCATTCCTTATCACTGTTAATAAAAATCGTTTAGGGTCAGTGTTCATGTTCTCCTTCTCCGCCGATTTTGTATACCAGTCCTGGAAGTTCCTTTGTTTGGTTTCTTTAGACCATAGTCGTTTGGTAAAGGCAGAGAATTCACCTGTTGACGTTAAAGTATTATCTAGGCTACCTGTTACGTCATCGGAGCTATGTAGCCTCTGTAAGCCTCTACATAATAGCGGCTGTAACATAAACGTGCCCTCTTACACAGACTGTCTGCGAATTTCTGAGGACGCCGTCTTGCGAAAGCCTGCTTGCTTCAAATATCCAACTCGTTTTCACCTCCGGCCGATCGTTCCCTTGCTAATTACACAGGCACCTTATCTCCAAACCTAAAATTAAATATTACGGTACAAAGCGGAGAGTGACACCTTAGCACTGAGGCCATTGTGTTACTTATAGGTGATCCAGGTAATGTGTTGTTTGTATTTATTACAGAGCTCCACTTCTACAGTCCTGTGTAAGCGGGTTTCTGTACCCTGCATTAATACAATGAATATGGGCTACGGCCAGCAAATGCACAATACCACGTCCCGAATGATAAAACGAAGTGTGCTGTCTTTTGTGTACTAACGGAAACTTCAAGCGTTCTAAATATGTGATAGGTATTTCATATTCTTTACCAAGTAGTTCTCATAATTTCGTATGGTAAGACCTGGTTCACCAATTGTCTGCCCAATTTTATCGATCTACAATTTCTTTAACCTTCAGTCTGGAACCGCGCTGCTGCTACGATCGCAGGTTCGAATCCTGCCTTGGGCATGGATGTGTGTGATGTCCTTAGGTTAGTTAGGTTTAAGTAGGTCTAAGTCCAGGGGACTGATGACCGCTGATGTTAAGTCCTATAGTGCTTAGAGCCATTTGAATTGAACCATTTCTTTAACCAATAACAGGCAGTTGTCACATTAGAAAGTCCAATGTACACAATACCAGTTTTACTAGTAACATTTGATTTGCTGTAGTCCCAAAAACCGAAATATTTTGTAGGATGATATATCTTTGGTCTTAATCCCAAGTAGATGGAGACATAACGTACTAGAGACGTAATCTGGTTGGCTAACGTATCTTAATAACTTTGGAAGGTGGAATAATTTCTTTCCTACGCTAATACCTTTATTAAACACTGACATAGGTGTGTGGTAGATTCAATAAGCGAGGTAAGCTCCATTTCTCATCAAAAGCTATGCGTGTGCTGCTAGCTGCACTTTCCCCTCGTAGTGTTGAGCCATGTATTTCCAAGACTTTTTTTTTTTTTTTCTTTTTTTGGTCATCAGTCTACTGACTGGTTTGATGCGGCCCGCCACGAATTCCTTTCCTATGCTAACCTCTTCATCTCAGAGTAGCACTTGCAACCTACGTCCTCAATTATTTGCTTGACGTATTCCAATCTCTGTCTTCCTCTACAGTTTTTGCCCTCTACAGCTCCCTCTAGTACTATGGAAGTCATTCCCTCATGTCTTAGCAGATATCCTATCATCCTGTCCCTTCTCCTTATCGGTGTTTTCCACATATTCCTTTCCTCTCCGATTCTGCGTAGAACCTCCTCATTCCTTACCTTATCAGCCCACCTATTTTCAACATTCGTCTATAGCACCGCATCTCAAATGCTTCGATTCTCTTCTGTTCCGGTTTTCCCACAGTCCATGTTTCACTTCCATACAATGCTGTACTCCAGACGTACATCCTCAGAAATTTCTTCCTCAAATTAAGGCCGGTATTTGATATTAGTAGACTTCTCTTGGCCAGAAATGCCTTTTTTGTCATAGCGAGTCTGCTTTTGATGTCCTTCTTGTTCCGTCCGTCATTGGTTATTTTACTGCCTAGATAGCAGAATTCCTTAACTTCATTGACTTCGTGACCATCAATCCTGATGTTATGTTTCTCGCTGTTCTCATTTCTACTACTTCTCATTACCTTCGTCTTTCTCCGATTTACTCTCAAACCATACTGTGTACTCATTAGACTGTTCATTCCGTTCAGCAGATCATTTAATTCTTCTTCACTTTCACTCAGGATAGCAATGTCATCAGCGAATCGTATCATTGATATCCTTTCACCTTGTATTTTAATTCCACTCCTGAACATTTCTTTTATTTCCATCATTGCTTCCTCGATGTACAGATTGAAGAGTAGGGGCGAAAGGCTACAGCCTTGTCTTACACCCTTCTTAATACGAGCACTTCGTTCTTGATCGTCCACTCTTATTATTCCCTCTTGGTTGTTGTACATATTGTATATGACCCGTCTCTCCCAATAGCTTACCCCTACTTTTTTCAGAATCTCGAACAGCTTGCACCATTTTATATTGTCGAACGCTTTTTCCAGGTCGACAAATCCTATGAAAGTGAATTGATTTTTCTTTAGCCTTGCTTCCATTATTAGCCGTAACGTCAGAATGGCCTCTCTCGTCCCTTTACTTTTCGTAAAGCCAAACTGATCGTCACCTAGCGCATTCTCAATTTTCTTTTCCATTCTTCTGTATATTATTCTTGTAAGCAGCTTCGATGCATGAGCTGTTAAGCTGATTGTGCGATAATTCTCGCACTTGTCAGCTCTTGCGGTCTTCGGAATTCCAAGACTTGAATATGCTTTTAAGCCCACTGTGTTTAAGTCGCACAGTCACTGGGTTGATCTGATTGCTGCCTTTCCGCAGACTCGCTGTCTGCGGCCACGGACCCACTGCCGCGGTATCGAGGGGGCGGCGTGGGCGTCCGCTGCTGGCAGCCACAGCAGCGTCCGAGCAGCCTGTACGACGAGGCGGAAGAGGGCGTAGGGGTGCTAGGCGCCGCCTCAGACTCGCTGGCCGTCAAGAGAGTGGTCGGAGGTGGCTGCGGGGGCGGCGGAGGCGGCGGCGGCGGTGGGCTTGCGGCGTCGGAGGACCGTCTGCAGGAGCTGGCACGCCTGCACCAGATGTACAAGCGCAAGCTGGCCAGCATCTGGCTCGCTCCGTCCTCTCCACACGTGAGTCGCTGCTGGCTGTCCAGTGAAACATGACAGCAGTGATTAAAATTCCTCTGGGTATTATGCGGTGTCATTGCTAAAAGCTAACAATAATAACCTAAACCGACGTTTCGGCCGAATTGCAACGGCCTTCCTCAGGGCACGACTGGTTTTGCATGGGGATAGGTACTACTATTTATTACAGACTATCGATGTCTGACGTCGCTGTTGTAAAACTTTTAAGTGGCCCTCTAATGTGACTGGCTGGTCATGACGTAAGGGAAGATGGAAGGAAAGAGGCTATTCGTGGATGCCCATGTCGTCAACAATTGGTAGCCGTCCGTCAATCAGCTACAACACACGTTTCGTGCACGGGGCTATGATGACAACATCATAAGAAAGGTAGCTAAAACCAAAGGGAGCAGAACACGAGAAGAAGGCAAAGAAGGGAAGCTTCCACTGGTACACTTACCATATGTAAAAGGCGTCAGTGAACGGCTAGGCAACGTCCTCCGCCGATGAGGTTTCAAACCGATTTTTCGAAGCAGTCACAGGATCCACAAAATGATAGGTTCGACCAAAGATATAGTCAACAATCTTAACACTGCAGGTTTTTACGAACTACGGTGTGAATGCGGAGCTGCCTAGATAGGAGAAACAGGGAGACCTCTCAGCTTACGAATATCAGAACACGAACGCGATGTACGATTACAACAGCATAATAAATCGGCGATAGCGGAACTCCACCGTGACTGTGGACAACCTATCAGGTTCCAGGAAGCCCGAGTACTGGCGAAAGAATCGCGGACGCGAGAACGCAACATACGGGAGGCGATCGAAATTATTAAGCAGCCTGACAACATCAACAGAGAAGATGGCTACAAACTCCCGGCGTCCTGGCTGTCGGCCATCCCAGTCCAACGGGCCGCGAGCGGTCGCGGGGTAGAAGCTACACGGGACACGGACGTATTTGCAAAAACAGCTGTAGAGCAACTGTCAGTCCACTTCCGCGCACACCAGGAGGAAAACTTGCCGACCAGAAGCCGAACGCTGATTGGCGGACACTTACCAACCGTTGGCGACTTGGACATCCACGAATAGCCTCTTTCCTTCCATCCTCCCTTAGCTAGTCATATTAGAGGGCCACTTAAAAGTTTTACAAGAGTGACGTCAGACATCGATAGTCTGTAATAAATAGTAGTACCTATCCCCATGCAAAACCAGTCGTGCGCTGAGGAAGGCCGTTGAAATTCGGCCGAAACGTCTGTTTTAGTTTATTATTGTTAGCTTTTAGCAATGACGCGGCATAATACCCAGAAGATTTTTAATCACTATGACTCCGGCCGCGGAAGCCTACATTACTATGACAGCAGTCCCTACCAGGACTTAGCCCAAGCATAACACACTGAGGTGACAAAACTCATGGGACACCTCACATCGTGTCTGACCACCTTTTTCCTGGCGTACTGCAGCATCTCGACGTGGCATAGAGCCAACAAGGCGTTGCAAGTCCTCTGCAGAAATATTGAGCCATGCTGCCTGTATAGTCGTCCGTAATTGCGAAAGAGTTGCCGGTGCGGCATTTTACGAGGTGTGGCTAGAAAAAAACCGGACTAGTACTGGTGAAACAATAAAACGAATGCAATAAGGCTGAAAGTCGCGTGGCCTGTCACGTGACTCTCGCTCCGCCTACTGCTCGAGTTTCATCTGCCTCCTGCACTCAGTCTGCCCGTGCCGTCTGTTTTAAGTAGTTGACGTTTTGTCCGTGCGTCGGAAAATGTTGAGTGTACAGAAAGAACAGCGTGTTAACATCAAATTTTGTTTCAAACTAGGAAGATCTGCAAGTGAAACGTTTTTAGTGTTACAACAAGTGTACGGCGATGATTGTTTATCGCGAACACAAGTGTTTGAGTGGTTTAAACGATTTAAAGATGGCCGCGAAGACACCAGTGATGACACTCGCACTGGAAGACCATTGTCAGCAAAAACTGATGCAAACATTGAAAAAATCGGTAAACTTGTTCGACAAGATCGCCGTTTAACAATCAGAGCAGTGTCTGAGTTAACAGGAGTTGACAAGGAAAGTGTTAGGCAGATTCTTCATGAAAGTTTCAACATGAACCAAGTGTGTTCAGAAATGGTTCCAAAGTGTCTCACAATTGAACACAAGGAACGCCGAAGAATGATTTGTTCTGACATCCTGGAAAACATTGAAAGTGATCCCACCTTCTTACAAAATGTTATTACTTGCGATGAATCGTGGTTTTTTACTTACGATCCCGAAACTAAACGCCAATCGATGCATTGGAAAACTCCTGGTTCTCCACGACAAAAAAAAGCACGAATGTCAAAATCGAAATTCAAGGCAATGATGATTGTTTTTTTTTTTTTTTTTTGACATCAAAGGGATTGTGCACATTGATTGGGTACCAGAGGGACAAACAGTGAATCAGCATTACTACATTAGCGTCCTGGCTACCCTACGTGAGCGAGTACGGAGAAAACGGAACGATTTGTGGAGAAAAAAGTCATGGATCCTTCACCAAGACAATGCCCCAGCTCACAGTGCGTTGTCAGTGAAGACGTTTTTGGCAAAACAGAACATTCCCATCTTAGATCATCCACCCTACTCACCTGATTTGGCCCCCTGTGACTTTTTTCTTTTCCCTAAAGTCAAGTCAGCTTTGAAAGGAACTAGATTTGAGACTGTTGAAGCAGTAAAAGAAAAAGCGACGGAAGTAATGTATGGACTTACCGAAAATGATCTGCAGCATTGCTATGAACAGTGGAAAATTCGTATGGAGCGGTGTAGAGACCGAGGAAGAGAGTACATTGAAGGAGATAACATGAAATTGTAAATAATTGTAAATAAATGTTTTTTCCAGCATCAGTCCGGTTTTTTTCCAGCCGCACCTCGTATACACGGATTAACCTTCCGATTATGTTCCACAAGTTTTTGACGGGACTCAAGATGGGCCATCTGGGTGGCCATAACTTTCGCTCGAACTGTCTAGAATGTTCTCCAAACCAATTGTGAACAATTGTGGCCTGGTGATGTGTTTTGAAACGCGACGTCCATGAATGGCTGAAATGGTCTCCAGGTGGCCAACATAACCATTTCCAGTAAGTGATCGGTTCAGATGGACCAGAAGACCTAGTCCATTCCATGTAAACACAGCCCACACCATTAAGGAGGCTTGTTGACAGCTTAGGACCATGACTTCGTGGGGTCGGCGCCGTAATTGAACCCTACCATCACCACTCACCAATTGATATCGGGACTCGTCCGACCTGGTCACAGTTCCTCAGTCGTCTAGAGACCAACCGATATGGTCACGAGCGCAGAAGAGGCGCTGAAGTCGATGTCGTGCTGTTAGCAAAAGCACTCGCGTCCGTCGTCTGCTGCCGTAACCCATTAACGCCAAATTTCGCCACACTGTCCTAACGAATGTGTTATTGGTACGTCCCACTTTGGTTTCTGCAGTTATTTCACGTAGTGGCGCTTGTCTGCTATCATCGAAAACTCTACACAAATGCTGCTGCTCCCTATCGCTAAGCGAAAGCCATCGGCCACTGCTTTGTCCGTGGTCAGAGGTAATGCCTAAAATGTGATAATCTCGGCACCCTCTTGACTGCGGATCTGGGAATATTGAATTCCCTAACGATTACCGAAATTGAATCTCCCATGCGTCTAGCTGCAACTACTCTATCTCCAAGTACCATTCTGCATTCAGTGTCTGTCAATTCACGTCGTGAGTCCACACTTACGTCGGAAGCCTTTCCACGTGAATCACTTGAGTACAAATGATAGCTCCGCCAATTCACTGCCCTTTTGTATACTGTGTATGCGATACTCCCGCCACCTGCGTATGTGCGTGTCGCTAACCTAAGACTTTGTCACCTCAGTGCGTGTAGTCTGCAATTTGTTAGCTCCATGCCGTGAAAATAGTACTTATACTGATGATATTTTGTATTGAGACAGTTAAGACTAACCTACTTTTTTTTTTTACAATTTGAAACGTCCCCTTTGAAAAATTATACATGACTGTGCTTAAACTGACACACAATACT
Organism: Schistocerca nitens; assembly: GCF_023898315.1. Classification (NCBI taxonomy): domain Eukaryota; kingdom Metazoa; phylum Arthropoda; class Insecta; order Orthoptera; family Acrididae; genus Schistocerca; species Schistocerca nitens. The sequence goes on from NC_064620.1 coordinate 54,419,441, forward strand.
TTTAGCGCAACGCAATCTGACTTTCAAAAATCCCTACAAAAGAATGGCCCTGACTAACATTAACCTATACGTTTCACAAATCACTTACCTCACAAAAATCTTCGTTACTTGAACTACTGCAATACAGCGACCGCCACTACTGCCTGCTAAATAAAAGATTCAAACTACTGAAGGCATAACTACTGATAGGCATGGTTAGCAAATGAAAGATTTTGATAGAGAACAAACAATGTAGTTACCTTAATAGTGTTCGAAAGTGATAATATATATATATATATATATATATATATATATATATATATATATATATATATATATATATATATATATATATCAGTTCATGATATCCATTCTTACAAATGTACTGTTTCTGATGGACACACGTCCAGATCATCCGCTCTCAAAAATCCATCTCAATGCACATCCACCACTGCTGGCGGCTCACCTCCAACTGCGCATCGCGACGTGCTCTTAACATCCAGCTGCCGAACACTACAATAGCCATTATTGCCACAATGACGACCAGTCTCATACTGCACACAGCACAGTCAGTGATTTTCATATAGAGCGCTACGTGGCGTGTGCGTTACCAATATAAGAACCTAAACAGCCTACTTACAAATTATAAATAATTCACTTAAGTCTAGCATCTTCACCGCATACAAAGTAAACAGAGTAAGTATATTAGCTGCAAGAATATTACAAAAGTACATTAAAATATAATATTTCGTCCAGCTGTATTGCTTGTGGCGGCAGCCAGTTTAAAGCAGTCGAGACATCTGCGACCGACGCCTGTGATAACTGTTGCTTACAGTTGGAACCAAAGTTTTCAGTGGCCTCCTGCATAATCCAAAGTCCTATAACTTTGACGTACCAGTGGATCGTCCTGCCGTATAAGATCATCGCGTCTCTTCCCAGAAATTCGTAAGAAATCGCTCTAAACTTGTCCTTATCTTTGATTAAATAGCTCATATTCTGTACGTTGCCTATCGAATTACTTCTTACCAACTGTCGTTGCCCTAAAATAGCGCCTTCGTTACCTGTGCTATAAGGGGCGATCAAAAAGTTCCCTTTCGAAGGCCCTACAGTTCAGCATCAGTATGACTATCAGGCGAAATCGCCGTGAGCGTTGAGGCAAACATACCGCTGACCTATGTAATTGACGATAGTTTGGAAAAACACCTTGTTTAGCTGCGCGAAAGAGTCTGTAACTGGCTGCTGCACATTGTCGGCCGGAAGTAATCGTCGACCTTTCCAAGCCTTTTTTAAGAACCCAAAGGCGTGATAATCGCATGGGGAGGGATGAGGACAATACGGCGGATGCTCGAGTGTCTCCCACTCCAGTAGGCGTAACTTCTGCGTTACAACATTTGTGGTAAGGGGACATGAGCTATCATGAACCAGCAGCACCCTTTGTCGCAGTTTTTCCGGACATCTAGGTTTAATTTCACGTTTATATACCTGCATCACATTCAAAAATTTCAAATGGCTCTGAGCACTATGGGACTCAACATCTGAGGTCATTAGTCCCCTAGAACTTAGAACTAGTTAAACCTAACTAACCTAAGGACATCACAAACATCCATGCCCGAGGCAGGATTCGAACCTGCGACCGTAGCGGTCTTGCGGTTCCAGACTGCAGCGCCTTTAACCGCACGGCCACTTCGGCCGGCGCATCACATTCGCGCTGGGTTGCAGATGAGCAGCGTAATGCCCTCAAAAGGTAACTTTTTGATCGCTCCTTATAAAATAAACACGTTTCATAAATAGTGTTCACTTCAAAGGCTTTTTGGAAATTGGCCAGTCTGCAAGTCCCTCCCGAGAATATGAGAATTCTGTGTTGTTCCGACTCGTAAATCTCCTGACATCTCTTCGTTGTCTTCCTATTGTGCAGCAATATCACTGCTGGCTTGTCGGCTAAAAAGGCATGGTGATTTTATTTGGCGGATTTTTCCAGCGAGGCACTCTCTGCTGTCTCAAGACTGATTGTAAACTCAATACGCTGTGAGGAATGAGTTTCCAATCTACATCAATGTCCACAGATTACAATCGTCTATGTTTTCAGGTGGGAAGGGGGGTGTATGACACATCATATAACACCCGCTTGAGCTCTGGAATTGAATGGTGTAATTTTGTTTGTCTATCTTCTACAGTTTAGTAGTTATTAATGTTCAAAGTTACCTTGATACATGTGTTGTAGCAGTCGGTATGAAGGTAATTTCCCAAATTTGAACATTAATAACCTCTAAACTGTACAAGATAGACAAACACAAATTACACCAGTAAATTCAAGAGCTCAAGCGAGTGTTATTTGATGCGTCATACACCCCCTTCCCATTGAAAAAAAAATTACTTGAATCCAAAATGGCGGATTTCAAGATGCATGACATTCACTCCAAAACTTGCGGCCCCACTTCAGACCTATGTTCCCATCATCACATTTCAATTTTCCCGTTAATCTTCCAACTTATGAAGGTGTCCTAGGACTTTTGACTCGCCCTCTATTATATGTTCGGAATTGGGGCGGCCGCACAAGACGCTCATCAAAGCTGGGGCCCGGCAGCATACGCGTGGTGGCAAACGTTAGCCAGACGAGAAGGGTGGCTCCAGCGCATGGTCCAGCCGCGTGGCTGGGAATTCCGCTGTGACGAGGACGGTGCTTTGTGTCGATCAAGGAGACGTCTGTGCCGGGAGTGCCAAAGATGGCGGACTTTGTCAAGCCTTAATGGCAGACATTTCACAGTTCGTATAGAAATTAATAGTAGCCAGATGAATCATGATAAGTCAAAAAGAAACATGAACATTACTATTATTTGCACGACGATTCTGATGATGTAATCAGATTTTCAATATCTTTATTAGTTTAAAGTTTAGTATCTGACGGTAAATTAGTAACACGCAGCAACGAATTTCCAAAATATAAACGCTTCATCCGATTTGGTCGATCGCCGTGTCTTAAGAAAGCTGTTAGTGTAAACCTAAATTGGTATAAATCACAGGCATTTAACTTGAATATTACATGAGTTATTGGAGGTCAAAGTGGCCGATTACTATCGATCGCATCAGGCCATTAGTACTCCACAGTTACACGAAAAAAAAAACGGTAGCAGCATGCTTATAAATATATTGATTCATCCATGTCTTTGTTAATATCAGATAGATGTTATTCGTGAAGTAACTGGGCAATTATTTACTTTGTTTTAGAAAGCACAGAGACATTAGGCTCCTGGCCTACCTTTTGCTTCTTTTCTTTTGATATATGTTTATTTAATTGTTTATGTATTTAATTATGTGTGTTAGCGCTTGTTTATGGTCCAGCCGTAGGAATATTTATTTAATTTCAAGTATTTAAAAGTAAATCCAGTATTTCTAATATGTTTCATTATGTTTTAAGTGCAGTCTTTCAGATATAAATTTATATGTTACATTCATAATTCGCAATTGACGAGTGACAGAAACATTCGACAATTCGATTCATGTGCGTATTCATATTGTATACTGTAGACTCAGCAGTATTTGGCCTGTAATGCGGCAACTACGTTTCCCAGCCCCTAGACAACGAAACCAGCCAAAACTTTTAATATCGCAACTCTGAGTCGGACGGTGCGTAGTTTTTTTTGGAAATTCCGCAGCTGATGAGCGTTGTTTTGTTGTAGCATAATATTATCATGTACCACACAAATGTCAAGATGCTCATAAGTATCATGGATGCCTTCTTTGTAGACTTACAGCCACGGTCCACGAAGCTTTAGCTTTGCGGGTTGCAATAGTGCATTAAGCGTGCCAGGTTCACACTTTAACACAGAAAGTGGTTGTGATTCTTATCAGTTCACGTTTCATACATCTACACCGACATCGAATAGGACTTAATACCTTTTCAACACGCGTGGATAGTTCTCAACTTGGAAATACACATCGTGAATTCACAAAACTCGTCCTCATTCTAGTTCACGTTAGCTGTCATGACTGAAAGGCACGATGGAATTATCTCGCTACGCTTATTTGCGTCAAAAAATTCAAGTGTGTGTCTTTGGTTTCAGTACTAAATGCCTGCAAGACAGATGCCACTTGCTCTCTACTCCTTCTGCCAGAGTGGTCAGAAATAGTCTGAAATGCTTATTAGGGTGTTTCAGGGTAGGATGTGCTAAAAATTCAATGATAGGGCCGTTTCCGAGTTAATTAGCATTCATGTTAGCCAATCAGGTCGTTGCTAAGGCAAATTCAAGCGGCCCACCAGAGACGGTGACGCCATGTGTGTTCTTCGTTTGGTTTGTTAAAACCGAACAAGGGAGCGATACAATAATTGCACCAGGGACGGTAGTAAGGATCGAACCCAAGCCAGAAGCTGAGCAGTCTCGTGCGCTATCAAGAACGCTCATCATTTCAGCACATTCTACCTTACAACACCCTTACAAGCTTTTCAGACTGTTTTTGACAGCCTTGTACACGCGGTACGCGTCAGAACTCCAACTCAGGCGCTTTGGCAATGAACTCGATTAACAACAGCCACCTGTTGTCCGCAGGTGACGCGGCAACCTCCGCCCCCGGCCTCACCCACTCCTCCGCCTCCAGCCCCGGAGAAGCCACTGCCGCCCCCGCCGCCCCTCCGCACGCCGACGCTGCTGGCCGGTCTAGAGAGGCCGCTGCCACCCCCACCGCCCCCGCTGGCTTCGCGCTTCCAGTCGGCGTCTCTGTGTGACGTGGCCTTCTCCGACGACGGGGCCTACTCAGACGCCAGCATCTACAGCGAACCCGCCATCAGCTACGCCGCCGACACCGCGCAGGTGAGCTACCTCGTCCCCCAACTCTCCACGTTCACGTCAGTTCCTCACAGTCTCTACTGTCATCGTTATATCACATGGCACCCTCAGTAACAAGATGTGTCCTCTATAGCTCAATGCGTCATCCTGTGGTTGAAACTGACTTTTTTCCAATGTCTGCTGATGGTATAAAGTTATGGAAATACGGTTCTGTCTAGACCAAACACAAACTCTTCATAATCTTCACTATTAAAAACAGTCTTGATCACGATTTATTTATTAAGGTGACTGGTTTCGACCACTACTGTGGCCATCTTCGGACCATTGAGTAGGAAACTCTTTCTGCTGGAGAATTCAGACTCAATGGTCTGACGATAACCACAGTAGTGGTCGAAACTGGTCACCTTCATAAATAAATCGTGATGAAGACTGTTTTTAATAGTGAATATTTGTAACATATTGGTCACTGTCACTCCCATAATGTATTCAAAAGTAATCTTCATAATCTGCCAGGATGTTACAAAACTGTTCCTGTTTAACACAAAAACATGTTTCGATGAAGTTTCGCCATCATCAGTGGGCTCATTTATTTTCTGCCAAGTAACACGTCCTGTATGTACAATTTTCAGATTACGATATTTACACTTTAAAATTATTAAAAGAAAAATGTTAACACAAAAATCTATACCTTAGTATCGGGCCTTGATGTTTATGTAGCTATTTGACATATCCTGTGCAGCTAAATGTAACATGCAGTTAATCAGTTTTTCTCAGTTTATTTGACGTATGGTTACCAAAATATTAGATTTAAAATGAAATTACTGTATTTTTTCTACTTTGCTAATGTTTTATCGACAGGGGATCTCAATTTGATTCCATTATTTCTTGGTTTTCGTATATTTTATGACACCGCTCTTCACAAATAGCTTCTAATCAAATTGCAGGCGTATGGAGCGTGGTCTCAGTTGGATGATTACGTGAGTTCCTGCCAGACAGGTCACAGTTCGTAGTAACTAAGGTCAACAAATAAAATACAAGCTATATCTGGCGTTTTGAAGGAAATGTTATGGGGTCTCTGATGTCCCGGTATAAACGATTTAGGAGGCAATCTGAGCGACCGTCGTAAATCGATCGCACATGATGCAGTCGTTTACCGTCTAGTAAAATCACCACAAGATCGAAACTAATTGCAACGGGTATCTCCATGACACCAAAAATGGTAACTGACCGCAAACAATAAAAAGTGTGGGTCATCTGCAAGAATACTAAAGGAGATCCGTCAAATTTCGGTTACACGATATATCACAAAAATCAACAGTCTGCCGGTTTAACTAAATGTCAAAAAATGGCTCTGAGCGCTATGGGACTTAACATCTGAGGTCATCAGTCCCCTAGACTTAGAACTACTTAAACCTAATCAACCTAAGGACATCACACACATCCATGCACGAGGCAGGCTTCGAACCTGCGACCGTAGCAGCAGCGCGGTTCCGGACTGAAGCGCCTAGAACAGTTCGACCACAGCGGCCGGCAACTAAATGTCCCTACACCGCGTATTATTGAACACTTAGAAGGTTCAAAAAATCTACTTTGGAGACTATTTACACTAAGCATGTCGCCCCTCTTTTGGGGTTGTTACAACTGCGTGGTATGGATTCCTTGCCAGATAGGATTGGCAGAGGACACCTAAAATATTCACAGAAGAACAGCCCATTTTGTATTGTCTCGAAATAGAGAAGAGAGCTTCGTGGATTTGATAAGCGAGTTCGGTTGGCAATCATTAGAACGAAGGTGTTTTTCGTTGTGGGAGACCATTTTATGAAATTACGATGAACAGCTTTCTCTTCCGAGTGGGAAAACACTTCGATGACGCCACCTGCACTGGAAGAAATTATCATCGTATTAAAATATGATAAATGTGAGCTCGCAAGGAATGGATGAAGTGTTCGTTTCTCCCGTTCGCTGTTCGAGAGTGGAACGGGAGAGAAATAGTGTGAAGGTAGTTCGATGCGGCCTCTGCCAAGCACTTAAATCTGAATTGGAAGTATTCATGGAGATGCAGATCCAAATGTAGATTTTAAGCCTAACATTTTAGTAACCGAACCAAGACAACATCGGAAAAAAATTCTAATTGCAGATGGCATTCTGCAACGAAATATCGGACAGCCACAGAAATATCTGTATGTGGTTCTAAGGAATTTATCAGTGGTTTTCACACTGGACTCGCATTCCGAAGGACGACTGTTCAAACAAGCGTCAGAGCATCGTGATTTAGGTTTTACGTGATTTCCATAAATCGCTTCAGGCAAATGCCGCGATGGTTCCTTTCAAAAGGCACTGCCGACTTCCTTCCACATTTTTTTCCTAACCCGAGCTGGGGCTCCGTTTCTAATGACCTCGTTGTCGTCGGGACAGTAAACACTAATATCCTCCTCCTCCTCCTCCTCCTCCTCCTCCTCCTCCTCCCCCTCCCCCTCTTTCTCTAAGGAATATACACACATCAAAAAATGTTCTGCATCGCCTCAGTTCCGAGAGTTACGGAACCTGTACAGAAAATTGGAATAGAGATCAGCATAACCATCATTTCCGCCCTTTTTATTGTTCATAAAAAACCACACATTGCATATTGTACCACCATACAGCGAGACCTACAGAGGTGGTGGTTCACATTGCTGTACACGCCCGTACCTCTAATACCCAGTAGCACGCCCTCTTGCATTGATGCATGCCTGTATTCATCGTGGCATACTACCCACAAATTCATCAAGGCACTGTTGGTCCAGATTGTCCCCTCCTCAACGGCGATTCGGCGTAGATTCCTCAGAGTGGTTGGTGGGTCACGTCGTCCATAAACAGCCCTTTTCAATCCATCCCAGGCATGTTCGATGGGGTTCATGTCTGGAGAGCATGCTGATCACTTCAGTCGAGCGATGTCGTTATCCTGAAGGAAGCCATTCACAAGATGTGCACGATGTGGTCGCGAATTGTCGTCCATGAAGACGAATGCCTCACCAACATGCTGCCGATATGGTTGCACTATCGGTCAAAGGATGGCATTCACGTATAGTACACAGCAGGGTACCTGCACCGTGCTGCACTCGCTGTACAATGTGTCTAAGGCGTTGAGCCTGACCGGGTTGCCTCCAAACACGACTCCGACGACTGTCTAGTTGAAGGCACATGCGACACTCATTGATGAAGGGAACGTGATGCCAACCCTGAACGGTCCATTCTGCATGTTATGGAGCCCATCTGTACCGCGCTGCATGGTGTCGTGGTTGCAAAGATGGACCTCGCCGTTTACGTCGGGAGTGAAGTTGCCCGTCATGCAGCCTATTGCGCATAGTTTGAGTCGTAACACGACGTCCTGTGGCTGCAGGGAAAGCATTATTCAACATGGTGGCGTTGCTGTCAGGGTTGCTCCGAGCCATAATCCGTAGGTAGCGGTCATCCCTTGGGCTACCTGAGCGAGGCATGTCATCGACAGTTCCTCTCTCTCTGTATCTCCTCCATGTCCGAACAACATCGCTTTGGTTCACTCCGAGACGCCTAGGCATTTCCCTTGTTGAGAGCCCTTCCTGGCACAAAGTAACAATGCGGACGCGATCGAGCCGCGGTATTGACCTTCCAGGCATGATTGAACTACAGACAACACGAGCCGTGTATCTCCTTCCTGGTGGAATAACTGGAACTCACTGGCTGTCGGACCGCCTCCGTTTAATAGGCGCTGCTCATGCTTTGGTTATTTACATCAGTATTGTACGCCAGCTGCCTTTAGATTTCAAAAACAGTTTTTCAGTCACCGTTGTTAAAAGATTTCTCTAAGTCTACAAATGCTATCGACGTAGGTTTGCCTTTCTTTAACCCGTCTTCTAAGATAAGTCGTGGGATCAGTATTGTATCACGTCTTCCTACATTTCACAAACTAATACCATCGTCTATCAGTTTTTCAATTTATTTTCTACAGTTCATGTTAGTATTTTGCAACCATGAGCAAGTAGCCGTGGCTCTTAAGGTATGGACGTTATAGCCCATGGTGAAATTTTTCCTTATTTTGGACCATACTACCTCCTGTCAAAATATGGCAAGCAAAGACCTTGAATTAGAATAGATTCGTTTCGAAGTATGAGAGTTTAAGATATGCTCAGCTAATAATACAGTTTAGTGCCCATGATTTCTCACTTTCGCATTTCGAATGATCGTTCATGCCGTATTCTTGAATACTGACCATTCCTCCCGAGACACCCTGTATATGGTGTTACAAATCAGTAGGCTATTATTCTTCTTAATTCGTTTCACGTTCACCTATTTTAGAACTTCTATGTTGGTAGGTGGTTACATTTCTTGTTCACACGGTAACACCCAGACAACTTCAGTAGGCCGCACCCCTTCACAGTGCCGACATGTCGTGACACCCTGAAAGGTGCCTGTTACGCAGCCCTTTGATTTCCTCCTCAAATAATATTATGCCTTTTTGGATATCACGATACTTATATCTCAAATAATCTATAAAATCTAGCTCTAATGAGTTTCGATGCGTCGATACAAAACTCTTTAGGAAAGCTGTTTTCCTGATCGCTGTGACGAACTTAAGACTCAGGCGAATCCGTTTACTTTCAGCCAGTAGTATTCGTCTTTCTCGTCTGTAAACAGGTCGGCATTATTCTCGGTCACTTCTTGTCTGTAACTGGTATGGTAATGTAGAAGGAGGCACTTCGTGCTGTGTTGCTGATGGTGAGAAGGAAGCTGCTTTTATCTGGTCGAGGTACACACTCTTGAGCAGTGACTGCTATTATAATGAACCGTGAGACACCAGCTCAATTTACTGTGATGAAAATTGGTTTTTAGTGGCGAGATTAGGTTGGGAATGTTCGCTTGTATTACACCGCGCGTAGGTGTCCAGTCGCATGTTGCCACGCTGCGCCTTAGATGCTCCGAAGGTTCTGTTACGAACTACTTGGAAGCTGGATATTACATCATGGATAGCTGTGTTTAATTCCGTGTGATTCTAATTTCAAAGACAATAACTTTTCCTGAAGCGCAAGATTAATTTTACAAGTTATCAGCAACGCGTATTTCAGATGATGTTGCTTTGGTGTTGAATGTAGGTTGTAATGTCCCTACTGGGGTGTAAAATTTTTTCTGTCCTTAAACCATTACATTTGTTGTTAAACTCACGTCTAATGAAGTCGTTTGCCAAAACCATATCATTCTTTGCACTGGATGTATGTCAATATGCCACGTTTGTGAGTCGTGATTTATTGTCTTACGGCAGTTATGTACACGGGTAACAGTCACTCTGACGAATCGCCACTGACATACAGAGCTGGCACTGAGAATGTGTCTGTCTGTCTATCTATATAGAGGAGATAGTCCGTTTCTTTGTAATTCATACAAACCTGCATTTTTATTAAGGTCTCGGTGAAATATTGCACACTTTACCTTCAACACAAGAGGAATATTACTGTCTACTTAAGATTTTGTAATCTGACTTATATGTGTGTAATATATAAAGGGGACAGGTTGCTGCCAAAAATCTCTAAAAGCTATTGGCCAATTTACTTCAAAATTCTGCACGATCCCATTAGGGCGGAAGTGCAAACGAAATATATCGTGGTAAACTGACTCTAATTCCCATAGCGAGAATAAATTACAGCGGCAATACCAATCTTGGAGACAGCACCAGCAGACGTCATTAGATGGCGAGACGAGCAAAAGCTGGAGCATTTAACAGAAGCATGATAGAAAACTCTTATTTACTGATTAGTTGCCGTTGTTACAAACGCGACGGAAGGAGGCTGGACGTGAATAACGTGTTACCGAAAGTAATAGAGGCCACCCTCATCACGGGGTATGCTGCAGGTGAAGACGTATTCATTCCTCGCGTTCTGTTGACACCCAGTGATTTAAATAAGGCCTTCGATTTAAAGCGATTGCAGTTTCCCATTCTCCTTGCATTCGCTATTAGTATTAAGAAGACACAGGGCCAGTCACTTTGTGTGACAGACATTAAACATTCTGGGCAACGCCGGACACTGCAGCTAGCTATAAATAACCATGATTAGAATCCGTTTGCATCCCAGTTATGTATCATGTGCTGGTAACAGCTATGTCATCGTATGCTGACATCGTGTTTTTTCTCCTCATTTATCTAATGCAATGCTATGTGCGAAGTGAATTAGGACTGCATTTGATCACGTACAAAGTACTTCCTACATCCTGAATGTTAAGTGTTCAAAAATGGGGAGAAAACGCCAATACAAAGGTCAACACTATAACCAGAAAGCTAACACATGTTCAGAGCAATCTATTACCTTCTCGAACCTTTTCATTTATGTACTCCTCACACTTACTGTGTATGCACGCCCTCATTTCATGTCGGTGCAATGAATTTTTGAAAGAATGTGCTGTGTGAATTTTTTCCACTTATTTTCGAAATCCAGCCAGGATCATTTAGATCTGGTCACTACTGTGACAAAAGAAAATAATGTTAGAGTTCATAACATTTTCTGTATCTCTCGAGTAGAATAAGTGAGCTCTTATAAGACGACCGGAGAAAAAATTAGTCACCCCTTAAGTAACATCGGTCACATTCAAGCGCCGAAGTTGGTTAAAAATGGCACCAGGCGCTCATTCGAGCCTGCATAGCGTTATAACGATGAAGCCGTTCACATGTGCATGTCGTTTCCATGGAATCAGCGCAGTATGATAGTTCGACTTTGAGACGTGCCAGAATGTGAGAAAAGAGCTACCCTGTTTCTACGTACCCATGACCTCACAGTGAATGTATGTGCTCGATTTGTTGGTTTCTCGATTTTTACTCTTGGTTGATTGGCTGATTCGGGGGATGGGAACAATCAGCGAAGTCATGGGCCCATCGGATTAGAGGAGGATGCGGAAGGAAGTCACCGGTGTTATTTCAAAGGCACTAGCCAGGCTTTTGCGTGAAGCGACTTGGGGAAATCACTGAAAACCTAAATCAGGATGGCCGGACATGGGTTTCAACCGCCGTCCTCTCGAATGCGAGTCCAGTGTGCCAATCGCGGCACTATCTCGTTCAGTTGCTTACTCTTCAACGTGTCTACAAGGAATAGTGTACCACTTGCAGCCAAGTAATACGACGCAACTACAATAGTCGTAAACAGATCCTATTTGACAAGAACAGTAGACAAATATCAGAAATTTTCGACAACAGTCGGCTTCAGTTCCGACCGTAATTGCTATTAGGGGTGACTAGAGGTCTATCTCACTGAGTTCTTCAGTGAATATAGTGAAGCGAACGCCATTCAGTGGCCATGTGGAGTCGGGAACCTCGCAAAGGGCAATTATCTTTGTGGCACATAAACATGAGTCTTTTCTGTTGTTTGGGGAGGCGTTGTGTTCTCTGATTGTTGTTGTTGTTGTTGTGGTCTTCAGTCCTGAGACTGGTTTGATGCAGCTCTCCATGCTACTCTATCCTGTGCAAGCTTCTTCATCTCCCAGTACCTACTGCAACCTACATCCTTCTGAATCTGCTTAGTGTATTGATCTCTTGGTCTCCCTCTACGATTTTTACCCTCCACGCTGCCCTCCAATGCTAAATTTGTGATCCCTTGATGCCTCAAAACATGTCCTACCAACCGATCCCTTCTTCTAGTCAGGCAATACTAACCTTACGACTTATCTTAGAAGAAAGATTAAGAAAAGGCAAACCTACGTTTCTAGCATTTGTAGACTTAGAGAAAGCTTTTGACAACGTTAACTGGAATAATCTCTTTCAAATTCTGAAGGTAGCAGGGGTAAAATACAGGGAGCGAAAGGCTATTTACAATTTGTACAGAAACCAGATGGCAGTTATAAGAGTCGAGGGGCAAGAAAGCGAAGCAGTGGTTGGGAAAGGAGTGAGACAGGGTTGTAGCCTCTCCCCGATGTTATTCAATCTGTATATTGAGCAAGCAGTAAAGGAAACAAAAGAAAAATTCGGAGTAGGTATTAAAATTCATGGAGAAGAAGTAAAAACTTTGAGGTTCGCCGGTGACATTGTAATTCTGTCAGAGACAGCAAAGGACTTGGAAGAGCTGTTGAACGGAATGGACAGTGTCTTGAAAGGAGGATATAAGATGAACATCAACAAAAGCAAAACGAGGATAATGGAATGTAGTCAAATTAAATCGGGTGATGCTGAGGGGATTAGATTAGGAAATGAGACACTTAAAGTAGTAAAGGAGTTTTGCTATTTAGGGAGTAAAATAACTGATGATGGTCGAAGTAGAGAGGATATAAAATGTAGACTGGCAATGGCAAGGAAATCGTTTCTGAAGAAGAGAAATTTGTTAACATCGAGTATAGATTTAAGTGTCAGGAAGTTGTTTCTGAAAGTATTTGTATGGAGTGTAGCCATGTATGGAAGTGAAACATGGACGATAACCAGTTTGGACAAGAAGAGAATAGAAGCTTTCGAAATGTGGTGTTACAGAAGAATGCTCAAGATAAGGTGGGTAGATCACGTAACAAGTCCTATCTGAAGTCTAATCACTGTCTGATATCAAGCAGAGGGCTGTGTCCGTTACACTTGTATTCGCAGCTCTGTATTAACTAAGCTGACGTAGACCAAAGACTGAAGACTGAATATTCGCACGCTGGAGCCCCAGCACAGGAGCCTGGAGCCTCCTTGTGACGGCCTGTTACCGGCATGGTGTTCGGAGCGGGCCGCGCAGATCCAGGGGGCGTGTCCCTCGACATCACGGGAAGTACACTCCCAGACAAAAGAAACCGACGCATCGTGAAGGAATTATCAGAATGGGACGGAAATCAACAGTTGTGATATACCCGGTGATCAAAAAGTCAGTATAAATTTGAAAACTGTATAAATCACGGAATAATATAGATAGACAGGTACAAATTGACACACGTGCTTGGAATGACATGGGGTTTTATTATAACGGAAAAAATGTAAAAGTTCACAAAATGTCCCACAGATGGCACTTCATCTGATCAGAATAGCAATAATTAGCATAACAAAGTAAGACAAAGCAAGGATGATGTTCTTTACATGAAATGCTCAATATGTCCACCATCATTCCTCAACAATAGCTGTAGTCGAGGAATAATGTTGTGAACAGCACTGTAAAGCATGTCCGGAGTTATGGTGAGGCATTGGCGTCGGATGTTGTCTTTCAGCATCCCTAGAGATGTCGTTTGATCACGATTCACTTGCGACTTCAGGTATCCCTAAAACCAATAATCGCACGGACTGAGGTCTGGCGACGCGGGGTGCCAAGCATGACGAAAGTGGCGGCTGCGCACACGATCATAACCAAACGACGCGCGCAAGAGATCTTTCACGCGTCTAGGAATTTTTTTGGTTCCAATAAAACCCCATGTCATTGCAAGCATGTGTGTCAATTTTTACCTCTCTATCTACATTATTCCGTGGTTTACTAAGTTTTCAAATTTATACTGACTTTTTGATGGTTCAAATGGCTCTGAGCAGTATGGGACTTAACATCTTAGGTCATCAGTCCCCTAGAACTTAGAACTACTTAAACCTAACTAACCTAAGGACATCAAACACTTCCATGCCCGAGGCAGGATTCGAACCTGCGACCGTAGCATTCCCGCGGTTCCGGACTGCAGCGCCTAGAACCGCAATACCACCGCGGCCGGCTGACTTTTTGATCACCCGGTACACGTACAGTCAGACACATGATTGGAATTTCAGAGAAATTTGACGGTTTATTCAAGGAAAATAGCTGTACATACACTCCTGGAAATTGAAATAAGAACACCGTGAATTCATTGTCCCAGGAAGGGGAAACTTTATTGACACATTCCTGGGGTCAGATACATCACATGATCACACTGACAGAACCACAGGCACATAGACACAGGCAACAGAGCATGCACAATGTCGGCACTAGTACAGTGTATATCCACATTTCGCAGCAATGCAGGCTGCTATTCTCCCATGGAGACGATCGTAGAGATGCTGGATGTAGTCCTGTGGAACGGCTTGCCATGCCATTTCCACCTGGCGCCTGAGTTGGACCAGCGTTCGTGCTGGACGTGCAGACCGCGTGAGACGACGCTTCATCCAGTCCCAAACATGCTCAATGAGGGACAGATCCGGAGATCTTGCTGGCCAGGGTAGTTGACTTACACCTTCTAGAGCACATTGGGTGGCACGGGATACATGCGGACGTGCATTGTCCTGTTGGAACAGCAAGTTCCCTTGCCGGTCTAGGAATGGTAGAACGATGGGTTCGATGACGGTTTGGATGTACCGTGCACTATTCAGTGTCCCCTCGACGATCACCAGTGGTGTACGGCCAGTGTAGGAGATCGCTCCCCACACCATGATGCCGGGTGTTGGCCCTGTGTGCCTCGGTCGTATGCAGTCCTGATTGTGGCGCTCACCTGCACGGCGCCAAACACGCATACGACCATCATTGGCACCAAGGCAGAAGCGACTCTCATCGCTGAAGACGACACGTCTCCATTCGTCCCTCCATTCACGCCTGTCGCGACACCACTGGAGGCGGGCTGCACGATGTTGGGGCGTGAGCGGAAGACGGCCTAACGGTGTGCGGGACCGTAGCCCAGCTTCATGGAGACGGTTGCGAATGGTCCTCGCCGATACCCCAGGAGCAACAGTGTCCCTAATTTGCTGGGAAGTGGCGGTGCGGTCCCCTACGGCACTGCGTAGGATCCTACGGTCTCGGCGTGCATCCGTGCGTCGCTGCGGTCCGGTCCCAGGTCGACGGGAACGTGCACCTTCCGCCGACCACTGGCGACAACATCGATGTACTGTGGAGACCTCCCGCCCCACGTGTTGAGCAATTCGGCGGTACGTCCACCCGGCCTCCCGCATGCCCACTATACGCCCTCGCTCAAAGTCCGTCAACTGCACATACGGTTCACGTCCACGCTGTCGCGGCATGCTACCAGTGTTAAAGACTGCGATGGAGCTCCGTATGCCACGGCAAACTGGCTGACACTGACGGCGGCGGTGCACAAATGCTGCGCAGCTAGCGCCATTCGACGGCCAACACCGCGGTTCCTGGTGTGTCCGCTGTGCCGTGCGTGTGATCATTGCTTGTACAGCCCTCTCGCAATGTCCGGAGCAAGTATGGTGGGTCTGACACACCGGTGTCAATGTGCTCTTTTTTCCATTTCCAGGAGTGTATTTAGGAAGTCATTAATGACGTGATACACCTCTGGTCCTTATGCAAGCAGTTACTCGGCTTGACATAATTGATAGGATTGTTGTATATCCTCCTGAGGGATACCGTGCCAAATTCTGTCCTATTGGCGCGTTATTTCTTCAAAATCCCGATCTAGTACGACGGGCCTGTTCATAGTGTTCAAAACTGGGGAGATATCAGGCGAACTTACTGGCCAGTGTTTGGTTTGAAATAATAATTAAATCAAGACGCTAAACTGCCGACGGCCGTTGATGGACAGCAACGGGGCCAGTTGAAAATGTGTGCCCCGACCGGGGCTCGAACCCGGTACCTTCTGCTTACATGGCAGACGCTCTATCCATTTGAGCCACCGAGGGCACGTAGGATAGTGTGACTGCAGGGATTTACCTCTTGCAGTCTCCCCGTGAGACCCACTTTCCCAACTTAATGTCCACACACTACATTCGTAGTGTCCCTGCGCATTACACTCATTACTCGCGGAAGACAATCTTATTGAGTCCCGTAAGAGTTCGTTCGGACATGTCCGAAAGAACAGATACCATCTTCATATAGTGTTTGGTTTGGCTAGCTCGAAGAACAGTAGTAGAAACGGTCGCCACGTGCGGGCGGGAACTACGTTGCTGAAATGCAAGCCCAGGACGGCTTGGCATGAAGGGTAACGTAACGGGGAGTAGAACACAGTCGAAGAGCCACTGTGCTGTAAGTGACGCAGATGAAACAGAAAGGGTCCTGCCGTGATACGAAATGGCACCCCAGAGCGTCACTCCTGGTTGTCATGCCATACGAGGTGTGGCTAGAAAGAAACCGGACTAGTACTGGTGAAACAATAAAACGAATGCAATAAGGCTGAAAGTCGCGTGGCCTGTCACGTGACTCTCGCTCCGCCTATTACTCGAGTTTCATCTGCCTCCTGCACTCAGTCTGCCCGTGGCGTCTGTTTTAAGTAGTTGACGTTTTGTCTGTGCGTCGGAAAATGTTGAGTGTACAGAAAGAACAGCGTGTTAACATCAAATTTTGTTTCAAACTAGGAAAATCTGCAATTGAAACGTTTGTAATGTTACAACAAGTGTACGGCGATGATTGTTTATCGCGAACACAAGTGTTTGAGTGGTTTAAACGATTTAAAGATGGCCGCGAAGACACCAGTGATGACACTCGCACTGGCAGACCATTGTCAGCAAAAACTGATGCAAACATTGAAAAAATCGGTAAACTTGTTCGACAAGATCGCCGTTTAACAATCAGAGCAGTGTCTGAGTTAACAGGAGTTGACAAGGAAAGTGTTAGGCAGATTCTTCATGAAAGTTTCAACATGAACAAAGGGTGTTCAAAAATGGTTTCAAAGTGTCTCACAATTGAACAGAAGGAACGCCGAAGAATGATTTGTTCTGACATCCTGGAAAACATTGAAAGTGATCCCACCTTCTTACAAAATGTTATTACTTGCGATGAATCGTGGTTTTTTACTTACGATCCCGAAACTAAACGCCAATCGATGCATTGGAAAACTCCTGGTTCTCCACGACAAAAAAAAGCACGAATGTCAAAATCGAAATTCAAGGCAATGATGATTTTTTTTTTTTGACATCAAAGGGATTGTGCACATTGATTGGGTACCAGAGGGACAAACAGTGAATCAGCATTACTACATTAGCGTACTGGCTACCCTACGTGAGCGAGTACGGAGAAAACGGAACGATTTGTGGAGAAAAAAGTCATGGATCCTTCACCAAGACAATGCCCCAGCTCACAGTGCGTTGTCAGTGAAGACGTTTTTGGCAAAACACAACATTCCCATCTTAGATCATCCACCCTACTCACCTGATTTGGTCCCCTATGACTTTTTTCTTTTCCCTAAAGTCAAGTCAGCTTTGAAAGGAACTAGATTTGAGACTGTTGAAGCAGTAAAAGAAAAAGCGACGGAAGTAATGTATGGACTTACCGAAAATGATCTGCAGCATTGCTATGAACAGTGGAAAATTCGTATGGAGCGGTGTAGAGACCGAGGAGGAGAGTACATTGAAGGAGATAACATGAAATTGTAAATAATTGTAAATAAATGTTTTTTCCAGCATCAGTCAGGTTTTTTTCTAGCCGCACCTCGTATGGCGGGCAACAGTTAGGTCTGGATCCCACCACTGTCCAGAGCCTCAACAGGCGCGCCCTCACTGGCCATCAGGGCGCCATTCGAAGAGTGTCGTATCACGGAAGACAATTATGCTCCACTCAGTGAGCAGGCCGAAGACGTCTCCAGAGCCGCCTCGCCTAGCGGTAGACACCGACATGAGTGTCCTCGCCATAAGGCCCGACAAACAGCAGTGACGGTCTGGTTCAAAATGGCTCTAAGCACTATCGGACTAAACATCTGAGGGCATTAGTCTCCTAGACTTAGAACCACTTAAACCTAACTAACCTAAGGGCATCACACACATCCATGCCCGAGGCAGGATTCGAACCTGCGACCGTAGCAGCAGCGCTGTTTCGGACTGAAGCGCCTAGAACCGCTCGGCCACCGCGGCCGGCAGTGACGGTCTGGGATGTCACTTCTTTTCATAGCAGAATACCTTTGGTTCTCATTTGCGAGAACTGTAATCGGCTGTTAGTTTGTACATGTACATCACATACACCTCTTTCCACCCCGTTTGGATAATATGTTCGTGCTGGGTAGTAGTTTCCTTTTTTTTATAAGAGTGTATTTAGCGGTTTTATTTAAAAACAGTAGACAGTCCGCCTCTGTGCAATTATGGAATTACACTCATGCTCATAAATTAAGGATAATTGCATAATGTGGTGCCACACAACGTGGCACTACACAAAACTGGCGCTAATAGCATAGGCACGTAGGGAACACACATGACACAGATCTGTAAGTCCACAGCATTGGTGACAAGTTGGGAAAACCGTCCCGAAACACATGTGCTACAAAACGCCACTCTTTCCCGCGCATGTACCCCGACATCAATATGCGATATGATCACCATGCACACGTACACAGCCGCACAACAGGTTGGCATACTCTTGATCAGGTGGCCGAGCATCTGCTGGGTTATAGCCTCTCATTCTTGCGCCAATGCTTGTCGGAGCTCCTGAAGTGTCGTAGGGGTTTGAAGACGTGCAGCGATACGTCGACCGAGAGCATCCCAGACGTGCTCGATGGGGTTTAGGTCTGCAGAACAGGTTGTCCACTCCATTCGCCTGATATCTTCTGTTTCAAGGTACTCCTCCACGATGGCAGCTCGGTGGGGCCGTGCCTTATCATCCATCAGGAGGAAGGTGGAACCCACTGCATCCCTGAATAGGCGGACATACTGGTCCAAAATGACTTCCCGATGCACCTGACCTGTTACAGTTCCCCTGTCAATGACATGCAGGGGTGTATGTGCACCAATCATAATCTCACCCCACGCCATCAAACCACGACCTCTACACAGATCCCGTTTAAGGACATTAAGGGGTTGGTATCTGGTTCCTGGTTCACACCAGATGAGAACCCGGCGACAATCACTGTTCAGACTATACCTGGACTCGTCCGTGAACATAACCTGCCACCACTGTTCCAATGACCATGTACTGTGTTCTTGACACCAGGCTTTACGGGCTCTCCTGTGACCAGGGGTCAGTGGAGTGCACATTGCAGGTCTCCGGGTGAATAAACCATGTCTGTTCAGACGTCTGTAGACTGTGTGTCTGGAGACAACTGTTCCATTGGCTGCGGTAATGTCCCAAGCAAGGCTACATGCAGTACTCCGTCGCCGTCTGCGATCACTGATGGTGAGATACCGGCCTTCTTGCGGTGTACACTGTGGACGTCCCGTACTGTAGCGCCCGCACACGTTTCCTGTCTGCTGGAATCGTTGCCATAATCTTGAGATCACACTTTGTGGCACACGGAGAGACCGTGCTACGACCTGCTGTGTCTGACCAGCCTCCACTCGCCCTAGTATTCTACCCGTCATAACGTCATCAATATGTGTTCATTGAACCATTTTTAACGCATAGTCACCATTAGCACGTCTGGAAACGTCGGCACACTTACTCACTGCACCGTACTCTGACATGCACCAACACACCTCTGCGTGTGTGGACTGCTGCAAGCGCCACAGTGAGACGGCTGCAGGTCAAATGCACGACATGGTCATACCCCGAGGTGATTTAAACCCGCAAAACCGCCCACCGGAGCGTTGTTTCACCATGTATCAGCGTTATCCTTAATTTATGAGCATGAGTGTAGTTCTTAGTTTTCCTAGCCAGATACAATGTTTCCATTTGATTAGGATGGCATATCTGTTGTCGGGAACCGCGTGACCGTTGCGGTCGCAGGTTCGAATCCTGCCTCGGGCATGGATGTGTGTGATGTCCTTAGGTTTTTTTAGGTTTAAGTAGTTCTATGTTCTAGGGGCTGATGACCACAGATGTTAAGTCCCATAGTACTCAGAACCATTTGAACCATTTTTTTTATTTTAATTTTGTTGAGAATTTTCCGTATTTTGTTTACATGTTGCGTATCTGAGACTACGATGGGGAACAAGTTCGGAACATGTTTAGATGACTGTGGGAAACGAAGTAAAATCTACATTCATGCTCTCCACAGAACCAGATCAATGACCATTAATCCCAGCAGCAAGTGCGATTAAGGGTTTTCCTGATCTTACTGACTGATAAGCAAGCTGTTACACGTTACATTTCAATCACTCTTCGGCCTTGACGCCTACCCCACGTTCTTCTGAAGCATTGATTCGCCAGTTGAATAGATCATCCCTGCGTGCGTTAGTATTATTTAGTCATATTTTAAGGTAAAACAGGACATACTTTTCCTTCAAATGAGTGCCACAAATTTGTCTGTTATGTATTGTTCATGTGTGTTCTTATTTCCACTCAATTTGCTAATTTGCCCGCTCCTAAATCTCCTATTAAATATTTTTATGTCCATACAAACATTTCGCCTCCTCTGTTCGAGGGAGGGAAACCTTCTGTACCCGTTGTCTCAATGATAAGTATCATAAAGTAATTAAGACGTATAGCTAGCACAATTGGAATACACGGAGAGTGTTGGGACTGAATTAAGTAGTAGCATGTTAAACATTAACAAATGCAAAATCTTCTACTCTCGTCCACTCCTTTAAATAATCCTCCCACCTGGAGATCAGTACTAATTTAATACGTAGTATCTTCGAAAGCACACTTGTTTGGATGGTCCACAGCGTCCGACGAAGCTGTGCGTGAACTGCAAGCTGAACTTCTCGCTGCGGCCGAGCGACAACAACCTGTGGCTGACGACGCCCACACCGACGCTGGAGGCGCTGGCGCATCCGCCTCTGCCGCCGCGGAGGAGCAGCCGGGCTGGCGGGGGCGGTGGGGGCGGCGTGGACAAGCAGAGCGGCTGCAGCATCGCCTCGCTGCGGCGGCCGGACGGTTGCTCCAACCCAGACCTCAAGGAGGAGGCTGACCGCCCTGCCAGGGTCCACCGCCTCCTCCAGGGGAACGGCTACCTGCCCAAAAGCTTCAGGTCTGCACTTCATCATATTCAGCCTCAGTATACCGTAAACACTAAAGTCAAAAGTAAGCGAGAGGTACACAGATCCTAAACGCAATTCCAGGTATGGAAGTTCTGGTCGGATATGAATATGTACGCTTTTGTTGACATAAACGAGTCTTTTATCTGTTGTTTCTCTAGCAACCTTTCCCGGCTTTACATGGATAGCACAAAGTATATATAGCCCAATGATTTTTCTGGCAGAGCAGTAACCGGTATGCATGCGACAGCATGCGTACCTTATAAGTTCCAAAACGGAATTTTCCGTTGCTCATTAGTGATAGAAAGGTATAGTCAAGTGTTTTGAATAGCCTTTGGAGTGGGGGCCATTTGTATACACAATAGAAGTATCGCCTTAATGGCGTTATCCTACAGTACAAAGTGAAACCCTAAATATTACACACTTCGTCCTTCTTAGGCAGGAAGAGGAAATCGGCAGGTTCTTTTTGTATTTGGTGTGGTCTACTGTGGGCTTAATGGCACTTATGGAGATACCATTCGTTCATCGATGGTTCCCCGGAAAGCCCCCAGAAAGGGTTATTTTACTATATTCTAGCCGTCATCAGCGGATCAAAAGCCAGCCGAGGATCCCAACACGGCTATCCACAGCAAATAGCTGAATTTTTACGATATATTACTAACATCTCGATTTCCCAAAAACCTTGACAATTATCTTGATGTATTTATCTGTTTCCCAAATACACAGATTCAAAGTTAACCTATTTCTACACGTAAAATCCGTAGTGATGCGAAATATAAATAAGAAATTACCCCATAAGACTGCTCAATTTTTATCGGTATATTCTCTTGGCATTTATCTAGAAGAGCCGTCTCCCTGTTTGCAGAAATCCGTTATCGAGGAACACCCAAAAATCTTCTTCTTTGGGTACCAAAACTCAGCCGCGGATTCTGAGACGACAACACAGCAAATTGCTATAATTTTTATAATGTATTCCTAAAACTTCGATCTTTAACAACCTTGAAAATTGTCTGCATATCTTTCTCCGTTTCCGAGACACAGGGGTTCAAAATTACCCTACATCCACCCGCACAATACGCACGTAAAATCCGCTCTGAGGCGAAAACGTGGTCTATGAAGTGACTTAGAACGGAGAAATTGCTGTAAAGTGTCTTTGTTATCATCTGGGAACCGAAAGTTGTAGTACTAAAGAACATGCACATTTTTTGCACGATTAATTGAGAGAGACATAGAAAGCGATAGTGACTATGAGCTAGGCTGAATGAGTGAATGGGACGGGTAATTGGCAGTGAATGGGTATTAGCGACTTACAGCAATGGTCTAATAGGTGTGAGTGAGTTACAGTTAGGGAAGTTTGTTCGAGTTTGGGGTGATTTTCACGTTATCAAAGCACGAAAATATTCGCATGCCAAAATTTTTGAGATAATTTCTTAAGGTGCAGTGGAAGTTAAAAAAATGGTTCAAGTGGCTCTAAGCACTATGGGAGTGAACACCTGAGGTCATCAGTCTCCTAGACTTCGAACTACTTCAACCTAACTAACCTAAGGACATCACACACATCCATGACCGAGGCAGGATTCGAACCTGCGTCCGTAACAGCAGCGCGGTTCCCGACTGAGGCGCATAGAACCGCTCGGTTCTTTATCAAAATAATCTATGACGATTATGTCTTGGAAATCCCAAAATACCATGGCCGTCAGCTTCGCAGGTGACAAAATGGTCTTTGCCTTCCTCGATGCACTTTGTCCATTGGCTTGATTGCCATTTTGACTCTGGTGCGTAATGATGAATCCAGGTTTCAAAATCAGTCACAAATTGGTGCAAAAAGTCTTGCGCATTGCGATTAAAAATCTTTACACATTGTGTTGAAATGTGGTGCCTGATGCGATTTTGAGCGATTGTAAGCAGTCGCTGCAACTATTTCGCACACAGTTTCTTCATAGCAATTTCTCCATCAGGATATTATGCAGTCGCTCAGTTGAGATGCGTAGTGTCTCGTACATCTCACGAATTGTTATACGACAATCTTGCATTGCCGTATCATGGATTCTGTCAATGGTTTACTTTGCGTTGACCTCAGTTGGACGGCCTGAGTGCGGTTCGGTTTCGGTGCTTGTCTTATCACGATTCATGTCATTAAACCAAAACTAAATGATATTCAGTGATGGTGCAGAGTCCACTTGAAGCTCATCCAATTCAGTTTTGTTTTGTATGCCAGTCCAACACTTTAAATAAAATGTTACGGCAAGAAAGGAAGAATGAATTGATTGTTGGTGTTAATAACGATCATTCTCCTTTACCGCCTCTGCATTACTGCAGATGACGTGTCACTGAGCACATTTGTTCTGTGCACGCAGTCAAGTGAGGCGCCTGGTTGTTTCCCGTGCACTTTGTGGAATACGAAGGTTCTGTTATAGTTCACTAACCTGCTGTCTTCAAGTCGATGTCCCCAGCGCAGAAAACAGCACGCAGGTCGTAGGTTCTGTATCTTGAGGTTGAAACTTACTTTTATCGAGGTTCCGTTCTGAAATAATGTATCACTTCTTTGGTATGCCACTAGCGTATTTTAATATAGCCACACGAGAAGACTACATGATCTTAATGCAACACCTTCTGATGCAGCAAAGTACATGATCAAACACAATGTTTACGAAAATGTATCTTTACACTATTTGTGACACATGTCTGTGCCTCATGACTACCGGAGTGAATATTTTAATACTGAATACTGGCAAACACATCCTGCCACATACAACATGTCTGTTCTTCTCGACTGCCTAATCCAGAGTGACGAACAGCCCGAAACACTTCGCGCGCCATACCAGGAAAGGCGTGACCCGAACGCTTCCGAAGTGCTTCGTCTGCAATTTCGTCAGTCTTTTGTTTTTGATTTAAATAGTTTTTAATAATTCTAAAAAAAATGGTTCAAATGGCTCTGAGCACTATGGGACTTAACTTCTAAGGTCATCAGTCCCCTAGAACTTAGAACTACTTAAACCTAACTAACCTAAGGACACCACACACATCCATGCCCGAGGCAGGATTCGAACCTGCGACCGTAGCGGTCTCGCGGTTCCAGACTGAAGCGCCTTTAACCGCTTGGCCACCCCGGCCGGCAATAATTCTAAAATGACTGATTGATAGTCAGCTATTGAGAGATATTTGTATTGAAAAGGGAAGTCATTCCAATGAGTAGTTTAACTAATAATAATATCTATTACGTTTTGCCGCCCTTGCTCCGAACACAGCAGCCAATCACAGAGCAGTAGCATTATGCAGGCGGTCTTTCTCAAGGGAATGGTACCGAAAAAAAATGGTTCAAATGGTTCTGAGCACTATGGGACTTAACATCTATGGTCATCAGTCCCCTAGAACTTAGAACTACTTAAACCTAACTAACCTAAGGACATCACACAACACCCAGCCATCACGAGGCAGAGAAAATCCCTGACCCCGCCGGGAATCGAACCCGGGAACCCGGGCGTGGGAAGCGAGAACGCTACCGCACGACCACGAGATGCGGGCAGGAATGGTACCGAATCTAACATCTGTCACAGGTACCTCACACCTCATTTCGTCATCCATATACTTCTTGCATGTCCACTGCTCTGGGAACAGCTTCTTGGAGCCTAATATGATGGCTGATTGAGCCAGAAATATTGCAATGTATAACAACAGGTCAAAACTCGGTTTTCTGCATTTTCAGTCGCAGTTGACACACTGACCAGCTCAGACGGTTGTCGACAATGAACTTTACGCTGTAAATGGTTGAAATTTTTTTGTACGATTTGGAATAGTAAAGCCTGCTAACCGGAATGGCACAACAAAAATGTTCCACTCTTTAATGGAAATTTAGCAGACATACCAAATAACCCTAAGGTGTGTGATCACCTCGGACGGAAATGCGTGCTCTGCAACGTGCCTTTATGTTGGTAAAAAGGCTGGTAAGAAATTCTTGTCGTAGGGCGTTCGACTCCTCCATCAGCACTGTTGGCAAATGCTGGATCGTCGTCGATGCACTAGGAGGTGCTGTAGTACATTTTGCCAACGCATCTCACAATTGCTCGATGGCATGTAGGTCCGTGGAAAGAGCAGGCCAGTCCATTCACCGAAAACTGTCTCGTTCTTCGAGCTCTTCCACCAGAGCTGATGGATGCGCTCTCGCACTGTCATACAGATGAAGTCAGGACTGAAACCACCCTTGACAAAACGCACATGGGGAGGAGTACATTGTCGCAATGACGTTGACCGGTGGTTTACTGTGTTCAAAGGTTTAGAGGTCAGTACACGCATGCAAAATTATGCCTCCCACATCACAACAGCTGGACTACCAAAACGATCATGTTCCACAGTACTGGACGAACCCTCATGCGGCGAGAGAAAGATTAAAATGCATCCAAAAACATTGCAGGACACCATCGTTATGGTGGTCCAGGTGTTATTTTGTGAAAAGGCATAAGGTTGGTTCAACTGGTTCAAATGGCTCTGAGCACTATGGGACTTAACTTCTGAGGTCATCAGTCCCCTAGAACGTAGAACTACTTAAACCTAACTAACCTAAGGACATCACACACACCCAAGCCCGATGCAGATTGCGAACCTGCGACCGTAGCGGTCGTGCGGTTCCAGACTGTAGCACCTAGAACCGCTCGGCCACTCCGGCCAGCGCATAAGGTTGCATGAGCGTTCTGACCACCAGATTTTCGAACAGAGTATTCTTACCGGTCAACGTTATTGTGAAACTGTACTTTCTTTCCCATGTGCCTCTTTTCAGAGGTGCATCCAACACTAGCTTCATTTGTATGGCAGTACGAGAGCGCATCGAACAGCGCAGCTAGTGGAGCTCTCGGAACTAGAGGATATTCGGTGAATGGACTCTCGTGCCCGCTACCCCGAGTTAAAGGCCGTCGAGCAGGTGTGGGATACTTTGGGGAGAAGTATTGCGTCACTTCCACATGCACTAACACCATCCAGTAGTTCCAAAGCGCGCTGCTAGAGGAATGGAACGCCCTGCCACGAAAACTCCTTACCAGCGTTGTGGCTCTCAGGGAGCACTTTTCACGGCTTGCACCGCCGTCCATGGTGATTACACACCGAGCTAAGAGCCATGTCCCTCTGTTTCCAAATCATACTCCGCAAGCCACCTAATGGTGCGTGGTGGAGGGTACTTTCGGAACCACTCTCTGATCCCTCCAACCCTGTTCCACTCGCGAATTGTGAGCGGGAAGAATTATTGTCGGTAAGCCTCTGAATTGGCTCTAATTTCTCCAGTTCTGTCCTCGTGGTCAATACGTGAGATGTATATAGGGGGAAGTAATATGTTGTCCGACTCCACCTGAAAAATGCTGTCCCTCCTTACGTAATGTCGAGGGTGCCATCAAGAATCGTGATGACTTCAGTGTAATAATCACATTTTAAAAAAAAGTGTCATTTCTCTTTGTCTCGTTGCGCACTTTTTCAGTTACCTTCTGTCTGTACTGTAGCAGCTATCTCTAAGTAAGGTGAAACTTCCATCGAGCTATGGTTCTTGACAGGGACACATCATACGCAACTTACTTTCGTCTTAAATGTTGGACACGGCTGTAATTATAGTTAGTATTATTAGTAATAAATAATAGTAATTGTAGCATACTTTACGGATAATAATCGTATCAATGGTTTATCACTTCTGAAGCCTTGTTTAACCAACTAAAACCAGAACATAATGACAAAGGAGACTGACAGTGAAAGCAACTGTTAAAAAAGAACTGAATATTTCTGTAGGCTAGTCTATCGACTAGGGATAGGAAAAACTGAGGGTACGGTTTAACTGGAGGGAGCTGCGGACATAAATCCGGAAGAGATTACTATTTGATAGAAGGTGGACTACTAATTGTTTTTGGAGTTCAAGTGTATTTTCCCTGCAATTATAAGGAAAAATGTTCCTTGACAAAAGACATATGACAGTCCTTGCGCTTTTCTGTACGTAGACATAATAATTTTTCGCAGCCAGGGGTGATATGGTGAAAAAAAAAAAACACCTTCCACACGGGGCACGTCCGTATCTCACCACTGACTTCTAGTATCAGCCGCACGCAGTTGACGTCAACAAGTGTGTGGACCTGAAGATGACGTTGTTACAACGTTGAAACTAGTTGCCAAAATAAAATCGACACCTTAAATACAGCTGGAGGAATTTCTACATTTTTAATATAAATTTATACCAGCTGACGTCCCACTGTCTTCCATTCCAAATATGGATGTACGAAAAAAAAAAGAAAGAAAGAAAAAACGAAGATCACAAATGCTTCTCACTCAACCCTTCATCGACGGTTCCATCTGGTGTGAGCTGTTCTACAAATATCGTAAAAGTACCGCAGAACTATGAAAAAGAATTGGAAGAACAGTTGATCGCACTAGTCTCATTTTAATCTTTCCTTTACACTCGACATAAACAAATTAGCTCGAAGCGATTGTTCTTAGAGAAGGCCACTTGCCCCAATCATTACCACATAATCCATTAGCAGAAGTGATATGTGTCAAAACCATTTCGCCCTATTACTTGCAGACGGTGTTTGTGGTAGGAACGTGACTGGTGCTCGAGCTGCTACGCTGCACACTGTATTCTTCGAAGTGTACATTTAATGGGCAAATTGGCGGGTGTTTATTAATGCAGGTTGTCGCACAACACCAACACAAAGTCTACTGTGGAAATAGCTCTTGGTCGAGATTCCTCGATACATCTTTGTTGCTTGAATGACGTAGTCCCTCGTAATACATTGTGTAATGGTATAAAAATTTAATATTTTAGTAAAATAATTGTTATATCTACACCTACTACATAGAGTGCACCTATACCAGTACTTAGCATTTCCTTTCCTGTTGCACTCGCAAATAGAAGAAGGGGAAAACCCACTGTCTATATGCCTCCGTATGAGACAGTTTCTCGCATCTTATCTACGTGGTCCTTACGAGCAATGCACTCGTATGCTGGCGGCAGTAGAATCGTTCGGCAGTCAGCTTCAAATGTCAGTTCTCTAAATTTACTCAATAGTGTTTCTCGAAGAAGAACGTACCCTTTCCTCCAGGGATTCCCATTTGAGTTTCCGAAGCAACTCCCTAACACTTACGTGTTGTTCGAACCTACCAGTAACAAATCTTTCAGCCCGCCTCTGAATTGCTTCGGTGTCTTCCTTTAGTCCGACCTGGAACGGATCCCAAACACACGAGCAGTACTCAAGAATAGGTCACACCGGAGTTATAAATGCGGTCTCCTTTACACGTGAACCACACTTTCCTAAAATTTTTCCAAAAAACCGGAGTCGACCATTCACCCTCCCTACCACAGTTCCCTCATGCTTGTTCCACTTCATATCGCTTTGCAACGTTACGCTCAGGTACTTAAACGACTTGATGGACATTGCAGGTTTTTTCCTCCTACCCATTCCCTTTAACTTACATTTTACCACACATAGAGCTAGCTGCAATTCATCACACCAACTATGTACCTACAGCCACTCAACCTCGACACCTGGCCGTACATAACAGCCTCATCGGCAAACAACCGCAAATTGCTGCCCACTCTGTCCGCCAAGTAATTTATGTATATAGAGATCAACAGCGGTCCTGTCACACATTTCATGGGGCACTCATGCCGACACCTCGCCGCCGAGGACAACATGCTGGGTTCTATTATTTACGAAATCTGCGACCCACTCTTATATCTGCGAACTTATTCCATACGCTCGTACCTTCGTCAATGGAGTTCCGTGCTTTCCCGAAATGTAGAATAACGGAATCTACCTGTTGCCCTCCATCCATTGATCGCATTACGTTATGTGAGAAAAGGACAAACTGAGTTTCTAAAACCATGCTGATTCGTGGGTATAAACTGCTCAATCTCTAGAAAATTTATTAAATCCGAACTGAGAATATGTTCAAGTATTCTTCAGCAAACCGAAGTTGGGGATACTGGTCAGTAATTTTGCGGGAACGTCCTTTTACCCTTCGTATATACTGCGGTCACCTGCGCCTTCTTCCAGTCGCTTGGGACTTTGAGCTGGGAAAGAGATTTACACTACTGGCCATTAAAATTGCTACACCAAGAAGAAATACAGATGATAAACGGGTATTCATTGGACAAATATATTATACTAGAACTGACATATGATTACATTTTCACGCAATTTGTGTGCATTGATCCTGGGAAATCAGTACCCAGAACAACCACCTCTGGCCGTAATAACACCCTTGATACGCCTGGGCATTGAAACAAACAAAGCTTGGATGGCGTGTACAGGTACAGCTGAAGATGCAGCTTCAACACGATACCACAGTTAATCAAGAGTAGTGACTGGCGTATTGTAACGAGCCAATTGCTCGGCCACAATTGACCAGACGTTTCCAATTGGTGAGAGATCTGGAGAATGTGCTGGCCAGGACAGCAGTCGAACATTTTCTGTATCCAGAAAGGCCCATACAGGACCTGCAACATGCGGTCGTGCATTATCCTGCTGAAATGTAGGGTTTCTCAGGGATCGGATGAAGGGTAGAGCCACGAGTCGTGACACATCTTAAATGTAACGTCCACTGTTCAGAGTGCCGTCAATGTAAACAAGAGGTGACCGAGACGTGTAACCAATGGCACCCCCTACCATCACGCCGGGTGATACGCCAGTGTGGCGACGACGAATACACGTTTCCAATGTGCGTTCACCGCGAAGTCGCCAAACACGGATGCGACCATAAGGATGCTGTAAACAGAACCTGGATTCATCCGAAAAAATGACGTTTTGCCATTCGTGCACCCAGGTTCGTCGTTGAGTACACCATCGCAGGCGCTCCTGTCTGTGATGCAGCGTCAAGAGTAATCGCAGCCATGATCTCCGAGCTGATACTGCATGCTGCTGCAAACGTCGTCGAACTGTTCGTGCAGATGGTTGTTGTCTTGCAAACGTCGCCATCTGTTGACTCAGGGATCGAGACGTCGCTGCACGATCCGTTACAGCCATGTGGATAAGATGCCTGTCATCTCGACTGCTAGTAATACGAGGCCGTTGGGATCCAGGACGGCGTTCCGTAGTACCCTCCTAAACCCACCGATTCCGTATTCTGCTAACAGTCATTGGATATCGACCAACGCGAGCAGCATTGTCACGATACGATAAACCGCAATCGCGATAGGCTACAATACGACCTTTATCAATGTCGGAAATGTGATGGTACGCATTTCTCCTCCTTACACGAGGCATCACAACAACGTTTCACCAGGCAACGCCCTCAACTGCTGTTTGTGTATGAGAAATTGGTCTGAAACTTTCCTCATGTCAGCACATTGTAAGTGTCGCCACCTGTCCAACCTTGTGTGAAATCTCTGAAAAGCTAATCATTTGCATATCACAGCATCTTTTTCCTGTCGGTTGAATTTCGCGTCTGTAGCACGTCGTCTTCGTGGTGTATCAATTTTAATGGCCAGTTGCATTGGATAAATGCAAGACAGATAGGGGACCAATGCCGTACAGTACTCTATGCAAAATCGAACTCTGATTCAGTTGCATCCGGATCTGGTGATTTATTTACTTTCAAATCTTTCAGTTTTTTCTGTGTACCAGGTGTGCTTATTATTATGTCGTCTATACGGGAGTCAGTCCGATGGTCAAATAACACTAAGTTTGTACGATTCTCCTGTGTGAACGATTTCTTGAATGTGAAATTTAAAACTTCGTCTTTCGTATGGCTATCTTGAACTGCCACACCAGATTGGTCAACAAGTGACAAAATGCAATTAGGAGCGCTTAGCGAGTTTACGTATGACCCGAATTTTCTCAGGTTCTCTGTCAGATTTTTTGATAAGGTGTGACGGTGGTAGTTGTTGTATGCTTCGTACTTAGATGTTTACACGGTCACACGGATGTTTACTAAACTTCGCTTGTCATCATTTGTGTGTTCCCTTTTCAACCGAGAGTGCAACAGCCTCTGCTTCCTCAGCATCCGCAGAATTCCGTTATTAAACCTTGGTGGATCTTTTCCATGGTTTATGTACTAACTAGCCACATAACTCTCCAACCGTGATTTACAGTCTGCTTAAACTTTGCCCATAATTCCTCTACATCCAGCCAGTTCACTGTCTAAGTGCTAATAACTGCCTATGTGCTCTATCTCGCAGAAACATTCTCCTAGCTTTCTTGACTGATTTATTAACTTTGGTACTTTTAAAAGTTCAAGTGGCTCTGAGCACTATGCGACTTAACTTCTGAGGTCATCAGTCGCCTAGAACTTAGAACTAATTAAACCTAACTAACCTAAGGACATCACACACATCCATGCCCGAGGCAGGATTCGAACCTGCGACCGTAGCGGTCGCTCGGCTCCAGACTGTAGCGCCCAGAACCGCACGGCCACTACGGACGGTAACTTTGGTACTTATAGTCGGTATAATGACATCATAATCGCTAATCTCCGTTTCTATATTGACACTGACGATAAGATCCGGCCTATTTGTAGGTACAAGGTCTAAGATGTTTCCATTTCGTATGGGCTGCCAAGCTAGCTGCTCATGATAATTTTCAGAAAACGTGTTCAAAATTATTTCGCATGACCCCCACAGTGAATCTGTAAACGTCCTGGTCTATACTCGGCAGGTGAAATTGTATGATTTGGGTATTTACGCGCTGTTGACCTTAGACTTCCGATGGATGACTCCAGAACTGTCACAGCAGAATCGGGCGGCAGGTAAAAACATCCAACAATTAACTTAGTCTCACCTACACCTTTTACACGCTACCACACAACTTCACCGTTACACTCAACTTCGACCTCAATAGACACTACATTTTTGTTAACTGCAATGAAAACTCCCCCCCGCTGCGGCCTCTAATCTGTCTTTTCCGATATACAGTCCACGACTCGCTAAATATCCCAGAGCTTTCCACTTCGGGTTTCAGCCAGCTCTGAGTCCCGAGAATAATTTGAGCCCGAGAACTTCCCTGTAGGGCAGTATATTCGAGAACTTTATTACGAATACTTCTACAATTTACTGATAAAATTGTGACAGTCAAAGTGTCTTTATTCTGAACGCCGTTTGATTTCCCCTGCTGCGTATCAACTGGCAAGTGTTCATCAGAGTACCTCAAACTACTGCCTAGTCTAAACATTCTTACATGCTCTCCACAAGTATTCTGCTACCAGAGTAGCTACTTCCCTCGTGTAGTGCACACCTGGCCTATCGCCGGCCGGAGTGGCCGAGCGGTTCTACTCGCTACATTCCTGAACCGCGCGACTGCTGCGGTCGCAGGTTCGAATCCTGCCTCGGGCATGGATGTGTGTGATGTCCTTAGGTTAGTTAGTTTAAGTAGTTCTAAGTTCTAGGGCACTGATGACCACCGCAGTTAAGTCCCATAGTGCTCAGAGCCATTTGAACCATTTGAACCTGGCCTATCAAGGAGAGTCCTACAAATACCCACACGATAATGGCGGTCTAGAAATCTGCAGTCAAGACCGTCACAGAGTCGACTAAGCCTTTGGTTGAGACCCTCCACTCGGCTGCCAACCAAAGGACCACGATCAGCTCTGGGAACGATGCTATAAATTGCGAGCTATGCTTGCACCCCACTTGCGAGGCCGGCTATCTTCACGACCTCCGCAAGCCGCCTGTACGAACTGAGGGTCGCCTCAGAACCCATACGTTGGTGCCGACGTGATCCACAACCTGCAGACAACCGCACCCTCCACGCTCGATAGCCACTGGCATGACCGACTCCACATCTCGGATGAGGCCCCACACCAGACATAGCGAGTGCCCATTGGCTTCCTTTCCAGGCCTGAACGCTATCTGCCTAAGGAGCTCCATAATTTCTCCAAACGTTGGAGCTCCCAGTAACTACTAAATCCCTCCCTCCGTGTGCTTGCTCGGACCCTGCTGAAGAAGGTACCTCGGAAGCAGAGCCCGTGGACAAAACAAACGACACTTGAGGTGTACCATGCGACGCGCCAGATTTTCCGACACCGCTACACCACGAGACAGCAGCCTGTAAGTGACAGACCGTAGATAAAAGCACATTCAGCTGTTCGCGAACTGCGGCCTGCTCTTCCTGCGTTTGCAAGCAGCATGCAGACATCCTTGTCATCCTAGCAAGACTAACTGAAAGGGTGAGCTATAAAAGCAGAAAATTTCGGGTTGGCAACTTGCTACCCTCCTGATGTGTCACCAGTGGACGCTGATGCGTTAATGAGCTACGTAGCTGTTCAGTCAGCCACTACTGCGCTACAGACTGAATGAATTTACACTTACCGACATGCGAGATTAAACCTTTAAAACGGGGGAATATGCACGAAATTTAATAATTATGCTACGTGGAAAACACAGAAAAAGGTAACACTCACCTTGCCGCTCTGTAATTGAACTCGAATATCAGCTGGAACTGAGCGAGGGGGAACACGGGTTAAGGCAATAAAAGACAATGGTAAAATAAGTAGGTCCTTCAACACATCATAAACAGTGGAACGCGCACTACAGCATAAACAAACCATGACATGCTGCAGACTGTATGGTACATACAAAGCTACAAGCTAGTAACAGCATTGTGTGACGAAAAGATGTCTCTAAGCACTATGGGACTTAACATCTGAGGTCACCAGTCCCCTAGACTTAGAACTAAGTAAACGTGGCTAAGCTAAGGACATCACACACATCCATGCCCGAGGCAGGATTCGAACCTGCGACAGCTGCAGCCACGCGGTTCCGGACTGAAGCGTCTAGAACCGCTCGGCCACAACGGCCGGCTTGTGTGACAAAAAATATCTCACTGCATACAGTACATAAAGTGGTGAACATGTTGGGGCAATAGCTAATCTGTGTAGCGTTATAAACTTTGGGCCGTCACGGCATTAGAGCTCAGAACGACGCCATTCTAGGCGAATCATCACACCGACTGTTATCTAGCCCACTGGAACTTGCCTACGGAATTGTGTGATTATCATTGTTGAAGAACTGGCACGCTGGCATTTACTTGCCACGCTATTCGGGTGTACAGTTATATCTACATGGTTACTCTGCAGTTCACATTAAAGTGCCTGGTAGAGCGTTTATTGAGTCACCTTCGAACTATTTTCCTACCCTTTCAGTCGCTAACCGCAAGCGGGAAGATCGACTACTTCAATCTTTATTTGCGAGCTCTGATTTCTCTCATTTTATCATGATGATCATTTCTCCCTGTGTACGTCGACGCCAACAGAATATTTTCGCAATCAGCGGAGAAATGTGGTGCAATTTCAAGAGAAGATTCTGGTGCGACGAAAAACGGCCTCGTTTTAATTATCATCACTGCAATCAGTGTTATGTACGTGTCACTCTCTCAGTACAAAATGAGCTGACTTCCTTTCAACTGTTTCGACATTCTTCGTTAGTCTCATCTCATGAGGATCCTACACAGCACACCAGTACTCCTGAACAAGGTGGACAAACGTGGTGTAAGCAGTATCTGGAGTAAATGTTTTATATTCCGAATTTAGGTGAGCATCTACTGCAATGGCTTTACAACAGAACGAAAGCCGAACTCCTTAAATCAGTCATGAGTTCAAAAATATCTCGTGAACAATATCTGGTGTATTTTAACAGCGCACTGGGATGACTTTGGTGATGGTTGTGAGTACCGAATATAGTAGTCAACTGACAAAACGAAAGAGTGATTGTACACAAAATTAAAGGAATATTTTTTCTTACAAATAGTATTCTCTTTGTCAGAAAACTTCCAGGACAGGTTCTTTCTATGTCTATGTTTTCTGCATAAAAAAGGAACAAATGGTTTTACACACATCAAAAAAGTTTTGCATCACCCCAGTTCCCAGAACTCCTGAAGACAGACGTTGACTGTGGACTCTGTATCACAGACACAGTCTCTTTGACTGTTCAGAGATGTTACTAAACTCGTCCAAAGATGTAAAAACCATGCATGAGCAGCGCCTGTTCGACGGAGGGGGTCCGACAGCTGATCAGTTCCAGTCATTCCACCAGGAAGGAGGTACACGGCTCCTGTTGTCTGTAGTTCAACCATACCTAGTTGGTCAACACCGCGGTTCTATAGCGTGCGCATTGTTACTTTTTGCCAGGAAGGGCACTCAACAATGGAAGTGTCCAGGCGCCTCGGAGTGGACAAAAATCATGTTGCTCGGACTGAAGGAGATACAGAGAGACAGGAACTGTCGATGACATGCCTCGCTCAGGCCGCCCAAGGGCTACTACTGCACTGGATGACCGCAACCTATGGATTATGACTTGGAGGAACCCTGACAGTAACGCCACCATGTCGAATAGTGCTTCAGTTAACGGTGACATAATGGATGCTCATTGTGAGTAAGGAATGAACATTAAGTTCTTTGTTAAGCTCGGAGAAACCGCTAGTGAAATATGGTCAATGATTAAGTAAGGATGTGCAGGCTTTCAAGAAGCCCTCTTTTCGAGTGGGACAAAAGGTTTCATGAAGGCATAGATTCAGAGCAAGACGATCCCTGAGCTGGCTGTCTACCTCCAGCACATATCGATGCAAACTTCTAGCATGTACGATAGTAACTCCTAGAAGACCGTCGTGTAATTGTGCTTGCGATATCGGAAGAACATAATTTGAACGTGGTGTGTGTCATAAGACTTTATGTGAAGATTTAGGGGACAAAAAATTAATGCAAAACTCGTCCTTCATACCCTAACAGACGACAGAAAGAGACAGACGAAGAATCTCTGCTGAACTACTGGACTGAACCAGACGCGACCCCAAATTTATGTCAAAGACTGTTGCTGGGGATGAAAGTTGGTGCTACCAGTACGACCCTCACAAGAAGCGTCAGAGTGTTCAATGGCAGAGTCCTGGTTCACCAGCTGCGGAAAACGTCAAACGACAACTTCCTAGGCCGGCCGGAGTGGCCGAGCGGTTCTAGACGCTACAGTCTGGAGCCGCGCGACCACTACGGTCGCAAGTTCGAATCCTGCCTCGGGCATGGATGTGTGTGATCTCCTTCGGTTGGTTAGGTTTAAGTAGTTCTAAGTTCTGGGGGGCTGATGACCTTAGAAGTTAAGTCCCATAGTGCTCAGAACCATTTGAACCATTTTTTTGACAACTTTTTGGAACAAAGACAATCTTGATCGCATTCTTTGACAGTAAAGGATTAGTTCGCCACGAGTATTTCCTCCAGGTCATACAGTGAACCAAACTCTTTACAACGATTTCTTAAATCGTTTGCGACACGCGATTCGACGCCGCTGACCTGAATTGTGGCATTCTCAGGATTTCATGACAATGTAAGATTCTATACTGCATTATCGAGTATCTGGCGAGACATTCTGTTATTGTCGTCCCACATCCGCCAAATTCGGCCTGTCTCTCATCTTAATATTTTTTCTTGTTTCCGCGAATGAATAGGTGACCGGAAGGAGAGCTTCATCTAGATACCGCAATCCAACGAGCTGTGATAAATAAGCTTACAAGCACCACAGTTGAAAATTTCCCTACTTGCTCCCAAAATCTCGAGAACGTTGGTAACATTGTGTAGATAGTCAAGTGGACCACTTCTATAGCAGCTAGGATTTTTGTTTTATGACGGAGTACCTGTCTGGAGATAACGTTTGTCTGGATCCCACACTTAATCTGTTGCATGAACCGGACGTACGGGGTCTCATGTCGTACTCATCCTGCTTGCCCCTCACGGGAGCTACTTGTTGTGACAGCAGGCCGGAGGAGGCGGTGCCGCCCACGCCGCCCCCTGAGCGCTCGCTGCCGGCCACGCCCACGACCACGCACCCGGCCACGCCGCCGGCGCCGCGGCTGTACCGCCGGCTGCTGGGCAAGGTGAGCGCCAGGCTGCCGCCCGTGGCTGCGCGCCTCGGCTGCGGCCGCCTAGTGGACAGCTGCGCCAGCCACCAGCGCTCCAGGGGCGCAGCCGACGCAGACGTCGACGCCGACGCCGACGCCGACGCCGACGCTGGCTCCCTGGAGGGCGTCTGCAGGGCGCGCAGTGCTGGCGGTGCCGCGGTCGAGCCTGTCGCTGAACACCGACAGACCGCAGCGACAGGTACGTCACCGACAAATATTCCCTTCACCTTATTCCAGTGCTGAGCCTTATTACCTCAAAACACCCGTCAAACGACTACTTTGATGTCAGCTATTGGTAACTGAGTTTCAAGCCACCTGTCTTTTGTCTTTTAACTTTTGCCGACTTCCATCATTTCCCACATAGTGTAGGCTACCCAACTTACACGATCCGCCCTCGGGACAGATAATGTAAATTGGGTTGCCTATCTTAAGGTGCGTGAAATATTTTTCGGCATCTCTATCCTACATGACCTATTTCACGTATTACACTCTTCGCCCAACCCTAGTAATTTTGCCCGTTACTACATTCTATAACCAAAGCTTCCTAGTAATCGAATCCAATCAGGATTGTCCCCATTTTCAGGCCATAAACCACACACCCGCTTAAAATTCTTCGGGATGCATAAGACACCAAAACGGATAATACACTACTGGCATTAAAATTGCTACACCAAGATGAAATGCAGATAATAAACGGGTATTCATTGGACAAATATATTATACTAGAACTGACATGTGATTACATTTTCACGCAATTTGGGTGCATAAATCCTGAGAAATCAGTACCCAGAACAACCACCTCTGGCCTTAATAACGGCCTTGAGACGCCGGGGCAGTCAGTCAAACAGAGCTTGTATGGCGTGTACAGGTAGCTTGATAACACAGTTCATCAAGAGTAGTGACTGGCGTATTGCGAAGAGCCAGTTGCTCGGCCACCAGACCTTTTGCAACTGGTGAGAGTTCTGGAGAATGTGCTGGCCAGGGCAGCAGTCGAACATTTCATGTATCCGGAAAGGCCCGTACAGGACCTTCAACATGCGGTCGTGTATTATCCTGCTGAAATGTAGGGTTTCGCAGGGATCGAATGAAGGGTACAGCCACGGGTCGTAACACATCTGAAATGTAACGTCCACTTTTTAGAGCGCCGTCAATGTGAACAAGAGGTGACCGAGACGTGTATCCCATGGGACCCCATACCATCAAGCCGGGTGATACGGCGGTATGGCGATGACGAATACACGCTTCCAATGTGCGTTCACCGTGATGTCGCCAAACACGGGTGCGACCATCATTAGCCGGCAGCGGTGGTCTAGTGGTTCTAGGCGCGCAGTCCGGAACCGCTAGACTGCTACGGTCGCAGGTTCGAATCCTGCCTCGGTCATGGATGTGTGTGATGTCTTTAGGTTAGTTAGGTTTAAGTAGTTCTAAGTTCTAGGGGACTGATGACCACAGAAGTTAAGTCCCATAGTGCTCAGAGCCATTTTTTTGACCATAATGATGCTGTAAACAGAACCTGGATTCATCCGAAAAAATGACGTTTTACCATTCGTGCACCCTGGTTCGTCGCTGAGTACACCATCGCAGGCACTCCTGTCTGTGATGCAGCGTCAAGGGTAACCGCAGCCATGGTCTCCGAGGTGATAGTCCATGCTGCTGCAAACGTCGTCGAACGGTTCGTCAGATGGTTGTTGTCTTGCAAACGTCCCCATCTGTTGACTTAGGGATCGAGACGTGGCTGCACGATCCGTTACAGCCATGCGGATGAGATGCCTGTCATCTCGACTGCTAGTGATACGAGGCCATTGGGATCCAGCACGGCGTTCCGTATTGCCCTCCTGAACCCACCGATTCCATATTCTGCTAACAGTCATTGGATCTCGACCAACGCGAGCAGAAATGTCGCGATACAATAAACCGAAATCTCGATAGGCTACAATCGGATCTTTATCAAAGTCGGAAACGTGATGGTACACATTTCTCCTCCTTACACGAGCCATCAGAACAAGGTTTCACCAGGCAACGTCGGTCAACTGCTGTTTGTGTATGAGAAATCGGTTGGAAACTTTCCTCATGTCATCACGTTGTAGGTGTCGCAACAGGCGCCAATATTGTGTGAATGCTCTGAAAAGCTAATCATTTGCATAACACAGCATCTTCATCCTGTCGGTTAAATTTCGCGTCTGTGGCACGTCATCTTCGTGGCGCAGCAATTTTAATGGCGAGTAATGTATTTTACTGGATGCTTATCCTACATGACCTTTTGCACGTATTCCACTCTTCGCCCACCCCTAGTAATTTTGCCCTTTACTACATCTTACAGCCAATGCTTCTAGGTAATCGAATCGAAGCAGGATTGTCCCCATTTTCATGCGGGAAACCCCACTCCCGATTAAAATTTTACACAATACAATCTGTGTAGGTTTTCATACAAAGAGACAGTCGTGTAAACGTTACCGATATTACGAAGTATGCTTTTAGTCCGAAGATAGCGGAGTTTGTAAACCTATAATTAAGAGCTGTTACATCGAACTCACTGGCATTCAGAAGCGATTTGGAAGTCATTCAAACTAAACGGCTGTTATTATTGTTCATTTTACAGTTTTACATGTAGGTAAGGTCGTTCTAAGAGGGTTGGAATATGAGCAGGAATATCAGTAAGGTGCAATGCAATAGTTTGCTTCATTGTGCAGAACATACACTGATAAGCCAAAACATTATGACCACTGCCCACCGTGACGTGGGATGCCGCCTGGTGGCGTTACGGGAACTTAGTGCGTTAACAAAAGCACTGTTTGTATGCGGAGCAGACACGGGCAGGAGATCACTGTAGCGAAGATCTGGGCTGCAGATGGGTAAATCCATTGAGATAAACGTCTTTTACAGAGGTCAGATTATTGTTACAGAGAGTCTGTGACGAATATCTCGAATACGGCGCCGCTGGTCGAATGTTCACGTGCTACTGTCGTGAGAATCTACGGAAAGAGGTAGAAAGACAGTGAAACTACCTCTAGACAGTAAATTGTTGGACGTCCACGACTGTTCACAGAACGTGGGGTTCGGAGGCGTGTCTGATCTGTAAAGTAGGATGGACGGTGACCTGTGACGTCTCTGCTGAAAGAACACAGCGCTGGTGCATGCCCAAATGTTTCGGAGATCACCGTTCATCGTACATTGTTGAACATGAAGCTCCGCATCAGACCACCCCTACGTGTTCAGATGTTGACCCAACATTGTGGGTTGCTATTCCAGTGGGCCAGGGACCATCGAGAATCGACCGTCAGCCACTTGAAACGTGTCGGTTCTTCAGGTGGACCACATTTTTGCTACACTAGGGCGCTGGTTGTCTACAGAAACGCATTCATCGAGGTGAACTTCGATTCAAAACTTGTAGCGCACCACGGACGCAGTCTGGTCGGAACAGTATTACGCTATGGGAGACATTATCCTGCGCTTGCATGTCACCTGTGGTAGTACTCGAAGACAAGCTGATAAATGCGAAACACCTGCATCCGTTCGTGCTTGATGCCTTCCCCGACGGCGATGTCGTCTTTCAGCAGAACAATTGTCCGTGCCTCGGAGCCAGAACCATGCTACGGTGGTTGGAAGACCATTATAGTGAACTCATGTTGATGTCTCGACGACCAAATCCGGCTAATGTAAATCTTACTGAACTCATCTGGGTTGCTGTCGGGCGTCGTCAAGCGCACGCAAATGAGCTACCAGTTAATTACCCGAATTACGTGGCTTGTGCGTGGACATCTGGTTCCAAATACCTGCACAAACCTACTAACAAACTGTCTGATCCCTGATACGCGGAATCAGTGATGTATTTCTTTTCAAATACGGGCAGACAAGCTATTAAGCAGGTTGTCATAGCGTACCTGGTAATTCTACGAGGGCAGTTCAATAAGTAATGCAACACATTTTTTTTTCTGAAACAGGGGTTGTTTTATTCAGCATTGAAATACACCAGGTTATTCCCCAATCTTTTAGCTACACAACACTATTTTTCAACGTAATCTCCATTCAATGCTACGGCCTTACGCCACCTTGAAATGAGGGCCTGTATGCCTGCACGGTACCATTCCACTGGTCGATGTCGGAGCCAACGTCGTACTGCATCAATAACTTCTTCATCATCCGCGTAGTGCCTCCCACGGATTGCGTCCT
Organism: Schistocerca nitens; assembly: GCF_023898315.1. Classification (NCBI taxonomy): domain Eukaryota; kingdom Metazoa; phylum Arthropoda; class Insecta; order Orthoptera; family Acrididae; genus Schistocerca; species Schistocerca nitens. The sequence goes on from NC_064620.1 coordinate 54,460,906, forward strand.
TCATTGGGCCAAACATGTGGAAATCCGACGGTGCGAGATCGGGGCTGTAAGGGTGCATGAGGAAGAACAGTCAACTGAAGTTTTGTGAGCTCCTCTCGGGTGCGAAGACTTGTGTGAGGTCTTGCGTTGTCATGAAGAAGGAGAAGTTCGTTCAGATTTTTGTGCCTACGAACACGCTGAAGTCGTTTCTTCAATTTCTGAAGAGTAGCACAATACACTTCAGAGTTGATCGTTTGACCATGGGGAAGGACATCGAACAGAATAACCCCTTCAGCGTCCCAGAAGACTGTAACCATGACTTTACCGGCTGAGGGTATGGCTTTAAACTTTTTCTTGGTAGGGGAGTGGGTGTGGCGCCACTCCATTGATTGCCGTTTTGTTTCAGGATCGAAGTGATGAACCCATGTTTCATCGCCTGTAACAATCTTTGACAAGAAATTGTCACCCTCAGCCACATGACGAGCAAGCAATTCCGCACAGATGGTTCTCCTTTGCTCTTTATGGTGTTCGGTTAGACAACGAGGGACCCAGCGGGAACAAACCTTTGAATATCCCAACTGGTGAACAATTGTGACAGCACTACCAACAGAGATGTCAAGTTGAGCACTGAGTTGTTTGATGGTGATCCGTCGATCATCTCGAACGAGTGTGTTCGCACGCTCCGCCATTGCAGGAGTCACAGCTGTGCACGGCCAGCCCGCACGCGGGAGATCAGACAGTCTTGCTTGACCTTGCGGCGATGATGACACACGCTTTGCCCAACGACTCACCGTGCTTTTGTCCACTGCCAGATCACCGTAGACATTCTGCAATCGCCTATGAATATCTGAGATGCCCTGGTTTTCCGCCAAAAGAAACTCGATCACTGCCTGTTGTTTGCAACACACATCCGTTACAGACGCCATTTTAACAGCTCCGTACAGCGCTGCCACCTGTAGGAAGTCAATGAAACTATACGAGACGAAGCGAGAATGTTTGAAAATATTCCACAAGAAATTTCCGGTTTTTTCAACCAAAATTGGTCGAGAAAAAAATGTGTTGCATTACTTATTGAACTGCCCTCGTACCTTTACATACAGATGCCAGTTTCGAAATTTTCCGGCTTTGTTCATTTTACGGTGGTGAGGTTCGTAAAAATTCCTTACTTAATGAGAAAGAAACTGACACATTGCTTACGGTGAAATGTTAATTATTTCTGGAAACCGTAGGAAATGTCACACTGTAACTTGCTTGATCTCATCAAACGATGAGCAAATTATTTAGATTTTATCGAATGTTCTTAGTACTTATGGACATATGTGGAGAAGATTCATCCCAGTTGTCAGTCGTGTGATCCTTGCGACAACGTGTTTCGTTATCACATAGTCCCATTTCCAAGTGATAAAAACAAGGAAACCAGTTAAAACAGCCTTCCTTATACCGACACATACTCGTATATAAGGATTACAGACATCCTGTGATATAACCTACCTTAAAACATTTTTACGCCATTAGGCCTCGTCACAAATTAACCACGAGCTACGCAAGTGCAATGTCAACCATAAAACATAAAACATCACCAGTCGGTCCATTTGCCGTTCCCGACGTACAGCTGCAAACTGAAAGCCGTTGCTGTCGGATACCAACTTTGATACTTACTAGAAGCCTAATGCTCAGCACGAACGATACTACTGTTTGTCATAAAATCTTGGAGAAATGCCGTTCTGGTCCTAGCCCATTCTAACTTAAACTACCTCTACGCTGCAATCCGAAAGGGATAGCATGCAAATATCCTACGTCACTAGGTAAAATACGTTGGAGGCTGCTTGTTAAGGAGGATACCTGACAGCAACGCCCCTTTTTCAGCAACATGAGATACCCTCATGCTTTCCGTTATGTTTCCCAACGAATTCTGCTCATTCTTCAGATTCTTTGCTACGTCTGATGAGCCGTTCTCTATATTATTATCAATTTCAGAGGAGGTAGAGATTGAGAATTGCTGGGCACGCTTTAGCGATACCCTCTTTAAGAAGCAGCCACCAACATATTTTACGTAGCAACACAGGATTTTTGAATGCTGTTTCCGTTCCGATTGCAGCGTCCAGGTAGTTTTAAGTTAGAAAGTGATAGGACCAGACAGGCAGGTTTTATAACAGACAGCAATATCATTGGTGCTGAGACTTAGTCTTTAAGAAAATACCATCGTTGGTAAGTGACTGCCACTGCTTTCAGTTTGCAGGTGTACCACGGGAACGGTAGATGCACCGACTTGTGATGTTTTATGGTTTAAGTTGACAAAGCACGTGTGCAGCTAGTGTTTAAGTTGTGACGAGGCATAATGGCATTCAAAATGTTTTAAGGTAGGCTGCAACACAGGACGTCTTTAATCATTATATGTGTGTCGATGTAAGGAATTTTTTTTATCTAGCTTGCTTGGTTTTAGCACTTAAAAATCGTAATATTATCCCGAAACCGGTTATGGCAATAACCACACGTTTAACAACTGGGCTCAATGTCCTCATTATTGCCTGAATAACAGTTGTATGATGGTTTCGCATAAGTTATTACGGCAGTATGTTCCAGAAAAAGTCTCACAATCAGATTAAACTTAAATGCTTTCTCGATGCTGTCCAACAGTTGCCGCAGGTGAAATGAAATGATCGTATGGCATTGTTGGGCGGGAGGCCCCATTCGGGGAAGTTCAGGCGCCGTATTGCAAATCCTTTTTAGTCAACGCCACTCCGGCTACTTGCGAGTCAATGTTGATGAAGAACGCACAACACCTAGTCATCACGAGGCAGAGAAAATCCCTGACCCCGCCGGGAATCGAACCCGGAACCCCATGGGCGGCAAGTGAGAACGCTACAGCAAGACCAAGAGCTGAGGACTTGCCGTACGTAATTGTTATAAGGCGATGGTGTTAGTCGTCGTTAATCGTTACCAAGCAATTTACGTCCACCGTTGTTATTTAAATGAACAGATTTTGAACTGGTTAAATTTCTTCGGTAAGTACAAGATTGGAGCACTTGTTAAAATCTCTGAACAGTTCAGTCTACAACACAACGTTTATAGTATTTCCGATTATCTGTTTAGCCAGTGCACGCCATTTTCAGGCATAGAAACTCGACAGAGCAACTCATTCACACACTGAACTTCTTCATTTTCTTCCAGACGTACTCTATAATAATATCCTTGTATCCTTTTGATCGTTAGGCTCTCTATTAACTTCTTCCAACTACTCACATTGAGCTCTAGCATCCAACTGTCGGTGCAAATTCTACATTAAATCTGTTCTGTACAAAGACGTGTGTCTTATATTCTTCTCAATATCCTTGTATCCTTTTGATCGTTAGGCTCTCTATTAACTTCTTCCAACTACTCACATTGAGCTCTAGCATCCAGCTCTCGGTGCAAATTCTACATTAAATCTGTTCTGTACAAAGACGTGTGTCTTATATTCTTCTCAATACCCTTGTATCCTTTTGATCGTTAGGCTCTCTATTAACTTCTTCCAACTACTCACACTGAGCTCTAGCATCCAACTCTCGGTGCAAATTCTACATTAAATGTCTTCTGTACAAAGACGTGTGTCCGCCACAGAAGGAATGCAAACCATACTGTGTACGTATTATTCATAGATTAAATACTATAAAGTTATAATTAACATAATAATACATAATATAATATATAATACACTCCTGGAAATGGAAAAAAGAACACATTGACACCGGTGTGTCAGACCCACCATACTTGCTCCGGACACTGCGAGAGGGCTGTACAAGCAATGATCACACGCACGGCACAGCGGACACACCAGGAACCGCGGTGTTGGCCGTAGAATGGCGCTAGCTGCGCAGCATTTGTGCACCGCCGCCGTCAGTGTCAGCCAGTTTGCCGTGGCATACGGAGCTCCATCGCAGTCTTTAACACTGGTAGCATGCCGCGACAGCGTGGACGTGAACCGTATGTGCAGTTGACGGACTTTGAGCGAGGGCGTATAGTGGGCATGCGGGAGGCCGGGTGGACGTACCGCCGAATTGCTCAACACGTGGGGCGTGAGGTCTCCACAGTACATCGATGTTGTCGCCAGTGGTCGGCGGAAGGTGCACGTGCCCGTCGACCTGGGACCGGACCGCAGCGACGCACGGATGCACGCCAAGACCGTAGGATCCTACGCAGTGCCGTAGGGGACCGCACCGCCACTTCCCAGCAAATTAGGGACACTGTTGCTCCTGGGGTATGGGCGAGGACCATTCGCAACCGTCTCCATGAAGCTGGGCTACGGTCCCGCACACCGTTAGGCCGTCTTCCGCTCACGCCCCAACATCGTGCAGCCCGCCTCCAGTGGTGTCGCGACAGGCGTGAATGGAGGGACGAATGGAGACGTGTCGTCTTCAGCGATGAGAGTCGCTTCTGCCTTGGTGCCAATGATGGTCGTATGCGTGTTTGGCGCCGTGCAGGTGAGCGCCACAATCAGGACTGCATACGACCGAGGCACACAGGGCCAACACCCGGCATCATGGTGTGGGGAGCGATCTCCTACACTGGCCGTACACCACTGGTGATCGTCGAGGGGACACTGAATAGTGCACGGTACATCCAAACCGTCATCGAACCCATCGTTCTACCATTCCTAGACCGGCAAGGGAACTTGCTGTTCCAACAGGACAATGCACGTCCGCATGTATCCCGTGCCACCCAACGTGCTCTAGAAGGTGTAAGTCAACTACCCTGGCCAGCAAGATCTCCGGATCTGTCCCCCATTGAGCATGTTTGGGACTGGATGAAGCGTCGTCTCACGCGGTCTGCACGTCCAGCACGAACGCTGGTCCAACTGAGGCGCCAGGTGGAAATGGCATGGCAAACCGTTCCACAGGACTACATCCAGCATCTCTACGATCGTCTCCATGGGAGAATAGCAGCCTGCATTGCTGCGAAAGGTGGATATACACTGTACTAGTGCCGACATTGTGCATGCTCTGTTGCCTGTGCCTATGTGCCTGTGGTTCTGTCAGTGTGATCATGTGATGTATCTGACCCCAGGAATGTGTCAATAAAGTTTCCCCTTCCTGGGACAATGAATTCACGGTGTTCTTATTTCAATTTCCAGGAGTGTATAATATCCGTAGGTTGTTGTTGTTGTGGTCTTTAGTCCAGAGATTGGTTTGATGCAGCTCTCCATGCTACTATATCCTGTGCAAGGTTCTTCATCTCCCAGTACCTACTACAACATACATCCTTCTGAGTCTGTTTAGTGTATTCGTCTCTTGATCTCCCTCTGCGATTTTTGCCCTCCACGCTGCCGTATAATTCTAAATTGGTGATCCCTTGATGCCTCAGAATATGCCCTTCCAACCGATCCCTTCTTCTAGTCAAGTTGTGCCACAAATTTCTCTTCTCTCCAGTTCTATTCAGTACCTCCTCATTAGTTGTGTGATCTGCCCATTTAATCTTCAGCATTCTTCTGTAGCACCACTTTTCGAAAGCTTCTATTCTCTTCTTGTCTAAACTATTTATCGTCCAAGTTTCCCTTCCATACATCCACAGGTAATAAATATTAAAGTTTTTGCTACCGTATTTTCGAATGCTGATTTCTTAGTCAGTGTTGCCATGAACAAGCGTTCTTGCGTAAGAAATGATTATCATTCCATAAGTGGAATACCACATGTGAATAATACATCCAGTATCCTTCCTGTAACTATGCATAACACAAGATATTTTTCCTCCTCCACTTAGCCATACTACTTTGAATCAAACGACCCAGTGCGTCTGGCTATCAAACGACCCACTAACTTGCGTTTGATTCAGTACATTAATGATTTTCTTCTTCACATAGTCGCAGCTTTCCATACGCACTTTCCAGCTGTCTTCCTTCTGTCCAAAAGCGAGCCAGTGCTTCTGTCACAGTGATATTGCTATCCCAGATTTTCTCATTCCTATTTATTTCATTATTATTGTCATATTTCATTGCAAAATTTTACAGTAGTATATTACTCTCTACCCAGAACCAGACACATTCTTCTGCAAATTTCCTTAATATTGCTGTGATGCGTCTTTAATAGCACGCCGTTAACTAAGGAGAAAATTACTTAACACGTGCTTAACAAGGAAAATATTAGTGTAGTAAAATATACACAACCAGAAAAAAGTTTTTCATCACCCCACCCTGAAGATAGACACAGACTGTGGATATTGTATCATAGACACAGACCCTTTGAGTGTTCAGAGATGTCACTAAACCCTCCCAAATATGTAAACAGCCATGCATGAGCAGTGGCTATTAAACGGAGGGGCCCCGACAGACGATCAGTTCCAGTCATTCCACCAGGAAGGAGGTACACGGCTCGTGTTGTCTGTAGTCAAACCATGCCTAGACGATCAATACCGCAGTTCGATCCCGTCCATATTGTTACCTTGTGCCAGGAAGGGTTCTCAACAAGGGAAGTGTCCAGGCGTCTCGGAGTGAACCAAAGCGATGTTGTTTGGACATCAAATGGTTCAAATGGCTCTGAGCACTATGGGACTCAACTGCTGAGGTCATTAGTCCCCTAGAACTTAGAACTAATTAAACCTAACTAACCTAAGGACATCACAAACATCCATGCCCGAAGCAGGATTCGAACCTGCGACCGTAGCGGTCTTGCGGTTCCAGACTGCAGCGCCTTTAACCGCACGGCCACTTCGGCCGGCTGTTTGGACATCGAGGAGATACAAAGAGACAGGAACTGTCGATGGTATACCTCACCCAGGCTGCCCAAGGGCTACTACTGCAATGGATGACCTACGGATTAAGGCTTGCAGGAACCCTGACAGCAACACCGCCATTTTCAGTAATGCCTTTCTTGCTGCCACAGGACATCGTGTTACGACTCAAACTGTGCGCAATAGGCTGGATGATGCGCAATTCACTCCCGAAGTCCATGGCAAGGTCCATCTTTGCAACCACGACACCATGCAGAGAGGTACAGATGGGACCAACAACATGCCGAATGCACCTCTCAGAATTGACTTCACGTTCTGTTCACTGGTGAGTGTCGCATATGCCTTATACCAGACAATCGTCAGAGATGTGTTTGGAGGCAACCCCGTCAGGCTGAACGCCTAAGACACACTATCCAGTGGGTACAGCAAGACGGAGATTCCCTGCTGTTCTGGGATGGTATTATGTGGGGCCGACGTACGCCGCTGGTGGTCATGGCAGGCTCCGTAACGGCTGTACAATAAGTGAATACCATACTCCGACCAATAGTGCAACCATATCGGCAGAATACTGGCGAGGCATTCGTCTTCGTGGACAAAACTTCGCACCCCCATCGTGCAGATCCTGTGAATAACTTGCTTCAGGATAACGACATCGCTCGAATAGAGTGGCCAGCATGTTCTCCAAACATGAACCCTATCGAACATGCCTGGGATGGATTGGAAAGGGCTGTTTATGGTCGAAGTGACCCACCAACCACTCTGAGGGATCTACACCAAATCGCGTTTGAGGATTGGAACTATCTGGATCAACAGTGCCTTGATGAACTTGTTGCTAGTATGACACGACGAATGCAGGCATGCATCAATGCAAGAGGACGTGCTACTGGGTATTAGAGGTACCGGTGTGTACAGCAATGTGGATCGTCACCTCTGAAGGTCTCGCTGTATGCTGGTGCAACATGCAATGTGTGGTTTTCATGAGCAGTAAAAAGGGCGGAAATTATGTTTATTTTGATCTCTATTCCAATTTTCTGTAAATGTTCCGTAACTCTCGGAACCGAGGTGATCCAAACTTTTTTTGATGTGTGTGTTAACTGCTATTATTATTATTATTATTATTATTATTATTATTCTGTACAGTTCATGAACTGTGCTTTTTATATACTTACATGTAAGAGAGACTGAATGCTGAAACCTTACCAGTTGAAATCAATGCGTAGATAAGTAAACAGTCTTTTCTGCTCTGCATACTAACTACGCACAGCCTTTTTTCATACTTATTTTCCTGTGCAACCTCCTCCATTATTGTTTCCCATTTTATGTTGTGTATTCCACAATGCAATGATATGTATCACACTAATATTTCTATTGCATGTTCCTTCTACTTTTTCTGGATAAGCTGTTTTTTCACATTTATGTGTGCTCACACTGCTTTTAACAATAGTATCTAGATCCCAATTTGAAAGCTTCTGCTTTCATTCTTTGCTATTTTCCGGTGTTCTGTAATCCAGTTCTTCTCTTAGGATGTTTGCTTCAGACATACATGTGCTGTATCCACAACTTAATGGAAATATTATGTACCAAAATGGTTCATTCGTTTTAATTCTTTCGTTTTGTTTAACACGTTAGCATAGCTAGGCTGTAAGACATACAGATCATCCAGAAACGAATCGAGTGTTATATGACCCAAGTTCAAGATATCTAGGTTCTTCATGCCGTTTTTATAAAACTTGTTACTTTCTTCTCCGTACTTTAAATGATCTTATTGATCGAATACGTACCCGTCACCCCAAGTCGCTGGAATGGGCAGAGCTCAGTGACCAATTTCACTTAAAAGTAACACGTGCAATATTTTGCTCGCCTCTCATAATGTTTCGAGACGGATACCTTTCCTCGTGTAATATTCATGTGATTTTATTTGAGCCAGTTGCTCCCATGTGTGTATTATGGAACAGTAATGAGACAAGTGCACATTTAGTGTTTGCCAGTATTGTTGTTGTTGTTGTTGTGGTCTTCAGTCCTGAGACTGGTTTGATGCTCTCCATGCTACTCTATCCTGTGCAATCTTCTTCATCTCCCAGTACCTACTGCAGCCTACATCCTTCTGAATCTGCTTAGCGTATTCATCTCTTGGTCTACCTCTACGATTTTTACCCTCCACACTGCCCTCCAATGCTAAATTTGTGATCCCTTGATGCCTCAAAACATGTCCTACCAACCGATCCCTTCTTCTAGTCAAGTTGTGCTACAAACTTCTCTTCTCCCCAGTCCTATTCAATACCTCCTCATTAGTTACGTGATCTACCCACCTTATCTTCAGCATTCTTCTGTAGCACCACATTTCGAAAGCTTCTATTCTCTTCTTGTCCAAAGTAGTTATCGTCCATGTTTCACTTCCATACATGGCTACATTCCATACAAATACTTTCAGAAACGACTTCCTGACACTTAAATCTATACCCGATGTTAACAAATTTCTCTTCTTCAGAAACGATTTCCTTGCCATTGCCAGTCTACATTTTATATCCTCTCTACTTCGACCATCATCAGTTATTTTGCTCCCCAAATAGCAAAATTCCTTTACTACTTTAAGTGTCTCATTTCCTAATCTAATACCCTCAACATCACCCGACTTAATTCAACTACATTCCATTATCCTCGTTTTGCTTTTGTTGATGTTCATCTTATATCCTCCTTTCAAGACACCATCCATTCCGTTCAACTGATCTTCCAAGTCCTTTGCTGTCTCTGACAGAATTACAATGTCATCGGTGAGCCTCAAAGTTTTTATTTCTTCTCCATGGATTTGAATACCTACTCCGATTTTTTCTTTTGTTTCCTTTACTGCTTGCTCAATATACAGATTGAATAACATCGGGGAGAGGCTACAACCCTGTCTTACTCCCTTCCCAACCACTGCTTCCCTTTCATGTCCCTCGATTCTTATAACTGCCATCTGGTTTCTGTACAAATTGTAAATAGCCTTTCGCTCCCTGTATTTTACCCCTGCCACCTTTAGAATTTCAAAGAGAGTATTCCAGTCAACATTGTCAAAAGCTTTCTCTAAGTCTACAAATGCTAGAAACGTAGGTTTGCCTTTTCTTAATCTTTCTTCTAAGATAAGTCGTAAGGTTAGTGTTGCCTCACGTGTTCCAACATTTCTACGGAATCCAAACTGATCTTCCCCGAGGTCCGCTTCTACCAATTTTTCCATTCATCTGTAAAGAATTCGCGTTAGTATTTTGCAGCTGTGACTTATTAAACTGATAGTTCGGTAATTTTCACATCTGTCAACACCTGCTTTCTTTGGGATTGGAATTATTATATTCTTCTTGAAGTCTGAGGGTATTTCGCCTGTCTCATACATCTTGCTCACCAGATGGTAGAGTTTTGTCATGACTGGCTCTCCCAAGGCCATCAGTAGTTCTAATGGAATGTCGTCCACTCCCGGGGCCTTGTTTCGACTCAGGTCTTTCAGTGTTCTGTCAAACTCTTCACGCAGTATCTTATCTCCCATTTCGTCTTCGTCTACATCCTCTTCCACTTCCATAATATTGTCCTCAAGTACATCGCCCTTGTATAAACCCTCTATATACTCCTTCCACCTTTCTGCCTTCCCTTCTTTGCTTAGAACTGGGTTGCCATCTGAGCTCTTGATATTCATACAAGTGGTTCTCTTCTCTCCAAAGGTCTCTTTAATTTTCCTGTAGGCAGTATCTATCTTACCCCTAGTGAGACAAGCCTCTATATCCTTACATTTGTCCTCTAGCCATCCCTGCTTAGCCATTTTGCACTTCCTGTCGATCTCATTTTTGAGACGTTTGTATTCCTTTTTGCCTGCTTCATTTACTGCATTTTTATATTTTTTCCTTTCATCAATTAAATTCCATATTTCTTCTGTTACCCAAGGATTTCTATTAGCCCTCGCCTTTTTACCTACTTGATCGTCTGCTGCCTTCACTACTTCATCCCTCAGAGCTACCCATTCTTCTTCTACCGTATTTCTTTCCCCCATTCCTGTCAATTGTTCCCTTATGCTCTCCCTGAAACTCTCTACAACCTCTGGTTCTTTCAGTTTATCCAGGTCCCATCTCCTTAAATTCCCACCTTTTTGCAGTTTCTTCAGTTTCAATCTGCAGTTCATAACCAATAGATTGTGGTCAGAATCCACATCTGCCCCTGGAAATGTCTTACAATTTAAAACCTGTTTCCTAAATCTCTGCCTTACCATTATATAATCTATCTGATACCTTTTAGAGTCTCCAGGATTCTTCCAGGTGTACAACCTTCTTTTATGATTCTTGAACCAAGTGTTAGCTATGATTAAGTTATGCTCTGTGCAAAATTCTACAAGTCGGCTTCCTCTTCCATTTCTTCCCCCCAATCCATATTCACCTACTAGGTTTCCTTCTCTCCCTCTTCCTACTGACGAATTCCAGTCACACATGACTATTAACTTTTCGTCTCCCTTCACCACCTGAATAATTTCTTTTATCTCGTCACACATTTCTTCAATTTCTTCATCATCTGCAGAGCTAGTTGGCATATAAACTTGTACTACTGTAGTAGGCATGGGCTTTGTGTCTATCTTGGCGACAATAATGCGTTCACTATGCTGCTTGTAGTAGGTAACCCGCACTCCTATTTTTTTTATTTATTATGAAACCTACTCCTGCATTACCCCTATTTGATTTTGTATTTATAACCCTGTATTCACCTGACCAAAAGTCTTGTTCCTCCTGCCACCGAACCTCGCTAATTCCCACTATATCTAACTTTAACCTATACATTTCCCTTTTTAAATTTTCTAACCTACCTGCCCGATTAAGGGATCTGACATTCCACGCTCCGATCCGTAGAACGCCAGTTTTCTTTCTCCTGATAATGACGTCCCCTTGAGTAGTCCCCGCCCGGAGATCCGAATGGGGGACTATTTTACCTCCGGAATATTTGCCAGTATTCTTTGCAAATATTTACTATACTTTTAATGCCCCACAACTATTCGTTATGTATTGCATTTAATCATACTAAGTTCTATCCTCCATCTTACCGAAGATATGTTGCAAAGATAGAACGGAAAATACATGTTTTAGGCCAGTGGTATATGATATACACATTAATTTGCCTCTTAATTCTGGTGGTAAGTAGTGGTCTTTGTTCGATCGTTGATCATTAACTCCAAACAGTAACAAACTTCAATGCGGACACATCAAAGATGATGTTTTACTTGATTTTTATTTTCAAGGTAGCGTCACCATCGGTGAAGCAGGCAGTGTGGTTGAGTAGAACATAAACAGTTGACGAACGTTTACCTGACACACACAATTCGTACTTCCTGAAGTATTTTTTTCTGCCCATTGGTTCCTATCGTCAAAATTGTTTGTCCTTTGGTTCGTTGACAACTGGGTCGACAACCATCTCTGCCTCATTATTTTTTACCACAATGGGTGATATAGGAAAAGTAAAACTGTCCTGTTTTTGTTTCATATACTTTACAGTTTCAGCTCTCAGGGTTTTACGTCTTATAAATGCATAAATACAAAGTTAAAGAGTGGTAATAATAGAGTCAAAAGTCCACGTATTCATCAGTTAATAAATGGTGCTGTCGTAGGAGCCTGGCACTTAATACAGGTACAGTTATATAACGCCCTATAGCGTAAGCTGCTCATTAATGGAAACAAAATAAAGGAGGGATTTTTCTTGTGATTATTCGTTCCAGATAAACGTCTTTGCTTTCAGTTGTATATATTAACGGTATACAGGGTATCTGACAATAATCAGCAAGAAGAGATATGGATACAATATTACGATAATAGTAGTAAAAAAGTTCCACTAAATGTGGGTCCGCAAACCAGCCGTTTGCGACAGAATTGCAAATGTGTAGTTACGAGCATCCACTGACGTCAGTATGACATATTTTCTAATTTAGGACAAACTTACCTGAAATGTAAAGTTTTAGATTGAATCCACATTAAAATAGCGTCATTAAAATAGTTCTTCACTCTGAACGTCATTGTGCTATATGGACCGCAGGTAGAATTTTGGAACTCGTGAGTGATTCCTACTTGTGATTTCATTCCATTCATTCCGAAATGTTCGACGGTACGGTACCCGTCCGTCAGAACATGAGTTCTGCGTGGTCTCGGTATAGTTGTGGCTGCTTCTTCCTTTTTCCATTTCCCCAGCAGTCGACTTTGGGTCCTTACAACGTGTGATATACCCCTCGAGGAATTTTTACTTAGGTGACATCCAATGACTAGCCCATATTCGAAGGTACTCAGTGTAATTTTTCCTCCTTCTTTTCTATATAATTATGTAGTTCTCAATTCGTTGAAGCAATCAATTATTCATGATAGGAAACACAGTCATAGCTCAGTCACTCAAACTGATTCTGAAGGTTTACTTGTTAGAATAAAATCAGGCGATGATTCTTCTTCTCTACAGGCTCGTGCTTTGCGGCAGTCTGCTAATCTGTACAAATAAAATGCCTCGTAATTTTGGGAGCGTTGTATAATCAGTCGGGAAACCTCAGATCAAGCGGATATTTGGCTTTGTTGAAGTTTAACCTTCCGAAGAAGTAATGGAGCTCTTGGATTATTAAATGCAGGTTCGTATCCAGTCTTTCGGAAGTTTCCTTCTGATTAACAACTACGCAATATATCGATAAATATCATTAATTCTCAAATTTCAAATACACACCTTTTATTTGAAGGAGCAATCTATATATATTTCCTTTTAATCGTACAGTTCGTATCAGTTATCTTCTGTGATAAATCTCAATAATCAGATTACAGTTCTTCCAAACCAAGCTCAGGCTAAATGGCACGAAGACAATCTCGGAAGCTCCCTTTCTTTTTTTTTTTTTCTAACAACCACTAGAGAGAGTACTACAAAGAATACTTATGCGCTCATGGCATGGCTATTGTATGAACTACTTTTCGCATGGATTCTGCGAGTATGAAGATAGAAAATTAGTAAACGTCATTCAAGGATAGAATTGTATCTGAATAATTCATCGAATATAAAGAGAGATTACAATTGCCCCTCGCAGCGAGCAAAGTTAATGATAATACACTTTGCGAGCTAACAGAAATATTTGTTGGGTTGTTTATTCAAAAGAGGAATATTTTGAATTAGTAGAATTTTACTATAGAGAGTATGGGTAACATGTTAAGACAATAAGTTACGAGAATACCTAAGCTGAAGATTTTACATGTACCGGGGTATACCCGCATCTCGGGTACATAACCAGGGAAGATGTAGATTGGTGTAATTACGAAAAAGGTCTACCCATTTGGGAACTGGCCTTCACAGGGAAACCCTGGAAAACCCGGAAGAATAGACCACAGCTCAGGTATTGAAGAAGATAGGAAAGCCTAAATCCAGTAATTTTGAAATATATAGAAGCTCCTTAGATTAGATCGAAGGAAAAGTGCCTCATAGCCAAAAAAAATTTTACAATATTGCTCAAAAAAAAATTTCAAAATTCTTCTTTCGACGATGTAGCCGGCGATCTCGTTGTGAAGTCGATGGAACAGGAACACTGGGTACGGACACCGGGTAGGCGACGTACAGCATTTGGTGGAGGCGGCACGGAGCACAGGCGATGGCTTATGATACAGGATAGAAGCTGGTAACGTGCCGTAGAAACAGGAAGATGATCTCAGGAACAGATGGCCGGGGACGTGAACATGGAACAGGTTTAAAGTGGAATAAGAAAAGGTTCTGACTGAATAAATTCCTTGAAGAGAGTGGATTAAGGCAACTAAGTCCATATTTCATCGTTGAACTCGTTGTACTAGACTGGAACATCCTACAGTCCCGACAATCGCGAATTTTTTTTGTAGTCCTCAATACCAAAGTTGTTTTGCATTACAACTGATGATTGTCCAAAACATTGCCAAATAGACTGTGGGCATTTAAATTTTGTTGTAGCTCATATCGAATGTATTCCTCTCAAAAAAAGTTTTAATCAAATCTTCGTTTTGTTATAGTGCAGGTGGAAGTAGAGCATTGAATCTGTCCGAGGTTTGCTTTCAATTACGAAATTATGGATAAAATTTAAGTTTACATCTGATGAAAAATTTTAAACATAGGCATATGACACTGACTCCACAAATGGAATAATTTGAAAAATTTTCATTATTCTTATAATTAATTGATTTATAGTTCCACTTGCAAATAAATATCATTAATGATGACGTATGTTCATTTAACAAATCATCCACTCGCAGAATCATCTTCATCCTCTCATGAACATTTATGGAAATATACACTCCAGGAAATGGATAAAAAAAACACATTGACACCGGTGTGTCAGACCCACCATACTTGCTCCGGACACTGCGAGAGGGCTGTACAAGCAATGATCACACGCACGGCACAGCGGACACACCAGGAACCGCGGTGTTGGCCGTCGAATGGCGCTAGCTGCGCAGCATTTGTGCACCGCCGCCGTCAGTGTCAGCCAGTTTGCCGTGGCATACGGAGCTCCATCGCAGTCTTTAACACTGGTAGCATGCCGCGACAGCGTGGACGTGAACCGTATGTGCAGTTGACGGACTTTGAGCGAGGGCGTATAGTGGGCATGCGGGAGGCCGGGTGGACGTACCGCCGAATTGCTCAACACGTGGGGCGTGAGGTCTCCACAGTACATCGATGTTGTCGCCAGTGGTCGGCGGAAGGTGCACGTGCCCATCGACCTGGGACCGGACCGCAGCGACGCACGGATGCACGCCAAGACCGTAGGATCCTACGCAGTGCCGTAGGGGACCGCACCGCCACTTCCCAGCAAATTAGGGACACTGTTGCTCCTGGGGTATCGGCGAGGACCATTCGCAACCGTCTCCATGAAGCTGGGCTACGGTCCCGCACACCGCTAGGCCGTCTTCCGCTCACGCCCCAACATCGTGCAGCCCGCCTCCAGTGGTGTCGCGACAGGCGTGAATGGAGGGACGAATGGAGACGTGTCGTCTTCAGCGATGAGAGTCGCTTCTGCCTTGGTGCCAATGATGGTCGTATGCGTGTTTGGCGCCGTGCAGGTGAACGCCACAATCAGGACTGCATACGACCGAGGCACACAGGGCCAACACCCGGCATCATGGTGTGGGGAGCGATCTCCTACACTGGCCGTACACCACTGGTGATCGTCGAGGGGACACTGAATAGTGCACGGTACATCCAAACCGTCATCGAACCCATCGTTCTACCATTCCTAGACCGGCAAGGGAACTTGCTGTTCCAACAGGACAATGCACGTCCGCATGTATCCCGTGCCACCCAACGTGCTCTAGAAGGTGTAAGTCAACTACCCTGGCCAGCAAGATCTCCGGATCTGTCCCCCATTGAGCATGTTTGGGACTGGATGAAGCGTCGTCTCACGCGGTCTGCACGTCCAGTACGAACGCTGGTCCAACTGAGGCGCCAGGTGGAAATGGCATGGCAAGCCGTTCCACAGGACTACATCCAGCATCTCTACGATCGTCTCCATGGGAGAATAGCAGCCTGCATTGCTGCGAAAGGTGGATATACACTGTACTAGTGCCGACATTGTGCATGCTCTGTTGCCTGTGTCTATGTGCCTGTGGTTCTGTCAGTGTGATCATGTGATGTATCTGACCCCAGGAATGTGTCAATAAAGTTTCCCCTTCCTGGGACAATGAATTCACGGTGTTCTTATTTCAATTTCCAGGAGTGTATTTCAACAATTATGTCCATAATATGAAACACACAAACTGATATTCTTTAAAAGTTAATTAAAATTCTTAAATTAATTCTCCTGGTAAAGAAGGCATAATGAAAAATCTAAAAATTATAATAATTTTCTCTCGCGCAACCAGAGAGTTTCTTCAATTGTTTGCAACAATGACATTATCGACTGTTGCTTCATTTCACAGTTCATTTGTTTTCTTGTGCGAACAGCGCACATCATACACACAGCGTATTTACCTACATATCCTACACTGTTCAAGTTTCACATGCAATTCTCACATAAGTGCCGTGTCTTGAGGAAATGTAGATGCACTTTCATTGTATTTCACTGTGGCTTCTGCTCATAGTCCACACTTACAAACACTAGTAATTAACAAATTCTTCTACCTATCTTAAAATTTTTGTGCTAAACTATCACAGGAGTAACCTCACTGTCTCTTAACCTATCACAGGATTAGTCTCACTGTCTCTTAACCTATCACAGGAGTAATCTCACTGTCTCTTAACCTATCACAGGAGCTATCTCACTGTCTCTTAACCTATCACAGGAGCTATCTCACTGTCTCTTAACCTATCACACGAGTAATCTCACTGTCTCTTAACCTATCACAGGAGCAATCTCACTGTCTCTTAACCTATCACAGGAGCTATCTAACTGTCTCTTAACCTATCACAGGAGCTATCTCACTGTCTCTTAACGTATCACAGGAGCAATCTCACTGTCTCTTAACCTATCACAGGAGCAATCTCACTGTCTCTTAACCTATCACAGGAGCAATCTCACTGTCTCTTAACCTATCACAGGAGCAATCTCACTGTCTCTTAACCTATCACAGGAGCTATCTCACTGTCTCTTAACCTATCACAGGAGCTATCTCACTGTCTCTTAACCTATCACAGGAGTAATCTCACTGTCTCTTAACCTATCACAGGAGCAATCTCACTGTCTCTTAACCTATCACAGGATTAGTCTGCCTCTTAACCTATCACAGGAGTAATCTCACTGTCTCTTAACCTATCACAGGAGCTCACTGTCTCTTAACCTATCACAGGAGCTATCTCACTGTCTCTTAGCCTATCACAGGAGCTATCTCACTGTCTCTTAACCTATCACAGGAGCAATCTCACTGTCTCTTAACCTATCACAGGAGCTATCTCACTGTCTCTTAACCTATCTCAGGGGTAATCTCACTGTCTCTTAACCTATCACAGGAGCAATCTCACTGTCTCTTAACCTATCACAGGATTAGTCTCACTGTCTCTTAACCTATCACAGGAGTAATCTCACTGTCTCTTAACCTATCACAGGAGCTATCTCACTGTCTCTTAACCTATCACAGGAGCTATCTCACTGTCTCTTAACCTATCACAGGAGCTATCTCACTGTCTCTTAACCTATCACAGGAGTAATCTCACTGTCTCTTAACCTATCACAGGAGCTATCTCACTGTCTCTTAACCTATCACAGGAGCTATCTCACTGTCTCTTAACCTATCACAGGAGTAATCTCACTGTCTCTTAACCTATCACAGGAGCAATCTCACTGTCTCTTAACCTATCACAGGATTAGTCTGCCTCTTAACCTATCACAGGAGTAATCTCACTGTCTCTTAACCTATCACAGGAGCTCACTGTCTCTTAACCTATCACAGGAGCTATCTCACTGTCTCTTAACCTATCACAGGAGCTATCTCACTGTCTCTTAACCTATCACAGGAGCAATCTCACTGTCTCTTAACCTATCACAGGAGCTATCTCACTGTCTCTTAACCTATCTCAGGAGTAATCTCACTGTCTCTTAACCTATCACAGGAGCAATCTCACTGTCTCTTAACCTATCACAGGATTAGTCTCACTGTCTCTTAACCTATCACAGGAGTAATCTCACTGTCTCTTAACCTATCACAGGAGCTATCTCACTGTCTCTTAACCTATCACAGGAGCTATCTCACTGTCTCTTAACCTATCACAGGAGCTATCTCACTGTCTCTTAACCTATCACAGGAGCAATCTCACTGTCTCTTAAACTATCACAGGAGCTATCTCACTGTCTCTTAACCTATCACAGGAGCAATCTCACTGTCTCTTAACCTATCACAGGAGCTATCTAACTGTCTCTTAACCTATCACAGGAGCTATCTCACTGTCTCTTAACGTATCACAGGAGCAATCTCACTGTCTCTTAACCTATCACAGGAGCAATCTCACTGTCTCTTAACCTATCACAGGAGCAATCTCACTGTCTCTTAACCTATCACAGGAGCAATCTCACTGTCTCTTAACCTATCACTGGAGCTATCTCACTGTCTCTTAATCTATCACAGGAGTAATCTCACTGTCTCTTAACCTATCACAGGAGCAATCTCACTGTCTCTTAACCTATCACAGGAGTAATCTCACTGTCTCTTAACCTATCACAGGAGCTATCTCACTGTCTCTTAACCTATCACAGGAGCTATCTCACTGTCTCTTAACCTATCACAGGAGTAATCTCACTGTCTCTTAACCTATCACAGGAGCAATCTCACTGTCTCTTAACCTATCACAGGATTAGTCTGCCTCTTAACCTATCACAGGAGTAATCTCACTGTCTCTTAACCTATCACAGGAGCTCACTGTCTCTTAACCTATCACAGGAGCTATCTCTTTGTCTCTTAACCTATCACAGGAGCTATCTCACTGTCTCTTAACCTATCACAGGAGCAATCTCACTGTCTCTTAACCTATCACAGGAGCTATCTCACTGTCTCTTAACCTATCTCAGGAGTAATCTCACTGTCTCTTAACCTATCACAGGAGCAATCTCACTGTCTCTTAACCTATCACAGGATTAGTCTCACTGTCTCTTAACCTATCACAGGAGTAATCTCACTGTCTCTTAACCTATCACAGGAGCTATCTCACTGTCTCTTAACCTATCACAGGAGCTATCTCACTGTCTCTTAACCTATCACAGGAGCTATCTCACTGTCTCTTAACCTATCACAGGAGTAATCTCACTGTCTCTTAACCTATCACAGGAGCAATCTCACTGTCTCTTAACCTATCACAGGAGCTATCTCACTGTCTCTTAACCTATCACAGGAGTAATCTCACTGTCTCTTAACCTATCACAGGAGCAATCTCACTGTCTCTTAACCTATCACAGGATTAGTCTGCCTCTTAACCTATCACAGGAGTAATCTCACTGTCTCTTAACCTATCACAGGAGCTCACTGTCTCTTAACCTATCACAGGAGCTATCTCACTGTCTCTTAACCTATCACAGGAGCTATCTCACTGTCTCTTAACCTATCACAGGAGCAATCTCACTGTCTCTTAACCTATCACAGGAGCTATCTCACTGTCTCTTAACCTATCTCAGGAGTAATCTCACTGTCTCTTAACCTATCACAGGAGCAATCTCACTGTCTCTTAACCTATCACAGGATTAGTCTCACTGTCTCTTAACCTATCACAGGAGTAATCTCACTGTCTCTTAACCTATCACAGGAGCTATCTCACTGTCTCTTAACCTATCACAGGAGCTATCTCACTGTCTCTTAACCTATCACAGGAGCTATCTCACTGTCTCTTAACCTATCACAGGAGCAATCTCACTGTCTCTTAAACTATCACAGGAGCTATCTCACTGTCTCTTAACCTATCACAGGAGCTATCTCACTGTCTCTTAACCTATCACAGGAGCAATCTCACTGTCTCTTAACCTATCACAGGAGCAATCTCACTGTCTCTTAACCTATCACAGGAGCAATCTCACTGTCTCTTAACCTATCACAGGAGCTATCTCACTGTCTCTTAATCTATCACAGGAGTAATCTCACTGTCTCTTAACCTATCACAGGAGCAATCTCACTGTCTCTTAACCTATCACAGGAGTAATCTCACTGTCTCTTAACCTATCACAGGAGCTATCTCACTGTCTCTTAACCTATCACAGGAGCTATCTCACTGTCTCTTAACCTATCACAGGAGTAATCTCACTGTCTCTTAACCTATCACAGGAGCAATCTCACTGTCTCTTAACCTATCACAGGAGCTATCTCACTGCCTCTTAACCTATCACAGGAGTAATCTCACTGTCTCTTAACCTATCACAGGAGCTCACTGTCTCTTAACCTATCACAGGAGCTATCTCACTGTCTCTTAACCTATCACAGGAGCTATCTCACTGTCTCTTAACCTATCACAGGAGCAATCTCACTGTCTCTTAACCTATCACAGGAGCTATCTCACTGTCTCTTAACCTATCTCAGGAGTAATCTCACTGTCTCTTAACCTATCACAGGAGCAATCTCACTCTCTCTTAACCTATCACAGGATTAGTCTCACTGTCTCTTAACCTATCACAGGAGTAATCTCACTGTCTCTTAACCTATCACAGGAGCTATCTCACTGTCTCTTAACCTATCACAGGAGCTATCTCACTGTCTCTTAACCTATCACAGGAGCTATCTCACTGTCTCTTAACCTATCACAGGAGTAATCTCACTGTCTCTTAACCTATCACAGGAGCTATCTCACTGTCTCTTAACCTATCACAGGAGCTATCTCACTGTCTCTTAACCTATCACAGGAGTAATCTCACTGTCTCTTAACCTATCACAGGAGCAATCTCACTGTCTCTTAACCTATCACAGGATTAGCCTGCCTCTTAACCTATCACAGGAGTAATCTCACTGTCTCTTAACCTATCACAGGAGCTCACTGTCTCTTAACCTATCACAGGAGCTATCTCACTGTCTCTTAACCTATCACAGGAGCTATCTCACTGTCTCTTAACCTATCACAGGAGCAATCTCACTGTCTCTTAACCTATCACAGGAGCTATCTCACTGTCTCTTAACCTATCTCAGGAGTAATCTCACTGTCTCTTAACCTATCACAGGAGCAATCTCACTGTCTCTTAACCTATCACAGGATTAGTCTCACTGTCTCTTAACCTATCACAGGAGTAATCTCACTGTCTCTTAACCTATCACAGGAGCCATCTCACTGTCTCTTAACTTATCACAGGAGCTATCTCACTGTCTCTTAACCTATCACAGGAGCTATCTCACTGTCTCTTAACCTATCACAGGAGCAATCTCACTGTCTCTTAAACTATCACAGGAGCTATCTCACTGTCTCTTAACCTATCACAGGAGCAATCTCACTGTCTCTTAACCTATCACAGGAGCTATCTAACTGTCTCTTAACCTATCACAGGAGCTATCTCACTGTCTCTTAACGTATCACAGGAGCAATCTCACTGTCTCTTAACCTATCACAGGAGCCATCTCACTGTCTCTTAACCTATCACAGGAGCAATCTCACTGTCTCTTAACCTATCACAGGAGCAATCTCACTGTCTCTTAACCTATCACAGGAGCTATCTCACTGTCTCTTAATCTATCACAGGAGTAATCTCACTGTCTCTTAACCTATCACAGGAGCAATCTCACTGTCTCTTAACCTATCACAGGAGTAATCTCACTGTCTCTTAACCTATCACAGGAGCTATCTCACTGTCTCTTAACCTATCACAGGAGCTATCTCACTGTCTCTTAACCTATCACAGGAGTAATCTCACTGTCTCTTAACCTATCACAGGAGCAATCTCACTGTCTCTTAACCTATCACAGGATTAGTCTGCCTCTTAACCTATCACAGGAGTAATCTCACTGTCTCTTAACCTATCACAGGAGCTATCTCACTGTCTCTTAACCTATCACAGGAGCTATCTCACTGTCTCTTAACCTATCACAGGAGCTATCTCACTGTCTCTTAACCTATCACAGGAGTAATCTCACTGTCTCTTAACCTATCACAGGAGCTATCTCACTGTCTCTTAACCTATCACAGGAGCTATCTCACTGTCTCTTAACCTATCACAGGAGTAATCTCACTGTCTCTTAACCTATCACAGGAGCAATCTCACTGTCTCTTAACCTATCACAGGATTAGTCTGCCAATTAACCTATCACAGGAGTAATCTCACTGTCTCTTAACCTATCACAGGAGCTCACTGTCTCTTAACCTATCACAGGAGCTATCTCACTGTCTCTTAACCTATCACAGGAGCTATCTCACTGTCTCTTAACCTATCACAGGAGCAATCTCACTGTCTCTTAACCTATCACAGGAGCTATCTCACTGTCTCTTAACCTATCTCAGGAGTAATCTCACTGTCTCTTAACCTATCACAGGAGCAATCTCACTGTCTCTTAACCTATCACAGGATTAGTCTCACTGTCTCTTAACCTATCACAGGAGTAATCTCACTGTCTCTTAACCTATCACAGGAGCTATCTCACTGTCTCTTAACCTATCACAGGAGCTATCTCACTGTCTCTTAACCTATCACAGGAGCTATCTCACTGTCTCTTAACCTATCACAGGAGTAATCTCACTGTCTCTTAACCTATCACAGGAGCAATCTCACTGTCTCTTAACCTATCACAGGATTAGTCTCACTGTCTCTTAACCTATCACAGGAGTAATCTCACTGTCTCTTAACCTATCACAGGAGCTATCTCACTGTCTCTTAACCTATCACAGGAGCTATCTCACTGTCTCTTAACCTATCACAGGAGCTATCTCACTGTCTCTTAACCTATCACAGGAGTAATCTCACTGTCTCTTAACCTATCACAGGAGCTATCTCACTGTCTCTTAACCTATCACAGGAGCTATCTCACTGTCTCTTAACCTATCACAGGAGTAATCTCACTGTCTCTTAACCTATCGCAGGAGCAATCTCACTGTCTCTTAACCTATCACAGGATTAGTCTGCCTCTTAACCTATCACAGGAGTAATCTCACTGTCTCTTAACCTATCACAGGAGCTCACTGTCTCTTAACCTATCACAGGAGCTATCTCACTGTCTCTTAACCTATCACAGGAGCTATCTCACTGTCTCTTAACCTATCACAGGAGCAATCTCACTGTCTCTTAACCTATCACAGGAGCTATCTCACTGTCTCTTAACCTATCTCAGGAGTAATCTCACTGTCTCTTAACCTATCACAGGAGCAATCTCACTGTCTCTTAACCTATCACAGGATTAGTCTCACTGTCTCTTAACCTATCACAGGAGTAATCTCACTGTCTCTTAACCTATCACAGGAGCTATCTCACTGTCTCTTAACCTATCACAGGAGCTATCTCACTGTCTCTTAACCTATCACAGGAGCTATCTCACTGTCTCTTAACCTATCACAGGAGCAATCTCACTGTC
The DNA here is from genome assembly GCF_023898315.1 of Schistocerca nitens. Taxonomy (NCBI): domain Eukaryota; kingdom Metazoa; phylum Arthropoda; class Insecta; order Orthoptera; family Acrididae; genus Schistocerca; species Schistocerca nitens. The sequence continues at coordinate 54,484,518 of NC_064620.1, forward strand.
TCTTAAACTATCACAGGAGCTATCTCACTGTCTCTTAACCTATCACAGGAGCTATCTCACTGTCTCTTAACCTATCACAGGAGCAATCTCACTGTCTCTTAACCTATCACAGGAGCAATCTCACTGTCTCTTAACCTATCACAGGAGCAATCTCACTGTCTCTTAACCTATCACAGGAGCTATCTCACTGTCTCTTAATCTATCACAGGAGTAATCTCACTGTCTCTTAACCTATCACAGGAGCAATCTCACTGTCTCTTAACCTATCACAGGAGTAATCTCACTGTCTCTTAACCTATCACAGGAGCTATCTCACTGTCTCTTAACCTATCACAGGAGCTATCTCACTGTCTCTTAACCTATCACAGGAGTAATCTCACTGTCTCTTAACCTATCACAGGAACAATCTCACTGTCTCTTAACCTATCACAGGATTAGTCTGCCTCTTAACCTATCACAGGAGTAATCTCACTGTCTCTTAACCTATCACAGGAGCTATCTCACTGTCTCTTAACCTATCACAGGAGCTATCTCACTGTCTCTTAACCTATCACAGGAGTAATCTCACTGTCTCTTAACCTATCACAGGAGCAATCTCACTGTCTCTTAACCTATCACAGGAGTAATCTCACTGTCTCTTAACTTCTAGACAACATAAACTTCTTGATATTTATATACACATTCGACTCATAGTCAAATTCCACTCTAAAATCTTCTCCATATTTGGTATCACAGATCTACGATCCTTAAAAAAATTTCTTAATATCATTATGCGGGAATACTCCCTTTAATCTTTTCGATTCGGGATATGCCAACAAGTATGATATAGGATTTGGTATATTTACAATAACATATGGTCCGGTATAAATAAGATTCCATTTCTTTATGTTCTTCATCAGTTTCGAGGAATGGATGTGTCGTCTCAATAAAACATTTTTCTCCAAGATGAAACGTCTGAATCCGGTGAATCCGTTTATCATATGTCAATTTCCGTTGTATCGCCTTTTTAGTTAAATTGACAAGTGCGAGTCGAATCTTTTCCTCCCATTTTAAATTCCGGTCTTCATACTTTGGCAGATGGTTTATCCAGAAGTTCTTTTCAATCTGACTAAACATAAGCTCTGTTGGAGTAAAGTTAGTTGAGATATGTGTCAGATTATTAAATATTTGTTCAAATTCTGACAAATAATCAGCCCATGATGTTTGTTTACTGTGACAGTATATACGCATAAATCGCTTTAATTCTCGGAAAACTCGTTCTATTGGATTACCTTGTGGACGGTAACATGATGTCAAAATTTGTTGAATACCAAGTTGTGTTAATGTTTGCTTCCATTTAAATCCAGTAAAAATTCTGGCATTATCTGTAATTATGGATTTCGGTAAACCTACATGCGGAAGATAGTCACGCACCAATCTCACTACAACAGCTCTGGCAGTAGCACACTTTAATGGATATAGTTTTACATATTTTGTGAACACGTCAAAGAATCCAACAATGAATTTGACTCCTCCTCTTGATCGTGGGAGAGGGCCGCAGATATCACACGAAATTAACGCCCTTGGCTCTCGTGGAATAATTGAATGCAGAACAAGCTTACTACCACTATTATACGGTTTTGCCTTTTGACAGAGTAAACAGTTTTGTATTGTTTGGTGTACTTTTCTCCGAATATTCGGAAAATAACAGTATGCTCCTATTTTATTGGCACATTTAATTACACCAAAATGTCCCCATGATAAGTGGGTAAACCAAATTAATTTTTCCTCATATTCCTTCGGGATACATACACACCACCGTGGATTGTTGTCCTTCCCACATCTGAAGAATAATACTCCATTTACTAATTTATAATGATCTAAACTAGCCCTTGAATTTTGTTGTTCCTTTAGCTGAATTATCTTCTTCCATCGAGGGTCTTTTCGTTGTAAATTTCCCATATCTCTACAAAGATGTACATAATAAGTCTTGTAGATATTGCCCTGCAACAGTAATACTGGAAAATCCGAAGTATTTACTGATTCTATTTCCGGCGTTAAACCTTCTGGGGATCTTGACAGTGCATCCGCAATAATATTTTCTTTGCCAGACACATGAATAATTTTAAATTGGTACTGTTGTAGTGTCATTGTCCAACGTGACAGTCTAGGATGTAATAATTTACATGTTTGCAAAAAGGTTAGTGATTGATGGTCACAATACACAATCGTTTTCGAACCATATAAATAATAGTTAAACTTCTTGAATGCCCAGATAACCGCAAGTGCTTCAAGTTCTGTGGTCGTATAGGCTCTTTCACAGGGCGATAACACCCGACTAGCAAATGCTATCGGACAGAATGTTGGTACCCCTTTTATTTTCCTTATTTGGAAGAGACAAGCACCTAATCCAACATCCGATGAATCCGTGGACAGACAGAACTCACAATTCATATCAGGGTGATATAATAAGGATGCGTTAACGAGTTAGTCTTTAATGTCTCGAAAAGCTAGTTCACATTCTTCAGTCAATTGCCATGGCACATCCTTCCGTAGAAGCCGGTTTAATGCCTCAGAATTCATGGCTTGAGTCTTTATGAAACAACGGAAGAACGATGCCATACCTATAAATCCCTTCAGCTGTCTTTTATTCCATGCTGATGGAAAATTTCGAATTGCACTTATCTTCTTCTCGGTAGGCAGGATACCTTTCGCATCTATCATATGTCCTAAGAACTTAATTTGTGGTAAAGCAAAATGAGACTTTTGTAAGTTTACTGTAATTCCGATTTTCTTGAAAACAGCAAAAATCCTTTCCAAAATATGCGAATGCTCTTCCCATGTTTTCGTGGCTATTAATAAGTCGTCAACAAACACAGTTATACGACTACGCAATTCTGGTCCAAGAACATAATCCAACGCTGAAATAAATATTCCGGCACTAATGTTAAGTCCGAACGGGACAACTCTAAATTGGTAACTTCTCCCAGCATAGATAAATGCGGTATATTTCCTAGATTCTTCATCCATTTGGACCTGCCAGTACGAACTTCTCAGATCAACACTAGTTAAGTACGAAACATCCTGGAAATTTTGTATTAATTCATCTATATTTTCCGGATGAGTTCTTACAGGTACTATTATTTTATTAATCTCTCTCGCATCCAGAACTAATCTAACGTTACCTCCAGGTTTTGGGACGACTAAGAGCGGAGAACAATATGGACTAGTTGATGGCTCAATCAAGTTCCATTCTAATATTCTATTTATCTCCCTTTGAACGGATTGTTTTAAACGCCAGGGGATCGGATAGTGCGTGTAACAGTAAGTCTGATGTGGCTTCACTTGTAGGTGACAAATATACCCTTCAATAATTCCTGGTTTCTCATCAAAAATCTCTTCATATGCCTCTAACAAATAATGAAGCTGCTGCCTTTGTTCTCCGGTAAGCTGATTTGATTCACTAGCTTTTATCATTGTTGTTTGGTTAAAGTCCTCCTGTTGTATCAAATCCTTTGAAAGCTCCTTCCAACGACCGTTTGTAGTGTCAGTTAATTGAATTATGGCACCGCGACAATATTTCTCATGCACCGTTTCCTTTCTATTTAAATCCAGTGCTATCTCTTCTCCATTTAATCTAAATTTAACTATTGCTTCCAAAAAATCAATCTGACAATCGTACTCCTGCATACTTCCAATACCAAGAATACAGTCCACTAATAACTTCTCCACTACAAGGAACGTGTATTTTATTGATACATTTCCCATTTTCATCTCTAATTGTGTTTGTATTTTGACATTGGGAGAGCGTGTTCCAACAGCTCCGATGATTTTGCAGTTCTGTACTGGCAAAATTGGTACCTTCTTCTTCCTAATAATTCTCCGAAAAAGAGCGCCTGAGATGACATTGGCGGAAGCGGCGGTGTCCAATATCACATTCGTTGGAACTTCCTCTTTTTCAACAAATACTTCCGATACCGGAACACTCGATCTGTCATTATGACACGTTATTAAATCCTTTGTTAACTCTTCAGTCAACAGCTCACCATCATTATATCTTAACAACTGTAATTTTACTGTTTCGCCCCTAACAGATCCCCTGACCGCTATGCGGTCATGTTTAGTTTGACTGATTGTTGGTCCGATTGGTATTTGTCTCTTCAGCTACTTCAGTGATTATCGGTTGTCGTGGTGAATTCTGTCTATGTTGTCTTGCTTGATTCGTGTAATTATTGTTGTTGTTCTGCTGGTGTTGGTAGAACTGTCCTGTGTTGCCATACATTGGATTATATCGATTAAAATTCCTACTGTTCCTAAAATAGCCCCTCGCTGCACCATTACTAAAGTTTTCATTATGGTAATAATTATTGTTTGCATTTGTCCATTGCTAAGTCTCCTCAGAGAGTTTAGTTGGTTATGATTATTGTTACTGCTACCATTACTGCCATTCCCACTCGAGTTGCAGCTCGGATTCGCTTCTATTGCTCATCTTTGACATGACATTTCTCTTGCCCTTTTAATGTCCTCCTCAATTATATCAATACGATCAAGCGTAGTCATAAATGAGTCTATATCCTTATCATTTATATATAACAGCCGATTCCTTATACTGGTGGGTAGTCTGGACTTGAGTATTCTAAGTATATCTGGCAAAGGAATCGGTACATCCCAATACAAAGATTTATTAATGTATTTCTCAAAATATCTCTTTAGAGATCCTCTAGAAAATGAGAAAGGCTCAGGATATAATACTTCCTGCCTAAGTCTTTCTTGTACTCCAGCAGACCAATATTTTGCTAGAAAAGCCTGCTCAAATTCTTTGTAACATTTACAAGAAGATGTTTGTTCGGATGCCCACAATGCTCCTGATCCTTGTATATATCCAGATACAAAACTAATCTTTTGCCATTCTGTCCAAGATCGTGGAAGTAGACCTCTGAAATTTCGAATAAAGACTACAGGATGAACATTCTTTTTGTCAGGGTTAAAGATTTGAAATTGTCTCTGTTTAATCATCTTTTCCTCAACGGTACTACGATTCCAAAAATCATCCTGTTCGTACTCTTCCCTGTGGCTATCCGTTATATCGAATCTAACTTGTGACGTTGCAGTTCTGTCTACATCGGATCTTGACGTGGACGGAATTTCACGCGCAGATTGAGAATGTTGTTTCCTACTTCTCGCTGTTTCTAAATCCTCCTGCGAGAGATTTAGTGATCTTTCGATATTTCCTTTCCAACGCGAGAATTCTTCGCCAAGTTGTTCACGAACTTCCTTTAACCCTTTGTTGAAAAAATTCTCCTCGGAACTCTCTCAGATTGACTGTAAAGCTACTTTCACAGTTTCTTCTATGGTTTCCGAAGGAAAATTTTGCCGCTGTAATGTCATTTCTGAAAACTTCCCCGCAAGTACATTCATTCTATGTTCCACTGTCTCCTGTTTTTACTTCGCTTCGTCAAATTGCTTCTTTAAATTATCTTGGGATTCTATAATTTCTGGTATCATAGCTACGGAACACTGTATGTCCTCTTGAGCTTGTATTACTTGAGGAAACAGTTCTACTTGTTTTTGTATCGTGTCAATTTTGACGGATACATATTCGGTTAGTCCCGCTTTTAATTTACTATTGTTTTCTTGGCATTGTTGGCGGGCCTGCTCAATGTGAGCAATAAGATTCTGTTCGGTCCTTTCTGCCTGTTCTTTTATTTCCTGTGTCTGGGTATTTAATCCCTGATCTAATTCGTTAAAGGTTGCTCTTAACTGATTTTGTAATTCTGTTTGATTTTCGACTAATTGATTTTGAAGTTCATTTTGTATAACGGATACGTCTCGTTTTACCTCCGCTTGGCCCTCGGCTAATAAAGACAACTGTTGCATAATAACAACTAATGTGTCAACAACAGTCTGATTAGATGTTGTATGAATGTTTTCTGAACCAGCGGGATTATTTATATTGCTACCGATAGCCACAACAGTCTCAGAATTGGTATCCGTGGCCTCTGCTCCTGCGCAAACAGCTGAAGGCTGTTGCACTTCTCGTTGCTGATTCAATGACATTTTAAATGCCGCTCTAGTCAATACCATTGAATAACTGTCAATATCAGGTTCTAATCACTAAATACAGTTTGAAATTTACTGTCGTAGACACACTTAACTTTCAAATTACTTCACAGATGGTATAAAGTTCAATGTCTAGATACGAAAATCACACAATATACAGTTCTACAATCTTAACTACTATCTGGAAAAAAGTTCTTTCTAAATTGATTTCAAACTATTTTAACTACAGGATAAAGAAATTAGATTTCTGTGGCCTTTTTCTGTAGTCTCGGTGTTGTCCAATAGTTGAAATCGTTCCTTGGTATCAGCAATCTTTTACTATGGGCACCGTATCTCACTTCAGGTTCATTACTTCTCGTTCTCGTTGGTTTTCATGAAACAAAAAATACATATATTATATAACAATCCAAGAGAGTCCTGTCACACTGGCGCCACTGTAATTTTTCCTCCTTCTTTTCTATATAATTAAGTAGTTCTCAATTCGTTGGAGCAATCAATTATTCATGATAGGAAACACAGTCATAGCTCAGTTACTCAAAATGATTCTGAAGGTTTACTTGTTAGAATGAAATAAGGCGATGATTCTTCTTCTCTACAGGCTCGTGCTTTGCGGCAGTCTGCTAATCTGTACAAATAAAATGCCTCGTAATTTTGGGAGCGTTGTATAATCAGTCGGGAAACCTCAGATCAAGCGGATATTTGGCTTTGATGAAGTTTAACCTTCCGAAGAAGTAATGGAGCTCTTGGATTATTAAATGCAGGTTCGTATCCAGTCTTTCGGAAGTTCCCTTCTGATTAACAACTACGCAATATATCGATAAATCTCATTAATTCTCAAATTTCAAATACACACCTTTTATTTGAAGGAGCAATCTATATATATATTTCCTTTTAATCGTACAGTTCGTATCAGTTATCTTCTGTGATAAATCTCAATAATCAGATTACAGTTCTTCCAAACCAAGCTCAGGCTAATAGGCACGAAGACAATCTCGGAAGCTCCCTTTCTTTTTTTTCTAACAACCACCAGAGAGAGTACTACAAAGAATACTTATGCGCTCATGGCATAGCTATTGTATGAACTACTTTTCGCATGGATTCTGCGAATATGAAGATAGAAAATTAGTAAACGTCATTCAAGGATAGAATTGTATCTGAATAATTCATCGAATATAAAGAGATATTACATCAGCTCTTCCGACCAATCCGATCTCCTGTTACTGCTTTTCTACTGACAGCCCAATACTCCCCGCCTCTCTTTACAATGGCAAGTCACCCTATTGTGACATCTATTGGTCAATTCTACATTATAGAGCGCTGTCCGGATGCTTTTGTTTAGGTAATGTAGAATATCCACAGTCCAAATGAACTCTAGAAACACACGAATCAGTGAGAAATAGGATGAGATTGACGCAAATACCGTTGTCAAACTGAAACTCTCGCTGTTATATGTTCCCTCAACTGAGGAGTTCCAGCTGTACAGTCATTCAGATAAACAGGCGTTTCTCTCTCGACACCAGTATATCTGTTACGAGTATTATCTTGGCCCACGTCCTTCTGAAGATCTCCTGCTGATTCAATTTTATTTTTCTACCGTACTTTTGTTGGTCAGTTTACTTGATGAAAAACTTGTTTGCACAGCCGTATGCACGTCTCAAAACAAAATTACATAACTATGAAAACGACAGCAAAATCAGTAAAGTTGGCTGAGTGGAATATTCGAATCACATATTAATAAATACACTATGGGAAAATATGCTTAATCCAGTGACAGGTGGTTTCGATACAGTCATCCTTCAGATACCCTATTAAAGATCCGTTATAGAATAAACCATTCTGACGCTAGAGGTTAGGGTGATACGGTGCAGTGTGTTTCCGCAGCGGCGTCGGCGCCGATGGCGGCGCAGCGCGTTTCGGTGCTGGAGTACTGCCTGGAGGACGTGGCGCGGCTGGAGCGCCGCTGGACGGAGCGGAGCGCGCGGCGACTGCGGCGGCTGCGCGACCAGCAGCTGGAGCTCAAACTGGAGCTGGCGCTGACCAAGGCGCGCCTTCTGCTGCCCGCCTCGCGCTGGGACTTCGACCGTACGTGAGTCACCAGCCGCACCAAACACACGCTGCACTCAGCGGGCGTGGCACGCGCAAACGGGGGCCGACACGTTGTCATACAGGCACACCAGCAGGGCTCCATAGAGTGTAGTGTACTGCCACCATTTCCGGGCCTATCCCTAAGCGCCCAGTCATGTCGTGAACCCTGTCAGCTGTTTTTATGATCCCTGGAACCTTTTCCAGAAAAGGTAAACAAACAACAATGAAATGAACAGAAATTTCCATCACGCACAAACTATTTAATATTCTTGTTGGGCACCGGCGTGTGCCCGTTCATATTTAAAACAGAGATTGTAAGTCCCACAGTCAAAACTGGTGTAAGAGAAGGAAATAAATTGTCGCTACTGCTGTTCAATTTTGTACTATAGCAGGCCAGCCGGAGTGGCCGTGCCGTTCTAGGCGCTACAGTCTGGAACCGGGCGACCGCTAAGGTCGCAGGAACGAATCCTGCCTCGGGCATGGATGTGTGTGATGTCCTTAGGTTAGTTAGGTTTAATTAGTTCTAAGTTCTAGGCGACTGCTGACCTCAGAAGTTAAGTCGCATAGTGCTCAGAGCCATTTGAACCATTTTTTGTACTATAGAATGTAATCAGTGAATGGAGGAAATGAAAAAAGAAGAATGAATTTAAAAAATATGAACTGGGAGAAAAGAGGACAATCCAACTACTGATTGTTTGACTTTCGCAGATGACCTTGTTATCTTAGCAGAATCTGTAGATGATGCTACAATACAGATAATTTACCTACAAGAAGCAGCTGAAATAGCAGGCCCTTAAGTATCTTTCAAAAAAGAAAAGAGTACATGACAGATGTGATGGAGTCAGCAAGGTACATGCTAACTGATTATGGAAGAATAAAAAGGGCAAAATTTAAATGTCTAAGTGAAAAACTTCAACTAAATCTTTGGACATAGGAACTAACTTCGCAAGGATAAGAAAAATGGAGGTGGTTTTTCAAATGACACGCCATTATAACAATAAATACACACATCAAAAAAAGTGCATCACATCGGTTCCGAGAGTTCCAAAACCTTTTTATCGCTCATGAAAACCACACATTGCATGTTGTACCACATACAGCAACACCTGGTGGTCCAGATTGCTGTACACACCGATACCTCTAATGCCCAGTAGCACGTCCTCTTGCATTGATGCATGTCTGTATTCGTCGTGGCAGACTACCTACAAGTTCATCAAGGCATTGTTCGTCCAGATTGTCCCACTCCTCAATGAAGATTCGGCGTAAGTCCCTCAGAGTGGTTGGTTCGTCACGTCGTCCATAAACAGCCCTTTTCAATGTATCCCAGGCGTGTTCGATAGGGTTCATGTCTTGAGAACATGCTGGCCACTCTAGTCGGGCGATGTCGTTATCCTGAAAGAAGTCAATTACAAGATGTACATGATGGGGGCGTGAATTGTCAATGAAGACGAATGCCTAGAGAATATGCTGACGATATGGCTACACTATCGGTTGGAGGATGGCATTCACGTATCTTACAGCCGTTACCGCTCCTTCCATGACCAGCAACGGCTTACGTCGGGCCCACACAACGCAACCCTAAAACAGCAGGGAACATCCACCTTGCTGCACTCGCTGAACAGTGCATCTAAGACGTTTAGCCTGACCGCGTTGCCTACAAACACGTCTCCGATGATTCTATAGTTGAAGGCATACCTCTTCGGTGAAGAGAACGTGATGCCAATCCTGAGCCGTCCATTCGGCATGTTGTTGGGCCTATCTATACCGCGGTGCATGGTGTCGTGGTTGGAAAGATGAACCTCGCCATGGACGTCGGGAGTGAAGCTGTGCATCATGCAGCCTACTGCGTATAGTTTGAGTCGTAAAACGATGTCCTGTGGTTGCGCGAAAAGCTTTATTCAACATGGTGGCGTTGCTTTCAGGGTTCATCCGAGCCATAATCCATAGGAAGCGGTCATTCACAGCAGTAGCAGCTCTTGGACGACCTGAGCGAGGCATGTCATCGACAGGTTCTTTCTCTCTGTATCTACTCCACATCCGAAAAACATCTCTTTGGTTCGCTCCGAGACGCCTGGACATTTCGCTTGTTGAGAGCCCTTCCTGGCACAAAGTAACAATGCGGACGCGATCAACCTTGGTATTGAACGTCTGGACATGGTTGAACTCTGTATTTCAACCATGCCTAGACGGTCAATACCGCGGTGCAGTAAGGTGGAGGATCTGGTGGTTTGGGGTCGCATTATGTGGGGCCGACATATGCCGAGCCGTGTACCTCCTTCCTGGTGGAATGACTGCACCTGATCGGCTGTCGGAGCCCCTCCATCTAAAAGGCGTTACTCATGCATGGTTGTTTTCATCTTTGGGTGGGTTTAGTGACATCTCTGGACAGTTCAGATGGTTCAAATGGCTCTGAGCACTATGGGACTTAACTTCTGAGGTCATCAGTCTCCTAGAACTTAGAAATAATTAAACGTAACTAACCTAAGGACATAACACACACCCATGCCCGAGGCAGGATTCGAACCTGCGACCGTAGCGGTCGCTCGGTTCCAGACTGTAGCGCCTAGAACCGCACGCCCACTCCGGCTGGCCTCTCAGAACACTCAAAGGGTCTGTGTCTGTGATGCAATATCCACAGTCAACGTCTACTCACGTTGTTCTGGGAACTGGGGTCATGCAAAACGTTTTTGTGATACGTGTATAAATCCATAAACACAAAATTCCGACACTACAACATTATAGACCAGAATGGCTTCATGCTTCAAAATTCCTTTCACTGCACACAGCAAATAATAAGGTTAAAAAGAAAACATGGAATGGAAAATATCAGTAAAGTCTTGGTACCAAAAATATGAGATCGAAAAACAGAAATTACGAAGAACTAAACAATTTTATGAAATAAAGAGAACGGAAATAAACACCATGAGCAAGAGGAGAGCTGTGTTGTATGGACACCTGAAAATCCTGGATCAAAACAAAATAACAAAAAGAATTTTTCGCTTTTTTGACAGAAAGCTAAATTCACTACTGACGTGGATCACATAAGTCAAAGTTTACCTGAGGGAAATGGAATAAAGGAGAGAGAAACAAGTGAAAGACAAAAGTTCAGAGCGTAAGTAAAATGTTTCAAGGGCTTCCAGGAGGAAACAAGGAAAAAGACAGGCGAAGTATGGACAGTAGAAGAAGTATATAGGGAAAGAACGAAAAGCTGCAAGGAAGAAGGAAAGGAGGAATGAAATAACACATTAGTTATTTTGTGTGGTCTTAAGTACGCTAGATCAATAAAAAATGTACAGAATATGGAACAATTACATGAAGGATGAGCTGCAAATACATCTCTCCCAAAAACAGACTTAATCCCCATTAATATTTTGAAAAATGAAAGACGAAATTAAACAATTGTTGGACACATCTCAGAAAACTTGATGTGTGTTCTAGACTGATTCTACTTTAACTGTTTCATGGTTTCATGTGAGGCCTGAATGCAGTTATATATGTCGAAATATAAATATATATTTTCCCCCAGTATGACGTCTGCACTCACAGTGAGAATGACATCAGTTCCTCCCTTGTGCCTTCACCTGGTAGTTTCCATCATCTGCCTTCCCGAAATGAGCTGTGATGTCATCTTTTGAAGGTCTAAAACAGTTCTCCACTCGGAGTTTCCATGTGCTATGCTACTTGAGAACAACACCCTAACTTGTGCATGCAGTCCTCTGTAACTGTTTGGCTTCTCATTCCCTGTAACTTCTCGAATAACAGTTTTCATAAGTTTTTCTGTCATTGATCGGAAAAAAACGTCATTTTGGCCAACGGTGAAAAGTCTTTCTGCTCGCTCTAATTTCGCACTTCCTCTAAGTTTATGGACAACTCTCTTCCGCCTTCAGAGTTAATTACATTTCATCTGGGTATGTAAGAAAACAGTTCTAAGCGGTGTCCACCGGGTTACAGGCGACAAATGTCTTCTATTGCAATGAATGTGGACGGTCTCCACTATCTTTCTAAACTGCAGTACCGAAGAGGTATATAACTAACTGTACAGTGTTCTGTGCTTTAATTGTACCACACAGTATTAGTTTTCCTGATATCCACTCATACTAAAAGCAGTTTCAGGGAAATGGAAAACACCAGCAGCCCAGACTGTCTTGACTACAGAAGTTTATGCGACCTTGCAGCTGTAGAGAAAGGAATGTTGGTGCACAAACGATTTTATGATTTCCTTACCAAATACTGTGTAGAGATGGATTCATTACTGCCTTGTTAAAAGAAAGTGCCATACAAAGTACTCATCACAGTATAACTGACATACTAAAAATGATCACCTGTAAGGAGGTACTGACTGTGAAGGCAAAGATCCACCACACGCTGATAAAGAGTGATTACCTAAGAATGATTACCTACTGAGCAATGATCTGTAAACGATTAGCTGGCTGAAACAGTGGAAACATTTTCCGGATACTGTACAAGCATGTAATAGGGGTCTATCAGTATGAATATTTTAGTGCAATTACCAGAAATTCAGGTAGAGTGTACTGTAGGCGTACATAAGGTAGTTTTGTTATATGAAGAATTTCCACGCTTTGTGAACCCAGGCAGCACGAAGAGAAATGGGGATGTACTCTTCCAGCAGTCCTTTGTTGTTCAGTAAGCTGCCATAGAAATTTGTGATTCCCTGGCAAGATCATCAGAACATCCAAAACTGAGCATGTGTAATACACGACAGAAAAGTAACTGTTTTACTGCTAAAATTGATCCATAAATTGCAACATGGTGTGGAATTAACCGTCCTGAATGGCATCTAAGACCTTGTGGCGATTTCATCTTAAGTGGAGATGGATGTATGGTACTGTCCTTTCTGACAAGCCAATTTACGTAAATTAGCTCTACTAATTGAAGGATAGACGGAAGAAAGTGTTGACCAAAATGGGAGTATTTTGCTTTACTGTACGTTACATGTTTCGTTAAATTCAAAGTCAAGAACATAGATAGATTAAGACAAGTAATTTATATAGCAGACCACATTCAGTAATACGACATATGAGACAACTTGTAACCAGCAGTTAGTGTATTCGAAATTAGAACATATTACGTAATCGGACGAATTCTAACTAATTGATGTTATTAATTTCTTGAGCCGACCTTCAAATTATAAATTACGTTTGTTAATTATACATTATATTTATTAATTAAAAACGTGCCTGTGTGAAGCTTTTGCAACCAATCAAATTAAAGCGGATTTGGTGCACCAGTTACAGCAAATAATGAAATGTATTGTAATTGCTTTCATTTCCACAAAATGTAGCTTATTCTTAGCCCAGGTGATTGTATTAATCTGTACTGACTTATTTATCACCGAATTCAAACACACTTAAGAGATTCCAATCACACTTGATTATATTAGTCATTGACATAAAGCGAAAATTTGAAATGGTCTTTTACTTGAGAACGTAAGTGGAGCTGGTGTCAACTGTGAGGCACATAGTGTGTGTGTGTGTGTGTGTGTGTGTGTAGGTTGTGGGTAGGTGGTTGTAGATGTTTTATTACATCTCCCTGGGGCTGATACTGTCTTGGCTGATGTTGATCGCTTGTACTCTTGAGCAGAGCAGAGACGAATGGGTAATGGGTGTAGCGACATGATCAAATCCCCCGTCTTAAAGTTCCTTGTTAGTGGGCAAATTGTTACGACCCAGCACTTGGCATCCATCGTCTCGGAAACGGTGATGCAGATCAGCTCTTCACGTGCTGCTCTTGGGAGCATCTATGGAAAGTGGTTGGGACGTGGGAAATCACGAGTGGTAAACCGACTGTTGGGCGTCCACGCATCATTACAGAACGTGGACGTCTGTGGTTTGTCCTCTTTGTAAAGCGTAGTAGATGGTGATCTGTGGTAGATCTGAGGACAGAGTACAATGCTGATGCGGGAAACAGAGCTTCGGAACACAGCACGCTGATAAAAGCGAGACTGCATAAGACTACTCCAGAGTCATGTACACAACGTCATTATGTTTTGGTTCGTCGCTGCTTGTTGTAAGGGATAAACAGTTCTTGAATGGAATGCTTCTCAGCTCCCAAATGGTAATTGTGAATCTCTCGCCCATCGCGAAGTCCCAAGCGACTGGAAAAAAGCGCAGGTGAATCGTTTATACACGAAGGGTAAAAGATCGAACCCGCTAAATTATAAATTTTCGGTTTGGTACAGAATACTTGAACAAATTCTCAGTTCTACTACAAGAAATTTTCTTCAGACCGAGAAGTTTATGTCTACGAATCAGCATAGTTTTAGAAAGCATCTCTCGTTTGGGGCTCGGGTTGCCCTGTTCTCACACGATATACTGCCAACTGTTGATGAAGGGCGACGGGCAGATACCATTTTTCCAGATTTTGCAGAAGCACTTGACATGCACCCCACTGCAGGCTGTTAATGAAGATACGATAATACGGAATGGGTTCCCGAGTGTGTGAGTGGCGTGAAGGCTCCGTAAGTAATAGTATGCGGTCCTCGACAGCGAGTGCTCATGAGACACAGGGTAGTCTGACAGGAGCGCTATTTCTTCCTATATACATAAATGATGTGGCCAGAGTGTGTATGGCAATCTGCGGTTGCTTGTTGATGAAGTTGTGATGTACGAGAAGGTGAAGATGAGTGCCTGCAGGATGATAAAAGATGACTTAGAAAAATGTCTTGTACGTGTGATGTATGGCAGCTAGCTCTAAATGTAGAAAAATGTAAGTTAATGGAGATGAGTAGGAAAAACAAACGTGTAATGGTGGATACAGCATTAAAAATACCCTGATTGAGAGAATCACGTCGTTTAAATATCTGGGCGTAAAGTTGCAAAGCGATATGAAATAAAACTGGCATCTGAGAACTGTGGTAGGGAGAGCGAATGGTCGACTTCGGTATACGAGGTGCGGCTAGAAAAAAACCGGACTGATGCTGGAAAAAACATTTATTTACAATTATTTACAATTTCATGTTATCTCCTTCAATGTACTCTCCTCCTTGGTCTCTACACCGCTCCATACGAATTTTCCACTGTTCATAGAAATGCTGCAGATCGTTTCGGTAAGTCCATACATTACTTCCGTCGCTTTTTCTTTTACTGCTTCAACAGTCTCAAATCTAGTTCCTTTCAAAGCTGACTTGACTTTAGGGAAAAGAAAAAAGTCACAGGGGGCCAAATCAGGTGAGTACGGTGGATGATCTAAGATGGGAATGTTGTGTTTTGCCAAAAACGTCTTCACTGACAACGCACTGTGAGCTGCGGCATTGTCTTGGTGAAGGATCCGTGACTTTTTTCTCCACAAATCGTTCCGTTTTCTCCGTACTCGCTCACGTAGGGTAGCCAGGACGCTAATGTAGTAATGCTGATTCACTGTTTGTCCCTCTGGTACCCAATCAATGTGCACAATCCCTTTGATGTCAAAAAAAAAAAAAAACAATCATCATTGCCTTGAATTTCGATTTTGACATTCGTGCTTTTTTTTGTCGTGGAGAACCAGGAGTTTTCCAATGCATCAATTGGCGTTTAGTTTCGGGATCGTAAGTAAAAAACCACGATTCATCGCAAGTAATAACATTTTGTAAGAAGGTGTGATCACTTTCAATGTTTTCCAGGATGTCAGAACAAATCATTCTTCGGCGTTTCTTCTGTTCAATTGTGAGACACTTTGGAACCATTTTTGAACACACTTTGTTCATGTTGAAACTTTCATGAAGAATCTGCCTAACACTTTCCTTGTCAACTCCTGTTAACTCAGACACTGCTCTGATTGTTAAACGGCGATCTTGTCGAACAAGTTTACCGATTTTTTCAATGTTTGCATCAGTTTTTGCTGACAATGGTCTGCCGGTGCGAGTGTCATCACTGGTGTCTTCGCGGCCATCTTTAAATCGTTTAAACCACTCAAACACTTGTGTTCGCGATAAACAATCATCACCGTACGCTTGTTGTAACATTACAAACGTTTCACTTGCAGATTTTCCTAGTTTGAAACAAAATTTGATGTTAACACGCTGTTCTTTCTGTACACTCAAAATTTTCCGACGCACAGACAAAACGTCAACTACTTAAAACAGACGCCACGGGCAGACTGAGTGCAGGAGGCAGATGAAACTCGAGCAGTAGGCGGAGCGAGAGTCACGTGACAGGCCACGCGACTTTCAGCCTTATTGCATTCGTTTTATTGTTTCACCAGTACTAGTCCGGTTTTTTTCTAGCCAGACCTCGTATTAGGAGAGTTTTAGGAAATTTCGATTCATTTCTAAAGGGGACCACATACAGGACGCTGGTACGTGAATCACTTCTGTGAATAACAAATGTGTTATTAGTACTAACGTCTCGTTGTTTTGTGCATTTGTGGAGATATTCTGCTGCCGCCAACATACATTTCGCGTAACGACCATGAAGATAAGATACAAGAAATTCGGGGTCGTACGGAGGCATATAGACAATCGTTCTCGCCTCGCTCGATCTGCAAGTGGAACCAGAAAAGAAAGGGCTAGTAGTGGTACAGGGTACTCTTCGCTGAACACTGTACAGTGGCCTGCAGAGCACGTATGAATATGTAGATGCTGTTTTATTTCGGTCTCTGATCACAATATGAATTCTTTAGACGATGACCGGTTTCAGTCTGTATCGACCATCCTCAGATCTTTTTCACACCTGAGGATGGTCAATACAGAGTGAAACCGGTCATCGTCTAAAGAATTCATATTGTGATCAGAGACTGAAATAAAAAAGCATTTTACAGTATTGGATCGCTGTTTGTGTATGCGATTATGTCGCAGTTGGTGAGAATATGTAGATGTAGATGTGTTCCCACATTGCCAAGTGACTTCGTTAATTGAGACAGCCATGGGCACGAGATGATCGAGACTGGACCGTGGATGAATGGACACGTGTCGCCCGGTTGGATGAACCATGTTTCTTGTTACATCAGCGTGACAGTAGTGTGCGGATATACTTTCATCCATGATGGCTCTCGATCTTCCACCATAATCAAGTCCATCAACATGAGGTGGCCAATATGAGGTAGCCAAGGAGGTGGAAACGTGGGTTCTTCTATGCCAAGACTGCTTGGTAGCTACAACAGGAAAACACAATTAATTAGCAGGAGTACAAAATAAGAAAGTATTTATTACTTAACTTTGCTGTAGTCCACGATCAGTTGGTTGACAATTATAGAAGACCCGACTAGGCTAAGCGTCTGTAGAATGACATAATTTATGGGTCACAAATCTTGCGGTGACGAATTAATCTCTCGTTATCTTGAATGTGGAATCCGGTGAATTTGAAGTCTAACTTGGAACGGATCTACAAAGACTTGATGGCAGCAGTGAATGAGCTGCAGACGATGACTAACATCGGCGCCGGCTGACCACTGAGCGCGGCTATGAGCTCTAGACTGGCACAACTGCACTACTCTCCTGATGCACATGAAGTGGACTAGCGGCGCCTCGCGGCGAGCAAAAGTATTGCGACTGGATGTGTACTCTTTGGCTAACACAGCCGTTCTTCTGTTTCGTTTATCGAGAGAATCGCATCCGGTGGATCGTTCTCTCAGGCGGCGGTGTGGTCGTGTGACATCACAGTCCAGGTGTACTGCAGCTAGAAACATGCACAGCAGACCTGTTGGGAAGCATTTCGCTACGGCTAAAATTCACGTGGCTCTCTACGGAAAATATTGCAGTAATCGAAGTCACTACGACAGATGTGGACTATGTGAACGTTACTGCGGATCACTTGCACCTGCTTCTAACTTCTCTCCCGATGAAATTTAAGTTAAATTAATATGACTAAATAGTATCTAGTTACTTGAAAAGAAACGTTTGGGCGAGAAAAGTCGCTTCCCCAATATTTTAACACAATTATCTCCTACACTTCCAGATAATAAATTAATTCCTAATTTGATTCTCAAGTCTATAAAACAAAATGATTGGAAGTGGCAGTTCGTAATCATACTCTGTCTGCCTCTCGAGGTCGAAGTCAGCACCTGGAATAAAATTTCTGTGGCTCTGCAAAATTCCGGCGATCGTCGACTCTGAAAAGTCTAAAAATAGTGACGGGCACAATCGTACACCGTGGGGAAGCGGTCTTGGTTCCTATGACGTACTCAATCTTCAGCATGGGAATCAGTGTCCAAGTTGCGTATCAGTTTCGATAAAGTCACGAATTTAATCTCTTAAGATATAACATAAACGACCGTGGTGTCGGCTGTACTGATTTCCCAGGATACAACGTACCCTACGAGTTACGACACACCAAATAATGGTAAAATAACCAAAAAACTGAACGTACTTTTTCCATTCATGAAATTATATTTTTTCCAGAAATAATCTTCATAGCTACATTTCGGGATACATCATCCTACTGTGTGAGATGAAATGTTAGCATAATTATTCCAGTTACATTCAGTACTCAAAATGGCAGCATAAAATAATGCCGCTAATTTCAGTTCGGCTACGAATCTACTCTCCTCAATTCTAAATCAGGAGAGAGTCCATTGCACACATAATGTTCCACATTATATCCACAGAGGTTTTGTATCACGATTCTGAGATAATCTGTCTCTCGCAGTCGTAATGAGTCTGTGAGCCGTATATATTACTTGCTCTTTTACAATTGACATTTGCGTTACATTCATTACTAGTAGACATATATTACGCGTTTATAATAGAAGTATGACAGTAAATGCGCTCTGGCAAACAATTCCATTGATTTGAACGCGATCGGGCACATTTTGGAAGACGTCGGACGCCAGTGTTACTGTTATAAATAGCCAGCGTGTAATTTATGGGATTTTATAAGCTGTTCGACATGCTTCCGGAAACCTACCGAAGACATGGAATGCATGACATGCAGTATCACTGTTGTATTGTATCTCAAAGGTGGACCATCGCGTTGCTAAGCAGGTCGTTATGATATTCTGTACTATCAGTGTGTATTAGTCGACAAAGAGAACTGAAGAACTGGACAGGGTATCAGCACCGTCATGCTTACATCGTAGAAAGGGAGAGTTGAAGCAGTGAGAGTGTACACTGTAGTATTCTGAGGCATCATCAAAAAGTACATTGAAGAATTTTACTAGAAACAAAGTAATAACCGTACATGGAATTCGATTTAATCTCCTTCAAAGTACTGTCCTTGACTAGCGGTGCAATTATTCCATGACTCGAAGCATTTCTGGAAGGCTTCTTTTGGAACGGCGTTCACCTGTTATGTCTTAGCCCTCTCAGTGTCATGAATAATGTCAACACGTTTTCCTTTAAGCACAGTTTGAATTTTTGGGAAGATCCAGAAGTCGCATAGTGCTAAATCTGTTGAGGAAGGCCGATGTGAACAGACGGGAAGGCCTATTACGGCCAAAAACCCGTGAATCAAAAGCGAGGTGTGGCATGGCGTGTTGTCGTGGTGAAGAAGGCTTGTTCGCTGCTGATGAACTCTGATCATACTATGCCATCAGTATCGAAAAAAACAATGACTGTGACACTGATATTAGATTTTGACTGACATGACTTTTTAGGGCGACGAAATTCACTGATTTTCCATTGGGAATTCTGAGTTTTCATCTCAGAGTCATAGCCGTAGACCCAAGTTTCAGATTCAGTAACAGTTTTGGATATTAAGTGCGGATCTGAATGAGGACGAACCTAAAACTCAAAGCAAAAGTGACACACAATTTTCCAGCTGTTCATCACCAAAAAGTCTAGAACAAACTTTGCACTCACTCGTCTCATTTGCAAATTATCGGCTAAAATGCTTTTCACAGGACTATGCGACGATGACGCAATGTTAGTTCGGAGCTTCCGCACACAGGTATTTCTACCGCGATGCTTTATGTGGGAGTAGCACTCGTGTGAAAAGTAGACATAATACTACCCATGTGTTCAGAATCGTTATTAAGTGCGTATCATGCTGCCGCATTAAGTAAAGCCGCAAAAATGGTCACCATGTCCATAACCCATGGTGCTCTAGAAATCGTCGCACAGTCTATGAGAATACTTGTCTTCCACTAAACAACTCAGTATCCTCACTCATCGTACTTGATCTGGTTACATAATATCAACTGGCAGAACGAACAATATTTATGTCCTCTCGGGCGTTAGTAAGGAGGGGTCTTTGATACCCTGCATCGCGCTGAGTATTGTCCTTACAAGTTCACAGATGCAGTTACTCCTTGGGTATCGATATCTATACCGTAAACGTAGCGGTCTAGCGCAATAGCACTGGCGCCAGGTCTAGCGCAATAGCACTGGCGCCAGGGGAAACACCAGTAATCGGTTTGGCGGCAGCCATAACGGGTGGCGCGGAAAGGTATTGGTAGAGGGGAGTCGTGGAAGCAGGTCACACGAGGCTAGAATATACGTGCGCGTGTGCCGTGAGAAGTTCGATAAATCCGTTAAATGTTGCAGTGTTCATGTATGGAATTGAGAACTCATCAATATCAGAAGAGAGTCGTTATCAAACATCCCTAGAAGCATTGGTTACTTCAGAAAGGTAAAATCAAGCTGAAATAAGAGCGAACGTCAGTATTTGTGTTTAGAAACGTTAGGAACGTGTCCCGTAGCTTGTAAAAGAGACAATAAACTTTTCAGTTCTATGAAGTCTGTGTCTCCTTTCCAGTTCTTTTCGTATCTATTAGAACTAACTGAGTATGAAGATTTCTAATGCCAGGTGTAGGGATTTTGAAAGGGCATAAACCGGCAGGCACACGGTCCTGTTTTTTATCTTCAGGTGTGTGTGCCTTGATCTGTGCAGCATGAGCATTGGTCCGATCGCCGTATTTATGTAAACGAAGCTGGTTTTAGAGAACACAGCGACGAATTTTAATCCGAAATGCTGGGCGAGCTCATTCGTTTGTTCAGAAGGGGAGGTTACCATTGTTTGCCCACTTTAGGCTGGTTGGCGACAAGCTGTGCTGACGGAATCTGCAAGCTTCCTCAAACGATTTTACAGGAACTACTCGTTAAGAAATTTCAAGCTTTGTCAGATATGATACTGCAAGAAGAGTTCGACAGAACACTGAAAGACCTAAGTCGAAACAAGGCCCCGGGGGTAGACAACATTCCATTAGAACTACTGACAGCCCTGGGAGAGCCAGTCCTGACAAAACTCTACCATCTTGTGAGCAAGACGTATGAGACAGGCGAAATACCTTCAGACTTCAAGAAGAATATAATAATTCCAATCCAAAAGAAAGCAAGTGTTGACATGTATGAAAGTTACCGAACTATCAGTTTAATAAGCCACTGCTGCAATCACTAATCCCTTATAGACGAATGGAAAAGACTTAGAGAAACCTTTTGACAATGTTGACTGGAATGCTCTCTTTCAAATTCTGAAGGTGGCAGTGGTAAAATACAGGGAGCGAAAGGCTATTTACAATTTGTACACAAACCAGATGGCAGTTACAAGAGTCGAGCGACATGAAAGGGAAGAAGTTGTTGGGAAGGGAGTGAGACAGGGAAATTTGTTAACATTGAGTATAGATTTAAGTGTCAGGAAGTCGTTTCTGAAAGTGTAGCCATGTATGGAAGTGAAACATGGACGATAAATAGTTTAGACAAGAAGAGAATAGAAGCTTTAGAAATGTGGTGCTACAGAAGAATGCTGAAGATAGATGGGTGGATCACATAACTAATGAGGAGGTATTGAATAGAATTGGAGAGAAGAGAAAAATGTGGCACAACTTGACTAGAAGAAGGGATCGATTGGTAGGGCATATTCTGAGGCATCAAGGGATCACCAATTTAGTTTTGGAGGTCAGCGTGGAGGGTAAAAATCGCAGAGGGAGACCAAGAGATGAATACACTAAACAGTTTCAGAAGGATGTAGGTTGCAGTAGGTACTGGGAGATGAAGAACCCTGCACAGGATAGAGTAGCATGTAGAGCTGCATCAAAGCAGTCTCTGGACTGAAGACCACAACAACAATAATATCACCTTTACGATGGAGTGCCTATCATTTTTTTTTATAGTTATTGTAATATTTTCACTCAAGTATAAGTTTGCGTGGTTCAATGCCAGTCATTATGATTTAGCGTTTTGTGCACGTTGTATCATGTGCTGCTGTGTACGAATTTAGCTAACATAATGAATTTTTTCTTTAGACCTGGCTAGAGATCTCTATCTGTCACCAATGTCGAGAAAACTAACTTTATGTAGTGCACTCAATTCTGATCTCGCACCCTAGTGATAAAGCCAGAATGAAGTATCCATAACATTCATTATACCTCATAAACAGTTTTGAGAAATCGAAACTAGAATTTGGCAAATAACAGAACCCCACTCGCCCACAACCCCTAACACTAGTTCTTTCCCAACAATTACCCAGCTGACTGCGCTTCTACGGGCCATATTGTTCTGTGTGCGATACCCATTAACGCCACTGTCACTGACATTTGTGGGATAATGACAACGCAAGCAGCAATATCGTGGAATGATAAACCACTCTCTCGATGTACTATGATCTTGCTGTTGTCGAATTCCGACACAATGTGCACGACATTTACATGACGCATAAACGACTTTCCCACAAACAAACAACATTCAAATGCGATTCCCAAACTAGAACTCTGCTTTCATTACGTGCATTTTGAGTGTAAATGTCGTTACTCGCACCTAATTTGAGCAGTTGCACAAAAATAATACTTATCTGCATATAGTAGCACGTGCTGCACTTCATGCCAGTTTGACGTTTGTTGAGTGTCAGCTTACCGATGTTGTGATTAAAAAGATATAAGCGGGGGATTCACTTAGTGATTTCTCTTTATCTGAAGTTGTAATAACAATAAGGTTACTTAACTACACTGAAGAGCCAAAGAAATTGGTACACCTCCCTAACATCGCGTAGGGCCCACACGAGCACGGAGAAGTGCCGCAGCGTGACATGGCATGGACTCGACTCATGTCTGAAGCAGTGCTGGATCGAACTGACGCCATTAATCCTGCAGGGCTGTCAATAAATTCGTAAGAGTAGGAGGGATGGAGATCTCTTTTGAACAGCACGTTGCTAGACATCCCAGATATGCTCAATAATGTTCATGTTTGGGGAGTTTGGTGGGCAGCGAAAGTGTTTAAACTCAAAAGAGTTCCCCTGTAACCTCTCTGTAGCAATTCTGAACCTGTTAAGGTGTCGCATTGTCCTGCTGGAAATGCACAATGGACATGAATGGATGCAGGTGATCAGACACGATACTTACGTGCCGCGCGGGAGTAGCCGTGCGGTCTGGGGCGCTGCAGTCAAAGACTGTGCGGCTGGTCCCGGCTGAGGTTCGTGTCCTCCCTCGGGCATGGGTGTATGTGTTTGTGCTTAGGATAGTTTAGGTTAACTAGTGTGTAAGCTTAGGGACTGATGACCTTAGCAGTAAAGTCCCATACGATTTAACACACATACGAGGTGTGGCTAGAAAAACACCGGACTAGTACTGGTGAAACAATAAAACGAATGCAATAAGGCTGAAAGTCGCGTGGCCTGTCACGTGACTCTCGCTCCGCCTACTGCTCGAGTTTCATCTGCCTCCTGCACTCAGTCTGCCCGTGGCGTCTGTTTTAAGTAGTTGACGTTTTGTCTGTGCGTCGGAAAATTTTGAGTGTACAGAAAGAACAGCGTGTTAACATCAAATTTTGTTTCAAACTAGGAAAATCTGCAAGTGAAACGTTTGTAATGTTACAACAAGTGTACGGCGATGATTGTTTATCGCGAACGCAAGTGTTTGAGTGGTTTAAACGATTTAAAGATGGCCGCGAAGACACCAGTGATGACACTCGCACTGGCAGACCGAAAACTAATGCAAACATTGAAAAAATCGGTAAACTTGTTCGACAAGATCGCCGTTTAACAATCAGAGCAGTGTCTGAGTTAACAGGAGTTGACAAGGAAAGTGTTAGGCAGATTCTTCATGAAAGTTTCAACATGAACAAAGTGTGTTCAAAAATGGTTCCAAAGTGTCTCACAAAGGAACAGAAGGAACGCCGAAGAATGATTTGTTCTGACATCCTGGAAAACATTGAAAGTGATCCCACCTTCTTACAAAATGTTATTACTTACGATGAATCGTGGTTTTCTACTTACGACCCCGAAACTAAACGCCAATCGATGCATTGGAAAACTCCTGGTTCTCCACGACAAAAAAAAGAACGAATGTCAAAATCGAAATTCAAGGCAATGATGATTGTTTTTTTTTTTTTTTTGACATCAAAGGGATTGAGCACATTGATTGGGTACCAGAGGGACAAACAGTGAATCAGCATTACTACATTAGCGTCCTGGCTACCCTACGTGAGCGAGTACGGAGAAAACGGAACGATTTGTGGAGAAAAAAGTCATGGATCCTTCACCAAGACAATGCCCCAGCTCACAGTGCGTTGTCAGTGAAGACGTTTTTGGCAAAACACAACATTCCCATCTTAGATCATCCACCGTACTCACCTGATTTGGCCCCCTGTGACTTTTTTCCTTTTCCCTAAAGTCAAGTCAGCTTTGAAAGGGACTAGATTTGAGACTGTCTTAGCAGTAAAAGAAAAAGCGACGGAAGTAATGTATGAACTTACCGAAAATGATCTGCAGCATTTCTATGAACAGTGGAAAATTCGTATGGAGCGGTGTAGAGACCGAGGAGGAGAGTACATTGAAGGAGATAACATGAAATTGTAAATAATTGTAAATAAATGTTTTTTCCAGCATCAGTCCGGTTCTTTTGTAGCCGCACCTCGTATGTACATGATACTTACGTGCAACCGCTCAGAGTCGTATCTAGACGTATCAGTGGTGCCATGTCACTCCAACCGCTCACGTCCCACACCATTACAAAGCCTCCACCAGCTTGAACAGTCCCCTGCTGACATTCTGCATGAGCTTGGCTCCATACCTACCCATTCGCGTCCATCCCTTCGATGCAATTTGAAACGAGACTTGTCCGACCGGGCAACATGTTTCCAGTAATCAACACTCCAATGTCGGTATTGACGGGCTCAGGCGAAGCATAAAGCTTTGCGTCGTGCAGTCATCAAGGGTACACGAGTTGGCCTTCGGTCCGAAAGCTCATATCGTTGATGTTTCGTTGAATGGTTCTACATCTATATCGTTGCTGTGCAGTTCACACTTAACTGCCTGACAGAGGCCGGCCGTGATGGCCGAGTGGTTCTAGGCGCTACAGTCTGGAACCGCGCGACCGCTATGGTCGCAGGTTCGAATCCTGCCTCGGGCATGGATGTGTCTGATGGCCTTAGGTTAGTTGGGTTTAAGTAGTTCTAAGTTCTAGGGGACTGATGACCTCAGAAATTAAGTCCCGTAGTGCTCATAGCCATTTGAACCTTTTTTTTTTTTTTTTTTTTTTTGGCCTGACAGAGGGTTCATCGAACCATTTTCATACTACTTCTCTACCATTCCACTCTCGAATGGCGCGTGGGAAAAAGGGACACCTCAATCTTTCATTTCTCCCTATCTAGGTGGGTGTCAACAAAATATATTCGCATTCGGAAGAGAAGGTTAGTGATTCAAATTTCGTAAATAGATCTCACCGCAAGCAAAACCGCCTTGTTTCAATGACTGCCACCCCAACTCGCGTATCATATCAGTGTCACTCCCACCACTATTGCGGGGTAACACGAAACGAACTGCCCTTCTTTGCACTTTTTCGATGTCCTCCATCAATCATACCTGGTAAGGATCCCACTTCGTGCAGCGGTATTCCAGCAGAGGAGGAACAAGTGAAATGTAGGCTGTCTCTTTAGTGGGTTTGTCACACCTTCTAAGTGTTCTGCCAACAAAGCGCAGTCTTTGTTTCGCTTTCCCCACAATATTATCTGTGTGGTCTTCCCAATTTAAGTTGCTCGTAATTGTAATTCCTAGGTATTTAGTCGAATTGACGGCCCTTAGATTTGTGCGATTTATCGTATACCCCAAATTTATCGGATTTCTTTCGGTACCCATGTGGATGACCTCACACTTTTCTTTGTTTAGTGCCAATTGCCACTTTTTGCACCATTACATTTTGTAGTTGCAATTTATCGGCTTATGATTTTACTGTAAATTACAGCGTCATCTGCAAACAATCTAAGGGGGCTGCTCAGATTATCACCTAGATCATTTATGTAAATCAGGAACAGCAAAGGGCCTATGACACTACCTTGAGGAACGTCAGATATCAATTCTACTCGATGATTTACCGTCTATCTACGAACTGTGACCTCTCTGAGAGGAAATCACGAATCCAGTCACACAACTCAGACGATACTTCATATGCAGGCAATTTGATTAATAGTCGGTTGTGAGGAACGCTGACACTTGGTGTTGGCCCAGCATTGAAATCTGCAGCAGTTTGCAGAAGGATTGCACTTCTGTCGCGTTGGTCCCGTTCTTGCGGGATCTTTTTCCAGACGTAGCGATGTAGGAGAGTTGATGTTTGAACGGGTTCGTGATATTCATGGTACAATCGTGAAATCGCCGTACGGGAAAATCCCCACATCATCGCTACGTATCATGTCGTTCCTGGGAACCCACAATCTAATCTGTAGGAATCAACATGGATTCCGAAACAGCGATCGTGTGATACCCTATTCGCTTTATTTGTTCATGAGACCCAGAAGATATTAGATACAGGCTCCCAGGTAGATGCTATTTTCCTTGACTTCCGGAAGGCGTTCGATACAGTTCCGCACTGATAAACAAAGTAAGAGCCTACGGAATATCAGACCAGCTGTGTGGATGGATTGAAGTGTTTTTAGCAAACAGAACACAGCATGTTGTTCTCAATGGAGAGACATCTACAGACGTTAAAGTAACCTCTGGCGTGCCACAGGGGAGTATTATGGGACCATTGCTTTACACAATACATATAAATGACCTAGCAGATAGTGTCGGAAGTTCCATGCGGCTTTTCGCGGATGATGTTGCAGTATATAGAGAAGTTGCAGCATTAGAAAACTGTAGCGAAATGCAGGAAGATCTGCAGCGGATAGGCACTTGGTGCAGGGAGTGGCAACTGACCCTTAACATAGACAAATGTAGCGTATTGCGAATACATAGAAAGAAGGATCCTTTATTATATGATTATATGATAGCGGAACAAACACTGGTAGCAGTTACTTCTGTAAAATATCTGGGAGTATGCGTGCGGAACTATTTGAAGTGGAATGATCATATAAAATTAATTGTTGGTAAGGCGGGTATCAGGTTGAGACTCATTGGGAGAGTCCTTAGAAAATGTAGTCCATCAACAAAGGAGGTGGCTTACAAAACACTCGTTCGACCTATAC
Source organism: Schistocerca nitens (assembly GCF_023898315.1). Classification (NCBI taxonomy): domain Eukaryota; kingdom Metazoa; phylum Arthropoda; class Insecta; order Orthoptera; family Acrididae; genus Schistocerca; species Schistocerca nitens. The sequence continues at coordinate 54,511,903 of NC_064620.1, forward strand.
TTGAGTATTTCTCGTCAGTGTGGAATTCGTACCAGGTCGGGTTGACGGAGGAGATAGAGAAGATCCAAAGAAGAGCGGCGCGTTTCGTCACAGGGTTATTTGGTAACCGTGATATCATTACGGAGATGTTTAGCAAACTCAAGTGGCAGACTCTGCGAGAGAGGCGCTCTGCATCGCAGTGTAGCTTGCTCACCAGGATTCGAGAGGGTGCGTTTCCGGATGAGGTATCGAATATATTGCTTCCCCCTACTCCGGAGGAGATTACGAATGTAAAATTAGAGAGATTCGAGCGCGCACGGAGGCTTTCCGACAGTCGTTCTTCCCGCGAACCATACGCGACTGGAACCGGAAAGGGAGGTAATGACAGTGGCACGTAAAGTGCCCTCCGCCACACACCGTTGGGTGGCTTGCGGAGTATATATGTAGATGTAGATGTACCTCGGAGATGCTGTGTTACATCGGTCCTGCGCCGACCACGTTCAAACTCACATAAATCTTGATAACCTGCCACAGTAGTAGAAATAACCGATCTAACAACTGCGCAAGACACTTGTCTTATACAGGCGTTGCCGACTGCAGCGCCGTATTCTGCCTGTTTACATATGTCTATATTTGAATACGCATGCCTATACCAGTTTTCCTTGGCCCTTCAGTGTATAACTGTGCTATTGCCTGGTAAATTTGTCGAACATATCGTGGGAGCTGCCCAGTGAACAGGTGTGTGTGCGGTGTTGCAGTACACGTGGAGGAGAGCATGGACGCGCGCGATCCCGCCTTCCTGGAGGCGCTGCAGAGGGAGACGGAGATTCTGGCCAAGCGCGTCGCCGCCGCCAAGTCGCGCATCATGATCGTCACCTGCTTCGACGTGACTCCGCGCTGCAGCCGGTGACCAGAGTTCGCACCAAACTCGCCCCCTCATCAACCAGCACCTCCGTCGGCGCCGTGTTCTTCGCCCGTCTAGACAGGCAGTAGCCCGGCCTGTCGCTCTCCACAGAATCAGTAAATCCTGCGACAACGACGAAATGCACGGCCTTTCTACGCGCTCGTTGTACATCGGCCAGTAAGTTCTCAATCTGTGGCGTGTCGACAGATCAGCAGAGAGATTACATGTTTGTTACTCGTAAAATAAGGAACCACTAACTTAAAAATGGAAGTCCAAGAAAAAGAGAGGTACTATAGTCAAGTCGGCAAAAGAAGATCCTGACAGCTAGCAGCGCTATTCCCAACTTTCAGCTGTCTAGCGCTAACGGCTGCAGTAGAAATATTAGTCGTCCATACAGCTGAGATCGAAGAGAAGTTTACAAAATCGCTTTACGTGACTGGTTTAGCGCGCTAAGCTGACACGCGTAGTCGATTGCAACTGTCAGGTTTCTACTTGTACTGTCTAGATTACAGTAGAGCTGAGAAATGCTTGCCAGTGAACAGCCCGGTGTTGTGGTCAAACTAGACGGTACTCTTCAGAAGTATAATAACCACAACTTTGTTTTCCTATGTATCTTTTAATGATTTATTGAGATATTTTCCTTAATGCTACCATTATTTAAGTTGATTTCTTTATAAGTTACTTATTCGTCTTTCAGTCGTACAGTGAAAAAGAAAAAGCCACAGGGAACGAACTGACAAACTGTGATTCCTTTTTTGGTCACTTGGCCACTCAAATATCACACGTGTGTGTGTGTGTGTGTGTGTGTGTGTGTGTGTGTGTGTGTGTGTGTCTGAGAGAGAGAGAAAGAGAGAGAGAGAGAGAGAGAAGGAGAGAGAGACAGAGGTTTTCAGTCTGTTGTTCTTAAGAACTATTTCCTGATAGGATCTGGTTCTTGGTAGGAACTGATTTCCTAAACGTTTAAAAAATTTTATTCGTTTGAAAGACATACAAACCTCTGTTATTTACATAATTTCTTCTTAATAGAACTGCGTCTTAACGTACATCAAGCATGCAATCACAATTCCACAACCATCATCGCAGTTTCACTACTTTCACCTTCAATACGTACCCCATCAACGAGGGAAACCTCAACAGATTTTGGTTAAAATTCGCTTGATAACCCTTTTTACGCTTGTACCTCTGTCATTGTTTGTTCACAGTTGTGTCATCTAATTTTTTTTTATTTCCGGGGTAGTACGTATATCTTTTCAACATTTCCACAAGTAATGTACCATAAAACATAATTTAGTTTCGATTCTTAACATCCGATGGGGATGAGTCTTTTACTTAATTAACCGATATCTGGTTCTGAAGTTTGATCGAATGAGTAGAAAACTGTTCCAGAAAGGCAGAAGTAAAGCTTCTTTTGTGCACAAAAGATAACAGTTATCTATGAAGGCGTCTGTTTCGTAGATGTTAGGGCTCAGAAAGTCTCTGAACTGCTAATTAAGCTTTGCCGCAAGCTACATCACTGTCGCCACTTTATCATACGATTCTCAGTGAAATAGGGCATGTAAAATTTAAATTTTATGTTCCGATGTAAGTGACAATGAAGAAGTGTGGATCACAAAGCCAGTGACTATGCGTAACGAATTTACGTTGTATTTGAGGAATACCAAATATTTCTCCACATATTGCTTGCAATGGTGAGGGCGTTGGACGTATGAAACAACGAAATGTCTTTCGTGGTAAATTTAGGACAGTCCACAGTAAGATCATGAGCGTGGCAGGGTGAATGTGTGCTTATCTCAAGGAAAATAAATAGAAGAAGTACTAATGAGGACGATAACATCAGCCTCTACGTCTCTAGAGAAATGAAACATATGAATTACGAGATTCTTATGTGTAATATAGGCTGTGATCTGAAACATGTATATATGAAGAAAAACAGTGGAATAGAAGCAAGCAATGCGAACTGGGTAGGTTTCTAATGGGCACTATAATGAACCATTAGGGTGAAAGAAAACACATGCCAGCGAATTAAATTTTTTCATTATCGTCTGTTAGGTGTTCCAGACACTGAATCCAATTTGACCTCATTTCTTTTTGTCGCGCAGTTTTTTCACAATGTGACTTTGTTGTAAACTTCAAAGTTACCAAGACACGTATAAATTGGATGCAAAGAAATTTAACTTTTTAGTATGAGCAACGGTATTATTGAAGGATGAAAATAAAACTACCTTACTTTTATAAAGGAACTGTGTGCTCATTGTCTTATATACAGGGTGTTTCAAAAATGACCGGTATATTTGAAACGGCAATCAAAACTAAACGAGCAGCGATAGAAATACACCGTTTGTTGCAATATGCTTGGGACAACAGTACATTTTCAGACAGACAAACTTTCGAAATTACAGTAGTTACAATTTTCAACAACAGACGGCGCTGCGGTCTGGGAAACTCTATAGTACGATATTTTCCACATATCCACCATGCGTAGCAATAATATGGTGTAGTCTCTGAATGAAATTACCCGAAACCTTTGACAACGTGTCTGGCGGAATGGCTTCACATGCAGATGAGATGTACTGCTTCAGCTGTTCAATTGTTTCTGGATTCTGGCGGTACACCTGGTCTTTCAAGTGTCCCCACAGAAAGATGTCACAGGGGTTCATGTCTGGCGAATAGGGAGGCCAAACCACGCCACCTCCTGTATGTTTCGGATAGCCCAAAGCAATCACACGATCATCGAAACATTCATTCAGGAAACTGAAGACGTCGGCCGTGCGATGTGGCCGGGCACCATCTTGCATAAACCACGAGGTGTTCGCAGTGTCGTCTAAGGCAGTTTGTACCGCCACAAATTCACGAAGAATGTCCAGATAGCGTGATGCAGTAATCGTTTCGGATCTGAAAAATGGGCCAATGATTCCTTTGGAAGAAATGGCGGCCCAGACCAGTACTTTTTGAGGATGCAGGGACGATGGGACTGCAACATGGGGCTTTTCGGTGCCCCATATGCGCCAGTTCTGTTTTTTGACGAAGCAGTCCAGGTAAAAATAAGCTTCGTCAGTAAACCAAATGCTGCCCACATGCATATCGCCGTCATCAATCCTGTGCACTATATCGTTAGCGAATGTCTCTCGTGCAGCAATGGTAGCGGCGCTGAGGGGTTGCCGCGTTTGAATTTTGTATGGATAGAGGTGTAAACTCTGGCGCATGAGACGATACGTGGACGTTGGCGTCATTTGGACCGCAGCTGCAACACGGCGAACGGAAACCCGAGGCCGCTGTTGGATCACCTGCTGCACTAGCTGCGCGTTGCCCTCTGTGGTTGCCGTACGCGGTCGCCCTTCCTTTCCAGCACGTTCATCCGTCACGTTCCCAGTCCGTTGAAATTTTTCAAACAGATCCTTTATTGTATCGCTTTTCGGTCCTTTGGTTACATTAAACCTCCGTTGAAAACTTCGTCTTGTTGCAACAACACTGTGTTCTAGGCGGTGGAATTCCAACACCAGAAAAATCCTCTGTTCTAAGGAATAAACCATGTTGTCTACAGCACACTTGCACGTTGTGAACAGCACTCTCTTACAGCAGAAAGACGACGTACAGAATGGCGCACCCACAGACTGCGTTGTCTTCTATATCTTCCACATCACTTGCAGCGCCATCTGTTGTTGAAAATTGTAACTACTGTAATTTCGAAAGTTTGTCCGCCTGAAAATGTACTGTTGTCCCAAGCATATTGCAACAAACGGTGTATTTCTATCGCAGCTCGTTTAGTTTTTATTGCCGTTTCAAATATACCGGTCATTTTTGAAACACCCTGTATCTCTTACTGGTGGATCATGCAATATAACTCTGTCATCTATGAAATGACTTTCATACTTCTCGATAAAATGATCCAAAGTAGTTTCTGGTAGAAGCCAGCTATCCTGACAGCACTTGACGTCTCGATGAAAGCTCTCATTTTCTTCCTCATTCATACAATCAGATTTTCAGCATAGACTCAATGTGACAATTAAAAAGTGAATCTTGAAGCGAATCAGCCCTACTTCTTTTAGTTTTGCCGTGTGAGGGCTCCAGTTGATACAGTGTCAGCCCGTTTCGATGCCTAACAACTTGGTGACAGCCTTCTTGAAGGATATCCAAGCCCTCCTCGCACCCACAGCCCTTTTTCGATTCGAATTTCACATTGAACATATGTTTTGAGTCTCCGGGAAAATAAACACGTATTTTATCAATTTAACTTCTCGTAGTTGAGAAAATTTCTTGCAAAGATACTTGAAAGAATTTCTGACCATGAGTAAGGCCTTCACGGACTGTTTCGTTAGGCCTAAATTAACGTATCGTTGTAATAGAATATTTTTCTGATTCACGAGAATGTTGCACAAAATGTTATTTTCTCCTAGCTTCAAAGACGTTTTTGTAGGCCAATTAAGTTTTCACTGATGTTGACCCCTTTCCGCACTCTCCCAGTCACAAACAGGACAAAGTCAGGAAAACTACTAAAGCAACTTGGAGGGCTAAGGAGAATACATGAAATCTCCACGTACATTGAAGGTTTACGTAGAACGTTTATTTTACTTACTATGTAATGGTTTTCGTAACTTTACGGGCACTGATAGTATTACCATTTTGTAACAAAACGAACTTGAAACTACTTTAAGCAGAATGTATAAGCTATTTCCATTCCTCCTGAACATAACCAGTATTAGTCATTCATCAAACTGACAATACCTGACCATTACAGCAAATCACTTTCTTTGAATTGTTAGCAGATGTCTGGTTTCCTTTAGTACTTATTATGTAAATTTTGGTTGCTGCTACCAGTAAGATCTTCTCCTTGAGTCTGGAACCAAGCAGTTCGACGTTGTCCTTCATTGGGGCCAAATCGTATCAAAGAGAGTTTAGCCTGATTTGTGTAAATGGATTTGGTTCTAAATTGTTCAAAGTTCAACGAATCTCGTCATAAGCTTTCATCTTCATCACACTGGGTATCGCTACAAATATACGGGATACCACTATTAATTATAATCAGTAATATCAGCGCTACTGAAGAAATAATCACTGAAATGATTTATTCGCTCCCTCTAAATCACTAGACTAGTAAATGCTAAGGCTTCGTTTATCTTTCTCTGACTATATGCTAAGATCTTCAGCATTTACATAGCCTGCCTCACACGGCGCCAGTGGCTTACCATGATCACCAAGTTATTTTCAAAGTGCGAGAATTATACTTTCTTTATGAAACATCTTAAATGGAAACTCACCACAAACATAACAAAAACTATCAGGACTTCGACTGGAAGTACGACCAGCCACTACACCAAACAAATGCTCTAAAACGTAGAAAAGAGAGCTTACGTTGTAATAAAACGAACAGCTGTAAAAAAATAAGAATCATAGAACTTGTCATTGTAGCTGCGAAGTATAATAAGCAGCGCAGCCACTGCCACCGAAACTTCATATTATTATCACAAACAGGATATAACACATACATCATTACATTCACTAAAGTGCATTTTTTTTTAAATATTGGCTCTCAATAACCACAAGAATAAGCCACTTTCACAGAAAAAGATCTGTGAAATCGACCTCCATTATGGAATACCTCACAAGGGAAACTTCCTACCACACCCGCCTCAGATTTAATGGTGGATAGCCCGCCACAGCGGACAGCCCTCAAAAATCTGAACCTGGTCGTTGTATTCAGATTTGTGTATGTGTCGTGGTTTAACGACCGTTTGCAACAGAGAAGTGTAAGCAAGTGATCATACGTACGTACCTCCTATTTGTTCTACACAAGTACCACGTTATGACTTTAGCGTTCCGTTTTGGAAGTTTCGACTCTTGAATACCTTTGTTGTTACATAGATCACACCATTTTATGTGTTCTTTTCCTGTCTGTGATGCATGCAGCATCTCGCCTGTTCTCACTATTCGTCACATTTACTTGTGATGGTAATATATTCTTAACATGTGACTCATATTCTATTAACAATGGTAATGGTAATAGTATGGCAATCGCCAAGACTACGGAAGGAAGAGAGACAAGTCAGTGACCACACAGACAGATCATAATTTTGTGATAAAAATCTGTCCAACACTTCCCTCATTGTTGCACGTGTTAAACTTGGACCGTTCAGGATTTCTAATTTGCTTCGTTTTTCGCAGTTCAGTACACCTTCTTCCTGTTCCATGCCTGATTTATGTTCAGTGCCATCTTAGCACTAAATCTGAGGGGAGTGCGACACGGAACTTCCCTATTCAGTACCAGTCCATGACAGTTGTCCCAAAAGAGGTAGTCCGTGCTATACTATGCAGTTATTAAGGTTCCATGCCATTGCAAACGATAGGTCAGTCAACTAAGAATCTCGTTGGTATACTGGCAATAGTGTCTCATCCAACTTTGTGTAAAAGTGCCTTTTCTTCAGTTCCACTCTGCAGTTTTCTACAAAAAGCTGGTGAAACTGTTAGATCACTGAGCCCTGTAATTATTCAAGTAAATGAAGTGAATAGGCAGACAAATATATAACGCTGGCATAATGGCAGCATAACACTACACTTACCAGAGTCGAGTATATCGTTAGGTGGAAATGAGTGACTGGTATCGAATGTAGATATTTGTCTCATCACAGAACAAGTTTATAGTAGTATTTCCTGATTTACTTCAAAATTTTTCATTTTGTGTTATAAAGAATCTACATTTCTGCCTTCAGAGTAAATCTGCCTGGCGTTGCACAAACCCAGTTGCCAATGTGCGTGGACTAGACAGGCAATATTCCTGTGTGGAATCAGATTTCCAATTTAGCGTGATGCAAGGCGTTGACATTTTCGTATATGTGTGGGACTTGTAAGTCGACATTTTTTTCATATCCATAGGACTGGTAGGTTTCACTTCTATTTCAGTTTCATGAAACCATGTCCTATTTAATTTTTAACAACGCGTTTTACGTGCAGTGGAACTGTTATGAATTTTATTTCCTGTTCTCTGTAATACTAGATATCACAGCTAGATGTTGCTGAAATAGTTTTCACCTCTGCCACCAAAGTACTGATAGACTGAGCAACACCAGCCTAGTGATATTCAGACATTAACAGAAACCACACTAAATGTGTGATACGGAATCACAGAAAAATGAATATAACAGAAGTATTGTAGTAGTAATGAAGTTTTGGGATGCTAAGACTAGTCTAGTTCCTGAATCAATGCTGGTATATCAGTGGCATCAAGAAGATGAATTTGGTTGTTGTAACAGTTATTCCTACACTGAAACTGTATTTATCAGTGACGAATAATGTTTATGAATGTGTTGCTAGAGACTGCAAGTATGTGCTGAAAGATGCAGCTTATTTGTGATTCGATAATGACATCACCTTGTGACTTATTTGCTGCTAATCTTAAAGTGTCTTCCATAACAGTTGGACTGAGAAGTACAATGAATACATTCGCTTAGCTGCTTATGACTTTGCTGTTTGAAATTAAGCTAAAAGCTATGTTCTCTTTTATAATAAATTAAGTTCAATCAGTTAATTCGTAGCACAGCTCTTTCGCAAATTTTAGATATTTGTTGCTTAAAGTATATCTGCTGTTGAGGAAAATCAAAGCTGTTGTATTTACAACAAATGTTCTTCCATACATGTGTTGAGATAGGTATGAGTTAATGTATTTAAAATATTATTCATGTTAAAATATTTTATGTAACATTTGATCTGGCTTTAGTAATGTGCTTATACAGTACATGAGTTGTGTCAGTACCTCAATATTAAGCATCATATGATGATCTGTATAAACTTGGGAGCAATAGTAGAATCGTATTCCATTTGATAATACTGAGCATGTAAGTAAATAATGTAACTAAATGTTCTATTTGTTACGTTTTGTAAATTTGCCAGTGTGTTTGTATATAATTTTATATTTATACCGCCATACTAAGACACATTTTGTACAGCTGCATAATTTTATATCGTGCAAATATATTCGTTCAAGTAAAATATAAAAATTGTAGCAACATATTCCATCCTCACATTGTTATGATGTTTCTGAGCAGGAAAATGACGTACAAAAGTAATACGAAACTCACGGAGTTCAGCAATATCCACCTGGATTTGTCATCGGTCAGTCCTTTACATCTTGATATATTCTAGGTTGGCAGACGACTGGAAAGTTAATTTCAGATCCAATTACTAAAAAGTATCTGGTAGTCAATGCGCCGTCACTGACATTGGGAACTTACACATAAAGTCGGTAATGATGGATTATTCAGTGGAACTGCCAAACCTACTAACCATTATTATAAATATAAAATTACAGATACAAACAATATAAGGAGCAGACCATTAAAAAGTGGACGTTGACTACTAAATGTCAAACAGCTTCGTTTATGTACGTATTTATGATCTGGACATTCAGTCTGTATAGCAATTTATTACGTCACAGATCGCTTGAAAACGTAAAAATATTCGCATTAGTGGTTATGGCAAATAGTTGTCCTCTGTAGACGTGCTTAATCCACAAAAAACTTAGTACAGACAAACATGTATTTAGTCATTTTGATGATCGTGAAGTCATTTAACGTTTCAACCAATGTATAAATTGTAGCATGAGAAAAGGTTTCAATAAGTTTTTAAAAAAATACCAAGAACATAAATTAAAGTTAATTTTTTAAAAAAAATTCTTAAAGGTATTATGAGAAAGTAAAAAATATGCACATGTCAACGACTGTCATTTCTTAAAATGATGCAAGAGTATAGACTTTCTACAACTAATTTAGCTACCAAACCAAGACACCAGAAGGCTCGGAGTGTTCCCCACTTCCCACATAGTCACTGCGTTCGTCAGCGGCTCCTTCTCCCAAAGTCTGTGTCTGTACGGTGCAATGTAGGATCACACTGTCGAAAACACTGGAAAAGGAAACCTGGGAGGAACCATTCTGATTGTCGAGTACATTTACGTGATCCAGCATGCTGTGTGTGTGACCTTCCAGTTCTTCTAATATACAGGGTGTTACAAAAAGGTACGGCCAAACTTTCAGGAAACATTCCTCACACACAAATAAAGAAAAGATGTTATGTGGACATGTGTCCGGAAACGCTTATTTCCATGTTAGAGCTCATTTTAGTTTCGTCAGTATGTACTATACTTCCTCGATTGACCGCCAGTTGGCCCAATTGAAGGAAGGTAATGTTGACTTCGGTGCTTGTGTTGACATGCGACTCATTGCTCTACAGTACTAGCATCAAGCACATCAGTACGTAGCATCAACAGGTTAGTGTTCATCACGAACGTGGTTTTGCAGTCAGTGTAATGTTTACAAATGCGGAGTTGGCAGATGCCCATTTGACGTATGGATTAGCACGGGGCAATAGCCGTGGTGCGGTACGTTTGTATCGAGACAGATTTCCTGAACGAAGGTGTCCCGACAGGAAGACGTTCGAAGCAATTGATCGGCGTCTTAGGGAGCACGGAACATTTCAGCCTATGACTCGCGACTGGGGAAGACCTAGAAAGACGAGGACACCAGCAATGGACGAGGCAATTCTTCGTGCAGTTGACGATAACCCTAATGTCAGCGTCAGAGAAGTTGCTGTTGAACAAGGTAACGTTGACCACGTCACTGTATGGAGAGTGCTACGGGAGAACCAGTTGTTTCCGTACCATGTATAGCGTTTGCAGACACTATCAGCAGCTGATTGGCCTCCCCAGGTACACTTCTGCGAATGGTTCATCCAACAATGCGTCAATCCTCATTTCAGTGCAAATGTTCTCTTTAAGGATGAGGCTTCATTCCAACGTGATCAAATTGTAAATTTTCACTATCAACATGTGTGGACTGACGAGAATCCGCACGCAATTGTGCAATCACATCAACACAGATTTTCTGTGAACGTTTGGGCAGGCATTGATGGTGATGTCTTGATTGGGCCCCATGTTCTTCCACCTACGCCCAATGGAGCACGTTATCATGATTTCATACGGGATACTCTACCTGTGCTGCTAGAACATGTGCCTTTACAAGTACGACACAACATTTGGTTCATGCAGGATGGAGCTCCTGCACATATCAGTCGAAGTGTTCGTACGCTTCTCAAAAACAGATTCGGTGACCGATGGATTGGTAGAGGTGGACCAATACCATGGCCTCCACGCTCTCCTGACCTCAACCTCTTGACTTTCATTTATGGGGGCATTTGAAAGTTCTTGTCTACGCAAACCCCGGTACCAAATGTAGAGACTCTTCTTGCTCGTATTGTGGACGGCTGTGATACAATACGCCATTCTCCAGGGCTGCATCAGCGCATCAGGGATTCCATGCGACGGAGGGTGGATGCATGTATCGTCGCCAACGGAGGACATTTTGAACATTTCCTGTATCAAAGTGTTTGAAGTCACGCTGGTACGTTCTGTTGCTGTGTGTTTCCATTCCATGATTAATGTGATTTGAAGAGACGTAATAAAATGAGCTCTAACATGGAAAGTAAGCGTTTCCGGACACATGTCCACATAACATATTTTCTTTCTTTGTGTGTGAGGAATGTTTCCTGAAAGTTTGGCCGTACCTTTTTGTAACACCCTGTATACAGTGGCAGTTCCTTGTCTGCTCTATGTATAGTTTTAAGATTTCTGCGTGAGAGTTCAAAAGAGAGTTTACATTCCAGAATGAGATTTTCACTCTGCAGCGGAGTGTGCTCTGATATGAAACTTCCTGGCAGATTAAAACTGTGTGTTGGACCGAGACTCGAACTCCGGACCTTTGCCTTTCAATGGCAAGTGCTCTACCATCTGAGCTACCCAAGCACGACTCACGCTCCGTCCCCGCAGCTTTACTTCTGCCAGTACCTCGTCTCCTACCTTCCAAACTTTACATTCTACCAGTTCTACAGTTTGCATTCTACCAGCTGCGCACCGAAAGCTGTCTTGCTGCTATGGAGGCGTGAGCATTCTTTTAATCTCGTCTCAAAATCTCGTTCCATCTGCCCTATGTATACTTTCTCGTATTCACTGCAGTTAACCTGCTATACTCCAGGACTTGCAAACGTAGTCTTCTATTTTAAGAGGTTTTTCGTTCGGACACATTTGTTAAATTTGCTGTTATGAAAACATTTTGCAATTGTATTGGACACCTGCGGGTGATAAGTCGTTGACACAAGTATCAATGGGAATTTGTCAGTTAAAAATGGAAATTTAGTATTTTCCATACTACCTTCCAAAGAAAAAGGCTAGTAACTGTAACCAAAAATTTCATCCGAAAAAGTAGGCTAATTTTGGGAGCTCTGTGTACTGGATGCAGAATATCGATATATGTTGGAATTCTAAACAGTAAGCTGGTAGTATATGATGAAATAATGGTTCAAATAAACCTCGACAACTTCAGTATATTTTCTATTTCTTTCAGAAATTTATTGTTTTCTCCCGTGGTGTTAACACTATCCCAGTTTTCTTAGTTAGATTCTGAGAAAGCAGTTATATGAAGACTTAAGGAAGTTATTAAACACCCCAGTTAGTGTTTCTCTGACAACCATTTCTTTAAAGTTTCTTTGAGGGACAGCTTCAAGATCTAAACGGAATACACACTTCATCTGATCTAGCGATGACTGTGTTTTATGGTCCTGGAGGATTTTCTGATGAAGGTTCGCAGAAACTATACCTGAAAGTCCAGCTGTGTCAGTTTTTGTAAATCAATGAGTAAGTGCAGTAGTCTGGTGTTATTTATACAAGACATGTGGAGAACGTTATATACACAGCCACTGGACATGTATAGAAGTCTGATAATTTTAAACTGTCATGCAAAAATATGAACTTTAGAGATTATTGCAGTTTAATAATGCTCGAAGAAGATAACATTTAAAAAAACTGTATATTCAATCAGATTTATTGTTGCTTCGTCAAATATTTTGGCATTTTCAGTTACATTGATAACTGAAAATCATACTTGACCTTTAGTCTGCTGGTCTCGGTGAAGATATACAGATATTCACACGTAATTTTGAAATAAAAATTGCCAGAAATTCATGGGATAGAGGGCACTCCTGTAATATTTCTCCTCTGGTGGAAAACGTGAGAAAACTAAGAGTTAACCCAATGGAAATCTCCCTTTCCATTTATATGCGCGTCATCTGGTGGCATGTATTTGCTTTTAATTAATGATCTTAACAAGTTTGTAACCTTCCCACTTTGACGCGTCATATACTAATGGTACGTACACACATACGTAAATAGAATCGTTATTTATAGATGGTTTGCTACTCGTTAACAGCTGAAACAGCGTACAACACTGCAGAGCCCAGCAGTTCAGTTTCGGTAAACATAACGTGAGTAACATGAACACTGGCTACAGTTTGCCGTATGCATACTCCCAGTCAGCTATGTGTCAGTCGCCTCGGTGATCCAGAAGAGTATAGAGTATCTATCATTCGCATGGTTCCGAATCTGAAATTACGAAATTAAGAAATGAGACAGAATATAATAGGAAACTGGCGGTTGCATCACAGAATTACCTTTCATCTACTTCTTTCCGACTTTTAGAGTTTTATTTTATTTTTAAAAAAATTATTTATTCAAGCTAAGCAGCTATGTGTCAGTCACCTCGGTGATCCAGAAGAGTATAGAGTATCTACCATTCGCATGGTTCCGAATATGAAATTACGAAAGTAAGGAATGAGAGAGAATATAAGAGGAAACTGGCGGTTGCATCACAGAATGTGAAATTAAATAATCTTCATCTTTTTGGTCAGCGCTATATGGAGTAGGTTTACAGCCTGTCGTCTGCATTGAAACCACTTGTCCCTTGTCGTATTATAATTATTTTCCTACTGATTCATAAACAATAAGTGAAACACGGAAACTAGAGTTTTGAAATGTTTCTCAGAACCACAGAAATGTAGCCAGAAACCACTGGACGCTTCATAAGGTTTGAACAACTATACAACACTATTTATGTTATCTCTCTCTCTCTCTCTCTCTCTCTCTCTCTCTCTCTCTCCTTCTCTATCTGACTCTCTCTCTCTGTCTCTCTCTCTCTCTCTTTCTCTCTCTCTCTCTCTCTCTCTCTCTCTCCTTCTCTATCTGCCTCTCTCTCTCTCTCTCTCTCCTTCTCTATCTGCCTCTCTCTCTCTCTCTCTCTTCCTATAAGTATCACTTGCATCAGGCTTTGCGGAAGTGGAATGAGGAGAGCTTTGATTGGGAGACACAGGTAGATGGTGCTTCAAAATTCTCATTGCTTCCAAAACTGATACTTTAACTTAGATTTTAAAGATAAAAGTAACTTAGGCTGCTCCATATGCTAGTATGTTGACTAATTTTATAAAGTATGTTGTGTGAAATTAAGAAAAACCGAAACTCTTTCCCATTTTTTGGTGATCTAGGAAAACATTAAGACATTATACATCTATGCAAAATGTTTGAAAACAACTTAATACTAGCTATACGTGATAAAGAAAAAAGAATAACATATACTATGCACAAGGAATGTGGAAGAATAAGAAAGGAACACGAAGGGAAAAGTGCTCAAGAATTAATGAAGGAACAACAATTAAGTCAACAATTAAAGGTGAAGGATAACAATGGCAGGATTCGCCGATGACAATACTGTCCTCTGCGAAACTTAGGAAGAACTGTAGGACCTTTTGAGCTGAATGGACTATCTACTGAGTATTGTGGGCACAGAATGTGAACTGAGAGAAAATCAAGTAAGGACGGAAATAACAAAGAACACCTGAAGTGAGAACCGGGACAAAGGTAGCTTAAACATTAAGGAACACTTAACAGACGAAATGATGGAATTCTGTTACCCTGGAAGCGAAATAACACATGACCGACGAAGCAAGGAGGCGTTAACACACAGGCTAGCGCAAGCAGACAGACTAACAGGAAGAATGTAATCGTATTACGTGCTTTAAAGCACAAAAACATTTCCGAGAATCTACATGTGTAGTACAGTACAGGACTGAAGAGAATTATAGGAATTAGGGAAACCGGAAAAGAGTAGAATCGAAGTGTTTGAGATGTGATGTTACAGCAAGATGCAAAAATTCAAGTGCAGTTATGAGAAATGGAGAGATCCTGCTCAGAGTAGACTGAAGAGGTACATTATCTGAGCCAATGTATCTGGACATGTCTACGTAATGCGGAGACAACTACTAAATATCACTTGAGGCTATCTGTTAAGTATTAAAGGAGGCTTGGAGTATTCTGTTGTGAGTAGAGAATTAGTAAAAGCAGAATGGGTAGCTCAGGAGGACTCAGACCTCGAACGTGGACTAGTCACTGAATGTCACCCGAGTAACAAATAAATCAAGGACTTTTCGGCCCTTCTAAAGCTGCACGAGTCGACTGTTGGTGATGCGGCTGCGAAGTGGAAACGTGAAGGAACAATTAAAATTAAAATAAAAGCAGTCAGATCTCATGTACTGAATACATTAAATGTATCAGCAATTGCTGCAAAATACTAATGCGAATTCTTTACAGACGAATGGAAAAACTCGTAGAAGCCGACCTCGGGGAATATCAGTTACGATTCCGAAGAAATATTGGAACACGTGAGGCAATACTGACCCTACGACTTATCTTAGAAGAAAGATTAAGGAAAGGCAAACATACGTTTCTAGAATTTGTAGACTTAGAGAAAGATTTTGACAATGTTGTCTGGAATACTCTCTCAGGGGTAAAATACAGGGAGGGAAAGGCTATTTACAATTTGTACAGAAACCAGATGGCAGTTATAAGAGTCAAGGGGCATGAAAGGGAAGCAGTGGTCGGGAAGGGAGTGAGACAGGGTTGTAGCCTCTCCCCGATGTTATTCAATCTGTATATTGAGCAAGCAGTAAAGGAAACAAAAGAAGAATTCGAAGTAGGTATTACAATCAATGGAGAAAAAATAAAAACTTTGAGGCTCGCCGATGACATTGTAATTCTGTCAGTGGCAGCAAAAGACCTGGAAGAGCAGCTAAGCGGAATGGACATTGTCTTGAAAGGAGGATATAAGATGAACATCAACAAAAGCAGAACGAGGATACTGGAATGTAGTTGAATTAAGTTGGGTGATGCTGAGGGAATTAGATTAGGAAATGAGACACTTAAAGTAGTAAAGGAGTTTTGCTATTTAGGGAGCAAAATAACTGATCATGGTTGAAGTAGAGAGGATATAAAATATAGAATGGCAATGGCAAGGAAATCGTTTCTGAAGAAGAGATTTTTTTAACATCGAGTGTCAGGAAGTCGTTTCTGAAAGTATTTGTATGGAGTGTAGCCATGTATGGAAGTGAAACATGGACGATAAATAGTTTGGACCGGAAGAGAATAGAAGCTTTCGAAATATGGTGCTACAGAAGAATGCTGAAGATTAGATGGGTAGATCACGTAACTAATGTGTAGGTATTGAATAAAACTGGGGAGAAGAGGAGTTTGTGGCACAACTTTACAAGAAGAAGGGACCGGTTGGTAGGACATGTTCTGAGGCATCAAGGGATCACCAATTTAGCATTGGAGGGCAGCGTGGAGGGTAAAAATCATAGAGGGAGATCAAGAGATGAATACAGTAAGCAGATTCAGTAGGATGTAGGTTGCAGTAAGTACTTGGACATGAAGAAGCTTGCACAGGATAGAGTAACATGGAGAGCTGCATCACACCAGTCTCAGGACTGAAGACCAGAACAACAGCAACAACATTCGCAATTGCGAATATGGGCAATCGTCAGCTGTATAATGGAATGAGACAATGAAAATTTGTACCGAGCCGGGATTCGAACCCGGCGTTCCACTCATCGCAGGTGGTGGTCTTAGCATTTGTCTATCCCACCACGACTCATGGCCATACCCAAACTTGTATGAGTCGTCAACCACATGTCTACAACCTCTACTCGTACATCGTACATCCATTATGTATATTAACGTACATTTTACTTGGAAGTCGTTTGCCCATCGTCAAAGATGAGTACGATATTGCAGTGCCGGTGACATTCCGAAATACGATGCAATGTTCCTTTCTACATGCCCATACCATGTCCGAAGGAATAATGCATCGTAATTCGGAATAACAAAGACTCTGTAATATCGTATCGTAACATGTACTGGAGGACAGTCCAATCGTAGTTCACAGAAAGTTATTGTAAAATATCAAATCAGCGATAACGATGGAAGCAGAAGAAATCGTTTAAGATTTGAGCTGCGGTCGGGACTTGAACGCGGGTCTTATTGCCGACCGCGGTACAAATTTTAATTCAGTTCTTCTGCTTCCATCGCTATCGCAGATAAAGCTGAGACTTAAATGTCTCAGGGAAAACTTTAATTATAGGGTCTATGTTACGTCTGCCACAGACAGCCCCTGCCGGGAAGACTACACTCAAGACACCCATGTGTACCATATAACATACACAAGCACCTGCAGGCGCAACCAAGAGGAAAACAATTCTTCAAAATAAACAGAACTTGCTAGAGACTAATGCGAACTTTTTTCTGCAGAGGTCGCCTCACAGACACCGGGAGAGTTGGAGTACTCCGCCGACCTCCGACGGCTTTATAGGGCTTCGCAGCAGCAGTACAGCCAGTTTCTCGCCGAGCTAGGACCAGCTCCGACGGACGTCACTAACGCTCTTGATGAACAGTCGTGTACATGTTATTTGTTTTCTTTGTGTGGATATAGTGACTGTTCGAGGTGTAGTTCAGTTTCAATAAACGACATTATACTGACTGTTCTACAATACTGAGTATTCTTCAGCCTACACTCTACATCTACATCAGATGAGCGGATGGGAACACTTGTCAGTTCCAAAGTTGTGCCAGCAGTCCTACTACCGCAGGGGGTTAAAACGAGTGGGGTGCAATGGAAGAGCAGCTACTCGTAAGAAGCACATTTGTGTAGTCAGTATCAGGCGGCGCTGCAGGTGGTGCACTGAGCGACGCAGTGGAGGTGATTGACTGGAAACGAGTGATCTGAAGTGATTAATCATCCTGTATCACGTGGCAATCGCACCGAACGTGTTGGGTTAGGCGAATTCCTGGAGAACGTTACCTCCTAGTACATGTGCAGCCAACAGTGTGAGGTGTAGCGCCTCCACATCGTCACTTTAGAGATGACAGATCTGTGAGCAGGCGTGCAGTGTGAATAGCGCGCAAGACAGGTGGCGTCATATGGCTCGAGTATATGTAGTTTCTATGCCGTATGATAGAAGCCGTTAGCAGACAGACGCAGTTGCAAATGCAGTCAAAATACTATTAATTTTAACACAGTTGTTTACCACATACCACATATATAAAACCAAAGCAGAGGGGAAAATCCTATTGAATGACCAAGTACACATGCCAAACAATTCATTATTTACACTAATAGACAAAATAATAGAATAATGTTCGCAAAAAGGATAAATATAAGAACCGTGTTCAGTGTAATGATAATAGAACCCAACATCTACACACTCACACATCCTTGACCCCTCCCCAGATTACTGAAACGGAAAAGTCAAAACAGCTGTCACCAAAGTTTCAGCCGCTCGCTAACAGGTAGCACAACCGCCATCCCCCGCCCCCCCCCCCTCCCCCCCAAAAATAATATATATATATATACGAGGGCTATTCGGAAAGTAAGGTCCGATCGGTCACGAAATGGAAACGACTATGAAAATCCGATAAAGCTTTGCACAGATGTGTTGGGTAGTGTCTCTAGTATAACCCCAGTTAGCATCACGTCGCTCTTCTCATTTCTGAGCTGGCAGTGAGTGCGTAAAGATGTCTAGAAAATAGTGTCTGCCGCCAAGTACGAGGGCCTGGTGAGAAATTTCTCCTGAAGCTATGCAGCTAACATTACGTAACTGTCGTGCTGTTTCTTCTTCAAGACAATTCTCAGCCGCATTCTGCAGGGGCAATGAAGATGCTCCTGCATCGTTTTCAAATGGAAATGTGAGATTACCCACAATACAGCCCGTAATTGTCTCCCTCTGAGTTTCAGCTCTGGTCACATGAACCGCTGGTTATGAAGACAACATTTCGGCACAAGACAACGAGCCGTAGGCCAGCGTAGAGAATTGGCGGAGAGCACTGGCGGCTGCCTTCTATAGCGAGGGTATTGGAAAGTTGGTACAACGCTACGATACACGTCTAAGTCGGGTCGGCGACTATGGAGATAAGTAGCTGCAAGGTGTATCTAACTGTTGCAAATAAAACATTTTTGATTTTTACCGTGGTTTCCATTTCGCGACCTATCGGACCTTACTTTCCGAATAGCCCTCGTATATAAAAAATAGGCTCCATCCCCCCCTCTCTCTCTCACTCATACGCACACAGACGGTATAAACAGCATAAACGGAAGTTGGTAACGAACATATGCTTCGTTAGGTTGGCGACACATAGGTAAACATACCAAAGACGATGAAACACGTAATGGAGTCGCAATATTTACGCTGTGAAAAGATATGTACGACGAAATAATTGTATCGACTGACAGAAGAACAGTAGTCCACTACAAAGAAGAGTGAAAAACATGCTGAACAGTGTGTGGATGGCGGAAACACGAAGGGGTGAATATAGAACAGTGATAAAAGTAGTAGTGCGACCTCCAGACTAGATGTGAGGAAACGCAAATCAGCAAATTGTTAGTAATTACATTTTTTACATAAAATCGCGAAGTGAACTGTTTGATAATGTATAACTAACAAACTCTATCATTACAGATCCCACTGATGATGCCTTAAAACAGTAGAAGGCGAAACGCGTATGGATTAAATAAAATAAATAGCAGCAGGAAAAGGCAGTTAGATTTACAAAACAAGTACTATTAATTTTATTTCCGATTTTGTTTGATTACTTTTCTAATTGTTTATTAACTGCTACTTGTATTGTGTTTCATAATGAGAGTGAAAGGAGGTGTAAGTGAAGTAAGAGATCACGTGAGCAGTATTCGAGAATTACGTGTGCGTTAGGCATTCGTACCGGAGAATGTTTTATAAACTATTTTGTCAGTTGATAGTACTGGGGAAATGAGATTATGATTTCGGAATAATAGTTTCGTTAAAATGGATGTAATTTTATATTTGTAGGTTTTCCATATTTATTTATGGTAATTTACTGTTCTGATTCAGTAACGAATTTTGGTTGGTTCTGTATATGTGCGCGGAACTGAGCGGGCTTGACGCTGTTTACCGACTGGCTGTGATGTTTCTCTGCCAATCAGAAAATAGCACATTCGCGCCTTTTTGGGGGCCTAGAAACTTCATTTCTGTAGAGAGCGGAGCAGAGTCTGGGCTTGGATCTCTTAATGATCAGACTATGTAATGCTGAAAATTATTACATTGTGATACTTCGCTACTAAAATGTTTAAGGTGTGACGTAAAGCGTGGATGAGAAGTAAGGGTTGAAGCATATTGTGAAATTCAGCACATTTGGTAACATTTCAGTCACTATTACCGCGTGGTGTGTTGCTTACTCGCGAACTTGAACATTTAGTTCCTTGAGACTAATACTAGCAACGTTTGAGCGAGCAGCTCTAAAAGAAACAATCCGTTTGTAAACTTTCGGCGAAGAATTACCATTTACAGGCTGTGGTTATGAATGAGGTGTGTGTGTGAATTTTTGAAGCTGTGTACAGTTTAGAGTAAGGCTTGTTAGTTCAAAATTGCTCTGAGCACTCTGGGGCGTAACATCGGAGGTCATCACTTCCCGAGAACTACTTAAATCTAACTAACCTAAGGACTTTACACACATTCATGCCCGAGGCAGGATTCGAACCTGCGACCGTAGCGGTCGCGCGGTTCCAGACTGAAGCGCCTAGAACCGCTCGGCTACTCCGGCGGGCGGCTTGTTAGTAACTGGTGTATGCAAGCTTACAGTAATAGAGTGAAATATTACACTCTCAAATACTATCGTATAACTACTTCCTTCCACTGCCGAAACGATTTTGTGTGAGTTGTGACGATGGTGTGTACAGCTGTTTTCTTCTCTAGCTTTATCCGACTGACAAATGCATACCAGTATCTTAAAGGTGGCGTGCGTATGTAAGAAGAAGTTCACCGCCAGGGGAGTGGCACTTAGCAAATCACGCAGATTCGCCGCAAGTGAAGTACAAAAAAAAAAAAAAAAAAATGGCTCTAAGCACTATGGGACTTAACATCTCAGGTCATTAGTCCCCTAGACTTAGAACAACTTAAACCTAACTAACCTAAGGACATCACACACATCCATGCCCGATGCAGGATTCGAACCTGCGACCGTAGCAGCAGCGCGGTTCCGGAATGAAGCGCCTAGAACCGCTCGGCCACAACGGCCAGCTAAGTGAAGTACAGTGAACGTGGTCTTACATGAGAGTTTTTTCATGGTTGCAGTGTGATCGGCTTATTGCACATAAGAAAACGCTAAATGCAGAAAGATTTGAACACATTTTACGGCATTATGTACTGTATACAGTAGAAAAACTGTTGAGAGACGATTACTGTGTCGGCATGACAGTGCAACCTGAATATTAAGTAACATCAGTTGTGAGGTGTCGGCCTGGTGTGGGTCTCTTCCTCACATTTTAATTCTAGATTTATATAAAATAAAGTCGAATTTATGCGCTGTCGTTTTCGTTTTAAAATCAGACTTTTCTGTCAGCCAAAAATGATTGGCTGTGAAGAACAGGAGTATTGGCTCTTCATTCAGTTTCATTTTATAATTTTATTTTGCAGTTAGTAAAAACAATAATCCATGTGAAGTTCTGGGAAGTGGTTTTCTGGTCAGAGTTCGGTTCACTCGCCTTCGCTGTGTGATAAAAATTGGTAAGTGAGTCATCGTCTGGCAGCTGGACGGCAGAATGGTGCCGCACAAGTAGGCAGGTAGGTGGCTTAAGAAACAGAGTGGGTGGCCGGGCGGGACCCACAAACTCGGCGGTTTGTTCTGGTTTGTATTCGGCCAGACCGGCAACGTCGCCTTCCCATTAGATCCAGAGCATAGACAACGCAGGCAGGCAGCGCTAGGACATCAGCTTCAGTTCCAAATTGCTGAGACAGCTTTCAGGCCCCACAGCATCTTCAATTAACCTCGTCAGATCACATAACCACTCAGAAATACATGTTTGGTATTTGGCTAAATACTTGTGGGGGAGGAAGTACGGCCTCGATTTTTACTTGAAGGGGCGGAGAGGCTGTGTGGTGTCACCGCCAGACACCACACTTGCTAGGTGGTAGCCTTTAAATCGGCCGCGGTCCGTTAGTATACGTCGGACCCGCGTGTCGCCACTGTCAGTGATTGCAGACCGAGCGCCGCCACACGGCAGGTCTAGAGAGACTTCCTAGCACTCGCCCCAGTTGTACAGCAGACTTTGCTAGCGATGATAGACTGACAAATACGCTCTCATTTGCCGAGACGATAGTTAGCATAGCCTTCAGCTACGTCATTTGTTACGACCTAGCAAGGCGCCATTACCAGTTTATATTGAGATTGTATTTATGTATCATCAAGAGCGATGTTCTCCAATTATGGATTAAAGTTAAGTATTCCAGCAACTACGTTCTTTTCTTACTATACTCAACTACTTTACCTTGTTCCAGACCTCACGCCAGTCTGCGTGAGCTTAAACGCGTGCATTTCGGTCTCATCTAGCAACACGGTGTTGGCTCTTCTGCCAACACATCAGGCTGATCGGCCCTTCTATGCCAGACACGCTGGTGGGAGCTTAAACGATATTATAAAAATTTTGACTAGGAGATACGCCTCCGGTCTACCCAGTGACTGGTCGTGAAGAGGGCGAGGGAGCACTGTTCTGATCTCAACAGCCACAGACAGCGAAACTTGGTCTTTCAGATGTGAGACTGCCAACTCCACAGTTTTGATTTTTACTTCATCTTCATCTAAATCTACAGACTACTCTGCAATTCACATTGAAGTGCCAGACAGAGGATTATCCGAACCACCTTTAAGATACTTCTCTACCGTTCCACTCTCGAACAGAGCGAAGGACAAACGAACACTTGAATATTACCGTACGAGTTCTGATTTCTCTTATTTTATTATGATATCATTTCTCGCTATGTAGGTGGGCGCCAACAAAATATTTTCACACTCTGAGGAGAAAGTTGGTGAGCGAAAATTCATGAGAAGATACTGAGGCAGCGAAAAACGCCTTTGTTTTAAAGTATGTCAACTCAGTTTTTTTATCATACCCGTAACACTCTCCCCCCTATTTCGCGATAATACAAAACGAGCTGCCCTTCTTTGAACTTTTCCGATGTTCTCAGTCAGTCCTATGTGATGCGGATTCCACATCACACAGCAGTACTCCAGAAGACGCGGACAAGTGTAGTGTGAGCAAAGTCTTTAGTAAACCTGTTACACTTAGAAAATGTTCTGTCAATGAATCGCTGTCGTTGGTTTGCTTTCCCCACAACATTATCTATGTGGTCGTACCAATTTAATTTCAAATGGTTCAAATGGCTCTGAGCACAGTGGGACTTAACTTCTGAGGTCATCAGTCCTCTAGAACGTAGACCTACTTAAACCTAACTAACCTAAGAACATCACACACATCCATGCCCGAGGCAGGATTCGAACCTGCGACCGTTCCAGACTGTAGCGCGCAGAACCGCTCGGCCACCCCGGCCGGCCCAATTTAATTTATTCGTAATTAAAATCTCTAAGTATTTTGTTGAGTTTAAACCCTGTAGATTTTTGTGATTTAGCGAGTAACTGAAATTTAACGGATCCTTTTTAGTGCTCATGTGGATAACTTCACACTTTTCGTGATTTACAGTCAATTGTCACATTTTTACAACAGACAGACATCGTCTCTAAATAATTTTGCTATTCGTTTTGTTTATCTCGTGACATTACATGAGGATATATGACAGCATCATCAGCAAACAATCCAAGAGGACTGCTCAGATTCTTTCCTAAAGCGTTTACGTAGATAGGAACAACACATGGCCTATTACACTTCATTAGGGATCGTCAGATATTACTTTTTTTTTACTCGATAACTTACCGTCAGTTATTACGAACAGTAACCTTTCCGACAAGACATCAAGAATCCAGTCCATAAGTGAGTTGATAATCACGAATTCACTCGTCAACTGAGATGATACTCCTTAGGCACGCAATTTTATTAGCAGTTGCTTGTGAGGAACGGTGTCAAAAACAGCCTGGAAATATAAAAATATGGAATCAATCTGACATCCGCTGTCGACAGCAGTCACTACTTCGTGTGAATAAAGAGCTAACTGCGTTTCAGAAGAATTTTTCTGAATCCGTGTTGATTGTTTCTCAATAAATCGTTTCCTTCTAGGTGATTCATAGTGTTAGAGCACAGTATATGTTCCAAAATCCTACTGCAAATCGACGTTAGTGGTATGCGTCTGTGATGCAGCGGATTATTACTGTTTCCTTTCTTGGGTATTCGTGTGACTTAGGCAACAACAAGGGCATCTACATCTAAATTACTCATGTTGGCAGTTGTTCTTGATTCGGATTCTAGAATATCTACTTCGTCTTCTTTTGAGAAGGAATTTCGGACAATCATGTTTAGTAGCTCTGCTTTAATGGCACAGTCATCAATAATATCACCATTGTTATCGCGCAGCGAAAGTACTGACTGCGTCTTGCCACTGGTTTACTTTATACACGACCATAATTTCTTAGGGTATTTTTCCAGATTTCGAGACAGAGTTTTGCTGTGGAATCTGTTAAAAGCATCTCGTATTGAAGTTCATGCTAGATTTCGAGCCTCTGTAAGCCTTTTTACGTTCGTTTAAATTCGGCATGCTTTTTCGTTGTTTCTGCAATAGTGTCCAGACCTGTTTTGTGTAACATGGAGATCAGTACCATCTCTTATCAATTTATTTGGTATACATCTCTCAGTTGCCATCGATACTGTTTCTTTGAATGTAAACCACTTTTTGTCTACGCTTACATAGTCAAATTCGAAGGAGTGGAGACTGTATCTTAGGCAGGTGTTACGCGAATGCTTATCTGCTTTTTAAAATAGATTAATTTTTGGCAGCTTTGGATGTTACGATAGTCACTCTGACTACAACAACCTTGTGGTCACTAACCCAAGTATCTGTCATGAGGCTCCTTTTACGGTCAGCAGTATTTGTTGCTAAGAGATCAAGCATGTTTTCGCAACCACTTATACTTCGTGTGGGCTCCTGAGCTAGTTGTTCAAAATATCATTCTGAGAGTATTCAGTACGATTTTGGACGACGTTTTATGAGTTCCTGCAGATTTGAAAATGCATTTTCACCAACACATCTAAGGTAAATTAAAGTCATCACCACTGTCATCGTATGAGGAGAGTACATATTTGAAACGACACTCAAGTTTCCTTGGGAACTGTTCAGTAACTGCATCATCAGAGAAGCGGGGACGGTAATCCAGTTGTCAAGTACAACCCCTGCCCATACTACCTGACAGAAATATTTTACTGGAGTCCAAAATTAAAGCAACAAACGGAAATTTTGGAAGGTTTCTTATATTTTGCCACAAAACAGTGTAAACGGTGATAGTAAAGTAGAAACAATGTAACGAATACAGAACGTAAACAACTGCAATACGCATCGCATAACTTAAGGATTTTGCACAGACTTTCCGGCAACTGGTTAATGTGCTCAGCATGGTGCGTTACCACGTCTGTCTGCAATACAGGCCTGACAATGACGGGGCATGCTGTGAGTCAATCATCAGTCTCATGTTGAGGTAATAACGCCTATTCTTCCCACAGAGTTGCTCGCAAGTATTGGAGAGTGGTTGGTGGATGCTGACGTGATGCAGCCTGTGTCATTAGCGCATCCCAGACATTTTCTGTGGGATTCAAATCGGGAGAGCGAGCAGGCCACGCCATACGTGCGGTATCTTCCGTTTCCAAGAAAACGTCAACCACCCGTGGTCTATGAGGTCGAGCAGTATCGTCCATCAGTACGAAGTCTGGACCCACGCCACCTCGCAACAACAGCACGTGAGGTCCCAAGATCTCGTCGCAATACATGACAGCAGTTAAACTTTACCGATTAACCCGTACAGTTTCATGAAGACGTTTTAGAGTCGTCAACATAATCCGTGCCCGCATCATTCAGGATCCTCCTCGATATCGGTCTCTTTCCACAATGTTTAGGTTGCGAAACTGTGTTCCAAGTTCACTCCAGATGCGAAAGCGTAGAGTATCACTCTCCAGACCAAATCGGGATTCATCTACGAAAATAACATTGGACCACTGTTCGACCGTCCAGTTGGCATGTTGACGACTCCAGTCTGGACGTTCCCTTCTGTGAAGACGCATCAGAGGTACACATACTGAAGGCCTCTAACAATGAAGGCTACTATGCCGAAGCCATCTGTACAATACGTCCAGTGGATTCTGCGAGGTCAGATTTCAGATGCCGTGCAGTACTAAGGCGATACCGTCATGCCCTTAACGGCCAAATAACGGTCCTATCTTGTTGATATCAGACGTGGTCGGCCGTGCCCTGGTCTTCGGGATACTGTTTCGGTCTCTGTAAGTTGTCGCCACATTAGACAAACAACAGAACGATTCACATTAAGCCTTCGTGTCTCATCAGATTGCGAATGTCCTGCTTCCATTCTTCTTGAGGACCTCCACCGCAGACAGTCTGGTAGGCGTTTTCTTGTGCCTTCTTGTACCGTTTGTGACTGTACACACAGCAATCGTGGATGTGGGACTGCCCGGTAAACACTATCCCGTTCGATAGGTGCCCTGACGTCATCGTTGGCGTGGTTGTCCATAGACCGGAATGCCATCTTCCGAGCAGAACACGATTGTACGGATATCTGTTGACATTTTCTATGATTTTACAGTGAATTAGACTGAGGACAGGGAAATAGGTGTTTGTTGCTATGATTTTGCACACCAGTGTACTTCACTTTTACAGGTAATCTATATCTGACGGCAATAACCACTGCACCACCAGCTGTGTTTTATATGTCCTTTCTGAATACAGTTAGGTCTTTCAATGATCACTTGGAGCTATGGTCCTTTTCCAACAGAACTACGACAGTTTACAACCATAGTATTGATTGTCCCTATGTTTATCCTCTTCCTATGTTCGTCCTGCACACTTTGAAATTGAACTTTTTTCTGCACTTTCCCGAGAGCTCTACACTTCCCACCACAGAGCTCCCACTATTCGTGTTGCTGCTTCTTGTATATAGTGGACTCCTGACCTGTTTAGCGGAGCCTGGAAACACGCCACCTTATGGTGTAAGTCGAGGAATCTCCAGACTACACCATCGAAGAATCGTCTGAGTCTCTGATTTAGACCCTCCACGCGGCTCTGTACCAAAAATCACACTCGATCCTGGCGATGATACAACAAATGGTGAGCTCCATCTCCATCTCGCAAGCAACACTGCTCTCGGACACAGACCTCGGCAATTTTAATTTCCCTTTTGTCATTATGATAGCTGACTTCGAACTTGGCAGTTTGCATTCTACTTGGTCATTTTCACTGTGTCTATTCGGCGTTAAGAGAGGACAGACTGGTTTCTACAGAGCAATTGCTCTTTTCGTGGAACTGAAAAGCATTTCAGAAAAATGCAGCTTGCCAAGATTACAGTTACACATTCGTCGTTTCCATTTAGGGATATCTCAGACTTCACACCGGGCCACCAACTGATGTCGGAAACAGACTGTGGTAACATTATATTTGCATCACCTAGTGATGTACTAGGAGAGGGCTGCACTTGCAACTGTACCGCATTATCTGTTGCCGTAACCGACAATTCAGCCACGGTAAGAACTGCGAACGCGAAGCACTCAGTTCACATCAGGAAGGAAGGAGATGGGATTTAAGTTAGATAACGTGGCACTAAACGAACAGTAATGTGAAAAAAATGAGGAACATAACTTACTCAAATGGTATTAATTTCCTTTTTTCCATTTTTTTATTCTGCTAGAGCTGAATGGTTACTTATTTTCTGAATTAATTTGTGAAAACATGTGTAGTAGCGCTTAAAGACAAGTAATTGTGCTGGTGTACTTTAATCCAACCCCAATCTTTCCTCCACTAGTTAGGAGTCACTGTCTATACATACACTCCTGGAAATGGAAAAAAGAACACATTGACACCGGTGTGTCAGACCCACCATACTTGCTCCGGACACTGCGAGAGGGCTGTACAAGCAATGATCACACGCACGGCACAGCGGACACACCAGGAACCGCGGTGTTGGCCGTCGAATGGCGCTAGCTGCGCAGCATTTGTGCACCGCCGCCGTCAGTGTCAGCCAGTTTGCCGTGGCATACGGAGCTCCATCGCAGTCTTTAACACTCGTAGCATGCCGCGACAGCGTGGACGTGAACCGTATGTGCAGTTGACGGACTTTGAGCGAGGGCGTATAGTGGGCATGCGGGAGGCCGGGTGGACGTACCGCCGAATTGCTCAACACGTGGGGCGTGAGGTTTCCACAGTACATCGATGTTGTCGCCAGTGGTCGGCGGAAGGTGCACGTGCCCGTCGACCTGGGACCGGACCGCAGCGACGCACGGATGCACGCCAAGACCGTAGGATCCTACGCAGTGCCGTAGGGGACCGCACTACCACTTCCCAGCAAATTAGGGACACTGTTGCTCCTGGGGTATCGGCGAGGACCATTCGCAACCGTCTCCATGAAGCTGGGCTACGGTCCCGCACACCGTTAGGCCGTCTTCCGCTCACGCCCCAACATCGTGCAGCCCGCCTCCAGTGGTGTCGCGACAGGCGTGAATGGAGGGACGAATGGAGACGTGTCGTCTTTAGCGATGAGAGTCGCTTCTGCTTTGGTGCCAATGATGGTCGTATGCGTGTTTGGAGCCGTGCAGGTGAGCGCCACAATCAGGACTGCATACGACCGAGGCACACAGGGCCAACACCCGGAATCATGGTGTGGGGAGCGATCTCCTACACTGGCCGTACACCACTGGTGATCGTCGAGGGGACACTGAATAGTGCACGGTACATCCAAACCGTCATCGAACCCATCGTTCTACCATTCCTAGACCGGCAAGAGAACTTGCTGTTCCAACAGGACAATGCACGTCCGCATGTATCCCGTGCCACCCAACGTGCTCTAGAAGGTGTAAGTCAACTACCCTGGCCAGCAAGATCTCCGGATCTGTCCCCCATTGAGCATGTTTGGGACTGGATGAAGCGTCGTCTCACGCGGTCTGCACGTCCAGCACGAACGCTGGTCCAACTGAGGCGCCAGGTGGAAATGGCATGGCAAGCCGTTCCACAGGACTACATCAAGCATCTCTACGATCGTCTCCATGGGAGAATAGCAGCCTGCATTGCTGCGAAAGGTGAATATACACTGTACTAGTGCCGACATTGTGCATGCTCTGTTGCCTGTGTCTATGTGCCTGTGGTTCTGTCAGTGTGATCATGTGATTTATCTGACCCCAGGAATGTGTCAATAAAGTCTCCCCTTCCTGGGACAATGAATTCACGGTGTTCTTATTTCAATTTCCAGGAGTTTATTTATTTCATTTTGTTTACTAAATTTATGTCTTTCTTGTAGTAAAACATTCGAGACGACTTTTCTATCACGTGTGTAACACGCTTGTCTTTTTATGAATAAACGTAGTTTTCTGGATCAAAGTTGTTATTTAACAGTATTGATATCACTTATATTAATGTAGCTACGTTACCATCCACTATAAATTAATTGTTGCGGACGTGATTTATAATCAAATTACATATCACCAAGTGAATAGCGTTTCCTTAGGCTTAGTAGTTTTGTGGCGGCTAAGCTCATTGCAGCCCCCGCAACACAAGATCGACAGGATCAGGGAATAACACTGACACATGTGTTACGTCGTGAAACCAAGAGTTGGACGCCTCTAACACGGCGAGGCAATGGTTTATGTACAATAACATTCCTGAAATGGGTGGCCTGCCCAGAGTCCCGATCTGCGCTTTGGGATCAATTAACGTCGATTTAGCTTCCGACCCCAGTTTACAACATCATTACCTCCTCTGGTTTTGCCTCCTGAAGAACAATGGCATATCATTCTTCCACAGACATTCTCACTCTTCAATCCATGTGTCCCAGCAGATTTTAAGGTGTCATGATGGTGAATAATGTAGACGCCCAACATTAATGTCCACTAAAAAATGTTCGGATACTTGTGATTAGGTAGTGTATGGAAAACAATATAGGAACATAGGAGATATGTAAAGACATCAGGGAATGAGTTAGTTTGTACTTGAGAGTGTCGTAGGAGGCAAAACCTGTATAGGGAAGACGGAGACTAATGGTCCAAATAACTGGACGTCGGGTGAAGGTACTACTCTGACATGGACAGTTGGGAACAGTCAGCAAATCGTGTGAGCGCGTAATACCGCTCAGAAGAATGATGACACAAAAATAAGTGGCACGACCACACAAGAAGTTATGAAGTTCTAAATTAGCCACTTCCTCAAAAAGGGGCTATTGGTAAATACCAAGCATTAAAAACTGGAAACAAACTGGAGGCTGTCGTTTGTCAGTAAATGCAGCGCCATCGGGAGGCAGAATGAACACATGCTGGTGTCAGTAGGTACTGAGGAGAGAGAGGTGATGTATATCACTCCCAAGCACAAGCAGCGGATATCGGCTGTAAAGACTCGCATCAGGTTTTGCATCACCAGAAAATCAGCTCGTGAACCTCCTTCCGGGTACTGATTCTAGATATGAGACACTGATGACACCTCATGTCGTAGGTTTAATGTGTTTATTAGGATCATCCCTACGGCTTAGCTACGAGCTCGCTGAAACTCGTCCAATTCCAGCTTTAGAGCTCATCGATGACTTGTCTACACACCTATTATAAGCGAGTATCCCGGAGCACGGAACCCACACACAGCTGTAGGTTGTATATTTAACAGCTTCTAGATGAAACAAAAATTTGTGCAGTTTCTGCATCAATATCGACCGAATTTAAAAACTTAAAATGCTGAAATGATCGACTCATCTTAGAGGTATAATCTTATACGAATGGTTCAACACAGTAAGAGCAGTATTACAGTCATAAATGTATATACAATACGTCTCGAGGCAGCGGAACTCACGGCATACATAAACTCAGACTATAATCACCCATTGCTGGCCGAAGTGGCCGTGCGGTTAAAGGCGCTGCAGTCTGGAACCGCAGGACCGCTACGGTCGCAGGTTCGAATCCTACCTCGGGCATGGATGTTTGTGATGTCCTTAGGTTAGTTAGGTTTAACTAGTTCTAAGTTCTAGGGGACTAATGACCTCAGAAGTTGAGTCCCATAGTGCTCAGAGCCATTTGAACCATTTTTATAATCACCCATTGTTTGAGAATGAATGCACTTGATTATTTGCAACATTACTTCAAACCATTACAAAAAATTTTCTCTGGGAAAAAAGTTTATCGCTTAAGATGTCCTCAGCAGGAACATTGTCATTGTGAAGCACGCCATTCGTGGTGTCCTCTTGATTGCTGCACCCCATGAAACGACTTCCGTACATGCCACGGGACGTGCTCCTTATGGTGATTTCCGATATCAGGCCTCTCTAGTGGCAGTTCTTTCGGAAAATGGTCCTGTGTAAAATAACTGCGTTGGCTGTCGAAGAAGAGCGGAGAAAATCGGAAAGTAGATTCTGAACTCGTCGATGCCATGAAGAGAGAATTGCCGATAGAGGAACGCTACATAATGCTATACAACGATCTGAGATGCAAAGTAGTAGAGTTTATTCGTTAACTCAATTGCATCTTCATCCCATTTTCACTTTTAAATTGAGTTAAAGTGTAGCGTCTAATGTCAGTTTGCGCGTGCATGATATTCAGATTGTCGGTGTCGCACACTGCCTGTCACTCTCAAGTAACGGACTTCATTACATAGATTTCAAGATCGAAGATCGTTTGGCATTTTCATTTCAGTGGAAAGGGAGATTTTTTGAAGCAGCTCACCAAGACTGAAAACGATAATTACTGGGAAAATAAAAACATGATGTATCCCATAAAATCAGGAGATATGTCTGTATACAGGGTGAGTAGAAGAGGACTTAACAACTTTTAAAAAGACATATAAATTTATAGAATCTGTAGATGTGTCATTTGTAGCAAACAACCTTAAGTTTGATTGACGTAGTGCGTCAGTACCCTATTCCGCCACCAGGCGCACCAGCGTAGTGCACAAAAAATGGCTCTGAGCACTATGGGACTCAACATCTTAGGTCATAAGTCCCCTAGAACTTAGAACTACTTAAACCTAACTAACCTAAGGACATCACACACACCCATGCCCGAGGCAGGATTCGAACCTGCGACCGTAGCAGTCCCGCGGTTCCGGACTGCAGCGCCAGAACCGCTAGACCACCGCGGCCGGCCGTAGTGCACAGTTGGGTTCAATAGATTGACCACGTTCATTGGTGCGGAGCATGCTCACTGTGTGTTTTGGTTTCGTGAAACGAACTCTACAGACACTGTTGGTCGTAAATTTCGCACCTATGTGCTAAAGAACACCCTAGTAGGCCTAAAATTTACCCTTGGCACAAAGAACTGTGTTGAGACGGGTTGTTCCCGCAACATGATAAATCAGCAGGTCGCCCGCGTGTTTATTATGTCAAATATGTTAGGGAGAACTTCCCCCGCAGTCCACAAAAGTAAGTGCGACGAGTGTCTCGCGAAACTGGCATTCCACAAATGACTGCTTAGACGCTTGTACTTGGTACCACACAGACTCGTAATTATACAGCACGTTAGTGATGCAGACAAGGTTTCTCGTGGTGTATTCCGTGCGGAAATGTATCGGATAGAGGACGATGCGACATTCGTCAACGCATCGTCAACACAATCTTCAGCGGTGAGTCATCATTTCATATCAGTGGCACGGTGAACACCCACTGCTGCAGAATATGGGGCAGCGAAAATCCACATGCAGCTCTGGGAGACGTTTGTGACAGCCCCAAAGTTAATGTGTTTTGTGTACTTAGCAAACTGAAAGTGTACGGCCCTTCGGCATTTTCTTCTTCATGGAGAAAACTGTCACTACATTGCGTATATGGATATGCTTGAAAACTTTTGAATTCTACAGATCGATGAAGATGACCGAGATGGGATGGTTCACTACCAGCAAGACAGTGCACCACCTCATTTCCTCACACAACTTGGAGGTTTCCTCGGTAATCTGTGCAGGGCCAATCGCACGACCACCTCGCTCTCCAGGCTTAACACCACTGGATTTCTTTCTCTGAGATTTCATTAAAGACCGAGTGTATGTCCCTCCCCTACCAAACAATTTAGCCGACCGGAAAAATCAAATCCAAGCAGCCATTGCACAAGTTACGACCGATTTGCTGTCACGAGTGCGGGAAGAAACTGATTACCGGTGGAATGTTTGCCGCATCAGAGATGGTTGTCACATCGAACGAAAATGACACTTGACACTGTTAGATGTAATCTGATGTTCACTACAAAATGATACATCTATCGATTGTATAAGCTACCTCAATAGATTCCTGTATCATTCCAAAGTTGTAAAGTCGTTATTGACTTACCCTGTATTTTACACAAAGCTTCATTAAAGCAAAACTTCGAGTGTGTAACTTGTGTTTACTTTCAGAAACAGACTGCCAATCACATTAAGACTTCTGGCACTGCGGAAATATGGCTCTGAGCACTATGGGACTTAACTTCTGAGGTCATCAGTCCCCTAGAATTTAGAACTACTTAAACCTAACTAACCTAAGGACATCACATACATCCTTGCCCGAGGCAGGATTCGAACCTGCGACCGTAGCAGTCGCGCGGGTCCGGACTGCGCGCCTAGAACCGCTAGACCACCGCGGCCGGCACTGCGGGAATATTCCAGTCGTAACCCTTGGTAACAAGACTTTCAGTAGCTAATATTGATAAGAAAGACCAAAATCTTTTAAAAAAAACGAAAGGCTAACATAATATTTGGAAAGAGGTGGACGAGAATCTGCTGTCTTCTTCTTCACATCTCACGAGACTATTAACTATGCTAACTAGACTCCAACATTGCAGCTGAGCTTCCGTATATGGATTACACTGTATACTTTCATAGCACACAGGTTATAACAGTAAAAACATAAAATATAAGAAGCCTTTACTTACCGATATGTATTATCTTTTGGTTTTATTAGTATAAATCGTAGTTGAAACGACGCGTTTCCGAAATAGCCTCAATTTGCTGATGCTTTTAAACAGCATATATTCATATCATGTACTCTATGATGAAGAGAACCTATCAAAAACGAAATTTAATTCCATATAATAAAGCTGCTCCTAAGTTCTGCTTTTGACGTAAAGACGTTGTCGATTCCTATTGGCCACGTTCCGATGCACGAGACAAAAATCTGACACGCCACATACATCATTTCACGCGCCGCGGTGTGACGCAACTTAATTCCTTACCGTGTCGTTACCAGCTTCTCGAATAAGCGCGCTTTCTGGTACTATGCGAAGATGGTTTTACAACGTTTTCGCTTTTCATGGAGTAAAGCTGCCGCATCAGGCATGACGTTCCAATTTATTG
This sequence comes from Schistocerca nitens, assembly GCF_023898315.1. Lineage (NCBI taxonomy): Eukaryota > Metazoa > Arthropoda > Insecta > Orthoptera > Acrididae > Schistocerca > Schistocerca nitens. Next base: position 54,546,227 of record NC_064620.1, read on the forward strand.
CTTCTTCATTACTGTGTTCGTAACGCATATTCCACACAGTATTTACATATACTCATGAATGTACATGCAAAGCTGCATCATTCTACGACACATTGATTAGGAGATACGACGTCATAAACATTTAGATGCATAAAAAATTTGCTTTTGCACAAAATGAAGCCCACATCATCCACAATATACTCATCGATTGTATAACGAGCCCAGCGTTTTTAAAATACCTTCCGAACCTAGAGTGGAAAGAATGCGTGGGTGACTGCTATATAAATTTTTATTACTGTTACAAATTTTTCAATTTATGCAGTAGTCACCCACACTGTCACGTCTTTTTTATTATTTTATTGTTATTTTAATTAAACATATGATGGGGAAAGTTAGATTAAAGAAAAGTAAAGTACGCTTAAACTTTTATATTTACTTTAAAATTCATCAGCGTTCAATAAAACGGATAAGACATGTTAAATCTGTCTCAAACCTGGTGCCTTATTTACTGTTGTAAGTTAAGTAAGAAAAGCGTTACTCAGAGGGGGTTCGGTTTGCATAAAATGTGATTTTCAAAGAATAGGAAACGGAAAGAATGGGAAACAGGATGGTATACCATATTCAAACAAGCACACAAAGATAGTTCAAGGGTACACAAAAAAAAATGAACTGAACCATAACCAATCCATTTTATTTAGGCAAAGAAATTCCGCTCCTAGTGTACTCGTGTTCCCAATGGATAACCACACACTGGTATTGGAAGTTTAGACAAAGATCACGTGGTTCGATGTAACCACAATCTTGCAAAAATACTCTATAAAAATTTTTCTTCAAATTGTGAAATAAGAAAACTACTCGCGATAGCCATTCATTATGTTTGAACACGCGAAATATTACGCAAAAGAGTAGCTGAGGGTTACTTTTGTTACTACAGTACATGTTCCACGTGCTCAGCTACATTTACAGAAAATATGTAATTCCACAACGATTTTCATGAAGAAATCAAATCCAAACACATTACATACAAAAACAAAAAAGACCTTCCGAACTGCGTTAAAAACTTGATGGCTCGTTAAACAATTTTACGAGCACGTAGTACTGTAACTACAAAGCGCACACTACGTGGGTTGAACACAACGAGAATTTATTAATTTGAAGAATTTCAGCCGGCCTCGGTGGCCGAGCGGTTCTAGGCGTTTCAGTCCGGAACCGCGCAACTGCTATGGTCGCAAGTTCGAATACTGACTCGGGCATGGATGTGTGTGATGTCGTTAGGTTAATTAGGTTTTAGTAGTTCTAAGTTCTAGGGGACTGATGGCCTCAGATGTTAAGGCCTATAGTGCTCACAGCCATTTGAACCATTTCAAGAATTTCAACGAGGGAAAACCTTACAATTATACGGAGACACACTTATACGCACATTCACACTATAGAGCGATGATTTTAATCAGAATTACGCCTCATGAGTTAACGTGCTTCCACTTTCCTTTATTGGAGTGGAAACAAGGCAACTATTGCAGTAAACTCTGAAACCAACACTGAAATCGCACCTCATCGCGATTTAAAATAATATAAAAATATTTTCGATATAAATCTGTAAGAAAAGTAATTAATATTTCAGTTACGCTGAAAACCCAAGAATTTCATTGTGCTTCGGACACACCAAACACGCACATACCCCACGATGTTATCGCATGTGAAACTGCGCACAGACTAACTAGCGTGGGCCCCGTCCGAGGATATCCCACAGATACAACAGAAAGTGACCAGAGGGGTAGCTTCCTTTACCAACTAGACAACGGACGGAGAGATACACACCAAGGAGACAAACCTATATGCCTTAGGAATCATATCTACCTACTCGACGTCGGTAACGCTGTTCTCTAGCAGACAGAACTTCTCTGATACCACCGAGCATACAACTACAAATACTCACATTCATTCATCATATCACACCAGAAGGGAAGGAGATGACAATAGCTTAAGAGCATCACATACACTACGTAAATGTGGATGTGGGTTTCATAGGAATCCCTGTATTATAAGAATGAAACCCTGTATTATAAGAATTGCATATAAAATGTGTTTGAAAGTGTTGTATGACAAGTTGTTCGTGTTTACATGTCAATATAACATATTCCAATGCTCAGCCCCCTCCCAGATACATTTAGAAATACCACAGTAAATTTAGAGGTGTAAATGTATGACGAAAAACAACAATGAATCGGGAAAAAATAGCATGAAAAGAACCTAACAGAGACCTTTCAAGTGTTTTAAGCAATCACGGAGAACATAAGCTTGGATGATCAGACGGGGACCTGAAAGTCGCTCCTTGCAAATATGAGTCAAGTATTCGAATAACTCCACCTCCTCATTTGGTGTTGTTTTTTGTGACGCCACTGGCGGTGTTTTCCTCTTGCGTGTTAGATCTTAGCGCGCTACAACTCGTACAAACTTGAGATGACACCTTCGTCAATGCGCTGTCTGGAATCCCGCCAGACCGATAAAAGTCGTACGAGGGGTTGTTCGCAGTCGACTGTCGGAGTATCCCGCTTCTCCGCTGTACGCAGTGTGGGTGTCACCCACAAGGGGCAGTGCGTCTGGAGCCGTGACATCCCGGTTGGAACACGTGGACTCCGAAGCCAGTCACACGCTAGCATTATTGGCAGGGATTCTTGCTGACTCGGCTACGCCAGCTTGCTTACGTGTTCAGAATTCCTGCCGCCGCGCTATTACAGTTCCGTGTTTGTCCCTGAACGTCCCTCCGACTCGGCTCCTCGGCTCGGTGTTTTTCACGGACGTCACTCATTGTGACACTCCGCGGTCACTGAGAGCGTTTTTGTGGACGGTATCATCTCATTACGCCGGATATAACAACGTGTTACCCACCCTACAATGTACCCACGACTAACCCAAAGGGCTGCAGATTTTAAAAGAATTGAATGACCAAAGTTCCAGGGTATCTGATTAAATTAGTGTGATTTTCTTTAACAAAGTAGTCATCAATCAATAAGCACAAACATTATCCCTATAGCGTGACACCCAGAAAGCTGGATATTTTTTACAAATTCATATCCAAACTTCAAGGACATTTCATTTGATGAACTAGTTAAATGCTAAAATTCATGTTTGGATGGTGTGACTGAGGCGGAAATAAGATATTTTTGATGGCTCTGAGCACTATGGGACTTAACTGCTACGGTCATCAGTCCCCTAGAACTTAGAACTACTTAAACCTAACTAACCTAAGGACAGCACACAACACCCAGCCATCACGAGGCAGAGAAAATCCCTGACCCCGCCGGGAATCGAACCCGGGAACCCGGGCGTGGGAAGCGAGAACGCTACCGCACGACCACGAGATGCGGGCGATATTTTTGATAGTGGGAGTAGTATTTTCCATGTATTATACATGGTGTTTCAAAAATGACCGGTATATTTGAAACGGCAATAAAAACTAAACGAGCAGCGATAGAAATACACCGTTTGTTGCAATATTCTTGGGACAACAGTACATTTTCAGGCGGACAAACTTTCGAAATTACAGTAGTTACAATTTGCAACAACAGATGGCGCTGAAAGTGATGTGAAAGATATAGAAGACAACGCAGTCTGTGGGTGCGCCATTCTGTACGTCGTCTTTCTGCTGTAAGCGTGTGCTGTTCACAACGTGCAAGTGTGCTGTAGACAACATGGTTTATTCCTTAGAACAGAGGATTTTTCTGGTGTTGGAATTCCACCGCCTAGAACACAGTGTTGTTGCAACAAGACGAAGTTTTCAACGGAGGTTTAATGTAACCAAAGGACCGAAAAGCGATACAATAAAGGATCTGTTTGCAAAATTTCAACTGACTGGGAACGTGACGGATGAACGTGCTGGAAAGGTAGGGCGACCGCGTACGGCAACCACAGAGGGCAACGCGCAGCTAGTGCAGCAGGTGATCCAACAGCGGCCTCGGGTTTCCGTTCGCCGTGTTGCAGCTGCGGTCCAAATGACGCCAACGTCCACGTATCGTCTCATGCGCCAGAGTTTACACCTCTATCCATACAAAATTCAAACGCGGCAACCCCTCAGCGCCGCTACCATTGCTGCACGAGAGACATTCGCTAACGATATAGTGCACAGGATTGATGACGGCGATATGCATGTGGGCAGCATTTGGTTTACTGACGAAGCTTATTTTTACCTGGACGGCTTCGTCAATAAACAGAACTGGCGCATATGGGGAACCGAAAAGCCCCATGTTGCAGTCCCATCGTCCCTGCATCCTCAAAAAGTACTGGTCTGGGCAGCCATGTCTTCCAAAGGAATCATTGGCCCATTTTGGAGATCCGAAACGATTACTGCATCACGTTGTCTGGACATTCTTCGTGAATTTGTGGCGGTACAAACTGCCTTAGACGACACTGCGAACACCTCGTGGTTTATGCAAGATGGTGCCCGGCCACATCGCACGGCTGACGTCTTTAATTTCCTGAATGAATATTTCGATGATCGTGTGATTGCTTTGGGCTATCCGAAACATACAGGAGGCGGCGTGGATTGGCCTCCCTATTCGCCAGACATGAACCCCTGTGACTTCTTTCCGTGGGGACACCTGAAAGACCAGGTGTACCGCCAGAATCCAGAAACAATTGAACAGCTGAAGCAGTACATCTCATCTGCATGTGAAGCCATTCCGCCAGACACGTTGTCAAAGGTTTCGGGTAATTTCATTCAGAGACTACGCCATATTATTGCTACACATGGTGGATATGTGGAAAATATCGTAATATAGAGTTTCCCAGACCGCAGCGCCATCTGTTGTTGAAAATTGTAACTACTGTAATTTCGAAAGTTTGTCTGCCTGAAAATGTACTGTTGTCCCAAGCATATTGCAACAAACGGTGTATTTCTATCGCTGCTCGTTTAGTTTTTATTGCCGTTTCAAATATACCGGTCATTTTTGAAACACCCTGTATCTACGCTGAAATTCTGACGTGACAAAAGGCATGGGATAGCGACATGCACATGTGCTAATGGCGGTAGTATGGCGTACACAAGGTCTAAAATGGCTGTGCATTGGCTGAACTGTCATTTCTACTGAGGTGATTCGAGTGAAAAGCTTTCCGTCGTGGATATGGCCTAACGACAGGAATTAACAGATTTGAATGCATGATGGTTGTTTGAGCTGGACGCATGGGACATTCCATTTCCGAATTCGTTGGGGCCTTCAGTATTCCGATATCTTCAGTATCAAGAGTTCGTCGAGAATATCAAATTTTAGACTTTATATCTCACAACGGATAATGCCGACGACCTTCACCAAACGACCGAGAACAGCGCGTTTGCGTAGAGTTGTCCGTGCTAATAGACAACCAACGCTGCGCGAAATAACTTCAGAAATCAATGCGGGACGTCCGACGACCGTACCGGTTAGGACAGTGCGACGAAATCTAGCGTTAGTGGGCTATGGGAGCAAAACACTCACGCGAGAGACTCTACCAACAGCACGACATCGCCTGCAGCGGCTCTCCTGGGCTCGTGACCATATAGGTTGAGCTCTTGGCGACTGGAAAACTGTGGCCTGGTCAGATGAGTCTCGATTTCAGGTTCGTGTGTGACACAGACCCTACGAAGCCATGGACCTAGATCAGGGCTTAACAACTGGCCGGTTTTGAGCACGAGTACTCGCGTCTGCTCAGGCACCTGCTCGCGAGCAGCTGCAAGGTCGTGGAGTGGGGAGGGAGGGGAGGGAGGGGAAATGCGCGCGCACGTTTGAATATGGCCGCAGCGTGCCTATTGAATTCCCGCCGACTGTGTAACGTTTAAAGTACTACGATCAGCTCTAACAGTCACTTCGCTGGTTAAGAATCATGTGAAGTCGCCGTTGTGTAACCCCAACCATGCTTTCGCAGTTCAACCCCCACTGGGAGGAATCGTATCTGTTTACTAAAAAATATGGTGTTGCAAAATGATTAGTATGTCACAAAACGCTGAATTCTTTTACGAAATTCAATTTGCAGCGACATTATATGTCGTACCACGCGAAAGACTACGTACGTAGAAAATGTGATTGACCAGATCGTGCGCAGGAAGTTATTAAACTTAAAAGGAAGCTATCCGAAGAAGATCTGGACGACGAAGAAAAATCAACTGAGGCAGCTCTCAGAGTGGGTTACAAAATCGCTTTGCTTTTAGCAAAATCCCTGCGCCCCTTAACTGATGGCGATTTAATAAAAGAATGTTTGGTAGCTGCAGCGGAACATTTGTGTCCATCTCAAGTTGAACAGTTTCTGATTGTGCCATTATCTAACATGGCCATTATGCGTCGCATACAGGACATGGCAGACGACGTCCAGAGCCAGTTTGCAAATATCTGTAAAGATTTTATGGCGTATTCTCTAGCTCTTGACGAAAGTGTTGATATCACTGGAACAGCGCAGCTTGCCATATTTATTAGAGGTGTTAATAGAGATCTTCAGGTGAGGGAGGAGCTCCTCAATGTATTAGCCATGAAGAACACTACAATTGGAGGTGATATTTTAAGTAGTGTTGAAGAAAGTGTTGAAAATACAGGATTGTCGTGGAATTCTTTAGTTTCAGTGTCTACAGATGGTAGAGACATACACTAAGCTAATAAAATTATGAGGCACGTGTACATTCTCCTTTATTTGTTTCATTTGTCGGAGTAATAATTCGTGAGTGATATCCCTGCAGGTGGCCGCGGATTTACATCGACTGGGGGCAGCTGTTGTGTACCCCACGTGACTCTCCCCACTCACAGCTCTGGTCCGGTAGTGGGGGTAGTGTGCTCGCGCTGCTCCGTGCTCGCGCCTTGCTGCTCACATCTTGCTCCGAGAGCACGTATGTTGTGAAGCCCTGACCTAGATTGTTAAGAAAGCACTGTGCAAGCTGGTGGTGGCTCCATAATTGTGAGGGCTGGGTTTACATGGAATGGACATTGGTCCGGTGGTCCTACTCAACCGATCATTGACTAGAAACGGCTATGTTCCGCTACTGCAGACCTGTTGCAGCCGTTCATGGGCTTAATGTTGCCAAACAATGATGTCATGCCACTGGGCCACTGTTGGGTTCTGCCTACTCGTCTAATATAGGGTGCCTAGGAAAGCTGCTTTCTCGGGTCGCTAGACAAAAATTCAAGCAAATCGTATTAATGGAGTATATTACCAAAGTTAAACTGACAATACTTAACCTTACGTAATCACAAAGGTGTGTCGCAAGCACCGACTCCGTTAGAGGTAGTGTCAACTTGCAACACAACTGGTTTGTTAGGATTGAAGTGAACTAAGCATCGATCACTGGGCAATGCATCTTTAAGTTTTCGACTTGGCGCTCATCTGTCCAAGCAGAGGGGACATTCATATGACGCAAACGATGTAGTGGAGCTGCGACCTGTGTAGCATTGGGTATCAACCGAATATAATAGTTCATTTTCTACGAAAGTGAGTGTAATTCTGTGACATTGCGAGGAACTAGCAAATCTCGTGTCGCTAACAAATGTGACTGAAGAGGATGTACACCTTGGCTATTTATAACATGACCAAGATACAGTAAGTCAGTTAAAAAAAATATCACACTTGTCCAATGTACACCTTAGTCCTGCAGCAGATAACACACGAAACAAAGCACGCAAATTTGAAAAGTGATCTTTAGGCATACGACCTGCTACGACAGTATCGTCCAAATAGTTTGAACAGTTTGGCACTTGAGCAGTCAGCTGTTCCAAATACCGTTGGAAAATGACGGGTGCGGAAGCACTGCCAAAAAGGAAACGCAAATATATAAACAAGCCAAAATGAGTGTTCACTACTCACACTTTCTGAGATTCTTCATCGAGAGGTATTTGAAGATATGCACCGCACAAATTAATTTTTGGAAAGTAGCTACCAGCGCCTAATCTGCCCATGAGACTTCTGGGCATGACAATGGGTAAGTATCAATCACAGTTTGTGGGTTGACTGTAGGCTCAAAGTCAACGCAGAGGCGAATGCGACCTGAAGGTTTGCGGAGAAAAACAAGTGGAGTTTCCCATTGACTTGCTAGTCTGGGCGCAATAGCTCCGCCATCTTGCAATTCCTTAAGTTCAGCAGCGACTTTGTCCCCGTAATGCAATAGGAACGGTTCTGGCCCGGCAAACTTTCAGCTGAGCATTGTCTGTCACGGTAATAAGTGCAACAAAATTATTAGCCTTGCCTAAACCTTCAGAAAACAATTCAGGGAATTCTTTGAACAAGCTAGCTACACTGTCTTTTGCATGGAATGCAGACACTGACAACACATTGTCCTGAATGTTAAAGCCAAACAAATAAAATGAATCAAGACCAAATATGTCTTCACTATCGCGTGATTGTAGTACCGTAAAAGTCACTGTTCGCGTATGCAAGCGATACATGGCAGGCAAAGTACATTTTCAGATAACGGGAATGTCTTGTCCATTATCAGGTGTGTGCTAGTTGTAGACAGGCGTGGGGCGCCCAACAGTTCATATGTGTGAGAGTTAAGCAATGAAACAGAGGCACCCTAGTCCAACTGAAATTTCACATGTTTTCCATAAAGAAGCGAATGAACAAAAAGTTTGTTGGACTGGCGTAGCACTGAATAAAATGCTCGCTTGCTAGTTTTGCTAATACTTACTGCTGGCTTTGAGTACACTGCATTAGCTACATGGACTAGACTAGATTTTTGTGAGTGGGCCGAATTCTTATGTTTGTACCGTTGCAAACATACGGATTGTACATGTCCATTCTTGCCACAAGCGTATCCCTGTGCTTGTCGGGTGGGCAAGTCTTGGAGTTTGTGCTGTGAATACCAGCGAGAACGTGACTTAAATTGTGTTCGCCTGTGTAGCCGCGTGCTTAGCGAGCTACTTACGTGGCGTGGAAAATTGTTTATGCGGCATGGCACGCGCAAACTGTTGCTTAATGGGCCGGTCGCTAGTAAGGTACGACTCAACCGACAAATTGCTAGCTGCTCAAATTTGTCGGCAGACAGGGCACCTTAATCGTACTGATCTAGTATTTGCACTACTTGCTGAAATGATGGATCGGACCGTCTCAAAATCTTTTTTCTGTGTTTGACATCAGTTACACTATATACAATCGCATAATTCATCATAACATCTATATATAAAGCACTACAGGCACATTAGAACTTTCATTTCCCCATCATATCCTGCAAATCTGTTACCCCTTGCAATTAAAGAATTGATACCTAGCCGCTACCACATTCAGTTGTTGGACAAAATAGGTAGTTAGCGAATCCAAATGTCATCATACGAAAGTTAACTCGGAGTGGCGTGAGGAAAAAGTGTTTTTGCCGGCAGGAGTGGCCGAGCAGTTCTAGGCGCTACAGTCTGGATCTGTGGGACCGCTACGTTCGCCGGTTCGAATCCTGCCTCGGGCATGGATGTGTGTGATGTCCATAGGTTAATTAGGTTTAAGTAGTTCTAAGTTCTAGTGGACTGATGACCTCAGAAGTTAAGTTCCATAGTGCTCAGAGCCATTTTTTGAAAAAGTATTTGAATGAGGCAGGACACTGCACTTCCTGCCATAGACAATAAATAAGGCAATTTCGCAGTACCTGTTATGTTGTGTGCAAGTAATTGGGCTTCAAACTATTGAAACCACTCGAGCCATTCCTATTCTTGTGCGAAAATGAGGTACAGCACTTTGAGCTGCTGTAGGTGTTGCTTGTGCTGCATCAGTAGTTTGGTTCACCAGGAGCTGCTGTACCGTGTTCAGCAGTGAGCACATTTGCTGGCTCTGGAACTGAAACATCTGCATTAGCTGTGTTGCATCTAACGCTGGCAGCAGCGGCGCATGAGCGGGGGATGGGATAAGTGGGGTGGGCATGTTGGAAGAGACAAATGCAATAAGCAGACAAAGCAAGCAAGAAAAATAAGTAAAAAAGCAAAGAAAATTTCTGCAATGCCCACATGAAAACACTGCATAGTAAAAAGACGAAAAGAGACTGTTAAAGCAAGTAAACACCAGTGTAAAGAAAAGACAAGAGATAATTAAGGCGCCATCAAAGAACAAAACAAAACTCCGTGGCTGGTGGCTGCGAGGCGCCGAGTTTATTTTCTAATCCTCACCGTCAATGTTGTGTTCGGCCCACTTGTCTAATATGCGGTGCCTAGGAAAGGTGTTTTCTCTGATCGCTAGAAAACAGTTCCAGCAAATAGTATTAATGGAGTTCATTATCAAATTTAAATTGACACTACTTAACTTTGCGTATTCACACAGGTGTGTCGTAAGCAAATGGCGACATGCAAATAATCAGTGTCCTCCGGTATACACAATTTCAATGCAAGCAAAACAATAGAGTTCATAAGTCACTGCTGTAGCGTTTGTTGTATGACGGCTCGTCTTACACTGAGGGCGCGGCCACCTTTTTTTTTTATTGTTATTTTCAAACCTTATACAGGTAGGCCGGCAGCGGCAAACTACGCCGCTCTTCGGCCACAGATAAGACAATCGATACATAAGGAGACATCGAAAAACAAACATGGTGGATAAACAACAGTAGAGAGACAAAATTAAAATACATGGAGCTGTTCAGATGCGCAGTGTACGAATAAAAAAAGTTCAGAACTTGGACACGGACAGGGATGACAGAAATGATACACGTGAACGATTGAGCACAAACGATGAAACACTAAAACATTAACACGAAGCACACACAAACACTGGACAGGACTCGACTGGACAGGATTTTTGGTTGGTGTAAAGAATGGCAGCTGACTCTAAATATAGATAAATGTAAGTTAATGCAGATGAATAGCGAAAAGAATCCTGTAATGTCTGAACACTCCATTAGTAGTGTAGCACTTGACACAGTAACGTCGATTAAATATTTGGGCGTAACATTGCAAAGCGATATGAAGTGGGACAAGCATGTAATGGCAGTTGTGGGGAAGGCGGGTAGTCGTCTTCGGTTCTTTGGTAGAAATTTGGGAAAATGTGGTTCATCTGTAAAGGAGACCACTTATAAAACACTAATACGACCTATTCATGAGTAGTGCTCGAGTGTTTTGGATCCCTATCAGGTCGGATTGAGGGAGGACATAGAAGAAATTCAGAGGCGGGCTGCTAGATTTGTTACTGGTTGGTTTGATCATCACGCAAGTCTTACGGAAATGCTTCAGGAACTCGGGTGGGTGTCTCTAGAGGAAAGGAGGCGTTCTTTTCGTGAGTCGCTACTGAGAAAATTTAGAGAACCAGCATTTAAGGCTGACTGCAGTACAATTTTACTGCCGCCAACTTACATTTCGCAGAAATACCACAAAGATAAGAGAGATTAGGGCTTGTACAGAGGCATATAGGCAGTCATTTTTCCCTCGTTGTATTTGAGAGTGGAACAAGGAGAGAAGATGCTAGTTGTGGCACGAGGTACCCTCTGCCACGCACCGTAAGGTGGATTGCAGAGTATGTATGTAGATGTAGATGTAGATATGCGGCACATGAATGTTCACTGTTTTTGTACGAATCCTGAGACCTGCCAAACGGGAAATGGTGGGGGAGGAGGGAAAGAGGGAGGGCATAGATGCCAATGGCAGAGGAGCGGGGAGGGGGAGGAAAGAATGGCGGTAAGGGAAGCCTGGGGAGAGAGGAGGAAGGAGCAAGAGAGGAGGGAGGGAAGGGAGAGTGGGTGCCCTTGGAAAAAACACAGGGGGTGGAAGGGGAGGATCAAAGTTGGTAGGAGGGGTAGATGGAGGGGATGAGGGCATCATCAGGGAGGGGGCGTTGGCGGAAGCCACCTTGGGCAAGGGTATGGAGAGTGGAGAGATGGAGAGCGGTTGAGATGTGGGAATAGAGGTGGGGCAGCGGAAAGGTGTGGGAAAGAATGGGAGAGACAAGCGGGTGAGGGAGGTCATGTTTGCGGGAGGTTTAGAGGAAAATGAGGAGATGTGGGAACGGAATTAGGGTATACAGGATCCACGTTCCACGTGGGGGGCGGGGGGGGGGGAGGAGGCGGATGCGATGGGTGAGGCGGAGCACATGGCGTTCAACGATTTGAAGGGATTTGTAAAAGGTAGGAGGGGCGAAGACCCAGACGGAATGGGCGTAGCAAAGGATAGGGCTGATGAGGGATTTATAGGTGTGGCGGATGGTGGAGGGGTCCAGACCCCATGTGCGGCCAAGCCGCTGCCAGGTGGAGCAGCGCTTATATTCTCTTGGCCTAGATGCCGCTCCTATCTCGCTGTCGTTCTAGAGAGGGGTCTGTCAGCGTATTAATGGCTGAGGTCGTCTCACAGCCCTCAACTACGTACCCTCTGACTCAGAGTTGATATATTAAAAGTTCTGGCTGGTTTCGTTGCCTAGGGGCTGGGATACGTAGCTGCCGCATTACAAGCGAAATACTACTGAGTCTACAGTATACGATAAGAATGCACACATAAATCGAATGGTCGAAGGTTTCTAGCACTCGGCAATAGCGAATTATGAATGTAATATTTAAATTTATAAATGAAAGACTGCAATTAAATAAAATCTGCAGATACTATCTTAACGACTTTAAATGATTACGATAGTAGAAGTACTTTTGAGAATGTGATATATTTCTGCAAAACACTTATTGGTGTCGATGGTCCGGCAATTAAATAAATATATTTTGACTAACAGGCAAACAATAGATTCCTACTTATCGTAATTAGTTATGAACAACAACATAGCTCACGAAATATTCACTTCTGAACGCATACTACGACTTCATTGCAGACGCCACAAAAATCACACAAGAGCACAGGTCGTCACTCCGAAATATTTCTACCCTCCGCGACCACGCGCAAACTGCTCCACTGTCCAAGTCTTTCCGCCGACTCCGCGACCGTCGCGCCATCGCGTCCAGCACTTCCCGTGTCCTGTGTCGTACCCCCTCGAGTCGCACCGTTCCAAACTCCCCCGTGTCCTCCACAACCTCCATACGTCTCTCTTAGTTACGAGCACTGTGATTGGCTAGAGCGCTCCCTACATGACCCCAAGCCAACGTACACTCACAAACATAATGAAACATATTCGAAATACTGTATTTACTTTTAAATACTTGAAATTAAATAAACATTCCTACGGCTGGACCATAGACACGCTCTAACACACATTATTGAAAATATAAACAATTAAATAAACATATCAAAAGAAAAGAAGCAAAAGTTAGGCCAGGAGCCCTATGTCTCTGTGCTTTGTAACACACAGTAAGTATTTTACCAGTTTCTTCATGAAAAGTATATATCGGATATAAAGAATGACATAGGTGAATACATATATTTATAAGCATGCTGCTACCGTTTTTTCGTGTAACTGACGATAGTAATCGGCCAGTTTGACCTCCAATAACTCATGTACTATTCAAGTTACATGCCTATAATTTATACCAATTTAGGATTACACTAATAGCTTTCTAAAGACACGTAGATCGAAGAAAACAGATCACCCGTTTAGAATTTGGAAATTCGTTGCTGGGTTTTACTTGTATAACTTATCGTCAGATACTAAACATTGAACTAATAAAGATATTGAAAATCTGATTACATCATCAGAATCGTCGTTTAAATAATACTACTGTACATGTTCCTTTTTGAGGTATCATGATTGATCTGGCTACTGTTAGTTTCTATACGAACTGTGAAATGGCTGCCATTAAGGTTTCACAAAGTCCGCCATCTTTGGCACTCCCAGCGTGTCTCCTTCATAGACACAGCGTCACAATGGAATTCCCAGCCACGCGGCCGGACCATGCGCTGGGGCTAGCCCTCTCGTCCGGATAACGTTCAGCACCACGTGTTTGCTGTCGGGTCCCAGCTGGCCGACCGGCCCGTGCAGCCACTGCTTCCTCCGAACTTAAGAACAATTTCAGGGCGCGACAACTCGCACGTTTCCTCACAAGTAACAGATCTAAACTTTTCGAATCAGTTATCTTCGTGGAGTAGAGACGACTATGGTGCTACAGCATCAGTCTCTACAGATGTAAGGTATTTGAGGCGTAGCGCCGTAAACCAATCCTGCCTTGGAGGTGGTTAAGTGGGAGATGTGTCTCAGAGCTGGATAGCGACAGATGGTGATGCGAGATTGGACGCGCACGTAGTTTATGTATCAGCCGATAGAGGACAGTATTGGATAGGGGGACTGTGATTTTAGTTTCGATTGTGCCAACTAGAGTGCACTAAAGTAATAGAATGTTTTTCATAAACTGTTCTAGTATTTTCATAAAGTGTTATTATATCTTTTTGTGTATGTAAAATGTGTTTTAGCAGTATGACTGATGCGTGATTGTGGTTTAAGGTTAATATGAAGATAATTGTTTAACGAGTTATGTAGTGGGATTTAGTGTGGGGACGTTTCGAAGAAGTATGTATATGGACAAAGGGGAATTTTGTAAAATATATTTGTAAAGTAAGTTTATGGTAAATGGAAACTTAAGTCAGGTATAAGTAACAATATTAAATAACTATATGCATGAGCAAAATTTCAGCATATTAGATAATTACTTCGGTAAAAAGTGCAGTTGTTAGGTTTACTATTTTGCGATTGGTTATTGATGAAAAGCGCGGACTGACGCGGGAGAATGTTGTTTTGCTATTGGCTGTTGACTAAACTGACCAATGGTAAAGCAATATTCTTCGCGCCCCTTTCTCTGCTGGTAGAGAAGACTTAGAGTATTCTAGAGAGGTGTCGGAGCCTAGCCATGAAACAGTTCGGAAGTGTGTAGTAGTAGTTCCGATGGAACCGAATAGTTGCCGGATCTATCAGTGTTTCATACATCAAAAGTGTGCTAAAGTGACGGCATAATTATTCCGATGGGCGTGTAGAAATTTCGGAATTTTTAAGTGAATTTTGTGACAAAAAAAGACATATATTCCGCGTGGCGTATTGAGCAGGTCGGTAGCATTTAGTACCGACATACTTAATATTTGGCGAGCATTTCAATCAAAACCAATCAGTATTTTTGTAGCTATTACGTTTTCGGGAAATGCAACACGATAAACTTGCTAACGTGAGTGAAAGGGTTTGTGAGTGACTGTGGTAAGACTAGCACGGGCTTGGCAGTGATACTTGTTCACCTAAGTTTCAGAATATATTAATTAAGGATAAAGTTTCCAACCTTTCTTATCGTGTGAAAATTTTCTCCCGAAACCTGGATTAGTGACTTTTATTGCAGCCTGGTTCACGTCGAAGTACAGTAGGTTTCGCTCGGCTTCCCCACTGATGATTTGCTGGGACAATGTTCACAGGTAGGTGCAGGTACGTCGTAAAGGGACGGAAAGAACCGCGCCGCCGCATATTGTCAGAAAATAATTTCACGCATCAAGATTCTAGGGCAAGAACGTTTGGAATGTCTGAGCAATTTACACCCAACATTCGCCCCCAGCTCTAATTAAACGAAGACATCAAAGCAACTGAGTGGCGTACTGCTAGACTTGTGACCGGAAGATTCCATCAACACGCCAGTATTAAGGAGATGCTTCGTGAACTCAAACTGGATCCTTGGACAGTATTCGACATTATCCTCGCGAAACGCTATTGATAAAATTTACTGAACCAACATTATAAGCTGACTGCAGAACGATTCTACAGCCATCATTGTACAGTTCGCGTGAGGACGTCGAAGGTAAGGCAGAGAAATAATGGTCGTACGGAGGCATATAGGCAAGAGTTTTCCTCTAGTGCTATTTGGAGCAGCACAGGAAGGCAAATGACTGGTAGTGCTGCATGGCGTGATCCGCCATGCACCATACGGTGGGTGCAGAAGACGTATGTAGATTTGGATTCAGTCCCGAGGACGAAGATCTTGACTACAAATCGATAAATTGAAAAGCATTGTGCGCAGTGGAGTAGATCAGCATGTTTCGAGGGATAAAAAGAACCACCGGAATTCATTAACCTATTACAAAGTTGCTACCAAGGTGAGGAGAGCATCATGTATTCAAGCGAAGTTGAAGTCTAGTAGACATAAAAAACTTAGGGAAGCCAAAAGGAGTGTATGGGTAGCAATTGGATTAGCTTTCAGTGAAATCGAGTGCCAAATTTCTCCAACCAAAAGGCCAAGAATCCTAAGGATTTTTATCTTGTATAAAGCCAGAAAGCGATTCTAAATCTTCTATTCAGTTGCTCGGTAACGATACTGGTACCAAAACGGAAGATAACAGAGAAAACCGAAATGCTGGTTTCCGTTTTCCGAATATGCATTATAATGTAACATATTAGTATGGTTTCATTCATCACATGGAAGACGTTGTGGTGGATGTTAAGGTAAGTGGTACCAGAATAGAAAATCAACTAACATTATTTAGCAGCAGGATGGCTTCAGGACCGATCCAGTTACGTCTACACGTATTAGAAGAAACAACTCGCTACTCTTGAAGCAACATTTATCGTAGGTCACTGGAGCATATAAGGTTGCGAAGCTATTCAATAAAAGAGCAAATTGTTCCCTTACTCGTGAAAGGATGTCATAGTCAAGGACTAGAGCTTTGACCTCAACCCACTTTAGACTTGCGGAACATAATGTCATTTTAACGATGTGTAAGACCGTAATAGCACCAACACTAATCGATAATGTTTTATCCTATATAGTCTGTAATTAATTCGTGAATATACTCTTGAACCTTGCTACAACATTATGTGCAGTTCTGTACGCTGCTGCATGTTACTAACATTACAAGAAACCTGTTTTATATGTTAGATCTAGAGATGGCATTCATTGTTAGCGCAAAATACGAATCACACTAAATAAAGAAGACTTCATGTGCGATTTGTTTTCAGGGATTTTGAATGCCTAACGTAAAGAAGAAAATTCGGACTTTTTAAAAATTGAGAACAAATAAAATGACGAAACTATAACTGATCACACAACTCATTGAATATTACACTTACTTATACTGGAATGGTTAATAACATTCTCCAAAAATTAAGCAGATTCCTATATAAGCAATGGAATACTGCAGAATGACGGCTTCTGACATGTAAACGAACTTGAGCCAAAAAGTATATATTAAATATACTGTTCTATCAACATCAAAACATTTCACCAATAAACGTCCTTTTACTCTTTCTTGATTGTCGAAGCCAATCGCTATACGGTAATTCCGAAACAACGTAAGTATTTACCAACACGTCGCACAAAGTGCCATATAGTCCTACATAGAAATGAATTTTGCACAAACGCACAAATGAACGAGCAATAGTCACAAACACTGTAAATATACATTTATATACACCATAACAGGAAGAAAGCTTGAAGCACAAATATCCGTACGATTTCTGAAAGTTAAAGAATGTCTAAGAGGTATCAGTGACATAGGAATGGAAGAAACGACAGAACACGTTTGAGTATATATTTATTTTAATATGAAAAGCATTAAACTACAAAATTAGTTTCTGTTCAATATTTTTAAATTATAAAAGTCATTGAAAACATGAGGAACTGAAATTACATGACACAGGTAACAACAATGACTACTCGTACATGGATTTCTGTTGAAGAATTGTATATATACTCATAATTGTAATCATTTTTCAAACAGATTGCGAAAACAGAGCTTTCTCATAGTCAAAATGTACGATAGAAAAAAGTTATCTGACAGAAACCGCGTGATCTCCTCTCACGCTGGCATTCCATTACCCATGTTCCAAAAGCGTAGTACGTTTTAGAAAAAGCCAACGTAGATGCCTTTTTAAGATGGTCACTTGCTTAATGGTGCAGTAGAACACGCGTTATTTACTGTCTCATTGATGGCTGAAGTAACTGTAGTCGACGATGTAGAACAAACGTACTATACACACAGAGTAATTTCCGATTTTCCGCGCAAATTGCTGGGTGAGGAGGCTTCGACCGGTATTGACGTGTTTCAGCTGGCTGCCAACTTAGGTCAGCAAACACTACGGTTTGTAGTAACACTGTACACCAACATTTTGTGATTACTGTCAAGACATTTCTGTTTCGACAAAATAAAATCGGTTAAACAATCTTTATTCCAATGTCTCGCCTGTGCTAATGTAGAAACACTGAAGTGTGCTTGATATGCTGCCTGTCGGATGCAGGGCTTGTTCCGTGCACCTCAGGGCTGAGTGCCAGATAAACATTGTTTGTATAGTACTTCGCGCAGACGAACTCCCATTTAATTTCACTGCGCTCAATTTGCATTTCTCTTCACCCTTCAAACGTTGTGGCTTTTACATTTTTTCCCGATAGTTTATGACGAGGAGCATTTCTTCACAATTGTGCCATCTTAGTAAAGTTTTCAGTCAACATCCCGACTAAACAGCTCTTATATTATTTTTCTTCGATTTTCGTGGTGTGAAACACTTTCATACAGACATAACACCAGTTCGCGGTCCTAGCCATGCACATGAGGAGTATACAGCTACCGCTACACGCGTTACGATCCACAATGATATCTCTTTACGTACTTACATTGTTATTGATTGACATTGTTTACTATCGACAAATACTGAGCTCTCCCATTCACACAATATTAGCAAAATTGTATCTTCTTAAACATTTTGACACTGTCATGCAATTTAGACACATATTCATGTAGTTACAGGAGGAATAAAATTTTTCTGACAGCAAAAATTGGTATAGGAACAGCCAAAGTTTTCGTAGGTTTATAGTGTTACCTTCACTCCATTCGCCCGGTATCGAAAACGGCATGTCAATAACATAATGTGCTTGGAAAGTGTAATGTGGATATTCCTCTGAAATTGTCCACTAATATAGTTCAGCTGACGACATACAAATTCCATTGATCAATAAGTCTTTCAGGTACACTGCTCTGTAATTACAAATCTTGATTAGCATCGCTAGTTGCTGTTTTCATCTCACTATTTGCTCCTATTCCTTTCCTATGTAGTACGATGGATGGCTACAAGAGATGAAAGCTTACAATATGCCAGCACGAGATAAGATTCCTTTCAAGAGAAACTTGCTATAAAAATAATGTTGAGCCCTAAGCAGAGGCGGAACCTGAGGTAGACAATCATTCGCGGCCATTCTCCTCCACCAGTTCACTCTCCAGACGGGCCAAGCCGGCCGAAGTGGCCGAGCGGTTCTAGGCGCTTCAGTCTGGAACCGCGCGACCGTTGCGGTCGCAGGTTCGAATACTGCCTCGGGCATGGATGTGTGTGATGTCCTTATGTTATTTAGGTTTAAGTAGTTCTAAGTTCTAGGGGACTGATGACCTCAGATGTTAAGTACCATAGTGCTTAGAGCCAATTGAACCATTTCGACGGGCCATGAGACACGCTTTTCTCCGTCGAAAGAAACAAACAAGTCTTCGCATAGGGCTTTTGACAAGATAAGAGGACTGTAGCCAAGTGTAGTTCCCCACAGGGAGTGTGAATATTCGTTACGACGCCTCGGAATAATGTTTGGTCTAAATTTACAGAATGTTGCTTTCTGTAAAGTATAAATATGTCGCAAAAAAGTGGTTACATGAAGGAAGCATCCTTGGACAGGTTGCACAAAGGAACAGAAGTTAGCAGTCCATCAATGTGACGAGAACGTCAACAATACAATGAGAAATTTAAGCAGACTGTTAGGTCTGTGTGTGTGTGTGTGTGTGTGTGTGTGTGTGTGTGTGTGTGTGTATGTGTGTGTGTGTGTGTGTCTAATGAATTTTGTACTATTCTGATATGTAGCGATAAAATAAGCCCTGACAGTTCACTTATATCCAACATGTGAATAATGTAATGCCAAAGGCCTGAAAGTTAGTAACGCGATCTGATTCGAAAACAAATAGAAAATGCTCACACACAACACTGTCACATAAATTCAGCGCAACAGGAATAAGTCTGGTGCCTGCGTATCGAGGTATGTAGTATATGAATAAATGGTTCTACAAAACTAAGTATGCACTTAAATAAGTGTAAGTTTTCCCCTTATACCGTCCACCTCTGCTATGGGGCAATCTCCTCTCCTATGTATGCCTAAATTCAGAATGCAAAAAATTGTTAACCACCGGATATTTACCGCAGCAGTCTTGTGACGCAGCGCAACCGTAAGTCTCGTAGCAGTGTTCTCTAGCATATCATACGCACCCTACTCAGTTCGTGAAAGGTAAGTACTTTGCACAGAGGTGCTACTGATTATTATTTATAATTCTGACTGCCTACTCTACATCCAATGGCGATATATTGTAGTGATTGAACAACGAATTTGACTTCCATCGCATATCTGGGAAATGAGGTGACAAAGCGTGAACATCTAGCTTATGTTTGATATTCAGTTAAAGTGATGTGAGCTCTGTTATCATTCTATGTGTAATACTTCATATCGGCACACTCAATATTTGTCAAACAGAAGTCTTTAATAGTCGATACGTTACAGCACAGAGATTCCGAGTACAAGCAATGCGATCGTTGGTTATTGGTAGCGTTGTCTTCGCCAGAAGCATTTATGAAACGTCCCCTTTTGAACAATTTTACAAGACTGATGAAACGTCCCTTTTAAACAAATTTTACACGACTGTGCTTATACTGACACACAGTATTTTTAGCGCAACGCAATCTGACTTTCAAAATTCCCTACAAAAGAATGGCCCTGACTAACATTAAACTATACCTTTCACAAATCACTTACCTCACAAAAATCTTTGGTGCTCAAGCTACTGCAATACAGCGAGCACCACTACTGCCAGCTAAATAAAAGATTCAAACTATGGAAGGCACTAACTACTGATAGGGATAGTTAGCAAATGAAAGATATTAATAGAGAACAAAGAATGTATTTACCTTGATATCATCATATATATAGCAGTTCATGACAAATTACAAAACTCCGCCATCTCTCTCCCCACATCCACCACTGCTGGCGGCTCACCTCCAACTGCGCAACGCTACGCGCTGTTCACAGCCAGCTGCCTAACACTACAATGGCGAGTATTACAACAATGCAAACTGGCCACAGGCTGCACACAGCACAGCCAGTGATTTTCATACTGAGGTGGCGTTACCAATAAAAAAACCTAAACAGCCTACTTACATAGCCCCCATGCTCCCCACAAAAAATTTTACAAATGGTTTTGAGCACTGGGCAATACATATTTGTTAAATTTTTTTTTCACAATTACAATAACAAAGAAATCAAATGCACACACTTATTGATACAATGTTGGTCAAAAGCAAAAATTTTCTCACAGTCCATAAAGACAGTCCTGATCGTTGATCACAGTAAAATTGTCGTGTTTTTCACAAAATCTGAGCAGTAAAAGACAATGCACATAGACGTAGTGGATTTCCATGCAGTCTTGAAGAAGTAGTGTTGCCCTTCCAACGGAAAGACAGTGCTGACTCTTGACATGCTGACAGGTAATGGGCCACAACAGAGCAAACCCACCACAGAGTCAGTCGAAGTTTTGAAGAGTATTGGTGGGTAGGTCATCACAGAGCAGACCCACTGTAGTCCTGGTAGAGATAATGGTACTGATGGATCATCAAAGATGTAGACCCACTGTAGTCCTTGTAGAGATTATGGTACTGGTGAGTCAGCAACGACGTAGACCCACTGTAGTTCTCGTAGAGACGGCCAGCAGCCATCCGTTGTGACTGTGCAGGTGCACAATCACAATCGAAGAGTCTTGCGGATAATATAGCAAGTCCATAAACCACCTCTTGTGCACTCACAAAGTTTTTTAATTGTCCTTAGAACCAGCAATGCTGTTATCCAGTCCCTTGCTGAATTATTAACACACGTGCAAACACTAACAGTCCCTACTTCTCACATATTGTCCATATACTATGACCAACAGAAACGTGTGCAGTGAGATGTAACTTATAAGTTACTTAATTTGATGAACTGGTGTCAATTACAATTTTATAACATGAGAATACAATAACAAAAATATAGAAAACATCATTAAAGAACATAACAATACAGATAACATTTGTAATAAAACAGGCTTTACAAAAGAATAGAAATAGACATATACATCAGTGCTACAGGAATTATGACATGAGTACATACATAAAAGATCAGAATAAATTTTGAAACATCAACTTCACACATGAGCATTAAAATAAAACAGAATAAGTAATGTCTAAGCATATTTACAAGTTAAATAACATATTATTAATACCAATTATATTTGAGGATAACAGTATTCCTCATCATAGTGAATAGTATTAGAAAAGAAAAAATTCTATGAAACTACACAGAGACAGGAAGAAAACAAATACACAAGGGTACACAAACACATAGTGGGATAACACAATGGAAAGGACAGGGTTCGTTTTCAGTGTAACTTTTGGTACTGCAGTCCAACCCAAAACTTCATTCCATAGATCTTTCGTCTTATTTCAACCTTTGCTTCCACCAAAAAAATTCTATCCAAGCATGCTTTCTGTATTTATTTCACATATTTCTTAACTCATTATTTATTTCCAAGAAAATCCTACCTATATCTGTTGTCCCTAAACCCTACTTTTTTTGGTTCATATCCTCTTTCAAAATACCCTTTTTTTTGGCCAAAGCATTTTCTTTAAGCTTCTCAATGCATTTCTTCCAATCCATCATAGTTAGTTTCTTATATAGTCTACCCCCTCTTAAGCTAACTTAAATCTACTGAGCTCAGATGCTAAACTAAGGGACGAGGCAATGCAGCATCGCATAAAACAATTAATATAAACAGCAATGAAAAAAACGCAGATTTGCGAAGCAAGCAGCATTAAGAAATTAGCAAAGCTATTGTAATATTACAACTAATCTAAGGCAATGTGCAGCAAACAATAAAAATAAATCATTAGTAAAACTGGCTTAACAGCGTAATACAAAGTCAAATTCAGTAACATTATGCCTGGCAAACAGCAGAAGCAAAAGCAATAAATTATATCTAAACATGACAACGCTCAAGCAGAAAAATATCACAGTAAAGACAACAATGCAGATAAGGGAAATGTATAATCACATCTTAATGTCTAAGTAATTAAAGTGGTGCACCACAAGAAGTTATTCTACCAAAAAAAATTACCCAGTAGTTGAAAAGAAAATTCCGTATGCAATTCCTGTGAAGGGAAATATCTTTTTATGCTCCTTCGTTTTTTTAATAGATCATAAAATTATTTACTGGATCTGTAGGCATAAAATATTTATATTAGTACATCTATTAAATTTTATTTTAACCAATGCTGCAGTGCAGCTAGAAACTAGATATTAAACAAAATGAGTTAATAAATACATAAAGCAAGCCATATGGCATTTCTCTCAACTAGCACGACAATAGCCGTGAAATGTTTCTCATCGTTTCATTAGGCATTTTAGTAAATATCATAAATTAAGAACTTTACAGTGTAATCATGTTTTCAAGTTTGCGCGTGTCGTATTTACGAGAATGTCAATAGTGAGGATAATGGCCTCCCTTTTTTTTTTCTACCTGTGCCGCTGGAAGGCACACGCTAATGGCTTTTTTTTTCGGGCGGCTGTCGCCCATCTGGGTGCCCACGACGTATTACGTGCAGGTGGTCACTTAACTTTCTTACCGAAATATTTACGACACCAGTTTCCGCTACAGTGACAGTCTGATATAAAAATTTCATAGGTCAAGAATTTGCGTTACAAATCTGTAGAAACAAAATCGTATGAATATAACAGTGTCAAAAAAAAATATTCGTCAGCATTGTGATACAGTCACACATTTACACACATTTCATAACCTTGAAGTACGATTCTTGGTTTCCAACAACCTTTTCCACAAAGCAGAGTCCCTAATTCATTACTCCTTACCTTATTACACATATACATATTCGTCGACACTTCTTCAATATTTCCTCATAACAGACATGTAGCATAATCAAATTCCTCATATAGCATCAAATTGTTCATCATAAACATACCTCAACAGCATAATACACATCGTCGTCGTAAAAATAACATCATAATACCTCAGTCAACTCTCAAAATCGTCGTAGCTTCCTGGAATAATTTAAAAACCCTAAAAAATATTCTCTGCTCATTTCAATAGTATCATCTACCTCAAACATACCTTAAAAATCATGATCTCATACCAAACACATCATTCAAAGCTCTCATAGTATCACAATGGTTCCAAAAAAATATGAACAGTTCACAAAGTACTGACAAAATACAATTTCATAAGAGTGAAATTATTCAACTGTGTAATTACGTAAACATGTGTCACTGATGTAGTAAAAAAATGTTTATCTTTCAGTTAAATGATCTGACAGCTGTGTAATTATGTGTTAGAGAAATATGGTACCGATGTGTAAAGTTGTATAAGCAAAGACCATATTAGCTAGGGCTCCTTGTGCTCGCCAAACACATGGTACACAAAGTAAGCGTGTACCCCCCTGAGGATTAATGTAATTATACCCACAGGTGTTATAGATTATTGCAATAGAATGAAATGTATCACGGAAAACCTTCTTTGCAATTCAAAAATCTTGAAAAATAAATGGCTTAAGTACAAAATTAATCTCTCAAATGCGTGTCCTGTAGCGCTAAATGTGCGTCTTGCTGTGATAATTCTGTGGAAGTGTCGTAGTTATCGTCCTCCGAAAGCTAAGTTCTGCAGAAGTCAATGTACTTACCTCATGATACACAAAAGTGAAATGCTTTGCGTATAGATATCTTAGTTATTACGCTTATTGCCGTGATGAGGAAAGTACTGTGCTGTAACGTATTGTTGTGCCACGAAAAAGGCTGTCTCATTGTTGCTATAGCACAAAAGTTACTACTAAAACATGTTTTTCTTTCCAGAAGAATTCAGAAAACTGTGCAGATATAAAACAGAAACACCGCAAAAGCAACATTGTATATTGTCACTCATTAGTAGCGTCGTGATAAAATCGTGTAGCTGTCACATAAACTAACCACTATGTCATCTGGTATCTCACTGAAAGTACTTTAAATCCAGAATGTATTTTCAAGTAAACCAAAATGTTACATTAAAATCTCATTAGCAGTACCAGTATGTGTCCTAAGTATGTAAGCCTGATAGTCGTTACGTAATCGTGCAACTAACAAGCAAGAATGTACACACACAATAACACTGTGTCGTCTGTTCACTATAACAACTGTTTAAATAAGTTCTCTTGGTTCTTGATTGCATACTTAACTTCAAACATTGTTGCATGGTAACAGTTTCTAAGTCTGACAAAGCTTACTAGTAACTTGAAGTGAAAAGTTTTATAGCAAAGTCAAAGTTAAAAAGCAGATTATCTTTAAATAAACGGTTTTATATGTGAAATGTGGTGTAAACCTTTGCTCTTCCTAGTAATCAGAGTTTGAACTTGAAATCGATTATCATGCAGTATACGTCGGTAAAGAATACTGGAATTTTTCTCAAGGTTAGTGTCTATGTTATTTTTCTCGGAGCCAGCCGGCGCACGCGGCTGCCTGCTGTGCGAGTCATTGTCTGTCTCTTTGTTGGCGCGCGTCGTTATTGGGATTTGGAGACCTAACTTCTACAAATTCACCGTGACGAGAGGGCCCTGCTCTGTTTGAATCCCGCCAGTTCTGATGCAATTCAGGTCTTTCGTTACGATCATATCGTCTGTCGTCATGTCGGTAAATGCTATAGTTTCTTTCTTGTCGGTCACGTGGTGGAGAATTTCTCCCTGAATCGAAACTGCGCGCTGGACAGTTGCGTCTAAAGTTATTCCCCTGATAATATTTATTTTGGTTCCCATATTGTCTGTTTCTCTGATTGTCTCTGTGATAGTCATTACCGCGGAGAGGTGATCTTTCCCAGTAATTATTACTACTCTGCCAACGGTTGTCATACGGGTGGTGTCTGTTTTGGTCACGATTTGTGTTGTGAGAATAGCCTTGTCGCGTCCAGTTATTATTTCTTTCATCGCGGAATTGCGACGGATGTGGTCTGTAATTGTTGTGCTCCGGCGTTCCGCGATTGTCAGTGTCAATTTCCAGTTCTTGTAACAGTCCCTGAAAAGCTTCAATGTCGTCTTTGCAACGTCCTGCTAAAATAATATGTCGTAAATGTTCAGGTAATTTGATTAAGCAAATGCAGATGAGTTCTGAAGGGCTGTATGGGTTTGACAGGTACTGATTCTTGTGCAACATGTCTTCAAAATATTTCACAAGACTGGAAAATTCAGATTGTTCGAAATGTTTCATCATTATGATGCTATGTTTTACTCGGTCTTGTGTAGCTTGAGACCAATATGCTGAGAGGAAGGCATGGTAAAATTCTCCTTCACTGTGGCAATCGTGAATGACCGATCGCATTCTTACAGCTGGTTCATTCTCTAAATAGCCACACATAAATTCTAATCTGTGTTCTAACGACCAGCTGGGAGGAAAACAATGAGAGAATTGATGAAGTCACGCTTGTGGATGAATGTCGTTGGCAGAATTCTTAAACGTTTTGAATTACGTGTAGTAATGAACAGCTTATAGTCAAAATCATCGTGTCGGCGAGTCGCATATCGGTCATTGTTACGTCGTGTCGGCGGTTCCATCTCAAAATCCAATGCGCCTTGCCAATTTCTTTCATAATTTCCGAAGTGTCCTGTGTTATTATTTTGTGGTTGTTCCGTATTTCTATGTCCCTCTTCCCGTGTTGGAGCGCGAGTGTCCTCTGAAATACGTAATTCTTGTATTACCTGTGTCAGCTGATCTTGTACTTCCCGGATTTCTCATTTGTACTGTGTATTGATTTGATTTTGATTTTGTTTGAATTTCCTAATTTGTTCGCACTCTTCTGTGTCATTAAAGACTACCGGTTTTGTGTCATTCAGATTATCATCTACCTTCGTAGATAAATTATTTAGCTGATCCGAAAGTTCAACTACTTTCTCTGATAATGTACTAATTTCCTCCATGTGTCTTTCTACTGTGTCCTTTAAGTTTTCCTGGGTTTTTGCAAGTTGCATAACCGAATCGGTAGATGCAACTGAGTCAATTTTAGCTTGCAAGGTCTCATGATTTTCATGAACAATAGTTTGCAGTTCTTTTATGGCTGCTTCGTGATTCTGTAGTGCATTTTCATGACGCGAAAAAATAGGTTGGAAATGCTCACAAATTTGTGTTTTTACGTCATTACAGACTTTTTGACATTTCGATTCAATGTGATGTAACTCAGTAGTTAAATCCTCACGTGTTTGTTCAAGAGTTTGCTCCAATGAGTCTAACTTTTGAAGATTTTGTTCCATTGCGTCTAACTTTTTAAGATTCTGTTCCACTGTGTCTAACTTTTGAAACTTTTGGTGTGTTTGTCTCTGATTTTGTTCCATTGTGTCTAACTTTTGAAGATTTTGTTCCATTATGTCTAACATTTGAAGCTTTTGTCCCATTTGTTGCATTAACTGTAATAACAATGCACTGGTGTCTGAAACATGTTCCTCAGTGCTATTCGGCAGTGAAGTTGCACCGGCAACATTCACATTTTGACAAGCAGAAAATGTGTCTTGACTCATTTGAGAAAACGGTGAGGACCCAAAACCTGAGTCTACAATATTTGAAAAATTGTGTCCTGTCATTTCGGATTCCTGAGGCGAGCTGTTGCCGACCGACCGATCGATAATGCTTCCCTGCTCACTGATTGTTTCACTGTCTACGCCATTGTTTGCCGCCCGCTCCATTTCCCTATGCACAATTACCAAATTACTAATTTGAACATCAGTTAATTCATTACTCTGCGGCGCTAACACACTGCTTTCGTCTTCACTGTCATTTCTCAATTTAGTTTGGAGCCTAGTATTACGTTTTTCACACGCCATTATTGTCACAGTATTTCACACGACAACACAGAAAAGCACAATTTGAAGAGCAAAAATAAGAGAACACATTAACATAACACTGAAAATAATATCTAGTTAATTGCAGCTGCGAAATACTTGGTGCAAATCTACATGCATGCCACAACTGTTTTACTGTACAACAATGAAAAACTACAACTACAATGGAAATTCTCTCTATAATTACGCGCTAGCAATAAACAAAATCTACACTAATTACACAAACTACAAGAAAAAATCAGGAGATTCCAGTGAGGTATCCTAGGCTAAGGGTCGACATATGAAACGTCCCCTTTCCAACAATTTTACAAGACTGATGAAACGTCCCCTTTAAACAAATTTTACACGACTGTGCTTATACTGACACACAGTATTTTTAGCGCAACGCAATCTGACTTTCAAAATTCCCTACAAAAGAATGGCCCTGACTAACATTAAACTATACCTTTCACAAATCACTTACCTCACAAAAATCTTCGCTGCTCAAGCTACTGCAATACAGCGAGCGCCACTACTGCCAGCTAAATAAAAGATTCAAACTAAGGAAGGCACTAACTACTGATAGGGATAGTTAGCAAATGAAAGATATTAATAGAGAACAAAGAATGTATTTACCTTGATATCATCATATATATAGCAGTTCATGACAAATTACAAAACTCCGCCATCTCTCTCCCCACATCCACCACTGCTGGCGGCTCACCTCCAACTGCGCAACGCTACGCGCTGTTCACAGCCAGCTGCCTAACACTACAATGGCGAGTATTACAACAATGCAAACTGGCCACAGGCTGCACACAGCACAGCCAGTGATTTTCATACAGAGGTGGCGTTACCAATAAAAAAACCTAAACAGCCTACTTACACATTCTCTGAGAAAAGTGATTGGTCGGGTGTTGGTCACATTATTGTGTGGTCAGAAATTGCTAGCAGAGCACAGATATAAAGATGTACTGGATGTTGAATATTGATAAAATGATTTGGTACGCACTGATTTCGGAAGTGTGAAGATTTTCAGGTAGTGATGTTGGTAGTTGCTTGCTCGCGAGTAATTTAGGCTGACTTTGTGAAAGACTTATTTTCAGCGATTTTTCTTTATTAGTTTGGGTCAATTAGTTTGACCATCGAGACGTGTTCGAATAAAGTTATGTATCCCACATAGCTTGCACTCGGAGTTACAGAAGCAGCACTCGTTAACCATATCAGTAACTAATTGCACGACAACATTATACACTCCTGGAAATGGAAAAAAGAACACATTGACACCGGTGTGTCAGACCCACCATACTTGCTCCGGACACTGCGAGAGGGCTGTACAAGCAATGATCACACGCACGGCACAGCGGACACACCAGGAACCGCGGTGTTGGCCGTCGAATGGCCCTAGCTGCGCAGCATTTGTGCACCACCGCCGTCAGTGTCAGCCAGTTTGCCGTGGCATACGGAGCTCCATCGCAGTCTTTAACACTGGTAGCATGCCGCGACAGCGTGGACGTGAACCGTATGTGCAGTTGACGGACTTTGAGCGAGGGCGTATAGTGGGCATGCGGGAGGCCGGGTGGACGTACCGCCGAATTGCTCAACACGTGGGGCGTGAGGTCTCCACAGTACATCGATGTTGTCGCCAGTGGTCGGCGGAAGGTGCACGTGCCCGTCGACCTGGGACCGGACCGCAGCGACGCACGGATGCACGCCAAGACTGTAGGATCCTACGCACTGCCGTAGGGGACCGCACCGCCACTTCCCAGCAAATTTGGGACACTGTTGCTCCTGGGGTATCGGCGAGGACCATTCGCAACCGTCTCCATGAAGCTGGGCTACGGTCCCGCACACCGTTAGGCCGTCTTCCGCTCACGCCCCAACATCGTGCAGCCCGCCTCCAGTGGTGTCGCGACAGGCGTGAATGGAGGGACGAATGGAGACGTGTCGTCTTCAGCGATGAGAGTCACTTCTGTCTTGGTGCCAATGATGGTCGTATGCGTGTTTGGCGCCGTGCAGGTGAGCGCCACAATCAGGACTGCATACGACCGAGGCACACAGGGCCAACACCCGGCATCATGGTGTGGGGAGCGATCTCCTACACTGGCCGTACACCACTGGTGATCGTCGAGGGGACACTGAATAGTGCACGGTACATCCAAACCGTCATCGAACCCATCGTTCTACCATTCCTAGACCGGCAAGGGAACTTGCTGTTCCAACAGGACAGTGCACGTCCGCATGTATCCCGTGCCACCCAACGTGCTCTAGAAGGTGTAAGTCAACTACCCTGGCCAGCAAGATCTCCGGATCTGTCCCCCATTGAGCAAGTTTGGGACTGGATGAAGCGTCGTCTCACGCGGTCTGCACGTCCAGCACGAACGCTGGTCCAACTGAGGCGCCAGGTGGAAATGGCATGGCAAGCCGTTCCACAGGACTACATCCAGCATCTCTACGATCGTCTCCATGGGAGAATAGCAGCCTGCATTGCTGCGAAAGGTGGATATACTCTGTACTAGTGCCGACATTGTGCATGCTCTGTTGCCTGTGTCTATGTGCCTGTGGTTCTGTCAGTGTGATCATGTGATGTATCTGACCCCAGGAATGTGTCAATAAAGTTTCCCCTTCCTGGGTCAATGAATTCACGGTGTTCTTATTTCAATTTCCAGGAGTGTATTTTGTATTAATGATTTTTGTAAAACTTATTGCAGTGTTAACTAATCAGAGTTTTAGTACAGTTTCCGAATGCTCGTCTCTTCTCAGTCACACAGTAAATGCCATATCTTCCACCGTCTCCTCACGAAAGTTCCGTTTTCTGATTGTGTGTCGCCACATTGCACAGTTGGAACACAGCCATTTCGGGGATTTTCAAAAAAATGTACGGAACGAACTGACTGAGTGTAGAGATGAGGTTATTTGTGAATATAAACGTTAAAGTTTGTTTGGAACCTTATTTTATGTCTGCATTATGGACGAAGCAATGGACGTTTCAGACATGTCACAATGCTCTGTTATTGTGAGACTAGTGGACTCCAACGGCGACCATTCAAGGACATTTTCTAGGTTTTCGTGATGTTAGCGAAGCTGGAACTACTGCTGCTTTATTCACTGTGTTGAGTGGCGTGTTTCGTAATTGTGAAGTGAAGAACAAACTTGTAAGGCGTCAGCCGACCCCTACATATGGAGAACAATATATCTTTGCCCCACGCAGGTCGCAATAGGTACTATCGATAGTCGAGCGCCGAGTGCGCCTAGTAATCAGTGTCGAGACTCCGAACAAGTAAGTTGTTGACTGCTGGAACGAGCTGGGCGGATTTCGGCTGGACGGCCGACCGCGGTTACATTTGATTAACGGCTGTGTGTGTCACGCAATGCCGTGGGCCTGACATGCAGCGAATACGTAAATGGCTTCAATTGAGTGATTTGTTGGTGTGTTTTAGTGTTCATTTGTGTACCGTCATTACGCGACAACCGCGCCGAGCAGCAACGATTTGAACTGCCGTGAGGACAGTGTATTCACTGCAACACGAAGTATACTGGCGTGTGATGTTATTAATAGGTGACCTGTGATGAGTCAACCGTTATTATCTTGTCAGACGAAGGGAGTAACTGCCTCATTCGTGCGGTTTTGACAAAACGTTACAAAAAGGTACCGCCAAACTTTCAGGAAACATTCCTCACACACAAAGGAAGAAAATATGTTATGTGGACATGTTAGAGCTCATTTTATTACTTCTCTTCAAATCACATTAATAATGGAATGGAAACACACAGCAACAGAACGTACCAGCGTGACTTCAAACACTTTGTTACAGGAAATGTTCAAAATGTTCCCCGTTAGCGAGGATACATGCACCCACCCTCCGTCGCATGGAATCCTTGATGCACTGATGCAGCCCAGGAGAATGGCGTATTGTATCACAGCCGTCCACAATACGAGCACGAAGAGTCTCTACATTTGGTACCGGGGTTGCGTAGAAATGAGCTTTCAAATGCCCCCATAAATGAAATTCAGGAGGGTTGAGTTCAGGAGAGCGTGGAGGCCATGGAATTGGTCCGCCTCTACCAATCCATCGGTCACCGAATCTGTTGTTGAGAAGCGTACGAACACTTCGACTGAAATGTGCAGGAGCTCCATCGTGCATGAACCACATGTTGTGTCGTACTTGTAAAGGCACATGTTCTAGCAGCACAGGTAGAGTATCCCGTATGAATCCATGATAACGTGCTCCATTCAGCGTAGGTGGAAGAACGTGGGCCCAATCAAGATATCACCAACAATGCCTGCCCAAATTTTCACAGAAAATCTGTGTTGATGACGTGATTGCACAATTGGGTGCGGATTCTCGTAAGCCCACACATGTTGATTGTGAAAATTTACAATTCGATCACGTTGGAATGAAGCCTCATTCGTAAAGAGAACATTTGCACTGAAATGAGGATTGACACATTGTTGGATGAACCATTCGCAGAAGTGTACCCGTGGAGGCCAATCAGCTGCTGATAGTGCCTGCACACGCTGTACATGGTGTAACCTCCCAACAAAATTACATGACGCATAACTTAAATGAGTATACCAGATTAATTTGTTAACAAGTTCGTCAGGAATGCATAATAACCAATTGTTACTGTCAGGATGAGAGCGGCGAAATAGAATGTCATTGCGTACAGTGTAATGGTTTCTAATGGTAACATTACTTCTACCTTGCCAAAGGTGTTTAATTTCGTTCCATACGTTGTCTTTACTCTGCTCGTGTGCTATGTCTTGTAATGACGACGAAATGAAATTTTCAAATGCAACTTGTTGAATGTACATGACGCTGAAATTTGCTTGGCAGAAGTTGGTTGCGATGTCTTGCTGATTGTTGCTGAGAGAACGGGATGTGGGTCTGCTACAATATTTTGTGTGCCGGGAATGTGAACAATTGAAAAATTAAATTCCTGTAAATAAAGTTTCCATCTACTTAATCTGTCGTGTGTAAATTTAGCCGAAAGTAAAAACTGTATCGCTCTATGATCTGTGTAAACTGTAGTGTGTCTTCCATAAAGAAATTGCCTAAATCTGGTAAAAGCCCATACAACACATAATGTTTCAAGTTCTGTAACAGAATAATTACGTTCAGCAGCTGACAGAATGCGACTCGCAAAGGCGATGTTTTTAATTACTGTAGAACCATCTTCTTCAATTTCCTGAAAAATGTGTACGCCTAAAGCGGTGTTAGAACTGTCGGTGGCAATGGAAAAATTTCTGGTAAGATCTGGGTGCGATAAAAGTGGTGCATTAAACAAAGCATGTTTCAAATAACATTCTCGTGAACAAGATTCTGCGTGTCAAAATTATTGCTTGCGTTACTGGAATATGCAATCTGTACTGTACCTAGTCAAATTCTGTCTGACGTGCTGTTATTTGCGGGAGGATGCTATGGCATTTCGACTATTTGTACTGTTCTGTTATTTCTTCCTGACGTATTACGTTCTGGATGATACCTACTGTCTGGTGCATTCATGATAATATGTTGTTGCGGATGATTCTTGCTGCTCATAAGATCGACTGTTATTAAATGTACGCTAAAAATGGTGCTCATTATTTTTACGTCTGTCATGACAGTCATTTCTATACGGTGCATTGCGATAGGAATTGAAATAGTGTGTTTTCTGTACGTACTGACTTCCTTGTTACTGTGCGTTACTATTTGTTGGGGCCGACGCTATACGCGTACGCGGCGAAACATTATAGCTTGGTTGACCTTGTAGACTGCATTGTTGGTTAGGTATGCTAACCGGCTGGTTTGTTGCTATTGCGGTGAAAAACCTCTATTGTTACTAAAATGCGTTAGCGACTACTGAAAATTTTACATATAGTGATGATTAAATTTTTGTATGGTATTAAAGTTCTCATGGTTGTCATTTCTGGAGTGTCTAATGAAAAATTGTCACTTTCGGTAAAATTTGTCATCTCGGGTTTTCTTGACTCATTCTTAATCCTAGATAGAGCAATAGTTAAAGAGCTATTTTGATAGATATAAAGGATAGTACAAGAGAAGGCAGCAGTGCAGAAAACTAAAGATGAAACAGCACTACTACGGCTCGGGGCCCTGTGCACGCTACGGCACATATTCATTAAAGCGTAATGAATCCCCTGAGGTCTATTACGCGCTGCAAATAAACTTTAGCTTTAGCGCTACAGGCAGTGGCGATAAAATTTCAGAAGCAAATTGCTGTATCCATGCTAATTCTAGTTTCTGCATTACAGGTAAAGGCAGTGAAATTACAAAAATAAATCGACGTGTCCAGTTCAATGCGTGTACCTGTGCTCTGTCATTATTAAATACCTTAGATTTTTTTACAGATACAAATTGCTCGGAATCAAAATTATCGTCTCTGTATGTCTGAACAGGTTCACGATTGTATGAGAATCTATTTGTCTGTGGCTGTTCGGAATCTAAGTCACGTACTCTCTGTAAATTACCCAAATTATACTGGCTGTGTGAGTGTGAGAAATGTTCGGAGTGTGCCGTATGCTGTGACGGGATATTAACTGAAATATTTTTAATCTCTATCACTTCTTGTTGTAAAGTTGACAATTTTCTACATAATGTATTATTAGACGAACTATCTCACTGACTGTCTGCTGTAAATTTTGGAATTCAGGTGTTTGATTAAACGAAATCGGTGAAGTATCGTCTGATTTGCTGTCATTATTACATTCAATAACGTCAATATGACTGGCCAATTCATCATATTTTTCAATATTAACTGAAATATTTTTAATCTCTATCACTTCTTGTTGTAAAGTTGACAATTTTCTACATAATGTATTATTAGACGAACTATCTCACTGATTGTCTGCTGTAAATTTTGGAATTCAGGTGTTTGATTAAACGAAATCGTTGAAGTATCGTCTGATTTGTTGTCATTATTACATTCTATAACGTCAATACGACTGGCCAATTCATCATATTTTTCAGTCAGTATTTTTACCTGATCATCGTTTTTAGTGTCAGAAGCATTAATCTGTTTTTGTAATTTACGTGTGGTTTCGTTCAATTTTTTAACGTCAGCTTTGATGACATCGGGATCCTCAATTAGTTCTAATTGTTCAAGTCTGTCGCTCACTGTCGGAAAATCTACTGTGTATGTGTCTGTTTTTGTTTCGGAAATTTCATCACGCAATTCTGTGTTCGACTATTTGATAGTATTAATTTCGTCTGATACTGTAGCAAAATTGGTTGTCTACGTATGTTTTTGCTTTCGTAAACAATTTACGTTTATCTTCCTGTCTCTGGGCGGTAATTGTTTCCATGACTTGTCGTTTTACTTTATTTTGTTCCTGTATGAACTTACGGTAACGTGTTTCACTGTTTTGTAGGTGGTGATTAAAACGTTCGTCAATTTCACTGTTCTGTTGGTCGAATTTCGCGTCTACTTTGGCATCTAGTGTGCGCGAAAGTTCTGCTGACATTAATTTAAACTCCTCGCGTAACTGTGTTGCGTTTTCAGAGCATTGTTTACCGACTGCACTAATTTCGCCTCTAAGTGATTCTGTTGTAGCTGTTTGCATATCCCTCAATTCTTGGGCAACAGATCTAATTTCTTCACTACTTTTCCTAGCGCAAGCCTCAATTTCCTCACGTAATTGTTCTTTAGTATCATGACACTGCGCGGCAACGGCTGTAATCTGTTCACTAAGCTGTCTAGAATTGTTGTCTAATTTTTCATTAAGGTTGTCATGTTTTTCATTAAGCTGTTTGATCTGTTCACTAAGTTGTTTGGAATTGTTGTCTAATTTTTCATTAAGTTGTTTGTTCTGTTCACTAAGTTGTTTGTGATTGTAGTCTTGTCTTTCGTTCTGTTGTTTGGAATTTTCATTAAGTTGTTGTTTGAGATCTACATTATTTTGATTAAGTTGTTTAAAATTTTCACTAAATTGTACCAATAATGCCATAACTTGATCCATGCCAATATTAGCTACTGTATTCTCTGTGCTGTTTGATGGCATACCTGCAATTGTAACGTTTTCTGTAACCATTTGGTCATTCTGTAATTTTTGAAAAGGTCTGCCAATCGGATGTACACTGTTGGTCACTAAATCGGAATTAAATAAATCTGTCGTACTCTGATTGTTCATTTTCGTTAGAAAAATTTGTCTGTTCGTTACGTAAATTTTGCAAACCGGGTGTGTCAAGCTGGGCAGCGTTCATTGTAACAGAACGTCCCGCGTCATCAATTGTCGTTAAATTAACAGACGACACAATTGAATTTATTTGTTCATCACTACGATCAAAATCAACATTAGTGGTCGGTACACACTGATTGTCTGTAATTGAAGGACTGTCATCATTACACTGCGTGTCGCAAGTACTATCGGTCAAGTTATTTAAGTCGGCTATTTCACTCATTATACATCGCGATGTACTGTTAACAGTTTTTCGCGGCATTTTTATACAAATCAAAATTATTCACAAGTGGAACAAAGACAATGCAAAATGCAACAAACACAAATACAACAAAGAGCAAAAAAATTGCCGATGATCTGTGAAAGAAAGAGTGACCAATTAGTAAATGCGTTGCGCCATATGCAATCTACGTTTAAGTAATTAAGAGCAGATATATGACTACTTGTCAGAAGATTCACAAAGAAATACGATCCTGGCCGGATGTCGCCAAGTGTAACCTCCCAACAAAATAATGTTTAATAATAATGCAAAATGGAGCCAAGCGTAACCTCCCCACAAAAGTTAATGAATGATAATTGGCCATGAACCACATAATAATATCGATTAAATAATGAACCATGAACGAAATGTAACCTCCGAAAAGAAATAATAATGTCTGGTAAATTTTATAAGGAGAGCAGCGCTGACCTTCGGCCATGTATTCTGAGTAAAAA
The DNA here is from genome assembly GCF_023898315.1 of Schistocerca nitens. NCBI lineage: Eukaryota > Metazoa > Arthropoda > Insecta > Orthoptera > Acrididae > Schistocerca > Schistocerca nitens. Next base: position 54,582,789 of record NC_064620.1, read on the forward strand.
AAAAAGAAAAGCAAAAATTCTTACCTCAATAAACTGCAATTATATCTGCTCTTAATTATACATTCTTCGACACAGCTTCGTGCAATGCTGGCGTATATTTTTTTTTTTTTTATTCTTGGGAGCAATGATAATGCATTGGAAATTGAAATGAATGCTTTTCTTTAAAAAGTTAATTTGTATTATAAAAATTATTATTTGGGCATTTCTTTCTGAACAAATTAAATTACAATTAACATACATTATTAAATATGCGCAAGGCTGCTTCTTTACCTTCTACAACAATACTCATCCTCCAGAGTCCTGACCAGAGTCGCGACCAGAGCACACAGCCGACGCATGCCGACTCCCGCAGACTACTACTGTCCACTCGCTACTAAAGCCGACCGACTACTTCTGTATCCAACTGACTACTACTGTCGACTCGCGCAGTCTCGCGACAAGCAACAACTAACAATAAACTACTCTCTGGTCAGAGATTCTGTCATGCCTCGCCCATTGCCGGCGAAGCATACACCTTACAATGGTACGGAAACAACTGGTTCTCCCGTAGCACTCTCCATACAGTGACGTGGTCAACGTTAACTTGTACAGCAGCAACTTCTCAGACGCTGACATTAGGGTTATCGTCAACTGCACGAAGAATTGCCTCGTCCATTGCAGGTGTCCTCGTCGTTGTAGGTCTTCCCAAGTCGCGAGTCATAGGCTGGAATGTTCCGTGCTCCCTAAGACGCCGATCAATTGCTTCGAACGTCTTCCTGTCGGGACACCTTCGTTCTGGAAATCTGTCTCGATACAAACGTACCGCGCCACGGATATTGCCCCGTGCTAATCCATACATCAAATGGGCATCTGCCAACTCCGCATTTGTAAACATTGCACTGACTGCAAAACCACGTTCGTGATGAAAACTAACCTGCTAATGCTACGTAGTGATGTGCTTGATGCTAGTACCGTAGAGCAATGAGTTGTATGTCGACACAAGCACCGAAGTCAAAATTACCTTCAACTGGGCCAACTGGCGCTGAATCGAGGAAGTACAGTACATGCTGACGAAACTAAAATGAGCTGTAACATGGAATATATATATAAAAATAACGAAGTGTGTACCAGTTATGCTACCTGACATCCAAATTAGCTTTGTTGGATTTGATATGAAACGACTTCCAGGCAAATATTAACCGAGCAGCCTTTATCAGTCGCACACAGTGACAGTGTTCTAAGCTGTTAGACTATAATCCACTAGTTAATAACGGTGGGTTAATAAGGGAGTATTTCAAACTGGTGGCCCAAACATGTAATGGCGCTTCCGTTATGGCGGGAGAATTAAATGACCTGCAAGCTGAGGTCCGTGAAATTGCCCCCAGGCTCTTTTTACTAACTGGTTTGCACATCGTTTAATTTATCAGCAGAGCTGTACTTCCATAAAACCATTAACAATTTTCTCTCCATGCCTGAGGATATTCCTAATTTCTCCCTCTGGCCTATCTAACTCGCAGCAATTCTCGACAATATTTATAGTAAGCCTTTTCCTTCGGTCAGTGAAACCAGATGGGACTGTAACGCAAGATCAATATCTGCCATTCACAAAAACCTTTCTTCTCTAATTGAGCTTTTAAATGAAATAATTGGCAGTCCAGACTCTAGTGCAACGACTTGAGGAGACATCTGTAGCATCAAAAATATCCTCCTAGACTTCGACTTCGTTTCTTTTCTCTGTTTTTATAAGCATATTTTTAAAGACTGAATTGCTTGTCAAGATTCATCAGAAAAAACCAGTGGTGCACAGTCCTGCAACAATGCCCTGTCAGGGTGCATAGTTTACATGAAAAACTTAAGAAGCGAAGGTAAACTGCTCTACTTATCAAATTGCATGAAACGCTCGGCTAATTCGCAAACTGAAGCTTCCGAGAATAGATCTGAAATGATGGCTGAATAAATTGGCAGTCCGTTGATAATATATAAACAGGTCTACTTCGAGGTATTGGACAATATTGTAACACAAATGGAAACAAGATTTTCACACTGTTATAAACTGCACTTTCATAAGTTACGTCGTACTACGATTTTCCCAATCGTGGTTATTATTTTCTCGTAAACAGTGCGGCTTCATTAATACAAAAGACTGGAGCGTCCTTCAGTCGCTCGCAGCTGCGTGTAGAACTGGAGACAATCTTCTTCCCAACATAAAGATACGTTTCCCTCCGCCAGCGTGGGAGAAGTTATTACAGGAGAATTGAGAATGAAATGGATCAAATTCTTTCAGAAGCTTTGAAACTGTTTTGTCCAGTTGCTACCATTCCCGCAAGAAGTGTTTCAGCTGAAAGGAAATTTCTTGCCTAAAACACGTAAAAACCTATTTGAGGAGCAGTATGGCACAGGATCGCCTTCGACATTGAATATATGTTACCATACTCCTTGTGCATTGTAATTTCGGCGTAACTATAAGGCTCTCCATCAAACAGAGGTAACTTGCATCAGAGCAGCATGTGACGTCGAAAGGAGTTCTCCTACTTAGAACCATAACAGACGGCACCGGAATACCAAGTGATCAGCCACTTCGAACAAGGAACCTACATGACCTTCTACCCGCGAACAGTTGCTATTTGTCGAGAGCAAAACCGACGCTTCAAAAACTGCATTCGACACAGTAACTTATCACAGATGTAATGAGAAATTTAGTATCAACATACACCTATTTAAAAAAATCGCAACAAAAAAAATAATTATGCTGAGTAATGAAATTTCGGGAATACATTTGTCTAGGTAACATATGTAAGCGTTTAACATTGCAAGATCAGATGTGAGTGCGACATAAGCTATAGCAAATATGAAATCCTGGTACGTTAATGACCGGAATAACCGTCAGAATGTTGCGTGTATGCATGCAAACGTGCATGCATCGTGTTGTACACGTGCCGGAAGTCAGACTGTGGGCTGGAGCTCCACCCCTGTTGCATTTCGTTAGTCAATGTAGGAACGGTTAATGCTGGTCGTGGGTGACACTGGAGTTGTCTTCCGATGATGACCCTTGTGTATTCGATTGGAGATTGATCTGGTGATCCAGCAGGACAAGGCACCATGTCGACAGTCTGTAGAATATGTTGGGTTACAACAGTCAAATGAATCGCTCTTCGAAGAAACAACACTTGTCAACTTTTTGGTTAAATTGAGTTAAGAGCTGATTTCCATGTTATGGTGCTCCCTCTATCGAATGAATGCAGAAACAAGATTTATCCATCATTCTTAATAGGACAAACAAGATCCCGACTTTATGAGTGAGAGGAGAAAGAACACTTGTCCCGGACTAGTGCTATTTCTGCAGCCAACGTTGGCTAGCCTGTTGTGTAATATCATCTCTGTGTTCGCACCGTTTTTCTTTGTGAAGCACAGCAATGTTGCACAGGGAAGATATGGTTTTACATGATGATGGTGAAAGTAGAAAGAGGAAAAAAAGGTGTAAAGAATGTTGAGTATCAGCGTGAAATCATAAAAAGGTCGTGAATTAAAGGTTTAGAGTACAAAAACTACAGTGGAAAGTTAGTTTCAAAGAAAACCATTGGTGTGGACTGCAAGTAAGTAATGTTCTAATATGGGAGGTTATGTTGTTGTTGTTGTTGTGGTCTTCAGTCCTGAGACTGGTTTGATGCAGCTCTCCATGCTACTCTATCCTGTGCAAGCTTCTTCATCTCCCAGTACCTACTGCAACCTACATCCTTCTGAATCTGCTTAGTGTATTCATCTCTTGGTCTCCCCCTACGATTTTTACCCTCCACGCTGCCCTCCAATGCTAAATTTATGATCCCTTGATGCCTAAAAACATGTCCTACCAACCGATCCCTTCTTCTAGTCAAGTTGTGCCACAAACTTCTCTTCTCCCCAATCCTATTCAATACCTCCTCATTAGTTACGTGATTACCCACCTTATCTTCAGCATTATTCTGTAGCACCACATTTCGAAAGCTTCTATTCTCTTTTTGTCCAAACTAGTTATCGTCCATGTATCACTTCCATACATGGCTACACTCCATACAAATACTTTCAGAAACGACTTCCTGACACTTAAATCCATACTCGACGTTAACAAATTTCTCTTCTTCAGAAACGATTTCCTTGCCATTGCCAGTCTACATTTTATATCCTCTCTACTTCGACCTTCATCAGTTATTTTGCTCCCTAAATAGCAAAACTCCTTTACTACTTTAAGTGGCTCATTTCCTAATTTAATTCCCTCAGCATCACCCGATTTAATTTGACTACATTCCATTATCCTCGTTTTGCTTTTGTTGATGTTCATCCTATACCCTCCTTTCAAGACATTGTCCATTCCGTTCAACTGCTCTTCCAAGTCCTTTGCTGTCTCTGACAAAATTACAATGTCATCGGCGAACCTCAAAGTTTTTACTTCTTCTCCATGAATTTTAATACCTACTGCGAATTTTTCTTTTGTTTCCTTTACTGCTTGCTCAATATACAGATTGAATAACATCGGGGAGAGGCTACAACCCTGTCTCACTCCTTTCGCGACCACTGCTTCCCTTTCATGCCCCTCGACTCTTATAACTACCACCTGGTTTCTGTACAAATTGTAAATAGCCTTTCGCTCCATGTATTTTACCCCTGCCACCTTCAGAATTTGAAAGAGAGTATTCCAGTTAACACTGTCAAAAGCTTTCTCTAAGTCTACAAATGCTAGAAACGTAGGTTTGCCTTTTCTTAATCTTTCTTCTAAGATAAGTCGTAAGGTTAGTATTGCCTCACGTGTTCCAACATTTCTACGGGAGGTTATTCGTCAGTAAAATAGTAAACCAATGATTTATTGCGTGGCTGAAATATCTGTGTAATTTCGTAGATGTCGTAGAAACTGCTTTGGAAGAATTCCAGAAGAGGAAAGAAATGAAGTATTTTCACTTTTCTACAACAAGGACGCACAAGATTCTTATCTCCAAGGGCTGATTACTGTAGGTAATATTTCCAGAAGACGAAGAAGAGTACCAGAAGGAGGCAACTGCAAACCAAGATGCAACTGTTTTCAGTATTTTATTAATTCCAGCACTGGACGATCAGAGGTATGCAAGAGAGCTTTCTTAAGTATCCATGGTGTCTCTAACCAAATGGTAAGGAGGATAAGCAATCTGCTTGCTTGTGGAAAGTCGCCTAGTGACCAGAGGGGTAAAAATACATCGGGAAATCAAATCGGTGGGGCAGAAATAAGTTTGATAATTGATCACATAAATTCCTAGCCTCAAAAAATTACTCGCTATGGCACAAGAGAACAGCGCTATTTAAATAGCCAACTTAATGTCAAAATCATGCGTGAGCAGTTCAGATTACGACATCCCCAAGCAAGTAATATTAATTACGAATATTATTTAAAGATATTCAAAGAATTTTTTTCACTTACATTTGGTCGACCACAAGTTGACACATGTGGTACTTGTGAAGCGCTTCAAAATGAATTACGAAACAAAACACTGAATGAAAAGGCTAAGAGGGTTACCATGCAGAAATGATGGTTTATAAACGCGGAGCTGCAAAGTTTTCTCCTCGTATTCGTGAAGTACAAGTATTGTGTCAAAAAGACGAGGATGTTGCAGGTATTGCCATAGAATTTATGCAAAATCTGTCCCTTCCTACCATTCCCAGTTCAGGAAGTTTTCTACCTTCGGCCACTCCGTGTTAGTGTACTCAATATCCACAACCTGAAGACAGGATATGCAACATTCTACATTTATCACGAAGGTGTAGCAATGAAGGGTCCCGATGATGTCTGCACGTTTCTGCTGGATTACATACGAAACGAGTTGCCACCAAACATAAAATATCTGCATATATTTTCAGATGGCTGCCCAGGGTAGAATAAGGATAATACTATGGTCAGGTTCCTCATGTCAGTTGCAGCATCTCAGCGTTTGCTCAGAATTTATCATTATTTCCCGGTCAGAGGCCATTCATTCTTACCTTGTGACAGGGACTTTGCAGTGATTAAGAGGAAAATTCGAGCTGTCGATAGGTTTTATAGCATGATGCAGTTTGTAGAACTTATTGTTGCTGCAAGAGCCTTAAACAAATACCTGGTTAAAGTTGTTTCAGTAGAGTTTGTACTAACTTTCAAACAATGGTGGCCTAAATTTTACAAACGCAATGCCTTGTCTTTGGAAACAATGAACAGTAAAGTGCTCACAAGGAATGAGAAACAATCCTTCACCGTTTCAGAATTCATGGAATTTGAATACAACAGTAAGTGTAGTGGGAACGTCGTTGCAAAACCATACATTGGAAGCCTGGTGACCCACACTTTCCGTTTACTTCTTGATTTAAAAGCAACAGTAACTCTACCGACGGCTGCAGCGTACGAAAATAATAATAACAATTTTTGTATTGAACATAATAAATTTACAAATAAACTGCTGAATAGCACAGATTTACATTTCTGGCAACCAACTGATTTCAGAAACAGCACATGTCCACGAACTTTGCGTATTTAAATCATTATATAATCTAATAATTACATCATTGAAAATAGTGTATGGACATTACCAGAAACAGTGCCGTTCAAAGTAAAATAGATCTGTCTAAGAAAATAGAATACTAGGCCCACAAGCTTATTTTTCCGTTTTTCTCAAAATCAACATGCATGGACTAATGCTGTTTCTGCAATCAGTGATTCATATGTAGGACAGCGTTATCCTGTTGAAAAACACCTCCTGGTATGCTGTTCATGAATGGCAGCAAAACAGGCCGAATCACCAGACAATAACCACGAGAGTGCTCTCTCTGTCATACGAAATCACACCCAAGACCATAACTCAAGGTGCAGGTGCAGTGCATCTAGCATGCAGACAGGTTGGTCGAAGGCACTCAACTGGCCTCCTTCGATCCAACACACGGCCATCACTGGCACCACGGCAGAGCCAGGTTTCATCAGAAAACACAACACACCTCCATCCTGCCTTCCAATTAGCTCTCGCTTGACACCAGTGAAATCGCAAATGGTGGTCGTTTGGGGTCAGTCGAATTCACGCTGCAGCTTGGAGCTGTCCTTGAAGTAACCGATTTTCAACACTTCGTTGTGCCACTGAGGTGCCAATTGCTGCTGCAGATGCAGTATGATGCACCAGAGGCATAGACCGAGCTCGATGGGCTTCCCTCTCGGTAGTGTCACATGACCGTGCGTACCCTGGTCTACTGGCGACCGTACATTCTCGTGACCACTTCTGCCAGCAATCATGTACAATGGATACATTCCCGTCAAGTATTTCTGTAGTGTCGAAGTCGGAATTTCCAGCTATTCGTAACCCTGTTACAAACCCCGTTCAATCTTATTGAGGTGTTGGTAATGGCCTCTTTGTCACCTTAAAGGCATTCTTGACTAACATCAACTCACTACGTCCATTCTCAAGTGTCACTATTGCTCACGACTGTTACAGCGTGTACTTAAAGCAAACCTTACTTGCATCCTCACAGTGGCACTATTAGCGCCTCTCTTATGCGACTGGTGCGAAATCTGAATGGACATCATCTTTCAGACATAGAAGCGTGCCTACTTGCTTTCGTCTATGCCGCACAACTCCTTCTTGGTGTTGCGATATGTTTTTCGTCACTGTATATTGTAACAGGTTAGGGCAATATCTTTAAAATTGCAGCAAAATAAATATTGCGATTCATCAAAAGAAAAAATATACTGCGAGCAAAAGAACGAGCCGACTAACCAGCATGTTTATGAAAGGCATGTCATGTATAGAACACAGTACGTACTCGGTTTACCACAAATACGAAAATAAAGGAGTACTTGTAACTTTCCAAGTATAACGACTTTAATATGAATGAAATAATAAACTTTACGATTATGTAGATTGAAGTCTGATCTGTGAAATGGATACAGAACTCGCATTGTCGTGTTGCGTGTTGTAAGTGCAAGTGGCGTGCTTATTCTGTGTTATTGTTAGAAAAACTTGCCACCAATTGATTGGGAAATGCAACTCCCAATACCAGTAAACAAATACAGTCACTGCAAAATACATTCAGCCCCTTAAACACTGAATCCTCCGGCCCTGTTCAAAACTGATAACTCTGGTCCCTGTGCACACAGCAAATAAATCTGCTATGGAGTAACGCGATGTATTCTGATTTCTCATAAAAAATTAGAAATACGCTAGCTACAGGCTCATCAGTGTGCAATTCTGGCCGTAATGTCTGAAATGAACATAAAATTCATTTGGCTGATAAATGATAACATTTAAGAAAATTCAACTTCTTTAAAAATTATATGACCTGGATTGGGAGGCGGTCTGATTATGGTGAATTACTAACATTTATTTTTTTATTAAAATTATATTGCAAGTTAAGTTTGGCTAAAAAAAAAAATTACTCCCAATTGATTCACAAACAATGAAGTTTGAACAGCAAGTAGTATCTAACTTCATGAATCCAAAATAAATGCAAATCATTAAATTACACATAGCTCTGTTAACAAATCTTAAAAGCACTACAAAAATGAAATATTTAACTAGCCTCTTTATCATAATCGTTTACGTACATTCTGGGGATTACTCAACAATTATTAATTACCAGCCAACTCATCTATACTCACGCACTGGCAAAAACAGAAGTTGTAATTATTTAACACTTTTACCTTATTTCCATGAAGATTTCTGCTTCCATGTTCAACAGTATTGACATAACTACTTTAATGTAACTCTTGGTGGCAGCACGCCTAGACAACTGCCTACTCCATCGTCTTTCCCTCACAGACAACTACCTACGAGTGAGCGCCCAGCGCTTTCTTACTCCAACACTAGTAGTACAGTATCTTTGGCTTTGTGGTCGGGCACAGTCAGCGATCCACATTATCGAGCCTATCAGAGACATTCATTGTTTATAGTACACTAGTTTCATTTTAATTTATTAATATTCTTATCTTATTCTGGTACCACATACAAGTGTGCCCCAGTACACTCCTGTCAAACTTTGATGACGTGCAGAAGTTGTAGAATGTTCAGTCAGGTATGATCAGGAGAGACGCCGTTGAAGATCAGCCTAGAAAGTTGGAGTTGAAAGATTTGGACGACATCTGTTGTTTGCGGAATGAAGGTTTGGAAAGCAGAAGTACCGTATGGTTATAATAAAAGTGTAGCTACTTACACAGGTCCAGTATAATCTGTAATAATCGTATGGGGACGAAACGTGATAGATATTCTAAAGCTTTAATGGGGAAACGATTTACGCCGGAAAAAAATTAATTACAATCTGGGGACCATGGGCAAATTTGGAGTTGTGAATCAAGAAATACGTAAAGAAATGTTTCCATATGAAGTGTATTAGAAACGGGGCGTGGACAGGAAAGCTCAAATGAGTGAGAAAGGCATTATGTTGAGTTTATTGCTAACTGCCGTTCACACAATTTGTTCAGTATAAGCAGGGGGACGTCGACGAGCTACTTCATCTGTAAAACGACGGTATCTAAAGTTGTTCGCAGCAATTCTGGTGGAATCTGAGAAACTTCTTCCTGCATACTGGCCTTGATATTAGGTAGAGGTCGAACGCACGCCTGGTAAACGCGGTCTTTTAGATATCCCCAAAGCCAAAACGCACATGGAATAAGATCAGATGATTTTGCAGGCCATTCATATCGAAAACCTCTCGAAAGAACACTTTCGTGGGAGGTTGCATTAAACAGATCTTACATTGAGCGAACGACATGAGAAGTTTGCTCATTTTGCAGTAAAACAGTGGTTTCCACACAGTTGTGCTCTTCCAAAGCTGTCATCACGTGGTGTACAAGGAGGTCTCGATAACACGCAGACGTCACGGTACACCTGACAGATCGTCTACATGTATTCTCTTCAAAGAAGAACAGACCGAGAGTAAAAGTGCTTGTGAATCCGTACCACACAGTCACATACGTCGAATGCAATGGCTATTTGTGCACAACACGCAGTTTAACAATAATCCAAATTCCACTATTCTGTATATTCACTGCACCCCACAATGTAAAATTTGGCTCGTCACTCCATAGGATATTGCCCAGCGACACGTCATCAACTACGATCCGTGCGAGACACCGGAAGGTGTCTTCTTCATTAAACCATTTAATGACCTCGGGTCTTTCCTGGGACCTTTCAGTCTGTGATACTCTCTCAATGCAACACTGTAGCCCACTTCCTGGCGCTCACATAAAATACACTACTGGCCATTAAAATTGCTACACCAAGAAGAAATGCAGATGATAAACGGGTATTCATTGGACAAATATATTATACTAGAACTGACGTGTGATTACACTTTAACGCAATTTGGGTGCATAGATCCTGAGGATTCAGTACCCAAAACAACCACCTCAGGCCGTAATAACGGCCTTGATACGCCTGGGCATTGAGTCAAACAGAGCTTGGATGGGGTGTACAGCTACAGCTGCCCATGCAGCTTCAACACGATACCACAGTTCATCAAGAGTAGTGACTGACATATTGTGACGAGCCAGTTGCTCGGCCACCATTGAACAGACGTTTTCAATAGGTGAGAGATCTGGAGAATGTGTTGGCCAGGGCAGCAGTCGAACATTTTCTGTATACAGAAATGCCTCTACAGGACCTGCGACATGTGTTCGTGCATTATCCTGCTGAAATGTAGGGATTCACAGGGACTGAATGAAGGGTGGAGCCACAGGTCGTAACACATCTGAAATGTAACGTTCACTGTTCAAAGTGTCGTCAGTGTGAACAACAGGTGACCGAGGCGTGTAACAAATGGCACCCCGTACCATCACACCGGGTGACACGCCAGTATGACGAAGACGAATACACGCTACCAATGTGCGTTCACCGCGATGCCGCCAAACACGGCTGCGACCATCGTGATGCTGTAAACAGAGCCTGGATTCATCCGAAAAAATTACGTTTTGCCATTCGTGCACCCAGGTTCGTCGTTGAGTACACCATCGTAGGCGCTCCTGCCTGTGATGCAGCGTCAAGGGTAACCACAGCAATGGTCTCCGAGCTGATAGTGCATGCTGCTGCAAACATCGTCGAACTGTTCGTGCAGGTGGTTGTTGTCTTGCAAACGTCCCCATTTGTTGACTCAGGGATCTAGACGTGGCTGCACGATCCGTTACAGCCATGCGGATAAGATGCCTGTCATCTCGACTGCTAGTGATACGAGGCCGTTGGCATCCAACACGGCGTTACGTATTACGCTCCTGAACCCACCGATTCCATATTCTGCTAAAAGTCGTTGGATCTAGACCAACGCGAGCAGCAATGTCGCGACCTTTACGAAAGTCGGAAACGTGATGGTACGCATTTCTCCTCTTTATACGAGGCATCACAATAACGTTTCACCAGGCAACACCGGTCAACTGCTGTTTGTGTGTGAAAAATCGGTTGGAAACTTTGTAAGTAGGCTGTTCCACTAATAACTGAAATGGGACTGCCAGAGTCAAGTACTGCCATAAATTTTACCTCATTTACTGTAATGTAAATCACAGGATATGCAATGTTGTTATGTTTTACGTCGTGTTCCTGGAGTAAGATGTCAATAATGTCTTCCATTTTTACATAATTATTAGCCACGGCAGCTACGTCGTCAGCTTCATAAGTACGTTTTGTGGTTGCCAGCGGTGTAAGTCATTGCCTAGTGTCTCTTTGTTGGCGCGCATCGTTATTGGGATTTGGAGATCTAAATTCTACAAATTCACCTTGTCCAGAGGGCCCTGCCCTGTTTGAATCCCGCCAGTTCTGATGAAATTCAGGTATGTCGTTTTGTCGGTAGTTTACATAGTTTCTTTTTTGTCGGTCATGTGGTGGAGAATTTCTCCCAGAGTCGTAACTGCGCGGTGGACCATTGCGTCTGACGTTATTCTGTCTCCCTTGATAATAATTATTTTGGTTTCCTATGGTCTGTTTCTCTGATTGTCTCTGTGATAGTCATTACCGCGGAGAGGTGATCTTTCCCCGTAATTATTACTACTCTGCCAAAGGTTGTCATACGGGTGGTGTCTGTTTTGGTCACGATTTACGTTGTAAGAATAGCCTTGTCGTGTCCAGTTATTATTTCTGTCATTGCTGAATTGTGACAGATGTAGCCTGTAATTGTTGGGTTCCTGTTTTCGCGTTCCGCGATTGTCAGTGTCAATTTCCAATTCTTGTAACAGTACGTGAAAAGCTTCAATGTCGTCTTTGCAACGTCCTGCCAAAATAATATGTCGTAAATGTTCAGGCAATTTGATTAAGCAAATGCGGATGAGTTCTGAGGGGCTGTATCGGTTTGAAAGATATTGATTCTTATGTAACATGTCTTCGAAATATTTTACAAGACTGGAAAATTCAGATTGTTCGAAATATTTCATCATTATGATGCTATGTTTTACTCGGTCTTGTATAGCTTTAGACCAATATGCTGAGAGGAAGGCACGATAAAATTCTCCTTCACTGTGATAATCGTGAATGACCGATCGCTTTCTTACAGCTGGTTCATTCTCTAAGTAGCCACACATAAATTGTAATCTGGGCTCTAATGACCAGTCGGGAGGAAAACAATGAGAGAATTGATGAAGCCACGCTTGTGGATGAATGTCGTTGCCGGAATTCTTAAATGTTTTGACTTTACGTGTAGTAATAAACAGCTTATAGTCAAAATCATCATGTCGGCAAGTCGCATGTCGGTCATAGGTACGTCGTTTCGGCGGATCCATCTCAAAATTCGGTGTACCTTGCCAATTTCTTTCATAATTTACGAAGCGCCCTGTGTTATTATTTTGTGGCTGTTCCGTATTTCTATGTCCCTCTTCCCGTATTGGAGCGCGAGTGTGCTCTGAAATAAGTAATTCTTGTATTACCTATGTCAACTGATCTTGTACTTCCCGGATTCCTCTTGGTGTTGCGTATTAATTTGATTCTGATTTTGTTTGAATTTCCTTATTTGTTCGTACTCTTCTGTATCATTAAAGTCTACCGGTCTTGTGTCATTCAGATTATCATCTACCTTCGTAGATAAATTATTTAGCTGATCCGAAAGTTCGACTACTTTCTCTGATAATGAACTAATTTCCTCCATGTGTCTTTCTGAACCAATTTTCACAGTATCTACTGTGTCCTTTAAGTTTTCCTGGGTTTTTTGCAAGTAGCGTAAGCGAATCGGCAGATGCAACATATGGCTGCTTCGTGATTCTGTAATGCATGCTGCGAAAAAATAGGTTGAAAATGCTCACAAACTTGCGTTTTTACGTCATTAGAGACTTTTTGACATTTCGATTCGATGTTATATAACTCAGTAGTTAAATCTTCATGTGTTTGTTCAAGTATGGTGTCTAACTTTCGAAGATTTTGTTCCATTGTGTCTAACTTTTGAAGCTTTTGCTGTGTTTGTCTCTGATTTTGTTCCATCATGTCTAACTTTTGAAGCTTTTGTCCCATTTGTTGTATTAATTTAATAACAATGCACTGGTGTCTGAAACATATTCCTCAGTGCTTTTCGGCAGTGAATTTGCACCGGCAACATTCACATTGTGACAAGCTTGACTTATTTGAGAAAACGGTGAGGACTCAATAAACAGCTCCACATCCAAAGCTGTATCATCATGGCAGGCTGACAGCAACCATTGCTAATGCAACGAATTCTTATGCACTGCCCATTTCTTCCTCGACGTCTTCTGTTTCGCGGCGATCGAGGGACCGCTGGAAAACAGCCGTCGTTGGGGAGCACAATAGTCTCGCCGATTCACTGCAGCAGTGTTCGTGGTTACACTGTTTCACACGTATTGCTACAACGCATGAGGAACTGACGTTTCTTGGGCACTGACCCTCAGGGTTTGGGATAACCTTCAATCGCAACTAGGTACCTGGTCATGTTGTACACTAAAGTGCCAAAGTCATGGGATAACTCAAAAATGGTTCAAATGGCTCTGAGCACTATGGGACTTAACATCGGAGGTCATCAGTCACCTAGAACTTAGAACTACTTAAACCTAATGAAACGTCCCCTTACAAAAAGTATTGAATTACTATGCTGATAAATCTCTTACATTATTTGATTTTCAAATAGCTGAGCAAAACTGAACGTACTCAGACATTTCGCTCTTTACTTATTCTGATCAACACTAAACTGACACACAATATTTTTAACGCAACGCAATCTGACTTTTAATAATCCCTACAATGGCCCTGACTAACGTTAACCTATACCTTTCACAAATCACTTACCTCACAGAAATCTTCGTTACTCGAAGTACTGCAATACGGCGAGCGCCACTACTGCCAGCTAAATAAAAGATTCAAACTACTGAAGGCACTGACTACTGATAGGCATAGTTAGCAAATGAAAGATTTTGATAGAGAACAAACAATGTATTTACCTTAATAGTGTTCAAAAGTCATTATATATATAGCAGTTCATGACATCCATTCTTACAAATTTACTGTCTCTGATGGACACACGTCCAGATCATCCGCTCTCAAAACTCCGCCATTTCTCTCCCCACATCCACCACTGCTGGCGTCTCACCTCCAACTGCCCAACGCTACGCGCTGTTAACATCCAGCTGCCCAACACTACAATAGCCAACAACAATGCAAAGCAGCCACAGACTGCACACAGCACAGTCAGTGCTTTTCATACAGAGCGCTACGTGGCGTTACCAATAATAAGACCTAAACAGCCTACTTACAACTTTCCTCACGTCAGCACGTTGTAGGTGTCACTACCGGCGCCGACCTTGTGTGAATTCTCTGAAAAGCTAATCATTAGCATATCACAGCATCTTCTTCCTGTCGGTTAAATTTCGCGTCTGTAGCACGTCATCCTCGTGGTGCAGCAATTTTAATGGCCAGTAGTGTCGTTCCGACACTGCGCCTGGTCTCTTTCCTCTATCGCTATACTATTGATTCACGTTATGGCAGAATTGATATCATTCCGCAATGCAGACAGCGTAGAGCTTCAGATCTGTATATGTTGCTCAAAATTCGAAGTAACTCTTTTGTCTTCCGAAATAGGTTCCGCATAAACGCTCTAGCATGTGTGCGAAGTTTCGCTGCCATACCGGAGTTACACCCCGCACCGGACCTCTGTAGGTAGTTGTACTTTAATTATAACCACATGGTGGTAGCAGAAATAGGGCTGCTGACGGCGGGCTATGAATCGCGCCGGGATTACTCAGTCGATAGGCGCATTACCCAGGAAATACAAGATTATAGGTCAGAATTTAGATCTGACACACAGCTTTAATCTATGGGGAATTTTTCCTTTGTGATTGTAGCATTTTTGAGAGTGCCATTCTAATGTACACCTCACGCTGCGAACTCAAGGCGAGATGTGCTCTCTGAGGCGGTCGGTAGGTACTTGTTAGAAGGATTTTCGGAATTTGAGCACACGCCGGTGTTATTTGGAGTTACAGATTTGAAAGGATACACGGCACGCAACAGAGTGTTGTCTGCCAGGAGGACGTGTTCAGTGTGTTGGAGATCCGGCCCACCCACACAGGCTATGGCGCTACTTTTGAGGAGAATGTTGTTTCTGGAAGTGTCTGGCCGTTGCAGAAACAAGGTTTTGTCGCGAGCGGAGGAGGCAGCCGGCGCTTCCTTTCCTCCAGTGGAGAGCCTCCGTGGCGCGTCCGATGCAATCAGCTTTCTCCGGCGGAGATACGATTCCCGTGTGTGTGGACAGGCCGCGAATACAAACACACCGCCCAACGAAGAGGCACGTGGCTGCGATACACTCGCAGCCCACTTCTCGGCACGTGCCTCGTCTTCAGTTGGAGGTACCGGCGATATCTGCGAATAGAGTAACAAAGAGCTTTCACCAGTACTATGATCCCTTATACGAAATAAGCAATCCATCTCCGTATTGGAGCACTGTTCTAGATAAATTATAGTACTTCATTGCTAAACCACTGTATAACAAAGGAGATGTCAATAATTACTGCGATGTTTTATAGCTATCACTAGGGACCGGAAAAATTCGTTTAAACGATAACGCGAAGAGTAATGCGAATTCGGTGGTTTTTAAGGAAATAACGCGAATTCAACAGGTTTTAAGGAAGTAACGCGAGTTCGGCGATTTTTAAGAAAGTAACTCAAAATCAGCATTTTTCAACAAAATTTATCTGTGTCTTCGTAAGAAGTGTCATAAATTCAATGATGTCAGTGACGTATTTAATGTTGAAATGTTCCATGTTCAACTGTCGCACTGCTTTTGGCAGTCGTGACGTCACTAGTGGCCTTTCAGCTATCGACTTTTACGATCGCGTACGAACGACCAGTGTGTGATTTTCGATTATGTATTTCTTCTGTAGTGTATGTGTCTAAGTATGCCGTTTCAAAGCAATGGCGGTGTTGTGTACACAGTTCCGCGTAGTCAGCGCGTACACAACTTTCCCACTAGAGCGCGCCCCGCTAAGCACAACAGCGCAGGCGCAACGCTCGTCCGTCTCCGCTCTACGAGATGGCGCTGTCATAGAGACGGACCAAATTCTGCCTCCGCCGATCCGCGTATTAATATGTAACGCAGCCAATGAGATCGCTGCTAACGTAGAACCTTTTACCCTCGCGCTGTGATACCTGAACGCTCGAGGTATTATAACGAGTGTACAGACCTCCGATTAGTCAGTCTGCGCCTAATAAGATTATCATATTCCTGTACATAGCCATAAAGATAAATGAGTAGACACTTTGTCAAGTATCAGAGATATGTGAGAATAAGATTAACGTACCAAGACCAAAGGAATTTCAGATTGTCAATTGTAAATAGCATCCAGAACCAAGTTAAGTAATTTTTTTTGCTGGTTATTATTTTAATAAATGTGTGTGAAAATTAATCAAGTTCTGTTTAAAGTGGGTCACCGTCAATCTGCTACTCTAAACGTTCAAGTGGCATTTCTATCGTCTGACCTAACAGCACAAGATAAACACGCCACGATAAGACCACGAGACACATTGCTGACACTCGCCTACTTCGTTAGAGCGACAAGTCAAATAATCTGATGGTGTGTGTATCGAAGGTCTTACAGTATGCACACCACAGGCGGCATGAAAATCTATCACAAAAATATCATCCTGCACATTAAATGCGGTTAATAATGCAGCAACGATATAAGGCTCGAAGAAATGTGATCATTGGGACAGTAGCCGAATGAGTAAGCCATAACGTAACGGATGTTTTCGAGGTTTACGATATGAATGGATGTAGGTTTGTGTCCCACTGCATGCTACTATGTATTTGTTTTCCAACGTCGCATTGTCAACACGGTCTGGTCTTTCGTTAGGAATGAAGGGGTGTCAATTTCTCCAGCATTTTCTTCAAAACCAAATGTCAGTGCAGTCGGGACATGTTGACATAGTGAAATGTCTGCAGGCAACTGCAGTCGACAATCAGTAATTTGCAGGTGCAGCATTGAAAGCTGTTTGGTTCCCGTGTTGCAATGTTGACAGACAGCGAGAGGCTGTTTTCAAACTATAATGAAGTACTGACAGATAGCCGACACAATCTCTCTGAAGACAACAATGAAATAATGACAATGCTGTCATTCGAAAAACTGTCTACAGAGTGATGACTTAGTGCTACTGTAGACCTAGCTTTCTTAGCTTTTTTCCTTATTCTTCTTTAAAAAAACAATGCATATTCTCACTTTTTCAAGTGTTTACTACTTTTTACTTCTTTGGTGTAAGAATGAACTATGCTTCTTTTGTTTGAGGATGGATTTCTGTTTTATCTGTTTTTACCCCATTTCTCCAGTTCTTCGTAAAACCAGCTGAAAATGCAGTACATAAATGAGCCTTACAACCAGTTGGATACACTTGTCCAAAAAAGACTAGGTTAAAGGAATTATTTTTGTATTAAAAGACTATGTTACTGATACGAAATAGAATTTAAAACTTAAAACTTGTACTGAAACATATTATAAACTTTGTTTCCAAGCAATATATGAGTGAACATTAAAAAAATTAAGAAAATTGAATTTTGCCTTATTGTGTTTATAAATATTTTGATGATATTCATACAGAAAAATCTCTTGGGGATGTAGCCACGACATTTTATTTATTAGAGATAACACTGCAGAGACTAAGATTTTTCTTTACATTAAGAGATTTTCTTAGAAGTTTCATTATTGCTATTCTGTAAGAAATTTCAACTATGTATCATAAATATTTAAGTCAGTGAGAAAAATTGTCTACTGTTATTTTCAGTTTTACCTTTGGTATTTGTTTTTAAATAATTATTTGTGTCAAAATTTTTTGTTAAAATAATTTTTCTCTACACTTGTCTCATGTTTGGCCCACCCTATCTTAGGAATAGTTCCATTTTCAACATAGCATTGAAAAATGGTTCAATATGACAAAAATAGATAATTGATAATAGAAAAAGCTTGTGCAAAGTGCAAAAAATAACATCGCTTTTGGCCATAAAATAACACCGATTTTTTCCTGTCCCTAGCTATCACAAATCATAGAACACTTTTAAGAATGTAAAGTACTTTTCATCAGTGCGATGTACCATTATAATATTAATGCAATTAATTAAGCTATGGATTTAGGAAGAGTTTCCCATTATACACTCCCTTTACCAAAGAGCTATGAGATTGTAGCAAATTTTAGCACTGGACGAAGCACTGATAGAGAGACCCGTTAACTCTATTTCAGGGAACAATATCCCATGTTCCCCAAACAAATATCATAACGAGTGTAGTGTCAGGATTACACTAGTTAATAAAAAGCTAAATCACAGGTGTATTTGGAAAGACAGCTTTGTAGGTCACAAGTCGCTATTCTCATTACTTTAACTGTTATTCACAACTTTACAGTCGTAATAGTTTGAAGTCTCACATACTTAATTTAAAAAATAAATTTCCATCTTTCGCACGAATTAATTCATTACCGGCGATGTAAATTTGGCCGATTGTTCGAATTAATTGATAAAAGTTCTGTCCTCTATATAGTTCGGTTACCCTTGTAAAGATCCGCTGTAAATATTCATTATATACTCAGCAATCGAGTCCGTTATAGTGACGTACACATACTTAACAAAACTTACAAACTTCAATAAAGGCGTTTCTTTATTGCAATTCACAATATTTTCCCCTTTTTCAATTGTTGTGAGAGAAAAACTAAGTCTTCATCTAATGCTATACGCTACAAAATACTTACTAACTGCTGACATTACTTGCGTGTGTCGTATGTCAACTGTATAGTGTGAACATTAATTGCTGACTAACGTCTCCAGCGCCTGACACTTCAAAACCTGTATTGGTTTTCTCAGAAACTGCAATGTGCGAGGCTCGCTGCAGCACAGACAGTTACAGGTGGGATGAAGAAAGGCAAACCTACGTTTATAGCCTTTGTAGAATAATAATTAGAGAAAGATTTTGTCAGTTTTGACTGGACTACACTCTTTGATATTCTGAAGGTAGCGGCGAAAAAGTACTGCGAGCGAAAGGTTACGTACTACTTGTACATACACTAAAGAGCAAAAGGAACTGGTACACCGGCTTAATACAGTGTAGGGCCCACGCGAGCACACAGAAGTGCCGCAACACGACGTGGCATGGACTTGATTAATACCTGAAGTCGCGCTGGAGGGAATTGATGCCATTAATCTTGCAGGGCTGTCCATAAATCCGTAACAGTACGAGCGGGTAGAGATCTCTTCTGAAGAGCACGTTGCAAGGCATCCCACATATGGTCAATAATATTCGTGTCTGGGAAGTCTGGTGACCAGCGGAAGTGGTTAAACTCAAAACAGTGTTCCTGGAGCCGCTCTGTAGCAATTCTGGACGTGTCGGAGGTCGCATTGTCCTGCTGGAATTGCTCAAGTCCGTCGGAATGCACAATGAACATGAATGGATGCAGGTGATCAGACAGATCAGACAGGATGCTTACGTACGTGTCACCAGTCATAGTTGTATCTAGACGTATGAAGGGTCCCATATCACTTGAACATTCCACTCCCGACATGAGGTTGTCTCCATACCCGTACACGTTCATCCGCTCGATACAAACTGAAACTAGACTCACCCGACCAGGCAGCATGTTTCCAGTCATCAACAATCCAATGTCGGTGTTGACGGGACCAGGCGAGGCGTAAAACCTTTATCGTGCAGTCATCAAGAGTACACGTAAATATCTATGATGTTTTGTTGAATGGGACGCACGCTGACACTTGTTGATGGCCCAGCATTGAAATCTGCAGCAATTTGCGGAAGGGTTGCACTTCTGTCAGGTTGAACGATTCTCTTCAGTCGTTGTTGGTCCCGTTCTTCCAGGATAGTTTTCCGACCGCAGCTATATCTGAGGTTTGATGTTTTACAAAATGTTCCTGATATTCACAGTACACTCGTGAAATGGTGGTTGGCAAAATCCCCACTTCATCGCTACCTCAGAGATTCTGTGTCCCATCGCTGGTGGGCCGACTATCACACCACGTTCAAAGTTATTTAAATCTTGATACCCCGCCATTGTAGCAGCAGTAACCTATTACAGTAACAATTACGCCAGACACTTGATGTCTTACATAGGCGTTGCCGACCGCAGCACCTTATTGTACCTGTTTACACATCTCTATATTTGAATACCCATGCCTATACTAGTTTCTCTGGCGCCTCAGTGTAAATGAGACGGCATTATTAACAGTCAAAGTACACGAAAGGAAAGCAGTACTTGAAAAGGGAGGGAGACAAGCTTTTAGCTATCCCTGATGTTATTTAGTCTATGCATTGACTCGGACATGACAGTAAGCAGCGAGAAATAAGGAAAGGAGTTGAGCGAGAAAGAACAATGTTTTCAAGGTTTGCTAAAGATATTGTAGTTCTGTCACAGATACCACAAGTCTTCGAGTAACAGTTAAATCGAGTTAATAGTACCTCTGAAACAAGATTGTAAGGAAGAACATCAACCAAACTGGAATAAGGGTAATGAAATGTGTCTGAATTAAACCAAGCGACGGTGTGGGAATCAGATTATATACTGAGACATTTATTAGAAGATGGTTTTTGTGGTTTAGGGAGCAAAATAACTGACGGTGACGGAAGAAGAGAGAATTTGAAATGCAGACTGACAACAGAAATGGAGTGAAACAACGAGTTTAATGTTATCTGTGACTCTTGAGTTACTTCCATAACACGTTTCGAAAGCTTCGACCGCCATCATCAGGCTGTTTCATGTTGATTAATACGGCATAAATGTGTTATGTTAGATTTTTGGAGTAACTTGTAGCATTGTCTCCAGGGATGACAGTTTCCTTTCCCTCTCGTGTTACATCGCAGACATACATCGTGACACTTTGTAACACAACAGAATAATGATCCTGTGACCATTGGAGGCAGTGACACAGGTTAACCCAAAGTGATATCACAACATATACATACACGTTAATCCACACAAATTCACGTGATCACGGAGGTTTAGACTTTCGAAAGACATTGTGGAAAGAGCTATACACTGTTTGGCAACAGAAAATTTGTTGTTTCATTCGGTATCCATAACAAGCATGACGAAGCCTAGCCAGAGACTTTGCTTCTGAAAATAATAACAGTGAAAAAGGTGTTTCTGCAAACGACAAATCTGCTAACTTTGAATGACATCTATGAGTTAGAACGTCCTTTCAGGAGACATTCGTCTGGAGTGCAGTCTTGTACGGAAGTGATGCGTGGACAATAAACAATTCACACACGGCGACAATATAAGCTTTTTGATTTGTGGTACTACACAACAATGCCAAAGAGTAGTTGGGTATACCAGGTAAATAAAGAGCAAACACGGAATCGGTTTAAAAGGGAAATGAAATGTATGACACAATCTGACTAAAAGAAGACGTCGATAGGACACATCCTTAGGCATTAAGGAATTGTCAGTTTGGTAATGGAGAGATGTATTGGGAGGGGGGGCGGGAGAGGGGGAGTTGACAATTGCAGGGGGAGGCTACTAAGACAATACTACAGCAAACGGTCACGTAATTTGATTTACAGTAATTATGGAGACAGTAACACATCTGCACACGCCAGATTTGCGTCTATTCACTCCTTGATTTGAAAACGATTATAATTTCACAGCTGTTGTACTTACTAGAAACAACATATTACTGATCACGTTCCATGCACCTCGTATTTTCGTGCAAACTAGAATGCTTGACGCTTTTCGAATGTTTCGGATTCTATTATCTTTATTTTACGATGTTCTCTAATCGACTCTGAACCATATTGGCCTTACGCATGTCGACAGGAATGTGTAATGGATGATGTTGTAATCCACACTGCCATTATATTCTGCTTGTGGGGCGGCGGGTTAATAATAATAATAATAATGATAATTATTACTAAACATAAGTAATAGGTGAAAAATTTGAATATTTTTGTTCGCCGTCTTTTACTAGAGCCTGGAAACTATTTCTGTGGTCAGCCGCCGGCGATTGTGGCCGTGCGGTTCTAGGCGCTTCAGTCTGGAACCGCATGACCGCAACGGTCGCAGGTTCGAATCCTGCCTCGGGCGTGGATGTGTGTGATGTCCTTAGGTTAATTATGTTTAAGTAATTCTAAGTTCTAGGGGACTGATGACCACAGATGTTAAGTCCCATAGTGCTCAGAGCCATTTGAACCCTTTTGTGGTCAGCCAGAGTCATGGAGAACATACTGACCATAGTTCCCAGTCTGAAAGTCCTGATTCTTGCCCATCCCACCGAAAGAAATGTTTCTATTATCTGTTTGTTCAGTGGGTTCAGGACCCTGATCATAAATGAAGATTTTGAGTTCTAATTGATAGATTTATTTGGTAATGTTTCACACGCTCAACATCGTAATATTCATTATGGTAATACTGACAATAAATTTCTCTATCCTAAACAGCACTATAAGCAGTTCAGAGGCGACCTCCATGGTAGGTTCCTACGAAATTGTCTTTCACCCTGACTTCTTATAATCAAAGTAATTGCTGACCAGAAAATAATAGACACCACTTGCCACGATGATTTGTTAACATTACAGACTGCACACTAACAGTTACTTCTGCGAAATCTAAGTGATACAGGATGGTGTACAGTCCTCGCGAGTTCACTTTCTATTATTACTGAAAATACGCGTTTAGCAACTGCCTCTCTCTGACGTCATCCAAAGCAGCGCACATTGCAGCGTTTGACTAACGCGGATCGTACAATGGCTAGGGGGCGAAGTGAGGTCTAGTCTTGCCTCTCTGGCTGTATTTATATATATGGCGTAGCGGACGGCCAAGGGAACACTTCCTGTCATCCGCCTGATGCCCACGGTAGCAGCCTCTAAACGGCCACTTTCTCGGACACATAATATTTTGTAACGCTCTTGTGTATTAATGTAGAATATTTGTAAATTTGTATGCATGTAGTTAAGTTGTTTAAAATCACAGAAAAAGTTTTAGCTCACCTGCGTTGAAACTCTGCCATCTAGAATTTTCGGAACGGAACTGACAGTAGAAACTGACCTCTGAACTACTTCTTCAAGAGACCTTGTGTTTGTGATTATTTACATAGAGTTCTTGAAACATGTTATAGCCTTATTATTTAATACGTACATAACCAAAACGTTCTAGCATCAATATAACAGATACTTAATCTACTACAAATTAGGATTTTTTAGTTCCAAATTTAGTTTCCTGCAAATTACTCGAAAACTATTACAGGTAGCTCAATGGGGTTACATAATTAATGTTTTCATGTTGAACGGAAGCTTCATAAAAATTTTCATATTTCTAAGTGTGTTACTGAGCCGCTTAAATTTTTCTTAAAAACGTGGTTTCTGACCAATCACGTTGAGACTTGAACCAGTTACTTTTGACATACATCTGCACATTATGACCAGTTTTTGGGTTTCTAGCTTTGTTATTTAGCACCGTTAATTTTTTTTCTTAAAATGATGTATTTAGGGAAAAATATTGACCTGATCATTCTGAGATTTGACAGTTTACAAATTAATATATCAAAGCACATGCTAACAAAGTTTGGAAAAGCAACTTTAACTTTTAATTCCATTCTTAAATGATGGTGCAAGACTTGGTGCTATACAGAGACGCGATGTGGTGACGTGGCGCTAGTAGCAGTGTACTGGGGTAAATCCCGGGACACTCATTCGGCTATCTATCTTTCCAATAGTACAGCGCTTGTTCCGCCACACGGTCCTTTGAGTTTAATCTTTTTTTGCGTTACTTTCATATAAGCTGTTCACTCTCCACTCCAAGCACTCCAAATGTCTAACAAATGTCGCCGTCAAAGTTTCCTCGTTCTTTATTAGCAATGTGTGCTCATCACTGTTCTTCATTACCAGCATCGCATCTCTCATTCTCACCGCAGCGACGAAAGATCAACCAGACTTGGCTGGGGCTTTATTAGGTATGCCCAAGTGGCAGGCACCGACAACAACCTCTCGCCTTCCCTGCGCTTTGTCTCTCCTCCCCCCTCCCCACCACCCCACCCCACCCATCCCCTCGCGCTACCGCGACGACAGAGCAGCAGCCGGGGCAATTACTGGCGCGTCAGGCGCGTCGCTCCGGACGAGCAGCGGCGACGACATGCGTCGCGACGCCACGCGTCACCGCCAGCCGCCACTCCACGCCAGTGCGCTCGCTTCTGTCTACCGCAGGCCGCGTGCTGCCTGCCGCTGTCTGGCGCCGTAGGGGGGGAGGCGGGCGGAGTGCACCTGCACTGCCGAAAATGGAGCATACACTGCTGGCCATTAAAAATGCTGCACCAAGAAGAAATGGGTATTCATTGACAAATATATTATACTAGAACTGACATGTGATTACATTTTCAGGCAGTTTGGGTCCATAGATACTGAGAAATCAGTACCCAGAACAGCCACCTCTGGCCGTAATAACGGCGTTGATACGCCTGGGCATTGAGTCAAACGCAGCTTGGATGGCGTGTACAGGTACAGCTGTCCATGCAGCTTCAACACCATACCACAGTTCATCAAGAGTAGTGACTGGCGTATTGTGACGAGCCATTTGCTCGGCCACCATTGGTCAGACGTTTTCAATTGGTGAGAGATCTGGAGAATGTGCTGGCCAAGGCCGCAGTCAAACATTTTCTGTATCCAGAAAGGCCCGTACAGGACCTGCAACATGCGGTCGTGCATTATCATGCTGACATGTAGGTTTTTGCAAGGATCGAATGAAGGGTAGAGCCACACATCAGAAATGTAAAGTCCACTGTTCGAAGTGCCGTCAGTGCGAACAAGAGGTGACCGAGGCGGGTAACCAATGGCACCCCATACCATCACGCCGGGTGATACGCCAGTTTGGTGATGACGAATGCACTTTTCCAATGTGCGGTCACCGCGATGTAGCCAAACACGGATGCGACCATCATGATTCTGTAAACAGAACCTGGATTCACCATTAAAAAAAAAATACGTTTTCCCATTCGTGCACCTAGGTTCTTCGTTGAGTACACCATTGCAGGCGCTCCTGTCTGTGGTGCAGCGTCAAGGATAACCGCAGCCATGGTCTCCGAACTGATTGTGCATGCTGCTGCAAACGTCGTCGAACTGTTCGTGCCGGCCGGAGTGGCCGAGCGGTTTTAGACGCTACAGTGTGAAACCGCGCGACCGCTACGGTCGCAGGTTCGAATCCTGCCTCGGGCATGGATGTGTGTGATGTCCTTAGGTTAGTTAGGTTTAAGTAGCTCTAAGTTCTAGGGGACTGATGACCTCAGAAGTTAAGTCACATAGTGCTCAGAGCCATTTGAAACATATTTTGAACTGTTCGTGCAGATGGTTGTTGTCTTGCTAAAGTTCCCATCTGTTGACTCAGGGATCGAGACGTGGCTTCACGATCCGTTATAGCCATGTTGATAAGATGCCTATCATCTCGACTGCTAGTGATACGAGGCCGTTCGGATGCAGCACGGTGTTCCGTATTACCCTCCTGAGCCCACCGATTCCATATTCGCAATCGCGATAGGCTACAATCCGACCTTTATCAAAGTCAGAATCGTGATGGTACGCATTTATCCTCCTTACACGAGGCATCACAACAACGTTTCACCAGGCAACGCCGATCAACTGCTGTTTGTGTATGAGAAATCGGTTGGAATCTTTCCTCATGTCAGCACGCTGTAGGTGTCGCCACCGGCGCCAACCTTGTGTGAATGCTGTAGAAACCTATCCATTTGCATATCACAGCATTGTCTTCCTGTCGGCTAAATATCGCGTCTGTAGCACGTCATCTTCGTGGTGTAGCAATTTTAATGGCCAGTAGTGTATTATAAAATGAACACCTAAACGGAGCTCTACCAACTGAGTCTCCAGTACTTGAATTTCTGTGAGATATGTTGACTGAAATTTCAGTCTTATGCGACCATATTTGCAATATTCTTGTTTCAGAAAAAGTCCATTCCTACAGATGGAGAATAATTTGAGTACCTGGTCTGCCCTTTGTCTGTGTAACGTAACTGGAACGTTTCAGATATAGATCGTAAGGTCCCAATTACTGTTTCGTCGTGAAACACTTTCGGATGTAAATTTAACACGTATTCACACGCGTGGGGTAAAATATACCCCTCTGTAGCTCTGATACGTTGGGAGCATTATTAGATACATAGATACATTCTGGGCATATATAACCCGCTCGTGTAATTTCGGGGAAAGAAAGCAGACTGCAACAAGCTGAAGTCATCTCATCCCATATAGAACATTGTGCAAAGGAATATGAGATAATGAGTGTGAGAGCGAAAATGAGTGATCATATTACAGTGTGCAAGGGGTAGATAATAATGTTGCAGGGGTTGTGGTTGCTGATGTGTCGGCAGAAGTGCCAACACCGTGTTGTTTGAGGAAGCCGAAATGCACGCTATAAGCTCACGCAGGATGGCGTGAGGTCTGAAACAGGATACTTAATGAATGCTATAAAGAAAAGTACGTAGCTGCTGGAATACTTAACTTTAATCCACAACTGGTGAACATTGGTCTTGTTACTGTACATGCTTCATTAGATACATGGCAAAGGCTTAATGGCGCCTTGCTAGGTCGTAGCAATTGACTAAGCTGAAGGCTATGCTAACTATCGTCTCGGCTAATGAGAGCGTAATTCTCAGTGAACCTTTCCTAGCAACGTCGGCTGTACAACTGGGGCGAGTGCTAGTAAGTCTCTCTAGACCTGCCGTGTGGCGGCGCTCGGTCTGCAATTACTGACAGTGGCGACACGCGGGTCCGACGTATACTAATGGACCGCGGCCGATTTAAAAGGCTACCACCTAGCAAGTGTGGTGTCTGGCGGTGACACCACAGTTGCATCATCTCAAAGAAGCTATAAAGGAAATAATAGCACTTTGTGGATCAAATCTGCACCGAGAAGAGACACTTCTTGAGGTCCATCATTGGAGTGTAGGAGTCAAGACAGAAGAAAGATTGTCTCCGGAAAAAGAAACCGGAAAACCGAAACAAGGTGCAAGATTTGCTGTAGGTTAATGAGGAAGAAACATCTCAATAATGATTCTGATTAGATCAAACGACTAATTCTTTAGAAGACACTGCCTTTGTGGGATTCAATTGATGTCATTATGGTAAGTGATTGTTTACCTCTTAAAAACTATTGAATACGCCTTTAAATTACTTTAATATTGCGATGTGTACACGAAGATTCCAGTTTTCTGAACAGTTTCGTGAAAATATTTCATTTCTAACTGGGGTAAAAAATATCCAGCACACATAGTAACAAGAAAAATACGTGTGTGACCTTACACGCTGAGCATTAATATTTTACAGATCTGAAAGGAAACTTGTCATCATGTTTCAGAATGGGCCCCGTCACAATAGGTTATATTTACCATTTATATCGATTACGACATGGCTCAATAAACAAAATCTATTTACTGTTTATGCAGGACCAAAAACGTCCGTAGATATTTAAAACAAACTACGTTCACGATGTTCTGTCATATGAACAAATAGCTATAGTAATAGCCTCTGGGGTTTCCCTTTTAAACATTACTGATACACTTGACCATCACACAACCACGCATTCGTATCATACACGCGAGACCGAGCACGCCATCTAAAGGTGGCTGGACCATTTCCAGCAGAAATATTATGGCAAGAAGTCAACATGATCCGGCTGCAATCGCCAAACCTCATCGAATATTATCGTATCCTTTACGAGTAGTGCCCTCCTCTACCATGAATCATGGACGTTGTGGCCGTGAGTGGCTTGTCTGCCTCAACGATACAGATACCCGAACCGTAGGTGCTACCACAACGGAGAGGTATCTCTTGAGATACCAGAAAAACGTATGGTTTCTGAAGAGGGGCAGCAGTTTTTCGACACTTACAGGGGTAACGGTATGGATTAGTAACTGATCTGGCCGTGTACCACAACCAACATGGCCTTGCTATGCTGGTTCTGCGAACGGCTGAAGACAAAGGAAAACTACAGCCTTATATTTCCAAGGGCAAGCAGCGCAACTGTGTGGGTAAATGAATATGGCATCAGCTTGGGTAGAATATTCCGGAGGTAAAATAGTCCCCCATTCTGATCTCCGACTGAGAGATACACAAGAGGATTTCGCTATCAGGAGAAAACAAGACCGGCGTTTTACTGGTCGGAGTTTGGAATGTTGGATCCCTTAAACTGGCAGGCAGGCTAGAAAATTTAAAAAGGGAAATGGATAGGTTGAAGTTAAATGTAAGGGGTATTAGCGACGTTTGATTGCAGGAGGAACAGGACTTGTGGTCAGGTGAATACAGGTTTCTAAATGCAAAGTTACACAGAGATAACTCAGGAGTGGGTTTAATAATGAATAAAAAGAAGGGATGTAGGTAAGCTACTATTAACAGCACAGTGAACGCAATATCATAGCTAAGATAGACACAGAGCCAACACACGCCACAATAACACAAGTTTATATTCCATTTAGCTTCGCAGAGACTGAAGAAATAAACGATGAGATAAAGTAAATTACTGTGATACTTAAGGGAGACAAAAATGTAATTGTGATAGAGGTGTGTAATTCAATAGTAGGAAAAAGAAGAGAAGAAAAAGTAGTAGGTCAACGTGGACTGGGGGGAAAGGAATGAAAGAGGAAGCTGCCTGGTAGAATTTTGCACAGAGCATAATATAGTCATCGCTAATACTTGGTTTAACAATTATGAAAGACGATTGTGTTCGTGGAAGAGACCTGGAGACAAGGGAAGATTTCAGACTGAGACATAAGACATAGATTTCAGAACAAAGTTTTGAACTGCAGGGCATTTCAGGGGAAGATATGAACTCTGACCACAATTTATTGGATACAAACTGTTGACTACAACTGAAGAAATTGCAAAAAGGTAGGAAATTAAGGAGCGGGGACCTGGGTAAATCGAAAGAGCCAGGGGTTGTTGAGAGTTTCAGAGAGAGCATCAGGCAATGATTGACTACAACAAGGGAATAGAATACAGTAGAAGACGGATGGCTAGTTTTGAGAGATGAAAAAGTGAAGGCAGCAGATGATCAACAAAGTAAAAAGAAAATGCCTAAAATAAATCCTTGGATATCACAGGAGGTATCGAATACAGTTGGTGAATGGAGCAAATACAGGGTGTTTCAAAAATGACCGGTATATTTGAAACGGCAATACAAACTAAACGAGCAGCGATAGAAATACACCGTTTGTTGCAATATGCTTGGGACAACAGTACATTTTCAGGCAGACAAACTTTCGAAATTACAGTAGTTACAATTGTCAACAACAGATGGCGCTGCGGTCTGGGAAACTCTATAGTACGATATTTTCCACATATCCACCATACGTAGCAATAATATGGCGTAGTCTCTGAATGAAATTACCCGAAACCTTTGACAATGTGTCTGGCGGAATGGCTTCACATGCAGATGAGATGTACTGCTTCAGCTGTTCAACTGTTTCTGGATTCTGGTGGTACACCTGGTCTTTCAAGTGTCCCCACAGAAAGAAGTCACAGGGGTTCATGTCTGGCGAATAGGGAGGCCAATCCACGCTGCCTCCTGTATGTTTCGGATAGCCCAAAGCAATCACACGATCATCGAAATATTCATTCAGGAAATTAAAGACGTCGGCCGTGCGATGTGGCCGGGCACCATCTTGCATAAACCACGAGGTGTTCGCAGTGTCGTCTAAGGCAGTTTGTACCGCCACAAATTCACGAAGAATGTCCAGATAGCGTGATGCAGTAATCGTTTCGGATCTGAAAAATGGGCCAATGATTCCTTTGGAAGAAATGGCGGCCCAGACCAGTACTTTTTGAGGATGCAGGGACGATGGGACTGCAACATGGGGCTTTTCGGTTCCCCATATGCGCCAGTTCTGTTTACTGACGAAGCCGTCCAGGTAAAAATAAGCTTCGTCAGTAAACCAAATGCTGCCCACATGCATATCGCCGTCATCAATCCTGTGCACTATATCGTTAGCGAATGTCTCTCGTGCAGCAATGGTAGCGGCGCTGAGGGGTTGCCGCGTTTGAATTTTGTATGGATAGAGGTGTAAACTCTGGCGCATGAGACGATACGTGGACGTTGGCGTCATTTGAACCGCAGCTGCAACACGGCGAACGGAAAACCGAGGCCGCTGTTGGATCACCTGCTGCACTAGCTGCGCGTTGCCCTCTGTGGTTGCCGTACGCGGTCGCCCTACCTTTCCAGCACGTTCATCCGTCACGTTCCCAGTCCGTTGAAATTTTTCAAACAGATCCTTTATTGTATCGCTTTTCGGTCCTTTGGTTACATTAAACCTCCGTTGAAAACTTCGTCTTGTTGCAACAACACTGTGTTCCAGGCGGTGGAATTCCAACACCAGAAAAATCCTCTGTTCTAAGGAATAAACCATGTTGTCCACAGCACACTTGCACGTTGTGAACAGCACACGCTTACAGCAGAAAGACGACGTACAGAATGGCGCACCCACAGACTGCGTTGTCTTCTATATCTTTCACATCACTTGCAGCGCCATCTGTTGTTGAAAATTGTAACTACTGTAATTTCGAAAGTTTGTCCGCCTGAAAATGTACTGTTGTCCCAAGCATATTGCAACAAACGGTGTATTTCTATCGCTGCTCGTTTAGTTTTTATTGCCGTTTCAAATATACCGGTCATTTTTGAAACACCCTGTATAAAAATGCAGGAAAGAAAGAAACGCAAACGTCTAGAAAACTCGATTGACAGAAAGTGCAAAACATGCCTTTGGAAAAAAAGAGGAGTAGCTGTATGAGTATAAAGAGCTCAGATGGAAAACTAATATCAAGCAAATAAAGAAAAGCTGGAAGGTCAGATGAATAGCGTAGAGGGGCTGTAAAATGTAAATGAAACTGATGGGAGCATTATAGAAAGAGAAGCGCAAATAGTTGAAGATGAAATGGGAGGTACGGTACCGCGAGAAGAGTTTTACACAGGACAGAAAGAAAGTCGAAACTTCGTCCCGGGATAGGCGATATTCCGGCAGAACTAATGATACCCTTGGCGAACCCAGCCATGCCAATACTGATCCACCTGGTGTGGAAGATGTATGACACAGGAGAAATAACCTCAGACATCAAGAAGAATGGTTACAGTAATTCGAATTCATAAGAAAGCACGTGCTGAGATGTGTCGTCGTAACTAAACTAACTGTTTGAGAAATTATGGCTGCAAAATGCTGAGACGCATTATATACAGAAGAATTAAAAAATCTAGTAGAAGCCGACCTTCTCTTAAAAGATACGCTAAGGAAATGCAAATCTAAATTTATAGCATTTTGAGATTTAGATAAAGCTTTTGACAACATTGACAGTAGTACACTCTTTGAGATGATGAAGCTAGAAGGAGTTAAATTATGGAGCAAAGGGTTGATTGCAACCTGTACAGAAACCCGACGGCTGTTAAAAGTGTCGAGGGGTCTGTTTGGCCCAGTGAAGGATGCACTCAGTGGATGGTGTGGAGGCTATTGATGCTGCAAGGCGTTGATTCCGACGTCGATCTGTGGAGTGCTACCACGCGGGTATGCACACTCTCACAGTAAGGTGCCGTATGACTGTGGTACTGAATGCTGATTCTGCCGAAAAATAGTTTCGTAACCAAAAGAATGAAGAGCAATCTGGTGTATTTGAATCCTGAATAAAATCAGCCCGATTCCAGAAAAAAAGCGTTGCATTTTTTTGTAGAACGCCCCTCGTACTTTGACGGTCTTCCACGTGCCTTATTCACCACATTGTGTCATTCAAACATTGAGAGGGTTAACATTTTAATGTATTCCTCACTCAGTTCATGAAACCACACATGCACAAAGGGCTCAGCAGTTGCTGCCGATTCTGTGGAATTTTCTTTGATTAGTTACCAACAGGATTGCGATCAGGGCTATTACCACACCACTCCAAAGTTTGAACTTCATTTTGCCTAGGGAAAGTTTTTACCTGAAATGCAAAAATGTTTAACAATTAAGTTGGGACCTCATCTGGATCATGCTTGATACAAATACTGATCAGAAGACTTACTTACAAAGCTGTGTGGTAAGGAGCAGAATCATCCCGGAAAATGCAACTGGAAACAGCTCCAAAATGGTCTCTTATTGTAGTCATAAGCTCCCTTTCAAGGATACTGATGATACATACGCATTGACTGTGATATTTATGAAGTTCATACGACCTTCACCGTGGGTAGAAATGAGTCCCTAGACCATCTGTTTAGCTGCATATTTGACTGTTTGTCTTACATAGGGAGGCAAAAATTCTTCACCTACTCTGCGACGAACACTGTGCCATCGGAACAATGCAGATTAAATTTAGACTCATTTGAAAGGATTCCTCTATTCCACATCTCCGGCGTCCTTGTCACACGTGCTTTTGTCCATTTTAGACACTGTTGTCTTAATGTTTTTGTCAATAAAGGATTCTTTCTAGGTAGATGGGCAATTAGTTCATCATCCAGCAGTCTCCTTGTATCAGTTCTACTGGTTACTGAGACGTTACAGATCTATTCCCGGTCTCGCTTTAGTTCACTCTATGACAGGAGAGGGTCAGTGAGAGAAAGTCTTTTACATATACCGTCGTGTTTCACAGTAGACACCCTTACTTTCCCTCTTCTTTCTCACGATCAACATTCCCTTTCTCCCTGTAGTTTTTCAGTAAACTCAAGATTTTAACCTGATGAAAACCTATGTCTGGAGATACCTCCCTTGAGCTGAGACCAAATGATGCATTAGCAAGCACAGCAGCTTCCTTCTTTGGCGTTAATTCCACTGACCTGCCCATTATTTCACTTCAATGTGACAGCACAAAATGACTTTACCAACAATGATTCTTTGCAGATGACAACAGTGAGTTGGCTATTGCTGGAAAAAATGTGATGGGGAATGAAATAGTAAAGGCAAGAACACGTAACTGCCGAGACATCAACAATGGACTGGTATAACCAGAAGCGCACCGCAGCCAAGGACAAAATTTTACACACACACACACACACACACACACACACACACATATATATATATATATATATATATATATATATATATATATATATATATATATATATATATATATACATACTCTCCTGGAAATGGAAAAAAGAACACATTGACACCGGTGTGTCAGACCCACCATACTTGCTCCGGACACTGCGAGAGGGCTGTACAAGCAATGATCACACGCACGGCACAGCGGACACAACAGGAACCGCGGTGTTGGCCGTCGAATGGCGCTAGCTGTGCAGCATTTGTGCACCGCCAGCCGTCAGTGTCAGCCAGTTTGCCGTGGCATACGGAGCTCCATCGCAGTCTTTAACACTGGTAGCATGCCGCGACAGCGTGGACGTGAACCGTATGTGCAGTTGACGGACTTTGAGCGAGGGCGTATAGTGGGCATGCGGGAGGCCGGGTGGACGTACCGCCGAATTGCTCAACACGTAGGGCGTGAGGTCTCCACAGTACATCGATGTTGTCGCCAGTGGTCGGCGGAAGGTGCACGTGCCCGTCGACCTGGGACCGGACCGCAGCGACGCACGGATGCACGCCAAGACCGTAGGATCCTACGCAGTGCCGTAGGGGACCGCACCGCCACTTCCCAGCAAATTAGGGACACTGTTGCTCCTGGGGTATCGGCGAGGACCATTCGCAACCGTCTCCATGAAGCTGGGCTACGGTCCCGCACACCGTTAGGCCGTCTTCCGCTCACGCCCCAACATCGTGCAGCCCGCCTCCAGTGGTGTCGCGACAGGCGTGAATGGAGGGACGAATGGAGACGTGTCGTCTTCAGCGATGAGAGTCGCTTCTGCCTTGGTGCCAATGATGGTCGTATGCGTGTTTGGCGCCGTGCAGGTGAGCGCCACAATCAGGACTGCATACGACCGAGGCACACAGGGCCAACACCCGGCATCATGGTGTGGGGAGCGATCTCCTACACTGGCCGTACACCACTGGTGATCGTCGAGGGGACACTGAATAGTGCACGGTACATCCAAACCGTCATCGAACCCATCGTTCTACCATTCCTAGACCGGCAAGGGAACTTGCTGTTCCAACAGGACAATGCACGTCCGCATGTATCCCGTGCCACCCAACGTGCTCTAGAAGGTGTAAGTCAACTACCCTGGCCAGCAAGATCTCCGGATCTGTCCCCCATTGAGCATGTTTGGGACTGGATGAAGCGTCGTCTCACGCGGTCTGCACGTCCAGCACGAACGCTGGTCCAACTGAGGCGCCAGGTGGAAATGGCATGGCAAGCCGTTCCACAGGACTACATCCAGCATCTCTACGATCGTCTCCATGGGAGAATAGCAGCCTGCATTGCTGCGAAAGGTGGATATACACTGTACTAGTGCCGACATTGTGCATGCTCTGTTGCCTGTGTCTATGTGCCTGTGGTTCTGTCAGTGTGATCATGTGACGTATCTGACCCCAGGAATGTGTCAATAAAGTTTCCCCTTCCTGGGACAATGAATTCACGGTGTTCTTATTTCAATTTCCAGGAGTGTATATATATAACCTGTGAGGTTATACGGCATATTAATGTTGATGATAGGCACCAGATGCAAAGAAAATGCTAGTGTTATTCACTCAATTCCCGCTATGTGCTGAATGTCTCCACAAAGTTTGATAAACGATGGCTGGTACTTCACTTCCGTGAGAGTATTTCTGATCCCAGTCGATCCCCACTCCCATCTGTGACGAGCCTCTAAATATAAATATAAATTTTCTGTTACTCGCACTTTGCGATTCCTTTCACGATAAAAAATATAAAACATCTTAACAGATCGATGCGGGTTGCTGCATTGGAGGGAACGCTGGGTAAGAACACACTGTATTGCGGGTTCGGGTCGAGGTAGAGCTGTATTGAATTTCTTTCTGGAACGTTGGGTAATAACACTCAACATCGGGTGTTCGGCTTTAGGTAGAGGTGTGGTTAATTTCTTTCTGAAAATGTCACTGAATTTTTACGTTGGTTACTAAATATCCCATTTCTGGCAGTTTATGGCCATCTTCAAGTAAGATAAAAAGTAATTAGCTGAATTTCTTATAACTACATCCTAAACATGGTCATAATACCGGTTCTTGCAAACTTTTACTTTCAAATGTGATACGTCACTGTAATTGCTTGTGTGTATAAATGTATCTGTCCTTCGCAGTGTTACGTCAATGGAAACGGCAATGTATCTGCTTTAGCTGCTTGTCTCTAAGTGAAAAGAAAGTGCATGAAAAAGAGGCGTTACACACTCGAGATAATAACCTCAGAATCTTTTTAGGTGCATTGCTAACAATATCAAACGTCGTATTTTTCTCACTACAACAACTGCTTTAATCAACACACTGAGTTACTCAAAAGGAATGAAACTAGTTGGTGACCTAAATCGCTGACTGCCTACCGACATGATGGCAACGCAGTTCTGCAAACCGTGCTACTATAAGCGGACGGAAACTGCAGGTCGCATGTGGCAGCTTTGATATCAGAGGGTGTAGCTTGTTATTACACTCGATTTTTTTAGTTGCCCTCTGTACGTCTACCAGAGAACATATGACACTGTGTCATTATTACAGAAAAATGAAAGGACGAATATACTTTTAGGTGCACCCAGAAAAGTTGAAACTGCATTTGAAATTAAATCCTCTCTATAGAATGGCTAAACAGGGCGAAAGTGATTTTATGGAGCTGATTACTGTCCCATCCCTCTGTAACAGAGCGCAATACTAATATGAGTGAAACGTGGGACTTCGGGAAGGCAGGAAAAAGTGTGGACGGGGCCTAACCAGTTACCATTGGTTGCACAGTAAACACGTACACTTTATTTAAGGAAATAATTTTTTAAAGACAATCATTTAAAAAAAAGTTGACTGTAACACAAGCTACACTGACGACTGAAGGCCTTTTTATGAAAGAATTCAGAATTATTTGTGGGCTGAAGACCACAAGCAGTACTTCAGAACAATTAATAACTGAAGGCCTGAATTACAAATGAGGAAGACAACTGCACGTTGAAAATACCAAAATAATTTTTAAAACAATCATTTAAAAAAATGGCTGTAACACAAGCTACACTGACGGCTGAAGGCCTTATTAAGAAAGAATCCAATTCATCTGTCAGCTGAAGGCCACAAGAAATAGGAATAATTTAAACAAAACATTATTTTTAAACATTTGACACAATCAGAATAAATAAGAAGGGAGTGATTCACAGACAGTGCTCCAATGATCGACCTGAAAAAGCCCCTACAGCCGCGCAAGCAGTGAGACACGCAGCCAAGAGTTATGCTCATACAACAGGATGGCGACTCAAACTAGGGACAGTTTGAACGCCGATCAATCCCCCACCTAACGTGTGATAACCAGTGCTACGAGGCGAAGTGACAGACAGCACTGCATCTTCAGAATCTGGTGTTTAAAACATCGAAAGGCAGAAGGAACCATTACAACCAAGGTAGACAAAACAAACCACAATCCACACCGCAATCAAGGAGGCTGTCGAACTACACGTCATGCCGCACAGCATCGGCAAGATGAGGAAAAATACACTGCTGCAAAAATACATTAACCTCCAGGGCAGGTAACTGGGGAGTTAGCGACCACTAGGCAGTAAAATATCGCTGGTTGCACTTCACCAATAATAACACAAAATTCAGTTAATAACAGGCAGTAGAAGACTGCTAATAAATTCCGCCAACTCGACATGCTCCACTTGTTGCTATTTGTCTCAAGGCGACCCTACGAGCAGCGACGCACGAACAAACGGCCTGATCACAAAATAGTGGAGGTTTCACTACTGGATTAAAGTTCACTCAACGTACTGGGTCCAGTGGACAACGAGGTTGTGGCCCTCACAACTACAGCTCCTCGATCCGGCAATGCCTGCATGCCGCCAGCACTGCTGGACCTCTCTGCTGCTCCGTCCCAACCGAACTACTCACATACCCCACCCAGAAAACACCTCACGTCCTTCCAAAGGTAGTACAGATACTAGATATCGATAAACGCTGCTGCTGCCACTCGCGGACAGACAACGATAGTAAATGTAGTGGCGCCAGTAAACAGAAGAAGAAAACAAGACGCTACTATCCCTATTACACGATGCCAACCTACCAATGGCACCAACGCTAGCCGCACACGGCTCAATGAGAAAATGCGTTAAGGCAGAGAAACGAATATTAGTCACTATGAGGAAAGCAAACGTTGTTTTAGAGTGTACACACAGTAAATATTTAGAGATTTCATGTATCACACAAAGACAGCTCACAAACATTTCCAATTGCCTTCACATTCAGGCTAAAATATGTCCTTCTTATTCGAAACTATAATTGGAAAAGTAGAGGAGTACGATATAAACAAACAGGATAAATACTTACGGATTTTAATTCTGTCTTTGCAACTGCTAAAGATGGCATTACTCTAACATATTTTTCCGTTGTGTTCACTTAAAACATTATCCATGGTCTGGTATCAAACATATCTACAATTCTGATTCTTGATGTAGATCTAAAAGTAGTTCATTTTCGTAGCTATTGAAATTATGACAATTAGTTACTGCATACTACGCTCAAATCCGGAAGTACAGTCCGAATGGAAATTTTCGAATCGTACCGACAATTGGCGGGGGTGTTTTCAGCCTTCTGATTTTGGCGACTACACCGTTACTGACTTAATCCCACCAAATTTTTCATCACCAATGTTTGTTTACAAGCCTCAGGCTAAAAGTTCCTCTCTGTAGTTTGTGCGTGTAGTGTCTCCAATTTTTGTAAGATTTGAATTACTTTTTATTTAGAAACATTTCTGGACTAAGATTTGTCATATGAATAATATGTCGTTTACTTATGTTAATACGTATTCATTCAGTGACCTGAGTGGAAGGTGAAATGATAATGTGGAAGTTGATGATAAAGACAGAAGTTTGGGAGTACAAGTCGTTGTGAATTAAATTGAAAAGCAGGGGAAGGGAGAGTGACGTGATTAGAAACGGAGAGGGGCAGGAGGAGGGGAGAGGTGGCTATGACATGGAGAGAAGTACAAGTAACAGAATCAGACACAGAGAGTTTTTTTCTTTGACCTAGTGTGTCCAAAAATTTTGTATACTGTTTCGCGTCCAATGTTTGGTCAATAAGCAGAAACTGGTTACTTACTGCTTCATATCTGGTAACTCTGTGTGCGGCACTCCTTTAAATCATACAGCAAATAACTTGGCCACCGCACGTCATAAACGAGTACCTTATGAGTAGCTGGGACAACTGGATAAATACTTACGGATTTTAATTCTGTCTTTGCAACTGCTAAAGATGGCATTACTCTACCATATTTTTCCGTTGTGTTCACTTAAAACACTATCCATGGTCTGGTATCAAACATATCTACAATTATGATTCTTGATGTAGATCTAAAAGTAGCTCATTTTCGTAGCTATTGAAATTATGATAATTAGTTACTGCATACTACGCTCAAATCCGGAAGTACAGTCCGAATGGAAATTTTCGAATCTTAGTAAGTATTTCAGTCAAAACAAACTATATTTTATCTTCCTTTATTTGTGCATTTTACAAGGATGACGCAACCTCTGGGAGCCATGAAGCTCGAGGACAGCCGCATCGTTTAACGGTTGACGTTAATGATGAAACATATATCTCACAATGTTTAGAACTATCTGAATAACATTTGCATGTTGAAAAGTTTCGATGCTAAAAGTTCTCTGTGAGTAACACAGTGGAGAGGTATGAAATTAGAGCACACTCCTCCAAAGTGAAACTCTGTACTGAATACTTACGAATATTTTTTTTGCATATTACAGGGATTATTGCAGCTAGCAACTAAAACGCACCTGTCTGTGATATGCAAACATGACAAATATTGCGATTTTTCCGTAAATATCTTGATTTATAGGCTAAAATTACGGTCTTACAGAGCCCTTGCTAAAATTACAGAATTCACTATTTATTTCAGGAGTTTGTTTTTCGTTGCATTATTTTGTAAACCAGTATAAAAATGGTTCAAATGGCTCTGAGCACTATGGGACTCAACTGCTGAGGTCATTAGTCCCCTAGAACTTAGAACTAGTTAAACCTAACTAACCTAAGGACATCACAAACATCCATGCCCGAGGCAGGATTCGAACCTGCGACCGTAGCGGTCTTGCGGTTCCAGACTGCAGCGCCTTTAACCGCACGGCCACTTCGGCCGGCTAAACCAGTATAGTTTCAGAAGTAACGCAATATACCTTTTTACGATCTGTTTAGTACAAACTATATACTATAAACAAACACTTATCGACTATAATGTTGCCTCACTAACTTCACTACTGTGGCTGCATACACTTGCACTTATGTTGTGATTTCGCACACCGGTGTTCAAGATGTGAAGCCACTCTAGATCAGAAAGCAGACAGTGGCATTTAAATTAACTCTTCTTTAGTCTCTTTCTGGGACAGGCAAACGAAATTAGAGTTAACATTTTTACTTTTCGGGTGATACAATTTGGTTTCAAATCGGGATTTTTACTGTCAATAAATAAACGGGGCAGAGTCCTTGATCGCCTCTTACCAGTTGTCTTGCCCCACCACTCACTACGGATAGCTTCTTTCCAAACTGGGCAACTCTGTGGAGGTAAGGCAGTAGGCATATAGTTCAGTTCCCTATTTTAGGCGTTGAAAATACAATTAATTGGTGCCATATTAGTCTCTATGAACTCCGTGACTGAGTAAAATTTCTTCGATTTTGCAATTAAAAGCGAAATCTCCTTCCCCTATAAACAAGGATATAAGTCTGTTCTGAACTTGAGGCTTTCCCTGTTACGTTGTCTGTTTAGTTTTCCTTAACTTAAGACCAAGAGGTGATTCGGTACTGAGACCACTATGTGTAAGAGTTGCGATGACGTTGCAGAACTGCGACAATGCCATCTGACAAGAAAGACACATTGTTTTGGCGTTTCTCTCTACACAAAAGAATTCTTCTACCTCCCACTCTTTATTAAACATTTAGCTTTCTCTTTATAATCGCTCTTTATAGAAAGTAGCATACATATTAGGGCAGCAGCAATAATGACTGCAGCTGCACAAAAAGCAACGATCACGTTAACCGCTACTGAAACAGGCTTCTTACGTTTAAGAGAAATAATTTCAAGTCCTGTGTGATGTGTGATCCTAAATGAACGATTATGCGCGAAAATACATAATACGAGGGGCGTTCAGAAAGTAAGCTCCGATCGGTCGCGAAATGGAAACGACTATGAAAATCCGATAAAGCTTTGCACAGATGTGTTGGGTAGTGTCTCTAGTATAACCCCAGTTAGCATCACGTCGCTCTTCTCATTTCTGAGCTGGCAGTGAGTGCGTAAAGATGTCTAGAAAATAGTGTCTGCCGCCAAGTACGAGGGCCTGGTAAGAAATTTCGCCTGAAGCTATGCAGCTAACATTACATAACTGTCGTGCTGTTTCTTCTTCAAGACAATTCTCAGCCGCATTCTGCAGGGCAATTAAGATGCTCCTGCATCGTTTTCAAATGGAAATGTGAGATTACCCACAATACAGTC
Organism: Schistocerca nitens; assembly: GCF_023898315.1. Lineage (NCBI taxonomy): Eukaryota > Metazoa > Arthropoda > Insecta > Orthoptera > Acrididae > Schistocerca > Schistocerca nitens. The sequence goes on from NC_064620.1 coordinate 54,623,710, forward strand.
CGCAATTGTCTCCCCCTGAGTTTCATCTCTGGTCACATGAACCGCTGTCTTTGAAGACAACATTTGACACAGACAACGAGGTGTAGGCCAGCGTGGAGAATTGGCGGAAAGCACTGGCGGCTGCCTTCTATGATGAGGCTATTGAAAAGTTGGTACAACGCTATGACAAAAGTCTAAGTCAGAACGGCGACTACGTAGAGAAGTAGCTGAAAGGTGTAGCTAATTGTTACAAGTAAAACATTTATGATGTTCACTGTGGTTTCAATTTGGCAATCAATCGGAGCTTACTTTCTGAACAGGCCTCGTAATTTTGGGATGCTTGCTTTCTGAGCTAGTTACCATTGCGAAACAAATAAACTCTGCGTACATTATTAGGTCATTATCAAACAACTGCGAAGCACGTGGATAACAATGAACTCAGCTCACGCTAAAATTCTTCAGTTAAGTGCAACAACGTCTTCTGCCACAAACGCCTCGCTTGGACCTTGTTCTGCAGTAGGTTCATTTTAGAGCTGTGAGTCAATTGCTGTTAGATTTAACAATGAATTCCGGCTAGGTGCTACCTATAGTGTATGATTTCTCATTATAGGTGGTTATACCGGCAGCTGGGTTGTGAGCTGTTTAACAATCATACTCAGCTCTTCCAGCTCTAGTTCTGTACGTAGGGTGCCTTGTCAAACAACATGAAACATTTACATTATTGTTGATTTGTGTAATGTATTAAGCGAGTGTAGCGTCAGTATTGCTGCAGAGATATGCGGTGTTTTCACGCAAAAAAAAAAAAAAATGCGAATGTATGAGTTATGAGTTAACAAAGAACCGAGGGATTCACTGAAAAATAACACCGAACTTTTGCCAAGTTTTTACCTTAAGGCAACACAACGCTCGACAAACAAGCTACGGAAACTGAGGTTAAAATTGCCGTGTTCCTAGCAGCTCATGATATTCCATTTAATACAATGAACCATTTGAAAACTATGTTAAAAAGCGTGTTCCCTGATTCTAGGGAAGAACAAAATACTGCAAAATCGTTGGTTTTGGCTTAGGTAGTACAAATGTGGTGGACAGCATAATTCAGTATCCAGCTGACTAAAAGAGTTTCTTCCCGGAAGCACATTAGCAAAATGCATTTGTCATTCAATTCGCTTCTGTACTAGTAATGGTGGCAACGCAATTTCTAGGCATCGTAGGAAACTTACTTAAAACTAAGATACAAACGGCAGTGACAGCCAGCCCGGTTTAAAAAATATATGCAGCTTAAAAAACATAAAATATTACATCCAGCGCAGACTTGCTGGCGTTCACTTATTTCTGTTGTCCGATGAATGTTGTATCAGTGGGACCAATAATTTTATTTTTTATTGATGAGTGGGCAACAGGAAAGTTTAATAAGTCCAACGAGATCCTATACTTGCTCCGTGATCCATTTGATAAATAGTATGTCCAATTTCTGAAGTGGATTTTGCCCACATTTAATACAATGAACGCTTACACCCAATCTTCAAACGCTGTAGTGCTAAGCTTAAAGGTAAAGGTAACAGGATTATATCCACAAAGAAGCTCTGGATCCTGTAGAGGCTGCAGATGCGGCCAATTTTTTGGACGTTAACAGCTAGTGTTTCCTTGTAAAACTTCTCGAAGCAATGAATTCGAAGGATGTTGCAATTATGCCTCATATTATAAGGGAATTGAGGGACAGATGCCGCAACATCTTAATTCGTGGATATAATGGGATTCTGATTCTGTTTAAATTTAACAACCCTCTGCTAGAACATTTATCTGTATTGCCTCCGAAACGAGCCATGTCTCGTACAGTGCCAGAAGCTACACCTACTTAACAACTCCATCATATCTTGTGTCGCGAGTTAAACCACCTGAAATGCAAAAAGTAAATGATAAATGGCGCTCATTGCTCTTGGATGTGCTTCCAACAGATGTTTCTTCGGATTCAAAATATGATGTATTTTGGCACATGGTATGTTTTTCTTTTCATAATAATATGCAGTGTATGAACATTTGTAACAATTTCAGTTTGAATCCCAATAAGACGGAAGAAGTGTTGTGCCATACTTTAAATGTTTATAAATACAAGCCTAACTAAGGGCCGATGTATAAATTTTTGCAGACTCGAAAAATCTCTTTCGACGACGGGGTCCATTTATGTGGTGCTTCATCTAACTTCGCTATAACAATACTATCACTTCCGCACTCCACAGCGGCATGCGAGCGAGTATTCAGGTAAGATAAAAATCATTATTGCAGAAAATTGTAAGCTGTTTGATTCTTACTGTTACTGTCCTTATCGGCAATTAATGAGATTATTTAGTGAATGAGGAAGACTGAGCGATGAGAGATCCAAGTTTCGAAACTTCAATATTTTTTAAGATTTATTTTCTTTTTAAATTTTTGTTTTCAGCAAGATATTTAGAATACACTCGAAGTTGAGAAACCGGCTGTCTATGTCTGCAACGAATGGAGCACTTGTTGCATTACGCGGCGGCTGCAGCACTACGTTCCAGCCAGCTAGGTCTATGACCGAAAGAACAACAGTTTCTCACCTTTAGCCATCAAAGGATGCAGACGAAGCTGAAAAGTTTTCAATTACATCGGACGATTATAGTAAATCAGTGGCAGTGTACAGATTCACCAGTGAAGTGCTTACATTTGTAGCAGTAACATTGTTTACTTTTATTTTATTTGTTGAATAGGTTTTACGTTTTTTGTAGTAATGGAACTTGGGCAATTAGTACTATCAGCATAGCTCGAGACAGCAGTAGGTGGGCAGAGGTGTGAAAATAAAAATGTACGACATTTTCAGCAGTAGTATGATATATTTGTAGTGGGTTGTGTGATCCATTTGTAGTGACTTTGTAACAACACTGGACTGAAATGTCGTGTACAGTACAGCGTTGTCAAGGCAACGAGATAGTTGCAGTGTACAGCTATACCAGAGCTTACAAAAGCAGCACGTGGCTCGCCAGTCGCTCCTCTGGCAGCCCAGGGTATTTTGCTAGAGGCGTTTCTCAAACCGTGCGGGAAACGCAGCGTCGTGGTGTTGCACTTCGTAGGAATATGGAAGGCAACGTCCATATAGCATCAGTTGTACTAAAGCGGATGGCAGATTTCCATTTATTGGTTGAATACTCGAGGAACGCTACCAGTAAAGAAAGGAAACTTTAACAAATCATTCGTGTGACTGATCATGGAACACTCGTCTGGTGTCTGATGCCTTAATAAATCAGACCAACTGGGGATAATGCCCTTACGCTCAATGGTCCGTGGGACAATGTAGCAGACATGCTGAAAAAACTGAACTGAAAATAGACACAAACAGTAACTAAAATTCTGTTTTCAAAATTTCGAGGACCAGCTTTAATTGGTGACTCTAGCAATGTCTTTCTAAAGGCCTTGCCACTGTCGTAAGGTCGGTTCCCGTCATGTCACTGAAGTTAAGCTCTGCTGGGCTTCGCTAGCACAGAGATGGGTAACCGTCCGGGTCTGGCGAGTGCTATTAGCAAGCGGGGTGCACTCAGCCCTTGTCACGTAAATTCAGGAGCTACTTGACTGAGAAGTAGCAACTCCGGTAGCGAAAACTTAAAACGACCGTGAGAGCATTGTCCTGAACTGAAAACGCGCTCCTCCGCGTCCGCAATCAGCGACGCCTATCGAAGAAAGGTGACACGGCGGTCGGTCAGTGCCGTTGGGCTTCTGAGCCCTGTTCGGACAGAGTTTAGTTTAGCTTAGGAATACTGTACAACTCTCTTCGTATCGCTTCCGAAAGGATCTGGAGGACAACATTAGATTAATTACAGTGCGCGCAGGGGTATTTAAACAGTAACTTTTAACGCGCTACGTATGTGAATGGAAAGGAAATAAGCCCTAATAACTGGTACAATGGGAAGTACCCACTGTCATGTACGAGAACTTCACAAAGGTTTGCAGAGTTTGAATTTAGATGTTGAATTTCGTCAAGCATTATTGTAAAACTTTTGGCGACTTCTTCTAACCAAACTACAACGCGTTCGAGCGGAGAATTTGACGCCAAGGGACGCGGGGTTTGAGATGTGAATGCTGCTTCATATTAGCTGTCAACTGACGAACTCAGGCGAGTAAGTAAATACAAAAGAATTGCATAAGAGAACCATCACCACAGTATTCTAACAGACATTATTATTTAAATTTTTTTTTCCTTGCCGGCTGCTTTGTGGTGCGGGCAACAAGACTGCAGCCCGTATGCGGCCCTTTGGCAGTTTACTATTAGGAATCGCATGCATTTGATGAGCGCAATCGCCTATCGATCTCCTGCAAATGCACAGTGTCTGGCGTCTGTGTGTGACTCAGTCGCCCAGCCGCACTCCACCTCACCGCCATAGTGTGCTGCGCCCCTTTTGCTCCCTGCGCTACCGCCTCGAGCTTCATTTATCTGCAGGAAATTGCAGTTTTACGTTTCACCTGCAGCCCCTCCCCTTCTCAGCCCCCCTTCCAGCTTCCAATACAAGCGCCACTAACCACGAGCCGTGGGCATTGCTCATCATCTCAATTTCCCGGCTGCGTTCCATCACGTGGTCACAATGGAAAGGGTTCGCCCCTGCTACCGGCCAGACTCGTTATTCTTCGATTTCACTTACCCACTTGCCATCAGAATTTTCATGACATCTCGATTACAACAGATGATTCGGTGAATCCATCTTTTCCCAGCGGCAAAGACGCAGACTTAATCCAAATAATTTTTATACACATCCGTTTACCTGAAATAGTTGTGGCGATAACAGTGTTAGTCTTCCTACTGAAGCGACCCCATAAAAACGAGTAGGTGAAATTGTCTGAAAAGTCGTCAGCAAGAATAATTACGACGTGTGTATGGTGTACAGTATATACAGTATGTGATGCAAATTACGTGGCATTCATAATAATATTAGAGATGCTTTTGCACGAAAATAGTAATAATAATAAATATATGTTGTACCATAGAATGAAACATGTACTGCTGCTATATTAACTGCAGGGACAACAATTATTATAATTACATGAGAGCTGTGGCTGTTCATATTATTAAGAACGGTGTTAAAAAAGTTCGAACTCTGTTAGTAGCAATCTCTGTAATCGGTCTGTTAGTAGCAATCTCTGTAATCGGTCAAACGTATAATTAGCAACCACTGCTGTAGAACAAAAGGTGTGTAAAAGTAACAAAGATTTTAACATGCATATTTTAAAAACACAAGTAGAAATTATTTAATGTACATTGGTAACATTCCATGTCAACTAATCCAGCCCTTTTCATAATTTAGTTCCGTTTGCAGCAACAGAAGGTTCATCGCTGGCTAGCTGCAGCCGCCATCATTACGCGGTACATTTGAAATTATTTCAAGGGCACAAAAGATGCGCAACTTGGAGTGGACTAATATAACATTTTCTCTTCCTGCACTAAAGCGCAGGAGAATATTGTCTTCCCACATTAGTTTTTTCAGTTGATAGCACATATAGGCTCTGGCGTGAAATTACATAGAAAAATTGAATCCATTTTTCTCATTTAAAAGTATTTACATATAAAATCAGATTACTAACATCAAAATTTATAGCATTTTCTGCTGCAAGAGTAACAATTATTCATTCACGATTACATGATAAGCTTTATACTTGTATCCAATTACGCATGTTATACCCCACGCAAAAAAGCTTTCTATAATGGGAAGACATTATTTTCATTTCAAAAATTAATCTCATGCAGAAGAAATAACAGTATTTTTTATTTAATTCAACATAAAAGGTCATTTTTCAAAGAATAAATTAAAAATTATACACAGAAACAGGAGGGGCAGTCTACTGCCAACAATTATCTTTGCTGATCAAAAGTATCTGAACATCTGTTAGTGGACAATAATGTGAATAGATGACACCTTCATCTTTACGGCAGCTTGAACTACCTTCGTGACACATTGCGCGAGTTATGTGAATGTCTGAGCAGGAATCGCAGTCTATTATTCCTCTGTGCCAAAACCTGATGTCAGAAGCCTGTCCATTTCAGGGCTGTTACTATCCACAAAGCGTTGCCTCACAGACACTGATTTATGACAGCGTGTATTGTATTGGCGATACAAAGAACCATCGCCGCCGAACTGTTCCTCCACTGTATGTTGTACACAGTGTTGTGAAATGTGTTCATATCGTTGCATCTGCCGTTATCTTAAGTGCAATAAGCGGATGACACCCTATCCACGAAAATTATGCCAAACCGTAACACCACTTCCTACCTACCTCACTGCTGACGCTACACATGTGTTGTGCGCAAGCTCCTTCATCTCCCAGTAACTACTGCAACCTACATGCTTCTGAATCTGCGTACTATATTCATCTCTTGGTCTCCCTCTACTATTTTACCCACCACGATTCCCCCAATACTAAACTGGTGATCCCTTGATACCTCATAATGTGTCCTACAGACTGGTCCCTTCTAGTCAAACTGTGCCACAAATATCTCTTCTCCCCAGTTCCATTCAATGCCTTCTCATTAGCTACTTGACCTACCCATCTAATCTTTTCTAAACTGTTTATCGTTGATATTTCCCTTCAATACTTTGCTACATTCCGTATAAATACTTTCAGAAAAGACTTCATGGCACCTAAATCTGTGCTCCATGTTAACATATCTCCCTTCCTCATAAACGCTTTTCTTGCCATTGCCAGTCTACGTTTTATTCCCTCTCTACTTCGAACATTATCGGTTATTTTGCTTCCTAGTACTTTAAGTGTCTCATTTCCTAATCTAATTCCTACAGAATCACCTGATTTAACTCGATTACACTCGTCTTTCTTTTGTTGATGTTCAACTTAAATGCTACTTTCAAGACACTGTCCTTTCAGGTCAACCGCTCTGCCAAGTCTTTTAGTGTCTATAACAGAATTACAGTATCATAGGCAAACCTCAAAGTTTTTGTTTCTTCGCCCTGGAATTTAATTCTTACTCCAAATTTTTCTTTTGTTTCCTTTACTGCTTGCTCAATATACAGGTTGAATAATATCGGGGATAGGCTACAACCCTGCCTCATTCACTTTTCAACTACTGCTTCCCTTTGGTGCCCACAGAGTCTTATAATTGCCGTCCGATTTCTGTACAAGTTATAAATAGCCTTTCGGTCCCTGTATTTTACCCCCACACTACATTTAGAATCTGAAAGAGAGTATTCCAGGCAACACTGTGAAAAACTTTCTCTAAGTCTACGAATGCGATAAACATAGATTTGCCTTTCCTTAATCTATGTTCTATTAGAAGTCGTAGGGTCGGTATTGCCTCGCGTGTTCCTGCACTGATCCGTAATTCAAACTGATCTTCTCCGAGGTCGGCTTCTACCAGTTTATCCGTTCGTCTGTAAGGTATTTGTGTTAGTTATTTTTGAATACATTGTGGGAGTGAACAGTGATCAATGTGTTACAAATATTTACTATAAAAAAACAATCTTGATCACAATTTATTTATTACGATGACCGGTTCCGACCACTACTGTGGTCATCTTCAGACCAATGAGTAAGAACTTCCTTATGGTGGTAAATCACTACTAGTTATAAATAAACTGTGATCAAGACTGTTTTTGATAGTAAATATTCGTGTTAGCATTTTGCATCCGTTGCTTATTAAACTGATAGTTCGGTAATTTTCACACCCGTCAGCACCTGCTTTCTTTGGAATTTGTATAGTCATATTCTTCCTGAAGTCTGAGGGTGTTTAAACTGTCTCATGCGTCTTGCTCACCAGATTGAAGAGATTTGTCACGAGTGGCTCTCCGAATGCTATCAGTAGTTATAACGGAATTATGTCTACTCCCGGGGCCTTGTTTCGATTTAGATCTTCCAGTGCTCTGCCAAATTCCTCACGCAGTATCATATCTCCCATCTCATCTTCATCTACTTTCTCCTCCATTTCCATAAGATTGCCCTCAAGTACATCTTCCTCTTATAGATCCTCTATATACTCCTTCCACGTTTCAGCTTTCCCTTCTTTGTTTAGGACTGGTTTTCCACCTGAGTTCTTGATATATATAGAGGTGGTTCTCTTTTCACCAAACTTCTCTTTAATTTTACTGTAGTAGCTAGTGATATATGCATCTACATCCTTCCATTTGTCCTCTAGCCATTCCTGCTTAGCCGTTTTGCACTTCCTGTCGTTCTCTTTTTTTAGACTTTACGTTTTCTTTCGCCTGCTTCATTTACTGCATTTTTATATTTTCTCCTTTCATGAGTTAAATTAATTCAATGCTCTTGTATCGTGCAAGGATTTCTACTAGCCCTCATCACTTTGCCAACACACAATGCAAAGAAAATCTGTCCCGGTTCTAGGCGCTTCAGTCTGGAACTGCGCGACCGCTACGGTCGCAGGTTCGAATCCTGCTTCGCGAATGGATGTGCCTGATGTCCTTAGGTTAGTTAGGTTTAAGTAGTTCTAAGTCTATGGGGCTGAAGGCCTCAGATGTTAAGTCCCATAGCGCTTAGAGCCATTTGAACCATTTTGTTCACATCACCAACAATCGACTTGGACAGGTTTAGGTGGGTTGAAATGTCCGTGTTGGATTTGTCACTCAGTTGTCATCCACTTACTGGTCCATGTGGGAAGTCTCTAGGGATTGATGGACTCAGATGTTAAGTCCCATAGTGCTTAGAGCCATTTAAACCATTTTATTCACATCACCAACAGTCGAATTGGACAGGTTTAGATGGGGCGAAATGTCCGTGTTGGATTTGTCACTCAGTTGTCATCCACTTACTGGTCCATGTGGGAAGTCTCTAGGGATTGATGGACTCAGATGTTATGTCCAATTGTGCTTAGAGCCATTTAAACCATTTTATTCACATCAGCAACAGTCGACTTGGACAGGTTTAGATGGGGCGAAATGTCCGTGTTGGATTTGTCACTCAGTTGTCATCCACTTACTGGTCCATGTGGGAAGTCACGACCGACCCATTCTATTCTGCTGCTACTACATCTCTGCTTACATCACACTATTCCCCCTCTTCTCTTACACCAGCAGGTCTGTCTCTCGTAACACCTGGTGACCAGTTCCGCATTACAGTAGGGTGCCCGGATGCCTTTGATCAGTTAGTGCACACATTTCAGATACTACTTTCAGATTTCTCTGCCTCGTGATGACTGGGTGTTGTGTGCTGTCCTCAGGTTAGTTAGGTTTAAGTAGTTCTAAGTTCTAGGGGACTGATGACCATAGATGTTAAGTCCCATAGTGCTCAGAGCCATTTGAACCATTTTGAACTACTTTCAGAATGTGTCAAATTCAGGGAGATCTGCGGAGGATTGACGCTTGGTATGGGGACTGACAGTTGACCCTCAACGTACGCAAATGTAACGTATTACGCATAAACAGGTGGAAAGACCCATTATCTTACTATTGCATGGTTGCTAGAGAAACAATGGAACCAGTCACACCCATTAAACATCTCGGAGTGTGCTCACGGAACGATTTTAAGTACAACGACTACATGCAACTAACTGCAGGAAAGGAAGATGCCAGATTGTAATTTACTGGAAGATTCCTCATAAATGTATTTATACACTGAAGCGCTAAAGAAACTGGTATAGGCATGCGTACTCAAACACGGAGATATGTAAACAGGCAGAATATGGCGCTGCGGGTAGCAACGCCTGTATAAGACAACAAGTGTCTAGCGCAGTTGTTAGATCGTTACTGCTCCTAAAATGGCAGGTTATTAAGACTTAAGTGAGTTTGGACGTAGTGTTATAGTCGGCGCACGAGCAATGGGATACAGGATTTCCGAGGTAGGATGAAGTGATTTTCCCGCACGACCATTTCACGAGTGTACCGTGAATATCAGGAATCCGGTAAAACATCAACCGCTGCGGCCGAGTAAAGTCCTGGAAGAACGGAACCAACGACGACTGAGGAGAATCGTTCAACTTGACAGAAGTGCAACCCTTCCAGATATTGCTGCAGAATTCTATGCAGGGCCATCAACAAGTGTCAGCGTGCGAACCATTCAACGAAACATCATCGATTAGGGCTTTCGGAGCCGAATGACCACTATTGTATCCTCGATGACCACACGACGCCAAGCTTTATGCCTCGCCTGGGCCCGTCAACACCGACATTGACTGTTGATTACAGGAAACATGTTGCCTGGTCGTATGAGCCTGGTTTCAAATTGTATCGAGCTGATGGACGTGTACAGGTATGGAGACAACATCGTGAATCCGTGGAACCTGAATGTCAGCAGAGAACTGTTCAGGCCGGTGCAGGCTCTGTAATGGTGTGTGGCGTGTGCAGTTGGAGCGATATAGAACCCCTGATAAGTCTAGATACGACTCTGATAGGTGACACATACGTAAGCATCCTGTGTGATCACCTGCATCCATATATGTCCATTGTGCATTCCGACAGACTAGGGAAATTGCATCAGGACAATGCGATACTCCACACGTCCTGAATTGCTACAGAGTGCCTCCTGAAACTCTCTTCTGAGTTTAAACACTTCCGCTAGCCACCAGACTCCCCACACACGAACGTTATTGATCATATCTGGGATGCCTTGCAACGTGCTGTTGAGAAGAGATCTCCACCCTCTCGTACTCTTACAGATTTATGGACAGCCATGCAGGATTCATGGTGTCAGTTCCCTCCAGCACTACGTCAGACATTAGTCGAGTCCACGCCATGTCGTTTCGCGACACTTCTGCGTACTTGCAGATGATCTACACGGTATTAGGTAGGTGTACGAGTTTCTTTGGCTCTTCAGTGTATATTTACTTTTTATTTATTGAGTTATTTAACCTTCCAACATTAGGATCCATCAGTGTAGACCACCTACCAAGGAGGTAAATTAGCAAACACTCATTGGACTGATACTTGAATATTACCCATTAGTCTGAGGCCCTTGGCGGACCAGATGGTGTGACAAAATTGACAGGATCCATAGAAGAGTAGCGTGTTTCTTTTCAGACTCGTAATTGTGCATCCAACCCCAGTAGGAGATGCAGGCAGAGGGACGTTATACATCACTGCGTGGCTCACTGTTAAAATTTCGTGAGGGTACGTTCCTACAGGAGGCCAGCAATATATAGCCATCATCAAAAACGACTATCGTCAATATACAGGGCAGTTCAATATACGTGCAGCGATTGCAAAAACCTGTAACTATGTAAATCACAGCGACAGATCTATAACAATTACAGCGAAGTAGAAGAAAATTCATAAGCATTTTTACATACTTATGTAAGCGTTATATTTAAATAAGAGATTATCAATTAAACACCTCATGTTCTGAGTCAAATGTGGAGTCACCGACACGAGTGCATTGGAAATTCTCACTTTGAGTTATCCAATTGATTTGCCAAAGAATAAGCCCATAAAAAATCCATGGATATTAGATTGGGAGATGATCCACGATTCGTTCCAATTCATTGTGTTTCAGTTATGATGGTAATTTTGAACTTGCTGCTTAGTCTCTGCTGGCGTATAAGTTATGCTTCGTGTTTTACTGTCCCCGTTAATACATGTCGATAAAACGAACATCGCATCAGACTAATTTTGCACCGCGCTATCGAATGACCACATAAAACTACGCTTTAAAAAAATTTGTTTGGTAACTGGAAGCAGGCCAACGCTTTGCATCGACAGTGGGCGTTACATGAAATACGTAATGAGCAATATTTGTCTGAGTAGACTCAAGCTACATATTGAAAAACCAAAACTGCGAATATCTCCCGCAACTTTAGAAGAAATGCGCCTATCGACTCTTAGGGGAGGCTTCGTATATAAAAGGTGCATCATAATTATGGACTGGTAAGCATACAGTTGAAAGTACACGATACTAGAAGCAAAAAGGTCTGGTAAATTTGGGCTGTAAAGTGCGTACCTTAAGAGGTATAAGCACTTTTTCGTATACGACACTGTGGAACAAATTTCTTCTATTCGAAGCTCGTTGCTTTCCAGATGGCCTAAAAAATAAATAAATAAATAAATAAAAATTCTAGTACATATGTGCTGTAAAGTGTATACCTTACGAGCTATGAGTAGTGGTTCAGCAGAAGACATGTTTCACGGTAGCGAAAATGAGGAAGTGCTCATAGCTCTTAATATATGCACGGCAGAGCCCATGTTTATTGCACATTTTTCTTGTTTAGGTCGATACTACCACCTCTGTAAACATGGAAAGGAAAGAGCTTTCTGTAGAAGAGATTTGACTGACAGTATAGAATATGAAGTACTCACTGCTCTTAAGGTATGCATTTTACACCCCACGTTTACTGAGACTGTTCTTGCTTCTAATATCATTTACTTTCAACAGTATGCGTATACATAATTGATTATCACTCTCCTGTATACTGCAAACAAATTCGGTGAAAGTCCAGGAAGGAATAAGAACAATATTATGAAAAGGATAGATTGCTGCTCACCTGACAGAGGAGATGTTGAGTCCCAGAGAGCCGTCTGTGGCTGGAGACAGTGACCATATGTCTGCGAGTTATGAGCTATGTTTTTATGAGTGTGTTTGGGAACGCATTCCACTGAAGTCGCAATACGGCCTGTAATACGTTTTAAAAAGAGAGGAAGTATACTAATTTAGAGTACACAATCCTCCTGGTAACAAGTCTGTTCCAGGAGAAATGAAACGCTGACGTGCGCTATATAGAATGGTGGCTGTGTCCCTTTACAGCCTTCTTTTCGGACCGCCATCACACGGTCACTAACGAAGGACAGAGAGTTAATTGATAATAGAGACCGCTTTATTATAGGAATCAGTGCCCGGGCGAACGCCCTCGCCCGTAAAGCGAACAGCTCTCAGAGATAGAATGACCTGTAAAACCGAGGTGGGTATAATAAGGGCGCGCGACATGAATCATCCCGGATCCAATAAGTCAATGCTGCTAAGACGGCAGGGCCTGCTCCCCCCGCGGTCTGTGCTGGACTTCCCTTGTAGGCCTCGGTCCTCAGGCCTCCGACCCCGGAACCCATTACTTTTCTTGTAACTCGTGCGAGAAAGAAGGAGAAGAAAAATAGCCCAAATAAGTGGCATCCCTTGTCAACCCCCGGCGACATTCCGCTATTACAGCTCGCCCCCAATCATCGCCCTCGGCTACCCTTACGCGTCGACTCAACTGTTCCCCTTCCATCTCCGTCTCTCTCACTCTCTCTCTCTCTGCTTCCCACCCCAAACAGCCTCCCCCACCCTAACACTTATGTTTATAGTCCGAGGGACACCGGGAAGCGGGGAGGGCCTTGTTTCGTAGTGCGTGAGCACTAACTGAATTTACAACTGCCCTTCAGCTGAGGGCCACTACTTCTCCCCTCACCTCCCTACATATCCAATTAATTCTGGCGCGAATTTTTCTTTTTTTAATATTCATCAGCGCTCGTGTAGAGTTTGTATTTTTCTGCTGGTACTGGAACTGCGTTCTTGGGGAGAGGTTCCCTGGTCACAGTAGTGGTACGGGCTCTCTGTTTAATCAGGTGTTGTTTTTTCGTCCCGTCACTGCGGGAGGGTGTAAATAAATGGCACACCTCGTTTGAGTCATAAAGAGGACTCTTTTGACAATATATACCTTTCTAGGTGCCGCTACTCTGTAAATACGTCACTAAAATTTTCCCTTCCATTTCGTCCAACTACGGATCACGTGACAACTTCAATTCATTCACATTAGATTTTTTCTTTTCCTCTAAATTTCTCACCTTTTCACCAAGACTTTTTTTTCTTTCTTCAGACCAATTCACACTTGTCTTCATACCGATTTTACCTTGGATTCGCATACATTTAACATTTTCTTCCAGAAGGCATCTTTTTCTGCAGCTTCTCCTACTTTTAGGTAGTATACTTCTAAATATTTTAGGAATTCTTAGCTCAAACTTGTTGTTATTTCTCTTCCAAGAGATAATGGATTTTCTTGTTAGCATGTTGTCATTCATGCTCACTTTCACTGTTTTTGTTCTTTTTAGTTTGTGATATAATTTCAGGACTGCAGTTATCACTATGAGACGTGGGGGCGTCGATGAAATGCACAAGTTCGATGTGTGGCTGATTCTTGCAGACTGGAATCGTTTTGGTTCCTAATCTATGTTTACTTCACATTTAACGAGTGATTCGATGCTGCACAGTACATTTTATTGTCCTTTTTTTCCAAGTGTATTTAAGGAATGTCATATTTACGTATCATCAAATGCTAACGTGAAATATTATTTATTAACAGTTCCTACCGGAATGATCATCATGAAGCAACGTAATACAGCGTATGTGGCATCACTTTTACGGTGGCGTCAAAAACAATAAAATTGTGCTTCATTCAGTGTCACTGCTCTGAAGCAGAAAATCCACACTAATATTATAAACGAGAAAGTAACTGTATCTGCCATATTTCCACGATTAAACTTATAAAACGATTTTTAAGAAAGTAAAAATTACGTACTGTTCTGTACACATTTTAATATTTGTATTTTTTATTAAATCCACCTATTTTCAGGATTAAATTTTTTCCTTGTTACCGTTGTAAGAAAGTAGGTTTCATTTAAATTGCAATAAATGGTGCTCCAAGAAGCAGCATTATCTGAAATCATATGCTGGACAGTATTCATCTTTTTTGAAAAGTATGATCACTTACAAGCCATGACTTTGGTCAGTTTGCGTACAGAGAAACAGCTCAGCACTATTAGCAGTAAGTAAGAGGGCACGACCTGTTGGTAATTTTCTCCTTTTTGCGGATAAATCGGTAAAGTACCGTATCTGATAGACACGTCAGAAGTCTGACAGATTGTATTGATAATCGTGGTTTGGTTTCATGTAACGTAAAAAACCATTAAAGAGTTAGGTTCAGATTTTATTTCCAACGTTTACTGGAACATCATATACGTACCCTCAAGAATAGAAGCTCAGAACCATCTACAGACACTGCAAAAGAGCAAAAGTTAAGTATCATTGGTTTCCCCTTTAGCTATATGGATTGTGAAGCAGTTGTATTGTGGAAGTGTCTATTTAAACTAAGAAATTATTCCATTAGGAAGAAAACAGAGACCTCACTCGTTTACACATCGTATAATGAGAGTGATCAAGACTCTGCTCATTAAGGAATATGCAAGACATTAAATTACTTATCAATTAATGATGGAAATTGTTCGTCCTGTGCTACTAAAACAGCTGAAAGTAATAAGGAAACGAACGAGAAGCGTGTTAATCATGCATTAGGTGGATTAAAAATTTTGTATATTTGGTCACAGACCGTCACTCTGTAATGTACTTGCTACCATACGTAGATAAATGTAACGCTGTCATACGGAGTGAAATTGCCAATGTGTCTGTTGCCCAAAGTATTGCACAATGTTTGATATAAAAATCGAGAGACGCACATTTAAGCAAGATATCAGTAATGCTGTTTTGCTGTATGATTTTAGATTGTTATAATTACAAATAGTCTTTACCCACAAGGATATACCCTAGTTCAAACCATTTAATTATAAGATTATTGATTTTTCTCCATTAGCGTACTGATTTTGATGAAAACTACGATCCACAGACCGCTAAGTGCTACAATTCCTCGGTTGTGATCCACTACTACATTATACCTTATAATTAACTACGACTCACAATGAATATTAACTTTATGAAACTATGCGTTGTGATTAGAGTGAAATCTATAATCAGGAAATGTTTTTATATGACTTACACCATATTACCTCAGATGAACGAATAGTGTTTCTCTTTTGACTACTCATAACTAAACACAGCTCTTTCATGAACTTTGTCTCCTAATATTTCAATACTAAATATTTCCACCTAGAAACAAGCAAAGAAAAACTGGTGCTAGGCCACTTTCATCAACACAGCACAGCAAAGGGGAGGTACACTTACTTGTAGACCTAAAAGTAATTACCGTAACATAAACACGTGTAAAAGTACGCCCGCATCTCGTGGTCGTGCGGTAGCGTTCTCGCTTCCCACGCCCGGGTTCCCGGGTTCGATTCCCGGCGGGGTCAGGGATTTTCTCTGCCTCGTGATGGCTGGGTGTTGTGTGATGTCCATAGGTTAGTTAGGTTTAAGTAGTTCTAAGTTCTAGGGGACTGATGACCATAGATGTTAAGTCCCATAGTGCTCAGAGCCATTTGAACCATTTTTGTTAAGGTACGAACTGAATAAGCGCTACAATTGCACGTGTTTAAAATTATGTCTTGTAAATTTGAACGGTGCAAACTGTTAATGCTATACTTCGGTGGTTTGATTATCAGTTATACTGCATTAATATGAAGCGCGGTTCACTTATGGAACAGATGCAGGATCCTACTTTAGCTTCACTCCTTCGAGGTAAAGCGCGTTTAAGCCATTTTAACATTTAGCAAGTATACTATCACAATTAATGATTTCACTAGTCCGTTTCTTCACATACTGCTCTAAGAGTCTCATACGAGGCCTTTATGCGATGATGAGCTGCAGGAGGTAGAAGGGTAGGTTTCCTACACTCTCTCGGCCAGTCGTTAGCAACCACGTTCGGCAGCAATCAAAGGCAGGAGCAGTCAGGCAGAGCGGACCAGGGAGCAAGCAGTTCGGTCTCTGTCCTACGAGTTTGTAACGATCGTTCTCAGGTGATACAGCCTCAGCAGAGAACGCACTAACTGTGGTTCTTGCGAATGCTCAGGACACGGAGGCCACGAAGGAAACATATTGTTTGCATTCTCTACTGCAACAACGAAGAAGTAAGGGTATCTTATAATTTTCCTATAATGTTATGAGAAAATACAGCAGCAAGTTTTTTCATTACATGAAAAGTTATTTGACGGACTGCTGAGTGAAGGATATTCATTCACGGCCATGACGTAAATTCCAGACACTGCTGGACTGATTCACTGTTCAGTACTAAAAAACCAAGAAATGTCTAGAGCTAAAGGGTAGCGTAGTTTATATACAGATTTTTTTCGCTGATTTTTAGACGAGAACGGCACCAGATTGCCAAACAAAATGGTTTCATTTCATTTTTTCCCCCTGCTTTCATTACAATGTGTTATACATTCAGTTTCAAGTTATCAAAACTGTAGTGTGGGGCAGTTCTGTTAGTTGTAATACATGTTTCTCATCACTGGTGCAAAGAAGTGAAAGAGTGAATATTATTAAGAGAATTATGACCTATAAAACAGCGATGAAAATTTGTATAGGAATATTTTACGTTGAAATGCGGCAAAAAGTAGATAAATTAAATAGACATTGCTTCCAATTGAAAATCGTAGCCCACCTAGCTTTAACTTTCCTCTACTATCCACTTCTTCGCGCCCAAAGATATCATTGTTTGATTCCACTGACTTTCTTCACCTCTTGATATGATTAATCAGTGAATCACATGAGCAACACTGGTCTGCGCCGTTCAGTTTAGGTGACAAAGGCACCTGTATTGAATGTCATTCTCTGAAAACAATTCCCCCCGTGATCATTAAACTGAGAGCACACAAGAGCTTTGCTCCAGACTACCGCATCGGTAGCCCACTGTCTGGTTTCCGTGTGTGATCGTCCCTGCATTTCTGGTCTGTGGAGCTGCGCTAGCTGCGGAAACTAAGTGCGAAATCACCGAAACTTTCCTTAATGTGCCCTGGTTGTTGTCAACTTAATGACTGGCAACAAGTCGACAATGCGTAAGAGGCTTTGGCGCTGGTACTGATGTTCACTTGTTACATCAGACAACCAACCGATATATAATTGTGGCTCGCTCGTAATGTATGTGGAAGAATATGGCATGCAAATAACATGGCAACAAGAAGGGCGTGTCTGGGATAGGGGAGAGGCTTCCCTATTTAGTTACTCAGTGTTTGACGAAATAGTTGTCAGATTTCATGACCAGTGGTTCTTGATACACTTGCTACTATTTCTTTTTTTCAAATTGACGCTCTGTGTTTGGCGGGGAGGTTTGCGAAAGCTTTTTCCTAGGGGGAGTGAGGTGGGGTAGCAGCTTCCTTCCTATGACCTTCATGGGGTAAGCCCTTGGTCGTCAAGCTAATTTCTTCATGACTGTTGTGATGCGCTCTGTACTGAGATGACACAAGTCTATTGATTCAGGACACCCCATTGGAAGCCTCACCGCTTGGTCGCCGGCTCTGGTCACTCCAGCATTTTTGTCTCTATCGACTCCAGGGTAACCAAGTGTGTGAAACTTTCGTTGAGATGCGTAACCGTTAACGACTACGCCAACGTAGCGTTCTGAAACTGCTACGCAAATAGTAAAATAACTCTCATTTACTATGACTCATAAAAGACTTGGCACGAATCCTGGTACACAATATTCCATACAGATGGAAACTTATCCCGTGAAAAGTTATTTCTTCCAGCAGTAATGTTCTCCAGTGTCAGAGTTCGAATCCGAGCTGCAGCACTATGAGGTTTAACCAACGAGTCTATTTAGTAGTACGGCCCGTTCCTCTGTGGTGTCTTGCTATAGTCTACCGCACTTGCTGATAGCTTCGTTACTGCAACTATCGATTTCTGAACACATTGTTGAATGTAGAACGCAACTCATGTATTGCGGCTCCAGAAATCAGCTCTCGAAATGAGATTTCAAAATACTACTGACTCTGCAGTCCTCGGCTCGCAGATCATAGGACCGTACACATGGCTACAATGGAACTGCGAGATCGACTTTCACTGCCGGAGGTAATGATCTCATCGCCCGTTGACTCTCCTGTACGGATGACGCCGTGATTGTCCCCTGTTGGTATCTGCGGGAGGTGTAGCAAAGTACTTCCTTAGCCGAAGGTGCTCTCTGTTGAGCAGCCTCTGAGACTTGCTGCCGTTACTACCTCGCCTGCACAGTAGGCAACTCACATGTTACCTTGCGAAGTCCATTTCATGCTTGTAAATTTTATCTGAAATCAGTATATATATGTAGCATAAATAAATCTTTGTCAAATTTTCCACGATGTTCTGACATGGAGCTGGTCGTTGTGAACGGTTTCTTTGTAGAGCTACTCTGAATGTCTCAGTTATATGTCTGCATTTGAGATTTCCTGTCAGAGAGATCAGTTGGTAGTAACTGATGGAAAATCATCGACTAAAACAGAAGTGATTTCTGGCGTATCCCAGCGTAGTGTCATAGGCCCTTTGCTGATCCTTGTCTATATAAACGATTTCTCCAAGTCTGAGCAGCCGTCTTAGGTTGTTTGCAGATGATTCTGTCGTTTATCGTCTAGTAATGTCGTTAGAAGGTCAAAACAAATTGCAAAACGATTTAGAAAAATATTTGTATGGCTCAAAAATTGGCAATTGACCCTAAATAACGGAACGTGTGACGTCATCCAAATGAGTGCTAAAAAGAATCCGTTATACTTCGATTACTCGATAATCAGTCAAAACGAAAGTCCATAAATCCAGATAAATACCTAGGAGTTACAATCACGAACTTAAATTGGAAATAACACATAGAAGAGGCGAGAGAGTGTCACTGATATGATACAGGATTTGGGATGGACATCATAGAAACAAAGGCGTTTTTAAATGCAGCGGAATCTTCTCACACCAATTCAGTCACCAATTTTCTCCTCCAAACGTAAAAACATTTTGTTGATGCCAACTCACATACGGAGAAACGATCATCATAATAAAATAACGGAAATCAAAGCACCCACGGAAAGATATAGGCGTTGGGTTATTCCTCGCTCTATTCGAAATTTGAATAATAGAGAATTATTGTGAAGTTGTTTCCCAGAACTCCTGTAAACAGACATCGATTGTAGATCTGTATCACAGACACAGTCCCTTTGACTGTTCAGAGATGTTATTAAACTCGCCCAAAGAAGTAAACAACCATGCTTGAGCAGCGCCTATTAGACAGAGGGGGTCCGATAGCTGACCAGTTCCAGTCATTCCACCACGAACAGGGAACACGATTCGTGTTGTCTGTAGTTAAACCATGCGGTTCGATGGGGTCCACATTGTTACTGTGCCAGCGAGGACTCTCAACAAGAGAAGTGTCCAGGCGTCTCGGAGTGAACCAAAGCGATGTTGTTCGGACGTGGAGGAGATACAGAGAGACAGGAACTGTCGATGACATGCCTAGCTCAGGCCGTCCAAGGGCTACTACTGCAGAAGGTGACCGCTACCTACGGACCTTGGCTCGGAGGATCCCTGATAGCAACGTCACCATGTTGAATAATAATTTTCGTGCAGCCACAGGACGTCACGTTACAACTCAAACTGTGCGCAGTAGGCTGCATGATGAGCAACTTCACTCCCGACGTCCATGGCGAGGTCCATCTTTGCAACCACAGCACAATGCAGCGAGATGCAGATGGCTCCAGCAACGTGCCGAATTGACCGTTCAGGATTGGCATCACGTTCTCTTCACCGATGAGTGTCGGATATGCCTTCAATAGACAATCGTCGGAGACATGTTTGGAGGCAACCCGGTCAGGCTGAACGCCTTAGAAACACTGTCCGGCGAGTGTAGCATGGAGGAGATTCCCTTCTGTTTTCGGGTGGCATTATGTGGGGCCGACGTATGCCGCTGGTGGTCATGGAAGGTGCCGAAACGCCTGTACGATACGTACAACGATATCAGCAGCATATTGACGAGGCATTCGTCTTCACGGACGACAATTCGCGCCACCATCGTGCACAACTTCTGATTTACTTTCTTCAGGAGAACGACATCGATCGAATAGAGTGGCCAGTATGTTCTCCAGAAATGGACCCTATCGAACATGCCTGGGATAGATTGAAAAGGGCTGTTTATGGATAACGTGACCCACCAACTACTCTGAGGGATCTACGCTGGATCGCCGTTGAGGAGTGAGACAATCGGGACCAATAGCGCCTTGATGAACTTGTGGGTAGTATGCCACGACGAATACAGACATGCATCAATGCAAGAGGACATGTTACTGGGTATAAGAGGTACCGGTGTGTACAGCAATCTGGAACACCACCTCTGAAACTCTCGCTGTATGGTGATACAACAAGCAATGTGTGGTTTTCATGAGCATTTAAAAAGGCGAAAATGATGTTTATGTTGATCTCTATGCCAATTTTCTGTACAGGTTCCGGAACTCTGTGAACAGAGGTGATGCAAAACTTTTTTTAAATGTGTGTAGAAATCGTCCAAGATCCGATAACAACGGAGAATATTTTCCGAAATAAAATAAAAAAGCCTGCCATTTCGACTACATTTAATGTTTTTGTGTTGCAACATTTTGTGTACTGCTCAACGGATTCCGTCACAACCTTTGTTAAAAAATCAACACTGAAATACTTTCATTCATTTTAGACTTACGCGAAAAAAAAAAGACCGTGAAATACAACGTTAGACGCAAATGTAATCACTGAAATCTGTCACTTTAGTTTTGCTAATTATAACGTATATTTAGTTTCGACTGGAGGACTTTGAGTATTAATTTGTTTGTTGTATTAAATTACACGTCTTCCATCATGCTTGAGATGCCATTACTTGATGGAGATTAAATCCATGGTAGAGGCAGGCAACCAGATTTGGCACAACGTTGAAATATCAAAATTCTTTATTAAGCGTTACACATTTCAAAATTTCATCATCAAACAGAAACTGTGGAATAACAGGTACAAAGAGATTGACGATAGTAAATATATACATGTTAACTTAATATGCTTATTAGTGATCCATATACAGAATTTTTAAATAATACAATATTTAAATTTAAATAAACCTTTAATAAAAGACGCACTAAAGCCAACACATAGACTGAATATATTCCTCATCTTATAAAGGAATATTTGACAGTGCCGTTGTCTATTAGAAGAGGAACAGTGCCAAACTGACTGTGGCGGTTAACCCACCTAAGCAAGAAACGAAGACCGGCTGGTGCGCTAGAGTTCACCTTAGAAATTTAATCTTAATCTACATCTACGTGGATACTCTGCAAATCAAACTTAAGTGCCCGGCAGAGAGTTTATCGAAACACTTTCCCAATAATTCTCTATTATTCCAATTTCGAACAGCGCAAGGAAAAACACAACACCCGTACCTTTCCGTGCGAGATTTGATTTCCGTTATTTTATTATGATGATGGTTTCTCCCTATGTATGTTGGCATCAAGAAAATGTTTTTGCATTTGGAGGAGAAAATTGGTGACTGAAATTGCGTAAGAAGATTCCGCTGCAATGTAAAATGCCTTTGTTTTAATGATGTCCATCCCAGATCCTGTATCATATCAGTGACACTCTCTCGCCTGTTTCTCGATAACACACAACATGCTGCTCTTCTTTGACCTTTCTGGATGTATGCCGTTAATGCTATCTGGTAAGGATCGCACACCTCGCAGCAGTACTCCAAACGAGGAGGGGCAATCGTAGTGTAGGCAGTCTTTTTAATAAATCTGTTAAATTTTCTACGTGTCCTGCCAATAAAACGTAGTCTTTAGTTTCCCTTCCCTATATCTTCAATGTGTTCTTTCCCATCTAAGTTCGTGATTGTAACTCCTAGGTATTTAGCTGAATTTACGGCCTTTCCATTTGACTGATTATAGAATAATCGAAGTTTAACAGATTCTTTTTAGCACTCATTTGGATGACGTCACACTTTCCGTTATTTAGAGTCAACTGCCAATTTTTGCACCAAACAGATATTTTTCTAAATAGTTTTGCAACTTATTTTGATCTTCTAACCATTTTACTAGACGATAAACGACAGCATCATCTGCAAACACACTAAGACGGCTTCTCAGATGTCTCTGAAATCGTTTATATAGATAAGAAACAGCAGAGGGCCTACGACACTGACCTGGGAAACGCCAGAAATCACTTCTGTTTTACTCGAAGACTTTCCATCAGTTACTACGAAGGGATCTCTCTGACAGGAAATCACAAATCCCGACACATAACTGAGACAATCACAGTAACTTTACAAAGAAACGATTCACAACACGAACTGCATGTCGGAACATCGTGGAAAACTTGACAAAGATACATTTATGCTACATATATTCCAACGGAACCTCTACTACCGGTGGTACTGGTAAAACACGACCTGGTAGGAAGATCACCGTCGCTTATCATGTCCTACAGTTCCTTCAAGTTACCCTCTGTAGTACTAGTTTAACAAATTCGTGTTGTCCACGAAATTATAGGACCCTGCGGATTACTGCTGGGGTATTAATAAGTTCTAGCGGGTGGTTTTAACCAACCGGTAAAAAAATTAAGGGAACGCAGTCTTTTAGAACCACTACAGAAGGCATCTATGCTGGGCTTAAAAGGCAGCATAGGGCTTTTTTTACTTTTATTTGTCGACCCAGCATGCGACCCAGGTAGTGCCCACCTCTAGCTTTCACCTGTTCTTTATGATGAAAGGAGAAAACAATCAATCGAGAATAAAGATTTATCGACATTTATTTAATACCAATGGCATTTCAACAACTAGTTGTGTATCTTTTGTAATAGTTACTGCCCATTCTTGTACAACATCAGGGGCTCTCATATTGTACATTATCACAACTGGTCTCTCTAGTTAACGGGATTTACTGTACTTTCGCCACGTAATTGTGGAAAGGGAGAGGGAAGCGCAGATCTGGCTTCAGTGGAGTTTTATGCAGGCACACAATTATACTTAAACCCACGGGTTCTACTGATATTACGTTCAATTGTTACAGGTGACGCAGAACAATTTCAGCAAAGACACTAAGCGCGAACTCGCTCAGGGCACAAGAGTATCTGACTAGATATTTCTATTTTCATTCAAACGTAAGCTAAAGAGGGGATAGCAAGCGCTGCACTTGACTATGACTACCAATTTTGGCTTAATCCTGTGTTCCGAAACAACACCACTTTACTTAGCTAGTGGGAAGAAAATTTATCATGACATGGCGGGAAAATTTTTCAAGTCTTTATCCCCTCAATGAGCGTTAAAATCTGAAAATTTCCTGAATACAAGAGTTTAAACCGTATATTCTATGTAACGCACTTCATTCTGAGCAAATCAAATAGTTATGGTGGGAACAAGAAACATTTACTACACTACTAGCCATTAAAATTGCTACACCAACAAGAAATGCAGATGATAAACGGGTATTCATTGGACAAATATATTATACTAGAACTGACATGTGATTACACTTTCACGCAATTTGGGTGCATAGATCCTGAGGATTCAGTACCCAGAACAACCACCTCGGGCCGTAATAACGGCCTTGATACGCCTGGGCATTGAGTCAAACAGAGCTTGGATTTGGATGGCGTGTACAGGTACAGCTGCCCATGCAGCTTCAACACGATACCACAGTTCATCAGGAGTAGTGACTGGCGTATTGTGACGAGCCAGTTGCTCGGACACCATTGACCAAACGCTTTCAATTGGTGAGAAATCCTGAGAATGTGCTGGCCAGGGCAGAAGTCGAACATTTTCTGTATCCAGAAAGGCCCGTACAGGACCTGCAACATGCGGTCGAGCATTATCCTGCTGAAATGTAGGGTTTCGCAGGGATCGAATGAAGGGTAGAGCACGGGTCGTAACACATCTGAAATGTAACGTCCGCTGTTCAAAGTGCCCTCAATGCGAACAAGAGGTGACCGAGACGTGTAACCAATGGCACCCCATACCATCACGCCGGGTGATACGCCAGGATGGCAATGACAAATGTGCGCTTCCAATGTGCGTTCACCTCGATGTCGCCAAACACGGGTGCGGCCATCATGATGCTGTAAACAGAACCTGGATATATCCGAAAAAATGACGTTTTGCTATTCGTGTACCCAGGTTCGTCGTTGAGTACACCATCGCAGGCGCTCCTGTCTGTGATGCAGCGTCAATGGTAACCGCAGCCGTGGTCACCGAGCTGATAGTCCATGCTGCTGTAAACGTCGTCGAACTGTTCGTGCAGATGGTTGTTGTCTTGCAAACGTCCGCATCTGTTGACTCAGGGATCGAGACGTAGCTGCACGATCCGTTGCAGCCATGCGGATAAGATGCCTGTCATCTCGACTGCTAGTTATACGAGGCCGTTGGGATCCAGCACGGCGTTCCGTATTACCCTCCTCAACCCATCGATTCCATATTATGCTAACAGTTATCGGATCTCGGCCAACGCGAGCAGCAATGTCGCGAGACAATAAGCCGCAATCGCGATAGGCTACAATCCGACCTTTATTAAAGTCGGAAACGTGATGGTACGCGTTTCTCCTCCTTACACGAGACATCACAGCAACGTTTCAACAGGCAACGCCAGTCAACTGCTGTTTGTGTATGAGAAATCGGTTGGAAACTTTCTTCATGTCAGCAGGTTGTAGGTGTCGCCAACGGCGCCAACCTTGTGTGAATCCTCTGAAAAGCTAATCATTTGCAAATCACAGCATCATCTTGCTGTCGGTTAAATTTCGCGTCTGTAGCACATCATCTTCGTGGTGTAGCAATTTTAATGGTCAGTACTGTATTTACCACGTTGATAGTATTCCACGCACGTGGCCAAGGTGCGTTAGCCAACAGAAATGCCATGTTCCTTCCCTATCTGACACTCACGCACTACCTTATAGTTATTCAGTCGTCTACTGTACATTTTCAGACCGAAACTGTACTTTACCAATGTGTCGGATGCTCCAACCGATCATGTGGCAGTAAACTAAGTATAATAACAAAACATATTAAAAACAAAAAATCTCCCAAAATATTGCTGTAAGAGAAAACCACATTAAAATACATTAAATTAGTTAACTTCTGACAACGGGCAGAGCAACAATACGACCGTGAGCTTAAGGCCCAACAAACGCAAAGATCTTACTGAAATTTGAACAAATTACCAAAATAAACTCCCTTATAGGGGCTTGGTGGTAATCTCACACCTTATTTCAACGTCTGGACTTAAGTAACGAACAGATTTGAAAAATTCTAATTCCAAGAGGACCTGCTGCACACCTCGCCTAACCGTTGATCGTTCAAAGGGTGGTTGGTGGAGGGGATGCATCGCCAACCAGACAGAGCCAATATACTTTAGGGCGGTTACGAAGAAGCTACATAAAAAAGACGAACACTTAAAGACTATTTTAGGGAAAACAAGTGAAAGAATTGTTGAAAACCTTTTGCGAAAGTGCAGTGCATCTCTAGAGGAAATACGGTAGTGCGAGCAATTTTGGAGTACCGTCCCCATATTAGGAACCCTCATCGTGAAAGCATGAAAACAGATATACTTGGGCATTCAGGGAAGTAACTATGCAAACGGTGTTTTAGATACTACTAGAAGGAACGATTAGAGAACAGTGAAACAAAGATTGATACTAATGAAGAAATGTCCGGAAACCAGTGGTATCCTCGATACGACGTATGTACACGTACAGTCACACGTAAATTACAAACTGATGAAGTTTACTCGTTTGATTTTATCATCGTTCCAAAAAATGGTTCAAATGGCTCTGAGCGCTATGGGACTTAACTTCTGAGGTCATCAGTCCCCTAGAACTTAGAAGTACTTAAACCTAAGGACATCACACACACGCATTCCCGAGGCAGGATTCGAACCTGCGACCGTAGCGGTGGCGCGGTTCCAGACTGTAGCGACTAGAACCGCTCGGCCACCCCGGCCGGCCATCGTTCCAGACAGGTAAGTACTGGTAAGTAGCGTTTCTCACGTGTATCAGGTGAGGCTCGCTCCCGGGTCACCCGACTTCATATCCTTGGATTTTTGTGTGTGGAAGTATTTAAAATCTTTGATGTATTGCATTTCTGTCAATAGTGTAGTTGAACTCAGGGAACGCATTATTGATTGTTGCAATGAAGTCAACGGACGCTCTTTCTATTACGTCTGCTGATGAAAGGCTAGTGCATCTCATGCATATCTACTTTAAGAATATGGTTCAAATGGCTCTGAGCACTGTGGGACTCAACTTCTGAGGTCATCAGTCCCCTAAAACTTAGAACTACTTAAACCTAACTAACCTAAGGACATCACACAAGTCCATGCCCGACGCAGGATTCGAACCTGCGACCGCAGGGATCGCGCGGTTCCAGACTGTAGCGCCTAGAACCGCTCGGCCACTCCGGCCAGCCTTAAGAATATGACATAGAAAAGAAGCCTGCAGTATCTTTCAGTAAAGTTCCAACAATATTTAAAAATTTGATTTCGTATCTTAAAATTAATTATGCGTCTGATGTATAGCTATATGGGTGTTAGGTGAATAATAAAAATAATACCGAAAAGTTGCTCCTGTTGAGGAAACGCGTCAACGATACCACCCAGTCTTAACGTTTTTGTCACTTACATAAAAAACTGCACTGTACAATTCGCTTGACATCATATCCTATCACGTAAGCATCTCGTGTATGGCAATTAAAGCTTATCAAGTTTAGATTACTACCTACTATTCACAACGGCGCCTAGTTAAGAACCTGCATCAATGAAACGAGTTCCCACGAATGAACGGGTATTGGAATCCAGCACTCGCAGCTGTGTGGAAGAAACCGGTTATTTATGTTGAAGAACGAATATGATATTTAAAACTGAATGAAGCATTATTAGCGAAAATTTGTCAATTTTAGAATGTTTACTTTCTGAGCGAGAAACCGTTGCAAAACAAATTAACCGTGCATACATCGTTATGTTACGATCAAGCGATCACAAAGCACGTGTACAACAATAAAGTACGTTCACGTTAACATTATTTAGCTGACAACAATAACCTACAGCCTTAAAGTTATCCAGTAGACTGTAAGAACATCTTCCGGCACACGCACTTCGTAAAAACCTTGTTGTGCACTAAGTTTCACTTTAGCGCTATGTGACCATTATAGTTCAGCGTAATACTGAAGTATTTAACTAACAATGGATTTCGGTTAGGTGCTTCCTGCAGCCTTTAATTTCGGATTACCTATGGATATACCGAGTACTGTGCTGTGAGTTGTTCAACAATCATTCCTAGCTCTTCGTTTTCTAGTTCGGTACGTAGTATGTCTTATCAAACAACATATGACATTAACAATTTGCTTAATTTATTAACGGGGTGTAACGTCAAGTAGAGATGAGGAGATGTACAGTGTTTCTACACCAAAGAAAAATAAGATGCAAAGAGATGAGTTGCCAAAAGCGAGAAACCTCTGTATTGGCATCAACAAATCGCACTACATGGGAGATGGAGCCAGAATTTCGTTCCTGGATAGCAAAGGACCCTTGTAATTGCTATAGGGCAAAACTATAATAATTCCGTAGTAGTTACTCTAACTGCATTAAAGAAACATATACAATAAAAATACATAGTAATAAAATGAGTGGTATCACTGAAAAATCAAGCGCAACATTTGCGAAGTATTCGTCTAAAGGCACGACAATGCTCTACAAACAAATTACGGAAGACGAGTTTAAAATTGCCGCGTACCTAGCGACTCATGATATTCCTTTTAATGCAACTGACTATTTCACTGCTACGTTAAAAACTGATACTAAGACAGCGAAAAATGTTATAATAATGAATAAAAACAAGGTTGCTATAAGAAGTACTCTGAACGTTCTCATAAAAACGGTCTTATTCCCAAGCTTCGAAATAATAATTATCTACTTTGACACATGAAAGTACCGATATTGCTTCACTCAGTTCTGCCTGCATTGTTGTATGCTATTATGACAGAATGGAAGGCAAAATACTGAGCACACACTTCAGTTTTAACGAAATTATGACAATTTTTGTAATTGGGGCAACTGGGGCGAAATTGTATGAGAAAAAAAACGCCGTTGCTTTTGGCTCAGGCGGTGCACGCGCTATGGTGATGAATCACCATTCAGCATATAGTCGACTAAAAGAGTTTCTTCCTAGAATCATATTAGCGAAATGCATTTGTCGTCCAATTCGTTTGTGTGCTAATAATGGTTGCAAGGCACTTCCTGGTCGTTGGGAGGCACTAGCAAACGACGTAGTAATTACTTCAAACTAAATTGTAGACTATGGTGTCAGCTAGAGCAATTTCAAAAATGTATGGAACGTCATATACATCCACCGCAGCTTTGCTGGCGTAAACTTCCTCCTGTTGTCAAACGAATGTTGGAGCAGCGGGATGCTTTAATTTCATTTTTTATTGATCAGTGGGCAACAGAAAAGTAAATAAGTCCAAAGGGATCCAAAACTAGCTCAGTGATCCGTTTACTAAACTAAATTTCGGATTTATAAAGTAGGTTTTTCTCAGTTTTAATGCAATAAATGCTTACTTCCAGTATTCAAAAGTTGTAATGCTATACTTGAAGAAACAAATGGAAAAATCTATAAAAGACATTTTGCTAACCTACATGAAACAGGATGATGTTCAAAATGAATCTATGGATACAATTATTGTGAATTGTGCAGAGGCTGCAGATAAGATCAGGTTTTTGGGCATTAACAGCATTTATTTAGGTGTAGAGCTTATGAAGAGATGTTTTATTGTAACACCCACGACATAAATTTTAGATACAGTGCGACGAGAGGAAATTATGCCTGTAACAGTTATAAACATTATCTCTTCAACATATGAAAAAACAGTGAAAACGATGATAAATACTAATTATTTATGTAATATTTTATAATTAATTGGAGATATCGATGTGTATCATACAAAGACAATGATAATTGTAAATTCCTTTTATGATCTGCGTTTGTCTTCCTTTGTTTTTACATTTTGTTGGTTGGCTTTTGTAGGTTGTGGACGCATATCAAACTGAGGTCTGTTAAGAAATTGTAATTATTTGTTAATTATTACTTGACAATAGAGTTAATTATTATTATAAATATGAGTGAATAATTATTTGTAACTTTAACTCCTCTCTCAGTAAGCATTACCTGTGTTAAGTATTTCTTTCCGCTGCAAGGAGCGCAGCCATTGATGATAGCGATCTATATCGCGTTTTTGTCTGTGTTTTCCTTAGAAAAAAAAAAAACAAATGTTTTCTTGATGAAGTCTAAATAGTGCACAATAAGAAAGTAAAGTTTAATAAGCATTTCAGATACGTATCTTATTTCCTCTGACAATAGAGAGTCTCTATCAGTTGTCTGCCGCCATCTTAACAATTATCTCAGTGGCAAATTCAAATTACGCAACTCTGCAGAGATAAATGCCGAACGTAATACAAATGTGTAACAACAAATGTGCACCGGTGGTCCCGAACTAATTTTAATGAAAATAATTCGAATCAGATTGGTTCTTTAAAAACAGTGCTCATAGCACGATCCTTATAACAAACTTTTCTAGCTGTTGTATGGAACCGAAATTAATTACCCACGAGTTGCAAAGAATATTGTTTCAGGTAACATACGTCAGTGTTGTGCGCGGCTGATATTCGGTGGTTTCAATGATCATTTTGCTGAAGATAACTTTCCATCATAATCAATAGTTGCATAGAATCTGTTGTATGAACTGTGATTTAGTGACACTTACACAACTTACAGACAACACTTTAACACAATGTTAACTTGGAGTTCTTTAGCAACTTGACCAAATCTTTAGCTGGGAGAAAAATTATTTAGTAATTACCCAATGTAATAAAATAAGATTATCATTTTCATTTACAAATTAGTTAAATACCAAACCACTGAATAACACAGCGAACGCCACAACCGCAGCTATGCTGGCGTTGACTTCCTCCTGTTGTCAAACGAAAGTTGGAGCAGCGGGATGCTTTAATTTCATTTTTTATTGATCAGTGGGCAACAGAAAAGTAAATAAGTCCAAAGGGATCCGAAACTAACTCAGTGATCTGTTTACTAAACTAAATTTCGGATTTATAAAGTAGATTTTTCTCAGTTTTAATGCAATAAATGCTTACTTCCAGTCTTCAAAAGTTGTAACGCTATACTTAAAGAAACAAATGGAAAAATCTATAAAAGACATTTTCCTAACCTACATGAAACAGGATTATGTTCAGAAAGAATCTATGGATACAATTATTGTGGATTGTGCAGAGGCTCAGATAAGATCAGTTTTTTGGGCATTGACAGCCTTTATTTAGGTGTAGAGCTTATGAAAGGATGTTTTGGCCATGCCTCATTTTACAGGGGTTTAGGAAGAGATCTGCAACTTCTTGATTCGTGACTGTAGAGGAATTCATGTGCGCTTTAAATTTAACACATGGGGCATAATGTTATTAGTTTCACTAAATGAAGTGATCAATATAAGTTACTAGTTGTTACCATAGCTGTAAATCGTATATATGTGGTTATTTACCTGTGTTACGCTATTTTTTACCACTCTTAGACAGCCAAAAGCTTGTGACTGAAATATATAATCGACACTTCATGATTGAAGGCGAATTAAACCGTGCTATACAGACATGCTGCAGTTCAGGCAGCATAAAATGCACGAGTTATTACTGAATTTGAAAAAGTAATTAATCTTGAAAGAAATTTCTTAAATCATACCTATCCAGATTAACAAATTTCGCTTACGCACCACCAACGTCGAGTAGAGCATTGTTTGCTACCGCATGCGTCGGGGCGGGGTCGGTCGTCTGCGTTTTTATCATCGCTATCGTTCAGTCCAACCCACCTCGATAGGATTCTTGCCGATGTCCCTTCACTCTGTGGTAGCAGATACGTGCTAGGCAGTGTAAAGTAGCGTCGATGAAACCACCACCTAATACCTACCACACAGAGGCCGTAAGTTGAAAGTCAGTTTCTGAAAGTACATGATTAAAAAATCGGGCTTTCGGGATCTTTAGTCTACTTGTAAAAATAAGTTTAAAATTAGATTAACTCTGCTTTTTATTCATATTTAAGCACATGAAATGGCTGTCAAGTCCGTATTCAATATGGTAAAACGTTATCATTCAAAGTTCACTGTCTGTATAACAAATATTCACTCGAAAAGCAGCCAGAATTTTAGTAAGTCGTACACGACTGATTTTCACGTTCTACCAGTTACAGACCCACAACTATTCACGAGTTAAACATTCTGTCGTTTCAGTAATCTTCTTCGTAAGAGGTGCTCGCCAAATTATTACGTACAGAGCACGAAACACGCCACGCCGAGTTGTTACTACGAGCAGAAAATTCACACGCTCATATCTCTCAAACTATTTAATTTAGAAACACCAAATCTTCATTAAAATGTACGAAACTCCAGTCGCTTCAGTCACGATGTGTTCGAGCCGAATTAGCTCACTATTTCCTCATCCTACAGAGTATTTTTAAGGAGCGATCTGACATCGTGTTGTCCGCAGCCCGGCTAGCAACTGACTCCATTTTGAGGTGCTCTCCTATATTCCCACTCCTCTTTTCACGCGGGAACAGCTTAATTCTGATTGGCTGTTGATCTAAACGACCAATCAGAACGTTCCTGCCAGACCATTTTCGCGGCAAATCTCGCCTTATCCGCTCACTAAATTGATAGTAATTAATATCAGCAAAACATCAAATTCTTTTATTTTGTTTAATCAAAATAAACGAAGTGCGAAACATTCTTCAAAATAATAAATAAATAAAGTTATTCCGCCTCTAACTTCCATTCTGGTTACTTTTATACAAAAGCAAGCACACGCCGACATACGTCACTTGAATCGTGGCTGAAACATAACTTTCCCACGGTTCGTTTGTATAGGGTTTACGTAAAGTTGAAATATTAAATTTTAACGTATTTCGCCATACACTCTCTCAATCATTCTCACACACTCACACTGCAAAATATAACCAAATAATAATTTTGACCGGTTTTTGCATTACGTAATGCACAGTGATTGAAGTTTTAAAAAGAAAATTCTAATTAACTGATTTCTATGCACTCATAACTTTGGAATGGCTTCAAATGATAATGAAAGTCAATCTGTTATTTTTCCTAACCTGATTTAAAAAAAAAAAAAAAACAAGCGTAGGTTTTAGGACTTTTAGTATCATTCCATTAGTAACAAAAGGTTGTGCTAATTTTAACAAAATCGGACAATAATTAATATGGATTATTGTGATTCGTAGAGAGTATGAATCTTCGTATCGACTGAATGTTACGCTTTGCAGTTCTCACGGCAGGCAGAGTCAGCTGTGTTGTGAACAAAGCGAGAAAAAGAAAAGCATAGCCAGCCTGCAGCCACCGTACTAGACGGCTGCTTCCCTCACTGCAATGAATGTCATCTCCTAATAACTTACTTCGTTACTCGCACAAACATTTGTTGCTTCTTTAGGACAACTATGATAAATATCTCGAGCTGCAACTTTAATAAGTATCGAATTATTCACCTTTAATTTTCTTTCCTTTTCTTATAGTGAATACAATGAAGTTATGCTGCATGGTATTTCTCACGAAAGTTCACAGCGCCTCGAACTGGTTATGAATACCAGTATTGGTGGGTTGGTTTGGTTTCTTTTTTTGGGGGGGAGGGAGGGGGCACCAGACAGCGAGGCTATCTGTCCCATCGAATAACAGAAAGATGGGGAAGGAAATCGACCACACCCTTTCAAAGGAACCATCCCGGCATTTGTCAGAAGTGATGTACGGAAATCACTGAAAACCTAAATCAGGAGGGCAGAACGCGTGCTTGAACCGTCGTCCTCCCGAATGCCAGTCCAGTGTTCGTTGGATCTGTGATATTCGACTCGATCATATTTCACCATCATATGCACAGCTTTTCAGCTTGCGTGCAGAAAAGCGCAGGTATCTCCGTATAATCTATCTTCTCTACTGTCTTATCAACGTAAACTGCCCCCTATATCTATCCTCAAACTAAACGTTCTTGTCTGAACAAGAAGCGAGCAACAGCCGTTCCCATCTGTGCGAAATCATTTTTGTCCCATTCCGGCGTTCAGCCACTTCCTTGAAGTGCTTATCAGTAACAACAACCCGACTCAGCAATAACCTCCTGCCGCGGTAGACGAGCGGTTCTAGGCGCTCAGTCCGGAACCGCGCGACTGCTACGGTCCCAGGTTCGAGTCCTGCCTCGGGTTTGGATGTGTTTGATGTCCTTAGGTTAGTCAGGTTTAAGTTTTTAAGTTATCGGGGACTGATGACCACAGATTTTAAGTCCCATAGTGCTCAGAGTCATTTGAACCACTGCCCTCCAATACTAAACTGGCGATCCCTTGATGCCTCAGAATATGTCCTACCAACCGATCCCTTCTTCTAGTCAAGTTGTGCCACAAATTTCTCTTCTCCCCAATTCTATTCAATACCTCCTCATTAGTTATGTGATCTACCCACCTAATCTTCAGCATTCTTCTGTAGCACCACATTTCGAAAGCTTCTGTTCTCTTCTTGTCTAAACTATTTATCGTCCACGTTTCACTTCCATACATGGCTACACTCCATACAAATACTTTCAGAAACGACTACCTGACACTTAAATCTATACTCGATATTAACAAATTTCTCTTCTTCAGAAACGCTTTCTTTGCCATTGCCAGTCCACATTTTATATCCTCTCTACTTCGACCATCATCAGTTACTTTGCTCTCCAAATAGCAAAACTCATTTACTACTTTCCTAATCTAATTCCCTCAGCATCACCCGATTTAATTCGACTACATTCCATTATCCTCGTTTTGCTTTTGTTGATGTTCATCTTATATCCACCTTTAAAGACATCCCGTTCAGCTGCTCTTCCAGGTCCTTTGCTGTCTCTGACAGAATTAAAATGTCATCGACGAACCTGAAAGTTTTTATTTCTTCTCCATGGATTTTAATATCTACTACGAATTTTTCTCTTGTTTCCTTTACTGCTTGCTCAATATACAGACTGAATAACATCGGGGACAGGCTACAACCTTGTCTCACTCCCTTCTCAACTACTGCTTCCCTTTCATGCCCCTCGACTCTTATAACTGCGACCTGCTTTCTGTACAAATTGTAAATAGCCTTTCGCTCCCTGTATTTTACCTCTGACACCTTCAGAATTTGAAAGAGAGTATTCCAGTCAGCGTTGTCAAAATTTGTCTCTGAGTCACAAATGCTAGAAACGTAGGTTTGCCTCTCCTTAATCTATTTTCTAATATAAGTCGTAGG
Source organism: Schistocerca nitens (assembly GCF_023898315.1). Lineage (NCBI taxonomy): Eukaryota > Metazoa > Arthropoda > Insecta > Orthoptera > Acrididae > Schistocerca > Schistocerca nitens. The sequence goes on from NC_064620.1 coordinate 54,658,580, forward strand.
GTTAGTATTGCCTCACGTGTTCCAAAATTTCTACGGAATCCAAGCAGATCTTCCCTGACTTCGGCTTCTACCAATTTTTCCATTCGTCTGTAAAGAATTCGTATTAGTATTTTGCAGCCGTCGCTTATTAAACTGTTAGTTCGGTAATTTTCACATCTGTCAACACCTGCTTTCTTTGGGATTGGAATTATTATATTCTTCTTGAAGTCTGAGGGTATTTTGCCTGTCTCATAGACCTTGCTGACCAGATGGTAGAGTTTTGTCAGGGCTGGCTCTCCCAAGGCTATCAGTAGTTATAATGGAATGTTGTCTACTCACCTGGCTTTGTTTCGATTTAGGTCTTTCGGTGGTCTGTCAAACTCTTCACACAGTATGATATCCTCATTTCATCTTCATCTACATTCTCTTCCATTTCCATAATATTGTTCTCAAGAACCTCCCCTTGTATAGACCCTCTATATAGTCCTTCCACCTTTCTGCTTTCCCTTCTCTTTTTAGAACTGTGTTTCCATCTTAGCTCTTGATATTCATGCATGTGTTTCTCTTTCCTCCAAAGGTCTCTTTAAGTTTCCTGTGGGCAGTATCTATCTCACCGCTAGTGTTACGCTTCTACATCCTTACATTTGTCCTGTAGTCATCCCTGCTTAGCCTTTTTGCACTCCCTGTCGATCTCACTTTTGAGACGTTTGTATTCCTTTTTGTCTGCTTCATTTACTGCATATTTGTATTTTCTCCTTTCATCAATTAAATTCAATATATCTTCTGTTACCCAAAGATTTCTACTAGCCCTCGTCTTTTTACCTACTTGATCCTCTGCTGCATTCACTATTTCATCTCTCAAAGCTACCCATTCTTCTTCTACTGTATTTCTTTTCCCCATTCTTGTCGATAGTTCCCTAATGCTCTCCCTGAAACTCTCTACAACCTCTGGTTCTGTCAATTTATGCAGGTCCCATATCCTTAAATTGCCACCTTTTTGCAGTTTCTTCAGTTTTAATGTACAGTTCATAACTAATAGATCGTGGTCAGAGTCCACATCTGCCCCTGGAAATGTTTTACAATTTAAAACCTTGTTCCTGAATCTCTGTCTTTGCATTATATAATCTATCTGAAACCTTCCAGTATCTCCAGGCTTCTTCCATGTATACAACCTTCTTTCATGATTCTTGAACCAAGTGTTAGCTATGATTAAGTTATGCTCTGTGCAAAATTCTATTAATATTACTATTGTCATTATCGTTGTCACAGTTATTATTACTGCCATTATCACTATTAGTAGCAGCAGCAGTAGTGACAGTAGTAGTAAAAGTACTGTCAATTAACTATCTTAAATTCACAGTCAATATCATTTACTCACATTGTCACTATAGAGACTCAAAACATTTTAATACTATTTGCCGTATTGATATTGTTATTTGTTAGCGAACTATTATGTAAAAATGATACTGTATGTGCGAAACTCCGGACTTACGTAAGAGACGGCCTGACGGACTTGATCACCTGAGGTTAAATGAATGAATAAATTATGAACAGGTTTATTTTAGGCCAGCGCCAGATTCTAGTTACAAAATAATTATGCCATAATTTCGATTTCGAACCTTGTAAGAGTGCACTAACATTGGAAACTGTACGCAGGCATTGTGAACGTCAGTTTCATTTGAAAGCAGACATGGTTTGTACTAAACGTAACAGTATATCGTCGGTACAGCACTTGGCAGAATATATTATGTTGGATTTTCGCTGTACTCAGAGCATGTTAAACCGTGTGCGTGTGCTGGAACCAGGCATGTTCGGGAAAAGGAGGAGGAAAGTTTGGTAGAAAATCCGTGTTTGGTAGCATTACGTTGTTAGTAGTTTAAAATCGTACCTCACGCAATGTAAAAGCATTTCTCGTGTGGCAACGCAAACAGTAGCAGGCAAATAAGGGGAAGACAAAGACGAAAACAGTGTCTTGAGATTTCAGCCTTGACAGCCACGTTAACGTAAGTTTAGGTTCAATCAAGAGAACTCGTCATAACACTTGTAATGAAAGGCTAGTATTTCTATATACAAACGACTGGAGGTTTACATTAGTGAGGCAGCTGCGGCACGGGAGTTGAACGCAGACGGTGATGCAGTCCTGAATTGGGGACGCACAGAGATCTGTAGCGTTGCCGCTAGGGCCGGCGGAGACAGGGGCAGCCGTAGACGTATATCTCTCGGACTGGCAGAGAACAGAGCGGCCAAGAAAATTTCGAAGGCAGCATCTGGTGCGAAGAGCCACCCGGGAAGCTACGAGAAGCGGCCGGTCCCTCGTCCCCCCTTCGGAAGAGGCTGTTAACATCAGTTACATCTAAATTGCGAGTAGCAGCGCCACTTCATCCACACTTGTCGCGAAGATTCATTCCGCGGGGATTAAACTAACCGGGCGAGGAGATTTATCCGGCAGCGGGGGACACGGCAGTTTAAGCGACGGCGATCCTGCTGTCACAGCCGTCAGCACCCGAGCGCCCGCCCTCTGGGGACCCGATGCGGAAGTGCCAGAAATCACTGCACCGGCCGCTCGCTGTGAACTGCAATTCTCGTACTGATTTCAAAGCGTGCAGCAGACAGGTAAGGGATCTCAAGTTATTCCTCAGTTATCTATGAAGGGTTTTCGTAATTTTTAGCAAAAACTCATGCGGGTAAAGCGTAAGATACTAGGAGCAAAAATATCCCAGTACACTTAGATCAGCAAACCATCTGCTTGCGAAATAGTTACGAACTGGTAGTTGCGAGCTACCACTGGCTTTGGTGTCAGTCGTTCTTCCTTTCGTTAAAGTTCTCGTCAGTGAAACAGAAGCGTCTAAGGAAATTGACAGATTCAAAACTAAAACCCAAAATACTTAATATAACACATCCCATAATTTGCTTCATTTCACGACGTACAGTGTTTCACAAGCGTTTGAGTTACTTCATTTATACAGTGAAAAGGCTTATTGTTGACGATGACATGTATATAAGCCGAATGATTTTAGAGTCTGACACGTGCTGAAGCAAAATCATTTGCAGTACCACTCGAAAATGGCCCATAGGCCAAAATTGCAGTTGTGAAATAGAGTAAATAATTCCTACAGTCACCGGCGAATAACAACTCGTTTAAAAAATTCTACATGACTCTGAACACCAACCATGAGATGTTAAACACTCTAGTTGAAAAAACCCAAAGTAAACTTAAGCAACACCATTACCATTACAACCTAAGAAAGAAATGCCAAAATTTGCCAGTCTTCTATTCCTTGGCCAGGTGTTATATAAATCTGCAAATACTTTCAGGCCTCGTAACGTAAAAATATCTTTCCACACTGACAATGAACTACAATATAAATATGTTCACAATAACAATTTCACTGGAGAGTGGCATCAAAATTCCGTCATATGCAGACTCACATGCACCTGTTCTCACCTCTGTATAGACATACAAGGAGAAACTTGCAACTCGCTACGGAAAGCATATCGATGCCCTTAGATTCAAATACTTCAGTAAGTCGTGCTATGCATCATATATTGCTCATCATGAATATGCCAAAAATGAAAATAAGAAGACATATTTATTCTCGTGCCTGAATTGTATTCTCCTGGCCATGTAACAACTATGGCATTCTGTAACTCATTGAAGTTTAATTATGCTATAAATATTTCACTCTATTTGAATATATTTTGTATAAATATTATTTGTGTATTGCCAATACAAGAACACTCCTGCACCTAGCTAGATTCTTTTAAATATATTGTCTGTACCTGTAATATTTATATTGTATTGTAGTAAAACTCAAGCCACAGATCGTGATGTTGCAATGTGTGATGTGTATCATATCCACATTCCTTGTAACAAGATGAAATGTTTACCTTTAGTAAATAAGTGTATAACTAGGTGCTGCCAACTCTGTATATTTTTGTGTAATACCTGATAATATATATTGTATGAACGAATTTTTTTATGAATATCACGATACAGTGCACCAGAAGTACCCAAAACATAGCGTCATTTCCGTTTCATAAACGTTTCGTTATCGAAAACTAAATTTCCCTCATTTTCGCCAGCACCATCAGCATGAAGTCTTATGACACTTGGTTCCTATAACACCTCCGTATGCTGATGACACTGCAGTGGCTCGAAAACATGTTAATGGTACAATAAATCGTATCAAAATACCAGATGAGCAACTGCTTGCACATTTACTCCTAAATAAATCGGCAAAAATTCTGCCATTCTCCATCGCTGTGGAACGTGGCTCATACGTAACGGATCATTGATCTATTGTACTGCTTGTATTAGAGTATATCTAACGCGTCAGTATGGTCCAATCTGAACAACTCGAGCAGGAGTTGTACTTGGGACTAAAGTGTCTCCTAACCTCAATCCGCTGAGTTTTTCTGCGTGTGGTCTTCTCAGAAGCGAAGTGTGCAACAGTCGCGCTTATACGGTTGGAGAATTGGAGGAAAGAATTGTCTTGTAAAGTTTTACGAGATGATCTGAGGGAGACGAGTGCCTTGCGTTCAAATGCGAGGGTGACGCTGGGACAATTCTACTAGCAGGAACGAGTGTACATAAAATTGTAGCATTTAACGTGCTTAGAGAAACCTTGGGTGAAATCTGAGCTCAATGAGATAGCGATTTAACCCAAATGTTTACATATCAAATGCACTTGTGCTAACTACGACAACATTTCATACTGAAGTCAAAGGCGGTCAACAACACATTCGCAGTTCTCTCGAAACCGGCTCATTCTGGGATGTATGTTTCCTGAAACGTTTTTGTTTCTGCAGAATTGGTGAGCGTTTTCTAAGTGCCACAGTAATACATTTACTTGAAAGTGAGAAGCTTGTGTCTGGAAATCAGGACGGATGTAAAAGGAATCGCTCTTGCAAAACTCAGCTTGCACTTTTCTCTCACGACATCCTGCGAACCATGGGTGAAGGGCAGCAGGCACATTCCGGGAAGTGTTTGACCCAGCGTTGCACTATACAGAGGGGTCAAAAAAAAATGAATCCACTGTTAAACTGGCAAACTAATGGACGGAGTTGTTTCATATATGGTAGTGTAATAGTTTGTAGTTCCGGCAATCGCCACACGAGCGTTGTATTGCGTTGTTTTGTTTTGTCGGATGACGATCGTCAGATAGTCAGTGTTTTGTTCTTAGTTGCACGTAGTTGCTCAAGTAAACATGGCTGGCGCAAGGCTTACATTCGATGAAAGGAAGTGAGTTTTGAAGTGGTATTTAAAGTACGAAAACATTAATGAGGTTCAACGGCAATGGCGACGTGAGTATCAAACAGAGCCACCGGCACGTTTAACGATTCGTCGCATTCGAGATAAATTTCAAGCCGAAGGCTGTGTTAAAGATGTACACAAGCAACGATCTCGACGACCTGTAACAGTAACAAGTCCAGCTAACTACCGTCAGTGTTACAACAATTAACTCGCTCACCACAGAAGTCTGTGAGACAGTGTGCCCGCGAAACTGGAGTGAGTCGCTCAAGTGTTCGGCGAATTTTGAAGGCAGCAAAGTGGAAGTGCTACATACCACGATTGCTACACACAATGAACGAGGACGACCCAGATCGTAGAATGGAGTACTGCGAATTGTTTACTAACATGGTGCGCAACAATGGAGAGTTTGCAGAGATGATTGTGTGCTCTGATGAGGCACAGTTCAAACTCAATGGTACAGTAAATCGCCACAATTGCATCTACTGGGCCGCCGACAATCCGAACGTCCACGTAGACAAAGCCATGAATTTGCCAGGAGTAAATGTGTGGTGTGGGTTTTCTTACCGGGGCTTGATTGGGCCATTCTTCTTTGACGGCACAGTTACCGGTGAAGTGTACATTCACAAGCTTCAGACATCCATTTTACATGGCATCCGAGACTTGCATGGAAGCGGAAGAGTTTACTTTCAACAAGGTGGTGCCCCAGCCCACTATCAAAATCGTGTTAGGGAGTATCTCGACGAAAATGTACCAGGAAGATGGATAGGCCGTAGAGGTGCTGTGGAGTATGCACCACGTTCCCCAGACCTAACTCCTCTTGACTTTTACCTGTGGGGGTCACTAAAGGACGTCGTTTATCGACAAAAGCCACGCACATTGGATGAACTTCGACAATCCATCGTACATTCATGTGCAAATATCCAACTGAACATGTTGCAGTCAATAGTTCGTGCTACAGTTCGGCGGCATCGTTTGTGTGTGGATGTTAATGGAGACCATTTCGAACACCTACAGTAATATCTTTAAGTTGGACTTTAAGCTACACTTTCACCAAAAATGAGACAACTCCGTAAATTAGTTTCCAAGTTATGGACTTTTAAACAGTGGATACATTTTTTTGGACCCCTCTGTATACTGTTAAATAAGCTCTGAGCATAGGAGATAGACTCTTAGATGTGTGAGTGGCTCGGAAACGTTTTAAGTAATAGAACCCAATACGTTGTCTTGAAAGGCATGTTTTCAACAGAGGTAAGGGCATCGTCAGAAGTGTCCTAGGGAAATCTGATAGGACCGTTCTCATACAATATGTCCCGGAAACAATGGTCAATATTCAGATATATAAGGAACGATCATTCTGAGCAAAAGTGTCTGCTAAACACGGGGTCTAAAATACATAATTTAACATCTATGAGCACTTGCTCAGTAGAAGAGATGTGTGTCACAGTAGCGATGATGAACAAGTGCTCACAGCTCTTTAGGTATACTCTTTATAGCCTGTATTTACTGGACATTTTCTTCTTGCTTTGGTCAGTACTTCCGCTTTTCGGAAAATGGGTAGCAAAGAGTTCGCACCAGATAAGGTTCTCTTAGCCATTCAGGTATGCATTTTAGAGCCCATGTTTACTACACTCTTTGCCCACTTCTCCTGGGACACCCTCCATACGTAAACGAATGTGATGAACGGCAACCTGCGACTGTTTTCTGATGATGCTGTAGGATGCGGGAATGCTCCATGGTTGAGTGACTGTACACGAGGATACAGGACAACTTGGAAAGAGTTTCTGTTTGGTCTGATTAATGCCAAACTGATCAAAATGTGAATAAATCAAATTTATTTTAAATGAGTAGTGAAAAGAATCCTATAACTTTCGGATACTGGATTCGTGGTACGCCGCTTGACAGTCTCGCGTAGGTTAAACATCTAGCGGATGAAGCTGCAAAGCGACGTGAAACAGAACGAGCACGTAACTTCGCTTGTTGGGAAAGCGAATGGTCGACTTCGGTTAATTGGTAGAATTACGGAGAAGTTTAGCTCATCTATGAAGGGCACTGCTTGTAGAGCTCTAGTGCGACACGTTCTTGAGTACTGCTCGAGTGTTTGGGATTCTCACCGATTGGATTAAAGGATTATACCGAAACCATTCAGACGACTGCAGCTAGATTTGTTACAGGGAAGTGTGATCAACATGCACGTATTGCGCAGATGCGTCGTGGACTCAAATGGGGTTCACTGGGGGGAGTGGGGAAACACTATTTATAAAGTTTAGAGAACCAGGGTTTCAACCGATTACAGAACCATTCTGCCACCATCAACGAACATTTCTAGTAAGTAACGCCAAGGTAAGATAAAAGAAATCAGGGTCTGCACGGGAGCAGTTAGACAGTCGTACCTCACTCGCTCCATTTGCGATTGAAACAGGAAAGGAGATGAAACTTCCTGGCAGATGAAAACTGTGTGCTGGACCGAGACTCGAACTCGGGACCTTTGCCTTTCGCGGGCAAGTACTCTAGCATCTGAGCTACCCAAGCACGACTCACGCCTCGTCCTCACAGCTTTACGTCTGCCAGTACCTCGTCTCCTACCTTCCAAACTTTACAGAAGCTCTCCTGCGAACCTTGCACTTGCCCGCAAAGGTCCCGTTCGAGTCTCGGTTCGGCACACAATTTTAATCTGCCACGAAGTTTCATTTCAGCGCACACTCCGCTGCAGAGTGAAAATCTCATTTAGGAAAGGAGATGATTGGCAGTGGTACAAGATACGCTCCGTTGTCCACCGTACGGAGGCTTCAGGAGTATCTCTCTCTCTCTCTCTCTCTCTCTCTCTCTCTCGCCTCTCTGTGTGAGTGTGTGTGAGTGTGTGTGTGTGTGTGTGTGTGTGTGTGTGTGTGTGTGTGTGTGTGCATGTAAGCTCTTTCAGCTATTTGTGTTGCCTTTTCTGTGAAGTTTCTTTAATGTGTTAAATAATGTGCCTCAAAAAATGTAGGGTATTAATTTAAAACTGTTTCCCTTCTGTTATTGTCTCCTATATCTGGAAGTTTTCTCGTAATGTTAATTTGTGGTATAGGCTGTAGTTGGATTTCAGTATTTTTAAATCTGTTGCAATAGCGGTTGCGTGGTGATTAACGGCTGTTAGGTGGTTATGAAATGTGCTACGGGCGGTATAATTTTTTAGGGCTGTGAGGTGTTCTGAGTATCTTCTTTTCAGATTCCAGCATGTTCGTACTTTGTATACTCATTGGCAAGTGTGGCATGTGAGTTCGTATATTCCTGAGCTGTTGAATTCATCCGTGGGTGTCTGCTGTGTTCCGAGCTTTCTCTACGTTGTGTTTTCTGTCCTGCATCCCGTTTGTAGACCCTGTTTCTTCATGTTGTCCGTTCTGGGGACAAGTTTGTTATTGTAATTGAGTAGGCTCCATTTGTTTTGCGTGTGTGTTGCTGTACTGTTGTGTCTTGCATGTCGTCCTCGTGTGTTGTGTTGTTCTGCGTTGTGTAATGTTTTGTGTGTGTGCAGTGCGTTCGTTACTTTTCCGTTTCAAATTTGTTCGTTTAATTTCTCTACCTTATGGGCCTTGTACACATTTTCCACTGCTATTTGTTTTATTGTGCTTGGCTCCTGTGTGTTCCCTTCAGTCTGTGGAGGATGAATCTGTAGCTTGTCACCGGGTGGTTCGATGTATTGTGAATGGTGGTGCTCGTGGTTCTTGGTTTCTGAATATTGTGAAGTCATGAGTGTAGTTTGTTTACGTATAATCAGATCTAGAAAATGTAGCGTGTTGTCTGTTTCTGTTTCTAAAGTGAAGAAAAGTTTTAGGTGCACGTTGTTTATTTCACTGTGTAGCTTTTCTATGTCTGGATAAATGAAAATTATAGACTCATGGAGTCTATCGCTTTGGCTACCTTTTTGGAAATAGTTAGGACCAACGCCTGAAGAGGGAGAGTTCTTTTTTTTTTACGGCAGGGTAAAAGTGACGGTGTCAAGTAGGAGTAGATTTGATTTTCGTTTCTTCTTTTTTTTATTTTTTTGGAGATTAATATACAGGGTGATTCAAAAAGAATACCACAACTTTAAAAATATGTATTTAATGAAAGAAACATAATATAACCTTCTGTTATACACTCCTGGAAATGGAAAAAAGAACACATTGACACCGGTGTGTCAGACCCACCATACTTGCTCCGGACACTGCGAGAGGGTTGTACAAGCAATGATCACACGCACGGCACAGCGGACACACCAGGAACCGCGGTGTTGGCCGTCGAATGGCGCTAGCTGCGCAGCATTTGTGCACCGCCGCCGTCAGTGTCAGCCAGTTTGCCGTGGCATACGGAGCTCCATCGCAGTCTTTAACACTGGTAGCATGCCGCGACAGCGTGGACGTGAACCGTATGTGCAGTTGACGGACTTTGAGCGAGGGCGTATAGTGGGCATGCGGGAGGCCGGGTGGACGTACCGCCGAATTGCTCAACACGTGGGGCGTGAGGTCTCCACAGTACATCGATGTTGTCGCCAGTGATCAGCGGAAGGTGCACGTGCCCGTCGACCTGGGACCGGACCGCAGCGACGCACGGATGCACGCCAAGACCGTAGGATCCTACGCAGTGCCGTAGGGGACCGCACCGCCACTTCCCAGCAAATTAGGGACACTGTTGCTCCTGGGGTATCGGCGAGGACCATTCACAACCGTCTCCATGAAGCTGGGCTACGGTCCCGCACACCGTTAGGCCGTCTTCCGCTCACGTCCCAACATCGTGCAGCCCGCCTCCAGTGGTGTCGCGACAGGCGTGAATGGAGGGACGAATGGAGACGTGTCGTCTTCAGCAATGAGAGTCGCTTCTGCCTTGGTGCCAATGATGGTCGTATGCGTGTTTGGCGCCGTGCAGGTGAGCGCCACAATCAGGACTGCATACGACCGAGGCACACAGGGCCAACACCCGGCATCATGGTGTGGGGAGCGATCTCCTACACTGGCCGTACACCACTGGTGATCGTCGAGGGGACACTGAATAGTGCACGGTACATCCAAACCGTCATCGAACCCATCGTTCTACCATTCCTAGACCGGCAAGGGAACTTGCTGTTCCAACAGGACAATGCACGTCCGCATGTATCCCGTGCCACCCAACGTGCTCTAGAAGGTGTAAGTCAACTACCCTGGCCAGCAAGATCTCCTGATCTGTCCCCCATTGAGCATGTTTGGGACTGGATGAAGCGTCGTGTCACGCGGTCTGCACGTCCAGCACGAACGCTGGTCCAACTGAGGCGCCAGGTGGAGATGGCATGGCAAGCCGTTCCACAGGACTACATCCAGCATCTCTACGATCGTCTCCATGGGAGAATAGCAGCCTGCATTGCTGCGAAAGGTGGATATACACTGTACTAGTGCCGACATTGTGCATGCTCTGTTGCCTGTGTCTATGTGCCTGTGGTTCTGTCAGTGTGATCATGTGATGTATCTGACCCCAGGAATGTGTCAATAAAGTTTCCCCTTCCTGGGACAATGAATTCACGGTGTTCTTATTTCAGTTTCCAGGAGTGTACATCATTACAGGGAGTATTTAAAAAGGTTTTTTTTCACTCAAAAACAAGTTCAGAGATGTTCAATATGGCCCCCTCCAGACACATGAGCAATATCAACCCGATACTCCAACTCGTTCCACACTCTCTGTAGCATATCAGGCGTAACAGTTTGGATAGCTGCTGTTATTTCTCGTTTCAAATCATCAATGGTGGCTGGGAGAGGTGGCCGAAACATCATATCCTTAACATACCCCCATAAGAAAAAATCGCAGGGGGTAAGATCAGGGCTTCTTGGAGGCCAGTGATGAAGTGCTCTGTCACGGGCTGCCTGGCGACCGATCCATCGCCTCGGGTAGTTGACGTTCAGGTTTCATAACTAGTCTTTTTCGTAGGACTCTCCATACAGTTGATTGTGGAATTTGCAGCTCTCTGCTAGCTCTGCGAGTCGATTTTCCTGGGCTGCGAACAAATGCTTGCTGGATGCGTGCTACATTTTCATCACTCGTTCTCGGCCGTCCAGAACTTTTCCCTTTGCACAAACACCCATTCTGTGTAAACTGTTTATACCAATGTTTAATACACCACCTATCAGGAGGTTTAACACCATACTTCGTTCGAAATGCACGCTGAACAACTGTCGTCGATTCACTTCTGCCGTACTCAATAACACAAAAAGCTTTCTGTTGAGCGGTCGCCATCTTAGCATCAACTGACGCCGACGCCTAGTCAACAGCGCCTCAAGCGAACAAATGTACAACTAAATGAAATTTTATAGCTCCCTTAATTCGCCGACAGATAGTGCTTAGCTCTGCCTTTTGTCGTTGCAGAGTTTTAAATTCCTAAAGTTGTGGTATTCTTTTTGAATCACCCTGTATTTATTTATATAAGGAGATTGGCCCACAAGAAAGACCGCGAGGGTAAAAAGTGGTGGTAGCGTCTCTGGTTAGTAATCCAAAAGTCTCCGTCTAAGGTACGAACCTCGCCACCACATAATTTTTTTTATCATTAGTAATGACGGCCGCTACCTAACGGCCTTATCTAACAGAGCAGTGGAGTGGACAGAGGTTCAGGAACCCTGTAGCCCTTGAGTGGGAAACAGTCCCTAAAGGCAGAAGAGTCAGGAATGATGAACGACACGAGGATGCAGAAGGCAATGGAAGCAATTGCATTCATAACACATATTCTGTATCCACAGGACATAGAGTGTAATTGGAAAAGCGTCCCGGTGATCTCTTCATTGGCAAAAGATACCGGTATGGTCCCCATTCGGATCTCCGGTAGCTGAAGTAAAATTGGAAAGAAGTCAAGGATTGCTGGTCAGATGAGTGTACGGTAATATCAGGAGCAAGAGGAAATGGTACAAAGGGAGTAGGATTAGTCATGAATAGAAAGATAGGGCAGAGAGTGGGTTATTATGAACCGTTTAGTAGCGGGGTTGTTATCATCAGAATGGACAGCAAACCCAAACCGGAAACGATAGTTCAGGTATACATTCCGACATCGCAAGCCGAAGATGAAGACATAGAGAAAGTATATGAGGACAGTGAATAAGTAATTTGTTACGTAAATGCAGATGAAAATCTAACAGTGGCGTGGGATTGGAATGCCGTTGTAGAGAAAGGAATAGAAGAAAGGGTTACGGTAGACTATGGGCTTGGTACTAGGAATGAGAGAGGAGAAAGACTAACTGAGCTCTGCAGTAAATTTCAGCTAGTAATAGTGAAATACTCTGTTCAAGACTCACACTGGGAGGAGGCTGCGAGATACGGAAGATTTCAGATAAATTACACCATGGTCAGGCAGAGATTTCGAAATCAGATACTGGATTGTAAGGCGTCTTCAGGAGCAAACCCCGTCTCAGATCACTAGTAGCGATGAAGGGTAGCCTTATGTTTAAGTGGCTAGTTAGGAAGGAACAGAAGTACTGAGGAGTGAAGACATACATTTGAAGTTCTCTGTGACTGTAGATACTACGGTAAGGAATACTTCATTAGGCAGTTCAGTTAAGGAGAAATGGACACCTCTAAAAAGGGCAAATCATAGGAACTGGAATGAAAAACATAGGTATAAAGAAGATGAGTGCGAATACACCATGGGTAGTAGAAGAAATACTTCAGCTAATCCATAAAAGAAGGAAGTACAAAACTGTTGAGGAAAATTCAGGATTACAGAAATACAAGTCACTTAGGAGTGAAATATATAGGAAGTGCGGGGAAGCTAAGGTGAAATGGCTCTATAAAAAAGATGAATAACTCGAGAAAGAAACGATTGTAGGAAGTATTAAACCAGCAGATAAAATGTCAAAACAACCTTCGGTAAAATTAAAAGCAAGAGTAATAACAATAAGAGTGCAATGAAAATTCCATTGTTATATGAAGACGATAAAGCGGGTAGATGGAAATAGTACGTTCAATGACTCTATGAGGGCGAAGACATGCCTGTTGACGTGATAGAAGAAGAAACAGGACTCGACAGGTAAGCGACATAATAAGATATTAGAATAAGAATTTGAAAGAGCTTCGGATGAGTTAAGATCAAATAAGTTATAAGGTATAGATAAACATTCCATCGGAATTTCTAAAATCAATGGGGGAAATGGCAACAGAACGTTGGTTTACAGAATGTGTGAGTCTGGAGATATAGCATCTGACTTTCGGAAAAAAATCATCCACACAATTCCGAAGACTGCAAGAGCCGACAAGTGCGATATTTATCGCATCATCAGCTTTACAACTCGTGTATCCAAGATGCTGAAAAAAATAATATACAAACGAATGGAAAAGAAAATTGAGGATGTGTCGGATGACTATCAGTTTGGCTTGAGGGAAGGTAAAGTTACCAGAGAGGCGTTTCTGACGTTTATGTTAATAATCGAAGCAAGACTACAGAAAAATCAAGATGTGTCCATACGATATGACGACTGGGAAAAAGGGTTCGACAATGTCAAATGGTGCAAGATGTTCCGAATTCTAAGAAAAATAGGGTAAGTTATAGGGAAAGACGGGTAATATGTAATATCTACAAGAGCAAAGAGAGAACAATATGAGTAGAAACCAAGAACGATGTGCTCGGATTATAAAGGGTGTAAGACAGGGATGTGGTTTTCCGCCCCTACTGTTAGAGCTAAGCATCGAAGAAGCAATAACGGAAATAAAAGAAAGGTTCAAGGGTGGAATTAAAATTCAAGGTTAAAGGATATCAATGATAAGATTTTCTGATGACATTGCTATCGTCAGTGAACGTGTAAAAGAATTATAGGATTTGTTGAATGGAACGAACAGTCTAATGAGTACATAACACAGACTGAGAGTAAATCGAAGGAAGACGAAAGTAATCGGAAGTAGCAGAAATGAGAACAGCGAGAAACTTATCAGGTCTGGTGATCACGAAGTAGATGAGGTTAAGGAATTCTGCTACGTAATCAGCAAAATAGCTCATGACGGACGTAGGAAGGAGTACGTAAAAAAATACACTAACAATGGCAAAAGAGCATTACAGGCCAAGAGAGGTCTACTAGTATCAAACATAGGCCTCAATTTGAGGAAGAAATTTTTGAGAATGTGCATTTGGAACACAGAATTGTGTGATAGAGTAACATGGACTGTGGGAAAACAGGGAAAGGGGAGAATCGAAGCATCTGAGATGTGGTGCTGTAGGAGAAGGTTGAAAATTTGGTGGACTGATAAGGTAATTAATGAAGAGGGTATCCAGAGGATCGGCGAGGATACTAAGACATGACAAGAAGAGGGGACGGGATGGCAGGATAGAGTAACTTGGTGGCACTAGAGGGAGCTGCAGAGTGTAAAAGCTGAACAGGGAGAAAACAGAGATTGGAGAGGAATTCATGTCGGGTCGCATCGAACCAGTCAGAAGACCGATGATTCAAAAAAAAAAAAAAAAATTGATCGTATGTATTAAAATGGCTGTCCTTAAATAGAAATTGGTTATGGGCAGTATAGATCGTGCAATCCTGGAACATGAACGACGTTCTCATAACCTGCCAGAAAATTCGTAACCTTGATACTTTCGTCTTTTGCAAAGGATACTTCACCACTCAAGTCTTTACCCTAGAAAACTGAAACAGCTGTATAGTCGTTTTTTTATGAAACCATTATATTTTTCGTATACTGTAACCTCCCCCTCACTTATCGACCTTAATGGCTGTGAAAAATTTAACCCCGTGTACCTAATGGAAATTTGGGAAAAGCAATCGTCACCGAAGTTAATCTGTCGATAAAGAGGGAGGAAAGGGTTACATCTAAATGAAAGGAAAAATGCAAATGAAGCTGGTGGAAATTAATTTTGAAATGGGGTAAAGTTAATAAAGAAAGTAAATGTGCGGCCGTTACGTTAACAATTAACTAGCGGTAATTAGATATTTGAGATTTGGGGAAAATTACGGTCGCCAGTCGTATGGACAAGTACTATAATAACTGAAAAAGAAAGGTTATTGCACATATAATTAGCACTAAAAGCGTGGCAACTGAAGGTTGACACGTGTTGTGTGAAAACTGAATGTTTGTCTGAAGTAATAAATTTCGCTGCACCCTGACTTAATTTAGCAAAAGAATTAACAAAACTGGAAAATTGAAAGTTAGTTTAGTGACTGAAATTAATAGTGAACTTTGTTTCTGAAGAATATCGAAATTCAGTAAAATACAGTTAGTCTTGGGCTACCTCAACAATCATTTCAAAAGCTACTTGAATCTACGCAATTTAGAAATAAGAGATTTGACTTCGAACTTGAATTAAATGATTCTGAACAATTAACAATAGTAAAATTTAGTACGTACCAAGCTGAGCTGCAGTCACAGGTAAGCTAAAATATGCTAACAAAACTCGCACTATTAATTTGTGCTCGTGTAGTCTAAATATTGTAGCCAGTTATGAATACTTTAACTGAACTTTGAAATTAAGGCAGTGAAATTGAATTATATTATTTTAATGCTGGCTTTAGAATTTCAACGACACTCGGGTTCATTTCGGAAAAGGAAGGGACCCTGATGGCAATGCAATTGGGACACTGAGCAACAAAGATTCATGCTAAGTTGCTGTAATTTTGTGCTGCAACAATTTTAAAAGCTGAGGTCTGCCATACAGTTCTGAAACTTTACGTGCTTTTAGTCTTCCTTGTTGGTTGATTGAAGGTTTGAAGTCGTCGATCGAGGAGGTGGCGACAGTCACTCATTGTCGGCCGTCGCTGTTGCAGAAGCTGGATGCTGGTGCGCCTTCTTCTCGACACGGTCACCAGGCGAAACGGGCTCTTGATGTGTGCCAGCTAATGCTTCCCGTCCGCGACACCGTGCTAGAAACTATTATAGCCTGTCGAGTGCAATTACATGCTGTCCAACCCCTAACGCGCGGCAACTCGCGGGAGCGTCACAAAACACACCTGCTCCACTGCACTACTCCGGCCAGACTCTCTCTGCCCGCGCTCCACGCGGCAGAGTTAACACTACCAAAGGTCCTAAACACTTTCGTTCTTCACACGACCTATCGATGTATCCGTTCGATAGCATAGTTCTCCCTAGGCAAGACCCAGCGTAAAATACAAATAATATTTACAAAACAAACCAAGTATACATCGACATAAATGCATATATATATATATATATATATATATATATATATATATATATATATATATATATATATATATACAAATAGTAAAACAATAACAATATATAAAGAGACAGAAATGTCATATCTTCAGGTGACAAAATAAGGAAAAAATTTATAGTACAATAGATGGAAATAGGAGGATATGCATTTCCGGCGTTACAATACGATACAAGGTGATTTCTTATGTGCTCCCCCTTGGGAGTTTGGAAATTTCCGATATTCGAAGGGAAGCACCTGTGTCATTTGTTCGGCGCTCCGTGTTGATTAACTCTCACGCAATACGATTCACGTCTCGGTTGCTTTACCGTCTGCGGTCGGCCAGGCTTGGTCCACCAGTCGGTTTAGGTCGATTAAATTTTCAATTAAAACATGTCGATGAATTTTATATTGCCGTCAGTCACTTGGGGTTGATATTTTACAGAGGCCGCAACTCACTATCAAATTTTTGTTAATTTGAGGCGAAGGACTGATTACACTGGGCCTGCTGAACGAGCGTCGCCTCAACCTTCTTGGTAGACGGTGTTGCTTCATATTAGATTTCCTGTTCTACCAACGGCGGTGGCGTCATCGAGGTATCAAGTGGTCCACAATCTGTTTTCTACCAATGAGAGCCCATTTCATATTGCATGTAGCGTCACTTGTCGGTGAAGTCGACGTCACGCCATAGACATACTACAACGTAGATTATCGGCCATGCTCACGAAGCGAACCGGCACCGACTTAAAAGACTTATAGCGTTTCTAACTCGATTGGTTGAGACTGCCTTTTCGGCTGATAACCTGTTACGCCCAGGCTCCTCCTACTTTCCGAAGACAAAGTGAAATACAACTGCTTGCTGTTGGGCCACTATGTTCATTACATAGTAGATGAAATGGGCAATACGGACCCATTTGCCCTCCGTAGATATATGGCCACTTCATATTGGAAGTCTTTACGCCTACCACGGTATCGTGGCTTATTCACCAATATACAGTATTTAGCTTTGTATTTCATCTCAAGGTATCGGCTGAGTTGGTCAGTCCTTGCTGCTTTATAGTCACAGTGATTTTTGGTTCAAATGGTTCAAATGGCTCTGAGCACTATGGGACTGAACTGCTGTGGTCATCAGTCCCCTAGAACTTAGAACTACTTAAACCTAACTAACCTAAGGACATCACACACATCCATGCCCGAGGCAGGATTCGAACCTGCGACCGTAGCAGTCGCACGGTTCCGGACTGCGCGCCTTGAACCGCGAGACCACCGCGGCCGGCCAGCGATTTTTGTTTCGCAGTTTATTACATTTTTGTTACACTGCTGCTCTTACATTAAAAAAAAAAAAAAAGGAGTAAGCACCTGGTTTCGTGGGCGCGGGGCTCTGACTGACAATACCTTTTATGTTAATTGTTTGGTTGCCTTATGACTCGAGGAGTAGGAGAAATTTTTCTTCTCTTACGTATGGTTTCAACCTCTGGTGAGAAAAGTCTTGTATATTACTGTGACATAACTGTTTTGGTCAGAGACTGGCAATTCGTGGGCCCGGGTTCCATTCCTACTGTTAGCAACCTTTTTTTTCATTTCATTCCAGAAATGTTAAAGCATTTATTATAAAATTTAAATGAACTTAAACAGTTCACCGAGCGAGGTGGCGCAGTGGTTAGCACACTCGACTCGCATTCGGGAGGACGACGGTTCAATCCCGTCTCCGGCCATCCTGATTTATGTTTTCCGTGATTTTCCTAAATCGTTTCAGGCAAATGCCGGGATGGTTCCTTTGAAAGGGCACGGCCGATTTCCTTGCCAATCCTTCCCTAACCCGAGCTTGCGCTCCGTCTCTAATGACCTCGTTGTCGACGGGACGTTAAACACTAACCACCACCACCACTTAAACAGTTCAGTTTACGTACGTAAAATAAAAATATGCAAATTACTCACGATTACGATACGATAAAGCAAAAGCTTAGAGGCCGCCACAGTCTTGCACATTGGAAAAGTTTTGCATTAGCCGCCTATGTCTAATCTAGTGGTATGGTGCACTGTATTTAATCACGTATAAGTCAAAGGAATCAGAAATGCTTTATAGGATTTTTCTAGCGTTCCTGCCATACCTCCCGTAACGTCCGTTGCATGTAACACCTTCAACTTTGCCTGAAGAACAAACGCCCCGCGCCCGACTTGGCGCCAGTTAACGGCCGAACGGTGGCGGAATATCTATCGGCAGCGTGTAACGGCCTGAAGGAGGCCAAATCGGATTGAAAGGCGCTGCTTTACATATTGCTGAGGCCGCGACTCGGGAGCCAGGGAGGAGAGGATCGCTGCGCCAACTTGCCTCATACATTCAGCCGCCCATTCGCTAACTTTTTGCGCCCTACGTGGAGTTATAAGGAAATGAAGTTACGCCCTGCAACGTCGCAGGCGGGAGCGCTTAAAAACGACGGCCTCCTTGCTTTTTACGACGCGTGTCGGCCGAACGCCGCTGCAGGAGTGCTATCCAATCGCTGGTAAACGACCCAGAATGGCAGCGCACGGCCTCGCTCAGTGGAGGCCAGGAAATGCTCGTCGAGGTAGCGGATCTCAGCGGCTTTCATCCACGGTCCTTCAGAGCGGCATTAAGCTCATTAATGTCTCTCCTGATCCTTGAGATCCAAATTCCTTTGTCCTTCGCATACAAGAAGGATGTCAAAGTTCCCAATTTACATCTTCATACATACTCTGTAAACCACGGTGAAGTGCGCGTCAGAGGGTGCTAGCATGGTAGCACATGTTGAACTTCCGCTCTGTCCCAGTCGCTGATGGATCACAAGAAGAATAACTGCTTAAAGGACCTCTGTGTGTTGCAGTTACTGTAATCCTGTCTTTACGGCCCACAACTGAACGAGACGTAGGTGAGTGTAAAAATCTCTAGACTGTTCACTTAATACTGGATCTCTAAAGTGCGTTCCTCCGAGATAATTGGCGTGTATCTTCAAGTGTCTGTGATATCATACACTACTGGCGATTAAAATTGCTACACCACGAAGATGACGAGCTACAGACAGATGCTGTGATATGCAAATGATTAGCTTTTCAGAGCATCCACAAAAGGTTGGCGCCGGTGGCGACACCTACAACGTGCTGACATGAGGAAAGTTTCCACCCGATTTCTCATACACAAACAGCAGTTGACCGGCGTTGCCTGGTGAAACGTTGCTGTGATGCCTCGTGTAAGGAGGAGAAAGGCGTACCATCACGTTTCCGACTTGGATAAAGGTCGGATTGTAGCCTATCGCGATTGTGGTTTATCGTATCGCGACATTGCTGCACGCGTTGGTCGAGATCCAATGACTGTTAGAAGAATAAGGAATTGGTGGGTTCAGGAGGGTAATACCGAACGCCGTGCTGGACCCCAAAGGCCTCCTATCACTAGCAGTCGAGATGACAGACATCTTATCCGCATGGCTGTAATGGATCGTGCAGCCACGTCTCGATCCCTGAGTCAACAGATGGGGACGTTTGCAAGACAACAACCATCTGCACGAACAGTTCGACGACGTTTGCAGCAGCATGGTCTATCAGCTCGGAGACCATGGCCGCGGTTACCCTTGACGCTGCATCACAGACAGGACCGCCTGCGGTGGTGTACTCAACGACGAACCTGGGTGCACGAATGGCAAAACGTAATTTTTCGGATGAATCCATGTTTTGTTTACAGCATCATGACGGTCGCATCCGTGTTTGGCGACATCGCGGTGAACGCACATTGGAAGCGTGTATTCGTCATCGCCATAGTGGCGTATCACTCGGCGTGATGGTATGGGGTGCCATTGGTTACACGTCTCGGTCACCTCTTGTTCGCATTGACGGCACTTTGAACAGTGGACGTTACATTTCAGATGTGTTACGACCCGTGGCTCTACCCTTCATTCGCTCCCTGCGAAACCCTACATTTCAGCAGGAGAATGCACGACCGCATGTTGCAGGTCCTGCACGGGCATTTCTGGATACAGAAAATGTTCGACTGCTGCCCTGGTCAGCACATTCTCCAGATCTCTCACCAACTGAAAACATCTGGTCAATGGTGGCCGAGCAACTGGCTCGTCACAATACGCCAGTCACTACTCTTGATGAACTGTGGTATCGTGTTGAACCTGCATGGGCAGCTGTACCTGTACACGCCATCCAAGCTCTGTTTGACTCAATGCCAAGGCGTATCAAGGCCGTTATTACGGCCAGAGGTGGTTGTTCTGGGTAGTGATTTCTCAGGATCTATGCACCCAAATTGCGTGAAAATGTAATCACATGACAGTTCTAGTGTAGTTTATTTGTCCAATGAATACCCGTTGTTCATCTGCATTTCTTCTTGGTGTAGCAATTTGAATGGCCAGTAGTATACTTTCCCAAAGACAAGTCTTTGTCCCGTGTAACAGATATCTCAAGAAATCCATTCTTTCAAAGGGTGACAGTTCAGTTAGCAAACGATATTGTGACGGAGAGGCTTGCTAGCCTGTTAATATCTCATTTTAGAAAGCCGTTTAGAAGCTACTGGTATTGATTGATTTTGCGAATCTGTCCACACGTAAGACAAATGCTTCAGGTTTCCTTCTTGTTTAAGAAATCTCTTAAGTGTAAAGTTATTAAGACTTATTCAAATTTATGTATCCGATTAGAGATGGTGACATTATTTTTCCCTGTCTACGAATAATACAGCTGTAGGTACCCCACTCGAACAGTTACAGTTCGGTTGTGACTTCGACCTACCCTTGATATACTGGCGAAAATATATCTTTAGAAGTCTGCGGTATGCATAACATTTCCGCCAAAATCGTACCGAATGTGTCCTCAGAGAATTATTTCGAAAAATTAGTTCAGGAGAACACCTGAAGACTAAATGGTTGTGAAAACATATTTGACCTCTTAGCAACAAAATACCGAGCAAAAAGCAAGCATCATGACGGAAACACAGATTAGTACCCGTAACGTTGCTGTAGCGAGACTGAACACCATAACATCCAAACCACCAAAAATGAACACAAAACATATTTATTTAAAAAAACAGATAAAAATTCGCTTGACGCCTTCCATTGCAAATTACCTCGAAGAAAATGATTTATTGACGAACAGCCAAAACGGATTCGGATATACCGTTCTTGTGAAACAAAATTAGTTTTTGCTGTCGACGGGGGATGTCAAATTGATTCCATATTTTTAGATTTCCAGCAGGCTTTTGACACCGTTCCACACAAGCGACTTTAATCTAACTGGGTACCTATGGGCTATCGTCTCAGTTGTGCGTATGGTTTCGTGATTTTCTGTCAGAAGGTCACAGTTCGTAGTAACTGATGGAAAGTCATCGAGTCAAAACAGAAGTAATATCTGACGTTCCCCAATGAAGTGTTATGGGCCCTTTCCTTTTCCTGATCTACGTAAAGGATTTAGGAGACTGGGTAGCCCTGTGAGATTGTTTGCAGATGCTGTTATTTACCATCTAGTGAAGTCATCAGATGAACAAAACCAACTGCAAAATGAGTTAACAAGGTATCTGCATAGTGGGCCAAGTGGCAATGACTCTAAATAATGAAAAGTATGAAGTCATCCACATGAGTTGTAAAAGGAATCCGCTAAATTTCTGTTACGCGATAAATCAAACAAACGTAAAATTCAACTAAATACTTAGGGATTACAATAACGATACTAAAAGTGGAACGATCACATAGGTAACGTCGCGGGCAAAGCAAGCCAAAAACTGTGAGTTATTATCAGAACAGTTAGAAGAAGCAACAGGTCTACTAAAAAGACTGCTTCGCTACGGTTTCCCGCCCTTTTCTGGAGTATTGCTGTCGATGTGGGTTCTGTGCCAGTTAGGATTAACGGAAGACATCGGAAAAGTTCAAAGAAGGGCAGCTCTTTTGCATCATTGCGAAGTAGGGGAGAGAGTGCCAAGGGTGTTATACACGAATTCGGATGGCAGTCATTAAAACAATGCGCCTCTCACGAAGTTTCAGTCACTAACTTTCTATTTAGAGAGTGAAAATATACACGTGGAGAAATGATCATTATAATAAGAGAAATCAGAGCTCGCAGATAACGAATTAAGTTTTCGTTTGCCTCGAGCGTTGATCGAGAGTGAAACGGCAGAGAAATACGTTGAAGGTGGGTCCATGCATCATCTACCAGGAACTTAACTGCGAATTACAAAGCAATCGTTTAGATCTAAATGTAGATGTTTAACTAATTTCTGTTCAAATACTGCTTTCGAATCTATACTCTCCAGCATAAGATAATGCTGTATTTTGGAGACGAATGAGATACACCAGTTGCTTTAAATCCATTATTTGTATGATTACTTTCATAAATCTTGTAAAAGGGCAACACTAGCTTTGTATCATTGTACTATACTCAAGGGGCTGTCTAACAAAGTTCTTAGGTCGCATCATTACAATGGCCTGCCTGTTTAAAGGGGCAGCAAGCGATTTCGTACAGCGAATTTACTTTATTTTATTTTATTTTACTTTATTTTTTTTCAGAGCGCTGGGAGCAAACAGCTTTTAGTGCCCCTCGATGAGTAGGCACTTGACGCTGAATATAAGATGTACAAAAGAATTTGGGAGAAACGGGCATACAGGAAACAGAGATTTGTAACTGCATAGCCTTCTAATAAAAAACATTCAGGGTGCCATAGGGCTACAGAACAGAATTAGACCCGTAACAAAAATGTTGTGGACAGAAGACACAATGAGATTACAAAATAAGAAAATGAAACAGTATTGGACAACAGTAAAGATTAGAAGAAACGAAGCTGATCTATATTAATGTGGTCCTCATACGGCGAAAAGAAGGACAAGACTATCCTTGCTCAGTGCCCCACCCTCCGGCGCCCCCCTTGTGAGAGTAGAATTTACACCGAAGTTCTCATCTAGAAAGTCAAGGCGTAAAGAACATGCACTCGGAAGAAATTTTGAGCATGTAACAACTAATTCGTCTGAATATAATATGTGATGAGATGGAATATTAATGTCAAGAGAAATTGTTTATTGTATAACTTTGTCATGCTGATCGGCATATAAAAATCCTAGTGCCACTGTAAAGGAAGAATTATGAGTGATATTAATGTGCAGAGATAAACTTTTTAGTGGGAGTAAAGCATAAGCTTAGTTATAGTAACTTTTCCGGCTTATCTTTTACTGCAAGATTTTGAAACTTCGCGGCTGTGTGACCGTATTTTACTTTCAAAACATTTCCTAATTTCAAGTGTAACGTGCCGTCTTGTAGACGCCCTAAGGATGGAAGTGTCTTTAACCCTTAGCCTAGTTTGATCACATAGACATTGCAGAAACAGAACTGTTCCTAACTTTCACTCGCACAATGTTGATGACAGACTTCTTAAAATATTAATATGTTCATAAAGTGTTGTTTATTGATGTTTCTTACATAAACATTTCATGGTTAAAACAACGGGTGTCAGAAACAATACTTACAAGGGAACATCTCCATCGCACCCCCCTCAGATTTAGTTATAAGTTGGCACAGTGGATAGGCCTTGAAAAACTGAACACAGATCGATCGAGAAAACAGGAAGAAGTTGTGTGGAACTATGAAAAAATAAACAAAATATACAAACTGGGTCGTCCATGTGTAAGATAGGCAATATTAAGGGCAGTATGAGAGGAGGAGCGCCGTGGTCCCGTGGTTCGTGTGAGCAGCTGCAGAGCGAGAGGTCTTCAGTTCAAATCTTCCCTCGAACGAAAATTTTAACTTTTTATTTTCAGTTTATGTGAAAAACTCTTATGCTTTCATCACTTTTTTGCAGTGATTATTACATCGACAAGAAAACCTAAATCGCGCGAGGTAGAAGAATCTTTTCACCCATTCGCCAAGTGTACTAGTTAGGTGGGTCGACAACATATTCCTGTCATGTGACGCACATGCTGTCACCAGTGTCGTATACAAAATATCAGACGTGTTTTCCTGTGGAGGAATCGGTTGACCTATGACCTTGCGATCAAATGTTTTCGGTTCCCATTGGAGAGGCACGTCCTTTCGTAACTAATCACACGGTTTTGCGGTGCGGGCGCAAAACACAGACACTAAACTTATTACAGTGAACAGAGACGTCAATGAACGAACGTACAGATCATAACTTTGCGAAAATAAAGAAAGCAAAGTTTTCAGTCGAGGGCAGACTTGAACGAAGGACCTCTCGTTCCGCAGCTGTTCACGCTAACCACGGGACCACGGCGCTCCTCTCCTGATATTGCCCTTAATATTGCCTATCTTACCCATGGACGACCCAGTTTGTATATTTTGCTTATTTCTTCATAGTTCCACACAACTTCTTCCTGTTTTCTCGATTGATCTGTGTTCAGTTTTTCAAGGCCTATCCACTGTGCCAACTTATAACTAAATCTGAGGGGGGTGCGATGGGGATGTTCCCTTGTTAGCTACACCTTCTAAAATGCAACAGTAAAAATAGCTACCGAATTAGCACCTGAGTGTCAACAAACTGTGTCCGCACCATATCGTCGTGAAACTGTTAGACACAGACCGAGAGAAGAATCCAGATAGTCCATGGCCACACAACTGCGCCACAGTTCGGGTGGTCGCAATTCAAAGAGATGTATAACTTGTGAGATCCGATAAGCAGGCCAGCCAACTACGCACAGCGTTAACGAAGTAAAAACTAGAGCACAGCACGATACGAAGCGAGTTCACGCTGGCAAGCCAGCCGGTTTTACTCCGTGTATGGTGCCAGAGGCCACGACCATGTCATTACTCGCGGGCGACTCTTTCTCAGCTACAGATGAAACCTTTGGAAGCGTTTATTGCAAACAATCTACCGTGCTTTCTGAGGACGTAGCTATAGCAGTATGCGAGCAGTTTAATTTGCGAGCGCCTGTAGTGGAGCCACCTATTACGAAAATCCGCGTTTATCGCAAACAATCGACCGTGCCTTCTGAGGACGCAGATATGGCAGTATGCGAGCAGTTTGATTTGCGCGGGTCAGTAGTGGAACCATCTGTCAGCCAAGACGCACATTAACCGCGAAGTCGCTTGCCAGAATGACGAAGTCCCATTTTCTACAAGATTAATATTTGTATACTTAAAGCGTTTATCGCAAACTATCGACCGTGCTTTCTGAGGTCACAGCTATAGCAATATGCAAGCAGTCTGCTTTGCGCGGGTCTATACTGGAGCCATCTATCAGCCAGAACGCACATTAACCACCAAGTCGCCTGCCAGAATCATGAAAACCTATTCTCTGCAAAATTAATATTTTTACAATCAAAACTATTCAAACGAGAACCATCTTTTTTAAAATTATGTTTGGCAACGGAATTGTTAAAATTTTTAGAGTGCTGTTGCTCTCTGATGGTACATGATAACTGTTTTCCAGTAGAAAATATTACGAGCTGTAAAATACGAGTAGAGAAGCTGATGCGAGACCGATTGCTCAGTCATACAGTCGATACAATATTCCAGACTTTTTGTTATACCCTGCAGCAATAGCGCGCCAGCGGCCAATTATCCAGGGCATTGCCTACGATATCTCATGAACGTGAAGAGTAGTAGCCTTCATATTGATTTGCAGAATGGCTTTTACAGAGAGTGTGTATGTAGCGAGTAACGAAAAGAAGACCTTACATTTTTGTTTGTTCAAGCCGCCTATGGATTCTGACCTTCGCGACCCTACAATGCCGTTGCGAGGTATTTGCAAGAACTCCATTGTCGAACAAGAAAGAGAGAGTTGTTTGGCGGCACCTGTGTGAACCAAGTGCACTTTTCGTCGTAAAACACTTTAGCAACGGCAGTCGTCTTTTCATGAAGCTACTTGGACGAAATCTAACTGTAATTATATCACTGAGTCCACAGTGTGCGTTAACATTCACGGCCCGAGGGAATGGCTTTTTGCCGAAAGCAAAATACAGGAACCCAAGGACTAAGAGAATCCACCCACCTATCCCAACGAAATCTTAAACTACTTTGTATCTCGTTTTCCTTGCGGCCTGTTTTTGCGCCCTCTCTGTGCTTACGCCATTTCCGAGGACCTATCTCCTCATTCTGTCAGTGCGGCACTTCACAAGAGAGATAAAACTGTCTCCCCACACAGCAGCGACTAATTCTACAATTTTCAGCACATCAAAGGTAGAAATAGCGCCACAAACTTAGAACTTTCAACGAAGACGGGAATGGAATATGAAGTGACTTGAATGAATGTGAAAACTTCTACTGTCCATGCTAAATTATTAGTTAGATAAGAAAGTGCCTATAAAAACGAACATAAAGCAGCAAATGTCACAGAAATCAAGTGAAGCAGAAGAAACGTATTTTAAAAATATATTTAAAGAAGATGAAGCTGGCTAAGTTGGACCGCTAATGTATTTTGGTGACTCTTTAATCTGTTTCTGTTGCTAGCTGGTATGTTGCTCTACTGGTTATTCTCGTCTCATTTTTGCTGGTCGTTATACAGCGATTGAGAGTCGTAAGTACCGTATATACGCGAATCTAATGCGCAATCGAATGTAACGCACACCACAGTTTTAATAATTAGAATCATAGAAAAGAGTTTGTTGACGCGTCATTGACAGGCTAAATGTGTTTCACGCAACAGTCATTATATACATTAACCATTAAAACCACAACAATTTCCAAGTGACCGATTGTTAAGTGATACAGTCATTATTAAAAAAATAACGCATAACTTGGTTACTTATATGAAATGCCGACAATCATAGTGTAAATTACAGTCGTTACTCTTCATTATTCTTTTATTTTAACTTGAGGATTATAACACTTATATATGAAAGGAGTATTTTAAGTGACTGTGTATCTGCAATTTATGAGTTGTGCATTTTGTGTTGTTTGAACTCCTCTATGTATGGCAAGAAAATTAGACTTTTGTAACGTGTATATGAAAAAAAGCAAAAGAATATCTTGAAATTTTAAATTATTATAATATGAATATTTTTATGAAAGAAGGATGTTTGTTAAAAGTTGGTTGATGCTCAGGGAACCTGTATTTGTAACATGTAAACGATGTAAGGAAGTCCCTCCGCAACGGAACTGGCATGGCGCGATATAAAAGGTGGGTTTTGCGGTCGAACTGAGCTGCTCCCCTGTGTGAACGGCACGCAGTGTGTGGCTATCCTTTGCACGGTACACCTAGATGGTGCTAAGAGAGGGAACTGGAAGCTGCATCAGAAGGGATTTGCCTCGGATGTGGATCTGGCTAAACCGTGAGTACAGTTAGCCGCCATTTCGCCTGCCACTAATCTTCGCCACTGCTTTACAGACTTCATACATACAGTTACACAATGTATATTGGCATGGACCAGTTAATGTGTTTGTTGTTTCAGTAATAATAACATAAAACGTCAATTCGTGTTCGAAACCATAACTTCAATCCTGATCACGAACCTACTTAGGGTCCTCGCCTACTAAAACCGAGTATCCTGATTTAAATGAAAAATTCTGGAATTCATGTGTTTAAATGAGATTTTATGTCCAAATTAAAAGAAGTAGCAAAAGTTAAAATAGGAGCAAAATTTGGATGCTTCGTTTATGGACTACTTCAAGTGAAATTGTTAAGGTAGGAAGTTAAACTACAGAAATTTAAAGATCAATCATTGGGAAAGTGTGAGCCTCAATTTTTTAAAACCTAAAACCCTAAAAGTGAAGTTGGATAGGCGTCTGTTAAAGTACCCTTACTTTATTATAAAACATAGTTTTGTAGGATTACAGCACAATATTGTCTAAATATTATTGCCCAGAATACCTGCATCATAGTTGATTAAAGTACAAGTACATATAAATCTTTAATGAACCGATTTGCGGTAGTACTATTAGAAGTGAAGTTATGCACAATTTCAAAGATAGTGTAGTTTGGTAACCATCCCGAATGGTTCCTTTTCAAGTTAATTTTGCACACCATTGCATTTTATTACCTTTGCAAAGGAATTTACGTGAATGATTAGCTTTTAGAAACAGTTTTACTTTTGCAATAGTCAAAGAATCTTGGCTAGTGAAACTAGACCAGTTTATGGGTACTGATCACATTGTCCTCCTATTAACGATACAGGCTACTTATAAATGGTAGAAAAATCGAAATTTTTAATGACTTTATTAAATTGTATAGTATTTTCTAATTACATTGATATATACGTTATAGGGTTTCGAATGAAATATGACCTACATATAACAAATTTTAAATTTATGGTCATGTATGCCGCCACGACCCCTTTATTTCTGTTACAGAAACCAGTATTATATTTGCCCCCCCACCCATGAACCATGGACCTTACCGTTGGTGGGGAGGCTTGCGTGCCTCAGCAATACAGATAGCCGTACCGTAGGTGCAACCACAACGGAGGGGTATCTATTGAGAGGCCAGACAAACGCGTGGTTCCTGAAGAGGGGCAGCAGCCTTTTCAGTAGTTGCAGAGGCAACCGTCTAGATGATTAACTGATCTACGCTAGTAACACTAAGCAAAATGGCCTTGCTGTTGTGGTACTGCGAACTGCTGAAAGCAGGGGGAAACCAGAGCCGTAATTTTTCCCAAGGGCATGCAGGCATGCAGCTCCACTGTAAGGTTAATGATGATGGCGTCCTCTTGGGTATTATATTCCGGAGGTAAAATAGTCCCCCATTCGGATCTTCGGGCGGGGGCTACTCAAGAGCACGTCATTATCATGAGAACGAAAACTGGCGTTCTACGGAACGGAGCGGGTAGGTTAGAAAATTTAAAAAGGGAAATGGATAGGTTAAAGGTAGATATAGTGGGAATTAGTGAAGTTCGGTGGCAGGAGGAACAAGACTTTTGGTCAGGCGAATACAGGGTTATAAATCAAATAGGGGTAATGCAGGAGCAGGTTTAATAATGAATAAAAAAAATAGGAATGCAGATAAGCTACTACAAACAGCTTAGTGAATGTATTATTGTGGCCAAGATAGATACGAAGCCCACGCCTATTACAGCAGTACAAGTTTATATGCCAACTAGCTCTCCAGATGACGAAGAAATTGAAGAAACGTATGATGAAATAAAGGAAATTATTCAGATAGTGAAGGGAGACGAAAATTTAATAGTCATTGGTGACTGGAATTCGGTAGTAGGAAAAGGGAGAGAAGGAAAGCTAGTACGTTAATATGGATTGGGGGTAAGAAATGAAAGAGGAAGCCACCTGGTAGAATTTTGCACAGAGCACAACTTAATCATAGCTAACACTTGGTTCAAGAATCATAAAAGAAGGTTGTATACTTGGAAGAAGCCTGGAGATACTAAAAGGTATCAGATAGATTATATAATGGTCAGACAGAGATTTAGGAACCAGGTTTTAAATTGTAAGACATTTCCAGGGGCAGATGTTGGCTCTGACTACAATCTATTGGTTATGAACTGTAGATTAAAACTGAAGAAACTGCCAAAAGGTGGGAATTTAAGGAGATGGGACCTGGATAAACTGAAAGAACCAGAGGTTGTACAGAGTTTCAGGGAGAGCGTAAGCGAACAATTGACAGGAGTGAGGGAGATAAATACAGTAGAAGAAGAATGGGTAGCTTTGAGGGATGAAGAAATGAAGGCAGCAGAGGATCAAGTAGGTAAAAAGACGAGGGCTAGTAGAAATCCTTGGGTAACAGAAGAAATATTGAATTTAATTGATGAAAGGAGAAAATATAAAAATGCAGTAAATGAAGCAGGCGAAAAGGAATACAAACGTATCGAAAATGAGATTGACAGGAAGTGGAAAATGGCTAAGCAGGGTTGGCTAGAGGACAAATGTACGAATGTAGAGGCTTATCTCACTGGGGGTAAGATAGATACTGCCTACAGGAAAATTAAAGCGAACTTTGGAGAAAAGAGAACCACTTGTATAAATTTCAAGAGCTCAGATGGAAACCCAGTTCTAACCAAAGAAGGGAAAACAGAAAGGTGGAAGGAGTATATAGAGGGTCTATACAAGCGTAATGTACTTGAGGACAATATTATGGAAATGGAAGAGGATATAGATGAAGATGAAATGGGAGATATGATACTGCGTGAAGAGTTTGACAGAGCACTGAAAGACCTGAGTCGAAACAAGGCCCCGGGAGTAGACAACATTCCATTAGAACTACTGACGGCCTTGGGAGAGCCAGTCCTGACAAAACTCTACCATCTGGTGAGCAAGATGTATGAGACAGGCGAAATACCCTCAGACTTCAAGAAGAATATAATAACTGCAATCCCAAAGAATGTAGGTGTTGACAGATGTGAAAATTACCGAACTATCATTTTAATAAGTCACGGCTGCAAAATACTAAAGCGAATTCTTTACAGACGAATGGAAAAGCTAGTAGAAGCCGACCTTGGGGAAGTTCAGTTTGGATTCTGTAGAAATATTGGAACACGTGAGCCAATACTTACCCTACGGCTTATCTTAGAAGCTAGATTAAGGAAAGGCAAACCTACGTTTCTAGCATTTGTAGACTTAGAGAAAGCTTTTGACAATGTTGACTGGAATACTCTCTTTCGAATTTTGAAGGTGGCATGGGTAAAATATAGGGAGCGAAAGGCTATTTACAATTTGTGTAGAAACCAAATGGCAGTTATAAGAGTTGAGGGGCATGAATGGGAAGCAGTGGTTAGGAAAGGAGTGAGACAGGGTTGTAGCCTCTCCCTGATGTTATTCAATCTGTATATTGAGCAAGCAGTGAGGGAAACAAAAGAAAAGTTTGGAGTAGGTATTAAAATCCATGGAGAAGAAATAAAAACTTTGAGGTTCGCCGATGACATTGTAATTCTGTCAGAGATAGCAAAGTACTTGGAAGAGCAGCTGAACGCAATGGACAGTGTCTTGAAGGGAGGATATAAAATGAAAATAAACAAAAGCAAAACGAGGATAATGGAATGTAGTCGAATTTAGTCGGGTGATGTTGAGGGTATTAGATTAGGAAATGAGACACTTAAAGTTGTAAAGGAATTTTTCTATTTGGGGAGCAAAATAACTGATGATGGTCGAAGTAAAGAGGATATAAAATGTAGACTGGAAATGGCAAGGAAAGCGTTTCTGAAGAAGAGAAATTTGTTAACATCGAGTATAGATTTAAGTGTCAGGAAGTCGTTTCTGAAACTATTTCTATGGAGCGTAGCCATGTATGGAAGTGAAACACGGACGATAAATAGTTTGGGCAAGAAGAGAATTGAAGCTTTCGAAATGTGGTGCTACAGAAGAACGTTGAAGATTAAATGGGTAGATCACATAACTAATGAGGAGGTGTTGAATAGGATTGGGGAGAAGAGGAGTTTGTGGCACAACTTGACTAGAAGAAGGGATCGGTTGGTAGGACATATTCTGAGGCATCAAGGGATTACCAATTTAGTATTGGAGGGCAGCGTGGAGGGTAAAAATGGTAGAGGGAGACCAAGAGATGAATACACCAAGTAGATTCAGAAGGATGTAGGTTGCAGTAGTTACTGGGAGATGAAGAAGCTTACAGAGGATAGAGTAGCATGGAGTGCTGCATCAAACCAGTCTCAGGACTGAAGACCACAACAACACAACAACCAGTATTATTTCGAAAAGAACTGTTCTGTTGTGTTCCACCGATTATACATATAATACATTGTATATGTTGGTAACAGTTCAGGTTTCTAGTGTCTGTAAATGATTATCTGTGCTAGTATTTACCTTTTTTTTTCGCTGAATCAGTTTGTTCACTTGTTACTGAATGTTTGTTGCGCAAGTGCTAAATTTATTTGTCAAAGTACATATCCTTTTGTGTGCAATAAATACTAACTATGCCACGCATCAAGAAATACAAGAAAAGGAAATTTCATGGTAACCAGTTCACAAACAATGTGAGCCACACTGTTGAAAGTAATCTATGTATGAGTTCTTCAGGGAAGAAACTTCCACATGGCACACCTCCTGGTGATTCAAATTTTTGTGTTAACAATGATGCTGTTTGTAGTGGATTTGTAGTTGTTGATGTGGGCAACTTATTTACTTTGATAAAGGAAGTGGTGAAATGTAAACAATGTGATGGTGTAGGCTGTCTGGAAATAACTGCACAACAAAGTAGCAGGAAAGGTTTAGCGTCAAAATTAGTTGTTCTGTGTAGATTCTGCAATAAATCTACCTCGGAAATGACTTCGAACATAGTGCGTAATTCATATCATGTGAATTTGGAGTTAGCGTATGCAATGCATGCAACAGGAAAAGGAAAAAAGTCTACTCAAACGTTTTGTGATTTGATGGACCTTCCTCCTCATCCCAGAAGGTTCAGCAAGTACATAAAAATACTTTTAGGTGTCTTGACGATTGTGTCTAAAGTATCTATG
Organism: Schistocerca nitens; assembly: GCF_023898315.1. Classification (NCBI taxonomy): domain Eukaryota; kingdom Metazoa; phylum Arthropoda; class Insecta; order Orthoptera; family Acrididae; genus Schistocerca; species Schistocerca nitens. Next base: position 54,691,227 of record NC_064620.1, read on the forward strand.
AGATGTTCAGTAAATGACACTGTAAATATTAGTCGAACCAGAGGCATTGCTGTTGCACTTGATGGCACATGGCAACATCGAGGACATCGTTCCTTGAATGGTGTTGTGAGTGCTACTTCTCTGGAGAATGGAAAAGTTGTTGATGTTGAGTGCTTATCTAACTACTGCCACACCTGCCATGCTAAGACCGAAGGACATATTGAACATCAGTGTTCTAAGAATTATGATGGTTACAGTGGAGGTTTGGAGGCTGATAGAAGTCTAAAAGTATTTCAGAGGTCGGTGCCCATTTATAACGTTAGATATACGAAGTACTAGGCGATGGGGAACTCTAAAGCCTTCAATAAAATTAATGAGTTTAATGATTATGGTGATACCTTGATAACAAAACTGGAATGTTGTGGAGATGTGCAAAAGAGGATGGGTGCTAGATTGAGGATGCTACGATTAGAAATGAAAGGAAAGTTGCTATCTGGTGGAAAATCTCTGTCTTAGCGAGGCAGATTGACAGAAACTGAAATTGACCTCCTTCAGAGTTACTATGGACTGGCCATTAGACGAACTGTAACTCCGAATGATGTTATAGCAATGAGGAAAGCTGTATGGGTCATCTACTTTCATACGTTGTCCACAGATGACCATCCTTTTCACGGACTTTGCCCTAAAGGAGCAGATTCTTGGTGTAGTTACCAAAAAGCAAAGAAAGTGGTCAAACATATCATCATAAGCATTATCTTCCTTAGCATGTTATGAATGAAGCAAAACCAATTTTTAGACACCTAAGTGACCCTGTTTTGCATGGGGGCACTAGAATGCAAATAAAAGTTTCAACCATTGCGTATGAGAAAGATTATTCAAGAATGTTTTTGTGGGACTAAATACATTATAATTTGGTGTACTAGATGCAGTGATATGTTTCAATGATGGAGTGATAGGTAGGATCGAGGTCCTGAGAACTTTAGGCATAAAATGTGCCTCTAATATGGAAGATCAATTGCTTGCATCTGACAGACAACGGGTGCATGAAGCTGAAAGATTCGCTCTTCTAGTTACCAAAGAAGCAAGAAGTGCTAAAAGGAATGCCAAGAGGGAGCTTGAAGATGAAGAAACGCTGCAGGATGAAGATTATGCTTCAGGAATGTTCTGAGGCACAGTTTAATTGGACTTATATCTTCATTCACAACTTTCCACAAGTTGTATTTTTCAGAATTCAGGTACAAATATTTCCTAAAGTTTATAAAACATTGCTCTAATTTTTTTCTGTAACTTGTAGTAGTCCATACTTATGTCGTAGACCTAAGCGTTATTGCAGAATCAACTAAATTATAGAAAAAATAACATATGTACTAGGAAAAAGTTATAACAGTTGAGATGTAAGATGGAATATTTTTTATACGTGTAATATACATAATAGATGGAATTCAGTAGGTCTAGTACCTCAGACATCATGTCATGCATATCTGGCAAAAATTTAGTCTCCTTCAAATGTATAACATTGGATTAAATGGTACCTCAATTTGAGGAAGAATTTTGGAAAGAAATGCATAAATGTCCTAGTAATTTTTTTAATAAACCTAAGCAAGTTAAAAAATATTCAAAACACTCATAATTTGCTTAGAAAGTGTGCTTCATTTGCCGATATCACAAAAAATCAGTAAGACATATACATTATAAACAGTGCCTGAAGGAAATAGGTGTTGATTGTTACATAATATTGAACCGGAAAAGTACCCTGTAACCTTAAGAAAAAATGAACTATTACTGTTACTAAGGAAAATTGATTTATGCAGAGGAGCTTAAACAGTGTATCTACGATATTATTTATTTTTAGTTGTGTTATCCATGTCAATCAAGATAGAAGCCCCTCATGTCCAAAATTAGTTTGGAACTTCATGCAGTAATGTTTCAGTATTCTGATTAAGTAATGCTATTGTATTTGGCAGTCATTAGTATGAGTTCGGTGCAGTTTTGCTTCCCATAATTTACTGGTGTGTGTGTGTTATTGATAACTGCTGGTAACACAGTACAGAGTGAACTGTGTCGGTTTGCATCCTGTTTGCTATTCAAAGGGAAATCTCAACAAAAGTAACTTCAATAGCTAATATCCATTTTGAAATACTCTCAGAGGGTAACATTAGCGTATTCCACGGCACGTTAGTGTTATACAGAGTGCGGCAGCGTTCATAGTAGGATATTAAAAACACGCCATCAGGTAATAATTGTAATTTATTTACTGTCTCTTATGTCAATTAATAGTTAAAGGTATGGCATTTACTAGTGTGTAATTCATTGACCATTGAGTGGATTACTTTTTGAATATGACTTCTGTCAAATGATGCCCCCTCTGCACAACACATTCATCTAGGCGGCGGTGGAAGTTTTCCATAACAGTGCGTAACGTATTCCCTGGGACATTGTCGAAGGCAATTCTGATGCGATCCTTCAACTCAGGAATGGTGGCACAACGTGTTCGGAACACTTCTTGCTTCAGGTGGCCCCAAAGGACAAAAGTCTGCACGTGAAAACTCAGGTGAGCTAGGCGGACAGGAAATGTCACCAAAAAGGGAAATTACCGTTCTGGGAAATGTTTGTCGCAAAAAATCCATGCAAATTCTGGCCACCATTCCTGAGCTGCAGGATCGCATCAGAACTGCCGTCGACAATGTCCTAAGGAATACGTTACGCAGAGTTATGGAAAGCTTCCAACGCCGCCTAGATGAATGTGTTGTGCAGAGGGGGCATCATTTGACAGGAGTCATATTCATAAAGTAACCCACGCTATGGACAATGACTTACACATTAGTAAATGGCATACCTTTAACTATTAATTGACATAAGAGATCATAAATAAACTACAGTTACTGTCTGATGGTGTGTTTTTAATATCCTGCTTTGAACGCTGCCACACCCTGTAGGATGTCTTCCTTGTGAGGGCTAGTAAACTTATTTGTAGTAGCGGTAGTTGCCAATAATAACAATTTCTCTTTCTTCGATAAGCGAACGTCGCTCTCAGTTGAACTGAACTGTCGTCCCACCCTTATCTTAGTATATTTTTCAGCATAAAGAATTACTTTACATTTCAGAGTAACATCGTATGATATTCTTCTCTGCTTGCCTTCCGTTTCTGCCTGATACAAACACACTACACAATAACGACCAACAAAAATGTAACGAAATTGAGAATTACAACATTGTGACGCAAGGAACTATGCCTTTATTTAAATGATGTTACCTTTGAACGACAGATTCAAACTGGTACTCGAACGTGATGTCTTATCGAATCTTACTTGCATCACAGTTTTGAATACCACACATGGCAACAAAAGTGCACATTAGAGTCCCGTAAATACGGTATGCTATATTCATTTATATTAAATGTAATGTAGCCTATTATTATAACGAAGTTTAAACCACACTTTCGCCTTTAATTGGAAGAAGCCCTTAGTAATAAGACGAATATTGTGTTTCACCAGCGGGTGTCCCAATAACTACAAACCAGAACGAAATGTCATATGGTGTATAAAACGTTTCCACATGTGAAAAGTGCTTCTATTTGATTCTTATGCTCGAAATATTTTGTTTATTATCTCTTTCATTGTTGGCTAAGGTATAGTTCACTTAAATTATTTCATTGATGCCCTGTATTTTACGATCATTCACGTCTCTTCATATTTTACTATTTTTGGGACATAAAAATATGCTATGTTGTAAATTTTTTCATTATTAACACTATTTTGCTAGCCATGCGTTTCAGAAGACAATTTACACGATTATATCCGTTTTTATATAGAGTTGTTGACAGTTTGATATTTAATTGTGTTGGATGACATTAGTTGTGATTTATTAAAATATATGGAAATTTCGCTACAATGGAAACACATAAAACTTGTTTTTTGGCGTTTGGTATTGTGCAGATGCTAGGAAATACGAAAGGTGTACTTACGGAATTATGAGAGTGTTACCACGTAGAAACTCGCCTATAATCGTGTCCTACACAGTTTACTTCTCAGAACCGATAACACAAAAAGCCAGTCACAGATATATGACGCTGCAGATCGCAACCGAGCATAGATATTACTTTTCTTAGGGGACATATAAAAGAGAGGAAGAGTATTATTTCTTTGTTCAACAATTACATGATTATTTTTCACGTATCCTATTGTATCTTTTTCCTCTGTACGTACGAAAATTGGATAGATTCAGTAAGCCATTTTCATGATTTTACTTTGAAAGCCTAATTCTTTTTCTTCAACGAAGTTGAGTACATAAGATACGTAACTACAGTACAGTCCCCTGACAATATTTCCCCTTCCAAGCAAGATTTTGATCCGAGATTATTATGAAAGCATTCTGAACTCTGTTTAATTGAAAAATACGGAAGTGGGAAATGTTTTCATTCTGCTCCTGTATGATTCATAAGTATGAGCGTGACCTCCCTTATAGGCGCATTACGTAAAATGAGAATGTGAAACCTCACTTTTTAACCATAACGCCTATTCACAAAGACAGCATGAAAACTAATAATAACATCAAACGTAGTCTAGAACTACACTAAGTTTTGAAGACACTGACGTACCATAGCCTGTAATATGGATGCAAAGAGATCGAAACATTGTTGTTGATGGCAGCTCTCCATTTTTACTAACAATTACACTGAAGTTAGAATGTACTGATAACTTGCTCTCAGGTGAAGTACTGTCTCATGTATAAATATAAAAGCACGCGTGAACAGTTCGAATCTCGTGTATATTTCATGAATGACTATGGAACGAAAATAAATCGAAAATTCTTTGGTGACATTCCTAGTTACTAATAAGTAACTCAGTAAGCTGTGACAACAACAATATTACATATGTTCTGTGATGGACGATGTCCTGTGATGGGCGACGCGATGTACAATTCTCCAGTACATGAAAATAGGAACAAAAGAAAACTCCGTATACTCTAGAGTACTCGGAGCAATGTTATAATAGTGAGAAGGTAACGAACGTCATACTTTAATATCATGGATGGACAACTGAATATCGGTACTGTTCCTTGAGCATGAAACAAAATACCGTATCTCTCTTTGAACAACTGAAGGTTCATTTACAGTCTTGAAAGCGTTGTAAACAGAATGTTATGCCGAACTACGCTAGTGTAGCTGCGACTTCACCACGATACTCGTAGTTTTACAGCATGGAAATGGCTATCGGAACATAAACTGACCTCCACAAGAGAAGTTCCAGGGCGTTCACCAACAGGAAACAGAATGCACTCCGTCTTCATGCCATGAGTGGCCTACCGGGACCATCCGACCACCGTGTCACCCTCAGGGGAGGATGCGGATAGGAGGGGCGTGGTGTCAGCACACCGCTCTCCCGGTCGTTATGATGGTATTCTTGACCGAAGCCGCTACTATTCGATAGAGTAACTCTTCAATTGGCATCACGAGGCTGAGTGCACCCCCACTGGAAACAGAAAAGATCGCCGAATTTAGACTGCAGAATGCCTTTGCCTAGTGTTCAGCGTGGCACGCTTCGACCACACTCCGTTGCACAGTCACTTGATTGGTTAGTCAACGATACTCTCATGGTATGACTACAGATACCATCGACTATAACGTGTCGAGAACCTGGGTACAGAATCTCTTTGCAATGCTTCAGTGATTCATAACTCACTTCAAAATGAATGAATTGAAAGGTGTTAGGAAAATATCAGTGTGCATTTGAGATAACATTGACCTTGAATATCAAGCTACAATAATAAAGGGCGTCTGGTGTCAGGTTACACATTTGGCTGGTATATATTCATGCCCAACCTCCACTCTCCTCCACCCTGGAGAACCACCAATAATTGATCAACGTCACACAGGCTAATCCTCGACAAGTCTTTGGAAATGGTGCAAGTTATCGATAGTGGGCACCTGACATAAAATTTGACAATTTGCGGGAAACCTGCCCGTATCCGTCTCGGCCAACAGAAGCGCAATAAAATGGTGGGAAACTCGATAGACAAATATCAGTTGAGCTCTCCCCTCCCCTCCCTTTATTATATTATGCATCTAGCTGCCCAAGGCTCTTTATTCGACATTTCGTCTTCATAGTGAGAGGCTTATGAAAGGCCAGGGACAGCAGCAACGGCGAGCAAGTGCCCCCAGAAACAAGATGAATAAGAATGCTGAAATTGAAAGTAAGTGCCTAATAATAATACAGTTATTAACATTGTTATAAACAAATACGTATTCGAATATATACTTACGGTTTGTTATTGTTCCAGCATTGCAACACGCCTCTGAACCGGTGCCAGCAGAACTGCTGGACGAGCACATGAACATACTATTGGCCGCACTGCCACAGCAGTGATTTATCAGACCAGGTGAAGATCAGCTATACTGTAGCACTGTCGCAGCAGCTGCAGCAACAGCTACCACAGTTCACACAATCGTAGTCAAGTCCCACATCAATTTTACCTCTGTTTTCCAGCACATATAACGTTACTGCACAACGTTACTGCACATGAACAGAAATGTGTAAGTGAGGGACTACCACCAGGCAACGACTTTGCCGTAGTGAATGAAGTTGAAGGCGCACATCACTTTGGTACGACATTCAATATTTATGGTACAAGTGAGAGTATTTCTACATCTATGTCTACATACGTACTCCGCAATCCACCATACGGTGCGTGGCGGAGGGTACCTCGTACCACACCTAGCATCTTCTCTCCCTGTTCCACTCCCAAACAGAACGAGGGATAAATGACTACCTATATGCCTCTGTACGAGCCCTAATCTCTCTTATCGTATCTTTGTGGTCTTTCCGCGAAAAATAAGCTGGCGGCAGTAAAATTGTACTGCAGTCAGCTTCAAATGCTGGTTCTCTAAATTTCCTCAGTAGCGATTCACGAAAAGAACACCTCCTTTCCTCCAGAGACTCCCACCCGAGTTCCTGAAGCATTTCCGTAACACTCGCGTGATGATCAAACCTACCAGTAACAAATCTAGCAGCCCGCCTCTCAATTGCTTCTATGTCCTCGCTCAATCCGACCTGATAGGGATCCCAAACGCTCGAGCAGTACTCAAGAATAGGTCGTATTAGTGTTTTATAAGCTGTCTCCTTTACAGATGAACCACATCTTCCCAAAATTCTACCAATGAAGCGAAGACTACAATCCGCCTTCCCCACAACTGCCATTACATGCTTGTCCCACTTTATATCGCTCTGCAATGTTACGCCCAAATATTTAATCGACGTGACTGTGTCAAGCGCTACACTACTAATGGAGTACTCAAACATTAGGGGGTTCTTTTTCCTGTTCATCTGCATTAATTTACATTTATCTATATTTAGAGATAGCTGCCATTCTTTACACCAATCACAAATCCTGTCCAAGTCATCTTGTATCCTCCTACAGTCACTCAACGACGACACCTTCCCATACACCACAGCATCATCTGCTAGCAGCCGCACATTGCTAAGCACCCGATCCAAAAGATCATTTATGTAGGTAGAAAACAACAGCGGACCTACCACACTTCCCTGGGGCACTCCAGGTGATACCCCCACACCCGATGAACACTCACCATTATGCATTATAATGGATTATGAAGAGAATAAGATGACAGTGGGTTTGATCCATCCCTTGCACAGATTGATGTTTGTATCTATGGTTATAAAGTGTTAATAGTTAATATGTACGGTTAGGCCATGTTAGAATTAACTTGATGGGACACAAACATATACTTAAAATATTCGAGTGCTATGACTTTAGAATATCTTCACTGTGCATTATCGATCGCTGCAGAAAGACTGTGTCATCGGCAGCCATATGTAATAGCTGCTTACCATGAGTTTATATACTATTTGAGCAAAACTAGTTTTTCAATTAATCAAATGGAGCAGTGGATAAATTGCAGTAAGGCCCCTGTGCCAAAGTGTGTATCTGTAGAACCTATAGAGACTGTAGTAGGTGGGTTCACAGAGCGAATTCCTATGTGGGTGGTGCCGCCTATTGCCCTGAACGCCACTAAGGTCGAATTTAAGGCTTAAAGAAGTAAACTACACTGACGCAAAAAATCCCATCATCGAAAAGGAATTGTGCGGCATAACCAAAAGCTAGTCTCTCTACATCTGACATATGATGTCTATTCAAATTTCGGACCAGTCGCACAAGAGTGGCTGCAAATCAGGTTTTCTTTAAGTGCACGCTCTAACGGTCGTGAGAGTTACTTACCTTTGATATTTGAGGTGGTCAGTTCATGTTAATCAAGAATCCATTTATGGCGACAAAGACGTCATTATGAACACCTCAATGAGTTTGAGCAAGGTCGTGTAATAGCGATACGAGAAGTTGGATGTTCCTTCTGAGATACTGCAGAAAGACTTGGAATGTAGCCATTATCTGTAGCGTATGGCTGTGCAGCATCGTACCACAACTGCAGCAGTCATTCCAGCAGTCACATAACAGTACGAGCCAGACGCCCCGTAGCGTGCGTTCCACTGACCCCAGACCATCGTCAGTGCAGGGAAGGCTCGAGGTCTGTTGTCTTTTCTGATGAAAGCTGGTTCTCCCTCGGCGTCAGTAGTGGCTGCTTGTTGGTTAGGAGTAGACCAGCCGAGGGCCTGCAACTAACTTGTCTGCATGCGAGACACATATCAGCTACACCTAGAAGTATGGTCTAGGATGCTACTTCGTATGACAGTGGGAGCACTCTTCTCTTTATCCCACGCACCCTGATTCCAAACTTACACGTCCGTCTGGTGATTCGACCTGCTGTGCCGTGTGACGCCACTACTCGAATTTTCTGTATTATTATTAGACCATGCGGCATCGAACTTTCGGAGAGCGGCTCTCCCGTGTAATAGGTTTGAATAGACACCCTATTGTGATCCAACTACTACACGGAAGTTTTGGAATAAATAATGATAATGGCGCGTAACGAAATTATTTTTACGTGTATATTTGATTATTAGTAGCACTGATAATCTCTTTGAAGTGACTGAACAGGGACCACTTAATTCTGTATGTTTGATATTGCTTACCAGGAGGACACTATTCATTTATAACACTACCACAGCCTGAAATCGTTTCACAATACATAAACACGCATGATAAAATCTTGAATATGTTTTAGGTTAATGTAAACTACACAAATTGTAATTACTGAATTTAATGTTATTGAGTTTGCATTGTGCTGAAGGCACAATGTGTAATGTGGTGGCAGCAATTTCCTTGAACGCTTAATTAAAGAACAATGTAGATCTGCTTGTCAGTATAGTTACTGAAAACACTAATTGAGAATCACGTTGCTCGGACGGAACCGAGAAATGTTTGACTATGTCAGTGTACTGAAAAGCCATCACATCGAGCTGGGTAGTAATTAAGGTGGCACAGTACCTGACATCTTCCATCCGTTGCATGAAGCGGTGTCTGCTGGCAATTTCGGCGTTAATTCCGACTATTTTCTATTGTAATATAGCTACGCCGATACTCGCGTGAGTAAAACTTTTCATTGATGTTACAGTACATAGAAATCACTGGATATGGGGTAATAATGAGGTATTTCCTTCAAACAATTCATTACACTCGGGGAATGCAATTTAAACCACAAAATTATTATTGCCTTCAAACTTTCCACACTGTAGAGAACTTCGTTTGATTATTACACAAACTGATTCACAAAATATAAATGTACTCGTAATGGCGTCGGTATAACAACCACTGTTCATAATAATACTCTTGTAAGATAACTTCTAGTTCGTTGCTACCGAAGTGAGCTCACCAATGGACCTCATCAGTTACTGACATCACAATACGCCGTTGGATGCGGCTACTGGTCCCTTCACACCTCGCCGTTGGCACAAGCAACTCGTCGCAATTAACGTAGCATTGCACCATGCAGTGCCATGTACCCCAGAGCGGGAAACCGTACTATTTTGCCGCTCACCGCCCATCTCCGTCGAAATACCGCGTCTTACAAGCCTTAGTGTCCATTTAGCTTGTAGCCATACGATAAACGAAGTCCATATCTGTTTTCAGCTCACTTATAAATGGTCTGTTAGCAACGTTACTGTAGCATACACCGGCAGTCACTTTTACGCTATTCAACACTTGTTCTGCCTCAGAGCTACGCCAAGTTACTTCTACCGCCAGTATTACGCGCCAACCTGTACACTGATCTCCTTCTCGGGATTCCCCCACACCTAAACATTATTTTACATTACGCCAAGTTCTCTATTTAAAATTAAACATACCATAGCATTACAATATTGAATTACAGTCATTTTCATATATTAAAGTAATGTTACATTTATATTTTTACCACACGTAACAATATTATTTAGTTTAATTCTTTTGTTATTTCGCTGTAAGAGTGCAGCACAAGCCAGACACTGTCTCCCGCATAGCGTTCCTTAATTTAGCTGCCACCAGGCGGAAGCACTTCCGCTTTGCCTTCAATTGTGGCCCACAGATGGCATAAGCGTCCACTTTCTCTACCGTTGCGCCTTGACTGCCTGGCATTCACTAGACGGTACGTTGTCACATTACAGCTGCCGTTCATGAGCAGCATCCCAGGGGGTGTTCCCCAATGCAACAATGCGCATCCACATACTGCTGTTATAACCCAACTTGCTCTACAGAGTGTAGACATGTTGCTTTGGCCTGCTTGAACGCCAGTCGAGCATATTGAACATCATTGGACGATAACTCCAGTATCATCCACATACAGCATTAACCTTACCTGTACTGGTCGACCAAGTGCTACAGGTATGGAACACCATCCCATGCAGTGACATTCAGCATCTGTAAAACACAACGCATGCTTTCCATGCTTGCATTCAACATTATGGTAGTTGCACTGGTTATAAATACCAGCATTTCACATTTGCAATGGCTCATGTCATGCTTACATTAGCTTGTGATCTTGCATTGTTAATCACATAAATATGTTACCTAGACAAATGTATTCGCAAAATTTCATTATTCTACATTAATTATTTTCCGGTGTTGCGATTTTTCCCATCAGTGTGTTTTGGGTTCTGTGCTGCCACAACACAATGGTACTTGTATAAAATACAGGGTGGCGCACTAAATGTGTTACCAACTGTTTCTTTCACAATTTACGATGCACATTAGATATCCCGCTGGGTTCTCTGCAGCAGTACCAGCAGAGCTTGGAAAAACAAATGAGCTACGAAATGACGTGTAATACACGATACTTCCGCTAGGAGACTAGTAAGCAACAATGGCTGGCGATGGAAGACTGACGACACAGCAACGATCGGCAATTCTGTTACTTTTTCATGAAACGAAAAGCCTTGTAGTGACTCAGAGGCGTTTTCGACAACAGATTAACACACGATGGGTCCCTTGCAAGAAGACCATCGACAGGTGGTACGATAAATTTGTACAGGAAGGAACAGTATTGGAAGCGAAGCGACCTCGGCCTAAGCCTGTTTGTTCGCCGGAGAATATTGAAGCGGTACGAGTTTGCACAGAGAAGTTGCGGGAAATCGTGTAGAAAGACAGCAGTGCAACTGGGAATATCCAGACGCTCCGTTCAACGCATTCTTAAAAGTGACCTCCATAAGTACCCATACAAGATGACTTGTGCACAGAAGCTCACTGAAGAACACAAGCAGCAGAGACTACTGTTTGCTCAGTGGGCGGAGGATAGGGAAGAAAGTCTCAACAACGTTTGGTTTTCAGACGAGGCGCATTTTCATTTAGACGGTGTGGTTAACAAACAAAATGTACGCTTTTGGGAAACTGAAAACCCACAATTGCTTCATGAACGACAACATTATGCTTCGAGGATTACAGCGTTGGCAGCAATTTCCAGTCACGGACTTATTGGACCCTTTTTCTTTGAAGAAACTGTGAACAGCGAGCATTATTTGAGCATGCCTAGCAATAGCTTCATTCCACAACTTCTTGCTACTGCCTTGCCCTTCAACACGCAGTGGTTCATGCAAGATGGAGCAAGGCCACATACTGCAAACACTGTGTTGGAGTTGTTACACGAGTACTTCGACATGCGGATCATTTCATTCAGGTTTCCAGGTCGCTTCAGTTACGGAAGACATGTGCCGTAGGGCAATCACTAACTTCAGTGTTTGTTTGAAGGATGTTAGGAAACGAAATGGTGGACATATTGAGCATGTGCTGAGTTAGGACAAATCTCCATGGACGGCTCTTCATTGTAGCAAATGTTCCTTTCAGATTGTATTGACAATAAAGTTTATATTCAAAGACAAAATGGTAGCACATTTCATGAGCCACCCTGAATGTGAATGAGGTACAGTATGTTTATCTTAAAGATCTGTTTCGGTCACAGCCTCCCACTCACTCATCTTTGATCCGATAACCTATTAAAAAACCAGCAGTTTCTTCCTTCTTGGAGTCAACGCACTCACGCAGCACCTCCACTGCCACCAGGGCAGCCGGCGCTATCCCTGGCGGTACCAACCCCCGTGCCATCCCCATCGCTGTCTCCGGCGTCGCAGCCACCGCCCGCCAACATCCCCGACTTGAATACCGATCAATGATTGTTCGATACAGTGTCTACTGATAGCTGCAGGCTGTCGACTTATCAGGGCCTCATACAGACAGCTGCTGGCGCTCTCCGGCGGCAGTTAATTTGTCAGTAATGGGCAGAGCGGTGCTCGAGTGTAGGGCTCGCTGCAATAAAGAGTTGTGGTTTATGCACTTGCTAAACCTTTGTGTCTACGCATATTATTATTTTAAAAAAATATGTTCCGTAGGAAAAAATATTTACACTACTGGCCATTAAAATTGCTACACCACGAAGATGAAGTGCTACAGACGCGAAATTTAGCCGACAGGAAAAAGATGCTGTGATATGCAAATTATTAGCTTTTCGGACCGTTCACACAAGGTTGGCGCCGGTGTCGACACCTACAACGCGCTGACATGAGGAAAGTTTTCCAACCGATTTCTCAAACACAAACAGCAGTTGACCAACGTAGCCTGCTGAAACGTTGTTGTGATGCCTCGTGTAAGGAGGAGAAATGCGTACCATTTCGTTTCCGACTTTGATAAAGGTCAGATTGTAGCCTATCGCGATTGCGGTTTATCGTATCGCGACATTGCTGCTCGCGTTGGTCGAGATCCAATGACTGTTAGCAGAATATTGAATCGGTGGGTTCAGGAGGGTAATACGGAACGCCGTGCTTGATACCAACGGCCTCGTATCACTAGCAGTCGAGATGACAGGCATCTTATCCGCATGGCTGTAATGGATCGTGCAGCCACGTCTCGATCCCTGAGTCAACAGATGGGGACGTTTGCAAGACAACAACCATCTGCACGAACATTTCGACGACGTTTGCAGCAGCATGGACTATCAGCTCGGAGACCTTGGCTGTCGCGATCCCTGAGTCAACAGATGGGGACGTTTGCAAGACAACAACCATCTGCACGAACAGTTCGACGACGTTTGCAGCAACATGGACTATCAGCTCGGAGGCCATGGCTGCGGTTACCCTTGACGCTGCATCACAGACAGGAGCGCCTGCGATGGTGTACTAAACGACGAACCTGGGTGCACGAATGGCAAAACCTCATTTTTTCGCATGAATCCAAATTCTGTGTACAGCATCATGATGGTCGCATCCGTGTTTGGTGACATCGCGGTGAACACACATTGGAAGCGTGTATCCGTCATCGCCATAGTGGCGTATCACCCGGCGTGATGGTATGCTGTGCCATTGGTTACACGTCTCGGTGACGTCTTGTTCGCATTGACGGCACTTAGAACGTTACATTTCAGATGTGTTACGACCCGTGGCCCTACCCTTCATTCGATCCCTGCGAAACCCTACATTTCACCATGATAATGCACGACCGCATGTTCAGGTCCGGTACGGGCCCTTCTGGATACAGAAATTGTTCAACTGCTGCCCTGGCCAGCACATTCTCCAGATCAATTGAAAACGTCTGGTCAATGGTGCCCGAGCAACTGGCTCGTCCCAATACGCCAGTCACTACTCTTGACGTACTGTGGTATCGTGTTGAAGCTGCATGGGCAGCTGTACCCTTACACGCCATCCAAGCTCTGTTTGACTCAATGCCCAGGCGTATCAAGGCCGTTATTACGGCCACAGGTGGTTGTTCTGCGTACCGATTTCACAGCTTCGATGCTCCTAAATTCCGTGAAAATGTAATAAAAAATGGTTCAAATGGCTCTGAGTACTATGGGACGTAACGTCTGAGGTCATCAGTCCCCTAGAACTTAGAAATAGTTAAACCTAACTAACCTGAGGACATCACACACATCCACGCCCGAGACAGGATTCGAACCTGCGACCGCTACGGTCGCGCGGTTCGGGACTGGCGCCTAGAACCGCCCGGCCACCCCGGCCGGCGAAAACGTATTCACATGTCAGTTCTAGTAAGATATATTTGTCCAATGAATACCCGTTTATCATTTGCATTTCTTCTTGGTGTAGCAATTTTAATGGCCAGTGGTGTATTATACTTTTCTGTTCACAACCAACATGGTACAGTACAATGGGCCCCTCAATCTGACATCTGTGTGCGCATCATAATGTTTGCAGCAGGGCACAATCATATGAAGTACATCATTTTTAAAGACTTGAGGCAGTAACTTAAATGTCTGTGCAATGTCTGATAGCAGAGGTACAAGTTATGTAGGGAACAGGTAATAGTCCATAGCACATAAACTGTTATGTCTCTCAGTAAGTTGCCTATAAATGTACGAAAGCAGTTTACAAATATTTCATTATTTCACCTACTCAGACATGGAATAGGATGCAGTAAATTGCTCGTCATCATCTTGGAAGCCATAATTCGCCAGCTGAAACATCCTAAAATACTCAGGAATATCCAGAACTTCTATATTACGTTATTTTATTGAATACAACAAGGCTGTACAGTCACTTGTATCCGTAAATAGTGAGGTAAATGTCGGTGCATCACCGAATCTCATTCGCAGTATACACTCACTGCCCTCATGTGAGTTAATAATGAGCACAGTCACATTACAGATGATCATTAATTTCTTTATTCTGATGATGAACTGTTGGTATAGAGTCTCGCAGACGTCGTTTATATACTGATTTGTAGTTTTTAAAAGTACTATACACTGCTGCAGACAGTGTGAGTATATATAAACGACGACTAATGAATAGTTCTTCCAGTCATGAGGGAACTGGTAAAGAACTGAGATGTCAAGAGGCATAATAGTGCCAGATGACGTGAAGAGCCCACATTATACAGTAATTATGTTCTTTAATTTTAGCTACAGCTTAAATAATACAGGCTGTAAATAAGTCAGTGTCGGTATGATATCAGAATGGCAGTTCCCGCAGATGCTTGTATTTGAAAATCAACGACTCTGTGTTGTTATTGTGAGCTTATCAGCGGATGAATGCTATCGACTATGTGATACATCAGAGTTCCTCGCCATCTGTAATGCTGTGAGATCGTACAGCTAAAGCAGGAGACTTCTCTGGAACAATTAAAATATTTAATAGCAGAGAGTGCATACATCTATATCTACATCTACGTTGATACTCCGGAAACCACCATATACGAGGTGCGGCTAGAAAAAAACCGGACTGATGCTGGAAAAAACATTTATTTACAATTATTTACAATTTCATGTTATCTCCTTCAATGTACTCTCCTCCTCGGTCTCTACACCGCTCCATACGAATTTTCCACTGTTCATAGCAATGCTGCAGATCATTTTCGGTAAGTCCATACATTACTTCCGTCGCTTTTTCTTTTACTGCTTCAACAGTCTCAAATCTAGTTCCTTTCAAAGCTGACTTGACTTTAGGGAAAAGAAAAAAGTCACAGGGGGCCAAATCAGGTGAGTAGGGTGGATGATCTAAGATGGGAATGTTGTGTTTTGCCAAAAACGTCTTCACCGACAACGCACTGAGAGCTGGGGCGTTGTCTTGGTGAAGGATCCATGACTTTTTTCTCCGCAAATCGTTCCGTTTTCTCCGTACTCGCTCACGTAGGGTAGCCAGGACGCTAATGTAGTAATGCTGATTCACTGTTTGTCCCTCTGGTACCCAATCAATGTGCACAATCCCTTTGATGTCAAAAAAAAAAAAAAAAAAAAAAAAAAAAAAAACAATCATCATTGCCTTGAATTTCGATTTTGACATTCGTGGTTTTTTTTTGTCGTGGAGAACCAGGAGTTTTCCAATGCATCGATTGGCGTTTAGTTTCGGGATCGTAAGTAAAAAACCACGATTCATCGCAAGTAATAACATTTTGTAAGAAGGTGGGATCACTTTCAATGTTTTCCAGGACGTCAGAACAAATCATTCTTCGGCGTTCCTTCTGTTCACTTGTGAGACACTTTGGAACCATTTTTGAACACACTTTGTTCATGTTGAAACTTCCATGAAGAATTTGCCTAACACTTTCCTTGTCAACTCCTGTTAACTCAGACACTGCTCTGATTGTTAAACGGCGATCTTGTCGAACAAGTTTACCGATTTTTTCAATGTTTGCATCAGTTTTTGCTGACAATGGTCTGCCAGTGCGAGTGTCATCACTGGTGTCTTCGCGGCCATCTTTAAATCGTTTAAACCACTCAAACACTTGTGTTCGCGATAAACAATCATCGCCGTACACTTGTTGTAACATTACAAACGTTTCACTTGCAGATTTTCCTAGTTTGAAACAAAATTTGATGTTAACACGCTGTTCTTTCTGTACACTCAACATTTTCCGACGCACAGGCAAAACGTCAACTACTTAAAACAGACGCCACGGGCAGACTGAGTGCAGGAGGCAGATGAAACTCGAGCAGTAGGCGGAGCGAGAGTCACGTGACAGGCCACGCGACTTTCAGCCTTATTGCATTCGTTTTATTGTTTCACCAGTACTAGTCCGGTTTTTTTCTAGCCACACCTCGTATGCATGGTAAAGATAACTTGGTCCGCTACTAGTCATTTTCTTTACTCGCATGTAGACCGAGCGGAAAAGGACAGTCTGAGAACGTCTGTACGAGCCCTACTTTATCGCTATGACCTGCATGGTCCTTACGCAAATAGTAGCAATAGAATCTTTCTGCTGTCGGACTCAAATGACGAGTCTCTAAATATGCGCAATAGTGTCTATGGGAAAGATCATCGTCATCCCTCCAGGAAGAGACGTTAAAAACTCTAATGTACACAAGTTGTTTTAAGTATGCTGTATACTGTCATATAAGGTTGCGATCGCATGTCCATCTTTCTGTGAGACATTGTGAATTAAACTGTTGGAGTCTGCCCGTAAAATTATTCATCCATCGGAAGAAAGGGTTGGTCATTTGTATGATTCATGCTGCGCCAGAGTGAAGGTAGAAATGTAATCGTATTTACAGGGTGTTTCAAAAATGACCGGTATATTTGAAACGGCAATAAAAACTAAACGAGCAGCGATAGAAATACACCGTTTGTTGCAATATGCTTGGGACAACAGTACATTTTCAGGCGGACAAACTTTCGAAATTACAGTAGTTACAATTTTCAACAACAGATGGCGCTGCAAGTGATGTGAAAGATATAGAAGACAACGCAGTCTGTGGGTGCGCCATTCTGTACGTCGTCTTTCTGCTGTAAGCGTGTGCTGTTCACAACGTGCAAGTGTGCTGTAGATAACATGGTTTATTCCTTAGAACAGAGGATTTTTCTGGTGTTGGAATTCCACCGCCTAGAACACAGTGTTGTTGCAAGAAGACGAAGTTTTCAACGGAGGTTTAATGTAACCAAAGGACCGAAAAGCGATACAATAAAGGATCTGTTTGAAAAATTTCAACGGACTGGGAACGTGACGGATGAACGTGCTGGAATGGTAGGGCGACCGCGTACGGCAACCACAGAGGGCAACGCGCAGCTAGTGCAGCAGGTGATCCAACAGCGGCCTCGGGTTTCCGTTCGCCGTGTTGCAGCTGCGGTCCAAATGACGCCAACGTCCACGTATCGTCTCATGCGCCAGAGTTTACACCTCTATCCATACAAAATTCAAACGCGGCAACCCCTCAGCGCCCCTACCATTGCTGCACGAGAGACATTCGCTAACGATATAGTGCACAGGATTGATGACGGCGATATGCATGTGGTCAGCATTTGGTTTTTGGCCTCCCTATTCGCCAGACATGAACCCCTGTGACTTCTTTCTGTGGGGACACTTGAAAGACCAGGTGTACTGCCAGAATCCAGAAACAATTGAACAGCTGAAGCAGTACATCTCATCTGCATGTGAAGCCATTCCGCCAGACACGTTGTCAAAGGTTTCGGGTAATTTCATTCAGAGACTACGCCATATTATTGCTACGCATGGTGGATATGTGGAAAATATCGTACTATAGATTTTCCCAGACCGCAGCGCCATCTGTTGTTGAAAATTGTAACTACTGTAATTTCGAAAGTTTGTCTGCCTGAAAATGTACTGTTGTCCCAAGCATATTGCAACAAACGGTGTATTTCTATCGCTGCTCGTTTAGTTTTTATTGCCGTTTCAAATATACCGGTCATTTTTGACACACTGTAAGTCTGTTCACATACTCTACAATACGTATTTAAAAATAAAAAGCATAGGTGCTATATGTGTGTATTCTATATAAATTTCATTGTATGCCAATGTGAGCGTGTAATCGTGATCATAACGGAGTGGACAAAACATCCCCTCCACAGGAGTCTCGTGGTAACGGACTGGTCCTGCAATGACGATCTCCTGCAATGATGATCCTCGAAGTTGGAGGAAGAATGGCTCGTTACTTCCCAACAACATACGTGCTTTATGTATTCGTCATTCAGATTTCGGGGAGACAAACATTGTTTTAACACTGTTAACACTACCTGAGGGGGGCCTGCTTTAAGCATACACATATTTTTTCAAAAATGTTCTATTTCGGTCAGAATACCAGCTACTGCAGGAGATAATGCGTGGCACGGAGGCAGTAACATGGCAGTCGTTGAGTAAAAGCAGGGATATTTTACTGCCAAATAGCATATTCATATTTACAAAGTTGCTGCAGAAAACCAGGATGAGATCCGGGAATACTTTTGATTTGGCTGCCATATGCAAGTCGATGCATTTCGTTTGTGGTAGCCATACTCAAAGTTCCTGAAGCGTTTGGTCTGGGATATCGTGAACCTCATTATAGCTTTCAACCATGACAAACTGAATTTAAAACATATTTACCAAGCTCATGTAGGAACTGACGTGTCATTAATTGAATTTGTTACGATATGTGACGACTGTTGGAATAACTCGCAGTATAGCTTTATGGTTACTGGTAAAATGAGGTTAATGGATACTCGACAATATGGACGAAACTTCGATGAGATTCTACATTAAAGGCAGTGTACCAAAACGTAACCCTATCAGCATATTGTAGACTGTGAATAAATTTTCGCAAATGCAGCGTGTTGGTCTCAATGGGATGAAGCAGAGGCCAAATATACGTTTATACGCTGACAGAAAAATCGATACAGTCAAAGAAAGATTGCCGGAATTGGGTAGTAGTGCCGTGGCAGAAGCTGTGAAAAGTGAATCTCACCGGATGGATAGAATCCAGTAAAGTGAGCAAGCAAGCAACAGAAGGTGAACAGTGTAGGATAGCATTATCAAGGCATCAATTATGAAGGCTGAACAGCTGAATGGCAGAAACCAGGGACGTGAGGCACATGTAGAGAGACAGACTGAAACAGACAATGGAAGTGTCAATGATTGATTAACGGAACTGGATGGGAATAAATACCAAAATTGAGTTGTTGAGTCACTGATGGGAAGCGGAATGAAAGGTTCCGTCGACACGAATCTGAGACACAAGAGTTAAGAAGGCAAATAACATATCACCACAACTAGTTCCCATAGTATATAAGATGCGTACTATCTCGAAGCTTGATCAGTATTTGACAGAATGTCAACAAAACAAAAGGCCAATAAATGCGGAAAGCCATTCGAAGCAAACTGTGACTGCTACTATTGGGTCTGCTGGATCGACAACAGTCTCTCTGTAAAACATCTAGACCCATAACAGAACGTATTAAACAACTCTCACCCATGGTCATGGCGTGAGATGGAGGCAAAAGCAAAGAAGAAGAAGGACATGGAGGATGTCCAGTCAGTGATTTCTCAGCTCTCACAGTGCTAGCAAATCAGATATGACATATGGGGTCAGTCAAGATCAATAGTATATGCCGAGAAAACTGCCAGGACACCATCCATGCTGGAGACAGTGAGTTTGAGTATGCACCTGGTTTAGTGGAGCTAATACTTCTGAATGTTTGGAACCCCGAAAAGAATTTGCGAAAAGAGAAGAGATCATATGCTGAAATATTATGTATGACTAATGTGCATAAGTGAGACAATACTCCAAAAGGGCGATTAAGAAGCTCTAACTGTAGGAAACAGGTCTATATTAACATTATTAGACCAGTGTTACGGGGTGAAGGCCAAATCAGCATAAAAGTTTGAACACGTTATCTCTGGAATATATATATTACGATGATACTAATGAAATCATAGACTGGATACAGCTGCTGAGAACTTCAACCACAGCAGGGAACACAGCTCATATGAACTACATAATATAACTCATCTCAGAGTTTTGAGAAAGATGCATTCTTGGATAATAATGGAGACGGTGGTGTGTGAACTTGACAGGCCTGCTCGCAAAACGTACGCACATAGACGAGTCATAGTAAAAGGTTTGGATAATTTATGGCAGGATGATCTTACGTTTATGTGCGAATACTCATGATTGAATATAGGGTTCAAATACATTTCGCCATCACTGCAACGTCACAGTCGCGTGTGAGTGCAGCCAGTTCAGCCAGGCTGCACCACAGCAGCAGTGGGTGGGTCTGCACTGACCGACGATGTCTTGTTTATGAGAGTAGGACTCCTGGGATAAGAGCAGTAGCAGTGTGGCCTCTGGTTCACCACCACATGGGTAGTGATTCTGCCACTAACGGGGAAATTCGCCGAACTGGTCGAAGAATATTCGCAGATACACTGCAGCCAATGTGCAACCTCGAACATGATATACTGCACACCTCCACTGAAGCATAACAACATCAGCGTGATAGTGTACTACTCTCTGGATTACACAAAAGCTGAAGAGTGACAGCAGACAGGTACTGACTCGCCATCCTCTACACATGCAGGAAAGAACCTGACAAAGCAGTGATATGAGTTTTCTTAACGGGTAAAATATGTACTTCTCGGCTATAAAAAGGGCGCACGCCGGTCCAGATGGTCATTCCAGTCTGATCGCTGACCAGAGTTACTTACACCTTCCTTCTGCCGTTGAGCAGACTCGTCAGAGACTCTCCTTGGTGCTTCTCGGTAGCTATCCCAACGTTCCTTTCACCTTCTTGTGCGTAAACTGGCTGAAGCAACACTTTTAGTGCTTCGCAGTAGTAACCATCACAGCATTCCCTTCATTCCCACTGCTGTTAACCCTGTTCTTTCTTTACACCTATACCCCTGTCAGCGCTGTAAAGTGTCATGTTGCTGCCGCTGCTGAAGACAGTGGTGCCACTAATATGCAGCCCAAATTGGCCTCTGACTTTGATTTATATAGGTATATGGGGATGATTTCTGTTCATACTGTTTTTCCACGCACGCGCGCAAGCGTGTTTCAAATGGCTCTGGGCACTATGCGACTTAACTTCTGAGGTCATCAGTCGCCTAGAACGTAGAACTAATTAAAGCTAACTAACCTAAGGACATCACACACATCCATGCCCGAGGCAGGATTCGAACCTGCGACCGTAGCGGTAGCTCGGTTCCAGACTACAGCGCCTAGAACCGCACGGCCACTCCGGCCGGCTGTGTATGTGTGTGTATTGCTTTCTTTATTAGTTGCAATCTGATGTCTAATTCGTCTTTCTTCTTCTGCTGTTGCAGATGGTTCAAATGGCTCTGAGCACTATGGGACTTAACATCTGTGGTCATCAGTCCCCTAGAACTTAGAACTACTTAAACCTAACTAACCTAAGGACATCACACACATCCATGCCAGAGGCAGGATTCGAACCTGCGACCGTAGCGGTTACGCGGTTCCAGACTGAAGCGCCTTTAACCGCACGGCCACACCGGCCGGCGTTGCAGATGGGAACATGCCATCGCCCCTGTTAGATAACAGTGTAGTCAGCTGGGCATTCCAGAGGCTCGCCGCTGGATAAATACTGAATGATGTGAACAAGTAATAGTTTCTCTTACACCCTCGCTCATCATGTGTAAGAGTAATAATGCAAATATCTGAAATTACGCTTTTTTGTTTTTGTCTGTTGTAGAATGGTACAATAAGATAGTGGCCATAGAGATGGATCCAGTGTCATAGCTTAGCCCTATAACCACTGAATCAACGCCACTGCCGTCTTCTGATGTCATTATCACTGATGTCGATGCACAGCAGATTCCTGTAGTAGTAGAGCCAACACCATTCCTTGCAGTGAGCTCATGGAGGATGACGCTAGTCATTGTCAAGTGCATATGTGAGTAGTAATTCTTTCTATTCTTCTTCTAACAGTACTAATATCCAACATACAACTGGATACTTGCATTCCTATTATGTGTTTTTGTCTATTTGTAAGTGCACTCAGTGATGATGTGTTAACAAAGCCTATGAGCCCATTTTCCATCATTAGTTCACGAGGCATGATGCCTGTCACTGAGGACTGAGTATGTGAGTATTCTTTTTCATCTTATTTTCTTCTTTTAACAATAACAACACCCAAAACATACAGTTGCATAAAGAGATTACTAATGTGATGTGTTCGTGTGGGCTTTAGGGACTCGGTGGCATGAGCCACGGGACTGGGGATGTACCGGCAGAGATGGATCAAGTATTACTCGAGATAGCAGCCAACAGGATCCTGTGGACTAACTATGAAAAGGTAAATTCCTGAATGTTGGTAGAAACAATATGGACACCTTCACATATCTTTAATTTTTTAAATTGTGCATTATTATTAACATTTTTTCCTCCTACATTTGTGCTGGGGATATGGAAGATATAATGGGTGGTGGAATTGTCCCAAAAGTAGCAGCAGGTGACACAGCAACGATGATATACTCACAAAAGGAGGTGCAACAGTCCATGCTGCAGCCCATGATGCACCCTCAGCTAGCTCTGAAGCAGTTCAGTTCATGGATGTACATTCAGCTGGCCGTGAAGCAACCCGGTCTGTCGATATACCATCAGCTGGCTGTGCAGCAAACCAGTTCATCAATGTACTCACTTGGCCATGCAGTAGCAGCCAAGTCCACGAATGTACTTCCATCCAGATGTGCAGCAGACCGATTTGTGAATGTAACCTCAGCTGGCTGCACAGCAGTGGTCGGGTCAGTCATAATCTGTGACTATGTTCCTGAGATTGGACGTGCAGCAGTAGCTGCAACCAGATCCTTCGAAACCTGCGGTCCAGCCCAGTCCAGTGACGTCTCAGGCTGTTCTGCTGCACAGCGCTCGGCACAAAAACGTAGACCTGTTAGTAATCTCTAAGGGCAGAAAGCAACACTGTGAGTGAATGAAAAACATACCCCACCTAATTTCTATGGAAATGTCCAAACATCAGCATTGTTGCCATGATGCCTCTATTTATATACCATAAGTGAGTATCTTGAAAGGCACGTGATTTACTGCTAGATCCAGGAACATGTATGTGTGGAAATGCCTACAGAGTATAAACATTTCTTAAGGTTTAAGAACATCCACCATCAGGAAACATGTCCCATCGTCTTTTATATCGACTTCGAGTGTCTCGTAACTCTTGTGGTGCACTGTGAAGGTGTCTCCTCTGCCTCCCGTACCACAGATCAACACATACCTTACGCTGTATGCTCATAGGATTCTAGACGCAAAAAATTTGGATCTTAAATGGGAGATAATCTTTTGACATGGCTGCTCGCTGATCTCTAAAAAAATTATCGAAACTGATCGTCTTTACCGCAACAATGTCCCCATGATGAGTTCCGAGAAGAATGACACTTTGTGCAAGCAGGCGGTTGAGTTTCAGGTCTGGGGCTTCCGTTGGATAGAAAAGCAGAAATTTATGTTGGAATTATTGTCATCTAATGGGGAAGTTTCGCTGTTCATCTCAAAATACATCTAACTTGATACACCAATTGTCACGGCACAAACCCGTTTTTTTCCACAATTTGAGCGAGTATAATGCTCACTTTCTCCTCCAGCACTTAGGTGATATGGGTTTGAACGATGATAAGGTCAGTCTCATCGTTGCCATTGTTGGGAAACACATCTAATATTCCAGGAACATCATCGCAAAATAATACTCCGCTTCCTGGATTCGCTACACGTCATGCATGCATCTCTTTAGAAAATTGTTCCGACCATGCATTAGAATGATAGTCATGCCACCTGAGCCGCATGTCCTCATGACGCGAAGTTTCATATTGTAACGGGACCTTTGGAGAAACTTGACAACCATAATGTCTAGTAGACTAACAGGCACTGCCGTAATGGATGCAGAGTATGAGCACATGGTGAAAGTTTGGCAGGAGTTCGGCATTCCTAATGTAGTGAATATCCTACATTATGTATGAACACTGACGTAATCTGGTCGTGGACAATTTCGAAAATGAATGGGCATATACCATCTGGACACAGCCTTTCATTTCATCACACCAGGACTTTTATGGGAGACGATGTTAAGAAAGACACATGTCAGCATCGAACAGTTGACCAATGTTGACATTATGCTCTTCTTTGAACGTGGGATTTGTGGCAGTCTTTGCCAGTGACTGCGCAGGTATGCCAAGGCGGATAACCCGAGAATGTGTGAGGAGAAGTACAGGCCACCTGACGATTTAAGCTACATCCTTTACTTGGTCACAAACAATGTGTACGGGCAAAGCATTCAACGAAGTCCACTATTTGGAAGCTTCCAGTGGATGTTCAGATTGAAAATCACCAGTCTGAAGATCCACGATGTGGCTGGGGATGCTGGTAATGGATATGTCCTAGGGGTAGACCTGGAATATTCCACTCATTTGTATGATGAGCCCAGTACCTTGCCACTACGTCCGGAGCGCCTAGTCCCGTGAAATGATTCCTTCCTAAAGCTGTTGGAAATACTGGGGAGCAAGCAAAGATATATCTACTACAGAAACCTTCAGCAACGACTCAGGTCGGGGATGGCACTTGTCAGTATCACTCACGGAATCTCCTCTGATCAGTATGCCTAGTTGGAGGAGTACATTGACTTAAATACAGAAGAGACAGCTCTTCTGACCTTTCGATATTGAAAAAAAGATTTTTTAAAAGAATTGGAGAGAAGAGAAATTTGTGGCACAACTTGACTAGATGAAGGGATCGGTTGGTAGGGCATATTCTGAGGCATCAAGGGATCACCAATTTAGTATTGGAGGGCAGCATGGAGGGTAAAAAGCGTAGAGGGAGACCAAGAGATGAATACACTAAACAGATTCAAAAGGATGTGGGTTGCAGTAAGTACTGGGAGATGAAGAAGCTTGCACAGGATAGAGTAGCATGGAGAGCTGCATCAAACTAGTCTCTGGAATGAAGACCACAGCAACAACAACAACAACAAAAACAACAACAATGAACAACTCAATTTTCGGAAAAGCCATGGAAAATACTACAGAATACGGCAAGAGATTACGTCGCTAGAACAAATTTCGAACGAGTCTCCATCTTCAATGAAGGACTAGTCACTGTGGAGATGGCCAAGATTTCAGCGCAGTTCACGAAGCCTGCCTATATTGGTTTTAGAGCATTCCTAACTTCACATATGCCACTTTCACTAAGTCTTTGGGAAGCCAAACTTCGCCGATTCCAAATTCCTTTGTATGGATACAGACAGTTTCATCTACTGCGTGAATGGCTGTGAACCTTGTGAAATAATTAAGTAAAATCAGGGGGAATTTGACACATCTAGATATGAGGCCAATAATCCTTTTGGAATAACACCTCAAAATAAGAAGATCTGATGAAAGACGAGGTGAATGCGTTATGGACCTTGAAAATGGTGTTGCTCGGATGAAAGATGTAAGCATACTATATAGATGAAGGTGCCACCCAGAAGTGAGCTAAGAGTGTGCATTGTGCAGCTTCAAAAGCTCTCACAATCGAAAATTACAAGAGATGCCTCCTCCAGGCAAGTTGGTGCCACTCCACACGTAGTGCGCCAGGAAACCTTTCGACTGAGAAGCAATAAGGTACATACTGCTATGCAGCTGGAGGTATGGCTGTCCTGTTATGATGACAAACGGTTGATATGTGGGGCAGGATCGGTACCCTATGTTACTCACTCCATTCGTTAGAGTGAATGCTTGTCGAAGCTTTCGGAGAACATGCTCTTTGGAAAAGAGAGTGTTTCGAGTGGTTCAAAAAATTCATCAGTGATGATTTTGATGTGACAAAAAGACGAGCGCGGGAAACCAGCGAAAAAATTAGAAGACAACGAGTTGCAGGCCTTATTGGACGAAGATGATACTCAAACTCAACAGGAACTCGCGAAACAACTGAATGTGACGCAGAAAGCCGTTTGTCTTCGGTTGAAAGCTGTGGGACAGGTACAGAAAGTGGGAACATGGGTTCCGCAAGAAATGAATGAAAGACAGGAAGCAAATCGAAAGACTACTTGTGAAATACTGCCTGCCAAAAACAAAAGAAAGTCGTTTCGCCATCGAATAGTGACAGGTGATGAAAAATGAATATATTTTGAGAATCCTAAGGGTCGTAAATCACGGGTGAATCCAGGCAAAACATCGACATCCAATACAAGACCAAATCCCTTTGGAAAGAAGACAATGCTCTGTGTTTTCTGGTATCAGAAGGGTGTTATCTATTATGAGCTGAATTTAAATCGAGCGTTACTTGAAAAACGATCGGAATGTGGAAAAAGGCGACAAAAAGTCATATTGCTCCATGATAACGTCCCTTCATAAACAGCAAAACGATTTAGGCAAACGATCAAGGCGTTCAGTTTGGAAATACTAGAGCATGCGGCTTATTCTCCAGAATTGGTTCCGTCCGATTATCATCTATTTGCATCGCTGGGACACGCTCAGGCTGAAGAACACTTCAGTTTGTGTGAAAATGTACGGAAATGGCTCACTGACTGATTCTCTTCAAAAGAAGAACTGTTTTTTTGGCGTGACATTCATAGCCTGCCGGCGAGGTTGGAGAAGTAAATAAATAACAATGGAGATTATTTTGAATAAAATACTGTTTATGAGTTTCAAACAACAGACGTGTAATTATTGCAACCAAATTCCGGTTTCACACTTGTACACCTGGTAAATACTCGATACAGTATAAGATATACTATATACATTGAACAAATCAGAAAGTAATGATTATATTGGAGGTGTAATATTTACGTACTTCTAGTTTTAGTGCATATAGTACCTGATGTCATTTGTTTTAAAGAAAAATGTTGTAACCTCGGAATAATAAAATGTGTCTAACCTCTCAATAACCGCGACCTACTACTCCTACTACTACTACTACTACCGCCGACACTGCTCTCTGGTCTGCGATTCTATTGTTGCTTACATATCGCAGGCAGTGCGTGAGCAATCCATCGAAGTTACATCTGCTCGAATGCGCTAGCAATAAATTCCTTAGTCATGGACCTCTTACAATGAAAGCACAGTACAATAAAAAATAATTTTTTGCAAGAAGTAACCTTGTAAATAAACCAGAATATAATATTGTTAGTAAATATACAACAAAGTTTTTAGCGAAAAGAAACAATTATCGTCAGTAAACCGTGACTTATTTTTTATAGCAGTGTTATTATGTACGTATCCTTTCACCATAAAGTACGATTGACTAGGCTCATGCAATAACTGAAATACATGGACAGAAAATTATAGTTGATAATCTGGGACTTGCTTATAATAGAGCTTAACCTCTCTCTCACGATGTTTAGTTCTCGAATGAAGCGGCCTACGCACAGTTGAGCTAGTTATAAAGTAGAATAAGTAGACCAAGAAAGAGCTCGACTGTTGTGGGCCCGTTGAGTTTCCCACCCTTTTATTCTGCTCCCATTGTCGGAGAGGGGTGGTAGGGGCTCCAGCTAATTTTATTTCATATGACAAGAATCGAGTTATGGGTTCACTTGGCTAAGGTGTGTGTGTAGGACCTCCTGACCTGTATCAAGTTATGCCATGACCTTGGATACAATTCACACAATTGCTTATGGCTTGTCGGGGTTGGGAGGGGGCTCCTTGGAGTGACCTTGATCAATTTCCAGGGGAAGGGAGTGAGATTGATCTCGACTATAACTCATACATGTGTGTAACCTGACACCAGATTTCCCCATCAGGCGAACCTGATGCAGAAGTTGAAATCATCTGAAATGCCCAGTACTATCCTACTGGCGACTTATAACGAATGGCTTTCAGCTTCAGTATCGTTTCTTCGTATCTTTTGTAATGCCCTTTATCTTTTTCTATTTTCAAAAACATCGTTTCGTTCAGTCGTTAGAATATTTGAACATAATGTTCACTACATTCAAACCAGTTTCCTATGTTGTGTGTTTGCATAAATGTCGCTGATCTCCCGTGACAGTTATGTATGAAACGTACCTGGCGTGGAAATCACGGTAAATTTGTTCCAAGTATAGAATTTTCAGAAAGTAACGTAATATATGGAAAATAAATAAGTTCAATAACTTGTGACTTACGTAACTGAATACGATGCTGCACGTTCTTAAACACATGTAACTTTTGTTGAAGTACTGCAGCAACGAATCGGTCGGGTTCTTCCTGAAACTCCGGGGCAGTGAGGGTGAACTTTGTTAATAGCATCCTTATCATACCCTCTTCAAAAAAACGTTATAATAGGATAAATAAGAAGATCTAGGGGGCTACAGTTCCTCCAATGTCACTTGCTCATAAAAACACTTATCGACCAAAGTCGTGGTGATATTGGCTGTATGAGCCATAGCATTGCCCTATTAAACAACGTGTACTGCTGGTCTTCATGTACAGCGTATACCACAAATTAATAGGCCATCGGCAAGTACCGCTCACTGTTGACCGTGCCACGAAATAATATACAGGGTGATTCAAAAAGAATACCACAACTTTAGGAATTTAAAACTCTGCAACGACAAAAGGCAGAGCTAATCACTATCTGTCGGCGAATTAAGGGAGCTATAAAGTTTCATTTACTTGTACATTTGTTCGCTTGAGGCACTGTTGACTAGGCGTCAGCGTCAGTTGATGCTAAGATGGCGACCGCTCAACAGAAAGCTTTTTGTGTTATTGAGTACGGCAGAAGTGAATCGACGACAGTTGTTCAGCGTGCATTTCGAACGAAGTATGGTGTTAAACCTCCTGATAGGTGGTGTATTAAACGTTGATATAAACAGTTTACAGAGAATGGGTGTTTGTGCACAGGGAAAAGTTCTGGACGGCCGAGAACGAGTGATGAAAATGTAGCACGCATCCGGCAAGCATTTGTTCGCAGCCCAGGAAAATCGACTCGCAGAGCTAGCAGAGAGCTGCAAATTCCACAATCAACTGTATGGAGAGTCCTACGAAAAAGGTTAGTTATGAAACCTGAACGTCAACTACCCGAGGCGATGGATCGGCCGCCAGGCAGCCCGTGACAGAGCACTTCATCACTGGCCTCCAAGAAGCCCTGATCTTACCCCCTGCGATTTTTTCTTATGGGGGTATGTTAAGGATATGGTGTTTCGGCCACCTCTCCCAGCCACCATTGATGATTTGAAACGAGAAATAACAGCAGCTATCCAAACTGTTACGCCTGATATGCTACAGAGAGTGTGGAACGAGTTGGAGTATCGGGTTGATATTGCTCGTGTGTCTGGAGGGGGCCATATTGAACATCTCTGAACTTGTTTTTGAGTGAAAAAAAACCTTTTTAAATACTCTTTGTAATGATGTATAACAGAAGGTTATATTATGTTTCTTTCATTAAATACACATTTTTAAAGTTGTGGTATTCTTTTTGAATCACCCTGTACTGAAGATTCGTCTATGTGGTTTTGCACGCTGAACACTCATCTCCTTTCTGGATGTGCACAGGGAACTCACGTAACTGATGTGGATCTTCCATAGCACAATTGAGTGAATACTTTGCATTCCTCAAGGTAAAACATGCCTCGTCAGAACAAAACCAAATATCGATTTCTCTCCTATCTGGGGTTACAGATGACACGAACCACTAACATAAAGCTACAAGTTTTTTCTTGTCCCAAGTTAATAACGTAGGAAGAGGACAAAGTGCGGATGCATCTTCCAACACTCGCACAATGCCGTACGGGCATTATCAATGAAGAGGCCAGTCTGGCTAGACAGGCATCGCTCAGACTGAGTGTGACTCTAAGCACACACAAGTTGATCTCAGACGTACTTCTCTTGTATTAGCCCTTTCAGTCGACCACTTTGGCTCCATCTACGACATTTTCTGAGTCTGTGCGTAGCCTATGCTTCTGAATACACTCCGCTGGGATGCGTAACCCACTTGTACCTCAGTTAAACAAGTATCGTAATAACAGTTAAAAGGAACATGCTATCCTAAGAATGTGTCACTTTTTAACAGGGAGAACGTGTCAAGTTATTGTGTTATAGGGCCTATACCAATACCTGAAAATGGACAAAAAACGGTCAAATGGCTCTGAGCACTATGGGACTTAACATCTGAGCTCATTAGTCCCCTATAATTTAGAACTACTTAAACCTAACTAACCTAACGACATCGTACACATCTATGCCCGAGTCAAGATTCGAACCTGCGACCGTAGACTGAAACGCCTAGAACCGCTCGTCCTCATCGGTCGGCGTAAATGGTCAATGTTCGCAGTATATACTGTGTATTAGCTGATACCTATCAGCTGAAGAAAATCCCATTCTTATCTGGTTTGTTTAGTAAAGGGCTGCGATATTTGAAGTGTGCTCATGAGTGAAACTGTGTGGTACATTTTGTCGTATGATGTGTTTGTGGTGATATAATGCTTTTTTAAGATATTCTCTTACGTTTATACAAATAATTCTCGTGGTGCAGCACTGTACGCGACAGCAGTTCTCTGTTTCGAACGATGTCCGCTGGAACAACGATGTATGCCACAAACATGGTCGTTATCACCGATTTTAGTCTCAGTTTCGTAATGCGAGTGAATAACCAACAGAAAACGAAATTTAATATTTACATTTGAAAATGATTATAAGGCAAAGACTCCGCGATACTAGTTAGGGCCAGACATAAAAAATGGAAGTTAATTCCGGCGCAAAAGCATCCAACTAAGACGTCTACACTAACACAGTATACCGCTATAGCACCGCGTCTGGCCTTACGATCAATTTACTAACGCATTAGACTGATGTATGACCCGTAGAGAAAACAGTCTGTTTCTATACAGACAGGTAGGGTACAAACTCTAACAGAATCATTAGAGAGAAATGTAGAAGGACAAGCATTACTGATGCGAATGTTTATGGTTGATAAAGACACAAAATATATGAAACCATGATCTACTTGTGCCTGAAGACGAAAGAGTTAATTTATATCCCTTTCAGTATTTCGTTGAAATTGTATTTTGTTTCAGTTTTCAGGCTCAAGTCTGTAATCTCTGTAGGTCTATTTGCTTTTGAAATAAATGTAAACAAATGTCTGGAAGTCAAGTTAAATTCGGTAAATAATGTACTACACTTGCTTCATCTATGGTTGATAATGTCATAGTGAAGAGCTTACCATCAATTAACAATACAGTGCTCGGTAAAAGTATACCGCGACATGAAGTAAAGAAGAGTATGTGAAGATGCGTTACAGGGGATGCGTTTTACGGCAATGACCGGCTGACGGCAATGTCCGGCTGCAACCGTGCTATTACCAGTATCGCTGCAATATGGATCTAATTAATATCAGTAGGTTGTTGGAGATAGTAGCAGAGGTGGGACTGGTGTTTTCCACTGAAAATGGGAATTATTTCGTACAGATTGGCCATAATCGCCTCTTTCATATCTGTAAATGCTTCCCTTTCACTCTCGGCCTTGCTTCCTCTTCCTCAAGCAGACAGTGATGCAGTGCCAAGTTACTCACTCTGAGAAGTGAAACAATATTATTTTGTTGTTGTTCGAAAGATTCTGCGCGTAAGTATAGGAGCTCGACTTGTTTGTTGTCTGTGCGAATGTAGCACTGCGCAGAAGAGAGAGACACTAATTTCAGGAAGTGATACGCACGTTCAAGATCAGAGACACCCACACAGGAAGAAGCATATACAAGAACCTCACCCTGAAAAATGACTCTGCTGCCGCTACCGTCCTAATAGAACATCTGCTGTAGTGAGCCGTAATTGTTTTGAACATGCGTTCTTAAGACTTCCCAATTCTTTCAAGCTTCATCACGTGTGTATCCGTATTCGTGGGTAACAACTTGGTCTCATAACTCGGTAGTAGACGCACAAAATTTACGAAGTTCCTTCTTCTCTCACTGCTCTGGCAAAACGTAATAAAAGTATTACGTATACATTTTATTGTTACTTCTTACATCATAGCGCAGCAAACGTCTTGTGGCAAGAATATATATCTATGATAAGTGAAATTTGAAGAGGTACGTCAAAAGCCTGTATGATCACCAGCAGCCAAAAACTGTAGGTTCGTTGCCAACATGATGGTAACTGTCATACAGTCTTTGATATTTGTACTGACTTTAACAATTATCGGAGGAATTGATTTTACGATGCATTCAAGCCGGCCGGTGTGGCCGTGCGATTCTAGGCGCTTCAGTCTGGAACCGTGTGACCGCTACGGTCGCAGGTTCGAATCCTGCCTCGGGCATGGATGTGTGTGATGTCCTTAGGTTAGTTAGGTTTAAGTAGTTCTAAGTTCTAGGGGACTGATGACCTCAGATGTTAAGTCCCATAGTGCTCAGAGCCATTAGAACCATTTGATGCATTCAAAATAACCTTTCAGTGTTCTGGAAAGGATGTGTATCCATTATCAGTTCACTAGTTAACGTTTTGGAAATAGTTCGCTGTCTGAACAAAGAACCAAAACACCTTGTCTCCCTTATTCTTGGTAAATCATTATTTTTTATTATGTACACCACTGATGACTCCTATACGAATACGCGTGAGAAAATGTTTGGATTGAAATAAAATACACATTCATTTGCAAAAGACGGATAATATTTTTTAATATATAGGATATATAGGCAGAACGCCTGAAAATATTAACAAATTTCGGGGTGTCAATAAAGTTCCCTACCATTTAAAAAACTAACAGCAAGGAAACTATTAGAGACAGAGAACCATGGTTTTGTTGTAAAAGGTTTAGCAGCTCCCAAAGTTGTGTAAGCTTGTCATCTGTTGCCGATCAGATATGGAGTGCACTGAAATGGCGAAAGACCAGGAGAAAGCGTAATGTGTCAGATTATATGCATGATCACTTTTTGTGATAAAGATACTTGGGAATTATCGATGCGTGTATTGGAGGGCACCACCGTCAAAAATAAGGACAAGGAGGTGGTTCAAAAGCTTTAAAAACGCACGTGTTGGCAGAGTACAAGCAACTTTCAGAAAATGTGCAAATGTGTGTGACGTCCTAAGGGACCAAACTGCTGAGGTTATCGGTCCGTAGACTTACACACTACTTAAACTAACTTATGCTAAGAACAATACACACACCCATGCCCGCGGGAGGACTCGAACCTCCGGCGGAAGGGGCCGCGTAATCCGTGACATAGCACCCCAAACCTCGCGGCCACTACGCGGCAAGATAATTTTCGACACAGGCCCCCAGAAACCAATTTCGCCGTGTATCACGCTTATTGCAGGATGCAAGAGCAACTGTCTATAAAGAGTAACAGAAGCCGTTGCGTATTTTTATCTACAAAACGCAATATAATTCAAACAGTGCAGCCAAGCCACCGTCCTCTGTGGTCTGTATTTGCGTGTTCCATCCACAGTGGCCCCCACAGATGCTGACAATGACTACCTGAAAAGGTGCCTGTTTTTAGATGAAGAACGCTACACATTTCAGGAGATGAAAACTGGCAAGAAACATGGATTTGGTGTCCCGAAAGCCCACTTAACACAAGTCAAAATATCCGTGACAGTCGAAGCTTAGGTGTTTCGTGCAACATAGTACACAGTAGGCTGATAGGCCCATTTTTCCTTCTCAGAGAAATTCGTAACGAGAAATGTTTACCTGGACAGGTGGACTGTACCCTCTGTATGGCCTTACGTTCTCTCTGCGTCACGCCTATAGGCTTCTTTTGTGAGGTTACGTCAAGGTTCGCGAATGCACAACACCAGTCAATGACTGTATTAATAAATGAAGCAATCTGCATGTACATCTACATACAACCTCTCGGCAGGCTACCGTATCATGCATGGTAGCTGGTACCACGTACTGCTAATAAATAATTTCCTTTCCTGTTCCAATCGCATATAGACGGAGAAACGACTTTCTATAATCCTTCACACGAGCCGTAATTTCTCTGACGTTATCAACGCGGACCTTACGCGAAATATACGTTGACAACAGTAAGATCGATCTACCGTCAGTCTCAGATGCGAGTTATCTACATTTCTGCAATAGTGCCTAGCGAAAAGACGTTGGTCTTTCTTCCAGTCAGACCTGCTGATGCTACGAGGTGCATTCAAGTTCTAAGGTCTCCGATGTTTTTTCTAATTAACTACTCACCCGAAATCGATGAAACTGGCGTTACTTCTCGACGTAATCGCCCTGCAGACGTACACGTTTTTCACAACGCTGACGCCATGATTCCATGGCAGCGGCGAAGACTTCTATAGGAGTCTATTTTGACCACTGGAAAATTGCTGAGGCAATAGCAGCCCGGCTGGTGAATATGCGGCCACGGAGAGTGTCTTTCATTGTTGGAAAAAGCCAAAGGTCACTAGGAGCCAGGTAAGGTGAGTAGGGAGCATGAGGAATCACTTCAAAGTTGTTATCACGAAGAAACTGTTGCGTAACGTTAGCTCGATGTGCGGGTGTGTTGTCTTGGTGAAACAGCACACCCGCAGCCCTTCCCGGACGTTTTTGTTGCAGTGCAGGAAGGAATTTGTTCTTCAAAACATTTTCGTAGGATGCACCTCTTACCGTAGTGCCCTTTGGAACGCAGCGGGTAAGGATTACGCCCTCGCTGTCCCAGAACATGGACACCTTCATTTTTTCAGCACTGGCGGTTACCTGAAATTGTTTTGGTGGCGGTGAATCTGTGTGCTTCCATTGAGCTGACTGGCGCTTTGTTTCTGGATTGAAAAATGGCATCCACGTCTCATCAATTGTCACAACCGACGAAAAGAAAGTCCCATTCATGCTGTCGTTGCGCGTCAACATTGCTTGGCAACATGCCACACGGGCAGCCATGTGGTCGTCCATCAGCATTCGTGGCACCCACCTGGATGACACTTTTCGCATTTTCAGGTTGTCATGCAGGATTGTGTGCACAGAACCCACAGAAATGCCAACTCTGGAGGCGATCTGTTCAACAGTCATTCGGCGATCCCCCAAAACAATTCTCTCCACTGTCTCTATCATGTCGTCAGACCAGCTTGTGCGAGCCCGAGGTTGTTTCGGTTTGTTGTCACACGATGTTCTGCCTTCATTAAACTGTCGCACCCATGAACGCACTTTCGACACCTCCATAACTCCATCACCACATGTCTCCTTCAACTATCGATGAATTTAAATTTTTCACACCACGCAAATTCAGAAAACGAATGATTGCACGCTGTTCAAGTAAGGAAACCGTCGCCATTGTAAGTATTTAAAACAGTTCTCATTCTCGCCGCTGGCGGTAAAATTCCATCTGCCGTACGGTGCTGCCATCTCTGGGACATATTGACAATGAACGCAGCCTCATTTTAAAACAATGTGCATGTTTCTATCTCTTTCCAGTCCAAAGAAAAAAAATCGGAGGCCTTAGAACTTGAATGCACCTCGTACAGTGTTGACCTGTACATGCGCAGAGCTCGAATATTGCGTTGATGTTCTCAGAGCGGCGAATACGGCGCACACTGAAGTCATGGCAAAATTGTGACAGCTGATAAACATTTCACAACAAACCACGTAGCTCTATCTCTAATAATAACCAATTTGTGATATTTTCTAACGATATGGGACTTGCTGGATGCCCTACATTATCAGTATTTATCTATTAGCGGTGCTCTGTTAAACTTACAGTCCGTGGCACAACCAACAAAAAGACATAGAGTATGTTAGGAAAGCTGCTGACAAGTTCATACAGACAACGATTGGGATGGGCGTTGTCTAACAAGGGAAGGCCACGACATTTGGAACGCGGATTTACTGCAAACTTCGTACACTCGTAGCACTCCATGAGGACAACAACATGTGTAAGCAGTAGCGCGTACTTCTCAAGCGTTATTGGGAAAATCGCAAGATAATTTCTGTCGTCAGATATATGCCTGTGCGTGGCCATTTTTACCACGAAGCGGCGGCAGTCGGGTGGTTAGCGTTCAAGCAACGTAATCGCTGGAACAAGTCCCGTTCGTCAGTTTTTTTTATTTTCAGTACAGTCATTTTATTTACTATTTATATTACAATTGATATCATGGGAAAAACACGTGTAATCGGATGAACTTTTATTAAATTTACAATGTTATTTGGCAGTCTACAAATTTTTACTATCACAAATAATATAATATTCGTAACTATCGACTAGTAAACGACCAAACGCATAAAATGATACTGAAAATGTATGCTTGTCCGTGATTTGAGAAATGCCTTATACCAGAAAGGAGCCAGAAACTACTTGTTGCCTCCAAATTTTGAGCGCCACATACGGCTGTCGAATGACGTACAATTAATCGTCGCTTTTGACATGACGAGTACAAGTTGCAGGATGGTATTTTTCGTAAAAACATGGAAAACATAAAGTTAAACTGCACCAGCTGCATCGAATAAATGCTATGTTTCCGCATACGCAAGGTCTTTTGAGGTTTTCCGTGGAAAAACAAACCTCGCAAACATTTTCAAAAATCTCTGTTTCAGACGATAATATCGAAGCAAACCATGCATAACGGAGCGTTTCCTTAAATATCGGCGCAGATATCTGGTCATGCAGTATCGACTGTATTTTAATAGCGTCTTCACGAGAAGCAATTTCTCGTTCTCTTTCGATTAAATACGATCAGTTTTGAAGACAAGGACAAGCATACATTTTCAGTGTCACTTTATGCGTTTCGTCGTTTTATAGTCGATAGTTACGAATATTATATTATTTGTGATAATACAAATTTGTAGACTGCCAAATAACATTGTAAATTTAATAAAAGTTCAACCGATTACACGTATTTTTGCCATTATATCAATTTTCATATAGGTAGTAAAGCAAATGACTGTGTTGAAAATAAAAAAAAGAACGTTTCGTGTTAGCAGAAGAGCCAACACCGTGTTACGAATGGAGGCCGAAATGCACTCGTTTTAGCTCACGCAGGCTGGCGTGAAGAGGGAAGAACTACACTGACGTGAGGTCTGGAACATGACAAGGAAAGAGAATTCAGAAAGCGGACATAATTATTTTGATACTTAACTTTAATCCATTAATGATTAACGTCGCTCTTGACGGTACATGAGTCACAATATTATCTGTCAGAATACATTCATGTAAGTGAATATGGCGCCTTGCTAGGTCGTAGCAAATGACGTAGCTGAAGGCTATGCTAAACTGTCGTCTCTGCAAATGAGAGCGTATGTAGACAGTGAACCATCGCTAGTAAAGTCGGCTGTACAACTGGGGCGAGTGCCAGGGAGTCTCTCTAGACTAGACGTTCCGTGTGGCGGTGCTCGGTCTGCAATCACTGATAGTGGCGACACGCGGGTCCGACGTATACTAACAGACCGCGGCCGATTTAAAGGCTACAACCTAACAAGTGTGGTGTCTGGCGGTGACACCACAGAACGGATGAACGGGACTCGATCCAGCGATTACGTGGCTTGAACGCTAACCACTCGGCTGCGCCGCTGCATGATAAAAATGGCCACTCACAGATATATATTTGACGACTGAAATTACCTTGCGATTTTCTCAATAACGCTTGTGAAGTACGCGCTACTGCTTACACATGTTGTTGTCCTCATGGAGTGCTACGAGTGTACGAAGTTCGCGGTAAATCCGCGTTCCAAACATCGTGGCCTCCCCTTGTAAGTACTGCAGCACGCAAGCCAAACACTGGGCGATATATCTTGTAGAGCTGTCGATTCGCTGCCCCATTAGCAGCTCCCTACTCATTAAAAAGAAAGCCCTGCGAGAAGAGAGAAAGAGAGGGGGGGTGGGGGGTGGGGACGGCTGGGTCTTCCCCGGGCAAATCCGAGCCATCAGGCGCCCCTGTGGCGGCGCCACCAATAACGCGGCGGCGGGGGACAGGAGGACGCGAGGTGGCGCTAGAGCGCTGATAGAGGATAATTGCCCAAGTTTCAAGGGCGGCCGCAGCCTGATAAGTGGACTCCGCAAAAATGGCCTCTGGCGCCGCTGCCGCCGCCGTGGGCACTCCGAAAATATTTGCGATAAAAGGCTGGTCTGGTCGCCCTGTGAAATCCGCTCCGCTGCCAAAGTGAGTGCAGTGCACTCCGTCTACCCACCAATTACTGAAACTGTTATTTTTCCACAGTTTTAACTCAATCACTGGGTGAAGAATAGTTGGGATTACCGAAAGAAGTATTGCTTTCGTGTGAATATCACTCAGTGTATGTGTGGATAAAATGGGTGAGCACAGGAAATGGAAAAATGACAGTTCGGAAGAACGCAGAACCTGATCAATGAAAAAAGAAGGTTAACTGACCAGGCTAGAGAGGACTGAATGAGGAAACAACGTGAGAAAATAAAAGAATGGGAAAATAAAGGAAATTTGGAAGAAATGTGCAAAACGGTAAAATCCATAGCAAAAAGGAAAATAAACAAACAAGGAACGTTAAATAAATGTGGGAGAGGACAATATGTATAGAAGAGGAGAAGGAAGTTTGGATGGATTATACGGAAGAGCTATGCAGTGCACAGGCTTATAGCATCATCCTTATTTTGGAAGATGAATGTGTTGTTGTTGTTGTGGTCTTCAGTCCTGAGACTGGTTTGATGCAGATCTCCATTCTACTCTATCCTGGGCAAGCTGCTTCATCTCCCAGTACCTACTGCAAACTACATCCCTCTGAATCTGATTAGTGTCTTCATCTGTTGGTCTCCCTCTACGATTTTTACCCTCCACACTGCCCTCCAATACTAAATTGGTGATCTCTTGATGCCTCAGAACATGTCCTACCGACCGATCCCTTCTTCTAGTCAAGTTGTGCCACAAACTCCTCTTCTCCCCAATTCTGTTCAATACCTCTTCATTAATTATGTGATCTACCTATCTAATCTTCAGTGTTCTTCTGTAGCACCACATTTCGAAAGCTTCTATTCGCTTCTTGTCCAAACTATTTATCGTCCATGTTTCACTTCCATACATGGCTACACTCCATACAAATACTTTCAGAAACGACTTACTGACACTTAAATCTATACTCGATGTTAACAAATTTCTCTTCTTCAGAAACGCTTTCCTTGCCATTGCCAGTCTACATTTTATATCATTGGTATTGAATAGAATTGGGGAGAAGAGGAGTTTGTGGCACAACTTGACTAGCAGAAGGGATCGGTTGGTAGGACATGTTCTGAGGCATCAAGGGATCACCAATTTAGTATTGGAGGGCAGCGTGGAGGGTAAAAATCGTAGAGGGAGACCAAGAGATGAATACACTAATATGAATATATATTAATATATATTAATGACTTGCCATTCTATATTCACGAAGATGCCAAGCTGGTACTTTTTGCCGATGACACAAGTATAGCTATCACACCCAACAGACAAGAATTAACTGGTGAAATTGTAAACGATGTTTTTCAGAAAATCATTAAGTGGTTCTCTGCGAATGGGCTCTAATTAAACTTTGACAAAACACAGTACAGAACAGTTCCCCACAGTAAATGGAATGACACCATTAATAAATATGACTTCTATCATAAATCGGTAGCTAAGGTAGAATATTCAAAATTTCTAGGTGTATGCATTGATGGGGTGTTGAACTGGTAAAAACACACTGAGGATCTGCTGAAACGTTCGAGTTCAGCTACTTATGCTATTACGGTCATTGCAAATTTTCGCGATATACATCTCAGTAAATTAGCTTAGCACGCTTATTTTCATTCTCTGCTTTCGTATGGCATCATATTCTGGAGTAACTCATCATTGAGTGAAAGAGTGTTCATTGCACAAAAGCGTGTAATAAGAATAATTTCTGGAGCTCATCCAAGATCTTCCTGCAGACACTTATTTAAAGAGCTAGTGATCTTCACTCTAGCCTCACAATATATATATATATATATATATATATATATATATATATATATATATATATATATATATATATTCACTTATGAAATTTGTTATTAACAATCCGAACGAATTCAAAAGTAATAGCAGTGTACATGGCTACAACATTAGGAGAGGGGATGATCTTCACTACTCAAGGTTAAATGTGACTTTGGCTCAGAGGGGGTAAATTATGCTGCCACAAACGTCTTAGGTCACTTACCTAATAGCATAAAAAGTCTGACAAATAGCCAAATAGCATTCAAAAGGAAATTTAAAGAATTTCTTAATTTCAACTCCTTCTACTCATTAGATGAATTTTTTAGATAGTAAGTGGGTAATTTCCCCAAAGCCCACAAAAAAATAGACTAGTAAGTGTCATGGAAAAAAATTGCAGTATTAAGTGTCATGTAATATTTTGTGTAATGTAATATCTTGTATAGACACCTTTATTAACCTGACACGTTCCACATCACTACGAAGTGTCGTGTTCATGATCTATGGAACAAGTACTAATCTAATCTAATCTAAGGGAACAAAATGAGGAAGACTGAGGTCTTATGATACTGAAATGGGAATTGCAGAAACCAATTCAGGAGTTCCAGGGGAAGAAAGCAATGGGTTATGACAGAATTCCATCTGAGGCAATCAAAGTGTCAGATGTAAATTCAATAGCCAAATTGGGAGTAAACAGAATTTTTTACACAGCAATTGGGCCTCAAGATCTACTTAAGACCATTCCAGTACCTTTATCTAAAAAGTTTAACACAAGAGAATTCAAAGACTATAGGACAACTAGTTTTATCAGTCTTCTACAAAGGTCATAATGAGAGTCGCACTAAATGCGATTGGAAAGAAAATTGAAGAAAACACTAGGGAAGACTAGTTCGGCTACAGATATGGTAAAGGAACAGGAGATGCCATACATAGCCTGAGGATGATTAGTGAAGGAACGATAGAAATGAACAATTAGGTGTATATTTGTTTTATCTACTCGTAATACTGATTACTGGACCCTATGCTTAAATAAGGATAGGTGGAGGGTCATGCATACATTACTGTACTATCTTTGCATCGACCTGTGAACATAAAACAGCTCTACAGTTCTTTAGTATGTAGAGTGCGCCCCACACGGCAGGATGAAACTTGTGTGTAGACAGTGTGTTAATACCAATTACATACTACAATGAATTTCGCTACTGACAGCAGGTACCGCAATACAAATTCACCGTGCTCCAACATTTCGTTCACGTGTAAAATCACTGTCGGATCCATTTCTTTGTACTTCCTGTCTTGGATTCAGTGCCGCAAATGATTTTTTTTAATTTTATTATCTCACACCACTGTAATAACAATGGCTCACACGCTAATATAAGTGTTTTAATGTAAGTTTGTATCATTGTAGTATGACACTTTCAGGCACATGTTCACCACATATCATTACCCGAGACAGACAGTTGGTCAAATGTATCTCATTTGTTCTCTCCGTTTCCATACACAATATAAAAGGTAGCTGCTGATAATCTGTTGACCGAAAAAGTCGGATAATGAAGGTTGATTCTTATGTATGGCTATTTCCAACAGTTAAAATTTAAAAAAGTAAAGTAGTGCGGCGGTCGACTAAAGTGTAAAAAGCAAAGTCACCAAAAGAACCGCGTCCGCTTTTCATATGTTATTGAAACGTCTCTTGAAGATGACCGTGTGTGAAGGGGCAATGCATGTTCATTTAGTTAAGCGGGGAGAAACGCAAGGGTAACGTTTCGTGAGAGGGTAATGAGCAAAAAAAGATCAGTTGGACATACAGCCGGAAATGCGTTCCATGGAGGATACAACCACTTGAAAATGGAGATAAGAAGAAGAAAGAAAAGAACATTACGGTTTAACGTCCCATCGTCATCAGGTTACACGATGAGTAAGTCTACTCTAAAAGCCGTAAATTCAACCAAATACCTAGGTGTTCCTCCAGTCCATATGTGGCATAACAGCAAACCAGTGCTTAACAGTATTGTTTAAAACAGTCTTGGTTGCAATTTTATTTTATTTTATTTTTTAATTTTTCAGCGACGCGTTTCGCCTTATTTAGGCATCTTCAGGTTATCTAAATAGCAAACAGAGAACAAATACATCTATTTAAGAACCGCGATCGCGTTGTGCAGACTTGGATAACCTATAAGCATGTATAAACAGATCACCTATTGAAAATATAAACAGATCACCTATTGAAAGAGCAAATACCTTAATTTGGTATTTCTTAAGAATCCTTTAGTCAGTGTAGCCAAAGCGCATCGTCGAATTTATAGGCCAACATCGCCTTCGTTAAACTCAGTAAAAACTACAAATATAAAATAGTAAAACCATTACCTTTTCTAGATGGACGCGAGAGGCACCAAGATCTGCATAACGCGTTCCCGGTCACAG
Organism: Schistocerca nitens; assembly: GCF_023898315.1. Lineage (NCBI taxonomy): Eukaryota > Metazoa > Arthropoda > Insecta > Orthoptera > Acrididae > Schistocerca > Schistocerca nitens. Next base: position 54,733,991 of record NC_064620.1, read on the forward strand.
GAGAGAGTAACAGTAAGATGGAGGGTCAGGTAGTAAGCATAATGCGCCACAGCGTCGCATGCCAGTACTGAAGCCTAATACAGAATCACCTGAAGAGGTGGCGCTGCGACGCAGCACTGATTAAAGGTGAGAGATCGTAACCTGGATATACATACCCACTAAAACTTTATAAATGTAATGCACATCTAATATTCATAAGATGGAATTACTAGGGGCAACACCTGTGCTTAACTTATCCTAAAATTTTGACGAAGTGAAATATAAATGAAGGCGGTAAATTTAAATGAGAAAACATGGTGTATAATACAACACACAGATGCAGTACATAAACAGATTTTTCGTATCATATACCACTAGAACGAGAACATTAAAAACACAGGACCGTAATTTCAAATAAAGAGGCCGCCCATATATCACTCAATACTGCGTCATTCGAAGCTAGAACGTCTGGCAAGAAAACTTTTTTTGTAACATACAAGTAAAATTATTAGGCTCAAAAACACACACCAACGTGGAAGGCGAACGTTAAGCGGGTAAACTCCCCCCCCCCTTTTTTTTTACAGCTACAATGAAATGTGTAAAATGCGTCATCATTTAAAGCGAGAAACTCACAAGTGTTCTGTTTGAGTCAAAGGTTTTTTTTTTTTCAATACAACAGAGGTAAGCCTCAGACCAAAGAAAAACAGACAGCTCTGATAAAATGTTGCACGAATTGTCCAACAAGAACACATTATATGAGAAGTAACATGTTACAAATGAATTACTGTTACTGCACACAAACTGAGCTAAGAAACTGGCGAGAACTACTCTCGCTGCAGGTCAAGACATAAGAAAAATTAAACAGAAAACACTTTGCGGACATTCTGACGAATGCTCCTACCCATGAATTAAGGGAGAGTGCGCAGAGAAATAACTGAAGTACAAACAGTAATGAGAGACCAGCCAGACAGGGGCGGTTTAGATTGCTATTACAGAAACATGATGCATTCCCACACCTACAGTTTGCTATACGCGCCATTGCTTCTTGTAGAAATTTTACCGGTTACGAAGCGGAAACTGATCACTGACAATACTGCAGCGAGCCGTGAGATAAATGGCAGCTATCAATGCAAGAAATCTGCATTCCCGGACTTAAAAGTGGCTACTCACCAGCTGAAAATAGCTAAAAACCTGCTCCAACTAAGAACTGACTTCTGCTGGGGAGTCGATGACGTCTCTTGCCATTATAGTGTTCGAAGACCCAACAACACTGAATGCCTCCACCGGCAAAAAGACGAGCGCCACGACCAACGTAACAGATGCGCCTTTTGCAAACTTGTTCCGGCCCGTGAAGGCAGGATCTACGGCCCACAGGTTGGGAGACCTGGAATAACGGGTCTTTTACTAAAATGGTGGGTGGGGAGTGCCGCACCGCCGCTATTGAAACAGGACTGAAATTCAAACTAACAGCTAACTTGGTCTTCCAAGTATACGCAGTCTTGTACAAAGTCCATATTAATTAAACCACGCATTAGAAAATCATAATCTTTTCACGAGCCAGGAGTGGTGTGGTAAGGCAAGCTTATTGAGGTCCCTAATTTCTGGGAAAAATTAATGTGGTTTGCTTTAATCGGCATTTATTTGAATTGACTTTTAAACTACAGGGCTGGTTCGCCCGTGACCTACAGTCATGCTCATAAATCATGGATAGTTGCAGAACTCGGTGCCACAATACGTGGCACTACACAGAACTGGCGCTAATAGAATAGGCACATTGGGAACACACACGACACAGACCTGTAAGTCCACGGTATTGGTGAAAAGTTGATAAAACCGCCGCAAAACACATGGGCTATAAAACGCCACTGTTCCCTGCGCATGTTCAAATGTGTGTGAAATCTTATGGGACTTAAATGCCAAGGTCATCAGTCCCTAAGCTTACATACTACTTAACCTAAATTATCCTAAGGACAAACACACACATCCATGCCCAAGGGCGGACTCGAACCTCCGCCGGGACCAGCCGCACAGTCCATGACTGCAGCGCCTTAGACCGCTCGCCTGCGCATGAACCCCGACGTCAATATGGGATATGATCACCATGCACAACGGGTTGGCATACTCTGGATCAGGTGGTCGAGCAGCTGTTGGGGTAGGGCCTCCCATTCTTGCACCAGTGTCTGTCGGAGCTCCTGAAGTGTCGTAGGGGTTTGAAGACGTGCAGCAATACCTCGACCGAGAGAATCTCAGACGTGCTCGATGGGCTTATGTCTGGAGAACAGGCTGGCCACTCCATTCGCCTGATATCTTCTGTTTCAAGGTACTTCTCCACGATGACAGCTCGGTGGGGCCGTGCGTTATCATTTATCAGGAGGAAGATGGGATCCACTGCACCCCTAAAAAGGCGGATACACTGGTGCAGAATGACGTCCCGATACACCTGACCTGTTAAAGCTCCTCTGTCAAAGACATGCAGGGGTGTACATGCACCAATCATAATCCCACCTGACACCATCAGACCACGACCTCCATAGAGGTCCCTGTTAAGGAAGTTAGGGGGTTGGTATCTGATTCCTGGTACACTGGTTCATGCCCAATGAAAACCCTGCGAGAATCACTATCCAGACTATACCTGGAATCGTCTGTGAACATAACCTGGGACCACTGTTCCAATCACCGTGTACTGTGTTCTTAAGACCAGGCTTTATGGGCTCTCGTGTGGCCAGGGGTCAGTCGAATGCACCTTTCATGTCTCCAGGCGAATAAACCATGTCTGTTCAGTCGTCTGTAGACTATGTGTCTGGGAACAACTGTTCCAGTGGCTGCGGTAAGGTCCTGAGCAAGGCTACCTGCGGTACTCCGCGGCCGTCTGCGGGCACTGATGGTGAGATATCGGTCTCCTTGTGGTGTTATACACTGTGGACGTCCCGTACTATAACGCCTGGACACGTATCCTGTCTACTGAAATCGTTGCCATAATATTGAGATCACACTTTGAGCACAAAGAGGGCCCGTGGTACGAACTGCTGATTTTGACCAGCTTCCAGTCGGTCTAGTATTCTACCCCTCATAACGTCATCAATATGTGTTCTTTGAGCCATTTTCAACACACAGTCACCATTAGCACGTCTGAAAACGTCTGCACACTTACTAGCTGCAGCGTACTCTGACATGCACCAACAAACCTCTGCATATGTCGACTGCTGCCAGCGCCACCGTGCGACGACCACAGGTCAAATGCACCGCATGGTCATACCCGGAGGTGATTTAAACCCGCAAACTGGCCACCAGAGCGTTGTTTCACCATGTATCAGCATTCTCCTTAATTTATGAGCATGAGTGTATTACACTCGACTCGTAATTTGAAGACAGAGCTGAAACTACAATTAAAAGCATTAATTAAATTTCATTTTAGTGCTCTTCCTTGGTCAGCGAGCTAGCCTAGCTGCTGCCATGCTTCCACATACTTTGTGGCTAGGTAGCACAACATACCGGGGCTACAATTTCACGCACAGAAAATCGACGTCTAAAATAAAACTGGTTACCATCCTTAGACGCTCGTGGCACGCTCCTCAAATTCTTGCTTACCAACACCTAAAATTTATGGAACATGCCCTTTTATCGAATGACTCTTGTCACGCACAATATTAATTGGTTCAAATGGCTCTGAGCACTATAGGACTTAACATCTGTGATCATCAGTCCCCTAGAACTTAGAACTACCTACACCTAACTAACCTAAGGACACCACACGCATCCATGCCCGAGGCAGGATTCGAACCTGCGACCGTAGCGGTGAAGCGGTTCTAGACTGAAGCGCCTAGAATCGTACGGCCACACCGGCCGGCACAATATTAATTATTCAGATGTGCTTTATTCCAAAAGTTTCCAGTTCCGTCCTGTTGGTTGCTACCTGCATTTCGGTTCACTTCCGTCGTCTGTCGAAATGTATACTGCGTTCGCACGCAGTGTTTCTCTAATTAGTACATAATCCTCTCGTAACATACCCCTTTTACATCTTCATGATCGTAATATCGGAGTGCTGTGAACATTCGATTTGACCTGAACATTAGTTTCCTTATAATTCACTTTGATTTCTGGTCTGTCATTTCCACATATTTCCTGTCTGTTTCATTTAGTCAGCATTGCGTCCTATCGATTTTTAACACATTATAAAAAGACTGAATGCATGCAGCTACTGACGAGTGTTAATTTCTGCAAGCTTTTTAGCACTGTTCTAATCGCATGTGTCTTGTGCTTCTTCATTCACCTGTTCACGCAAAACACCTGAGTTCAAAAGGCAGCTCTGCCAATCCACTACCACTTTATATCGTGTGTATACGATACTGCCGCCGTCTCTATATGTGCATATCACCATCCCAGAAATTTTGTCGCCTGAGTGTAAAGAACTTTATCCGAAGGCACCAATACGATCGCCTTCCTGTCACGGTATATACAATAATTTCCAAGTGTGATATAGCTTCCTGAAACATGACTGTTCCTCTAAACGATCTCCAGACCAAAATGGACATACTGTAACCATTAGGTTTTGCGGTATTCACTGACATAATTCCTTTCCGAGTATGCTGATGCATTAGCTCCATACTTAACAATCATACACTCCTGGAAATTGAAATAAGAACACCGTGAATTCATTGTCCCAGGAAGGGGAAACTTTATTGACACATTCCTGGGGTCAGATACATCACATGATCACACTGACAGAACCACAGGCACATAGACACAGGCAACAGAGCATGCACAATGTCGGCACTAGTACTGTGTATATCCACCTTTCGCAGCAATGCAGGCTGCTATTCTCTCATGGATACGATCGTAGAGATGCTGGATGTAGTCCTGTGGAACGGCTTGCCATGCCATTTCCACCTGGCGCCTCAGTTGGACCAGCGTTCGTGCTGGACGTGCAGACCGCGTGAGACGACGCTTCATCCAGTCCCAAACATGCTCAATGGGGGACAGATCCGGAGATCTTGCTGGCCAGGGTAGTTGACTTACACCTTCTAGAGCACGTTGGGTGGCACGGGATACATGCGGATGTGCATTGTCCTGTTGGAACAGCAAGTTCCCTTGCCGGTCTAGGAATGGTAGAACGATGGGTTCGATGACGGTTTGGATGTACCGTGCACTATTCAGTGTCCCCTCGACCATCACCAGTGGTGTACGGCCAGTGTAGGAGATCGCTCCCCACACCATGATGCCGGGTGTTGGCCCTGTGTGCCTCGGTCATATGCAGTCTTGATTGTGGCGCTCACCTGCACGGCGCCAAACACGCATACGACCATCATTGGCACCAAGGCAGAAGCGACTCTCATCGCTGAAGACGACACGTCTCCATTCGTCCCTCCATTCACGCCTGTCGCGACACCACTTGAGGCGGGCTGCACGATGTTGGGGCGTGAGCGGAAGACGGCCTAACGGTGTGCGGGACCGTAGCCCAGCTTCATGGAGACGGTTGCGAATGGTCCTCGCCGATACCCCAGGAGCAACAGTGTCCCTAATTTGCTGGGAAGTGGCGGTGCGGTCCCCTACGGCACTGCGTAGGATCCTACGGTCTTGGCGTGCATCCGTGCGTCGCTGCGGTCCGGTCCCAGGTCGACGGGCACGTGCACCTTCCGCCGACCACTGGCGACAACATCGATGTACTGTGGAGACCTCACGCCCCACGTGTTGAGCAATTCGGCGGTACGTCCACCCGGCCTCCCGCATGCCCACTATACGCCCTCGCTCAGTCAACTGCACATACGGTTCACGTCCACACTGTCGCGGCATGCTACCAGTGTTAAAGACTGCGATGGAGCTCCGTATGCCACGGCAAACTGGCTGACACTGACGGCGGCGGTGCACAAATGCTGCGCAGCTAGCGCCATTCGACGGCCAACACCGCGGGTCCTGGTGTGTCCGCTGTGCCGTGCGTGTGATCATTGCTTGTACAGCCCTCTCGCAGTGTCCGCAGCAAGTATGGTGGGTCTGACACACCGGTGTCAATGTGTTCTTTTTTCCATTTCCGGGAGTGTATATAACTGTTCGCTCGACGAAAGATCCGTACCAAAAGACTGGAAAGTTGCACAGGTCACGCCAACATTCAAGAAAGGTAGTAGGAGTAATCCACTAAATTACAGGCCCATATCGTTAACGTCGATATGCAGCATGATTTTGGAACATATATTGCCGGCCGCGGTGGTCGTGCGGTTCTAGGCGCGTCAGTCCGGAACCGCGCGACAGCTACGGTCGCAGGTTCGAATCCTGCCTCTGGCATGGATGTGTGTGATGTCCTTAGGTTAGTTAGGTTTAAGTAGTTCTAAGTTCTAGGGGACTGATGACCTTAGCTGTTGAGTCCCATAGTGCTCACAGCCATTTCAACCATTTTGAACATATATTATGTTCGAACATTATGAATTACCTCGAAGGAAACGGCCTATTGACACAGAGTCAACATGGGTTTAGAAAACATCGTTCCTGTGAAACACAACTAGCATTTTATTCACATGAAATGCTGAGTGCTATCGACAAGGGATTTCAGATCGATTCCATATTCCTGGATTTCCGGAACGCTTTTGACACTGTACAACACAAGCGGCTCGTAGTGAAATTGCGTGCTTATGGAATATCGTCTCAGTTATGTGACTGGATTTTCAATTTCCTGTCAGAGAGCTCACAGTTCGTAGTAGTTGACGGAAAGTCATCGAGTAAAACAGAAGTGATTTCAGACGTTCCCCAAGGTAGTGTTGTAGGCCCTTTGCTGTTCCTTATCTATATAAACGATTTGGGAGACTATCTGAGCAGCCGTCTTCGGTTGTTTGCAGATGACGCTGTTCAAATGGTTCAAATGGCTCTGAGCACTATGGGAATTACCTTATGTGGTTATCAGTCCCCTAGAACTTAGAACTACTTAAACCTAACTAACCCAAGGACATCACACACATCCATGCCCGAGGCAGGATTAGAACCTGCGACCGTAGCGGTCTCGCGGTTCTAGACTGCAGCGCCTAGAACCGCACGGCCACTTCGGCAGGCTGAGAAGGTGGTTCGATGGACCCTCTGCCAGGAACTTAAATATGATATGCAAAGTGTTCATGTAGATGTAGATGTAGATGTACCAGGGCGGCTCGGAGAGTGCACGGCTCCAAGGACGCAGGCTGTTGGGAACACTATTATGCTACAGGAGATATTCTCCTGCTCTTGCATGGCACCTGTGGTAGTAATCGAAGACACTCTGACAGTTGCAAATCATCTGCACCCCTTCAAGTCTCATGTCTTTCCCGACGGCGATGTCATCCTCCAGCAGTATAATTGTCCGTGCCTCGGATCCAGACCCGTACTGCAGTGGTTTGAGGAGCACTATAGTGAATTCACGTTCATGTCTCGGCCACTAGACTCGCCTGTTGTAAATCCTATGGAACCCATCTGTGTCACTATCATTCGCCATCACCGAATGCGCAAGTCAGCGGCCAGTTATTTACGCAAATTGCACTACTAGCCATTAAAATTGCTACACCAAGAAGAAATGCAGATGATTAACGGGCATTCATTGGACCAATATGTTATACTAGAACTGACATGTGATTACATTTTCAAACAATTTGCGTGCATAGATCCTGTGAAATAAGTACCCATAACAACCACCTCTGGCTGTAATAACGGCCTTGATACGCCTGGGCATTGAGTCAAACAGAGCTTCAATGGCGTGTACATGTACAGCTGCCCATGCAGGTTCAACACGATACCACACTTCATCAAGAGTAGTGACTGGCGTATTGCGACGAGCCAGTTGCTCGGCCACCATTGACCAGATGTTTTCAGTTGGTGAGAGATCTGGAGAATGTGCTGACCAGGGCAGCAGTCGAACATTTTCTGTATCCAGATATGCCCGTGCAGGACCTGCAACATGCGGTCGTGCATTCTCCTGCTGAAATGTAGGGTTTCGCAGGGATCGAATGAAAGGTAGAGCACGGGTCGTAACACATCTGAAATGTAACGTACACTGTTCAAAGTGCCGTCAATGCGAACAAGAGGTGACCGAGACGTGTAACCAGTGGCACCCCATACCATCACGCAGGGTGATACGTAAGTATGGTGACGACGAATACACGCATCCAATGTGCGTTCACCGGGATGTCACCAAAAACGGATGTGACCATCATGATGCTATAAACAGAACCTGGATCCATCCGAAAAAATTACATTTTACCATTCTGGCACCCAGGTTCGTCGTTGAGTACATCATCGCAGGCGCTCCTGTCTGTGATGCAGCGTCAAGGGTAACCGCAGTCATGGTCTCCGAGCTGATAGTCCATGCTGCTGCAACCGTTGTGGAACTGTTCGTGCGGATGGTTGTTGTCTTGCAAATGTCCTCATCTGTTGACTCAGGGATCGAGAGGTGGCTGCACGATCCGTTACGGCCATGCGGATAAGATGCCTGTCATCTCGACTGCTAGTGATACGAGGCCGTTGGTATCCAGCACGGCGTTCCGTATTACCCTCCTGAACCCACCGATTCCATATTCTGCTAACAGTCATTGGATCTCGACCAACGCGAGCAGCAATGTCGCGATACGATAAACCGCAATCGCGATAGGCTACAATCCGACCTTTAAAAAAGTCTGAAACGTGATGGTACGCATTTCTCCTCCTTACACGAGGCATCACAATAACGTTTCACCAGGCAACGTCTGCCATTTGCGTATGAGAAATCGGTTGGAAACTTTCCTCATGTCAGCACGTTGTAGGTGTCGCCACCGGCGCCAACGTTATGTGAATGCTCTTAAAAGCTAATCATTTGCATATCACAGCATCTTCTTCCTGTCGGTTAAATTTCGCGTCTGTAGCACGTCATCTTCGTGGTGTAGCAATTTTAATGGCAGTAGTGTACAATACTTGTGCGTAGACAGCTAATGCCACATACCTCCACAACACTACCAAGAAACTGTAGGATTCCTTATACACAGAATCAGTGGTGTATGTCGTTCCAAAGACAGACAGACAAGCTGTTAAGCAAATTGTCACAGTGTTTTGGTTCAGAAGTCTAAGTTTTTACGGCAGGATGGCTTGTCTGGCGTGGCGGTAATAAATTTTATACCTGCCTCGTGAATTAATCTCTTGGTCTCTGTATTAATGCAAACCCTATTACAGGTCGTACAGCAGTTCCTGAGCTTAGGCTTCGCATACAGGCCGAGAAAGGTGTAGGTGGGGGGCAATCTAAGTCATCGTAGCACAGCCAAATTGCACGAAATGTTTGTAAATTATAAAGAGAAACGTGCCTTGTGAATCAATCTATCTATTAGTGGAAACCTTATCGTCATGGCAGAAGTAGTTTTTAAGTTATCACTCACAGACAGACAGAAAAACACGGTGGCAAACTTTGTTGTGTATTATATAATACTTTAAGACTTACTTGTTACTTTTAAATTATTTTCTTGTATTGCCTTTTAAAACTCTTGTGCTGAAAAGCTGGTATGCTTCTCTGACGTAAGACGTTGATGTTGTTATCTACTGGCTATGCCCGACTTTCCGTTATAGCTACATATCAGATGAAGCAGCCACAAACATCTCCACTGTAACGACGACTAAATTTCTGGTTTTTCTAAAAATAATAATGTTGACAAGATAATTAATAACTTCTTCGGATATTACTTATTATTTCAACTTCCTATTTCCGACGTTACTACTCATCCGCACTGTTTCTGATTTTGTATGATTTCTGTCCGACTGGAAATGAAATGATAGTTTTTTAGTCACAATTTACTCTTCGTAATATTTGGTAATCGAACCTTCCGTCATCCAGAGATACAGCTTGCAGCGTGCCTATCATTATCGTTTAATACTACACACGCTATTAACGAAATCACTTTAGTCTTCTGTTAACAACACTGAATAATAACTGAATGTTGACGAATGATTGCGTCTCTATAGGAAAAAGGAGGGCAGATCCTACAATCACTCTTAGCAATTACGGCAACTAAAATGTTCGTGATTTTTATAGTTCGTCAGTCATAGACATTATAGCAAGGCATATGGTCCATTACTATACTTCGATACAGTCTTTTAAACTTCGTACACTTTGATTTTCACAAAGCTAAGTGTCCAGTTCCGTTCTTATATTCAATTTAACGTCCCTTCGTGTAGTCCACAGATCCTATTATCGGTAATACAGATTAATATTGAACGGTACTTTCCCTCGCGCACACAATTCTTCAGAGCCAGGAAGCTGTAACCAGTCGAGCAACACGCAGCAACAGGTAAGTAACCGACTTTGACTTTTACGAGTTCCTAACCAGGAGCGAATTGTATAATATCATTCGCGTGGTCTAAAAGTTTAGTTTCTTGAGTTTCTGCGTGTTAATTTAATATCTAATAACCACAGTTCTTGCGTTTTCGTTTCCATTGGAAAGTAAACCGATTTTGTGACTATTACAAGTTCCTAATCAGAGGCGAATTATTTAGTTCCACTTGAGTGCTTCGGTAGTTCGGTTCTCGAATCCCTGCGTATTAACTTAATTTATTAGAGACAGAGTCTGCGTTTTAGTCAGCATCTACATCTACATATATATATACTCCGCTAGCCATCAAGCAGTGTGTGGCGGAGGGCACAATTCGCGCCAAAGTCATATCCCCCCCCCCCCCCCCACCTCTGTTCCACTCGCGGATCGCGCGAGGCAAAAACGACTGTCTGAACGCCTCAGTACGAGCTCTTATGTCCCTTATCTTTGAATGATGATCATTACGCGATTTGAAAGTTGGTGGTAATAATATATGCACTGCATCCTCGGCGAAGATTGGATTTCGGAATTTAGTGAGCAGCCCCTAACGTTTAGGGCGTCGTCTGTCTGCAAGTGTGTCCCACTTCAAACTTTCTATGAGATTTGTAACGTTCTCGCGATGGCTAAATGTACCAGTCACGAATCTTGCCGCTCTTCTATGGACCTTCTCAATCTCTTAAATCAGACCCAACTGGTAAGGGTCCCATACAGACGAACAATACTCTAAGACTGGACGAACTAACGTATTGTAAGCTATTTCCTTTGTTGAAGGACTGCATCGCTTCAGGATTCTACCAATAAACCGCAATCTAGAGTTCGCCTTACCCGTTACTTGTGTAATCTGATCATTCCATTTGCGATCATTTCGAATAGTCACACCCAGATACTGATCATTTATTTTGTACTCATACATTAATGGGGATTTTCGCCTTGTTATACGCAGTAGGTTAAACTTACTAATATTGAGAGATAACTGCCAGTCATTACACCACGCATTTATTTTCTGCAAATCCTCATTGATTTGTTCACAATTTTCGTGTGATACTACTTTCCTGTAGACTACAGCATCATCGGCAAACAGTCTAAGGCCGCTGTCATTACCATCAACCAGATCGTTTATGTAAATCGTAAAAAGCAGAGGACCTATTACGCTGCCCTGGGGCACACCTGAAGTTAATGTTGTTTCTGTTGAAGTTAACCCGTTCAGGACGACATACTGCTCCCTGTCTGTTAGAAAACTTTCTATCCAACCGCATGTGTCACTAGACAAACCGTAAGCGCGCACTTTTTGTAGCAAGCGACAGTGCGGAACTGAGTCGAAAGCCTTTCGAAAGTCGAGAAATATGGCATCAACCTGGGAGCCGGTATCTAGAGCCTGTTGTAAATCATGCACAAAGAGAGCCATCTGTGTCTCACATGAACGCTGTTTCCTAAAACCGTGCTGGTTTCTGCAGATGAGCTCCTCAGAGTCTAGAAAGGTCATTATGTCTGAACACAAAATATGTTCCATGATTCTACAACAAATCGATGTCAGTGAAGTTGGCTGGTAATTACGTGCATCTGATTTTCTACCCTTTTTATAGATTGCTATGACCTGGGCCTACTTCCAGTCCCGTGGAACTTTCCACCGTTCCAATGATCTCTGATAGATGACGGATAAGAATGATGCTATATTTGTAGCATAGTCAACATAAAATATTACAGGGATACCGTCTGGACCAGATGCCTTTCTGGCGTCTAAGGATCTTAACTGTTTTACAATCACAGAAACACTAAACACTATGTCAGCCATCCTTTCGTTTGTTCGATAACTGAAAGGGAGAATGGTGCTGCAGTCCTTTATCGTAAACGAGTTTTTGAAAGCTAGGTTTAGAATTTCGGCATTCTGTTTATCATCATAAGTTACATTACCCGTACTGTCAGCAAGAGAAGGTATTGAATTATTTGTAGTGTTCATAGATTTTACGTACGACCAAAGTTTTTTGGGGTTATTTTTGGAATCTGCAGATAAGATATTGCTTTCAAATTCGTTAAAAGAGTCTCTCATTGTCCTTCTGACAGCTGCTTTCATTTCGCATAATTTCTGGTTGTCAGCGGGGCAGTGACTAAGTTTAAAACGACTGTGCCAAATTCTCTGCTTTCTCAGCAACTTCTTAAGATGTTTGTTGTTCCAAGGTGGATGCTTTCCCTCCCCTATACTTTTGCTAGGCACATACTTCTCTAGCACATGGTGGACAATACCTTTAAATTCCGACGCATGATGCTCAATATCTTTGTGTCCTACGGTGGATGCTTGGAGCTGACTGTGAAGATATTCATTAATGACACTTTCATTTGCTTTCCCAAACAAGAAAACTCCACGCTGAAGCCACAACGACTTAATTGTCACTGATACCTTCTCCCAGATTAACTTCCTCAAAAAGATCAGGTCTGTTTGTCGCCAAGATATCTAATATGTTCCCATTTCGAGTTGGTTTTCTAACCAATTGCTCAAGGTTGTGTGTTGAGAGCGCTCCTAGAATAACTTCACACGAATATTTGCTTCTGCCCCCTGTGATAAACGTATAATTTTCCCAGTCAATGGATGCTAGATTAAAGTCTCAACCTATAGCTAATGGATAATTGGGACATTTACTTCCTATGTACTCAAGACTTTCCCTGAAACGTTCTGCGACGTTTATTGCTGATGCTGGTGGTCTATAAAAACATCCTAATACAATGGTCAATCCTTGTCTGATTCACAGCTTTATCCAGTCTATTTCACAGTCTTACGCAGTATCGATCTCAACTGCGTTTAAACAGCTTTTAACTGCAATGAACACACCACGTCCCATAGCATCAGTCCTATCTTTCAAAAACATTGTCCAGTCAGAGTTCAAAATTTCACTGCTTTTTACGTCTGGTTTCAACCAGCTTTCGGTACCTAAGACAATATTGGCATTGCTACTGTTTATTTCGGAGGTTACCTCGGGGATCTTGCTACAGACACTACGACCATTTACTAACATGAGATTAAGCATATTTAAATCTTTTGCAATGACATGTTTAGGCAAACTAACAATTTTTACAGTTGGCACACCCACATAAGTGTCATGGTCTGGTAATTTTTCGGGCCAGAGGTTTGTTTACCATGGGGAGGAACCCAACCAAAAAAAAACATGTGCACGCCACAAGTACTGTGCCACCCATGTAGCTACAGTAGAGTTCCGCAGCACGTGCCGATAGTCCGTTTATCTGGGCAGTGTAGTTTTCCACGGTCTTTAGTATGGATAGGGCCTGTGATTGTTGTGTGGGGATGAGAGCCGAGTTGGTGACACTTCGCTCTCAGATCCAGGCTGTGATGGCTTCGGTCACACAGCTTGAAGCTGCAGTTACTGCTCGCACTGAGGTTGATCCCCCACCTGGGGTCGAGTGGGTGGTCGCACTGGGTCGTAGCAGGAGGGAAAAGACTTCGCAGGCGGCCGCACGTACGGCCTCCCCGGTTTGTCTGACAAACAGGTTCCAGGTGCTGTCTGTCGCTCAACCAGATGCTGTCGCCTGGACTGCTTCAGAGAAAACCTCTCAGCCTGCAATATCCGGGGTATCACAGTGGGTGGGATTATTGATAGTTGGGAGCTCCAACATTAGGCGCATTATCTGACAACTTAGGGACATGGCTGCCAAGGAGAGGAAGAAAGGAAATGTGGCACTCCGTGTGCATATCAGGTGGAGTCATTCCAGACGTGGAACGGGTCCTTCCAGATGCCATGAAGAGCACAGGATGCAGCAAACTGTAGGTGGTCGCTCACGTTGGTACCAATGATGTGTGTCATTTTGGATCAGAATAGATTCTCTCTTGTTTGGAGCGGCTAACAGAAGTGGTAAACGCTGCTACATATACCCGTGGTCTAGGGGTAGCGTCTTTGATTCATAATCAAAAATGTTTCGGACCCGGGTTCGATCCCCGCCACTGCCTAAATTTTGATAAATAATCAGCATTGGCGGCCGAAGACTTCCGGCATAAGAAGTCAGCCTCATTCTGCCAACGGCCTTGTCAAAGAGGGCGGAGGAGCGGATAGAGGTTCAGGGCACTCTCTTGTCCTAGGGGTGGGAAATTGCCCCTAAAGGCGGAAGAATCAGCAATGATCAACGACATGAGGATGCAGAAGGCAATGGAAACCACTGCATTAAAGACACGTAACGTGTATCCACAGGACATGTGGCCTGTAATTGAAGAAGTGTCATGATGATCTCTCTATTGGCAAAAGATTCCGGAATAGTCCCCCATTCGGATATCCGGGAGGGGACTGCCAAGGGGAAGGTTACCATGAGAAAAAGATTGAATAATCTACGAAAGGATAACGTTCTACGAGTCGGGGCGTGGAATGTCAGAAGCTTGAACGTGGTAGGGAAACTAGAAAATCTGAAAAGGGAAATGCAAAGGCTCAATCTAGATTTAGTAGGAGTCAGTGAAGTGAAGTGGAGGGAAGACAAGGATTTCTGGTCAGATGAGTATCGGGTTATCAACAGCAGAAGAAAATGGTATAACAGGTGTAGGATTCGTTATGAATAGGAAGGTAGGGCAGAGGGTGTGTTACTGTGAACAGTTCAGTGACCGGGTTGTTCTAATCAGAATCGACAGCAGACCAACACTGACAACGATAGTTCAGGTATACATGCCGACGTCGCAAGCTAAAGGCGAACAGATAGAGAAAGTGTATGAGGATATTGAAAGGGTAATGCAGTATGTAAAGGGGGACGAAAATCTAATAGTCATGGGCGACTGGAATGCAGTTGTAAGGGAAGGAGTAGAAGAAAAGGTTACAGGAGAATATGGGCTTGGGACAAGGAATGAAAGAGGAGAAAGACTAATTCAGTTCTGTAACAAGTTTCAGCTAGTAATAGCGAATGCCCTGTTCAAGAATCACAAGAGGAGGAGGTATACTTGGAAAAGGCCGGGAGATATGGGAAGATTTCAATTACATTACATCATGGTCAGACAGAGATTCCGAAATCAGATACTGGATTGTAAGGCGTACCCAGGAGCAGATATAGACTCAGATCACAATATAGTAGTGATGAAGAGTAGGCAGAAGTTCAAAACATTAGTCAGGAAGAATCAATACGCAAAGAGGTGGGATACGGAAGTACTAAGAAATGACGAGATACGTCTGAAGTTCTCTAACGCTATAGATACAGCAATAAGGAATAGCGCAGTAGGCAGTACAGTTGAAGAGGAATGGACATCTGTAAAAAGGGCCATCACAGAAGTTGGGAAGGAAAACATAGGTACAAAGAAGGCAGCTGCGAAGAAACCATGGGTAACAGAAGAAATACTTCAGTTGATTGATGAAAGGAGGAGGTACAAACATGTTCCGGCAAAATCAGGAATACAGAAATACAAGTCGCTGAGGAATGAAATAAATAGCAAGTGCAGGGAAGCTAAGACGAAATGGCTGCAGGAAAAATGTGAAGACATCGAAAAAGATATGATTGTCGGAAGGACAGACTCAGCATACAGGAAAGCCCAAGCAACCTATGGTGACATTAAAAGCAACGGTGGTAACATTAAGAGCGCGACGGAAATTCCACTGTTAAATGCAGAGGAGGGAGCAGATAGGTGGAAAGAATACATTGAAAGCCTCTATAAGGTTGAAGATTTGTCTGATATGATAGAAGAAGAAACAGGAATCGATTTAGAAGAGATATGGGATCCAGTACTAGAATCGGAATTTAAAAGAGCTTTGGAGGACTTACGGTCAAATAAGGCAGAAGGGATAGACAACATTCCATCAGAATTTCTAAAATCATTGGGGGAAGTGGCAACAAAACGACTATTCACGTTGGTGTGTAGAATATATGAGTCTGGCGATATACCATCTGACTTTCGGAAAAGCATGATCCACACAATTCCGAAGACGGCAAGAGCTGACAAGTGCGAAAATTATCGCACAATCAGCTTAACAGCTCATGCATCGAAGCTGCTTACAAAAATAATATACAGAAGAATGGAAAAGAAAATTGAGAATGCGCTAGGTGACGATCAGTTTGGCTTTAGGAAAAGTAAAGGGACGAGAGAGGCAATTCTGACGTTACGGCTAATAATGGAAGCAAGGCTAAAGAAAAATCAAGACACTTTCATAGGATTTGTCGACCTGGAAAAAGCGTTCGACAATATAAAATGGTGCAAGCTGTTCGAGATTCTGAAAAAAGTGGGGGTAAGCTATAGGGAGAGACGGGTCATATACAATATGTACAACAACCAATAGGGAATAATAAGAGTCGACGATCAAGAACGAAGTGCTCGTATTAAGAAGGGTGTAAGACAAGGCCGTAGCCTTTCGCCCCTACTCTTCAATCTGTACATCGAGGAAGCAATGATGGAAATAAAAGGAAGGTTCAGGGGTGGAATTAAAATACAAGGTGAAAGGATATCAATGATATAATTCGCTGATGACATTGCTATCCTGAGTGAAAGTGAAGAAGAATTAAATGATCTGCTGAACGGAATGAACAGTCTAATGAGTACACAGTATGGTTTGAGAGTAAATCGGAGAAAGACGAAGGTAATGAGAAGTAGTAGAAATGAGAACAGCGAGAAACTTAACATCAGGATTGAGGGTTACGAAGTCAATGAAGTTAAGGAATTCTGCTACCTAGGCAGTAAAATAACCAATGACGGACGGAGCAAGGAGGACATCAGAAGCAGACTCGGTATGGCAAAAAAGGTATTTCTGTCCAAGAGAAGTCTACTAATATCAAATACCGGCCTTAATTTGAGGAAGAAATTGCTGAGGATGTACGTCTGGAGTACAGCTTGTATGGTAGTGAAACATGGACTGTGGGAAAACCGGAACAGAAGAGAATCGAAGCATTTGAGATGTGGTGCTATAGACGAATGTTGAAAATTAGATGGAGTGATAAGGTAAGGAATGAGGAGGTTCTACGCAAAATCGGAGAGGAAAGGAATATGTGGAAAACACTGACAAGGAGAAGAGACAGGATGATTGGACATCTGCTAAGACATGAGGGAATGACTTCCATGGTACTAGAGGGAGCTGTAGAGGGCAAAAACTGTAGAGGAAGACAGAGATTGGAACACATCAAGCTAATAATTGAGGACGTAGGTTTCAAGTGCTACTCTGAGATGAAGAGGTTAGCACAGGAAAGGAATTCGTGGCGGGCCGCATCAAACCAGTCAGTAGACAGATGACCAAAAAAGAAAAGTCTTGCTTGCGAGATGAAAGAAGAGCTGACCATTTGCAGCATAGCGACAGGACCGATTGCGGACATCTGGTTCAGAGCCGAGTGGAGGGTCTGAGTCAGAGGCTCAAACGGTTCTGCGACCGTATAGGATGCAGATTCCTCGACTTGCGCCAAAGGATGGTTGGCTTTCGGGTTTCGCTGAATAGGTCAGGAGTCCACTATACGCAGGAGGCAGCTACACGGATAGCAGGTGCTGTGTCGCGTGGACTGGGCGGTTTTTTAGGTTACAGGGTCCCGGGAAAAACAAAACGGGCTTTAGTCACAAAGAGTGCAGGCCGAGCACAGGAAGAACGTAAATACAGGAACCATCAGTATAACAGTTGTAAATTGTCGTAGCTGTGTTGGGAAAGTACCAGAGCTGCAAGCGCTGATAGAAAGCACTGATGCTCAAATTGTTATAGCCACTGAAAGCTGGCTAAAGCCGGAGATGAGCTCTGGCGAAACTTTTGCGAAGAACCTAACGGTGATCCGAAAGGATAGGCTAAACACGGTTGGCGGTGGTGTGTTTGTTGCTGTTAGATGTAGTTTATCTTGTCACGAAATTGAAATAGATACGTCCTGTGAGTTATTATGTGGAGGGGTCATTCTTGGCAACCGGGATATCGCAATAATTGGATATTTTTACCGACCTCACAATTCAGATGATGAAATTGCTGAAGGGTTCAAAGAAAATTTTCATTTGATTTCAAACACGTACCCGACTCGTGCATTTATAGTTGGTGGTGACTTTAATTTACCCTCGATATGTTGGCGAAAATACATGTTTAATTCCGGAGCTACGTATAAAACATAATCCGAAATTGTGCCAAATGTGCCGGCCGGTGTGGCCGTGCGGTTCTAGGCGCTTCAGTCTGGAATCGCGTGACCACTACGGTCGTAGGTTCGAATCCTGCCTCGGGCATGGATGTGTGTGATGTCCTTAGGTTAGTTAGGTTTAAGTAGTTCTTAGTTCTAGGGGACTGATGACCACAGATGTTGAGTCCCATAGTGCACAGAGCCATTTGAACCATTTTGTGCCAAATGTATTCTCTGGAAATTGTTTCGAGCAGTTAGTTCATGAGCCCACGCCAATAGTAAACGGTTGTGAAGACACACTTGACCTCTTAGGAACAAATAATCGTGGGTTAATAGCGAGCATCAAAACGTATACAGGGATTAGTGGTTCAAATGGTTCAAATGGCTCTGAGCACTATGGGACTCAACATCTTAGGTCATAAGTCCCCTAGAACTTAGAACTACTTAAACCTAACTAACCTAAGAGCATCACACACACCCATGCCCGAGGCAGGATTCGAACCTGCGATCGTAGCAGTCCCGCGGTTCCGGACTGCAGCGCCAGAACCGCTAGACCACCGCTGCCGGCCAGGGATTAGTGAACACAGGGTTGTCGTAGAGAGACTGAATATTGTATCTCGAAAATCTTCCAAAAGTAAACGAAAATATACCTATTCAAAAAAGTAGATAAGAATTCACATGACGCCTTCCTGAAAGACAATCTCCACTCATTCCAAGTAGAGACCAGATGTGGCATTAATTCAAAGAAATACTATCGGCAGAAACTGAGTGGGTTGGGTTGGGTTGTTTGGGGAAGGAGACCAGACAGCGAGGTCATCGGTCTCATCGCATTAGGGAAGGATGGGGAAGGAAGTCGGCCGTGCCCTTTCAAAGGAACCATCCCGGCATTTGCCTGGAGCGATTTAGGGAAATCACGGAAAACCTAAATCAGGATGGCCGGACGTGGGATTGAACCGTCGTCCTCCCGAATGCGAGTCCAGTGTCTAGGCAGAAACTGAGAGATGTATACCAAATAAATTAACAAACGACGGAGCTGATCCTCGTTGGTACACAAAACGGGTCAGAACAATGTTGCGGAAACAACGATAAAAACATTCCAAATTTAAACAGACGCAAAATCCCCAAGATTGGTGATCTTTTCCAGAAGCTCGAAATTCAGCGCGGACTTCAATGCGAGGTGCTTATAATAGTTTCGACAACGAAACTTTGTCTCGAAACCCAGCAGAAAATCCAAAGAGATTCGGGTCGTATGCGAAGTATGCTAGGGGCAAAAACACAGCCAATGCCTTTTCTGCGTGATAGCAATCGAAATACTATAGACGACACTGCTGCCCAAGTAGAGTTACTAAACACAGCCTTCAGAAATGCTTCACAAAATAAGACGAAGTAAATATTCAGGAATTCGAATCAAGAACAGCTGCCAACAAGAGTAACGTAGAAGTAGATTTCCTTGGTGCAGTGAAGCAACTTAAATCACTTAATAAAAGCAAGTCTTCTGGTCCAGACTGTATACCAATTAGGTTCCTTTCAGAATATGCTGATGCAATGCTCCATACTTACCAACCGTTCGCTCGAAGAAGTATCCGTACCCAAAAGCTGGAAAGGTCACACCAACATTTAAGGAAGGTAGTGGGAGTAATCCATTTAATTACAGGCCCATGTCATTAGAGTCAGTATGCAGCAGGGTTCTGGAACATCTATTGTGTTCGAACATTATGAATTACCTCGAAGAACATGGTCTATTGACACAGTCAACATGGGTTTAGAAAATATCGTTCTTGTGAAACACAACCAGCTCTTTATCTGCATGAAGTGTTGAGTGCTACTGACAAGGGATTTCTTATCGATTCCGTATTTATGGATTTCCGGAAGGCTTTTGACACTGTACCACACAAGCGGCTCGTAGTGAAATTGCGTGCTTATGGAATATCGTGTCAGTTACGTGACTGGATTCGTGATTTCCTGTCAGAGAGGTCACAGTTCGTAGTAATTGACGGAAAGTCGTCGAGTGAAACAGAAGTTATTGCTGGCGTTCCCCAAGGTAGTGTTCTAGGCCCTTTGCTGTTCCTTATGTATAAAAAGGATTTGGGAGAAAGTCTGAACAGCCGTCTTAGGTTGTTTGCAGATGACGCTGTCGCTTATCGACTAATAAAGTGTGGTGTCACAGCCAGACACCACACTTGCTAGGTGGTAGCTTTAAATCGGCCGCGGTCCATTAGTACATGTCGGACCCGCGTGTCGCCACTGACAGTGATCGCAGACCGAGCGCCACCACACGGCAGGTCTCGAGAGACGGACTAGCACTCGCCCCAGTTGTACGGACGACGTAGCTAGCGATGCACACTGACGAAGCCTCGCTCATTTGCAGAGCAGATAGTTACAATAGCCTTCAGCTAAGTCAATGGGTACGACCTAGCAAGGCGCCATTAGCATTACATAGCTTGTATCTAAAGAGTCTCACTTGTATCGTCAAGAGCGATGTACCACAAGGATGGATTAAAGTTAAGTATTCCAGGAGCTACGTACTTTTCTTTATAGCATTCATTACGTATCCTGTTTCAGACCTATCTACTAGCCTGCGTGAGTTAACGCGTGCCTTTCGGCTACTTCCGAGTGGCGTGGCTGTCTTGTTACGCCACAACATAAAGTCATCAGAAGATCAAAACAAACTGCAAATTGGCGATTCACCCAAAATAACGAAAAGTGTGAGGTCATCCTCATGAGTGCTAAACTTTGGTTACACGATAAATCTGTCAAATCTAAAGGCCGTCAATTCGACTAAATACCTCGGAATTACAATTAAGATAAACTTAGATTGGAAGGAACACATAGAAATTGTTGTGGGGAAGCCTAACCAAACACTGCGTCTTATTGGCGGGAGACTTAGAAAATGTAACAGACCTACTGAGAAGACTGCCTACACAACGCTTGTTCGTCCTCTTTTGGAATACTGCTGCGCGCTGTGGGATCCTTACCAGATAGGATAAAAGGAATACATCGAAAAGTTGAAAGAGTCGTAGCACTTTTGTATTATAGAGAAATAGGAGAGAGAGTGTCACTGAAATGATACAGGATTTAGGATGGCCATCATTAAAACAAAGGCGTTTTTCGTTGCAGAGGAATCATCTCACGATATTCCAATCACCAACTTTTTCCTCCGAATGCAAAAATATTTTGTTGACGCCGACCTACATAACGAGAAACGATCACCATGATAAAATATGGGAAATCAGAGCTCGTTCGGAAAGATGTAGGTGTTTGTTCTTTCCGCACGCTGTACGAGATTGGAATAATAGATAACTGTGAATGTGGTTCGATGAACCCTCTGCCAGGCACTTAAATATGATTTTCAGAGTATCCATGTAGATGTAGATGTAGATTCTTAGTCCGTGAGCTTACGGCAAAAGTCTCTCCCATATAAATTAATTAACTAGAATCAACTTTCTTGCAGTTTAACAAAAGTGCCCTGATCCCTTCCGTAGCGTATCACACGGAAATAGCTCGCCACAACTACGTCGACATATTCACAGCGCAGAAAACAAGACATGGATTATATAGTGAAATTTAGAAGCAAAAGTAGCCGCGTTAATGGATTATAGTGCCAATAATCATTTTTACTGTCGCTGGCCGGAGTGGCCGAGCGGTTCTAGGCGCTACAGTCGGGAACCGCGCGACCGCTACGGTCGCAGGTTCGAATCCTGCCTCGGGCATGGATGTGTGTGATGTCCTTAGGTTAGTAAGATTTAAGTACTTCTAAGTTCTAGGGGACTGATGACCTCAGCAGTTAAGTCCCATAGAGCTCGGAGCCATTTGACTGTCCAGACCATTGTTTGAAGACAACGGTGAAAACCACTGAAACGAGTAGTGGTACAATAAAGAAGCGACTGTCGCGGGAAGGTGATTTATATGTAAGTATTAGTCATTGTCTTCATAATAGCGCACTTTGTAGATGAGACAACTATACCAACTAACTTCTTGCTCTGCCACAGAGCGCAAATGCAATACGAAGGAGCAGAAACGTTTATTGCGCGTCTCTGTCTCATATCCCACGGCAGATTAGAGCAGATATATAGATATGCTCCTAGCTATTATTTTGTTTGAGGAGAAAGGAAGGAAGCAAACGCAGCCAACAAGAGGCTCTCTTTGATGTTTCTCGGCTGCGGAAGTAAGTAATTTTGCCACCAGCTTGTCTCATGAATACAACCAATCGAGAAGTTTCCGCAGCCGGGCGACGCGAAGTTTTCCGTGTAAACAGACCGCACTGCATCGCTGACATTCTCCGGCCGGCATTTCCCGACCGGCGGCCGCTTGTCATCTGTTGTCGGGGAGAAATATTTAATTGGAACGGGGAGGACACAAAAGCGGCAGCACAACGCCGTTTCATTATTCCGCTCGCCGCGGCGCGGCACGGCACGCAATCTCCTGCCCCGTGAGCGGGGATAAGGAGTTATTACGGGAGCACGTCTTCATCTGGCATTCCGCGAACCGCCGCGCCGCCAACCTATTCCGAAGGGACTAAATTAAGGCCGAGAAGTACTGATGCCGGGGAAGTCGGCGCCGGGTCCCCAGAAAAAGCCGCGCCGTACGCGGGGACTAGCCGCCGGCACGCAAACACCGCCGTGGCGCGGGAAGGCGCTGACCGCGACCGCCTCCAACACAGGACGCCAGCACTGCTTGTGCAATGACGTATGTCTAGTATAACGCCGCAAGTAGTGAGCAACAATATGAGATTTCAAAATTTCTTCACATATTAGTCAAGTGTAGGGAGTATTTACTAGTCGAAAACTGAAGAATCCGTGAGAAAATTCTGGTAAGTACAAAACTACGAGTTTCCAGATTTTTTCATAATTTAATAATTCTGCCAGCGTAGTTTAAGATGGTTTTGCTGACCTGGGCAACATTCCGACTTATTTCTTCATCTTGAAAATGTGGGCAGGAGAAGAATTTCCATGCAAAGTGGGGGAATATTCTGACAAGTCCAGGGATTGCAAAATTTAAAAATGTAATGCTTCCTAGCCTGTGTAGGTCTGTTGCAGCTAATACAGGGTGTCCGAAAAGTCTTTCCCTGATTACATAAATTGATAACTCAGGCTAGAAGTAAGATACAAATATGAAACTGGTGTCTAATTGTTTACAAACTGTCAAAGTTTTCTTCACACATCAGTAAACTTCCACTTCCATTGTTGCCCAATGACAGTACACGTCGATATGACTTTGCGGTCGAAAAGCTATCACGTATTGAGGACGATGATGATTATCTCAGACGAAGTGCTTTTTCCGACGAAGCGACCTTTCTTGTCAGTGGTGTAATGAATCGCCATAATGTGCGCATTTTGGTTTCACAACCCCCTGGCGAGGTCATGGAGTGCACCAGAGGCAGTCCAAAGGTGAATGTTTGGTGCGCGCTATTGCACGATCGAATTATCGGGCCATTCTTCTTCACTGAGGCTACCATCACATCTGCAGTGTATCTGGACATGTTGCAACTGTATGCTGTTTCTCAGCTGCTTCAGTATCACCCCGATGTCTTGTTTCAGCAAGACGGTGCACCGCCTCATTGGGGTTTGGACGTCCGTGCCTATCTCGATATGACCTTTCCTGGGCGATGGATTGGTCGTAATGGGCCAACGGTTTGGCCTCCTCGCTCTCCTCACATAACCCCATAGACTTCTTTTTATGGGGTTATGTCAAGGACGAGGTCTACCGAACACGTGTACCAGTTCTTGAAACCCTGCGGCAACGGATAACCACAGTCGTTGAATCGATCCCTCCAGTGATGTTGGCTAATTAATGTGTGGACGGAAACTGAATATCGCCTAGATGTGCTACGTGCTACCAACGGCGCTCATGTGGAAGTTTACTGATGTGTGAAAAAAACTTTGATAGTTGAGAAACAATTAGACACCAGTTTCATATTTACATCTTACTTCTAGCCTGAGTTATCAATTTATGTAATCATTGTAAGACTTTTCGGATACCCTGTATTATCATTTTTTCACTGTCATGGTCGTTTTCAATGTGTCCATTTCAGTTTGTTGTGTGGAGTTTATGAAGGAAGTTCTATCTAGCATTGTATTGTGTCAATAAAAAATATGTGACCCATTATATTCAGGAAGAAAAAGTAGTACCACTTTGGAGAGGCGGACTAAAAATCGAAAGACGTCTGGTCATATTAGCAATGCTTCAAAACGTTTAAGACAGCAATCACACGTAACATGTGAACCACGTAAGACTGAAATTAATTTGATACTGTCAGCGGTGAAAATAAAATAAAAATAAAACGAAGTCTGGCGCAGTTCTTAGATCGGTTACTGCTGCTACAATGTGATGTTACTAAGATTTAAGTGAGTTTGTACATGGTGTTATAGTGGTCGCACGAGTGATGGGACACAGCGTCTCCGAAGTGCCGATGAAGTGGGTATTTTCCCATATGGCCATTTCACGAGTGCATCATGAATATTTCCGCGGCTCGTGGTCTTACGGTAGCGTTCTCGCTTCCCGCGTATGGGGTCCGGGGTTCGATTCCCGGCAGGGTCAGGGATTTTTCCTGCCTCGAGATGACTGGCTGTTGTTGTGTCGACTGCATCATCATCTTTCATCCCCATGACGGTCGTCGGAAGGCTATGGCAAACCACCTCCACTAGGACCTTGCCTAGTACGGCGGTTCGGGTCTCCCGCATCGTTCCTCTACGCTCTTTCAAGGAGTATGGGACTTCATAATAATCATCATCATCATCATTACCATGAATATCACAAATTCGGTAAAACACCAGATCTTCGACATCGCTGCTGCCAGAAAAAGGGATCAACAACAACTGAAGAGAATCGTTCAAAGTGACATAAATTCATACCTTCAGCAAAATGCAGCAGATTTCAATGCTGGGCCACCAACAAGTGTCAGCGTGCGAATCATTCAACGAAACATCATCGATATGGGCTTTCGGAGCCGAAGACCCACTCGTGTAATCGTGATGACTGCACGACACAAGGTCTTACGCCTCGCCTGGGCCCGTCAACACCGACATCGGACGCGTGTTGACAGGAAACATGTTGCCTGGTCGGACAATTCCTTTCAGATTGTATCAAGCCGCTGGACGTGCACGGGTATGGAGACAACCTCATGAATCCATGAACCCTACATATGAGCTGGGGATTGTTGAAGCTGGTGGAGGTTCTGTAATGATGTGGGGTGTGTGTGGTTTTAGTGATATGGAACCCCTGATACGTCTAGATACGACTCTGACAGGTGGCACATACGTAAGCATCCTGTCTGATCATCTGCATCCATTCATGTCCATTGTGCATTCCGACGGACTTGGGCCATTCCAGCAGGACAATGTGGCACCACACACTTCCAGAATTACTACACAGTGGTTCCAGAAACACTCTTCCGAATTTAAACAGTTCCGCTGGCCATCAAATCCGCAGACAGCTCACGACAATTTCAAATTGTTCAAATGGCTCTGAGCACTATGGGACTTAACTTCTAAGGTCATCAGTCCCCTAGAACTTAGAACTAATTAAACCCAACTAACCTAAGGACATCACACACATCCATACCCAAGGCAGGATTCGAACCTGCGACCGTAGCAGTCACGCGGTTCCAGACTGTAGCGCCTAGAACCGCTCGGCCACCCTGGCCGGCTCACGACAATTTCAGTGTAGATGCGCGCTACGTCCGAACTCTTGTAGGACTCAGCCAACCAGAAGCTGCTGGCAAAAAAAGAGTTAATTAACAGTGGACATTGTGGCTGATATTAAGCGTGTCAAGATGGCCAAGGCGATTAAGGTGGGAAATT
The DNA here is from genome assembly GCF_023898315.1 of Schistocerca nitens. Classification (NCBI taxonomy): domain Eukaryota; kingdom Metazoa; phylum Arthropoda; class Insecta; order Orthoptera; family Acrididae; genus Schistocerca; species Schistocerca nitens. The sequence continues at coordinate 54,760,086 of NC_064620.1, forward strand.
TGGTTGATGTCCTGGTCCACCAAAAATTTTTATTTGCCACCATTAAGTTTATTTCAGTGCCCAATTGCGGCCGAGTTCTTCGTTTCTTGTAAAATCTCTTGTTTAAGTGGTTCAGACACAGTAGTCCCTGTACAGTGCTGGGGCCGCAGAAGAGAAGAGCAGGGGGCGTAGTTTTCAAGAAGCATCTAACAAATTCAGTATTTATAATACCCTTAATGGAACAATTCGAAAAACCTTTGCAAGCATATATTTAAGTCATTACATGGAATAAAGATTGGCAAGGTGGATCATTTACTTAAGAACACAAGACCCGCCCACAGGCTTTAACAGATGAAACACGCGAAACACCACATAAGTTAATTAAAAAGTAATAGCCACTATCGTTTAACGAAGACTGAGAAAAACGTACGTACTAGAATGCTTGAATATACAGGGTGAAGCGAAATTTGCGCACTCGGCAGCGCGACTCCTCACACCCCAACGATAAAAAAATGCCTGTCACAAAATTTCGTCCTGCGATTACACCCGACAGAAAATGAACGTTAAACAGTGACAATCTGGCAACACTGTAACCACATGTATGGTAACTACTGTCAACGTAAAGGCGTTGTGCTGTTCAGTTGGTGCTGTGGATAGCTATTTGGGTTAGCATGAAAGAGATCGAGTGTTCGATCCTGGGCTGAGGCGAATTCTATTTCCCGACATTTCATAGTGTAATATACACCGTTTCTTAAATCACATATATCCTAGTTTTATAGCATTTTGTAACGCTGAACATAAAAAAATACGTGGCTAGGCAAATAACAAACACACAGTTGAAACAAATGACCTGTTATAGGACAGAATAACTACAAAACAATATCAATTTCGAGTTACTAAAGATGACAGCGCAGTGCAATGACACAACATATACACACATCAAAAAAAGTTTAGCATCGCCTCGGTTCGTTGAGTTCCGGAACCTGTACAGGAAATTGTAATAGAGATCAACATAAACATCATTTCCGCCCTTTTATTGCTCATGAAAACCACACATTGCAAATTGTACCATCATACAGCGAGACCTTCAGAGGTGGTGGTCCAGATTCCTGTACACACCAGTACCTCTAATACCCAGTAGCACGTCCTCTTGAATTGATGCATGCCTGTATTCGTCATGGCATACTATGCACAAGTTCGTCAAGACATTGTTGGTCCAGATTGTCCCACTCCTCAACGGTGATTGGGCGTAGTTCCCTCAGAGTGTCTGGTGGGTCGCGTTCCATAAACAACCCTTTTAAATGTATCCCAGGCATTTTCGGTAGGGTTCATGTCTGGAGAACATGCTGGCCAGTCTAGTCGAGTGATGTCGTTATGCTGAAGGAAGTCATTCATTATTCAGCAAGGTGGCGTTGCTGTCAGGGTTCCTCCGAGCTATATTCCGTAGGTAGTGGTCATCCACTGCAGTAGTAGCCCTTGGGCAGCTTAAGCGAGGCATTTGATCGACAGTTCCTGTCTCTCCATGTCTCCTCCATGTCCGAACAACATCGCTTTGGTTCACTCCAAGACGCCTGGACGCTTCCCTTGTTGAGAGCCGTTCCTGGCACAAAGTAACAATGCGAACGCGATCCAACAGCGGTATTGACCGTCTAGGCATGGTTGAACTACAGACAACTCGAGCCATGTACATCCATCCTGGTGGATGACTGGTACTAATTGGCTGTCGGACCCCCTCCATCTAATAGGCACTGCTCATGCGTAGTTGTTTACATCTTTGGGTATGTTTGGTGATATCTCTGAACAGTCAGAGGGACTGTGTCTGTGATAAAACATCCACGGTCAAATTCTATCTTCAGGAGCTCTGAGAACTGGGGTGAGGCAAAACTTTTTCGATGTGTGTACTTGTCATTTAACCTACATGTAATACGAGTACTCATGTGTCGCACATTAGCAACCAGTTACAATAATAATGTCCATATTAATGACCGCTTGTCCTTCACAACATAATACTTTGTCCTTAGAACAACAGATGCTCAAAGCAAACTTCCTGCACATCCAAACATTGCGCAACCTGCTGGATCAGGCACCTCTGGACTCTGAGCAGCATGAACACGCGCTATCAATTCTGCCACATTCGTCGGTGGAGTAGAGTACACATGCTCCTTCATGAGTTCCCACAGGAAGAAATCAAGGGGATTTATGTCAGGTGAATGTTGTGGCCATACAACTGGACCTCCACATCCTGTCCATTTCCCTGGAAACGTTCTGTGCCACATTAATTTCAGAGTGTGGAGATGCACCATCATGTTGAAACCATATCCTCTGTCGAACATGTAGTGGAACATCTTTCAGCGTATCAGGCAGATAGTTTGAAAGGAATGCATAATACCTTTGTACAGTCAACTGGTCAGGCAACATGTAGGGGCCCCAAACACTTGTCGCCCAATTGTCCAGCCCATATGTTGATAAGCGAACCTGATATCCACGATTGCGGGTGATGCGTGGGTTAACCTCCCACCAATGGTGGGCATTGTGCATATTGAACACACCCTCACGAGCGAATGCTGCTGCATCTGACCATGTTAGGATGTTGACGAAGTCATCGTTGGCTTCCTGTTGTTGCTGGAACCATTCACGGAATTGCATCTGCTGAAGGCGATCCGCTGGATGCAGGTGTTGCCTGAAACCATAATGATAGGGGTGCAGCCCATGCTCAAGCAGCACATTAACGACCGTGCATTGTAAGACATGCACGTGCCGTGCTACGCTTCTTGTACTTCACTGAGGTTCTTGAAGTATGACCTCCAGAATAGCTTCCTCAGCAGCTGAGTTCAGCAAGCCCATGGACAAGCTCTGTCATGCGACGGTGAAGGAGAGAACCTGACTTCTGAAGGCAAAACTCCAGATAATGAAACACATTTTTATTTGGATGGCGTCAACGAGGATATCTAGCAGCATATTCGCGAGCAGCAACATCAGCCCGGTTATCGGATGCGCAAAGAACCAGAAGCATTCATCGTTAGTGTGTGCCATACGTCTGCCACACTGGTTTAGAGGTTTACAATAAGAAAATCGATACGTTTACACATATACAATGGAGTCTGTCATGGGTGCGTTACTCCATTTGCAACTAGTCCCTGTCTGGCGGACAGCACATACAGTATAAACATGCCGTCAGTTCTGTGCGCTGTTCCACCTAACGCGCATTACCCCTCTGACAGATATTGTTCTGCATGATTCATCCCAACACCGCTAATTGTGAAATGTTCCGTTTCAAATTACACTGTTTCCGTAATGGCAATAGATGTGATGTTTCCACAGTACGAATGATAGAATCATAATAATAGTAATAATAATAATGCATTAAGATGCATACCAAACAGCATGCGGTTAACAGACTCTCAATGTTGAAAGGCATAATTATTAGGACAATGGAGATAACACATACAAATAGTAACCGAGTTAGGAAAAAAATGGTTCAAATGGCTCTGAGCACTATGGGACTCAACTGCTGAGGTCATTAGTCCCCTAGAACTTAGAACTAGTTAAACCTAACTAACCTAAGGACATCACAAACATCCATGCCCGAGGCAGGATTCGAACCTGCGACCGTAGCGGTCTTGCGGTTCCAGACTGCAGCGCCTTTAACCGCACGGCCACTTCGGCCGGCAACTGAGTTAGGACATTATTCGCAAAGCACGTTGCTAGTCCTACCAGTAACGTACGGCCGGAGGAGGATGCAATGAATCTGAACGAGGCAATAATAATAATAGGTTCTAATCTATTGGACCACTGGAGGAGGGTACAAAGAAAACAGGTTTCGTATCTAGTAGATGGACTGGTGCCAATAAATTCACGCCCACGACAGGGCTTCTTTCAAAGATGACCAATTTTCCATTTCTACGATTGGTGTATGTAAGAGCAAATGTTTCCTAGAGGACCCGCTGCAACCACTGTTGACGATTAAGATTCCAGATGCCGTGCCACCTGGACTACATTTACCAAATAAAAACATCTGCTTCAACCCAGGATTGAACCCTGGATCTCCTGCATGCTAACCCAAAATGCCAGCCACTGCCCCAACTGCACAGCGCAACTAATGCGTGCTGACAGAGGTAGTTATCGTAGATGTGGTTACAGTGTTGCCAGATTGCCAATCTTTAACGTCCTTTTTCTGCCGGATGTACTCGCCCGATGAAATTATGAGGAGTCGCGTTGCGAAGCCCGAGTGCGAGAATTTCGCTTCACCCTGTATAACAACTATTTAGTACGTTCAAGTCGAAGTTTGAAGAGAAGAACGTATTTTATGAAACACATTGCACGATATTCAATTCGGATTTCAATACAATTTTTGGATATCCACGGCCCAATACTTGTGGTTCCTGTGATGAGTATCTACCCAAGAAGAAAAATTTATAGACGGAATTGAATTCAACATCATCCGCAGAAAAGAAAGTACGACCTCATTCTGAACTTTGATCCAATGAAACAGGCCACGAATTGCTTCTCAGGAAGGAAACAATGTTCCTTGACCGAGAGACAAAAGACAAGGACGGAATGTCAAAATAATCCATCTAACATCGCAGTAACCATGGATTACAACAAAAATTCCCTTGTCCATATATAAGGACAAACGTAGTTTATTACGTTGGTTGGAAAAAAAGTCGTGGCAACACTATTATAATTCGTAGCAGACTTTAGTGACAGACATTCATCATATTACATGCCCTCAGTATAATCACCCCACATCTCCGTCATCTTTCCCCCAAATAGATGAAAGGCGTTGGACACTGTCAACATGTCTATCTTTGTAAATTTCTCGCAAGGACCAGACTATGACACGACTGATGCCTTCTCTTGAGTTCTATCGCCTACCACAAAGAGCTTCCTTCTTTTTGGAAACAGGTCGTTATCGCACGGGCTTAAATCGGGTTAACACGACTGATGTTCCAGCATCTCCCACCCCCACGTAAGCAGGAGCTCCTGTGCGTGGTTGACCGTGTGACATGGTGCAGTGTCATAAAGGATGATGCGATGCAGTGTTAGTAGGTGTCGTCGTTTCGTTCTCAGAGCAGGACGAAGTAGGTTTTTTCGGAAATTTGTGGTAGGGTCTTATGGGACCAAACTGGTGAGGTCATAGGTCCCTAAGCTTACACACTATTTAATCTAACTTCAACTAATTTACGCTGAGGGACGACACACACATCCATGCCCAAAGCAGGACTCGAACTCCAACGGGGAGGCCACGCGGATCGTGACAAGACGCCTCTGACCACGCGGTCACCCTGCGTTCCGAAAGAAATTGCTGTACCAGGCTGCGATGACCCCTGCCCCTGCGATAAAACGTAATGCAGGATTATCCCTTGGATGTTGAAAGCCACAATAACAATCGCTTTGGTACATCTGGATCACGGAACACGTTCTTTGGCCGAGGAGAACAGGGGTGTTTCCATTAATTACATTGTCACTTTTATCGTGGATCGTACCACCGAGTCCGGGTTTCATGTATAGTGAAGATCCTTGCAAGGAAGTCTTCGTCCTTCCTACCGTAGCATTTGAACAATTTCTTTGCAAGTGCATAACGATGCCACTGGTGTACCCAACACGTTGCAGTTTTGCGGAACCCAATGACGTCGTTCGAAACTGTTGTATCAGAATAACACAATAACATGAAATACATTTACATGATTTATTCACAACGATTTCGGTTCAGAATAGCACTTCACAATCTATAGCAAATACACAAGTTCAGGGCACAGCAGTTCACATCCGAGATCGTTAAGTTCAAATGCCTCTGAGCACTATGGGACTTAACATCTGAGGTCATCAGTCCCCTAGAACTTAGAACTACTTATACCTAACTAACCTAAGGACATGACACACATCCATGCCCTAGGCAGGATTCTAACCTGCGACTGTAGTGGTCGCGCGGTTCCAGACTGAAGCGCCCAGAACCGCTCGGCCACCAAGGCCGGCGATCGTTAAGTCAATATCCTAAGTTCCACAAGAAGCTACAACGGAACCTTTAACCACGCCTCGTTTCTACTTCCTGGAAAGACAGGACAAGTTACCATCTTGAGAGAGGTTGTGTTCAGTCCCCCACGGGCTCGATATGAAGGTACAGTAGTATTTTACAGCAATTCGTGTTGAAGTTCTTTTTCACTTCACAAAGTGAGTTTCTGTTTGTTTTAACTATTGTAAATATCTGAATTAAACTATTCTGACTATTTTACTGATGATCTCAAAATGTCTGCTATGTAGAGATTTATAGGACTTAAAAAGATTTTGCTGTAGTGGTGCAAGCGTATTTCGATCTCCTTCTGTACTAGTCCCACCTATTGCCAAAAGGGCTGAAAAATATAGCTTAATGTATTGTTGAAAAATTATATTAAATCATTTATTGTAATGAGAAATAAGAGGTAACTGTTTGAAATCTAGTAGCTACTTCCAATATATTATGGGCTTGCTACACTTTTCGTCTGTACAAATCGCGCCTTAATCAGATGAATATAATTTCAACAGTAATTCAGAAAGTAAGGTCCGATCGGTCACGAAATGAAAAACACTATGAAAATCAAAAACATTTTATTTGCAACAGTTTGCCACACCTTCGAGCTGCTGATATACATAGTCGCCTTTCCGACTTTGACACTTCTCGTATGATTGTACCAACATTCCAGTACCCTCGTCAAAGAAGGCTTTCTGCCGAATCTGTACGCTGAGCTACAGCTCGGTGTCTGTGCCAAAATGTTGTCTTCTCAGCCAGCGGTTCATGTGAGCGGAGATGAAACTCAGGGGGAGCCACGTACGGGCTGTATTGTGTGTGATTAAACATTTCCCATCGAAAACGCTGCAGGAAGATGTTCATTCCCCCTGCAGTGTGCGACCGAGAATCGTCATGAAGAAGGAAACGCATGACAGTTATATTTTGTGGGCTGCGTGACATCAGCCGAAATCTCTCGCCAGGTCCACATACTTGGCGGGAGACTCCATTTTCTGGCAGCTTTAAGTGCTCAGAACTGAAAAGAGCGACGTGACTCGATCGGCAGGAACACTAGAGAGACTACACAACACATCTGTGCAAAACGTCATCGGGTTATCAATGTGGTTTCCGTTTCGCGACCGATCGGACCTTACTTTCCGAATAGCCTCATGTATTACCACCTATAACAGAAACAAAGAAAGTAAGACGAGAAGTTGAAATACTTTAAGTCCTGAAACATTAATTTTATCTTCTGAAACAGATGAGAATTGTGCCTTATTAGGGAAAAAAGGTGGGAATTTAAGGAGATGGGACCTGGATAAACTGAAAGAACCAGAGGTTGTAGGGAGTTTCAGGGAGAGCATAAGGGAACAATTGTCAGGAATGGGGGAAAGAAATACAGTAGAAGAAGAATGGGTAGCTCTGAGGGATGAAGTAGTGAAGGCAGCAGAGGATCAAGTAGGTAAAAAGACGAGGGCTAATAGAAATCCTTGGGTAACAGAAGAAATATTGAATTTAATTGATGAAAGGAGAAAATATAAAAATGCAGTACCTGAAGCAGGCAAAAGGGAATACAAACGTCTCAAAAATGAGATCAACAGAAAGTGCAAAATGGCTAAGCAGGGATGGCTAGAGGACAAATGTAAGGATGTAGAGGCTTGTCTCACTAGGGGTAAGATAGATACTGCCTACAGGAAAATTAAAGAGACCTTTGGAGAGAAGAGAACCACTAGTATGAATTTCAAGAGCTCAGATGGCAACCCAGTTCTAAGCAAAGAAGGGAAGGCAGAAAAGTGGAAGGAGTATATAGAGGATTTATACAAGGGCGATGTACTTGAGGACAATATTATGGAAATGGAAGAGGATGTAGATTAAGATGAAATGGGAGATAAGATACTGCGTGAAGAGTTTGACAGAGCACTGAAAGACCTGAGTCGAAACAAGGCCCCGGGAGTAGAGAACATTCCATTAGAACTACTGATGGCCTTGGGAGAGCCAGTCATGACAAAACTCTACCATCTGGTGAGCAAGATGTATGAGACAGGCGAAATACCCACAGACTTCAAGAAGAATATAATAATTCCAGTCCCAAAGAAAGCAGGTGTTGACAGATGTGAAAATTACCGAACTATCAGTTTAATAAGTCACAGCTGCAAAATACTAACGCGAATTCTTTACAGACGAATGGAAAAACTGGTAGAAGCGGACCTCGGGGAAGATCAGTTTGGATTCCGTACAAATGTTGGAACACATGAGGCAATACTAACCTTACGACTTATCTTAGAAGAAAGATTAAGAAAAGGCAAACTTACGTTTCTAGCATTTGTAGACTTAGAGAAAGCTTTTGACAACGTTAACTGGAATACTCTCTTTCAAATTCTGAAGGTGGCAGGGGTAAAATACAGCGAGCGAAAGGCTATTTACAATTTGTACAGAAAGCAGATGGCAGTTATAAGAGTCGAGGGGCATGAAAGGGAAGCAGTGGTTGGGAAGGGAGTGAGACAGGGTTGTAGCCTCTCCCCGATGTTATTCAATCTGTATATTGAGGAAGCAGTAAAGGAAACAAAAGAATAATTCGGAGTAGGTATTAAAATTCATGCAGAAGAAGTAAAAACTTTGAGGTTCGCCGATGACATTGTAATTCTGTCAGAGACAGCAAAGGACTTGGAAGAGCAGTTGAACGGAATGAACAGTGTCTTGAAAGGATGATATAAGATGAACATCAACAAAAGCAAAACGAGGATAATGGAATGTAGTCAAATTAAATCGGGTGATGCTGAGGGGATTAGATTAGGAAATGAGACACTTAAAGTAGTAAAGGAGTTTTGCTATTTAGGGAGCAAAGTAACTGATGATGGTCGAAGTAGAGAGGATATAAAATGTAGACCGGCAATGGCAAGGAAATCGTTTCTGAAGAAGAGAAATTTGTTAACATCGAGTATAGATTTAAGTGTCAGGAAGTCGTTTCTGAAAGTATTTGTATGGAGTGTAGCCATGTATGGAAGTGGAACATGGACGGTAACCAGTTTGGACAAGAAGAGAATAGAAGCTTTCGAAATGTGGTGCTACAGAAGAATGCTGAAGATAAGGTGGGTAGATCACGTAACTAATGAGGAGGTATTGAATAGGATTGGGGAGAAGAGAAGTTTGTCGCACAACTTGACTAGAAGAAGGGATCGGTTGGTAGGACATGTTTTGAGGCATCAAGGGATCACAAATTTAGCATTGGAGGGCAGCGTGGAGGGTAAAAATCAGAGGGAGGCCAAGAGATCAATACACTAAGCAGATTCAGAAGGATGTATGTTGCAGGTACTGGGAGATGAAGAAGCTTGCACAGGATAGAGTAGCATGGAGAGCTGCATCAAACCAGTCTCAGGACTGAAGACCACCACAACAACAACAACAGGTTTTTCCCATGGAATCTTCATCTGTGAAAGCAAAGAGATTCTGGAAGTAATTCTGAAAATAATTCGAGGTTTGTGGAAAGGGAAAGCACCTAGAGATTTTGGTGTTCCAATGAATATAAGTGAAGCTGGAAGAAATCTATATGGAAAGATCAGAATATTTACAGAATATTTTCGAAAGGATATTACATTTCAAACGCAGACCAACAATATTATTACTCACCTTCAAAGGACATTGGACACAAAAGACGTACAAACCTTGAAACTTGTTGGTCTGTAACTTACAAAATACAACACATCGACCAAAAATAATTGCACAGAACAAAACATTGGATTCTCACTAGCCAGACAGACGACGTGCCTTTAGAAATGGATACAGCACCAAGGACAGTTTAAAGTCATGAACAAAGATATAAAAGGGAGTGATGAATAAGTGAGACGTGGCTCGGCTGGCGCCAGTGTTCTCGCACTTAGAATGGCATCGCTGACATCGGTTATAGGGTCACCATCTTTGCCTTCCGCGATTCAGGCCGGTGGTCGGGTGGTTAACGAGAGAGAACCTGGAGAGTGGAGTGGATATTCGCAGGGTCGGAGGTGGCTTGTTGACGTTTACCGTGAGGCCTGTGGTACGACGCCTGTGCGCTATGGGTAGGGCAAGTTAGAGATCCCGGCAGTGACTTTGATGGGACCCCGGGTTTGGTATCGCGGTGGTGCACTGTAGTGTTGTGGGGTTTTTCTGCTGCGTGGGCATGTATAGGTTCTTATTACTGGCCATTGAAACTGAGATGTGTCTATGGCGTGACGGAGGAAATGTGTGGTGCTCGCCGCTGTTGAATGTGAAAACGCTTCGTCTGCCTTGTGTTTGTGCAGGAAATTATGTAAAGTAAATAGCTGATACCACGGCGACGTCTTGCTCTCACGCGTTGTTGAATATATTTCGGAATTACTGAATGGTGAAGATATCCCACGTGTAAAGCAGATGAAGCCATTTGCGCCATACTAAGGTACTGTTTTATTCTGCTTAAAATTGTGTCAGTTATTTGTGCATTTATAGGCCCTTCCTTAATTGCAGAAGTTATAGAAGTGTGTAAACAGAGAGCTATGTGGAAAGGGATGTAAAGTTGAAACCCTTCCACTAAGTGACTACACTCGAACTCTGTATTACTAAAGGTGACTTTCGACACCAGCATCTACCTTGGGTAATAGGTGTTATTCGGAGGTTGTCATGGTACTGTAAGTAATTATTATACACAAAATTGTTTATTCTGATTATACTAAATTGGAAATGTAAGGTCGTTTGTGCGCCGCTGTAAATTGTCTCCTCTGTGTGGCAGCCTAGCATTGACAGTGGCTTCAATCATTATTCCTGCCATATTTCGAGTTTTGTATTCGCGGGTTTGCTTATGCTGACACTGTTGAGTTGAAAGTCCTATAAACAGGCAAGTCGAATTGGGTATTCTACGAGCGCAAGACGATTTTCTATTATGTGGTACCTTAGTTTGTTATAGGTTAGAAGTATTTTACGTGTTATTAATATTCTGCTGTTTGCTTTGTCTAAAGAGGAGCTAGTTCTGTGAAGTAGTCGTTTATATTTTATTAGTGTGTTACGCGTTGTGCCTTTTCATGTTAATTGTTTCTTTTTTAAGCTACAAATGACTCTGTGTATGTTGCAGATAGCTGAAACTGACGTGCTCACGGTGACCGCATCCTAACAGGGTTAATAGTGGCCCTTTTTACTGCGGCACACCCGGCTATCCTCCTTCAGTACATTTGTCTCGCTTATACCGTTACTACGTTTGTTGAGTGGAATTAGGGATTAGTGTAATCATCTTATATGTTGAAGTTAAGTATCTCCCTTGCCAGGGCGCGAACCTTCGTGGATATAGTCGTATTCTCACCTGTAAAGATTGATAGTGTTATTCTTTTGTTTTCGTCACTTGTATGATTATTTATCTTCTTATATTAAATGTCAGTAAAATGTAAGTGTTAGCGAGGTCCGAATTGGGACGTTGTATTCCCCTCTTGTGGAAACAAATTTAAGTGATTGTATTCCTTTTTTAAGTAGCCTTTAGATGCGTACATTTTGCCTCCATGTTTGGTGTTTTTATGGCTTCCATGTTACTTAAAACTACATTAAAGGTAAATTTGGCAACGGAGAGTTTCGTGTATTTATTAGTTGCTAAGTGGATCCTAAGTTAAGTGCAGGAACCCTACCAGTAAGGATTTCCAATTTTACTTGCATTCATAAATTTTGAGAAAAGTTGCCACTAAATTTATAAAAATCTCTACTGACATACCTTGAGAAGGTAGATGGTTTTTGTGCCAAACAGAGGCTTAACGCCAACAACACAGATGTGCTCTGAAGATGCCTACCTAATAAACCGGTCCAGTTTTCCGATAGATAGATGGCCATGCTTCCACCACGCAACAGGAGGCTACCTAAGCGCCGCTGGGGGCCGTGGACCTCGCGGCCCTATTCTCTTCCACAAAACGCATGGTCAAAAATAGGTCTGGGTGTACCCAGTGGTAATGGTATTTGGGACAGCTCTCTGACCAGACCAGATGAGTTCGCTCTGAATACGTTTCTGGGTCAGGCACCTATTTTGCAAGAATTCCATCTACCAGGATTCTCACTAGGGAGTCGCCCCCATGGTGTGCTGCCGTTCGCATTGAAAGTAGGCTGTTTCTGTTTTCTTACCGGTAACGCCACGTAGCGCTATGTATGACAATCACTGGCTGTGCTGTGTGCAGTCTGTGGCTAGTTTGCATTGTTGTCTGCCATTGTAGTGTTTGGCAGCGGCAGCTGAATGTGAACAGCGCGTAGCGTTGCGCAGTTGGAGGTGAGCCGCCAGCAGTGACGGATGTGGGGAGAGAGATGGCGGAGTTTTGAAATTTGTAAGACTGTCATGAACTGCTATATATAATATGACTATTAAGGTAAATACAGTTTTTGTTCTCTATTAAAATCTTTCATTTGCTAACTATGCCTATCAGTAGTTAGTGCCTTCCTTACTTTGAATCTTTTATTTAGCTGGCAGTAGTGGCGCTCGCTGTATTGCAGTAGTTCGAGTAACGAAGAGTTTTGTGAGGTAAGTGATTTGTGAAACGTATAGGTTAATACTAGACAGGGCCATTCTTTTGTAGGGATTATTGAAAGTCAGATTGCGTTGCGCTAAAAAATATTGTGTGTCAGTTAAAGCACAGTCTTGTATAATTCTTCGAAAAGGGGATGTTTCAGCATTTGACTTGCGACTACGGGAGCCATTAGTTGTTGACGTACAGTGTGAGAGGCACCCACTTGCCTCTCTCATACTGTGGCATCAAGCAGTCAGGCCTGCAAGATGAGTGGTTTGCCAAGCGAGTGGATTCTTCCTTAATTTATCGAGTAACATGAATTCTCGTATCTTACTATTTAGTTACTAATTATCCTCCTGTATGAATAATACGCAACGGAAACACGCATCTGACTATCAGTGATTTATAGAACTCTGACTGTACACTACGCACTGGCAATACCACATTTACTTTTTGTCTTTGATTTAACGGCTTTTACATAAATTCGGGACATTATGACAACATATAATTTAATGAAAAAGGCCACCAATCTCTTTCTTTTCACTAGCTGATTTATTCCTAAACACACAAATTCTACAACCTAGAACAATATCACATGAGAAATTCCGCCCAGTGGGCATGGCTTTACATTAGTGAATCTCTATATTATGGTCTCGTAATTTATTACCGCAACAGTGCACTTTCTGGATAGGATGGTGGATCTTTTATTATATCTCACGCTTCGACTCTCACAATCATCCTCACGAAACTTTCCTCCAGATCGAGCGATACCGAAGGAACAAGCATAACCCACAAATCTTTTGAAACTACCTTGCTACTCCCCCATGCAAAACACACATACCCAAATTACATGACATACACCACACAACAATATGAAATACTACACAAAGAATGGTTACAACATTATCACTTTCCGCTTTCCCACTTCAATCAATATTTATCCCAGTTTCACACGACACTGCCCCACTTTGTAATTCTACTTTCCTACTGTGAACTCTGGAGATAAACGCACGTCTTCCTGTGCAATGCAAGCCAAGTGGCGTTGCTGGATAGACGGCCGACTCACCTTGATTCTCTCTCAGAGTTTAAATCTAGCGTCACACGGAATGATATTTCTTAAATATTTCAACTTATGATACACACGCTATTTCTTAAATATTTCAGCTTATTGTACACACGCTAGTAATTCAGCTTAACTTAAGCACACGGAAGTATCTCAACTTATAACTACACGTGGTTTCATTGTGACCGTTGGTTTACTACAATCCCCTTAAAATTACCTGCCTGACATTTAATTCTCCCCACAAAAGTTCCTGAGATTGAGAAATTATTAATTCTAACTACTCTTAAATATTCCACATGCATACCATGCCTCCACTCATTCATTACGGAGCACAACAAAAAACAGGTCTTTACAGCAGAAGGTCCAGCGGCAGAGTGCTGAAACATGGCCGTATTCCGGTTCTCTCGCACCTCTGTCGAAGTGGGAGAAGCACCTTGCTACCTTATTGGTCAGCCACATTTCAGGCGCTCAAAGCTCTGATAAAATTTTCATCTCTTTGGTCTCACCAAAGGTAGCCAAAGGATCGACTCAAAGATGATCATATATTCCCATTCACTATCTGTGGTTAGCAGACGACCATACATTCATTCATTTCACAGATCTCACCAAACTGGATGTAGGGATTTATTTTGAGGGAGTGCACATGTGATCAATTAAATAAATAAATTGTCATTCTTTCCCACACTGGTATCCGGCTTCGCTGTATTAATTGAAATTGAGTTACTTTACAAAAAAAATGTGTTGTTCTGACAAAAATATCGAAGTATTTCGTACCTATTTTCAATGTTGGGCGGTACTGTACCCTTTCAAGTGTTCTGCCGTTGTAGCACACTTGAGTACCCGTAAATTTATTTGTGTTTAGCTTTCAAATGGATGCATACCAGTGTACACATTTTAGCTGCTTGTGAGACCGACTTTTATAAAGCGTGTGTTTACTGAACTAAGACTCAGTACAACCCAACTGGACTACAGTTGCCAGAAGTATTACTGTGTTTCAGTCCAAATCAGAGTGGAGATGCGATTAATCTTTGACAAATAATCTCGTTCAATCATTGTTACGTGGACATTTTTTTGTTACTGTCGGTTGACACATTAGTTTTGACCTGTATTTGTATACTGAGAGATATTTTATACTCGTCGCCACGCGGGGTAGCCGTGCGGTCTGGGGCACCTTGCAACGGTTCACGCAGTTCCCCCCGTCCGAGGTTGGAGTGGGTGTGTTGCCCTTAGCGTAAGTTAGTTTAAGTTAAATTAAGTAGTATGTAACCCTAGGGACCGACGACCTCAGCAGTTTGGTCAAATAGAACTTACCACAAATTTCCAATTTGTATACCCATCAGTGGTGTAGGAGCTTCATTTACACGTTATCAGAACATTATCAATCCAAAATTAAAACAGTCAAGCAGCAGATTAAATGCTACAAAAACTACACCCGTCTGCCTTAGATCAGTGGGTCTGACCTTCTCTTCGATAATTACTTCTTCGTCTGATCATATATTACCTATTCCCAATACACAATCTATCTCCTCCTCCCTACATCATCACTAAATTAGACGACATCTAAAATTGAGAATGAAAAATAGTTTCCCTAAACCAAAATTTTGAAATATTAATGACATTTAGTCTAT
This sequence comes from Schistocerca nitens, assembly GCF_023898315.1. Taxonomy (NCBI): domain Eukaryota; kingdom Metazoa; phylum Arthropoda; class Insecta; order Orthoptera; family Acrididae; genus Schistocerca; species Schistocerca nitens. The sequence goes on from NC_064620.1 coordinate 54,775,218, forward strand.
ACACTTTTTTATGAAACAATAAATTAATGAGTCTACATCTACATTTATACTACGCAAGCCACCCATCGGTGTGTGGCGGAGGACACTTTACGTGCCACTGTCATTACGTCCCTTTCCTGTTCCAGTCGCGTATGGTTCGCGGGAAGAACGACTGCCGGAAAGCCTGCGTGCGCGCTCGAATCTCTCTAATTTTACATTCGTGATCTCCTCGGGAGGTATAAGTAGGGGGAAGCAATATATTCGATACCTCATCCAGAAACGCACCCTCTCGAAACCTGGACAGCAAGCTACACCGCGATGCAGAGCGCCTCTCTTTCAGAGTCTGCCACTTGAGTTTGCTAAACATCTCCGTAACGCTATCACGCTTACCAAATAACCCTGTGACGAAACGCGCTGCTCTTCTTTGGATCTTCTCTATCTCCTCTGTCAACCCGACCTGGTACGGATAACACACAGATGAGCAATACTCAAGCATAGGTCGAACGAGTGTTTTGTTAGCCACCTCGTTGATGGACTACATTTTCTAAGGACTCCCACAATGAATCTCAACCTGGCACCCGCCTTACCAACAATTAATTTTATATGATCATTGCACATCAAATCGTTCCGTACGCATATTCCCAGATATTTTACAGAAGTAACTGCTACCAGTGTTTGTTCCAATATCATATAATCATACAATAAAGGACCCTTCTTTCTATGTATTCGCAATACATTACATTTGTCTATGATAAGGGTCAGTTGCCACTCGCTGCATCAAGTGCCTATCCGCTACAGATGTTCCTGCATTTCCCTGCAATTTTCTAATGCTGCAGCTTCTCTGTATACTACAGCATCATCCGCGAAAAGCCGCATGGAACTTCCGACACTATCTACTAGGTCATTTATATATATTGTGAAAAGGAATTGTCCCATAACACTCCCCTGTGGCACGCCAGAGGTTACTTTAACGTCTGTAGACGTCTCTCCATTGAGGGCAACATGCTGTGTTCTGTTTGCTAAAAACTCTCCAATCCAGCCACACAGCTGGTCTGATATTCCGTAGGCTCTTACTTTGTTTATCAGGCGACAGAACGGAACTATATCGAACGCCTTCCGGAAGTCAAGGAAAATGGCATATACCTGGGAGCCTGTATCTAATACGTTCTGGGTCTCATGAACAAATTAAGTGAGTTGGGTCTCACACGTTCGCTGTTTCCGGAATCCATGTAGATTCTGTGTTTCCAGAAATAAATGATACGCGAGGAAAAAATTCTACAACAGATCGATGTCAGAGATATAGGCCTGTAGTTTTGCGTCAGTGAGACAATTAATACTACTTCTCGCTAACAACTTTTTTAATATTTAGTTTATTCTTTGTCATGGTGCACCATAAACCATGCTGCAAATCCATTCAGCATCAGGTTGCTGCTCTGGGAAGTTGTGGGTGAGCGGCTCCCTGATGGAGGCGAGTGGTTGTGCCGCAGAAGTCACGACTCAGCCGGGGTCATGGAGATGGCGGCAGGTGCAGGCAGCCCTGGGCTGAAGGAGTCACAGGTCGCGTGCTGTTTCACGGCCCAGAGACAGCAAAGGCTGCCGCATCATAAGTGCGACGAAGACTGTCACGGGCTGTGTTTCATGGTAGGGCTGTACGTCACAGCAGGGCCCAGCTGTGTCAATGATGATAGGCTGGACCTGAGGGTTTTAGGTGTCCCATCGCCTACTTTGCAGAAGAGAGGATGTTGCTGAGTCGCCAGGAATCTTCTGCAGCGGAGGCCGATGACAGGGGTCCGACTTCTGCTCACGCAGCAGTCAGTCAGTCTGCCAAAGCTCCCTGAAGGCTGTTCCTCTCCTAGGTCAGTGGCACTTCGACGTGGCACTACGTAAGAGTCTTCATCTTCTTAACTGCATTATCTGCTGGGGTGACGTCCGGCGGGCAGAGTTCTGGGCTGAAACAGTTCTCGTCACACAGAGGGTGAACCTACAACCCTTTCTCAATAAGAAAGCTTAGTGTCCACGATTAGTGCAGACTGTTGTTGCAGAACAAGTTCCCCTCCCACCATTCCTTTTTCTAGCCACACTTGCTTCACCCGCACCCTGCAACCCCACTTCAAATCCGCCGAGTTTAAAAAGGGGACACTCTTCTTACTGTTAGTAAATCACTTCATTCTCGTACCTTAGAACTGGCAGAAACTAGAAGATTTGAGGCTTCTAAAGTTTTCTGTCTGACGCTGACACTAATAATAATGACAATAATTACACTGTGTACAGTATTATTGTGCCCTTCTGTAGTTGCTGTTGTATCGTGCTCTCACATCATTTATCTGTTTCTACATGAGTAATGAAGCCATTTCTGATCCATTGCAGTAACTATCTACAACTTCGGGGAGACTTTTCAGGAGATATTTAGCATTTACTACATATTAAAAGCTCCCCAAGGTTTTCCTTTGTGGGTCTGATGTTCAAATGTGTGTGAAATCTTATGGGACTTAAGTCCTAAGGTCATCAGTCCCTAAGCTTACACACTACTTAACACACATTATCCTAAGGACAAACACACACAACCATGCACGAGGGAGGACTCGAACCTCAGCCGGGACCAGCCACACAGTCCATGACTGCAGCGCCTCAGACCGCTCGGCTAATCCCGCGCGGCAGCCCATTTGGTATTACCCATAAATTTGAACAGCGTTGCAGACGCTCTCCAATTGTATTGGTATACCATCTCAGCGTCGAACGATGGGAAATCTGAATTGAGGAGGGAGACATGCTAAGGTAGCCTGTGCAGTTGTGCAAAGCCACTGTATCAAGGTTGCGCTGTGGTTAGCGCATCTGACTAGTGAACAAGAAGCCTGGCTTCGCAATCTGGCCTTAGAAATTTTCATTTGTTGTTTCAGTCTGCGTATAAATACCACAGATGTTTGAGACTTAAAAAGCTCTCTGGAACCATACAGCTTCATTTGATAAGTTACCATGCCGAACTTGATAAGGCAAAACCAAAAAGTTGAAAGAGAAAGGAATTCATTAATGGCTAGTGTATGTCTCACCTTTACTATCGTAGATGCAAGAAACAAAACACGAAGTAGCTGTGTTGCAGTGGGCGGACTATATGAGGAAGTTGCTCATTCAGTTTCACAATCTGTGACTTCCACTGCGCCATGTCGAGCACTAATGCTAGTAATTGAGAAAATAGTGTTATTATTGAGAACTTACACGATCAGCTTCAGGGTTTTAAAAATTGTGATAATAGTAACGAACTTTTAAAAATGATTTAGTTTCGTGATAAACAAAATCGTACCCCTTTGGTTTACTACCATTCAGGAAACGCAGTTTTACTCTCCAGGAGGTAATTAGCCCTGGGTTGGTAACCATTGCCCTAGATGAAATTTCCACATCCTTAAACTGAGAAAACGAAGAAGGAATTAAGGCCAATGAAACGTTCCTGGACCAGCTTCATTTTGCTCATGACACTGAACTTGTTGGCATTAGTTCCACTAAATTACAGCAAGTAATGAAGCTACATAATAGCGACAATTTGAAAGCACACAAGAAAAACAAACAGCATGCATTATAGATTAAAAATGAAAGCATTCTGCTACTTTAAGCGTAATGATGAATACAGAATGTGTAGCAAACACAATGTTTTAAGAACTGATTTTTACTGTCGGGACATGAATGAACACCTATAGATAATGTCAGAGAGAGAATGTCGTTAGCATGCTCACCACTTGGATTCATATCATCAATGTGTAGCGAACAGAGGCTTGAGGTAACATGCTATACCTATGTACACTTAACTATTAGGTATGGTTTTCTATTTTGGTGATAAAATGTACAGACATGGAAACAGGTTTCGAACTGCCTGAAAGAGCTACATGAATAGTAACTAAAAGAAGAACCCAGGCATATGGGAAGGAAACAGTTTCTTTCTTTAAACCCGTATCCTGTGCCAAGCAAATTCGTCGAACAATCGCATGAGCGTATCAGCAAAAACATTACTAAGTACAATGAGGTGATAAAAGTCATGGGACACCTTCTAATATCGTGTCGGACCATCTTTTGCAGGCGCAGTGTAGCAGCTCGGTGTGACATGGACTCAACAACTCACTGGAAGTCCCTTGCAGAAACATTGTGCCTTGCTGCCTCTATATCCATCCATAATAGCAATAAATGCAATAAATGAAGCGGGCAAAAAGTAATACAAATGTCTCAAAAATGAGATCGACAGGAAGTGTAAAATCGCTAAGCAGGTATGCTAGAGGACAAATGTAAGGATGTAGAGGCGTGTATAACTAGGGGTAAGATAGATACATCATACAGGAAAATTAAAGAGTCCTTTGGAGAAAAGTAAACCACTTTCATGAATATCAAGTGCTCAGATGGAAACCCAGTTCAAAGCAAACAAGGGAAAGCAGAAAGGTGGAAGGAGAATGTAGAGGATCTATACAAGGGCGATGTTCCTGAGGACAATATTATGGAAATGGAAGAGGATATAGATCAGGATGAAATGGGAGATATCTACATCTACATTTATACACCGCAAGCCACAAAACGGTGTGTGGCGGAGGGCACTTTACGTGCCACTGTCATTACCTCCCTTTCCTGCTCCAGTCGCGTATGGTTCGCGGGAAGAACGACTGCCGGAAAGCCTCCGTGCGCACTCGAATCTCTCTAATTTTACATTCGTGATCTCCTCGGGATGTATAAGTAGGGAGAAGCAATATATTCGGTACCTCATCCTGAAACGCACCCTCTCGAAACCTGGACAGCAAGCTACACCGCGACTCAGAGCGCCTCTCTTGCAGAGTCTGCCACTTGAGTTTTCTGAACATCTCCGTAACACTATCACCCTTAGCAAATAACCCTGTGACGAAACGCGCCGCTCTTCTTTGGATCTTCTCTATCTCCTCTGTCAACCCGACCTGGTACGGATCCCACACAGATGACCAATACTCAAGTATAGGTCGAACGAGTGTTTTGTAAGCCACCTCCTTTGTTGATGGACTACATTTTCTAATGACTCTCCCAATGAATCTCAACCTGGCGCCCACCTTACCAACAATTAATTTTGTATGATCATTGCACTTCAAATAGTCCCGCACGCATACTTCCAGATATTTTACAGAAGTAACTGCTACCAGTGGTTGTTCCACTATCATATAAGCATACAATAAAGGATTCTTCTTTCTATGTATTCGCAATACATTACATTTGTCTATGTTAAGGGTCAGTTGCCACTCCCTCCACCAAGTGACTATCCGCTGCAGATCTTCCTGCATTCCGTAGATATGATACTGCGTGAGGAGTTTGACAGAGCACTGAAAGACCTAAGTCGAAACAAGGCACCGGGAGTAGATAACATTCCATTAGAACTACTTATAACCTTGGGAGAGCCAGCCCTGACAAAACTCTACCATCTGGTGAGCAAGATGTATGAGACAGGCTAAAGACCCTCACACATCACGAAGAATATAATAATTCCAATCCCAAAGAAAGCAGGTGCTGACAGATGTGAAAATTACCGAACTATCAGTTTAATAAGCCACAGCATCAAAATACTAACGCAAATTCTTTACAGATGAATGGAAAAACTGGTAGAAGCCGACCTCGGGGAAGATCAGTTTGGATTCCATAGAAATGTTGGAACACGGGGGGCAATACTGACCCTACAACTTATCTTAGAAATTAGAATGAGGAAAGGTAAACCTACGTTTCTAGAATTTATAGACTTCGAGAAAACTTTTGACAATGTTGACTGGAATACTCTCTTTCAAATTCTGAAGGTGGCAGGGGTAAAATAGAGGGAGCGAAAGGCTATTTACAATTTGTACAGAAAGCAGATGGCAGTTATAAGAGTCGAGGGACACGAAAGTGAAGCAGCGGTTGGGAAGGAAGTGAGAGAGGGATTGTAGCCTATCCCCGAAGTTATTCAATCTGTATATTGAGGAAGCAGTAAAGGAAACAAAGGAAAAATTCGGAGTAGGAATTACTATACATGGAGAAGAAACAAAAACTTTGAGGTTCGCCGATGACATTGTAATTCTGTCAGAGACAGCAAAAGACCTGGAAGAGCAGTTCAACGGAATGGACAGTGTCTTGATAGGAGGATATAAGATGAACAAAACGAGGGTAATGGAATATAGTGGAATTAAGTCGGGTGATGCTGTGGGAACTAGAAAATGAGACACTTAAAGTAGAAAAGGAGTTTTGCTATTTGGGGAGCAAAATAACTAATGATGGTCGAAGTAGAGAGGATGTAAAATGTAGACTGGCAATGGCAAGGGAAGCGTTTCTGAAGAAGAGAAATTTGTTTACATCGAGTATAGATTTAAGTGTCAGGAAGCCGTTACTGAAAGTATATGTACGGAGTGTAGCCATGTATGGAAGTGAAACATGGACGATAACTAGTTTGGACAAGAAGAGAATAGAAGCTTTCGAAATGTGGTGCTACAGAAGAATGCTGAAGATTAGATGGGTAGATTACTTAACTAATGAGGAGATATTGAACAGAATTGGGGAGGAGTTTGTGGCACAACTTGACTAGAAGAAGGGATCGGTTGGTAGGACATGTTCTGAGACATCGAGGGATCACCAATTTAGTATTGGAGGGCAGCGTGGAGGGTAAAAATCGTAGAGGCGAGACCAAGAGATGAATACACTAAGCAGATTCAGAAGGATGTAGGTTGCAGTAGGTACTGGGAGATGAAGAAGCTTGCACAGGCTGGAATAGCATGGAGAGCTGCATCAAACCAGTCTCAGGACTGAAGACCACAACAACAACAACAAGATGAACATCAACAAAAGAAAAACGAGGGTAATGGAATGTAGTCGAGTCGGGTGATGCTGAGGGAATTAGATCGGGAAATGAGACGCTTAAAGTAGTAAAGGAGTTTTGCTATTTGGGGAGCATAATAACTGATGATGGTCGAAGTAGAGAGGATATAAAATGTAGACTGGCAATGGCAAGGAAAACGTTTCTGAAGAAGAGAATTTTGTTAACATCGAGTATTGATTTAAATGTCAAGAAGTCGTTTCTGAAAGTATTTGTAGGGAGTGTAGTCATGTGTGGAAGTGAAACGTGGACGATAAATAGTTTAAACAAGACGAGAATAGAAGCTTTCGAAATGTGGTGCTACAGAAGAATGCTGAAGATTAGATGGGTAGATCATATAACCAATGAGGAGGTATTGAATAGAATTGGGGAGAAGAGAAATTTGTGGCACAACTTGACTAGAAGAAGGGATCGGTTGGTATGACATGTTCTGAGGAATGAAGGGATAACCAATTTAGACAGGGCAGCGTGGAGGGTAAAAATCATAGGGGGAGACAAAGAGATGAATACACTAAGCAGATTCAGAAGGATGTAGGGTGCAGTAGGTACTGGGAGACAAAGAAGCATGCAAAGGATAGAATAGCATGGAGAGCTGCATCAAACCAGTCTCTGGACTGAAGACCACAACAACAACCACAACAACAACAACAAAACAGGTGCACGATGTTGTACACATAACATCCTCTCGATTATGCGCCATACATGTTCGATGGGATTCATGTCCGGAATTCTGGGTGACCAAACCATGCGCTCGAATTGTCCAGAATGTTTGTCAAACCAGTCGCTAAGAATTGTGACCCGGTGACATGGCGCAGTGCATTCCCTAAAATTTCAGTCGTTGTTTGGGAAGATGAAGTCGATGAATAGTTGCAAATTATCTGCTCTGCTCAGTTTGAGCAGAAAACCCAGTACATTCCATGTAACCACATTCCAAACCATTACAGAGCCAACACGAACTTGCACAGTGCGTTGTTGAAAAGTCCGCGTTTTCCTGGGGTCCGAGCAACACTCTAAGCTTATCAACAGCTCTTACCAACCGATATCGGGACTCATCTGACCAGGCCACGGTTTTCCAATCGTGTAGGGTCCAGCCGATATCATCACGAAACCAGGAGAGGCGCTACAATCGTGTTGTCGTGTTGTTAGCAAAGGCACTCACGTCGAGCGTCTGCTGCCATAGGCCACTAACGCTGACTTTGGCCATACCGTTCGTCGCACGTCCCACACTAATTTCTGCGTTATTTCTCGCAGTGTTGCTATTCTTGGTACACTGGCCACTCGGAATATTGAATTCCCTGACGAGTTTCCGAAATGGGATGGCTCAACTAGCATGTAACGTTATGGCTCTGTTAGCTCCCGTTGTGCGGCCATAATCACGTCGGAAATCTTTTCACTTGAATAACCTTTATACACTCCTGGAAATTGAAATAAGAACACCGTGAATTGATTGTCCCAGGAAGGGGAAACTTTATTGACACATTCCTGGGGTCAGATACATCACATGATCACACTGACAGAACCACAGGCACATAGACACAGGCAACAGAGCATGCACAATGTCGGCACTAGTACAGTGTATATCCACCTTTCGCAGCAATGCAGGCTGCTATTCTCCCATGGAGACGATCGTAGAGATGCTGGATGTAGTCCTGTGGAACGGCTTGCCATGCCATTTGCACCTGGCGCCTCAGTTGGACCAGCGTTCGTGCTGGACGTGCAGACTGCGTGAGACGACGCTTCATCCAGTCCCAAACATGCTCAATGGGGGACAGATCCGGAGATCTTGCTGGCCAGGGTAGTTGACTTACACCTTCTAGAGCACGTTGGGTGGCACGGGATACATGCGGACGTGCATTGTCCTGTTGGAACAGCAAGTTCCCTTGCCGGTCTAGGAATGGTAGAACGATGGGTTCGATGACGGTTTGGATGTATCGTGCACTATTCAGTGTCCCCTCGACGATCACCAGTGGTGTACGGCCAGTGTAGGAGATCGCTCCCCACACCATGATGCCGGGTGTTGGCCCTGTGTGCCTCGGTCGTATGCAGTCCTGATTGTGGCGCTCACCTGCACGGCGCCAAACACGCATACGACCATCATTGGCACCAAGGCAGAAGCGACTCTCATCGCTGAAGACGACACGTCTCCATTCGTCCCTCCATTCACGCCTGTTGCGACACCACTGGAGGCGGGCTGCACGATGTTGGGGCGTGAGCGGAAGACGGCCTAACGGTGTGCGGGACCGTAGCCCAGCTTCATGGAGACGGTTGCGAATGGTCCTCGCCGATACCCCAGGAGCAACAGTGTCCCTAATTTGCTGGGAAGTGGCGGTGCGGTCCCCTACGGCACTGCGTAGGATCCTACGGTCTTGGCGTGCATCCGTGCGTCGCTGCGGTCCGGTCCCAGGTCGACGGGCACGTGCACCTTCCGCCGACCACTGGCGACAACATCGATGTACTGTGAAGACCTCACGCCCCACGTGTTGAGCAATTCGGCGGTACGTCCACCCGGCCTCCCGCATGTCCACTATACGCCCTCGCTCAAAGTCCGTCAACTGCACATACGGTTCACGTCCACGCTGTCGCTGCATGCTACCAGTGTTAAAGACTGCGATGGAGCTCCGTATGCCACGGCAAACTGGCTGACACTGACGGCGGCGGTGCACAAATGCTGCGCAGCTAGCGCCATTCGACGGCCAACACCGCGGGTCCTGGTGTGTCCGCTGTGCCGTGCGTGTGATCATTGCTTGTACAGCCCTCTCGCAGTGTCCGGAGCAAGTATGGTGGGTCTGACACACCGGTGTCAATGTGTTCTTTTTTCCATTTCCAGGAGTGTATGTCCATATCGCTATCGCATAACTTCCTCACAGAGTATGTATGCTGTAAACAGGAATGATCCTATAACCCTCTCTCGAGATACTCACGGAATTATCTTTACATCTGTCGACCTAGTCCAGTCAAGAATAATATAGTGATTCCCGACTCTCAGAAAGTCCTGAATACAATTAAAAATCTGGTCCAATATTCGTATTTTGTTCACTAAACGACAGTGCGGAACGTTATCGAATGTTTTCTGTAAAACAGACTGATAGTGTGCAATGTCAAAATTTTTGTGAAATGAAGAGAACAGATGGCAACCTGCAGGAATGGATAACTGCATTAAAGCACATTAGGATTATTGTGTGGAACGTTAACAACCAATCCTCACTCTGGCTTTGCTACATCTCTGTGCTACGATTGTGCCTGCACCTTATGAGAGGCCGCAAAACAGATTGCTTTTATAAATATCAAAATAATAAATAATACAAATAACTCATAAATAATAATAACAATAAATAATAATAATAAATAATAAATAAATAATAAATAATAATAAATAATAAATATCATCTGTTAAGGCAGAGTATAGAAATGAGACTAGTAAGTAAAATTTGCAAACCTTGTAACGCTGAACGTTAGAATCGTAATGATAACGATTAATTTTTACTTCATTCCTTCCGTGACCCGTTAGAGAACGGATATTTTTAAGACACACGATGCGTATTCTCACGCCATGTTTCCTGAAGGCTTTCCGTACAACGCGCAGGCTCGCTTCTTGGGTGGTTGGTCCTTCTCCACTCTTTTCGCCTACCACACGCGGAGCTGTATTCCTGGCCGTCTCCAGACAAACTCCGGCAGCCAAAGACAATGAACGAGTCGCATCCAGCAAATTTACGGCTTTTAATAAGCAAGGAATTCACATTTTAATAAAACTCGAAAGTTAATTTCACCTCCGCCGCTGGGAAAAAATGTTCTCCGATTAAATGAATAATTCAAGTTATTTTCGCGTTGGCTGAAAATTGTTTTAATTTTTTCGAGTTATACGTCATGCTTCGTTAATAAAGAGTCAGCATGTTACTCGGTGAACCTCTTTTGTCTTTTCCCGCGTTTAATTTACGGAGCTGTTGCTCCTAATATTAGATCTGGGAGGCGTACGTCTGTCTTTGACATCTCACAGTTGCTGTTCCCTGGAAATATGATGTTCCGTGGCTACAAAGCAAATCCTTATACGTCATTGTACTATTTCCAGTGAAGTGCAAGAAAACCTCATAACGCATTGAATTTCTTAGTTGACGTTCAGGTTCATATCTAAGCAGCCAGTTACATAAAATTTTTAATCTGCGGTACTTCATTTCAAAGAATTCCTAATAGATCTGTAGTAAAGTGAAGTAGATACGGCAACCAACTTTGGCTTAAAGCATATATGTAATGAGTAATAACTAAAATGTTTATTGATTTGATGAAATGGGACGGATTGATCACCTTTAAAAAAAAATACGCAAACATGTTAGATAAAAAAAAATGGCTCTGAGCACTATGGGACTCAACTGCTGAGGTCATTAGTCCCCTAGAACTTAGAACTAGTTAAACCTAACTAACCTATGGACATCACAAACATCCATGCCCGAGGCAGGATTCGAACCTGCGACCGTAGCGGTCTTGCGGTTTCAGACTGCAGCGCCTTTAACCGCACGGCCACTTCGGCCGGCCATGTTAGATCCAATGTTAAGAATTGGATATAGTGTGGTCTCACGACACATTAGTTGGAAAATGAAAGAACGAGGAGAGGAAAATACCATAACACAAATTACATACCACGCAGATAACTGAGAGTTTCACGTAAGGTAATGCAGTAAACCGTACTTCAGTTATAAGACGTGAAAGGGAAGCAGTAGCTCACAGCGGAGTGAAAGAAGGTTACAGCTTAACTCTCACGATTTTCAGTCTGGACATTGAACAGACAGTAAGGGAAAAGAGGGAAATATTTGAATGAAATTATATTTCAGAGAATAGAAAAAACTCACAAAAATTTGCCAGTGACATTGTAAGTTCACCGAACGAAATATAGGGGGCGATCAAAAAATTTCGTTCGAAGGCCTTACATTCCAGAATAGATACGACAATCGGACAAAATTACCATCAGCATTGAGGCAGTCATCCCACCGAAGCACCAGGCTGAAGACACCCGTTTAATGTAACACTCTGTCCTGCTGTGTGAAGAAGACCGTAGTTGCCTGCTGCACTTCTCGCCCGACTGGAATCGTCGACCAATTAAGGCCTTTTTTAAGGGACTGAAGGCGTAATAATCGCTTGAGGACAGATCAACACCAGGCGTAACTTCGACGTTATATTTGTGATATGGTAATGGGCTTTATCACGAAGCAGCAGCACTCTTTTCCTCGACGTTTCGCCTTAGCTGCCCCATACACAGACTTCATTTTCCGATGGATGTCATCGGAGCTTGTTCTTCGCAAAAAAAAAAAAAAAAAAGTCCACGCTGCTCCTGTTTGGACACATTTGGTAATAACGTCGATATAGTTCATGTTTCCGCACGCACACCGGAAAGACACGAATGCCGAATAATAATCCCTTGCCTTCATGTCGGTGCTTATACACGGTGGTCCGTTGTCGTGACCGGGGCAAATACACTCCTGGAAATTGAAATAAGAACACCGTGAATTCATTGTCCCAGGAAGGGGAAACTTTATTGACACATCCCTGGGGTCAGGTACATCACATGATCACACTGACAGAACCACAGGCACATAGACACAGGCAACAGAGCATGCACAATGTCGGCACTAGTACAGTGTATATCCACCTTTCGCAGCAATGCAGGCTGCTATTCTCCCATGGAGACGATCGTAGAGATGTTGGATGTAGTCCTGTGGAACGGCTTGCCATGCCATTTCCACCTGGCGCCTCAGTTGGACCAGCGTTCGTGCTGGACGTGCAGACCGCGTGAGACGACGCTTCATCCAGTCCCAAACATGCTCAATGGGGGACAGATCCGGAGATCTTGCTGGCCAGGGTAGTTGACTTACACCTTCTAGAGCACGTTCGGTGGCACGGGATACATGCGGGCGTGCATTGTCCTGTTGGAACAGCAAGTTCCCTTGCCGGTCTAGGAATGGTAGAACGATGGGTTCGATGACGGTTTGTATGTACCGTGCACCATTCAGTGTCCCCTCGACGATCACCAGTGGTGTACGGCCAGTGTAGGAGATCGCTCCCCACACCATGATGCCGGGTGTTGGCCCTGTGTGCCTCGGTCGTATGCAGTCCTGATTGTGGCGCTCACCTGCACGGCGCCAAACACGCATACGACCATCATTGGCACCAAGGCAGAAGCGACTCTCATCGCTGAAGACGACACGTCTCCATTCGTCCCTCCATTCACGCCTGTCGCGACACCACTGGAGGCGGGCTGCACGATGTTGGGGCGTGAGCGGAAGACGGCCTAACGGTGTGCGGGACCGTAGCCCAGCTTCATGGAGACGGTTGCGAATGGTCCTCGCCGATACCCCAGGAGCAACAGTGTCCCTAATTTGCTGGGAAGTGGCGGTGCGGTCCCCTACGGCACTGCGTAGGATCCTACGGTCTTGGCGTGCATCCGTGCGTCGCTGCGGTCCGGTCCCAGGTCGACGGGCCCGTGCACCTTCCGCCGACCACTGGCGACAACATCGATGTACTGTGGAGACCTCACGCCCCACGTGTTGAGCAATTCGGCGGTACGTCCACCCGGCCTCCCGCATGCCCACTATACGCCCTCGCTCAAAATCCGTCAACTGCTCATACGGTTCACGTCCACGCTGTCGCGGCATGCTACCAGTGTTAAAGACTGCGATGGAGCTCCGTATGCCACGGCAAACTGGCTGACACTGACGGCGGCGGTGCACAAATGCTGCGCAACTAGCGTCAATCGACGGCCAACACCGCAGTTCCTGGTGTGTCCGCTGTGCCGTGCGTGTGATCATTGCTTGTACTGCCCTCTCGCAGTGTCCGGAGCAAGTATGGTGGGTCTGACACACCGGTGTCAATGTGTTCTTTTTTCCATTTCCAGGAGTGTATTTCCCGAAACAAGCGTCAATCGAAAAACTACAAAGAACGAAACTTGTCTAGCTTGAAGGGGGAAACCAGATGGCGCTATGGTTGGCCTGCTAGATGGCGCTGCCATAAGTCAAACGGATATCGACTACTTTTTTAAAAAATAGGAACCCCCATTTTTATTACATATTCGTGTAGTACGTAAAGAAATATGAATGTTTTAGTTGAACCACTTTTTTCGCCTTCTGATAGATGGCGCTGTAATAAGTACGTGGTATCACGTAACATTTCGCCAGTGCGGACGGTATATGCTTCGTGATACAATGCCCGTGTTAAAATGGTGCGTTTACCAATTGCGTAAAAAGTCGATATCGTGTTGATGTATCGCTTTTGTGATCAAAATGCCCAACGGGCGTGTGCTATGTATGCTGCTCAGTATCCTGGACGACATCGTCCAAGTGCCCGGACTGTTCGCCAGATAGTTACGTTATTTAAGGGAACAGTAAGTGTTCAGCCACATGTGAAACATCAGCCACGACCTGAAAGAAATGATGATACCCAAGTAGGTGTTTTAGCTGCCGTCGCGGCTAATCCGCACAGCAGTAGCAGACAAATTGCGAGAGAATCGGGAATCTTAAAAACGTCGGTGTTAAGAATGCTACATCAACATAGACTGCATCCGTACCATTTTCATATGCACCAGGAACTGCATGGTGATGACTTTGAACGTCGTGTTCAGTTCTGCCACTGGGCACAAGAGAAATTACGGGACGATGACAGATTTTTTGCACGCGTTCTATTTAGCGACGAAGCGTCATTCACCAACAGCGGTAGCGTAAACTGGCATAATAAGCACTATTGGGCAAGGAAAATCCACGATATCAGCGACAAGTGGAACATCAGCGACCATGGCGGGTTAATGTATGGTGCGGCATTATGGGAGGAAGGATAACTGGCTCACATTTTATCGATGGCAATCTAAATGGAGCAATGTATGTTCTACCGATGTTACTACAAGATGTTTCACTGCATGACAGAATGGCGATGTACTTCCTACATGACGGATGTCCGGCACATAACTCACGTGTAGTTGAAACGGTACTGAATAGCATATTTCATGACAGGTGGATTGATCGTCGAAGCACCATACCATGGCCCGCACGTTCACCGGTTCTGACGTCCCCGGATTTCCTTCTGTGGGAATAGTTGAACGATATTTGCTATCATGATCCACCGACAACGCTTGACGACATGCGTCAGCGCATTGTCAATGATGTGGGAACATTACGGAAGGCGAACTACTCGTTTTTGAGAGGAATGCCGTTACACGTATTGCCAAATGCATTGAGGTTGACGGACATAATTTGGAGCATTTATTGCATTAATATGGGATTTACAGGTAATCACGCTCTAACTGCATGCGTTCTCAGAAATGATAAGTTCACAAAGGTATATGTATCACATTGGAACAACCGAAATAAAATGTTCAAACGTACCTACGTTCTGTATTTAAATTGATAAAACCTACCTGTTATCAACTGCTCGACTAAAATTGCGAGCATATGTTTGTGACTATTACAGCGCCATCTATCACAAAGTGAAAAAAGTGGTCCAACTAACACATTCATATTTCTTTACGTACTACACGAATATGGAATAAAAAATGGGGGCTCCTATTTTTAAAAAAACGCAGTTGATATCCGTTTGACCCATGGCAGCGCCATCTAGCGGGCCAACCATAGCACCATCTGGTTACCCCCTTCAAGCTAGACAAGTTTAGTTTTTTATAGTTTTTTCGTTTGACGCTTATTTCGTGAGATATTTTCCCCGGTCACTATCAATGGACCATCCTGTATACCTACATCGAAGTCGCGCTACGTTGCCCAGACACTGCTACAACGCCCTCAAACGGTACTTTGTGATCTCCCCTGATGCTGTACACACTTATGAAAGGGCATACTGGCCATTTTGCAGCGGTGTAGATTGTGGAGACATGGGGGATTGGCAGAAAGGAAGCGTCGTCTTTGAACGTGGCAAAACGTGAATTACAGTGAGGTGAGGAACGTCACAGGATATCTCCGAATTTCATTACGTGTTTCCTTTTATCCAGCGTAGTGCAGCATGGACAACAAGTCGTTGGGTGTCCCCTTCAAAAATATTGAGCCGTACGTCCTCTATAGCAGTCGATAATTGCGAAAGTGATGCCGGGGCAGGATGTTGTGCTCGAACTAACCTCTCGATTATGTCCCATAACGTTCGATGGCATTCACTTCGGCGGATATGGGTAGATAACACTTTGCTCGAATTGTCCAGAATTTCTTGAAACCATCATCGGTTGTGGTCCGGTGACCTGGACCATTGTCATCCAGACACAGTCCATCGTTTTTTGGGAACATTACGTCCGTGAACGGCTGGATATCTTCTACAAGCAGCCCAACACCCAAAGGACCCAGTCCATTCCATGTAAAGACAACCCACATTATTATGATGCCACCACCAGGTTGCACAGTGCCTCGCTGACAACTTGGGTCGATTGCATCGTGGGGTCTGCGCCACACTCGCATATTCAGTCAGGAATCACCAACTGGAATCGGGGCTCGTCTGACCAGGCCACATCTAGGGCAAAACCGATATACACTCCTGGAAATGGAAAAAAGAACACATTGACACCGGTGTGTCAGACCCACCATACTTGCTCCGGACACTGCGAGAGGGCTGTACAAGCAATGATCACACGCACGGCACAGCGGACACAACAGGAACCGCGGTGTTGGCCGTCGAATGGCGCTAGCTGCGCAGCATTTGTGCACCGCCGCCGTCAGTGCCAGCCATTTTGCCGTGGCATACGGAGCTCCATCGCAGTCTTTAACACTGGTAGCATGCCGCGACAGTGTGGACGTGAACCGTATGTGCAGTTGACGGACTTTGAGCGAGGGCGTATAGTGGGCATGCGGGAGGCCGGGTGGACGTACCGCCGAATTGCTCAACACGTGGGGCGTGAGGTCTCCACAGTACATCGATGTTGTCGCCAGTGGTCGGCGGAAGGTGCACGTGCCCGTCGACCTGGGACCGGACCGCAGCGTCGCACGGATGCACGCCAAGACCGTAGGATCCTACGCAGTGCCGTAGGGGACCGCACCGCCACTTCCCAGCATATTAGGGACACTGTTGCTCCTGGGGTATCGGCGAGGACCATTCGCAACCGTCTCCATGAAGCTGGGCTACGGTCCCGCACACCGTTAGGCCATCTTCCGCTCACGCCCCAACATCGTGCAGCCCGCCTCCAGTGGTGTCGCGACAGGCGTGAATGGAGGGACGAATGGAGACGTGTCGTCTTCAGCGATGAGAGTCGCTTCTGCCTCGGTGCCAATGATGGTCGTATGCGTGTTTGGCGCCGTGCAGGTGAGCGCCACAATCAGGACTGCATACGACCGAGGCACACAGGGCCAACACCCGGCATCATGGTGTGGGGAGCGATCTCCTACACTGGCCGTACACCACTGGTGATCGTCGAGGGGACACTGAATAGTGCACGGTACATCCAAACCGTCATCGAACCCATCGTTCTACCATTCCTAGACCGGCAAGGGAACTTGCTGTTCCAACAGGACAATGCACGTCCGCATGTATCCCGTGCCACCCAACGTGCTCTAGAAGGTGTAAGTCAACTACCCTGGCCACCAAGATCTCCGGATCTGTCCCCCATTGAGCATGTTCGGGACTGGATGAAGCGTCGTCTCACGCGGTCTGCACGTCCAGCACGAACGCTGGTCCAACTGAGGCGCCAGGTGGAAATGGCATGGCAAGCCGTTCCACAGGACTACATCCAGCATCTCTACGATCGTCTCCATGAGAGAATAGCAGCCTGCATTGCTGCGAAAGGTGGATATACACTGTACTAGTGCCGACATTGTGCATGCTCTGTTGCCTGTGTCTATGTGCCTGTGGTTCTGTCAGTGTGATCATGTGATGTATCTGACCCCAGGAATGTGTCAATAAAGTTTCCCCTTCCTGGGACAATCAATTCACGGTGTTCTTATTTCAATTTCCAGGAGTGTAGTCTCAAGATAAGAAAAGTCGCTGCAGGCGACGTCATGATGTTTGCAAGGGCACTCGCGTCGGTCGTCTGCTGCCATAGCCCATTAACGCCAGATATCCCCGCACTGTGCTAACGCATACGTTCGCCGTACGTCCGACATTGATTTCTGCAATTATTTCACGCAGTGTCACATTTTCCTGGAACTGACAACTCTATGCAAACGCCGCTGTTCTCGGTTGTTGAATAAAGGTCGTTGATCACTGCGTTATCCGTCGTGAGAGGCAAAGCCTGAAATGCTGTATCCTCAGCACACTCTTGACACTGTGGATAGCAGAATATTGAATTCCTTAACTGTTTCCTAAATGAACGATCCAGGTGTGCAGCTCCAACTACCGTTCCAAGTTCGAAGTATGTTAATTCCAGTCTTGTGGCTATAATCACGTCGGAAACCTTTTCTCATAAATCAGCTGACAAGGGAACCTCCCCATCGCACCCCCCTCAGATTTAGTTATAAGTTGGCACAGTGGATAGGCCTTGAAAAACTGAACACGGATCAATCGAGAAAACGGGAAGAAGTTGTGTGGAACTATGAAAAAAATAAGCAAAATATACAAACTGGGTAGTCTATGTGGAAGATAGACAACACAAGGAGAGTCTGAACTCAGGGGCGCCGTGGTCCCGTTGTTAGCGTGAGTACCTGCGCAACGAAAGGTCCTTGGTTCAAGCCTTCCCTCGAGTGAAAAGTTTTATTTTTTATTACAGACAATTATTATCTGTCCGTCATCACTTTTTTGGGAGTGATTATCACATCCACAAGAAAACCTAAATCGGGCAGGGTAGAAGAATCTTTTTACCCATTCACCAAGTGTACAAGTTAGGTGGGTCGACAACATATTCCTGTCATGTGACGCACATGGCGTCACCAGTGTCGTGTAGAATATATCAGACGTGTTTTCCTGTGGAGGAATCGGTTGACCTATGACCTTGCGATCAAATGTTTTCGGTTCCCATTGGAGAGGCACGTCCTTTCGTCTATTAATCGCACGGTTTTGCGGTGCGATCGCAAAACACATACGCTAAACTTATTACAGTGAACAGAGACGTCAATGAACGAACGGATAGATCACAACTTTGCGAAAATAAAAAACGGAAACTTTCCACTCCAGGGAAGACTTGAACGTAGGACCTCACGTCCCACAGCTGCTAACGCTAAACACGGGACCACGGCGTTCTTGATCCTACATTATCCTTGATGTTGCATATCTTTCGCATGGACTACTCAGTTTGTATATTTTGCTTATTTTTTTCATAGTTCCACACAACTTCTTCCTGATTTCTCGATTGATCTGTGTTCAGTTTTTCAAGGCCTATCCAGTGCGCCAACTTATAACTAAATCTGAGAGGGGTGCGATGGGGAGGTTCCCTTGTGAGTACAAATGACAGCTCCGCCAACGCACTGCCCTTTTATACCTTGTGTTCGCGATACTGTCGCCATCCGTATATGTCCATATTGGTATACCGTGACTTTAGTCACCTTATTGTATGTTGCCCGTTTTGCCTCATAAGAGGCTACTGGTCACACTAGCAAATAAACCTCAGAGTTCTCAGTCGGACAAACGACACACCTTCCGAACAGTAACTAACTGGAGGCGTCTAGCGCTGTTCGACGAGTCGCGATTTTGCGTCTTTTGAAACAATGCGAAATGTCAGATGCATTGCCTGCTCAATGGAGCGTTTAACTCAGTGTCTTGAGGTTGGAGTTCAGGTCGAATGTGATGTCTTGATGGTGTTTTTCGTACCATAACTTGGGCCACCCACTTGTGGTCACCGTGAACATGTATCAGGATGTTTATGTCATCATTCTCGGTGACCGAGAGTGGAGCTTTCTTCTACATCTTCCTGTCGTATTCCACCATCCCAAACATGACAATAGAGGCCTTAACAGGGCTGTTACCCGTAAGTTGCTGGTTTGACGAGTACTAAGGCACCCAGCCTGGTCATCTAAATCACGCGATGTTAATACCGTGAATATTCGTAGCAGTCGTTAGTCGCTTAGCTCACTGGATCTAATCATCAGTGAGTGAATACAACTGGCTGTAGTATACCTAAAGAAACTTGAACACTCCATTGTTCGCTGAATTGAAATCATTATGAAAGCTAGAAGTTTTCACCTACTTCCTCTCCTTCATCTTCTTCAACGTTTGTCACGCAGTGTTGCGGGGTTGACTCTTTTGACTGTCTCTCTCCGCGTAGAGCTATCTTGTGCTTTATGAGGATGAAGACCCGCTGTCTTGAGGTCTACAAGAAGTATGTCTAGTCAAGTGTCCTAAGTCTCTCAGAAATTCGTTACCATCTACCTTCAACGAAAGCCAATGTTTGCTATTGTTTCTTAGCCTGCTCCAAGTACGTGTGTGTATCTTGTAAACGACAGGTGCCACTCAGTAGCACGTCTGACTTTAGTCATTGATTGCATGGCCATAAAGTGTCGGGTCAAATGTCCACCGTAGCGTTTTAGTTCCCATTACACTAAGTCAGAGCTCTGCTTGTTTTGTTGCTGACCAACATTCTGCATCATACAAGGACACTTGGCGTATTGCACAGCACCATATTTCCACTTGGGTCGTCTGGGATCTTCTGTTCGCTAAGCATACCAGTCATTATCCGCCATTAAACTCATGGGTTGTTAAAGGTGTTTGAGATTTAAGAAACGAGTAGGCGTTCTGCAGCGATTGTTTTAACCAAGGTACCTGAAGATATTTCTTTGATGTATAGCGTCGAGTAGTCTCTGTATCCAGATGTTGTCCAAACCATTCAAGGTGTGGTCGTTCAAAGTCTTCTTTAGCCATCAGCAGTGGCCAAGGTGCTAACGTCTGAAGACCTCTGGTGGCCGTGTCCATTACTATGGTGAAGAATATGGGAGAGAAAGGAGATCCCTGAGGGACACCACAGATACAGGAAGGGCACCTGTTACCCCTGTAGCAGATAGTACACGAATTTTATGGTTATAGTAGAGCATTCGCACCGATTCAAATAGTTGTTAAGGTATGTTATGCCCTCCAAATCAAGCCATATGAGATCACGTGGCTCTCAGTCGCAAGCCTCACCAATGACCAAAAAAGCGAAGCAGAAATGCTTTGACTTCTTTCAGTGTTTCTCAATTACCAAGCAAGTTACACGGGTGTCTAAGTCGTTTGTCTGATATGAGTTTCATGTCATGTCCGAAATGAGGGTCAATAAGTAGACGCCCTTTATTGGGGAGGTGTAGTTGTCATAGTTAATACGACACTACACTACAGTGTAGTTCCAGAGTAATTATGTGGCGCGAAGATTTGCGAACGTCAGTATTCGACGTCCCTTACGACTGATCAGAAACGAGTATTTCAGTATTTGGACCCAGCTGGAGCGTTGGAATGCACCGAGAAGCGGAGAGGCTGGCCTCGTCAGCGCGACTTGGCGCAGATGGCGGCCAATTAACAAGACCTGCCGCTCCCCTAAGTCGTTGCCCCTCTGCGGGCAGCAAAGCTCGACCCACCCCTCCCTCCCCTGCACCACCGCCACTCCCCTACACTCAGTTACTTGTTTGCCGAATCTCCGTTGCCGCCACTCAAGGATGCCCCCACGACTACCAGCGCCGCTGACGAATAACCCTGGTTTCTACTCTCATAGAATGGAGATGCCCAACAACAGGCTTTGTTGGTAACACCGGGACACGATAATAAAACTAGGCCGAAAAATATGCGGATGTCTTACATCATCAACCCCTTTTCCAAATGTTTCCTCCGTAGTTTTCGGATATTTTGTGATCATAATCGGTATGTTATGAGATTATTAACCGATGTGTAAGTCGTTTATTTACTTTTACTTTTTACTTTACTTTACATGTGGCAAGGGCCTTATCGACCATACGCCTGCTCTATGAGCCTCTTCCTCTTCTGCCTGTCCAACGCGCTGCTTGTCCAGTTGCTGTTGCTGTTCATCCTAGTTGTGTCCTCCCGAATGTTATCCCGCCATCTGATTCTGGGTCTCCCTCTTCCTCTCGTTCCATCTATCGTTCTGCTGAATGCCATTCTAGGTAGTCTATTCTCTGTCATTCTTGCTAGATGGCCTGCCCAATTCAACGTTCTCCTCTCGAGCACTTCAACGATATTACGGTGTTTGTACAGCCCTCTTATTTCTTCATTTCTTCTTATTATCCATTCCATGTTATTTTCGCCGTATACAGGTCCAAAAAGTTTCCTTAGTACTTTTCTTTCGAATATTAAGTTTTTTTTCATCTTTCTTTCTAAATATTAATATTTCACATCCATATAACATCACTGGTATAGTGGTCGATTGATATAAGCGGATTTTGAAGTTACTGCTAGGTGATCTTTTTCTTAGAATTTTAATGAAACTATAAAGTGTCTTAATTACTTTTGACAAACAGGCATATATTTCTATATCTGGTCTGTTGCTATTACTAAAAAGACTTCCTAGGTACTTGAAGTGGTCAACAGTCTTGAAACTGAATCCATCTACAGTCAGAGGTGCATCTTTCTGGTTTTCTTACTTATGGGCAGGTATCCTGTCTTTTCTTCATTAACATGTTATCTTGTTTTCTCAGCAATTTTGTAGTAATTTTGAATCATTCTGATTAATTCTCTTTTGGAACGACGTATCAGTGCTACATCATCTGCATAGGCAAGTCTTGTAATGTTCACATCCTGTAGCTGGATCCCTTGTGGACTGGTTTTAGAAAATTCTCTATCGATCTTCTCTAGGACAAGGTTAAATAAAATAGGTGAAATGGCATCCCCTTGTCTCAGTCCAGTGTACACCTTAAAATCTTCAGTTTCTCCTATCGGTTTCTTTACGCGACATTAAGTTTCATCTATACACATTTTAACTAATCTGATTAATTTTGGTGGTATTTTAAATTCCTTCATTATATTTAGGAGCGTCTGTCGGTGTATGCTATCATAGGCCTTTTTAAAATCTACGGATAATATTTGGACATCTACATTGAATTCCCATGCCTTCTCAGTTACTTGTCTTAGGGTGAATAAGTGATCTAAAGTGGATCTGTTTCTGCGGAAACCACATTGGTAGTCCCTAATCAGTTCTTTTGTTATTGGTATCAGCCTGTTTAATAGGCAGCTCGATAAGATTTTGTAGATGACATCCAGTAAAGCAATTCCTATGTTTATTTATTCTACGAAAAATTACTGTTCACTAATACTTTATACTGCTGTCACTAGCTTCGATGTAAAGTCGTCATCTGGTAGATATCACAGCTCAATGTATTATAAACCACGTCCCAGTGATTATAATGTAAGGCAGCTTTACATTTATCACTGTGATGGCTATTGGACCTGGATTTTTGCAAGACGTAATTCAGCAAACATTCACAAGACATTTGACGCTCTGTAAATGGAATTGTGTGATGACTGAAGTACGGCAGTAGTTCAGTCTGAAGGACAGCGGTTATCACAGTCTAGCAAATCTCTGGAGTAGAATAAGTCTTATTCAAAATCGTTCAAATGGCTGTGAGCACTATGGGACTCAACTGCTGTGGTTATCAGTCCCCTAGAACTTAGAACTACTTAAACCTAACTAACCTAAGGACATCACACACATCCATGCCCGAGGCAGGATTCGAACCTGCGACCGTAGCAGTCCCACGGTTCCGGACTGCGCGCCTAGAACCGCGAGACCACCGCGGCCGGCAATAAGTCTTATTGGCTGCTGGCCGTTAGTCGAAGAGGATATGGTCAATACAAGAAAACTGGGACACTTTCCGAAATATCACGAACTATAGTATTGTGAAAGCAAATGGTGCCTCAGTTGACAAGGAAACACTGTAGTCGAAGTCACTAACGAAGACGTGTGTGCTGACCGTTGACACCGAGGTTGCCGGTTCGAATCCAGGCCGATAAGTGGGAGTACTATTCGAGATAAGTAGGTCTTGTGTCACTACCGGGTTTATCCCATACCTTGTCTCATCTGTATACTGCACAATCACAACGTCACATTATACACACGTTTATTACAGTTACGTAAACTCCACAGATGCACTTAAAACACAATTGTAACGCTTTGTGGAGGGAATGTGCGAGAAGAGTAGTCGTTTACTATTAAGTGGAGGAGCTTTCTTGCCAAAGCAGTCCACATCTACACTGAAAATACCAAGATCAGTACCAAGAAATAATTAATGTAGAGTAATGTAATTTCGGAGATACATTTTTCCAGGTAACACATGTAAGTGATTAGCATTGCAAGATCACATGTTAACATAAGCGCGAGGTAAACTATTGCAAATGTGAAATGCTTGCACAACAGTAACTGGTGTAGCCGTAACAATGTTGAATACAGGCATGCAAACCTTGCATGCATTGTGTAGTACAGGAGCCGGATGTCAGCATGTGGGATGGCGCTCCGTGGCTGTTGCAGTTGGTCATTCCATACAGGGACGATTAATGCTGTTTGTGGAAGACGCTGGTTTTTCGTTCCGTGATGACCCACATGTGCTCGAGTCTAGACAGATCTGGCGATCGAGCAGAGCAAGGCAACACGTCGACACTCTTTAGAGCACGTTGGGTTACAACAGTGGTGTGTGGGTGAGCGGTATCCTGTTGGAAAATACCCCGTGGAATGGCAGCACAACAGGTCGAATCACCAGACTGACGTACAAATTTGCAATCACGATGCGGGGGATAGCCACGAGAGTGCTCCTGCCGCCACATGAAATCGTTCTCCAAACCATAACTTCAGTTGAAGTCCAGTGCCTGTAACGTAGACAGGTTGGTTGCACGCCCTCATCTGCCCTCTTTCTAGCCAACACTCAGCCATCAATGGCACCGAGGGACAACCAGCTTTCATCAGAAAAGGCAACAGACATCCACCATGTCCTCCTGAAGTCACAAACGATGGTGGTTCGGGGACGAGCGAAATGCACGCTACAGGGCGTGTGGCTGCAGCAGACGCAATACGATGCACTAGAGCCATAATCCGAACATGATGGTCTTTCCTCCAATAGTACACCGTGGCCGCCTGGAGCGCGGTCCTCTTGTGACCATACATTGTTTTGACCAATAGCAGTCACGCACAGTAGCTACATTCCTCTCAGCCTTTCTGCAGTATCGCAGAAGGAACATCCAGCTTCCCGTAG
This sequence comes from Schistocerca nitens, assembly GCF_023898315.1. Lineage (NCBI taxonomy): Eukaryota > Metazoa > Arthropoda > Insecta > Orthoptera > Acrididae > Schistocerca > Schistocerca nitens. The sequence continues at coordinate 54,800,079 of NC_064620.1, forward strand.
CCCTACTACACGACCTCATTCAACCTCGGTGAGGTGTTGATAACTGCATCTTTGTCGCCTCAAAGGCGTTCTTGACTTCCACCAGGTCGCCACTTCCAGTCTCAAAGATGACCAACGTTCAAGACCTTTACTACGTATATTTAAAGCAAATCTGATTTTCTTGCTCATAGTGATGCTACTAGGCCACTCTTATGCGACTGGCGAATAATTTAAATAGATAGGATCTGTCAGATACATAAACACGCCTACCGACTTTCGTTTAGGTCACACATCTCCTTGGTGCTGTGATTTTTTTTTTCGTCAGTGTGTACTGATGATGGCCTGATTTAGTTTTGACACATTGTCGAAAAGAACAGCGGGACTGTAATTTCAGGGTCGTGAGTCATTAAAAAATCCACGTTACTTATTATTTACCGGAATTCTATTCCTTTATTCTCAAAAAAATGGTTCAAATGGCTCTGAGCACTATGGGACTCAACATCTTAGGTCATAAGTCCCCTAGAACATAGAACTACTTAAACCTAACTAACCTAAGAACATCACACACACCCATGCCCGAGGCAGGATTCGAACCTGCGACCGTAGCAGTCCCGCGGCTCCGGACTGCAGCGCCAGAACCGCTAGACCACCGCGGCCGGCCCTTTATTCTCGACCTAGACCTGAACCTACTCTTCGGTTAACTCTCTTTTCGTGACGCAGTGTAGGTCTCTAAGCTTCCAGCAACCTCAAGTAGAATTACAGAACTGTAAAGGGTCCTGACGTCAGACATCTAATATTTTCTTTGGGTAGTTTCGGCTTTTTCCTAGCTTCCCGAAGGCCGTGGTGACCGAGCGGTTCTAGGCGCTTCAGTCTGGAACTGCGCGACTGCTACGGTCGCAGGTTCGAACGTGTGTGCTGTTCTTAGGTTACTTCGGTTTAAGTAGTTCTAACTTCTAGGTGACTGATGACTTCCGATGTTAAGTCCCATAGTGCTCAGAGCCATTTAAACCATTTTGAACCTCGCTTTCCGTTTGCTCAATAACATCGTTGACTTACAATGTTTTGCAAACTCAACTTTTTTTCAAGCGCATGAATATATATAGAATAAGCATCACTGTTATCTACAGGGTGTAAGTTTTAAGTTGACAAACCAGAATAAATCGAAAAATAAGCTACACACGAAAAAATGTGTAGAATCCTAAGTGGATTATTTTCGAGGGGGACATCAGCAGCCGGCCGCGGTGATCTCGCGGTTCTAGGCGCGCAGTCCGGAACCGTGCGACTGCTACGGTCGCAGGTTCGAATCGTGCCTCGGGCATGGATGTGTGTGATGTCCTTAGGTTAGTTAGGTTTAAGTAGTTCTAAGTTCTAGGGGACTAATGACCACAGCAGTTGAGTCCCATAGTGCTCAGAGCAATTTGCACCATTTTTTTGGCATCAGCTGATGCTCAAATTAGCCCGCCACCCCAGCGCTCTGGGGGTGGGGCGGGAGGCAACTTTAAAATTTCAAATTGGAATCCCCATGTTTTATTGCAGAATCAGATTCTACATAAAAAAACTACGTGCTTTTAGTCTTAAACATTCGTTTTGATTCTTGGTAGTTGGCGCTTTAATGCAAGAAAATCCATGTACTCATTTTTCCGTGGAAAAAGGTTACGGATAAATAAAAAATACACTCCTGGAAATGGAAAAAAGAACACATTGACACCGGTGTGTCAGACCCACCATACTTGCTCCGGACACTGCGAGAGGGCTGTACAAGCAATAATCACACGCACGGCACAGCGGACACACCAGGAACCGCGGTGTTGGCCGTCGAATGGCGCTAGCTGCGCAGCATTTGTGCACCGCCGCCGTCAGTGTCAGCCAGTTTGCCGTGGCATACGGAGCTCCATCGCAGTCTTTAACACTGGTAGCATGCCGCGACAGCGTGGACGTGAACCGTATGTGCAGTTGACGGACTTTGAGCGAGGGCGTATAGTGGGCATGCGGGAGGCCGGGTGGACGTACCGCCGAATTGCTCAACCCGTGGGGCGTGAGGTCTCCACATTACATCGATGTTGTCGCCAGTGGTTGGCGGAAGGTGCACGTGCCCGTCGACCTGGGACCGGACCGCAGCGACGCACGGATGCACGCCAAGACCGTAGGATCCTACGCAGTGCCGTAGGGGACCGCACCGCCACTTCCCAGCAAATTAGGGACACTGTTGCTCCTGGGGTATCGGCGAGGACCATTCGCAACCGTCTCCATGAAGCTGGGCTACGGTCCCGCACACCGTTAGGCCGTCTTCCGCTCACGCCCCAACATCGTGCAGCCCGCCTCCAGTGGTGTCGCGACAGGCGTGAATGGAGGGACGAATGGAGACATGTCGTCTTCAGCGATGAGAGTCGCTTCTGCCTTGGTGCCAATGATGGTCGTATGCGTGTTTGGCGCCGTGCAGGTGAGCGCCACAATCAGGACTGCATACGACCGAGGCACACAGGGCCAACACCCGGCATCATGGTGTGGGGAGCGATCTCCTACACTGGCCGTACACCACTGGTGATCGTCGAGGGGACACTGAATAGTGCACGGTACATCCGAACCGTCATCGAACCCATCGTTCTACCATTCCTAGACCGGCAAGGGAACTTGCTGTTCCAACAGGACATTGCACGTCCGCGTGTATCCCGTGCCACCCAACGTGCTCTAGAAGGTGTAAGTCAACTACCCTGGCCAGCAAGATCTCCGGATCTGTCCCCCATTGAGCATGTTTGGGACTGGATGAAGCGTCGTCTCACGCGGTCTGCACGTCCAGCACGAACGCTGGTCCAACTGAGGCGCCAGGTGGAAATGGCATGGCAAGCCGTTCCACAGGACTACATCCAGCATATCTACGATCGTCTCCATGGGAGAATAGCAGCCTGCATTGCTGCGAAAGGTGGATATACACTGTACTAGTGCCGACATTGTGCATGCTCTGTTGCCTGTGTCTATGTGCCTGTGGTTCTGTCAGTGTGATCATGTGATGTACCTGACCCCAGGAATGTGTCAATAAAGTTTCCCCTTCCTAGGACAATGAATTCACGGTGTTCTTATTTCAATTTCCAGGAGTGTACTTATTTACTTCATAAATTTTGACTCGCTAAAACTAAAACTCTCCAGCTCTCCCCATAGGGTGGGGTTTGAGAGAGGGGAATTAGAGTTTTTTCAAATGTTGACCCAAATATTAATTTTTTCTGCAGATTCGGATATGTTTTGTTTGTTTCGTGGTCATGAGGCCACACAAATTTTAATTATCAATTCATCTGACTAGCGCCGGCCGTGGTGGCCGTGTGGTTCTAGGCGCTTCAGTCCGGAACCGCGCGACTGCTACGGTCGCAGTTTCGAATCCTGCCTCGGGCATGGATGTGTGTGATGTCCTTATGTTAGTTAGCTATAAGTAGTTCTAAGTTCTAGGGGACTGATGACCTCAGATGTTAAATCCCATAGTGCTCAGAGCCATTTTTTTCATCTGACTAGCTAACTAATTTCTTGAATTACAGCGCCAACTACCAAGAATCAAAACAAATGTTTAAGACGAAATCTACGTAGTTTTTTTAATGTAGAATCTGATTCTACAATAAACAATGGCGGTTCCCATTTGAAATTTATAGTTGCCTCTCTCCCCAATCCCAGGGGGCTGGGATGGTGGGCTAATTTTAGCATCAGCAGATGTCACCCTCGAAAATAATCAACTTTGGATTCTACACATTTTTTCGTGTGAAGCTTATTTTTCGAGTTATTCTAGTTTGTCAACTTAAAATTTACACCCTGTATAGAGGAAGCTATGTGAATCGACGTGTGTGCCGACAGATATTTTGTGACAACTAAAATACACGTACACGTTTCCTTTGCGTAAGAGTGACATAGTTGGTAGAAAATAAATTATAGGTCATATAAAATGGCAGGCGCTGAGAAGTGTGGTAACTCTCAAAAGCGACACGTATTTCAGTCGTAGGTGGTAGCATCGGCCAAGACGATACCTTATACTTCCACGAAATGCATTTAGCATTAAGTTTACAGTCCAAGTTTGCCACTTCTATGAAAAGAACGTAGCTAAACTGAGCAGTAATTTTAAGATCATCAGGTACGTTGCACATGTCACACACCTCATTATTGGAAGTGGCATTGTGGTGAAGAAACTTGCTCCTCGCTCCGACACCATTAGTGAGTTAAGCAACAGCGGTAGATAGGTCACTGCACGGTTGTTTACGGAAGACAAGAAATCTAGGGCAGGCAGCTGGATGAAAGGATCATAAACAATGCGGTTACTAGACCGAGTCGCAGTTACAGATAACGCAGCAGGATTGAATGGCTTAGAGATGAGATTATCTGCTGTGTTAACTCCTAAAAGCAATAAAAATACAGTTGAAAACACAAAGATATTTTACTTATTCTAGGAATCATATGTATTCTTTCTCAAGTAAATCTCTTTTTCTCAACATGTACTAATCATGTAGAACTGAATGAAGCATCGTCAGAAAGATTTCTAAACCGGCTTCTGAAATTGCATGCGATATTGCGCTTAAACTTAATGTCCGTGGAAAATTTTAAGATAAAGAGATTTTTGACTGTTTTTGTTGTGGTCTTCAGTCCTGAGACTGGTTTGATGCAGCTCTCCATGCTACTCTATACTGTGCAAGCTTCTTCATCTCCCAGTACCTACTGCAACCTACATCCTTCTGAATCTGCTTAGTGTATGCATCTCTTGGTCTCCCCCTACGATTTTTACCCTCCACGCTGCCCTCCAATACTAAATTGGTGATCCCTTGATGCCTCAGAACATGTCCTACCAACCGATCCCTTCTTCTGGTCAAGTTGTGCCACAAACTCCTCTTCTCCCCAATCCTGTTCAGTACCTCCTCATTAGTTATGTGATCTACCCATCTAATCTTCAGCATTCTTCTGTAGCACCACATTTCGAAAGCTTCTATTCTCCAAACTATTTATCGTCCATGTTTCACTTCCATACATGGCTACACTCCATACAAATACTTTCAGAAAAGACTTCCTGACACTTAAATCTATACTCGATGTTAACAAATTTCTCTTCTTCAGAAACGCTTTCCGTGCCATTGCCAGTCTACATTTTATATCCTCTCTACTTCGACCATCATCAGTTATTTTGCTCCCCAAATAGCAAAACTCCTTTACTACTTTAAGTGTCTCATTTCCTAATCTAATACCCTCAACATCACCCGACTTAATTCGACTACATTCCATTATCCTCGTTTTGCTTTTGTTGATGTTCATCTTATATCCTCCCTTCAAGACACCATCCATTCCATTCAACTGCTCTTCCAAGTCCTTTGCTGTCTCTGACAGAATTACAATGTCATCGGCGAACCTCAAAGTTTTTATTTCTTCTCCATGGATTTTAATACCTACTCCGAATTTTTCTTTTGTTTCCTTTACTGCTTGCTCAATATACAGATTGAATAACATCGGGGAGAGGCTACAACCCTGTCTTACTCCCTTCCCAACCACTGCTTCCCTTTCATGTCCCTCGACTCTTATAACTGCCATCTGGTTTCTGTACAAATTGTAAATAGCCTTTCGCTCCCTGTATTTTACCCCTGCCACCTTTAGAATTTGAAAGAGAGTATTCCAGTCAACATTGTCAAAAGCTTTCTCTAAGTCTACAAATGCTAGAAACGTAGGTTTGCCTTTCCTTAATCTTTCTTCTAAGATAAGTCGTATGGTCAGTATTGCCTCACGTGTCCCAGTATTTCTACGGAATCCAAACTGATCTTCCCCGAGGTCGGCTTCTACTAGTTTTTCCATTCGTCTGTAAAGAATTCGTGTTAGTATTTTGCAGCTGTGGCTTATTAAACTGATAGTTCGGTAATTTTCACATCTGTCAACACCTGCTTTCTTTGGGATTGGAATTATTATATTCTTCTTGAAGTCTGAGGGTATTTCGCCTGTTTCATACATCTTGCTCACCAGATGGTAGAGTTTTGTCAGGACTGGCTCTCCCAAGGCCGTCAGTAGTTCCAATGGAATGTTGTCTACTCCGGGGGCCTTGTTTCGACTCAGGTCTTTCAGTGCTCTGTCAAACTCTTCACGCAGTATCGTATCTCCCATTTCATCTTCATCTACATCCTCTTCCATTTCCATAATATTGTCCTCAAGTACATCGCCCTTGTATAGACCCTCTATATACTCCTTCCACGTTTCTGCTTTCCCTTCTTTGCTTAGAACTGGGTTTCCATCTGAGCTCTTGATGTTCATACAAGTGGTTCTCTTATCTCCAAAGGTCTCTTTAATTTTCCTGTAGGCAGTATCTATCTTACCCCTAGTAAGATAAGCCTCTACATCCTTACATTTGTCCTCTAGCCATCCCTGCTTAGCCATTTTGCACTTCCTGTCGATCTCATTTTTGAGACGTTTGTATTCCTTTTTGCCTGCTTCATTTACTGCATTTTTATATTTTCTCCTTTCATCAATGAAATTCAATATTTCTTCTGTTACCCAAGGATTTCTACTAGCCCTAGTCTTTTTACCTACTTGATACTCTGCTGCCTTCACTACTTCATCCCTCAAAGCTACCCATTCTTCTTCTACTGTATTTCTTTCCCCCATTCCTGTCAATTGTTCCCTTATGCTCTCCCTGAAACTCTGTACAACCTCTGGTTCTTTCAGTTTATCCAGGTCCCATCTCCTTAAATTCCCACCTTTTTGACTACCATAGACAAAAGGGCATCATGGATGCCCAACTTCGTACCTATATTTTACGAAGCTAACTCTTCAATCATAAGTAAGAGACTCCCTTTCCAAATTATCTTATTACAAATACCATTATATTTGTTTTAAAGTACTTATTGATGGGATAATTTGTGTAGTTGTCATAGGTAATAACCAGGACCACTGCGGTAGTCCATTATCTGCGCCCGTCGAAAAAGTTGACTTCTCTAAACGAATGTACCACGTTTCGAAACGACGAACGTATTTGTCACTGTCACCTTGAATTGTGGTTTACCTTCTGCTGCTGCGGCCTAAAGTGCTCACTGTAATTTAAAATATTTGCCGAACTGAAGTTATAGGTTATATGGCTCAACGAACAGTCGTTTATCTCTGACGTGACAAACATTCCGAATGCAAAACACGTTTTTGTACACATGAAATCGCGTATACATGTATGTTGGATCTATATCTGATTATTATTTCACATCGTTCGGTTTATTTTCTAAAGATGCTTCTGTGATGCAGCTACCCTTATCCCAACGACTAAAATTACGCAAAATAATGTCATTATTTAAAAGGCTGAAAGTGTGAAAGTTTCGCACGGATCCCCTGGTTTTATTGATTCTTCGAGGAGTCCAGAAATTATGTTCTTTGTCTGTTTGAATTCCAGGCAACTACACATAAATATAGAGCTCGCAGCACCTGATTATAACGACTAGGTTGGAAGCAGAAAAATGTAAACAGCCCTCGGGTTAATACCCATTATTCAACCCCGCCGAAAATACATGAGAAATCATATCTGTAAAGAGATATTTACGTGGTTATTTACATTGTGATACCGTTAGCCTTGGGATATATAGCCATGACAAAACTTTTCCAGCTGGTGTGCAAGGCATGTGAAACTGGGCAAATAGCCTCAAACTTTGGGAAGAATGCAATAATTTCAATTTCAAAGAAGGCGAGTAGTAACACACGTGAATACTACTATTTTGTCAGACACAGGCAGGCATACTTGTCTTCAAGGTTGAGGTCACCCATGTCTGACTACTAGACGGGAGTATCGCTATGTTGTGTACCAACACTGTAAACCGCTTCGCATCTGCATCTGTGTTCGAGAACGAGTAATGGTCTCCCTATGAATTTGTGTGTCATCATCAAGCACCATTTTTCGCAGACCAGCAGTAGCCATAGGGAATTACAGTCCCGTGCGTAGGTTCCTTCTACAGCACAAACGGCTGCATTTGCATTGGTGCCATAACTGGGAATCATCGACGTCTTATGAATGACGTTGCATTGTACGAAGCAATGAACTACTGTGCTGTAATACCCCGAATGACCATCGTCAATGAGTATGGCGGCGACCTAGGGAGATGTTCCAAACTTCAGCTGTTTTGGAGAAGCACAGCCATGTTACTTCCGACGGCAAGGTGTGGGTAGCCATCGGGTATCACTTCAGGTCACAGCTGGTAGTGATTGAGGAAACTCTGATGGTACAGACGTACATCATGGATATCCTACATCCACTGTTTTATCAGTTAGATGAAAGTGTTAAACTGCTAGTTTTCAAGAGAACAGTGCTTTTTCCACGCATGCGACGTGTTGCTATGAACTGTCTGCGTTTTGTTGAGGTACTTCCATGTCGTACAAGATTTCCGGATCTGTCCTCAATGGAACATGTGTAGGAACAGACCGTACGTTAACTTAGTCCGAGTGCCAGTATCATGGACAACAGTTGGGTCAACTTGCCTCAGGAGAGGCTACAATGAGTTGATGACACAATTCTCAACAGCATCGTTGCATGAATCCCGGCCAGAGGAGGTGCAACGTCTTACTGATACGCGGGTTCATTCTGCCATCTCCTTTGTAAATTTGACTCGGTACTGGAAGCTCAGAAATAACATCACATACCCTCTCATGCCGTGAAGTTTCATTTCGTTTCCTCCTCCCCTTCTAGAATGTAACTGCGACCTACGGAATAACAAGTCGCCGGTGATTGGCTGTCTCATTAGGGCGATCTCTGAAGCGATACACTTCCTGCGCCGCCTTCCAAGATGCTACTCCAGGCGGGTGTAAATATAAGTGTGCGCAACAGAAAATAATAAACGCTAAAATGAAGATTTGGCTCCTGAAGCAGATCTTAGGATCTATTAATAGACTTTAACATATAAATTACAGCCTAAACATAAATTAATGATGAAGGCAACTAATTCTACTAAATGATAAACGTTGTTCCTGATTATATATTTATTGTAGATTAAGAAAACCTTTATATTACAAACTTTACATTTCCTAAGCAAAATTACTAATCAATTTGTAAGTAGGCTGTTTAGGTTTTTTTATTGGTAACGCCACCTCTGTATGAAAATCACTGGCTGTGCTGTGTGCAGTCTGTGGCTGCTTTGCATTGTTGTTCCATTGTGTCTAACTTTTGAAGATTTTGTTCCATTGTGTCTAACTGTTGCCGTGTTTGTCTCTGATTTTTTTTCCATTGTGTCTAACTTTTGAAGCTTTTGCTGTGTTTGTCTCTGATTTTGTTCCATTGTGTCTAACTTTTGAAGATTTTGATCCATTGTGTCTAACTTTTGAAGCTTTGGTCCCATTTGTTGCATTAATTGTAATAACAATGCACTGGTGTCTGAAACATGTTCCTCAGTGCTATTCGGCAATGCATTTGAACCGGCAATATTCGCAGTTTGAAAAGCAGAAAATGTGTCTTGACTTATTTGAGAAAACGGTGAGGACGCAAAACCTGAATCTACAGTATTTGCAAGATTGTGTCCTGTCATTTCGGATTCCTGAGGCAAGCTGTTGCCGACCGATCGATCGACAATGCTTCCCTGTTCATTAATTGTTTCACTGTCTACACCATTGTTTGCAGCCCGCTCCATTTCCCTATGCTCAATTACCAAATTACTACTTTGAACATCAGTTAATTCATTACTCGGTGGCGCTAACACACTGGTTTCGTTTTCACTGTCATTTCTCAGTTTACTTTGGAGCCTAGTATTACGTTTTTCACACGCCATTATTGTCACAATATTTCACACGATAACACAGAAAAGCACAATTTGAAGAGCAAAATAAGAGAACACATTAACATAACACTGAAAATAATATCTTGTTAATTGCAGCTGCGAAATACTTGATGCAAATCTACATGCATGCCACAACTGTTTTACTGTACAACAATGAAAGACTGCAACTACAAAGGAGATTTTCTCTACAATTACGCGCTAGCAATAAACAAAAGCTACACTAATTACACAAACTACAAGAAAAAAACAGAAGATTCCAGTGAGGTATCCTCGGCTAAGGGTCGACATATGAAACGTCCCCTTTGAAAAATTATACAAGACTGTGCTTATCCTGACACACAATATTTTTTAGCGCAACGCAGTCTGACTTTCAAAATTCCCTACAAAAGAATGGCCCTGACTAACATTAAACTATACGTTTCACAAATCACTTACGTTACAAAAATCTTGGTTACTCGAACTACTGCAATACAGCGAGCGCCACTACTGCCAGCTAAATAAAAGATTCAAACTACGGAAGGCACTAACTACTGATAGGCATAGTTAGCAAATGAAAGATTTTAATAGAGAACAAACAATGTATTTACCTTAATAATGTTGAAAACTCATAATATACATATCAGTTCATGACATCCAGTTTAAAAAATTTCAAAACTCCGCCATCTCTCTCCCCACATCCACCACTGCTGGCGGCTCACCTCCAATTGCGCAACGCTACCCGCTGTTCACAGCCAGCTGCCTAACACTACAATGGCGAGTATTACAACAATGCAAAGCAGCCACAGACTGCACACAGCACAGCCAGTGATTTTCATACAGAGGTGGCGTTACCAATAAAAAAAACCTAAACAGCCTACTTACAAATTGGCCAACTTTGGCCCTTATTAGGACTACGCTGTCTAATATTAATAACGTGAAATGACTGACATCATCTATGTATCAAACACTAGAAGACACTACTTTCAAAGATGATCTATGGTGGTATGGAACCTCAATGGAAATAAACTAACGTGATCACAGCTGTTTAGCTTTTATAGCCTTAATAAGCCGGAGCAATTTGCGATATTACCGTATGTACTGCGTCCGGTGCATCGTAGTGATGATTCCCGTACTCGTCTGCGACGATGGAAGAGCTCCAGCCACAAATAAACTCTTTCAAACACTAGGACGGCAGAAGACGACCTTCTGACTAATATATTCTAATACTGTCTTCTCCTCCTTGTGTACTACAGACGAGAAACGTGAACTTCCAGACACAAGGACGGACTTCAGATAACCTCTTAGCGTACGTATAGGCAGAGGAAGTGCTCTCAATTACTGAACACTGCATACTCCACGACGACTTCCAACCCGGAGGTGAAGTCCAGCATCGTATAGGTTCGCAACAATACAGTGCCTAACTGTTCTAACTCTAAACTGAGATCAAAGACAGCAAGTCCGTGTGTATTAACAAAGCTGATAATAAGCGACAATCACAGACGGGCGCTCACAATGCAAGACCTCGTCTCTCCACCGCTGGCCTCCCAGCAAGGCTCGGCTCCCCACCCTCGTAATTCCGAAAACGAATCATATTCCCGAAAATACGGAATATTCTCCCTCTCTACAGGTTCTTCCGAACACCGACCAATGATATTTTAGTCTTTTGTTGCACAGAGCGGAAATTTTGCAAGAAAAAACCTATACTCGTACAATGGTACGCTTCTGAGTAAAATCCTTGGAAATAACCCAGCCTGCGTGGTTTCCGAGTTGACGCTTCCTGGTTCCTCACAGCTCCGTCCAAGATTTTCGTAGTTTCCGAAGTATAATCCATCCTGTCTGGCTACAAAACCGGCCGGTCGCGACTGTATTGTGCCCCAGCGGTCAGGTGTCCCAACGTCTGTCTTGCTACTTCCTGTGTTTAAGCATGATCAACACACCTGTGTGGGCCTTCCACCCAGGGCTTGAGTTCCGTCTGCCGTTTCATTTCCACTGTTACTCCAACCTCTACTAGTATGATAATAAAGACACTCCGTCATCTTTTATGCAATAAGCGTCAGCAATTATTTACAAGGCGTAAGTGACAATGTCAGTCTCCTTTATATATTCATATATACGATGTACAACCTATCATATGATACGTAATTGTGTTCGTAGATAACGGCAAAGTATGTGGATGGGTGCTTTAAGTTGTGAAATTATAGTCACCTTACAACCTTAACTTGACTATCGTTTTTACTATAATGTAAATTGATTTTTTTTATATTGTAGTAAGTTTGTGTAACGTCGAAGAATGATTGGCGTAACAGACACCAAACGACAAATAAAGGAATTGTTATGCATCATGGTGTTTTCGCAGCGTAATAATTCGGCCATTAAATTTCGGGAGGGCTGCCGCATAAAATTTGCTCCTATTCTTTCTTTTTCTGACATACTGGCCGTATATCTTCCGGTCGACTTCAGAGCGAGCCGACAGATGCTACGGTCGGCCGCTGCAGTACTCATTTCAAGCCACAGAAAATGCAAGTGCCGGAGTCATTGATCGGCGGCAAAATGCATAAATTTAATCTGTGGATGCGCCTTCGATCCATGTTGGGATATCTGTGTGTCATTGATTAGCTGCACAGTAGTGACGCCTATGCAACTTCAATAAGGAAGTGCCGAATACTATGATGAGTCTAGATTAAAACCGCTATCTATGGAAGCTAGATCCTTCTTCAGACGAGTTGCAACTCCTTTCACCAACGACTCCCAAAACGATGAAGTCGACGCTGGCGTACTGAAATTTTGATCTCGCTTGGAAGGACCGGTATCGATGCAGTGTTCTGCCACAGTCTCTTTATTTGGCTGTAAGAGTCCGGTGTAGCTACGATGTATCCTTCCTGTATCGAACTATTCGTCTTCCCAACGCACGAAAACCCACACTCGAAGAGGTTCTTGTGAACCACAGCCTTGCGGACCATCAAGTCATCTTTGAAAGGCCGAAAAAGTGCATCTCTCTTCAGTGGAAACCGAAAAATCAATTTAGCATTGTGTTTGGTGAGGAGCCGGCCTGTTTTTAACGACAGGGTCCCCACATATTACAAGAAAGCAATGGATTTAAAAATTTCTACGTCTTATGCTTCGTTCTTTATGCCCATCTTAGGTTTTATTCGCAGGGCTTTACGTATTTGGTTAAAATAATTTATTAATGTCGTGTGACTAGGCCCTCCCGTCGGGTAGACCGTTCGCCGGGTGCAAGTCTTTCGATTTGACGGCATTTCGGCGACTTGCGCATCGATGGGGATGCAATGATCATGATTAGCACAACACAACACCCAGTCCCTGAGCGGAGAAAATCTCCGACCCAGCCAGGAATCGAACCTGGGCCCTTAGGATAGACATTCTGTCGTGCTGACCACTCAGCTACCGGCGACGGACTACGTATTTGGTGTGGATAGTACCCATTAGCTTCGAAAACTCTCTTTAAATGCAAAAGCTCATCCTGCATATTGTTCTCGTTTGCAATACTACGTGCTCTGTGAACTAAAGTTGCCGGCCGCGGTGGTCTAGCGGTTCTGGCGCTACAGTCCGGAACCGCGGGACTGCTACGGTCAAGGTTCGAATCCTGCCTCGGGCATGGGTGTGTGTAATGTCCTTAGGTTAGTTAGGTTTAAGTAGTTCTAAGTTATAGGGGACTTATGACCTAAGATGTTGAGTCCCATAGTGCTCAGAGCCATTTGAACCATCTGAACTAAAGTTACGCCAGCCGGGGTGGCCGAGCGGTTCCAGGCGCTTCAGTCTGGAACCGCGCGACCGCTACGGTCGCAGGTTCGAATCCTGCCTCGGGCATGGATATGTGTTTAGGTTAGTAAGGTTTAATTAGTTCTAAGTTCTAGGGGACTGATGACCTAAGATGTTAAGTCCCATAGTGCTCAGAGCCATTTGAACTAAAGTTACGAGCCACTCATTGTCTGGGAAAGCTGGCGGCCACTATTTAAATATACGTTTGTATAAGCTTCCGATAAACTGCGTGTTTCAAGGTACCATCCTCTTTCCGATAAACCAAAACGTCCAGAAATGGAAGGTATCCTTTCTTTTCTATTTACATAGGTAATTGAATTTTTTCGTTGAAGGAATTTAAATGTATTAAAAATTCTTGTAATTTATCCTCACCACGCTGCATCACCGCCAACGTGTCGTCAACATGCATCCAAAATACAGTTTGTTTCAGACAAACAAATTTAGTGGCCTTTCCTCGAAGTCCCCCATGAAAATATTGGCCACCTGTGGCGACGCCACAACTTCCTTCAAAAAAATTATTTATTAAATAGAAAGTATGCCGAAGTCAGGACATATCAGGACGAAGAAAATTTCTTTTATAAAAACTTTTGCAAAGAAGAGATAAGAACACCAACAGGGGAACGATGGTGAATTCGCAAACGACATCTCAGCTGACTAATAAAGCACAACTTTTCAGTGTGAGTGGTTAAAGTTTTCCAATGAAGTCCGCAGAATTGCGTGTGTTAGAAGAGCGTATTTCCACATGAGGTCGTAATAACGGAGCTAAGAGTTTGAAGATGTCATGATTTGGAGATCAAATGTTACTCACTATTGGAAGTACAGAAGCGTCTTTCTTATGGATGTTTTCAGGCTCAAGTGGCCATGGAGTAACAGCTCCAATTGGTTTCAAACTTTGCACAACTTCCGACGGGAAGGGGTTGGCCTTCAGAAGTACGGCATCACTTCTTACTGCATAGATATCGGGGATATTTACCGATATTACCATAAGCGCTAAAGTTAAATGAGCGCTGAAAAATCTGCGGTTGAGATACCAGAAATACTCAAGTATATATACTTGAATATTTCTGGTATCTCAACTGCATATTTTCAGGGCTCATTTAACTTTAGGACTCTGTATCTCAGAAAGAACAAAAATGGACTTGTACCATTATTGAAATATGCCCTTCATATATTACCCTTTTGCGGGCTGGCTTTCTCAATAACCCGAAAGTTTTCGTTCTTATTACATCTGCTGAATCTTAGGAAACTGGCTGACCAGCTTCTTCAAAAGTGCTGCTAAATGTGGGTACTGTCGAATTTTTTGGTGTCGGTGCGAAGTTCAGTTCTCTACCTAAGAACACCACTGTAGCATCGTCCAAAAATCAGCGTTTCATATTAACGTTGGAGCGTCGAATAACATTTTCTTGCAGCAAAACGTCTGGCGTTGATAAAACTTTGCAGTCTGTATCACTGCCGCCACCCCACGAACCCAGTCGGATGTGGCCCATGTCGTTCAATCTACCCAGTTCCATGAATTGTAGGACAACTGGACAGCCATATTCAGGTGCAGGCAATGTTGGTCTTCAGACAGCAAGTCAAATTTTCGGCAAGTATATTGGATCCCCTCGATAACAACAGCATAACTAGCTTTTCTTAAAATTTTGTATGTGGAAGTCGATTTTATAGATTGTACTAACCTGGTAAATTTCGACTCTTAAGACCAAGATTATTGAGCATTTCAAGCTGTTTACTGAGGTGTTGGACCATGTGAAAATTCCGAAATACCTTTTGATGTCGGGTTTTGTGTTTGCAGAAGGGTCCAACCCTGAAGGCAGTACGATTCCTTCAAGTTACTCCAAGGAGAATGCCTGTATAATCGTCCCACATTCCACCATTAGTAGATCTTTGCTGCTGTTTTGATGTAAATTTTCCGTGAATTGTGTTTTCTCGTAAGAAATGTGGAGTTCTGACTTTCGCATTATTATTTGCAGTTTTTCTGAAGCATATTTTGTTTCATCTTTAGTCTTAATGGTTACTACTAAATCATAAATAAAGGCTCAACATTTAGCACTGGATCTGCGACAGCAGTTTCCCATGTCTATACTGGAGTCGTGTGTTTTCCTGTGGTTTATTTATTACTAGCAGGGAAACGCGGCGTTGCCCTGGTATATATTTATAGCTGTGCGTCAACGCCTAGCTTCTGGCTTTGCGCTTGATGTATATGACTTCACATATCGTAAACTATGTGCCACACAATGATTTATTGTTGTAGGTACATTCTGACTCAGCTTCTACAAAATGTGTTGCAAATGGTATTAGTAACAACGAAATGATAAATTCTAACCTCATGTATGATGGGGAATTTATTGACGCATCTCACTGTTTATGACATCATATATTCTGTCGTACAATGGTATTATATTGTAGATACATTCAGCGGCATATGGAGATATTGTCTGTGATATTTATTGCGAATAGAGTTAGTAGCAAAGGAATAATAAATTTAAACGTCATGCATTTTTATGACGTCATATCGTGTGAAGTATATCTCGCTCAGAGTTATAATTTATTCAGTGGTATATGTGCATACTGTCTGTTGAATATGTCAGGAAAACAATTTGTGGTAGGGAAATAATAAATTATAACGTCACGCCTCATGCGGTACTTTTACTGCATGAACAGCAGAAAAGTAGTAAGCGATAAACATTTTTCCTATCATCATTCCTTACGGGTTATCAGCCACAGAAAATTTCATAAAGGTTTGAAATTATGTGTAAAGAGAGTTGCAAGTCGCTAAGTCTTTTCATTGTAAAGTACTGGAGGAATGAAGTCTGGCAATTCACTAATAGAGGGCTACGCTTCTTTTCCACCCCCACACCATCCCTTCGATATGTAGGTGGTTCTGATCCCCACAACGATTTTCGCCTGACAGTAACGGGTATGTGTACAAGGTTTGATTGATATCGGTCAAGTGTTTTCGGAGGAGACGTGGAACTCACACACAAACACACACACACACACACACACACACACACACACACACACACACACACACATACAACAATTTTTATAATATGTGTGGATTTTGATTATTATTAATAACATTAATCAATATGAGCAATGTTAGTACTGGTCCTGCCATTAATTTCTTGTCAGTCCTGTTATTTCAAATGACCTGAGATACACAGGGGGGGGGGGGGGGGGTCGAATAGCTTCTAACCTAATAAATAAAGAGTGACTGATATTTCATAATACCAATTTATTTCTGAATGTAATACACTCCTGGAAATTGAAATAAGAACACCGTGAATTCATTGTCCCAGGAAGGGGAAACTTTATTGACACATTCCTGGGGTCAGATACATCACATGATCACACTGACAGAACCACAGGCACATAGACACAGGCAACAGAGCATGCACAATGTCGGCACTAGTACAGTGTATATCCACCTTTCGCAGCAATGCAGGCTGCTATTCTCCCATGGAGACGATCGTAGAGATGCTGGATGTAGTCCTGTGGAACGGTTTGCCATGCCATTTCCACCTGGCGCCTCAGATGGACCAGCGTTCGTGCTGGACGTGCAGACCGCGTGAGACGACGCTTCATCCAGTCCCAAACATGCTCAAGGGGGGACAGATCCGGAGATCTTGCTGGCCAGGGTAGTTGACTTACACCTTCCAGAGCACGTTAGGTGGCACGGGATACATGCGGACGTGGAATGTCCTGTTGGAACAGCAAGTTCCCTTGCCGGTCTAGGAATGGTAGAACGATGGGTTCGATGACGGTTTGGATGTACCGTGCACTATTCAGTGTCCCCTCGACGATCACCAGTGGTGTACGGCCAGTGTAGGAGATCGCTTCCCACACCATGATGCCGGGTGTTGGCCCTGTGTGCCTCGGTCGTATGCAGTCCTGATTGTGGCGCTCACCTGCACGGCGCCAAACACGCATACGACCATCATTGGCACCAAGGCAGAAGCGACTCCCATCGCTGAAGACGACACGTCTCCATTCGTCCCTCCATTCACGCCTGTCGCGACACCACTGGAGGCGGGCTGCACGATGTTGGGGCGTGAGCGGAAGACGGCCTAACGGTGTGCGGGACCGTAGCCCAGCTTCATGGAGACGGTTGCGAATGGTCCTCGCCGATACCCCAGGAGCAACAGTGTCCCTAATTTGCTGTGAAGTGGCGGTGCGGTCCCCTACGGCACTGCGTAGGATCCTACGGTCTTGGCGTGCATCCGTGCGTCGCTGCGGTCCGGTCCCAGGTCGACGGGCACGTGCACCTTCCGCCGACCACTGGCGACAACATCGATGTACTGTGGAGACCTCACGCCCCACGTGTTGAGCAATTCGGCGGTACGTCCACCCGGCCTCCCGCATGCCCACTATACGCCCTCGCTCAAAGTCCGTCAACTGCACATACGGTTCACGTCCACGCTGTCGCGGCATGCTACCAGTGTTAAAGACTGCGATGGAGGACCGTATGCCACGGCAAACTGGCTGACACTGACGGCGGCGGTGCACAAATGCTGCGCAGCTAGCGCCATTCGACGGCCAACACCGCGGTTCCTGGTGTGTCCGCTGTGCCGTGCGTGTGATCATTGCTTGTACAGCCCTCTCGCAGTGTCCGGAGCAAGTATGGTGGGTCTGACACACCGGTGTCAATGTGTTCTTTTTTCCATTTCCAGGAGTGTACCTGTGTGCACTAACGCACTTACGGGCGCGCTCAAATAACCTCCGAAAACCATTCAAACAAAAGGTCTGCGATTTCGAGTCCAAGCAAGCGTCCACAGCATCAGTCGCTGCATCATCATTGTCAAATCGTCGCTCTTTTTAGGTTTCGGAAAAGAAAAAAGTCTGATGGAGCCAAATCTGAAGAATATGGTGGATGATTTAACAATTCGAAAGCGTAGTCACGCAGTGTTTCCAGTGTAGCTTTGTCCTGATGCAAAAGAAATCCGCGAACGAATTTTCGGCGCCTTTTCTTCTTTAACTCTTCTCTCAAATGGTGTGGGAGGGTGCAATAGTATGATACATTGATATTTACGCCTTTATCAAGTAATCCACCCTAATTACACCTACTGCATCACCAGAAGGCCGATGCCATAACCTTACCGGCTTATTTTTGCACCCTTAATTTTTTTGGTGTAGGGGTGAAGATGTTTCCATTGTTGTGGCTGTTGTTTTGTCTCAGGACCAAAGTGGTGAACTCAAGTTTCGTCCATTGCCACATACTTTGCAAGACAGCCGTGTTCACTGCTTCACAACACTGCACAGGCTCCCATCTCTGTACTGCATTCAAGTCTTTCGGGACCCACCGAGATGAAACTTTCCACATTCCCTAAAATTCGCAACAATGTCATGAGCAATCCCATGGGAGATTCTAAATGTCGTTTCAATGTGCTGCAACGTCGTTCGACGAACCGGAAAAATTTTATCGTAAATGGTTCAAATGGCTCTGAGCACTATGGAACTTAACTTCTGAGGTCATCAGTCTCCTAGAACTTAGAACTACTTAAACCTAACTAACCTAAGGACATCACACACATCCATGCCCGAGGCAGGATTCGAACCTGCGACGGTAGCGGTCGCGCGGTTCCAGACTGTAGCGCCTAGAACCGCTCGGCCACCCCGGCCGGCAGTTGTATCTTAAATGGTTGTCACTGTTTCATCAGTGCCAACGGTGACAGGCGTTCCGCTCCTTGGCACATTTTTGACACTCGTTCTTCCGCGTTTGAAGACGGGCACCCTGGTTTTCACTGTTGCATAAGACGGAGCGCTGTCCTTATGTGTATTCTGCATGTCCTCCGCAATTTCCTTGGGTGTCATTCCCTTTAAATGAAGATATTCAGTCGTAGCACGGTTGTTGATTCTCTCGATATTCGCCATTTTGCTTACACTACGGTTCGCGACGCATCCTAGCGGCAAAACAAACGAAGCTGGAGCAGCGAAATTTGACTTGCATACCCACAAATGGTCGCCATAAAAGTAGGTGTGTTATTTGTGCGACATATTACGGTAACTAACCATGTATAGAGACTTTCGACCGTCCCTCGTATACACTGAGCATCCTTCTACTTCCGTTCTTACTGTTGTCATTTTAATCCTTTCTAATATGATGATACTTAGCATTATTTCATTAAAGTGTGATGTAAAAGGATTTGTATTCGAAAAACCCTGGTCTCATGTTAGAGTGAGCCTTAAGGTGCCAATCTGATCTGTTTAAGTAAATAAATTGCTACTTGCTCAATCATAACTTAGTAGCATACATCCTCGGAGTAGTGAAGTAATTTAAATCACTTAACAAAAACAATTCTTCCGGTGCAGGCTATATATCAATAGGTTCCTTTCAGAGTATTCTGATGTATTAGCTCTTTACTTAACAATCATATTCAACCGCTAGCTCGATGAAAGACCCGTACTCAAAGACTGGAAGTTGCGTAGTTGACATCAATATACAAGAAAGACAATACGAGTAATCTATAACCCTCCTACCTCTCCGGATAATTGGACTCTTCCATATGACTGTGTACCTAAGTGTGGGAAAAGGTATTTACTCCAAAGAATAATGCAAAACCAAGAGAGGTAGATGATGTTATAACCGAATCGCCACTTCTCGGTACTTTAGCAATGACGATTAAAAACAAAGTTCGGTTAACTTTATATATTTTTATTACGTAAACTAATTTTTAATTAACGATCGTTAATGGAAAATTGGGAAAAATGTATTCAAAGTATGTCATTACTGAAAATAACCGGAACAAGAATAATTAAATTGAAACAGAACTTTATACTCGTAAGCAATGTCACGTAAGAATAGTTATTGGCGTCATGACGTGGGAACAGTACCTAACGTACTCTTTCAAGTACCGGTACTTCACACCACACATGTCACAGTAGTCAGATAATAATCAAATAGCAACACATACAACATATCATATTAATTTTCAAAGCTCAATTAAAGTAGGATTGTTACTGGCTATGGACAGAAACTTTTTGCTACGTTATTCACCGTAATACTGATTGTCGTAATTGTTAGGAAGCAGAAAGATTGTTTGAATTTACTCATTCGTAAGGACAGTCGTTTACCCAGCAGCTACTCTGATACTTCTTTGTAATAAACCTTATAAATTATACCACAGGCTATAAATTAGAAACTGTGCTTTGACAGTGATATTTACGTAAAATCTTACTACCAATTTTTTATTATGAAAGTTACTATGTTTTTAGCAAAAGAATTAATACCGGCTTTTGCACCATTCTATTTCTGACATTATTCATACTACAGCCAAAGATTTCATTACTACGTAATTGTCCAAAAGTTAGAAAAATTATCTTTTGATAGCTAATAAATTAACTGTCACTTCATTTTCAGTTCATTTTCTGATTATCTTGGTTCGTACAAAGGGATAGGATGGATACTACTTAGATAACGACTTAGGAAAATTATTTTCATGACAATGTGCACGAAAACAATGTTATTTAAGCAATAAAATTCCAACTACGCTGGTCAGCCTACTACATTTCCAGGTATAAAAAGTCTAGATCTTACTTCACTTTATGATGCCGTTGGTTTGTCGAGCGGCTTCATTTAGCGGTAAAATAGGGCACAGGCTGGTCGCCTTCCCATACCATAGCCAATAACAAGGGCCCATAGTACTCTTGATGTCATGTGAATTACTCTTGCTGCATTTGTAATGTGCCCAATAAATGCCATACACATTGCTTGCCCATATTAAACATCCACCAAAACAACAATTTCAGTTTTCACTGCTGCGCATTTCGGAAACAGACTTTTTATCTCCGCACTTTTGCATAGCCACGCCGGCGAATACTCACAACGAACGACAACAACCGTCTCCACGCGACTCCGAACTGCTACTTCTTTGGCGCGCTCGCACGCCCAGCGATAATGCATTTACAATGTATTATACTCTTTGACATTAGCTTTTCCCTGACTAGGCCAGCGTTTATACTTACAAAATGTTAACATTCTATGCGTATTCCCTTTCTTACATACCTAATAGAAAATTGTACATTAACAACCTATTTACAAGAATAATATTCAGCACAACTAATGAAACAAACTTCGTAAAACACGTAGAAAATATATGATCGTCCACAGAGTTGTGGTGTTCTAAATCCACTTTATGATGCCGTTCGTTTGTCGAGCGGCTTCATTTAGCGGTAAAATAGGGCACAGGCTGGTCTCCTTCCTATACCATAGCCAATA
Source organism: Schistocerca nitens (assembly GCF_023898315.1). NCBI lineage: Eukaryota > Metazoa > Arthropoda > Insecta > Orthoptera > Acrididae > Schistocerca > Schistocerca nitens. The sequence goes on from NC_064620.1 coordinate 54,821,778, forward strand.
ACAAGGGCCCAAAGTACTCTTGATGTCATGTGAATTACTCTTACAGGTCCATATCATTAACGTCGATATGCAGCAAGATTCTAGGACATAAACTGTGCTAGAAAATTATTAATTACCTGGAAGAGAATGCTCTATTGACATATGGTCAACACGAATTTAGAAAACATCGATGTGAAATGCAACCATCACTCTTCTCATACGAAGTGTTGAGTGCTACTGACAAAGGATTTCAAACTGACTCCGTATTTGTAGATTTCCAGAAGGCGTTTGACAACGTACTTCACAGGCGGCTTGTAATCAAATTGTGTGCTTTTGGAACATGTCTCATTTATGCGACTGGATTCGTGATTTCCTATCAGAGAGAGCAAATTTCCTAGTAAGTGTCAGAAAGTTATCAACTAAATCAGGAGTGATTTCTGGCGTTCCCCAAGGTAGTGTTATAGGCCTCCTGCCGTTTCCTATCAATATAAATGATTTAGGAGACAACCTGAGCAGCCGTCTAAGGATGTTTGCGGATAATGCTGTCGTTTATCGTCCAGTAAATTCATCATAAGATCAAACTTAATTGCAAAACGGTTTAGAAAAGGTATCTGTATGGTACGGAAATCGGCAGTTGACCCTAAATAACGGAAAGTGGGAGATCATCCACATGAATGATAAAAGTAATCCGTTAAACATCATTACACGATAAATCAATCAAATCAAAAAACTGTACATTCAACTGAATACTAATGGATTACAATTACGAACAACTAAAATGGAAAGAACACATCGAAAATGATGAGGGAAAGGCTAACCAAAGACTGTGTTTTATTGGCCAAACGCTTAGAAGATTCAATAGATGTATTAAAAAGACTGCCTAAAGTACGTTTGTCCGTCCTCTTTTGGAGTACTTCTGGACTGTGTAGGATCCTTTACAGTCAGGATTAACGGAGTACATTGAGAAATTTCAAAGAAGGTCAGCAGGTTTTGTGTTGTTGAGATACAGGTGAGAGAGTGTCACGGACATGTTACAAGATTTGGGGTGGTTATCATTAAAACAAAGGCTCTTCTCTTGCGAAGGGATCTTCACACGAAAATTCAATCTCAACTTTGTCCTCCGAATGCGAAAATATTTTGTTGATGACGATCTGCATAGGGAGGAACGATCATCATAATAATGTAAGGGACATCACAACTCGCTCGCAAAGATATATGTGTTTGTTTCTTTCCGTGCGCAGTTCGACAGTGGAATAAAAGTGAATTATTGTGAAGGTGGTTCGATGTACCCTTTGCGAGGCACTTATATACTATTTGGAGAGTAGCCATGTAAACGCAGATCGTCTACGCATCTCCTCTTTTTTAGTCGGTTCATGGGCTGCAGGTGAGGAGATAAACGAGCAGAACGCTCTCTGTGTCGAGATGGTTTGGCGTGACGCCGGACTATGGCGTTCGTAGGGTCCCCTCAGGACGGCAAGGCAGAGAGGGGGGAGGGGGGTGGGGGCGTTTGGAGGGTGGGAGGGGTGCTCCTCTTATAATTATCCGGTTAGTAACAATCAGCCAACCCCTGCTGCAGTTTATGTCTTCACTCGTCAGGGGCGCCGCTCCATCATCTTAATAACGCCGCCCCAGCTGTCGGTTAATCTGATTTCGCTGTGCTCCGGACGAACTGCTGAAATTCACAGAGGTCTCCACAACCGTGGCGTTAACTCCAGCACTCTACTGAAAATGGCACCGTGTTTTGAAAGCTACCCTACGTGGCTCCTTTCAGTGTCGAAATTTATACGCCTCATCATTTCATATTAATTACTAGTGTCAATTTCTTTATGTTTGCATTAGTATAACTGACGCCGACGTATGCATTCTATTTTGTGACCTATCGTTTTGGAAGGGTCGATAGGGCTTCCTGCATATAGAAGCTACTTTTCGTGTGCGTTCGTGTCTGAAGCCAAGACAAACAATTCAAATATTGCAATATTGTAATAACTTACTTGAAACTGATCTCACTATTAAGTAATAAATTAACTTTACACCCAAAGACCTCATTGAAAATTAGGGGCTATTATACATGAGCTAATATAATAATCATCATGGAAAGTAAAATCTTCACTGATCTTCGACACCTGAATCGGGCGTCACGAGTTGTCAATCAATTAGTATAATAAAAACGCACTAAAAATAAATAGACATTGAATCAATTAGTGATTCCTCTCTCCATTAATTTTTATTTTCGTTTCATACTGTCAAATTAGGGTCAGGTTCCAATTTCAGTTCACCTTCTCCTGGGCATGTTGTTATCTTCTTTCCATCTGTACTGGTTTAGTTTAGTTGGTTTCCCTGTCTCAAAACACTTCCAAATTTAATGTATTTTTTATCTTTTTCCCGGAAAGATCTGAATTTTTGCTTTCCTAATGTGTTCGCACTCACACTGTAATCCTCTTCCGTTCGGGGAAGGGGATTGGGGACGACAGCTGTAGGCGACACCCCTACCTCCCCCTCCCCCCCCCCCCCGTATGAGCTCTAAAGACACTGATTTTCTTGGCAGATCACTTGGAGAAGTAAATTTTGGGGAAATGATTGCGTAGCCATACTCTTGTCGGAACGTACAACAGTAGCTGTTTAGCACGTCCGTTAGGCCCTTGCGCTTTCCAAACGAACTCGTTTGGATAACAACGATAGTAACTCTACATCGGTCGTTTCGTCCCACTAAGAACGAGGTGCTGAGTTCTGTCTGCTAGGTATTCTTCAATAGAGATACAAATCTGTTCCGGTACTCAGTAGTATTTCGTTCATTAATCTGCAGTGCGGAAGTGTACTGTGCGCCTCACAAAGTCAGGGATCAATCAAGTACTACCAGCCGAGGTGCTGGACCTCGTTGTTAACAGAACGAGCTTAGCTCCAAAAGATCGCTGTCTACCGAATCCATGTTGATTTTTATAGAGGAGGATTTCGCGTTCCAGAAATGGCATAATAATTGAGCATTTTCCATAAATCTGCAAAGTACTGACGTCAATTATATAGGCTTATAATTATATAATTATGTGCATCCCTCCCCCCCCCCCACCTCCCACCTTGAAAATACGAATGAGCCACGCTTCTCCCTAATCGTTATCCTTCACTGTTCTTGCGACCCACGATAAGTTGCTGTTAGGAGGAGAGTCAGTTCTTTCGCACAACCTGTGTAGAATCTCGCAAGTATCTCATCCAATAAATATGTCTTTCCACTGTTGATCGATTGTCTCAGTATCTGCCATTTCGGTGTTCTTGTGATGACTGAAAGGAGGAAACGTATTACGATATTCCACAGCGAAACGTTTCAGAAAACCAAGTTCATTATTTAGGATTTCTCTCTTTCATCCTCATTTCCCACACCTGTATGTTCACTGAACGGCCGAAAAAGTTACTTCAGTACACTTATTGACTTAACGTAAGAACAAATTTTCTTATGATTTTGGTTCAGTTTGGATGGCAAAATGATTCTTTAAAATTCGTGAACGCTTCTCTCATTGCTCTCTGGCGCCCATTTCGTTCAGATTTTGTTTGTCATCTAGGTTTTGACTTCACTTCAATGTGATTTGACTATTTGCTTTCGTAGCAATGTACGACTGTTGAACCACGACTGGTCTTTCCCATTCCTAACTACCGTGCTGAGCTAATGTTTTTATTTTTAGAGTTTAATTCACACGTAATCCACGCGTAAGAGATTTACATATGAAGTCCAACACGCAATATGTTCTACTAAATACATCTGTTCATAACTCATCAACGTTTGATAATCTTCCACATTTGCCAAACGGGCATGTTCCCACTCCAAATAATTTATACACAGATTTCCAGCTGGGCCTAATCTGTTGCTCGCCAATACATTTGACAGTTCAGTTCAGTAAGTTTTCATGTATTTGTGCCTCCCCTTGTTACGGTTGTTTAAATTTTAAATAATCTGTGTTTGGATTACGTTTGCCTTTCGGCTGCTAATGTCCAGTAAAAGACCACATGATCTGCTGCCTTTTTTCCGAATATCTGTTACAGGATTACGTACTCCCACTAATTAAGTGCTTACTTATACTTTAGGCGGATTCTCTCATTTACACAACTTTTACATTTAATGGTTCCCTTTCAACATATTATTATCTCAGTTGTTTATAGCTCTAGAAAGAGAATCTGGATCATGCTTGTTAAGAGCAAATAAAAATAAAGTGCTAAATAGGAACCAGTGCCACACGCTCCACAGTCCTAAAAATAAAAGTTCATTGTGAGAATAACAGTGTGTGTCACACATTTCATTTTCCTAAAACAGAATTATTGTCACAATGTCTGGACCACAATGGAGCTAAACTCTCGTGAACGAGACATGAAACATAGTCAACTCCAAAGAGCTAGAAGATTAGAGAGAAGAAATAGAGGGAAACTCTATAGTACTTAGAACAGGATGTCAACATGATGATTACATAGAAAAATAAAGATGACACCAATGTTTATAGAAACTAGGTCGAGAAATTATGTAATTCGTGTAGCCACGTCCCAAATATTGAACGTAATATTTAAAAGCCGAAAGATGAGTATTTGGATCAGTGACCCGATACCCTTGACAGTAACTGAGCTGCCTAAGTTCGTGCTGTAGTCTTGATGTGTGTCCCGTCAGCAGCCTGTTCGAATCCCACTGTTAGCTCACTCTGATTCTGCGGTAAATGGTGAACTGTGGATGGTTCGCATCGATAACTTGGATTTAATCCCACACCTTTAGGAAGTATCTCATACAGTTGGGTCACTAGTAACAGCAGTCATGTTCAAGTTTATATTTTTCACAAACTGATGATGTATGCGAGTTGCCTCCCATTAGATTACAGGTGTTTGTGAGGCCAGCGAGGGCATTCGCCTAAGGAAACAGGCCCCAGAAACTGATCAGCAAAATGATCCATCTGCCGCTGACACTGAGCTGAAGGTGGGAAACGGGTAAACTGCTCTTTAATAACTGATTCTTAAACTGAATACTCGCGACTGAAATGTTAATTCACACTGGGATCTCTACCACAACACTTAATTTCAGTTGTCCGTTTAAAATATTGAAACCACCCACAATATTGAGGGGTGTATAAAATTAATTTTAGAAAATATCGAAGTATTGCCATACTCCTGGTCAGTCCTCTACGGGACTGTGGAACACGAAAAGGATGGTAACCGGAGGAAACACTTGGATACTGCGCTGACGATCAGCGTTCCAATATTATTGATATAATACATTAGGTACGCTCGATGCATAATACAACAACATTAGGTACTCGTGAAAGTCTTATGAAAGTATTTACCAACAAACCACAACCAATTAGTCATGTACATGTGATGATAGTGAAGGAAAATATGTATTTATACATCACATATTACATTACGTTTCGTATGACTAACAAGGGAACAGCCTCAGTAGTAAGTAAATGACTCATGCCTTCATTTAAGGTAATGTGGCTATTTCAATGATACAGTGTTTACGTCTGCAGTGCCACAGTGATCTGGAACTTACAGAGAGATACACTTCTGCACTACTGTCGCCTCTATTCTTCATTTGTAAATACATGGTATTTCTGTGAGCTACTTAGAAAGAAGGAGCTACATAAAATGCACTGGATTATTCATGTGTTACATTTTATCTTGGCTGCTCCTCGGGGCAAACAATATATATCTCTCGGAATCATCATTTCTGGAAAGATCGTCATCCCTTAAAAGAAAAGAAAAAAAGGTGTCTCTTTCTGCCAGTCTGACATGACAAATCATAAATAATCTACGGTTTTTGATTACAAATGTTGTTACTGAAACCAATTAGGAATCGTACCTACGTCAGACCTGGTATTTTACATTACTAAACTGATCTATATGCTACATCTACATCTATATTCTGCAAACCACTGTGGTAGTTTTCACCAAATGATTGGTTTGTTTTTATCATGTAACATTATAATATCATGTGACATTAAATACTATCCTATGACTATCTTACTTACATAATATTGTACGGAAAAATTCCTATACAACTGTACCTTCTTTCAACGTATTTCTTTTACTGTAATTTGAGCCTACGTGTATCTCCCTGTGGCGGCACTGTAGCGTACACATATTTTGTAACTTGTTCTTCGACTTATCATCTTTGATCTTGGGTTGCAGCTTCTTTGACCAACTCTTGTGTGTTCGTCTACTGGGTCTTGTTGTGCCTTGCTGCGCACTAACTGCTGTCACAGGTTTTCGTGTTTTCAACGTTGTTTTTTTCTTAGTTAATCCTGCACTGAGGCGTTAAGAACCAATTTCGTTTCGTTTCCAATTCAGCAGTCGTGTGTACTTTCCTGGTTAATAGCATGTGTGCCATGTGAAGTTGTTGCTGTAGATATATTTCGGAAGTACACTTAATTTTTTGGACGAATAACAAACTTGTTAGTGTTCTTTGTGGTGGTTCTGAGCAACTTCCTTCAGACATGAACACAAAATTTTATCGTTCCTATTATACGAAGACTTGATCCCTAATAATACGTGGTGATGTCGAGGTCACTTCGGAACTGCTTCCTGAGCCACGACTTTTATTGTTCTACGTTCTTTCTTCGCATTTGAACCAGAATTTGTTCTGCTAATTGAACGCGCAGGTGGAACAATCAGAAAAATTCGATTTCGCGAGGATTAGTCTTGATCACATTATCTGTCTTATTTTCTTATGCTTCTGGTGCTTGTAACAAATAATTCCACTTGCATCGCTAGAAAGAATTGTCTATTATGTAGGTTATAATTATATAATTATCTTTGATTTTAACCAGCATGTAACAGTAATTCAAAATGATTCTCCCCTTGGTTAGCACTTTCTTCCACTGAGCTCTTCAATTAAACATTTCTACATCAAGTTACGTATTTCGGGAGTCGTTAGTATCAATTTGGAAATTAATTCATAAATTATGGGAATACGAAACGGTTACTCATTAACGGTTCTACTTCGTGCCGTTCGTCCTGCAAAGGGCAGCAACTGTTTGCGCCATCTGTTAGCGATGAACAGAACCTCGCCATCCCTCCCGGCCGTGCAGAGCCACCTGTTGGTGTAACCGCTGCTCTGCAATTCTGTGAACTACAGTGCCATCTCTCGGCTGACCAAAAACCACACGGACGTAACGCTTCCTTTTCTTCTGCACCCTTCCGCTTCGTCGTCTACGGCTAATCGTTTTAACAAGCAGGCTGCTAAAACAGTGCGGGGCCAGTATAACAAGAGAGAATGTCAGTGTGTTTATTAGTTTTTTATTGCTGTATCAAGGACAAAATCGGCAAAACATGTTTAAAATGTTTTGATCTTCACTTTTCAAGGATCTGTTGTTGTAAATGGTTTACACATCCACCTAACAACACTATTACAGGTGTGGCAATAATACTACAAGGTAGATAAAATGATGTCCAGCACAAGGAACGGAGAAAATAAGTACTGAAATACTGTGTATTATTTCATGGTTTCTGTATGACAATCCTGGTAAGACATAGTAAGTAACTTCTTAGTATATGCTATTGAAGAGAAAAAATCAAATCAAATCCGAAGTTACGTCAGATTTAATTTTCTCATATTGTACCAAGTAGTGCTGTCGCTTTGTTTAACAACACTCGTGTTCCTCTGGTATTAAGTGCTACTCATATGTATGCCAATAACAGACTCTAATTATAAGCCAAGAAATATAGCCCTTTCCCCTCTTACTTTTGAATTTAGCATGCCGAAAGTAAAGGAAAATTAATTTCATTAAAATATGAGTGATACTTGAGGAAAATTACGAGGTCAAAGGTCATTTAGTTAAGCAAATGATGCAACGTGTAGAAATCATAGTCATAATCATATCTTTGTAGTGAAATCAGTGCCCTGACTAAGACATAAAAGCAACAGTTGTTGATCAACCATAAGCGTTTAAGAATCGCCAGTCTGATCGTAAATGATTATGGCTTCAGAGTAAGAGCAATAGAAGGTCAAAGCATTGTTAAAAGTAGGATTAAAAAGGTGCCACTGTGCCTTGTATATAGGCCAGAAACCCCATTATTCCAGTTTCCTTTTACTCTCACCAATTAATTTATATATTACTAATTAGATCAGAAATACATGTTTCACTTAACCCTTTTTCTTCATTTGTTTTCTGAACTGGAAAAATATATTGAATCACCTCATCTGCACATCGTATGACTTAAAGTATAATCTGATAAATTATATTTGGTGTTTTGCTTTCAGGTGGAAGGATAAATAAGTTTTGTAATTGTCCAACATTCAAACAAGCTAGGTATAGTTATACGTGTGTGACAGACAATTGCCGATGTTTTAAATTCGCTCCCAAACGTTGGAATGTATGCCCCTGTGTTTCATTGATAGCCATATTGAATGCTTATCGTATCGGAAATTCGAGCTTTTTAAAGTCCAGTGGTGGGTTAATTGAAATGAGTGAAATACGTGGTATGAACAATGACTTACCTTTCTTCTCTGGTTGATTTTTTCGATTCTATGATGTTGTTTACGAGTTTTTGCGAAGACGTGTCGGAAACACTGAACGAATTTAGGAATGCTGATGAATTTTATCGTCCTGCTTTGATCAACTTTGCATCTGTGACATTATATTCTCTATCTTTCTTCCCATCGTATCGTAACTTCCGTATTCGCTAATTTGTTTGCTGAACCACATTTTTATTGTTAAAATTGTTCGGTAACGTAACCATTCTTTGTCTGCTTAGTTTAACGCTATATGCGGATACGCTTCTCTGTTTTTGCTACGCTGCACAACTCATCGTTAAAGCCTGTTTTGGAGGCGTGCGGATTAATGCGATACATGTCTGTTCAAGTAGTAGAATATTCCCGAACAGGACTTTTGAAAACATTCGTTAACATTTAGTAATTTTTGTAAAAGCTCGAAAGCAGTATGGAACTATCTCGAATTTCTTCCCTTCAAAAACTCGCTAAACATGTCCTGGTGACAACCGCCGTAACACGATGGCTACTAGTTCAAGCACTCGTATCTCCACAACTATAACAACTGCCACCACACGAGCAAACACGAAAACGTGACTGACGGTGGGCAGTTTCCAGTTTCATCCACAAGCACTTGTAAGAATTTCATATGTTTCTGCTATTGTAAATCACTCACCTTTACTGTACTGGGACAAAGATGAACGAGTGCTCTGCCCGAGTGGTGAATAAGATCTTTGATCCTGTGTCTAGTTTTATATGTGGGTCACCTGCTAGTCGCTCAGTCGTGCAGCGCTAGGGCATTCTTATTTGAAGCATAGCACCAAGAAATTGAGTTTCTCAGAGAATAAGATCTGTTATTGTGAATATGGGGGAAAATATCCGGAATACTCTATTACGGAGATCAAAACTTGTTTATAAAGCTATTTCATTCATTGTATTAATGGAGAAGATTTTCGGAGCAGTTTTTAAAGGTAACCGATGAACGCTGTAGAACAAGTTGTTTGTTTGTTAGAACTATTAATTTAAGGAAACTTTTGTCCCTCAGAAAACTAATAGTATTTATGATTAGTGTTAATTTGATCTGTTTCTTTTAATTAAGTCACAAATTACCCAGTTGACTGACAAGTCTGTAACTTTTCTTCTGAGAGAATTTCGCAATTGTTTGAGTCTTCTTACAACGTGCAGTCCTTTCTGTCAATAATCAGACTTTCATTTTTCAAGAAACATTTTCTTTAAAGTAATACACGTCCCTCTCATCCTTAGTAAAGTACGAATGTTTTGACCAGTGGTGCATTGTATTTTAACGTCACATGAATCAGCAAAAAGTTGCTGACAAGCAAAAGCAAATTAGAGAACGTTATTTTACTTCAGCTGCTACATCTGCTGATTTCTATTTGCTTTCGAGAATGTCAGTACATTAGATGCTGAGCAAGAGGTAAGTCATTTTTGTTTGAGGATAGATCTCACCTTGCGTTCTTACCTGGAAACGGTACATAGTCAGAACTGTTGGGTGTTTTGTTAAGCAAGCAGATTAATTTTCAGTGAATAGTGCTGGTAAATTTATACCGTTATTATTTTCTGCCTCCCCCCCCCCCCCCATGAACCATGGACCTTGCCGTTGGTGGGGAGGCTTGCGTGCCTCAACGATACAGATAGCCGTACCGTAGGTGCAACCACAACGGAGGGGTATCTGTTGAGAGGCCAGACAAACGTGTGGTTCCTGAAGAGGGGCAGCAGCCTTTTCAGTAGTCGCAGGGGCAATAGTCTGGATGATTGACTGATCTGGTCTTGTAACACTAACCAAAATGGCCTTGCTGTTCTGGTACTGCGAACGGCTGAAAGCAAGGGGAAACTACAGCCGTAATTTTTCCCGAGGGCTTGCAGCTTTACTGTATGATTAAATGATGATGGCGTCCTCTTGGGTAAAATATTCCGGAGGTAAAATAGTCCCCCATTCGGATCTCCGGGCGGGGACTACTCAAGAGGACGTCGTTATCAGCAAAACGTTTGTGTATACATCTGACAAGAGATTAAAAATGACTAACAACCAGATTTTACGAGGCTAGAGGCCACACTACGCAGCCGTGAACCGGAAGAAAGTAATTTAAGAACTATACAGCAGAACCTCAAAGAAGAGGTACTCGGAAAAATAAATAGCACTGCACCAAGCGCAGAAGTCTCCCAACTCACAGAACGTCACGACCATCTTAATATCACTGTGGAAACAATTTGCGAACAGGTAGATGCGTTAAAATTGAAGTCTGATGAATAAAAGTAACAAGTTAGACGTTAAGAAAGAATGCAGTATATTTGACAACAAAGACGCAAAATCTGTCTACAAATACTGACAGTGATCAGTGATTCTAATCTTACACATCCTCTACCATTGCCAGACACAACCAAATATTACGTCCCTAACATTTTAAATGAAAGTCAGGTTAAAGTCACTCAACAACAGAAGAAGACACAAACAACGAGCGAGGACAGTTGACTTGTATCGAAAGCAATCTAAGTAGTAATGGCGACACCAATGACTTGCTGCTTTCACATTCACTTCCACGATCTGAAGCTAGTGATGAAACTAAAGGTTCGTGGCGCCTTAGTAACTTTCCCAAGGAACAATACTTTTCGCCAAGACATGATATTGAGATACCCAGCAGGCGCAATACAGAACATTACTGGTCCCATTGGAGCAACAATTTCTATTACAAACACTTTTTCAATGTTCGTAAATTAAAATTTTTCAAAACTTTGGCAACGAATTTCACCTCCAAGCCTAATTTACTTGTATCAGTTTTTGTTCTCACTGGCACCAAATTGGTCTTTGGGCCATAAAGTGCAATTCATGTGTGGATATTTCGGAAGTGAGCCACCTGTAAGAATACGGTCTGTAATCAGAGATTGTCAAAGTGAAGGTAATTTTTATCGCGCTTTTCCGTCTGATCATCGGTCGCAAGCTACTCAGGATCGAGTAAAGCATGGTATAATAATGACGCAAAATTTTGATCATTCTGAATTTTCTAGTCCGTTCAGTTATTTTGAGGAGATGTTCTGTAGGAACCGATATCCTACAAACCTGTACAGTGGATCTGAGTTGATACACACTTGCTTAACAAAATTGTTTTCACATTTGCGTCACGTAATATTAGCAGGAAAATGCAAGGTATGCTTCAAGAACTCGACCTAGACACCGACAACTATATCAATAGAAAATATGACAACAGCTATCGTGTCTCTCGACATTCATTTCTGCCGTACGATCATGGAAATGACGAACGATCTCACGAAACTCATTATCACAGAGACAATTACCGACGTAGACTCACACTGGGAAAACCGAAACAGTTACTAAGACAGAGCCATTTCCGTAGTGACGATCATTATAATGAAAACCAACAGAACAGACACTACGAAAACCAACACAGACCTATAATAAGCATCCTGAACAACTACAGATACAATTTGTATTCTAGCAGATACAATTGTGATAAATCAGCCACAAAGAACTCAGGACCAAGGAGAAATTACACAACAGTCATCAAAATGGGGAACATCAGAACAATAACAGGCAACAACACACTCAATACTTGCAAAATGCATGTAGATCAAGCCCACCGCGACAGGTAGAGATAGTTGAAGTGAGACAGCCTAAACCGGCCGACAATCAGCGGCTTGGAAACACGACACAACAATGACAGGCCGGAAGCTGACGACGTTATAGACAAGACTGAAAGCATCGTCGCCAAAACAGGAAATTTCGTACGTCCTGAAGACATAAGAGACATTTTATTACAGGTATCAAATAATACACATAATGCTACAGCACATCCAGTGATGTATGTTTCCTTAGGTAACCTCACTTCGTCTGCTGTTCTTGACTCAGGCAGTCCCACCTCTGTGATTAGTGAAATTGGTTTTAATAGATGTACTATTTGTGATGAAATTTTTCACGAAATAGATAAACACAGTTTGATCCAAGACAAAATAGACAAAGTAGAGAATTGCACTGATACAGATACCAGGAATCTTTTTGATTTTTGGATTCACACTCACTTGTTTTTATTCACCATACAAGACCTATAGAAAGTTCTTAGCACAGATTTCAGCTCAAAGAGCACAATAAATTTTATGTTAATCCATATAATACTCCTGCATACCACAGAGAGCAGTGAAAGCTGAAATTATGTCTTTGGGACGGCATAGAAGAGGCGATTAGTTCATACAGTTGCTCACTGCACATAACAGAGAGAAAGGGTGGATCGATGAAACTCATATTAGGTTCAAGACAAATAAACACCATTATCTTACCTGAGACATAAGGACTCCAAACCTTAGATGAATTACTTCAAACTTTTTATTGTGTACAAGTTCTTCCTTCCGTCGATGCGAGAACAATTTTCTGGCAAATAGAATTACCCCCAGACAGTAGAAAATAGACTGCTTTTCTCTGTTTTGGTGTATGCTATCAGTTTCGCAAATTTCTTCCGCCGCCTTCATTCACGGCTTAAGCTCCATCTTATTTTAACACTGGAATTGGCACGTTACCTCATATTTTGATGATATCCTCATAGCTGAAAAATCTTGCTTACAACATGACCATATTCTCAATAGTTTGATACAGATTTTTGAAGAATCAGGAATTACTATCAATCTGGAAAAATCGGAATCTGGTAAGACCAGAGTGAAGTTTCCAGGACACATCGTCTCGTCTGGAGGCATAGAGCCTGATCCTGAGAAACAAGAGGCTATCAGAGGCGTTCCTGTTCCTAGCACCGAAAGACAACTTTATATCTTCCTGAGTCTAATGAGCTTTTATCGTCGCTTCTTGAGTATGAAAATTCTCGCCATCTCAAAACTTTGTTCCCTTACTGTTAAAAACACAATATGGCACTGGGATGAACAGTCGCAAGTATAGTTTCTAAGGGTAAAGAATGCACTTTTCAATGCTCTAATTCTTACACACTTAGAACTGTCACTTGATTTTCGTTTGGCAACAGATTCATCAAAAGCTGAGTTTGTGCTTATCTACTCCAGAAATTTAAGAAAAATGTTATCATTCTGCAAGGGACTATAGCTTTTAATAGCCATGTTGTAATGAAATCAGCATGGAATTACTCGGTAACTCAACTAGAAGTCTAACAATCATATGGGAATTTTCAAAAATTTTGTTTTTCTTGTTTGGAAAACACACTAAAGCTCATCGTGAATTACAGTTGTTAATATTTTCAAAACCGAATCCTGCACGGAGTGGCCGAGTGGTCTTGGGTGCAATGTCACGGATTGCGCGGACCCTCCCACTGGAGGTTCGAATCCTTCCTCAAGCATGGGTGTGTGTTTTGTTCTTAGTGTAAGTTAGTTTAATCAAACAATGGAAAATCCAGGATGGAATGTAACAATATTATGGGAAGTGTGGTTTAAGTTGCCTGAGACTGCAGTCGTATGTGTGAGTTGCGTTTGCGTGAGTGTGTCTGCGTGTGTGTGTCTATTGTTGACAAAGGCCATTGGCCGAAAGCTTTAAGTGTGAAAACCTTTTTGTTGTGCCCGTCTGCGACTCAGCGTCTCCGCTATATGGTGAGTAGCAACTTTCCTTCTCATAATATTGTTAATAAGTTAGTTTAAGTAGTGTATAAGACTGGGGACTGACGGCCTCAGCACCTCAGCAGTTTGGTCCCTTAGGAATTCATACATATTTGAACACTTTGAGAGGCACCCACTTTGCCTTTCTCATACTGTGGCATCAAGCAGTCAGGCCTGCAAGATGAGTGGCTTGCCAAGCGAGTGGATTCTTCCTTAATTTATCGAGCAACATGAATTCTCGTATCTTACTATTTAATTACAAATTATCCTCCTGTATGAATAACACGCAACGGAAACACGCATCTGACTATCAGTGATTTATAGAACTCTGACTGCACACTACGCATTGGCAATACCACATTTACTTTTTGTCTTTGATTTAACGGCTTTTATATAAATTCGGGATATTATGACAACATACAATTTAATGAAAAAGGCCACCAATCTCTTTCTTTTCGCTATTTGATTTATTCCTAAACACACAAATTCTACAACCTACAACAATATAACATGAGAAATTCCGCCCAGTGGGCATGGCTTTACATTAGTGAATCTCGATACTATGGTCTCGTAATCTATTTACCGCAACAGTGCACTTCCTGGATAGGATAGTGGATCTTTTATTATACACTCCTGGAAATTGAAATAAGAACACCGTGAATTCATTGTCCCAGGAAGGGGAAACTTTATTGACACATTCCTGGGGTCAGATACATCACATGATCACACTGACAGAACCACAGGCATATAGACACAGGCAACAGAGCATGCACAATGTCGGCACTAGTACAGTGTATATCCACCTTTCGCAGCAATGCAGGCTGCTATTCTCCCATGGAGACGATCGTAGAGATGCTGGATGTAGTCCTGTGGAACGGCTTACTATGCCATTTCCACCTGGCGCCTCAGTTGGACCAGCGTTCGTGCTGGACGTGCAGACCGCGTGAGACGACGCTTCATCCAGTCCCAAACATGCTCAATGGGGGACAGATCCGGAGATCTTGATGGCCAGGGTAGTTGACTTACACCTTCTAGAGCACGTTGGGTGGCACGGGATACATGCGGACGTGCATTGTCCTGTTGGAACAGCAAGTTCCCTTGCCGGTCTAGGAATGGTAGAACGATGGGTTCGATGACGGTTTGGATGTACCGTGCACTATTCAGTGTCCCCTCGACGATCACCAGTGGTGTACGGCCAGTGTAGGAGATCGCTCCCCACACCATGATGCCGGGTGTTGGCCCTGTGTGCCTCGGTCGTATGCAGTCCTGATTGTGGCGCTCACCTGCACGGCGCCAAACACGCATACGACCATCATTGGCACCAAGGCAGAAGCGACTCTCATCGCTGAAGACGACACGTCTCCATTCGTCCCTCCATTCACGCCTGTCGCGACACCACTGGAGGCGGGCTGCACGATGTTGGGGCGTGAGCGGAAGACGGCCTAACGGTGTGCGGGACCGTAGCCCAGCTTCATGGAGACGGTTGCGAATGGTCCTCGCCGATACCCCAGGAGCAACAGTGTCCCTAATTTGCTGGGAAGTGGCGGTGCGGTCCCCTACGGCACTGCGTAGGATCCTACGGTCTTGGCGTGCATCCGTGCGTCACTGCGGTCCGGTCCCAGGTCGACGGGCACGTGCACCTTCCGCCGACCACTGGCGACAACATCGATGTACTGTGGAGACCTCAGGCCCCACGTGTTGAGCAATTCGGCGGTACGTCCACCCGGCCTCCCGCATGCCCACTATACGCCCTCGCTCAAAGTCCGTCAACTGCACATACGGTTCACGTCCACGCTGTCGCGGCATGCTACCAGTGTTAAAGACTGCGATGGAGCTCCGCATGCCACGGCAAACTGGCTGACACTGACGGCGGCGGTGCACAAATGCTGCGCAGCTAGCGCCATTCGACGGCCAACACCGCGGTTCCTGGTGTGTCCGCTGTGCCGTGCGTGTGATAATTGCTTGTACAGCCGTCTCGCAGTGTCCGGAGCAAGTATGGTGGGTCTGACACACCGGTGTCAATGTGTTCTTTTTTCCATTTCCAGGAGTGTATCTCACGCTTCGACTCTCACAATCATCCTCACGAAACTTTCCTCCAGATCGAGCGATACAGAAGGAACAAGCATAACCCCAAATCTTTCGAAACTACCTTGCTACTCCCATGCAAAACACACATGCCCAAATTACATGACATACACAACACAACAATATGAAATATTACACAAAGAACGGTTACAACTTCATCACTTTCCGCTTTCCCACGTCAATCAATATTTATCCCAGTTTCACACGACACTGCCCCACTTTGTAATTCTACTTTCCTACTGTGAACTCTGGAGATAAACGTACGTCTTCCTGTGCAATGCAAGCCAAGTGGCGTTGCTGGATAGACGGCCGACTCACCTTGATTCTCTCTCAGAGATTAAATTTAGCGTCACACGGAATGATATTTCTTAAATATTTCAACTTATGATACACACGCTATTTCTTAAATATTTCAGCTTATTGTACACACGCTATTAATTCAGCTTAACTTAAGCACACGGAAGTATCTCAACTTACAACTACACGTGGGCTCATTGTGACCGTTGGTTTACTACAATCCCCTTAAAATTACCTGCCTCACATTTAATTCTCCCCACAAAAGTTCCTGAGAAAGAGAAATTATTAATTCTAACTACTCTTAAATATTCCACATCCATACCATGCCTCCACTCTTTCATTACGGAGCACAACAAAAAACAGGTCTTTACAGCAGAAGGTCCAGCGGCAGAGTGCTGAAACATGGCCATATTCCGGTTCTCTCGAACCTCTGTCGAAGTGGGAGAAGCACCTTGCTACCTTATTGGTCAGCCACATTTCAGGCGCTCAAAGCTCTCGTAAAATTTTCATCTCTTTGGTCTCACCAAAGGTAGCCAAAGGATCGACTCAAAGATGATCATATATTCCCATTCACTATCTGTGGTTAGCAGACGACCATACATTCATTCATTTCACAGATCTCACCAAACTGGATGTAGGGATTTATTTTGAGGGAGTGCACATGTGATCAATTAAATAAATAAGTTGTCATTCTTTCCCACACTGGTATCCGGCTTCGCTGTATTAATTGAAATTGAGTTACTTTACAAAGAAAATGTGTTGTTCTGACAAAAATATCGAAGTATTTCGTACCTATTTTCAATGTTGGGCGGTACTGTACCCTTGCAACTTGAACAAAACTGAATCATGACAGATGAATACGTTGGGCACTGTAGCTTTAAGAGTTCCGTTTCACTGTAGTTCATATTCTTGGTTCACAACATGTTGTTACTGACACTATATCCCGTGCACCCATTGGGCTAGAAAAATTAATACGGAAACAAATCATGAGAAAAACATCAGTAGATTGTGTATTCGGTAAGTTTCCTTTGAGAACTTTATTGCTATCTGCTTAAAAGATATTGCACGGCAATAGGATAAGGGTCCGGTCTGGAGAGACCGGAAAAATAAACATGAGAAAACAAACACGGGATAAGACAGTATTCCCTTGTACGCAACAACTTTCTCTTTAAGCGATGTCAACAACTCACTTTGGGTCTCACGTATTTTCGATGATTCATAAATAAAGTCATTTGGCACAAGCATCTAAGTTACACACATTTTGGACCACGTAAGTGTTTCAGCAAACTATGCACAAGCTGTTACTTCAATAACATGGAAAAGAGATACGGAATAGCTTTATCTGTGTGCACATTTTACCAAGAAGCCAAACCATCTACTGTTATTCATCTTGCTCCACTATTTCCTATTATTCCTCCAAAGTTACATGAATTAGCAGTTGTAGATCTTCTAGGACCACTCGTAAGAGCTCAGAATTGGTTTTCGCATGTTATTGATGTCGTAGAGCTAACTTTCAGATTTGTTTCACTCACCTTGTTACGGAGGGCGACTGGCAGAATTGCATCTCACTCATTTGTAAAGTATTTCCTACGTGAAGTAATCTCGGACAGTGGTACCCAGTTTCAGTCAGGCATCTGAGCAAGAATTTGGAGATAAAACCCATATTCGCCTATCTCCATTTTCAGCAAGCTAATCTTTCAGAATAACTAAAGCGAAAAGTCAGCGAACTTTGTAAATTATTCTGTCCCCGACAACATCCGAAATGGGATAGACACATACACATGTTTCAGAGCATTTGAAACGAAGCGACAATGATTCTACTACATAGCCACAAGAGCGAACAGCCACCACAAAAATCAGAGCGCTTGTACCATTTCCTAACCCAGGCAAACAAATTACGTCACAAAGAGGTAATAGACCTAGCAATGAGTAACTTCAAGAAAGCCACAGAGTAAAGCAAGAAGTCGCAACATGCTAAGGTAAATGTCAAAAAGCTATACATTGGTCAGTAAGTACTTGTGAATTCCTAAACTTTG
Organism: Schistocerca nitens; assembly: GCF_023898315.1. Classification (NCBI taxonomy): domain Eukaryota; kingdom Metazoa; phylum Arthropoda; class Insecta; order Orthoptera; family Acrididae; genus Schistocerca; species Schistocerca nitens. The sequence goes on from NC_064620.1 coordinate 54,840,204, forward strand.
CCACACAGTAATTGTGGCGTATACTATGTTCTGACAAACATTTTCATAATAAAACAGATATAAAAGACGCCATAAAAGACGCCATAAATAAATAAAATATATACAGATACGCAGCTTTCAGGGATGATAACTGTAGTGCAATGCTATAGTCTGAGATACCATTTGTTGAAATCCCATGAAGCAATTAAGTTGTAAATTCAGAGGTTCATTGTGAAAATATTTATTCCCTGTGAAATATTAACTTCTGTAGTTTTGAAGATATTGAGATACTCCCGTGTCTTTGGACGTCACTCATTTTTGGGAAATAGCTAAAGTAATCAGATTTGCGCTAATATCTGACTGTGAATTAGTCTAGAATCTCAGAGCTGTAACTTGGTCATTTTGAAGAGTGTCTTGTACTCCGTCACATTCACATATTCTGCACAAAGGCAATGCGAGCGTCAGCCGTCCAGATTCCCATCTCAGGGATTTACCAATTTCCGGCGACGCTCTCATTCGCCGTGCACCAGAGCTCACCTGAGGTGAAAACGATCAACTATTGATGCTGGCCGCGTCGTGCCCTGCGCCTTGGGCCTGCTAGAGTTCTGCCGTGCAACAGATTCGTCTCTCCTCAGTATCAGACCTAGGTGGACGAAATAACTCGCCCACATACTCGTAACGTTACACAGTGTCGCTTAAGTACGACTCGCAATCGGTGGAACGCGACACAAGGTTCCTGAAAGAAGATGAAGCCGTCTTTCTCAACCTCTACGATAATTCGTCTCCTGAATGAAAGAGAAGCTATCTTTCGCAACCTTACGCTAATTTAACTCCGGATATTATGTTGCCTTGTAGCCTAAGGTAAAAATCTTCGCCGCCCTTCCTTCAGCACATAAAGGAGAAGGAGCTATGCCGGTATTTGTCATCCAGAAGTCGTTATCAGGAGAAAGAAAACTGGCGTTCTACGGATCGGAGCGTGGAATGTCAGATCACTTAATCGGGCAGGTAGGTTAGAAAATTTAAAAAGGGAAATGGATAGGTTAAAGTTAGATATAGTGGGAATTAGTGAAGTTCGGTGGCAGGAGGAACAAGACTTTTGGTCAGGCGAATACAGTGTTATAAACACAAAATCAAATAGGGGTAATGCAGGAGTAGGTTTAATAATGAATAAGAAAATAGGAATGCGGGTAAGCTACTACAAACAGCATAGTGGACGCATTTTTATGGCCAAGATAGGTACGAAGCCCACACCTACTACAGTAGTACAAGTTTATATGCCAAATAGCTCTGCAGATGACGAAGAAATTGAAGAAATGTATGATGAAATAAAAGAAATTATTCAGATAGTGCAGGGTGACGAAAATTTAATAGTCATGGGTGACTGGAATTCGGTAGTAGGAAACTGGAGAGAAGGAAACGTAGTAGGTGAATATGGATTGGGGCTAAGAAATGAAAGAGAAAGCCGCCTGGTAGAATTTTGCACACAGCACAACTTAATCATAGCTAACACTTGGTTTAAGAATCATGAAAGAAGGTTGTATACATGGAAGAACCCTGGAGATACTAAAAGGTATCAGATAGATTATATAATGGTAAGACAGAGATTTAGGAACCAGGTTTTAAATTGTAAGACATTTCCAGGGGCAGATGTGGACTCTGTCCACAATCTATTGGTTATGAACTGTAGATTAAAACTGAACAACCTGCTAAAAGGTGGGAATTTAAGGAGATGGAAGCTGGATAAACTGAAAGAACCAGAGGTTTTACAGAGTTTCAGGGAGAGCATAAGGGAACAATTGACAGGAATGGAGGAAAGAAATACAGTAGAAGAAGAATGGGTAGCTTTGAGGGATGAAGTAGTGAAGGCAGCAGAGGATCAAATAGGTAAAAAGATGAGGGCTAGTAGAAGTCATTGGGTAACAGAAGAAATATTGAATTCAATTGATGAAAGGAGAAAATATAAAAATGCAGTAAATGAGGCAGGCAAAAAGGAATACAAACGTCTCAAAAATGAGATCGACAGGAAGTGCAAAATGGCTAAGCAGGGATGGCTACACGACAAATGTAAGGATGTAGAGGCTTATCTCACTAGCGGTAAGATAGATACTGCCTACAGTAAAATTAAAGATACCTTTGGAGATAAGAGAACCACTTGTATGAACATCAAGAGCTCAGATGGAAACCCAGTTCTAACCAAAGAAGGGAAAGCAGAAACGTGGAAGGAGTATATAGAGGGTCTATACAAGGGCGATGTACTTGAGGACATTATTATGGAAATGGAAGAGGATGTAGATGAAGATGAAATGGGAGATACGATACTGCGTGAAGAGTTTGACACAGCACTGAAAGACCTGAGTCGAAACAAGGCCCACGAAGTAGACAACATTCCATTGGAACTACTGACGGCCTTGGGAGAGCCAGTCCTGAGAAACCTCTACCATCTGGTGAGCAAGATGTATGAAACAGGCGAAATACCCTCAGACTTCAAGAAGAATATAATAATTCCAATCCCAAAGAAAGCAGGTGTTGACAGATGTGAAAATTACCGAACAATCAGTTTACTAAGCCACAGCTGCAAAATACTAACACGAATTCTTTACAGACGAATGGAAAAACTCGTAGAAGCCGACCTCGGGGAAGATCAGTTTGGATTCCGTGGAAATACTGGAACGCGTGAGGCAATACTGACCTTACGACTTATCTTAGAAGAAAGATTAAAGAAAGGCAAACCTACGTTTCTAGCATTTGTAGACTTAGAGAAAGCTTTTGACAATGTTGACTGGAATAGTCTCCTTCAAATTCTGAAGTTGGCAGGAGTAAAATACAGGGAGAGAAAGGCTATTTACAATTTGTACAGAAACCAGATGGCAGTTATAAGAGTCGAGGGACATGAATGGGAAGCAGTTGTTGGGAAGGGAGCCTCTCCCCGATGTTATTCAATCTGTATATTGAGCAAGCAGTAAAGGAAACAAAAGAAAAATTCGGTGTAGGTATTAAAATCCATGGAGAAGAAATAAAAACTTTGAGGTTCGCCGATGACATTGTAATTCTGTCAGAGACAGCAAAGGACTTGGAAGAACAGTTGAATGGAATGGATAGCGTCTTGAAAGGAGGATATAAGATGAACATCAACAAAAGCAAAACGAGGATAATGGAATGTAGTCGAATTAAGTCGGGTGGTGCTGAGGAAATTAGATTAGGAAATGAGACACCTAAAGTAGTAAAGGGTTTTGCTATTTGGGGAGCAAAATAACTAATGTTGGTCGAAGTAGAGAGGATAGACAAAATCAAAAGGGTCAGTAGTAGAGAAAGTAAACACAAATAGATAAATTAGTAAAATTACAGAAAATGGTTCAAATGGCTCTGAGCACTATGGGACTTCACATCTCAGGTCATCAGTCCCCTAGAACTTAGAACTACCTAAACCTAACTAACCTAAGGACATCACACACATACATGCTGGAGGCAGGATTAGAACCTGCGACCGTAGCGATCGCGCGGTTCCAGACTGAAGCGCCTAGAGCCGCATCACACGAGTATATGTTCATAAGAATTGAAGTATTCATTCAATGTCTTTCAATGCCTGAACATATATTTCTATAGCACACTCGGTTCTTACAGGTAAAGCAAAATAGAACTAATAAATCTTTTGATGTTTGAACTGTAAAGCCGGCCGTGGTGGCCAAGCGGTTAAAGGCGCTACAGTCTGGAACCGCGCGACCGCTACGGTCGCAGGTTCGAATCCTGCCTCGGGCATGGATGTGTGTGATGTCCTTAGGTTAGTTAGGTTTAAGTAGTTCTAAGTTCTAGGGAACTGATGACCTTAGAAGTTAAGTCCCATAGGGCTCAGAGCCATTTGAACCATTTTTTTGAACTGTAAACATCTACGTATTCGAAAATTATTTACTCTAAATAGTGTGTCTTCTCAAAGCCTTTTCTTACATTGACATTTCGAACATTTTAACATTCCGTTTAACAGTTCTGCAACTAAGAACTCGTAAGTTCAGAGTCAGAATCTCTTTACGTTCTCAAAAACAATTACGTATCGCCTTCGTGCTTTCATCCAAGTTTTCGCTAAAGTATCACATACATACACATATAACGTTCCACTGGTAGCATCACGAATGGTTTTATTCCAGCATATGGTACGCACCGCGGAGTAATACCAGCGGCGTTCTATAACTAACACAATTTACTCGGTCAATTTCGTTTGAAAAATGCGGAATTCATTTTGGGACACTGTGGGATATTCTCGCTCCAGTCCCTACAGTTTCAAGGAGTTCCCTTAGGTGGCGACGCTATACTGTATGTAGTATCCTTCAAAATGGTGCTATAACGAAGGGGCGTTCCGAGCAGAGAGCTGTCTTTGAGATTCTTTTGGCGGAAAACCAGACACTCATATGGGCTTGCAGAATGTCTACGGAGACCTCGTAGCACGGCGAGTCATAGGGCGAGGCGTCTGCGATCACAACAAGGTCGCGCAAACCTGTTCGACCTACCGCGTACCGTTCGGCCGCATACAATATGTCACTCCTGCGGTGTTGGAACGTTCGGACACTCTCACTCGATGTGATCGACGCATTGCAATCAAACACCTCGCCGCTCAGCTGGACGACTGTGTTGGTAGCGCTGACACACTCGTCCACAAGCTGGGTTGAAATGGTTCAAATGGCTCTGAGCAGTATGGGACTTAACATCGGATGTCATTAGTCCCCTATAACTTAGAACTGCTTAAACCTAACTACCCCAAGGAGATCACACACATCCATGTCCGAGGTAGGATTCGAACCTGCGACCCTAACGGTCGCGCGGTTGCAGACTGAAGAGCCTAGAAGCGCTCGGCCACCACGGCCGGCGCACCAGCTGGGGTACTGAGAGATGTTTGCTCACTGGATTCCTCGCCACTTACCGGAAGACCATAAGGAGCAACGTAGGACCATCTGTGCGGAATTGCTGGTGCGTTACGAGGCTGATCGTGAAACGTTTCCCGAACATCGTCTCAGTTGATGAAACATTGGTTCATCTCTTCCAACCGGAAACAAAACCGCAGTCCATGGATTGGCACCATGCTGCTTCTGCAGCGAAGGAAAAGTTCGACGCTGCACTCTCAGACAGTAAAACGGAAATGCCGTGTGGCTACGGCGTCCCGTCGGATAGACCGTTCGCCTGGTGCAAGTCTTTCGAGTAGACGCCACTTCGGCGATTTGAGTGTCAATGGGGACGAAATAATGACGATAAGGACATCACAAAACCCAGTCCCTAGCGGAGAACATCTCCGACCCAGCCGGGAATCGAACCCGGGCCGTTAGGTATGACAATCCGTCGCGCTGACCACTCAGCTACCAGGGGCGGCAGTAAATACACGTCGACGTTCTCCTGGGACTCTGAGAGGGTTAATGTGACTGATGTCCTCCCTCATGGTGCAATGATCAACTCTGAAGTGCTACCCTCAGGAAATTGGAGAAACGATTTCAGCGTCTTCCTTGCTACAAATATTCTCCCTCTCCATGGTAATGCACGGCCGCATACCAGCCTGTGCACCCGAGAGGAGCTCAGTAACCTCGTTGGTTTTTTTTCCTCATCCAGCCTATACAACCCGAATCTCGCACCTTGAGAATTCCATCTCTTTGGGCCAATGGAGGATGCACTCCCGGGGAGCAGTACATGGATGCTGGGGAGGTTACAGATGCAGCAAGGCGTTCTCTCTGACGTCACCCTGCAGAGTGGTATTGTACGGGCATACAGGCCGTCCCGGTAAGGTATCGTAAGGCCGTTGCATAGAATAGAGATTATGTCGGAGAGTAGGGTTTTGTAGTCAAAAGAGTGGGGAATAATGTGGTGTATTGTAGTTCTGAATAAAACCAACCTGCTTTGATAAAAACAATGTGTTGCGTTAGGTAGTGAACGCCCATTGTAGTATAAGAATTAGGTATGATTTGTTTATTTCAGACGCAAGCGAACTTCATTATAAGATGAAGGAACTAAAGTAAATACAACAGTAGGTCATAAAATAGGGAGGTACTCTGAGTAAGAGAAAAGGAATGTAGCATCACTATGCCAGTAGGAAAAGATTAATCATGAAGTTATAGAAACATCTAGCGCCCTATATAATTCACGTAACTGAAACCAACAACAGGATGGACAGTAAAAAAAATAAAAAGCTGTTCAAAAATGATTCGGAATTCATTTAGGAAATTGAGAGCTGTAAATGGACCAATTCAGTGTGTTAGCTGTTTCTCTGTATCTAACACTCTTCCAGCAAAGACGGCGCGTAATTTACTGCCTGATGCTTTCTGCATGGTTGTAACTGTAACACTAAGTTGACTCTGGCTATCAATACAGACTAACCGTCTCCGTCCACGTGTCCACACCTCCCAGGGGAAAATAAACAGTACTGGCTCACTCTTGCCAAAAACATACTACTCTTACTAGCTATAATTATTGGTCTGAAAATTAAGAAAATATCTGAATTGTACCCCTAACACCCTGTATAATCGTAGTATAGGCTATGCAGATTTTGTGTTTTCAAAATTGAAGTTTTAAATTGCTGAATGTTTAAAGTAAGTTGCTAATCATTGCATCGACTTGAAATCTGATCAAATTATGGTTGAGTATCTGAACAGAATTTTTCTTCAAACAGTGCTAAATTGTCGAAACTGCATCATACATAAAAAACTTCATGTTACTATTAGACTTTTCTAACAGTTCATTAAAACAAAAGAAAAATCGTAAAGTTTTCTAATGCATTTTTCTGAGATACGCTTGTAGTGATATCTGCATGTGTTGATGACTCCCCATCCAGCATAACAGGCTGCTCCTTCCACACCAATAAATGCATTATCGTTTACCGCGAGTGCTCACTTACGGAAATAAAACATGGACGTTAAATACGAAAAGAATTCAAAAATTATAGCTGTTCCACGAGCAGTGGGAAGTTAGATGTTGGGAATAGAAAGAAGGAAAAGAATAAAACTCAGATGGAAAAGATAACAGACTGAAGATGTGGACTAGATAATGGCCGTTGAGAAACAGTAGTGGATGTGGACTGATAGCGGCACGAGACGCTTGGTGAGGAGGGGGGGGGGGGCGACTAACCAAATTCTGTTTTGAATTACTAGCGATAAGAAAATTCCTTGGAGACGACCTAATCAAAGTTGGACTGAAGAAGTAAAGAAACAAGCTATACGGACTTGGAAGCTGAAGATTATAATGTGTGAGGTAGTCTGGAATTAGGTCCCTATCCAGCAGTTGGTGACGACTGATAGTGGTGGTGACGAAGAATGAATCTGCTATTGCCTCATTATGCTACGCTTGTGGTTAAAAATTCTATAAATCTACACATTGCAGTTAACATAATGGCAACAAAAGTGAAAGATCTTATAGGGTTTCCAGTACTACTAAATGACTGCTCTTGATCTACTGCTGTTTAAAAATATTTTCACACGTATTTTGACAGCTGACACAGACCACACTGGTTATTATTAGATTTAACAACACCTACCGTTCAGAATGAACGTCATTGTTTTGATGCTATTCACAGAGATTTTCATTTCTGGTTATTAGTTAACGATCTGGTCGACTGCACAACATTAGACTTCGACCTTCCATCCCATCCTCCAAAGCCTCAAATTCAGATAGTTGCGGAAAAAAAGATGTTCTAAGTTTTCTTTTGAACCTACTTTTTTATTATTTCCCTTATGTCCGCTAGCGCTTTGATGCCATGACGCACGTAAACACATCTATTTTATTCACATTACTGTCTTCCAACTATTAGCAGACAGCGACAGATACGGAGGATTTTCGTTCCTCCCCTCTCCGCTATCCTCCCCGTCCCCCCTCCCTCAGTCTCTCTCACTGTGTGTGTGTGTGTGTGTGTGTGTGCACAAGCGTACGGCTGCGAATCTGAAGCGAGTTTTTACCTGTCTTGTTTCACATTTGTTACAGCTTACGTTTGCAAATAGGTCGACCGTAAATTATGACAATGACGTGAATGACGTTACAACTATCTTTTAAGTAGAAAATGTTAAGACAGGATTTGTGGTCCGTATGTTTAAATATTGGTCAGAGTAGCAGCGTAGTGCTCACAACTGGCTATCGGCCAGGTTTCAATATTGAAAATTCATCATATTTTCATTTGGGCAGAAAGGTAGACTGGCAGTTGCACTGACAGAGACAACAGCAAGAGATAAAAATCACAAAGACTTAGGAAAATCAATACTGAACCTTCCCGCAGGGACATCATGAAAGGCCGACTGTAGTGAAAACAAGCTTTGCTACCTCTTTTCCTGCAAAAATAGGCACACTGATTTTTCTGTTTCTTACGCCTGTCGTTGAAATCTCGTATGATTTTACGATGTATTGTGAAATCGTTTACAGTGCAACAGTCAGGACTTCATTCCGTAGAAGGTGCAGTATTATTCCCACTGTGTTGTGACATCTGTTAGGATGCAATTTTGTGTTATGCTTTTGTGTTCGTGGAATTTCAGCTGTGCTTGGGTTGCTCTAAGTAACTGGGCAGATTATTATTGTGCAGCGTGTCTGTTTTATTCCTAATGGAGTACCTTTCTGTAACTGTAATGCACAATGTACAACAAGGGCGCATAAACCTATAATGTTTAACACAAATAGAACATACTTCGATAATATCTTTAAATGTCTGGATATAGAGAACATAATTTTAACTTCAAATGACAGTGAAAGCGTTAAGTGATGATAGAAGATAATCTTTACAAAACTCGTTCTTCCATTATTGTCGAGCTCTTGGTACTTGTAGCAGTACGTTGACGGCAATACAACTTCTTGCGTTTCTCGCAGACTATTGATGTTTTCTGGTTTTGTAAAACGGGAATAAATACACATATAACACAATTCTTTTTGGTCAGGGTACTGATAAATTAAAAGTACTGCTGGGATATGTTTTTGACGGTGTCTTTGTTTGTACAGCAAATGCTGGAAGGGGTATCGTCTCCCAGTTAGCAGCAGTAGAGACGGGCTGCTTTATGTTCACTTAGAGATAATCCAGACATCTTTGTTTTACCCACGGATAAGCGCAATGCTACGATAGTTCAGGACAAGCAGGATCAGTTTCAAAAGATAGAGTGTTTGATACCCGATTGATTATGCCGCTGAATCGGTGCTAATTCCACGAAAAGTACTGACAGAAAGACAACTGCCTCCTGAAGGAGCCGGCCAGGATGGCCGAGCGGTTCTAGGCGCTTCAGTCTGGAACCACGTGTCCGCTACGGTTGCGGGTTCGAATCCTACCTCGGGCATGGATGTGTGTGATGTCCTTAGGTTAGTTAGGTTTAAGTAGTTCTAAGTTCTAGGGGACTTATGACCTCAGCAGTTGAGTCCCATAGTGCTCAGAGCCATTTGAACCATTTTTGAACCTCCTGAAAGAAAGTTCGTTGCCGCAAGAGACAGTCAATAGCCTTATTGCTCATTTTGCTCTTCTCCCTACGTTATACAAGTGGATGGCTTCAAATGGTTCGGAGCACTATGGCACCGTCTGGTCGCTTTAATCCCACAAACCAACCACGCACTATGCGACTTAACTGCTGAGGTCATCAGTCCCCTAGAACTTAGAACTACTTCAACCTAACTAACCTAAGGACATCACACACATCCATGCCCGAGGCAGGATTCGAACCTGCGACCGTAGCGGTCTCACGGTTCCAGACTGTAGCGCCTAGAACCGCTCGGCTATACAAGTGGAGTTGGTGGCTTTGAAACGTGCATGTTTTTTCCAGATATGCAGACGATATTTTTGTTCTTTGGCCTCATGATAGTGAAAATTCAATGACCTTTTAGAACAAATGTATTCAATCCACCGAAATACTAGTTTCACGATGGAGGTGGAAAACGATGTCTGGCTTCCCTTCCTTGATGTGTTGGTCACGAGCAAAGTTGACGGTACGTTGGGACATGTTGTTTACAGAAAGCGAACTCACAGTGACTTGTATCTAAAGGTTGACAGTTGTCACCTTCCGGCTAAGCCAGAAGGGATACTTCGTGAGCTGTGGGTGCTTCGCAATCGGTTTCGCGTGTCTTGATTTCGGGCATTATTCACTGGCGCTACCATTGTCAGTGCGAATGTATTGTAGCTTGTCACTGATTCTCTCTGACAGAACGAGTCCTAAAGTAGGCCGTGAACAGCGTTGGTGGGGCGGTGAAAGCGCGGCAGCGAATGACAGCGGCCTAGAGGACATTGCTGGCCGAATTCCGGAAATCATGTGTCATTTGGCCGTTAGCTCTGTTTTTACGCAGATTTGGTGTAACTGGTAAAGTCGGAGTTAAGACAATGAGCTGAGTAAGGGATCCTGTTATCCTTGCCCTCTGACTTGTCTGGAAATTTGGACCAAACTGCTGAGGTCATCGGTCTCTAGGCTTACACACTACTTTATCTAACTTAAACTAACTTACGCTAAGGACAACACACACACTCATGCCCGAGGGAGGACGCGAACCTCTGACGGGGGAAACCGCGCGAACCGTGGCAAGGCGCCTAAGACCGCGTGGCTACCCCGCTCGGCGACTTCTCCGACTTTTGATACTTCAAGCAGTGTGGGAATGGGTGCTAGGCCCCACACGGGATATTTCTAGAATTATTAAATATATGCCACACTGTGCGTTTATTTCTCACACTGCAATACGCTCATCTATGTTGTCTGAGCTTGGTGGCTTACTAAAATGTTTGTTTGAGCGTAATTATCTGAGCATAAGTTCTGTTGCTTCAGATCATTTATATTTCTGATCAGTCGAATATTTGGCTGTATATTAACTGAGCCTGTGTTGAGGATTTCTGTGTACAACTGAGGGTTCGACTGTCGTATATTTGTGTTGACTTAAAGCAGTGTGAAAGACTAAATTCATGGATCAACCTTAACGTTACATTTTTTGCCTTGATATGCATGTCGGTTTTCTTGCGCCTAGTCTAGGGGTAGCGTGTTTGATTAATAGTCATAACGTGGCCGGTCCCGGGTTTGAAACCCGCCACCACTTAACTTTTCATTAATAATCAACATTGGTGACTGAAGACTTCCTGCGTAAGAAGTAGCCTTCATTCTTCTAGCGGCCTGGTCAAAGATTCCAGAAGAGCCAATAGAGGTTCAGGGAACTCTCTTGTCCTTGGGATAAGAAACTGCCCCTACAGGCGGGAAAATCAGAAATCGTCAATGGCATAGGGATGCAGAAGGCCGAGTTCCGGACGTAGTGGGTCATTCATCCAAAGGACGTGTGGCCTACAATTGAAAAAGTGTCTTGACGATCTCTCCATTGGCAAAAGATTCCAGTCCCCCATTCGTATCTCCAGGAGGGAGCTGACAAGGGGCAGGTGACCATGAGAAAAAGGTTGAATAACCAACGAAAGGATAACGTTCTACTAATCGGGGTGTGGAATGTCATAAGATTGAACATGGTGGGGAAGCTAGAAAATCTGAAAACGGAAATGCAAATGCTCACTTCAGATATAGTGGATGTCAGTGAGATGACATGGAAACAATACAAGATTTGCTGGTCAGATGAGCGTAGGGTTATATATACAACACAGAAAATGGTAAAACGGGAGTAGGATTCGTTATGAATAGGAAGATAGAGAAGACAGAATGTTACTGTGAACAGTTCAGTGATAGGGTGGATCTCTTCAAAATCGCCAACAAACCAAGGTATACATACCGACATAGAAACCTGAAGATGAAGAGATAGAGAAAGTGTGTGAGGATACTGAAAGGGTAATAGAGCACGTAAAAGGAGATGAAAATCTAATAGTCATGAGGGACTGGAATGCAGCTGCAGGGAAAGGAATAGAAGAGGCGGTTACAGGAGAATATGGGCGCGGGAAAAAGAATTGAGAGAGGAGAAAGAATAATTGATTTCTGTAATAAATTTCAGCAATTAATAGCAAATACACTGTTCAAGAATCAAAAGAGGGGGTGATATATTTGGAAAAGGCCAGGTGATAGGGGAAGGTTTCAGTTAGATTACATCATGATCAGAGAGAGATACCAAAATCAGGTAATTGATAGTAAGGCATACCCAGGACTAGATATAGACTCAGATGATAATATAGTAGTAACGAAGAGTAGGCTGAAGTTTAAAAGTCAGGAAGAACCACTATCCAAAGGAATAGGATACGGAACTACTAAGGAGTGACGAGGTATGTTTGACGATTTCTAAGGCTATAGACACAACCAATAAGGAACAACTCGGTACAGCTGAAGAGGAATGGACATTCCCAAAAAGGGCCATCACAGAAGTTGGACAGAAAAACATAGTTACAAGGAAGGTACCTGCGAAGAAAAGATAGGTAACGTAAGAAATACTTCAGGTCGTCGATGACAGAAGGAAGTATAGCAATGTTCAGGAAAATTCAGGAATACAGAAATACAAGTCATTGGGAAAGGAAATGAACAGTAAGTGCAGGGAAGCTAAGACGAAATGGCTGGACGAAAAATGTGAAGAATTCGCAAAAGATATGCTTGTCGGAAGGACTCACACAGCGTATAGGAAAGTCAAAATAACCTTCGGTGAAATTAAAAGCAAGAGCGGTAACATTAAGATTGCAACGGTAATTCCACTGTTAAATGTAGAGGAGAGATCGGAAAGGTGGAAAGAGTACATAGAGGGCCTCAATGCAGGCGAAACTTTTTTTATGTGATAGAAGGAACAAGAGTCGATTTAGAAGAGATAGGGTATCCAGTATTAGAATCAGAATTTAAAAGGACATTGGAGGACTTCAGAACAAATAAGATAGAAGGGATAGATAACATTCCATAAGAATTTCTAAAAGCGTTGGAGGAGGTGGCAAGAAAACGACTGTTCACTTTGGTGTGAAAAATGTATGAGTCTGGTGACATAACACCTTACTTTCTGAAAAGTAACACCCACACAATTCTGAAGACTATAAGAGCACACAAGTGCGAGAATTATCGCACAATCAGCTTAAAAGCTCGTGCATCTACGTTGCTGGCAAGAATGATATACAGAAGAATGAAAAATAAAATTGAGTATGTGTTAAATGACGATCAGTTTGGCTTTACAGAAGGTAAAGGCACCAGAGAGGCAGTTCTGACGTTAAGGTTGATAACGGAAGCTGGACTAAAAGAGATCAGGACGCGTTCGCTGGATTTGCCGACCTGGAAAAAACTTTCGACAATGTGAAATGGTACAAGAGCTTCAAAATTCTGAGAATAATAGGTGTAAGCTATAAGGAGAGACGGATAACATACAACACGTACAAGAGCGAAGGGGGAATAATAAGAGTGGACGACCAAGAACGAAGTATTCGGATTAAAAAGCGTGTAAGACAGGGATGAAGTCTTTCGCGCCTACTGTTCAATCTATATATTGAAGAAACAATGGCGGAATTAAAAGAAAGGTTGAGAAGCGGGATTAAAATTCGCAGTGAAAGGATATCAGTGATAAGATTCGTTGATGCCATTGCTCTTCTGAGTGAAAGTGAAGAAGTATTACGAGACGCGCTGTATGGGCCGGCCGAAGTGGCCGAGCGGTTCTAGGCGCTTCAGTCTGGAACCGCGCGACCGCTGCGGTCGCGGGTTCGAATCCTGCCTTGGGCATGGATGTGTGTGATGTCCTTAGGTTAGTTAGGTTTAAGTAGTTCTAAGTTCTAGGGGACTGATGACCTCAGCTGTTAAGTCCCACAGTGCTTAGAGCCATTTTTGCTGTATGGAATAAACAGCCTAATAATACAGAATATGGACTGAGAGTAAACCGAAGAAAGACGAAAGTAATGAGAAGTATCAGAAATGAGAAAAGCGAGAAAATTAATATCACGATTGATAGTCACGAAGCAGATGAAGTTAAGGAATTCTACTACGCAAAACAGCTAATGACGGACGGAGCCAGGAGGATTAGAAAGGAGGGGCATTGCTGGTCAGGAGGAGTCTACTAGGATCAAAATAGGGCCTCAGTAGAGGAATAAATTTCTGAGAACGTACATTTGGAGCACAGCATTGGGTGGTAGTGAAACATGGGCTGTGTGGAAACGGGAACAGAAAAGAATCGAAGCATTTGAGATATGATGCTACAGACGAGTGTTCAAAATTATGTGGACGGATAAGATAATGAATGAGGAGGTTCTGCGCGGAATCTGAGAAGAAAGGAATATGTGGGAAACAGTTACAAGGAGAAGGTATATGATGGTAGGACATCTATTAAGACATCAGGGAATGACTTCCATGGCTCTAGAGGGAGCTTAAGAGGGCAAAAATTGTAGAGGAAGACACAGATTGGAATACATCCAGGAACTAATTGAGGACGTAGGTTGCAGATGTTACTCTGAGGTGAAGAGGTTGGTACACGAGAGGAGTTCTTAGCGGTCCACATTAAACCAGTGAGAAGACCGATGACACTGGATATTTCCAGGACTATGAAATTGTAACAACAACAACTGTACATATAATAATTTTTTCTTCTGATTTTCGATAAAGTAGTGTAAGCAATGTTTTGATTTCATTTCTTTTTATTTTCGTGTCATTATGTTAAAGAAACTGTAAGCAACTTCCGATGTGAATATTAATATTTATGTCAAATTTCAAGCAATGCTATAACAGAATTGAAGTGTAACCCATGTTATTTCTATTGTAACATGTTTAAAATTGTAATTGTGCGCCTGGTCCATACGTAGGCAATGTATTAGGATATGTGGAATGCAAAACCTTTGGTGAATACCCTGTCTGTAGGGGAGCGGTAAAAGGTGGATGGCAGGCGAGCGCGGGAAAATGCACACGGGCGCGGCACGGCATAACGGGTTCAGCAGTGATAGTCGGAGTTGGGCATCGGTCTGAGAAACACGCTCTGGATCGAGGAGGCTCTCCTGGAAAACGTGATTTCATTGAGCCTCGGATGTGCCGTTTCCGACGACTACACAGCATGGCTATATTCCGTAGGCACTAAACGGAAAAGAATTGCGACGCTAAGAAGAAGCAAAGTGCCGATACACCAAGAGCCATAGCTGTGATTGTATGTGTGCTTTGCGCCTCGCCATCTCGCCGCCCGACAACCGCCGCATCGACACGAACAGGTTGAATCTTTAGAATTGTATTCGTGTGGACCAGTGTTAATTTTGTTCCTGACTGTTCAATAACAACTTAACTTTTACCAGAATTGTCCTATCAATTAACTATCCTCATCACTAACCTAGACAGGGTCCTTTCCACATGTTGTGCAACCCGAGTGTCCCGAAATGAAGATTTAAAGTTTATATTAATAAGAATTACATGCAGACCTGTCTATGCTAGAATGAATTTTAAGGAGCTTTATTGTTAGTGAAAATATAAGCAAAGAACAAAGGTCTGACAAAGTTGGAAGATAATTTTGGAATTGGTTTAGTAATGAAGCTTAATTAATTTGAGACAAAAATAATGGTAGTTAAATGAGGAAGTAATAAGACAAAAAAGAGTAGTAACTCATATATTGTAAATCTTGAGTGCTTAATGCTTACAATAGTTAGTAGTTTCAACACAGTGATCATAACAGTTTCAGGGTCCCCCCTCCACTCTTTTCTTTTCTATTCATTTAAATTCTGAAGTGTACTGAACTGATTTCACCAGCAAAGTTAAAGTCAATATAAAACCTAAATTTATCAGTGTTTTACCCTTATTAAAATTGAAAGTGAATGTGTGTTCCAAAAGTGCTATTTCTAGGGTAACCTATGCCCGATTTCAGTCGGATCAATAGACAAAACGCAGTTTGTAGTAATCATTATGGTGTAATGTTGTGTATTTATAGCTTGTCCAAATTAGTACAGAAAAGGAAAATCTTAGTTCAGTAGATTTTTCTGGTTCTAAAATTTACCATATAATGCAGTATTACTACGTGTTGTTATGCTTGAACGTACATCCACTTGTACAAGGAAAAAACTCACTTAATGCCTAATTAGGCTGGCGACCGTATTATTAACAATTGGTAGCATCTGCTGTGTATGTTTCTTGCCCGTCCTAACGTGTAGTTGCACTTTAGACTTGCTTGACGTATCATTGTTGTTACTGAGTGGGTGTAAGTCTGATTTTGCCTCCATTCAGGTACAGGCGGTCAGCATAATTACTAAAATCCTTTCTTATAAGGTGAAGCCCGTCAACTTACCATAGTACAGGCTTTAAAGAGTTAACGTACGCCCGAGCGTAGACGTTACAAAATGTCTGCCGCATTGGGCGTCATGGTCTGTATTCCTCACACTACAATATGCTCACGTCTATTCCCTGCGCTCTGTGGATTACTGAAATATTTATTTAGTCTTAATTATCTGAGCTAAGGCTCTGTTGCTAGACATTATTTGTATGTCTGATCAGTCAAATATTTGGCTGTAAACGTAAGTGTGCCTGTACTGGGAATTTCTGTGCACTGTTGACAGCGTCATTGTCGCGCATTTATATGGGCTATATACAGTGCGAAAGACTAAATTCAGTGGTTAAAATTAATGTTGAATTTGCCCATTGATATGGCTGTCGGCTGTTTCGTGCCGTGGTATTCTGGCCTAGTGTTTTGGCACTAAGCTGTGGCAAAAATTTTGCCGGTTAAATTGTAATGCAAAATGTTTTTGAGGATTTTGCACGTAACGTTTTATTTTATACTTTGTGCGCTTTAACAGAAATTTCCTGTATTGAATATATCATTTATAATTGTGTTGTAGACTCCCATGTCTAAATACCACAGAAGGAAGCGTTGCTTGTAAGATCCAATTATTAAGAACTGCCTCGTAGAGGTAAGCTTGTCATTTTCTTTACCTAACTTTTTGGTTCACGCAAGGTTCCTTGACATCCAGTTTGCCTAAATTACTGTCAGATCTTTTTCTCTGGACATTTATTAAGTTTTCCTGTATAAAATTTTATTCAGCCAAGTGGTATAAGAGATACTATCTTCGCCAATACTACGCATTATTGATGTTTTGTAAATTTAGTTAAAGATAAATTGTTGAAATTTGTTAGCATATTACGAGGCCTTATGCTGACAATTTCTCAAAAAGCTGGCCATTAATATTTTCTTAGCTTGTTTGTCTGGCCTGTGTTTCACCTAAGTCGTGTTTGCTAACAGCACTACTGGGTCTTCTGATATTCGCGCCCGCTTTTTCAGCAGCTGGTGGCGCCAGGGGCTTTTTCCGTTTACACACCACGTTGCCTTTGAGGCATGCCCGAGACTGCCTTAGCGCACTGGTTCATGGTGTCTCCCAGTAAATTTTGATTTAACCGGTGGCTATATCACTTTATGTTCTGATTTATGGAACCGTATTTAAGGTTTCACTTAAAGCTGTACATCTCCGTTGGAATATGCTTCTGTTGCCCATGTCATGAATTTTGTGTAGCTAAGTTTCGTCTAAACTTCCTTAAGCACAAGGTACTGTGTTGACTATTACTTTAGACGAATATTTCCAAAACGTTTAACCATAATTATTGGTTTGAGCCTAAACTGGTATTGTACTTCCCTCACGTGTGGAACACCTTAATCTGTTTTGCAGTTTTGGTACTTGATAAAATTTTCCTTGGATTTTGTGCTCACATTGTAGCAGAGTGTTTGCCCTCTGTTTGATTAAAGAAAATTTATTAGTTTTCCAAAAGTCCTTTGGAGGCCTCAAGTCATCTTTTCTTCAAATGTCTTAAATACATCTTTGCTATTTTCCTTTGAGCAGCTTCTGTTCTTTTTTTTAAAAAAAATATTCAGTAATTTATATTTATTCTGGCACATTTTTTTAGGCTTGTTGAGATAAAATAATTTGTTACAGACAGTTACTGCCGTAATCAACTAATTAACATTTGCTAGTCGGATCCTTTGTGATTATAATAATTATTTAATCTTGCAGCCGGCCCATGTAGCCGAGCGGTTCTAGGCGCTTCAGTCCTGAACCGCGCTGCTGCTACGGTGGCAGGTTCGAATCGTGCCTCGGGCATGGCTGTGTGTCATGTCCTTAGGTTAGTTAGGTTTAAGTAGTTCTAAGTCTCGGGGACTGATGCCCTCAGATTTTAAGTCCCATAGTGCTTAGAGGCATTTCAACCATTTTTTAGCCTTGCAATTATTTGGCGGTTAAATAAATGTAACCATTCAGACGACAAATTATGTTCCTATTTTGGGTTCGCCCTCTCCCGTCCTACGTCCTACCCGAGTCTGTGTCCATCGATTTCATTTAGTACCTATTTTCACAAAGCCAACGGCATTCCAGATCGTGAGAGTTTGCCAGAGTTAATCTATCTTGAAGTCACCTTCCGTTAGTATGGATATAGTGAAAGAAAGATTCAGACTGTGTTGCATTGTCGACAAACGATGAGCGGGGTGAGTGATGGTAACACCGAGGTGGCAGCTAAGTCTACGGCCTTTCTGCCTTACACAGGGAATATCAACAAGATTGGTGATACTCTTCAGAAACAGTGCATGAAAAGTAATTTTTCGATCTCCATCATTGTGCAGGGTAAATACTCCCATTCCGTCCCCCCTCCTTCCTCATACTGCAATGCTTTATTATTTCTAAGGCTGAACTGTGTGTGGATTGTGATGGATGCTGCATTTTGGTATTAGCGCCCTCCGCACGGCTGCGGGGCACTATAGAGAGAGAAGTCCATCGTGTTCAGCGTACGGCTCTGGCGCATCGTATGGGGTCTGCAGCAGCAATATGCGCAGTAATTGGCCCCACAGTCACACAACGGACTATTACAAATTGGTTACTTCGAGGGAAGCTCCGGCCTACCCACCCTGTTGCATTCCACTAACTCCAAAACACCTCCATTTTCGACTTTAGTGGTGTCAAGCGAGAGCTCACTTCAGGGCAGGCTGGAGGCCTGATGATGAGGTAGAAATGCCTCGGTGCCAGTGATGGCCGTATGTTGGTTAGGAGGAGGGCAGTTGATGGCCTGAAAATCAAACTGTCTGTCTGGTAGTCACACTGGACCTAAATCTGTAATTATGGTCTGGAGTGCAATTTCGTAACGACAGCAGGAGCATTCTCGCAGTTATCTCACGCACACTCAGTGCAAATCTGTACATCACCCTGGTGATTCGACCTGTGGTGCTGCCATTCATGAACAGCATTCCTAGGAGTGTTTTCGAATGGGATAGCGCACGCCCACATACCGCTGTTGTAACCCAACATGATATCCGGAATGTCGACATGTTGCCTTGACCGGCTCGATCACCAGATCTGTCTCCAATCGAGAACACATGGGACATCATTGGACAACTCCAGCGCCTTCTAAAACCAGCTTTAACCGTCCCTGTATTGACCGACCAGGTGCAGCATGCTTGGTACTCCACCCCACAAATCGATGTCCGCCTTCCGCACAACACAATGCTTGCACGTTTGCATGGTTGCAGTCAACATTCTGGCGGTTACATCGGTTCTGAGTGTACCAGAATTTCACATTTCAAGTGGCATATCTCACGCTTACGTTGCTCTGTGATCTTGCAACGTTAATCACTTGAATGTGTCACCTAGACAAACATATTGCAGGCCGGTGTGGCCGAGCGGTTTACGCGCTTCATTCTGGAACCGCGTGACCGCTACGGTCGCAGGTTCGAATCCTGCCTCGGCCATGAATGTGTGTGATGTCCTTAGCTGTGACCGCTACGGTCGCAGGTTCGAATCCCGCCTCGGCCATGAATGTGTGTGATGTCCTTAGCTGTGGCCGCTACGGTCGCAGGTTCGAATCCTGCCTCGGCCATGAATGTGTGTGATGTCCTTAGCTGTGACCGCTACGGTCGCAGGTTCGAATCCTGCCTCGGCCATGAAGGTGTGTGATGTCCTTAGCTGTGACCGCTACGGTCGCAGGTTCGAATCCTGCCTCGGCCATGAATGTGTGTGATGTCCTTAGCTGTGACCGCTACGGTCGCAGGTTCGAATCCTGCCTCGGCCATGAAGGTGTGTGATGTCCTTAGCTGTGACCGCTACGGTCGCAGGTTCGAATCCTGCCTCGGCCATGAATGTGTGTGATGTCCTTAGCTGTGACCGCTACGGTCGCAGGTTCGAATCCTGCCTTGGCCATGAATGTGTGTCATGTCCTTAGCTGTGACCGCTACGGTCGCAGGTTCGAATCCTGCCTCGGCCATGAAGGTGTGTGATGTCCTTAGCCGTGACCGCTACGGTCGCAGGTTCGAATCCTGCCTCGGCCATGAATGTGTGTGATGTCCTTAGCTGTGACCGCTACGGTCGCAGGTTCGAATCCTGCCTCGGCCATGAATGTGTGTGATGTCCTTAGCTGTGACCGCTACGGTCGCAGGTTCGAATCCTGCCTCGGCCATGAATGTGTGTGATGTCCTTATCTGTGACCGCTACGGTCGCAGGTTCGAATCCTGCCTCGGCCATGAATGTGTGTGATGTCCTTAGCTGTCACCGCTACGGTCACAGTTTCGAATCCTGCCTCGGCCATGAATGTGTGTGATGTCCTTAGCTCAGCTAAGTTCTAGGGGACTGATGACCTCAGATGTTAAGTCCCATAGTGCTCAGAGCTATTTGAACCATTTTGAACAAACGTATTCCAGAAATTTCCGTCAGTGTATTATGTTGTTATATTGTCGGAATCATGCTTCTAGTTTGTTCACTCTGTGTGCCCAACACTATCACATCATTTTTTTATGGGAAAACTGTTGTATTGCACATGCTATCGTCGAAGCAGCGAATCAGTGATTGAGTTCATGTTATGATGTCAACGCAATATAATGTAATTTTCCAGCAAAGGTGGTACCGAATCACGTTCTGTTGCTTGAGAGATCTGTGTGAAAAGCGTTTAGACATTCTATCTCAGACTCATCTCTTTGAAGAGAGGCTGTTTCTTAGGCATCGAATGTCGGGTGATTGCCAAATGCTAAACGAGACAGAGTGTCTTCGTTTGCATGTTTTGAAGTGGAGCAATAAATAATAACATATTAATAATTAGAAAGAATGAGCAGCCAGCAGTGTTGTTTTCGAGCAGTTCGATTTTGTAAACTTTTTCTGGATGCATAAGGCTGTCAATGGTTTGTGATCAGTGAGGCACAAACAGAAAGATTTTCGCTATGAAGACACCGGTGAAAATTTGCAACTCCACAAACGATTGCCAAAGCTTTTTTTTCTGACTGTAATTTACTTGAACTTTAGGAAAATTGTAGACAGGCGTGCATTCCGTGTAGGTAAACTTGTCATAAAATTGAACTTCTAATTTTCGGATGGGCTCTATTTTGTATCCCGCTTGGAAGGCGGCGCGTGGGTAGGAGCACGAAAAGGCAATGCACGTCGGTATTGCACTATTAATTTCAATCACCTTTACTCTAGCAAAAAGAATACATAACTTTGCAATGAGGTGCGAAGTGTCACGGCCGTCCGCTCTTCACCAAATGAGCCGGAGCGGAGCGGAGCTCGTAGAGCTCTCCCGCTCCGGCTAGAGTGCGCTGTCGTCGGTGGCTCATAGTGCCAACTTATGAAACTATGCCGTGGCATCGTTGCTATTGATACCACACTCCAAATGTTTGGCAGCGGGACGGTTTTCCCGATAAGTCGCAAGTATACAGCTTATGTGTTACAGAATGACCATTTTTGCAAATGAAATTTCTATCCTGCCTTTGATAAGACCTGAAAAAGGCATTCTAAATTTCTAAGCTGTTCTTCCAGTGTCTATATGCACATAATCATGCCATCTAAGTAATTAGAACATGGCGAATCTTCGTCGTCACTTGTAGAAAGAAAACATTGGAATAAATCAGCAGTTGGGGCTACTCCATAGGTAAGCCGATGGACAGATGTACAGGTCTTCGTACGTATTAATTAGCACCACATTTTTTTTTTATTTTGATGTCAAGGGGAAGTTGGAGTTAAGCGTCAGCTAACTCGGTTTTCGAGAAAAATCTTCCTCCTTCTAACCTCTTCGATAATCCCTCGGTGTGTGGTAGCGTGAATGAATCTATCACTGTTTCGCAATGTGCAGTTACGTTGAGATTTGCAACATTCTGAATTTTCCTGCTTACTTGGCAGCGATTATCAGAGGAGATGGCCACTGGGTTGTGGTACGCCGGTATGTTCCAATCATTTCAGTTCAGTAACTACTCTGAAGAGTATGTGGTACAAGAAGTACTTTGTAAACGTAACGTAATACACGATTGGGAATACTTCACGTAAGCAGTGCGTCACCGAACGTATGTTGATGTTTTCCACATAATTCTTGAATGCTCTCGTGTGAAATTTAATTACCTTCTACATGTATATTATCTTTAATCCCCAGAATCGAATTGGTCTATACCAAATATGTTCAGTTCCGCTTCGAGCGCCGAGCGGGAAGGTTCGTGTTTATTTCACTTGCCTTAGCATCACTTGTGTGAAGTTTTCTTCGTTAGTGTTGCTCTGTCTGCCGAGTGAGTCGTAGCTTATCCGGCCGCTCCGTTATGGCTACCATGGGAAACGTGTATTCCACGAAATGGTACGGCGAGCTTCCCTTTCGATAAAGCAACGCGCCATGTGGAGTCCTGGTCTCTAGAAATCCCCGGTTGACTCATCGATACAATTCATCTAAACACTGATCAGGTGCACACCGCTTGTTTTGACGCAGACGAGTACGTGTTTTATGTGAAATTTATGGATCCCCTTTAGGTTGAAAGATTATTGTCGCGAGGTGGTTCTCAAGTCCCGTTCTAGCATCGCGATAATTCCTTTAGTATGGTGTCACTCGCAGATGCTGAAATTGACTATACCAATGTTCGAGAGTTCAACCTGCCGTCGGAGGTTGATGACAACTTTCTAAAGGACATATTTACTCCTTATTATAACGTGAAAAACGTTCGTCATGAACGTTGGTATGCTCAACACAGATTACAGTGTTAAAGTGGAATTCGTTACGTGGATATGCTTGTCAAATGCCACATTCCATTACATTTACTGGTGTGTGGTTATCATGTTCGTGTCATCTATACTGGTCAAGAGGGAATCTGCTTTCTGTTTAATGTCAGTGGACACGTTCCGTCTAATTGCCCGCGGAGGGTTTTTGTATTAAAGCCGTTAATAATGCAGCGTCACAAATTGACGGTTGCTGATCTAGTTCCCTCCACCACCGACGTCGGATCTGCTTCAGCTTCAGATCATAATGAACAAAAATTCAGTTCTGATAATCGTGTAACTGAATTTTCTCCTTTACCTCCGCGACAGGTTCAAATGGCTCTGAGCGCTTTGGGACTTAACTTCTGAGGTCATCAGTCCCCTAGAACTTAGAATTACTTAAACCTGACTAACCTAAGGACATTACCACAGTCATCACGGCGTTGCGGGGGCGGAAAGTAATTATAACTGCAGATATAAACGCTAAATTCCCCCTATGGTACAGCGGCACCAGGGACCCAAATGGAGAGAAGGCAGAAGAGGCCATCATGGCCTTGCAGCTGGTGGTGGCAAACAAGCCAGGCAACCCTCCGACCTACGTGGCGGGAGGTGGCCAAGGCACAAACATTGATGTGACCTTGGCTACGCCTACTGCTGCGCATCTAATCCAGCAGTGGAAAGTTGTAGAGAACGCCACCACTAGCGATCATAATCTCATCACCTTCAGTATGGGAGACAAGGAGAGCCGCTGGGCCAGGGGGTGGGAGGTACAATATAATTACAAAAGAGCCGATTGGGAGAGACTTGCTAGGGAGTGCGACATTCCTGCACTACCAGAAGCTGACGGACACCTGGACATTGACGTTGAAAACACAGCCGAGGAACTGGTGACAGTAATAACTCGAGCGGTGAAAGCCGCTGTACCTACTAGGAGGAAGGCCATGGCGGCCTCTCCGTCACCATGTTCGGCTGAACTAGAGGAGATGCGCCGGTCTGTTAGACGGCTCCGGAGGCACTACCAGCGCAGTGTCGTCTGGCTAGAAAGACAACGATGGTTGCAGCTATACCGGGAAGCTAAAGACAATTTCCACAAACATTTACGCGAAGTAAGATCAAAAAGTTGGGAACACTTTGTTCTAAACCAACTTGCTTTAGACCCTTGGGGAGTTCCCTATAAGGTTGTCCAGGAGAAAATCCGCTCTCCGATGGACCTCTCAACCGTCAGGCGCGGGGATGGGACGACGGAGTCTTGGCAGGAACCTGCTGAGGTCCTTCTCCAGTCCCTGCTGCCTGATGACATAGCGGATGGAGAGACAGACGAACAACGGCAGCTGCGTGAGAACTACAACAACAATGTATATGGAAATGATACGGCAGTCTACCAATTCTCTGAAGAGGAGGTAGCTGCCCATATAAAATCCCTGAAGAGAGGGAAAGCTCCCGGGCCAGACGGCATTGTGGCGGAGGTGGTGCAATTCCTGCCCCCCAGATAGTCGCCCCTCTAACTCACCTATACAATGAATGTCTCAGGCAGAAAAAGTTCCCTTGAATTTGGGAGAGGGCAAATGTCGTAATCATTAAGAAAGGAGCTGACAAAGACCCAGCAGAAACAAAATCTTACCGACCAATCTGCCTGCTTGATCTGCTTGGGAAGGTTCTGGAGAGACTGCTGGCTGACAGACTGGCTGCGCACCGAGTGCTGTGCGGGATGAGCAGCAGGCAGTTCGGCTTCAGGCCTGGGCGATCGGCATCTGATGCAATCGCCCTGGCGGCCGAGGTCTGCGGCTCTGCCCCGTACAAGTACGTTGTCGACATCATGGTGGACATAAGTGGCGCCTTCGACAACCTGTGGTGGCCTTCGCTCTTCTCCTGTTTACGGGAGAAGGAGTGTCCAGGGCCGCTATATGTGTGTCTGAGGAGCTATTGCGAGGATCGGGAGGTCTGGCTATCATCCCCGGGCACAAGGATAAGAAAAACAATCACTAAGGGATGTCCCCAGGGCTCCGTACTAGGTCCCCTGTTTTGGGACATCCACATGGAACACTTACTAGACAAACTACAGCAAAGTGACGAAGTGCTAGAGGTGATAGCCTACGCAGATGACCTCCTCCTACTGGTTGGCGGCTGTAGCCGAGAAGACATAGAGCCCAAGATAGAAATAGCAATAGAAATACTACAACTTTGGTGCCGAAACACAAAGATGAAGATTTCACCAGCTAAGTCAACATACCTCCTTCTAAAGGGACAACTAGTTCGCAATCCAACTGTCAGGATAGAGGGCTCACCAGTTCTCAGGCGACGTGAGACTCGCTATCTCGGCATCATCATTGATGAAAGGTGGTCATTCGGCAGGTACATCGAAACCGTAACTCAAAGAGCCCTACAAGTACTCAACAACCTCATCTCCATTGGACACAAACGCTTTCATCTCCCACCACAACTCATCAAACTTTATCACAATAGCATTCTCACCTCAATAGTGGGTTACGGCTCGGGAATCTGGGCACACAGGCTCACGAGGGTGGTGCCCGCCATGACAGTGAGAAGAGTGCAGAGAAACATGATTATGAGATCAGTGGGGGCATACAGGACTACACCGGGAGGAGCCCTGTTAGTCATAATGGGACTCTGCCCCTTAGATATCAAAATTCGGGAGCATGCCGCTTGGTACTGGGCAAAAAAGGGGAATTTGGAGAAAACAGAGGAAATTCTAGGAAGCAGGATTGAGAACAAAGTTGAGATTAGGCTAAGAGGGGATCAGCTATGGCAACATTCGTGGGAAGGCGAAGAAACAGGGCGCAGAATCTTTGATTTCTTACCAGATGTTAGGGAAAGGATGGGAATGTCATATTTTGAACCAACCCGGGGACTAACTCACTTTCTCACTGGACATGGACCCTATTCGACATACTTATGTCGATTCGGGAAAAAGGCGACACCCGCGTGTGACTGTGGTGTTCCGGAGGGTACTCCTGACCCCCTTTTCAATGATATGGCCTCAGTGTTACGTGACAAACTACCGCACAATGACACATATAGACTGCTTAGACAACACGACACCTTTGAGACTATTAATAAACTGGCTAACGCGGTAGTACAGAAAGTCTTAAAGGACTATCTGAGAGAATTAAACTAGCACCTATTAGAGACCTACTTAAATACCGATACAGCATGGTACCCTATTCCCAAACCTCCTGGGCGCGGAAAGACCGACTTCCTCAGTCTTGAATACGCCACGCCTCGGGATTCAGGGGGAGTGGGGTGCAATCTTACCGATCTGGACAACGCACCTGATTTGACCTTAGGATAAGTTTAGTTGTAGGACTTAGTTTTTAGATACTATCCTTCGGAACCTGCAGCGACCAACATCTTGGCCTGCCCAGTGTCAGGGGCACGCTCATTGGGGTTAGCTCAATGAGCAAGGCTCTATAGTAGGTTTATACTTTTCACCTGACACATTTGTAACGCTGCAGGCTTTAGTTAGGTTACCTACTTAGTAATTAATTAACACACTAATTTGCCCATTGCATTTTCCATATAGCTTGCCTACTAACTAGTTACTAAATATTACTTAGAATAGCTGCAACTTATACAAAAATGTATTAGTATTTTCGGCCCACTAATCACATAAGGCAGTGGGCTAGATTGTATAATTAATAAGCTTTCTGGAAATAAAGAATTAAAAAAAAAACTGAGGACATCACACATCCATGCCCGAGGCAGGATTCGAACCTGCGACCGTAGCGGTCGCGCGGTTCCAAACTTTAGTGCCTAGAACCGCTCGGCTACCCCGGCCGGCTCCGCGCCAGGTTCAGAATCCTATTGCCCCGGGATAGAACCAGTGACAGTGACAAACAAGCGACGTCGCACTCAAGATGGTGACGATGAGGATTTGGCTGTGCCTTCTGCCCCAACCTCCTCCACTTCGATTGTGTCCCCTGCTCCGGTCGATGCTACGATACCTCCCATTCGTGGAATGGCGAGTAGGGAAGAAGTTATGTCCAGCACCCCTTCTGCTCGCGAAGTGGGTCCTCCTGAGCTGCCGGTGTGTGGAGAGGGAGCGTAGTCCCCCCCCCCCCGCCCTTCATATTTGTGTCCTCCATTACAGTCTGAGACAACGCAATGACTGCTTATCCTTCGTCTTCAGACGCCGACGGTTTCCCGAATTTGCCGCCCCAACAACTCCTGAGAGAATAAAATAGCGACCACATATCACCTGTTGTATCGGTAATTCTACAGAATGCTTCCACTTTAGTGACTGGACCTGCAGTACATGGGCGTTGTTCTGAGAGGCATGAGGCTGTGCCTATAACCTCTCCCTCACTTCCGTCTGCAATGGCGCCATGCCACATAGCCTGCCAGAAACAGCGTATACAAATTGACCGTCCGGTGGCTTATAATAAATCTAAGAAAAAAGGTTGTGATGACGGGGGTTCTGGTCCCCCGATGCCTGATTCATCTGTAGACTCGGCAATGGACGTCGAACCTCAGCTGGCTACCTAATTCCGCTCGATACCTTCCGTACATCCCTGTATAGCTGTGATCAATGATCCAAGCCTACAAGTTCCTTTCCGTAAACGTTAATCGTGAGGAATCAGAACTGCGATTGGCTTCGCTGTGTCAGTTCATTTATCATTCATGTACGGACATAGTCTTTTTACAGGGGGTGCTATTTGCTAATTTCTCCTTACCCGGTTTTCGTATGATCTATAATGTAGCACCCGAATATTCTTCGGGGACCGCCTTATTTTCTCGCGAAGGCATTCCTATTGCTTAGGTGGAAATGTTGGATTCTGTCAGAGACATAGATTGTCAATTTTTTATTCTTACTTTGGTTCTTTTATGTGCCCCTTCTGGCACTGGTCGCGCAGTGGATCGTTCCCGTTTTTATAAAGGGATATTGTTTATCTGTTGCGTAAGAGTACTCCGAGTATTCTTTTGCGTGGTGATTTTAACTGTGTATTGCATCTTGCAGATCAATCTCCAAATTTTAATTTCTCTCTTGAATTACATGAATTGGTCCGCTCCTTACGCTTAAAGACGTCTGGATATGTAAACACCCGACGTTAGTTAAATTTACCCACTTTATTGCGACGTCTACTAGCAGGTCAGATAGGTTTTACTTATCAGACTGCCTGAGCGACAGTATTCTTAATGCTGAAGTCATCCCAGCTTCCTTCACGGATCACTGTGCTGTTTCCACAACTTCCAATCTTGCACGGCATCCCTTCGTGGATGTTAACGTCGCTCACCTAGCTGACCGCTCTCTCGATGACATGATGCGAGTCGTGTGGGAGGGTACTTTACGGTCCGCTGGGAAATACTCTTCCACCCTTGACTGGTGGACACAGCTAGCAAAACCGCGGCTCAGGCAAACTTTGATACTTTTCTGTGCTGCCAGAGCGCGGTACTTTCGGAGAACTTATGAATATTAGTATTCCATCCTACGTGAACTTTACACTGCTTCAGATCACGCCCCTCTGCGAATTGCGGATGTTATGCGTGTAAAGCCTAAATTGTTGACCTCGAAGA
This sequence comes from Schistocerca nitens, assembly GCF_023898315.1. Classification (NCBI taxonomy): domain Eukaryota; kingdom Metazoa; phylum Arthropoda; class Insecta; order Orthoptera; family Acrididae; genus Schistocerca; species Schistocerca nitens. Next base: position 54,868,492 of record NC_064620.1, read on the forward strand.
GAACGTTTGAAAATCCGATCGAAGCCGCGTTCATTGGTGACAGCAGAACTGACTTCCTTACATAATTTGCCTCGGCGTCAGACCCGTCGCCGACGCGCTTGTATTCATTCTCTCACGACAAGTGATGGACGTATCGTAATGGCGCAAGCTGATGCTGTGCGTACCTTAGACCTGTACTATGTGGACATATACGACATCGATGAGTCCATTGAAACCTTTTACGACCCACTTGTCAGCGTCTTGTATACGACAAATTACACCTGAACATAATGCAACGCCCTTAGCTGCCTTTCACCCTGAGGAAGTTTACAAACTTATTGTGGGATCGCCTTCTCAAAAGTCCCCGGGTTTAGATGGACTACCCAAGGAATTTTACGTGCGCTTTTGGCCGTTGCTGGGTGCTACCTTTACCTCCATTTTGAATGAAGTGTTACAGAGTAGTGTAGTGCCGACATCGTTCAAAATGGGAAAAATTGTTTTAACCCGAAACGCACTGGACCGACTGCCCCTTATAGCTTTCGCCCATTTACTTTGTTAAACGTTGATTATAAGACTGTGGCGAGGGTAGTTCATAGTAGGATGTGGGCCCTGATGGAGACGATTTCTGCAAAACATCAAAGCTCCATACCTGGTCGTACCATTCTTATCCGTAAAGTCGAGTGTCGTGATGTGGTTTCGGTTGTTGTTGTGACGTCCGTCCCTTCTGCCCTTGCTTTTCTAGACTTCGATGAGGCATTTGGTCGTGTAAATCACGACTTTCCGCTTCGGATTCTGGAGGCAGTTGGTTTCACTGTTGACACACGGCATGTGCTCTCAAATCTGTTTAAGGGTATTTCGGCTTCAGTGGTTGTCAATGGCCAACTGACGCCCCCAATTGCCTACCAGAGTGGCCGAGCGGTTCTAGGCGCTACAGTCTGGAACCGCGCGACTGCTACGGTCGCAGGTTCGAATCCAGCCTCCGGGCATGGATATGTGTGATGTCCTTAGGTTAGTTAGGTTCAAGTAGTTCTAAGTTCTAGGGGGCTGATGACCTCAGCAGCTAAGTCCCATAGTGCTCGGAACCATTTGAACCATTTTTTTTTTGACGCCCCCAGTTAATATCCGTATGAGAGTGCCTCAAGGAAGTTGGCTGTCAGTGACTTTGTTTGTGTTGTCTCTGGAGCCCCTATTTCGGATGCTAGCATACCAGCCGACAGGTTGAACGCTTCCCGGTGGGACTACAGTTGTTCGTGCATACGCGAATGGCGTGATGGTTCTACTTCACAATCCTGCTGAGATACCTCGACTGAAGGCTGTAATCGAAGGTTTTTGTCGGAGTTCAGGTGCAAAACTTAATGAAGGTCCCTTGAGAGGTTTTGATGACGCGGTTGTTCCATGGGCTACTGCGGTGGATCAGCATACGTCTCTCCGCATCATCACTGATCGTTGTCCACTCAAAATGGCGGCGCTCAGCTGCAATGGTGTTACGGAAAAAATTCAGAGAGCCATACTAGAGCATGAAAGGCGTTCTCTTACTCTGCTCCAGGAAGTCCGAATACTGGATGCATATGTCTTATTCAAAGCTTATTACGTGGACCAAGTTTATCCGCTTCCCTCGATGATGGCGAAGAAACTATAACAATTGTCTGGCTGTTTCTTATGGAAAAGACATATATTTTGCTTACGGTATGAGGTGATCACGAAGCCTCGTGTCTTTGGGGCTGGGCCTGACTGATATACGAAGGAAGACACAGACGCTATATGTGGGTCGTCCTGTTTTAACGGTGACTCAAGCAACTCACACATTCACGTCTCATTTATTTCTCTGTGTCCGTCCTGCTAATCTTGAACCGCCTATCCATGTTGGTCACATAAAGAATCAGGACGACAGTTTGGTTCAATATCAGTCTTCTGAATTTTCCGATGCGCGTAGCGTCTTCGTGCTGTAAGGTAGTAAATAAATTGATTCCAACGAACGAACGACTTTTCCGTATTGTGCTTAGTGAGAGGGATTTATGTAGTCGCTGTACGTCTCAAGATACGATACTACATAGCTTCACTTTTGGATGTCATATGGCCAACTGGTTTTGGATCGGGACACAATTGGCCTCCCTTACTTGATCTTCTGAAACTGCATATATTACGGACATCATGTTGCACCCAGATTCTTCTATCTTTCCACGGTCGAAAGCCCATTACCGTTATGTGGTTGCTGGGACACTTCGTTCATTACGTTGTAGAAGGAGAGGGGGAAGATCACATGAACTTCATGCAGTACATGATCACTGTGTAGTGGACGTGCTTGCTAATGGGATCCCTACCAGATAGGATTGATAGAAGAGATAGAGAAGATCCAACGGAGAGCAGCGCGCTTCGTTACAGGATCATTTAGTAATCGCGAAAGCGTTACGGAGATGATAGATAAACTCCAGTGGAAGACTCTGCAGGAGAGACGCTCAGTAGCTCGGTACGGGCTTTTGTTGAAGTTTCGAGAACATACCTTCACCGAAGAGTCAAGCAGTATATTGCTCCCTCCTACGTATATCTCGCGAAGAGACCATGAGGATAAAATCAGAGATATTAGAGCCCACACAGAGGCATACCGACAATCCTTCTTTCCACGAACAATACGAGACTGGAATAGAAGGGAGAACCGATAGTGGTACTCAAGGTACCCTCCGCCACACACCGTCAGGTGGCTTGCGGAGTATGGATGTAGATGTAGATGTAGACATCGAGTCCGCTTCGCCAAAATGTTGGATCTTGTTTTCCGTCAGCAAAGGTGTTGGTTAATTTAATTTTTCTGTGATAAGTATTTTTCTTTGTTATTTATGTTTCCATCCAACTGCTTCGGCTTGTCCTCTCCTGGCTTACCTGTTGGTTTTGTTTTATATTTTGACTCAGCATCGCTCCAGTTCTATTGTAAAATGTGAGTAGATGAAGTGTAGCTACACATGAGCGTAGACAATCCTTGCAGTCAGATTGAGATTTTTCTTACTTTCCTATTTCGAATGTCATCGGGTTTCGTTTTTCCTTCTACTTTTAGATTATATTACAAACTATAAAAATATATAAAAAAACACAAAATAGTAAACAAATTAAAAAATTACTAAAAAACACATAAAAATAGTTGTTGATTCATATCTTGTGAGCTTGGTGGTGGTTTGTGGGCTAAGTTCTCGATTTTTTCATTCCTCCTTTTATTTATTTTCCTGTTATTATCATTAATTTTTTCTCCCGTTTGCAGCTTGTATTACATGATGATTTGACTATGTCTACTGAAGTGTCATGATAGTACCAAGTCATTCTGATAGTTAAAAAAATGTTTGGAGTGGTGCAAAACTGAAATGCAGACATTGTCACTGCTTCGGTCACATTTTTGTACTACAGAAATTCTTTCGCCATTGTAAGTATTAGATGCAGATTTGGGCGTCCTGATAGTTCGTATTATTTACTGATTAACCAAAGTAACTGAAGCACCAGTGTTTAATTCCACAGATTGATTTGTAATTAGTGAAATAATGGACAATTTGCGGTTATTTTCCTGAAAGACGGTGTGGCTTTGAATCTTCGGTTAGTTCATGATGTGATTTTAGCCTGTTTGAGGAGAGATCATGTCACTTCTCAACAGCGAAGTCATCCTTTGCGTTATTAGTTTTACGCCACGTGCGATTTCTCTTCCGTTTGACACGAGTCCTGTATGGAGGAGCGCCTGTATGTTTAGTTTGTGAAATCATGTTCATTTTCCGTTTCCGTAATTGAGCTCCACGAGGAACTGAAATCACTTTGCGGATCTCCTGTAAGCATACTTGCACCGCGTGTCGCATTTTATGACAGTGTCGGCCCTCTGCTTGGTGGCTGTCTGTTCTGTAACGGCCAACTGTAGTGGCCGAGCGGTTGTAGTCGCTACAGTCTGGAACCGCGCGGCCGTTACGAACCGCGCGACCGTTACGGTCGCAGGTTCGAATCCTGCCTCGGGCATGGTTGTGTGTTATGTCCTTAGTCCCATCGTGCTCAGAGCCATTTGAACCATTTTTTTGTTCTGTAACACTCAGTGCTTGGGCGCATTACGGCTGCAGTGCCGACTCCTTCGCGGTGCGAATTGTTTACGCTCGCGTCGCCGAGCTACAAGAGCTGTTAGGGTCTTGCTGACCCTGTTGAACACTGCTGCAACTATGGTCGCGTGAAGATCTAATTCCGAGAAGCCTTGTACTGTACGAGCTTATCACTCGCAAGACGTCGCTCAGACAGGTACTGCGATACTTTGAGTTTCCTGCTATAGTTCTATTGTCTGTTGTATTTTCGATAATGACATCGCGAAGCATTTCGTCCCGAAATAAAGCTCTACAAGTGCAATTAAATTGGCATTTCCCAGTTATTCCTTTAAGTTCTGCTATCCAATCATCGTAGGACTGGTTATGACATGTAACCGTTCTGAAACATTTGTAGCGAGTAGCCACATGTATCTAAGACTTATAACATTCATCTGATTTATTCACTAAGTCAGCGTAGTCTGTCACTCCACTTGTTGAAACCGTTTTCTAAAAGGTTTTGCATAAGACGAAGTCTGTCACTCTACGTGTCGAAACAATTTTCTAAAGTCTCTAAACGTTTCTACTTGTATGCAATATAAGAAAGAGTGACCGTGAGTGTTGTACGCAGAGAAGTGCTGCTGGAGCTACGACTTGCGAGGGGCGTACAATAAGTAATGTAACACTTTTTTTTCACCGCATATCTCCATAGATAAAAGGTAGAAATTGTTGTGGGGGATTGTGGAGTATTCCCGTTTCACCCCCTATAGTTTGGTGAAGTTCATAGACCTGTCTTTGAGTTTCTTTTGGTGGAAAACCAGAGCATCAGAGACGTGCTTAAGCATTTGCAGAAAATCTACGGAGACCTGGCAATAACAAAAGCATGGTGAGTAGTTCAGCGGGGCGTTTGTTACCATCGCAACAAGGTCGTACGAACTAATCATACAGGGTGTTTCAAAAATGACCGGTATATTTGAAACGGCAATAAAAACTAAACGAGCAGCGATAGAAATACACCGTTTGTTGCAATATGCTTGGGACAACAGTACATTTTCAGGCGGACAAACTTTCGAAATTACAGTAGTTACAATTTTCAACAACAGATGGCGCTGCAAGTGATGTGAAAGATATAGAAGACAACGCAGTCTGTGGGTGCGCCATTCTGTACGTCGTCTTTCTGCTGTAAGCGTGTGCTGTTCACAACGTGCAAGTGTGCTGTGGACAACATGGTTTATTCCTTAGAACAGAGGATTTTTCTGGTGTTGGAATTCCACCGCCTAGAAGACAGTGTTGTTGCAACAAGACGAAGTTTTCAACGGAGGTTTAATGTAACCAAAGGACCGAAAAGCGATACAATAAAGGATCTGTTTGAAAAATTTCAACGGACTGGGAACGTGACGGATGAACGTGTTGGAAAGGTAGGGCGACCGCGTACGGCAACCACAGAGGGCAACGCGCAGCTAGTGCAGCAGGTGATCCAACAGCGGCCTCGGGCTTCCGTTCGCCGTGTTGCAGCTGCGGTCCAAATGACGCCAACGTCCACGTATCGTCTCATGCGCCAGAGTTTACACCTCTATCCATACAAAATTCAAACGCGGCAACCCCTCAGCGCCGCTACCATTGCTGCACGAAAGACATTCGCTAACGATATAGTGCACAGGATTGATGACGGCGATATGCATGTGGGCAGCATTTGGTTTACTGACGAAGCTTATTTTTACCTGGACGGCTTCGTCAATAAACAGAACTGGCGCATATGGGGAACCGAAAAGCCCCATGTTGCAGTCCCATCGTCCCTGCATCCTCAAAAAGTAATGGTCTGGGCCGCCATTTCTTCCAAAGGAATCATTGGCCCATTTTTCCGATCCGAAACGATTACTGTATCACGCTATCTGGACATTCTTCGTGAATTTGTGGCGGTACAAACTGCCTTAGACGACACTGCGAACACCTCGTGGTTTATGCAAGATGGTGCCCGGCCACATCGCACGGCCGACGTCTTTAATTTCCTGAATGAATATTTCGATGATCGTGTGATTGCTTTGGGCTATCCGAAACATACAGGAGGCGGCGTGGATTGGCCTCCCTATTCGCCAGACATGAACCCCTGTGACCTCTTTCTGTGGGGACACTTGAAAGACCAGGTGTACCGCCAGAATCCAGAAACAATTGAACAGCTGAAGCAGTACATCTCATCTGCATGTGAAGCCATTCCGCCAGACACGTTGTCAAAGGTTTCGGGTAATTTCATTCAGAGACTACGCCATATTATTGCTACGCATGGTGGATATGTGGAAAATATCGTACTATAGAGTTTCCCAGACCGCAGCGCCATCTGTTGTTGACAATTGTAACTACTGTAATTTTGAAAGTTTGTCTGCCTGAAAATGTACTGTTGTCCCAAGCATATTGCAACAAACGGTGTATTTCTATCGCTGCTCGTTTAGTTTTTATTACCGTTTCAAATATACCGGTCATTTTTGAAACACCCTGTATCTCCCGCTAGCCGGCCGGTCGCACACAGCTGAGTGCTGTAATGTTGGGACCTGCGGACGCTCTCATTCCAGGTGATCAACGGGGCACACAAAGGTTTCTGTCATAAAGACCAGCGCCGGACCATCTTGAGGAACTGAAAGCGCGTTATGAGGCTGATAGCCAACATTTTTTGTCTAACATCATCGCAGGCAATGAAACATGCGTTCATCACTTCGAACGGGAAACAAAACAGCAATGCATGCTGTGGTGCCATACCCCCTCTCCTCCGAAGAAAAGGTTGAAAGCCGGTAAATTCATGACGACGGCCTTCTGGGACTTTAAAGGGGTTATTTCGTTTGATGTTCTTTTCCATGGTGCAAAGATCAATTCTGCAGTGTAGTGCTCAGCCGCAGGAAATCTTTGTCGCTACAGAAATGCAAACGAATTTCTCCTTCTCCGTGACAACGCAAACCCTTACACAAGTCTGTGTACCAGAGAGGAGCTCAAAAGCTTCATTGAACCGTTCTTCGTCATCCATCCCGCAGCCCGAATCTCGCACCTTCCGACTTGTCTGTTTAGCCCAATGAAGAAAGCACTCCGTGGCAAGCAGTACATGGACAATGTGGAGGTTATTGATGTATCAAACGCTGCCCCCGACGTCTACCAGCAGAGTGGTACCATGCAGGCGCACACATCCTGCCAGTAAGATGGCGTTAAGGCAGTCAAACTGAACGGACATTATGTTGAAAAATAGTGTCTTGTAACCAAAAGAATGGCGAAGAATATGGTTTATTGGAATACTCAACAAGATCAACCTGCTTTAAGAATAAAATGTGTAGCATTACTTACCGCACTCGTAAATTCTGGCCTTTCTGATAAATGGCAGCCAACCGGTGTGGCCGAGCGGTTCTAAGAACTTCAGTCTGGAACCTCGCGACCTCTGCGGTCGCAGGTTCGAATCCTGCCCCGGGTATGGATGTGTGTGATGTCCTTAGGTTAGTTAGGTTTAAGTAGTTCTAAGTTCTGGGGGACTGATGACCTCAGATGTTAAGTCCCATAGTGCTCAGAGCCATTTCAACCATTTTTGAACCCATTACGTTGTGTAGTTTTGTACTTATATAAACCTAAAATTCCTGATGAGTATGATAACTACTAATTATATACGTCTTGCCCTCTCGAAAAACTCTCGTCTCTGTTTTTGTCCCTTTCATACTGTACTGCCTTAATATCCATGTCTCACATTCATGAAAAAGTGAAAGCTTAAGGAAGGTAAAATGCATGTGGCTTTTAAGATTTTTCCTCGCATATTTCCCACACACCTATAAATCTACCCATTCAGTCCGTTATACTTCTGAAAATTGTATATTAGCGATAAATTTGTTAATAAAAATACATTTTTGTGATAACTTATGAGCATTCTCAACATTTTCAGTATAATGATTTTTGTCCCACGCCGCGAAGCCCTTAGGCTGCGTACGACTCTTACCATTTTTCGCACATGTGATTATTCAACAAATGATTCGCGAGCACCAGATCCGCTGTATAAGTACCTTCCTAACCCACGACTTTGCTGTCTATGTGCTGGTGACGTATCTAGCGTTTATTTTATGCTACTTTCATGAAGTGAGGTGATGGATGCATGATTAAAGGCTGAAGCTGCTGCTTTTGTGTCGATAATATGTTTAATTCCGGTTATGTTAATTGTAAGTCCTTAAGTGGCTGATATGAAATTAAAAGTCAAGCCGATAGCGTTCAAAAGTTCATTTTAAGAGCGAAAAAACTTATACCACTTAGTGTAATCATACATTCTGCATTTCAGAACAGCTGCACAGCAAATGATATCCCTCCGAAATTTTTGGTGCAGTTTTTTGCCGCATTTTTTATATCGTTTGATCTCCATGCTAACAAACGTAAGATCATCATCAGTCAGACAGGGCAAAATACGAGTTACTCATTGCTTGTGATGCTGTTAGCACTGTAAGTATAGACGACTGCGTCTTCTAACTCATATTCGAGCTGTATTACTAGTGAATATCTTATAGGAAATGTGAAGTGGTCAAAAGCATAGCCATTTTTCTACAACATGAACAATGAACAGAGGATGAAACTCCATGGCGGATTAAAACTATGTGCCGGAGCGAGACTCGAACGCGGGACCTTTCGCGAGCAAGTGCTCTACCAACTGAGCTACCCAAGCACGACTCATGCCCCCTACTCACAGCTTTAATACCGCCAGTACCTCGTCTCCTACCCTCCAAACTTTACAGAAGCTCTCCTACTAGGTTCGCAGAAGTAAAGCTGTGAGGACGGGGCGTGAGTCGTGCTTGGGTTGCTCAGATGATAGAGCACTTGCCCGCGGAAGGCAGAGGTCCCGAGTTCGAGTCTCAGTCCAGCACACGGTTTTGATCTGCCAGGAAGTTTCATATCAGCGCACACTCCGCTGCAGAGTGAAAATCTCATTCTGGAAACACCGAGCGAGGTGGCGCAGTGGTTAGCACACTGGACTCGCATTCGGGAGGACGACGGTTCAATCCCGTCTCCGGCCATCCTGATTTAGGTTTTCCGTGATTTCCCTAAATCGCTTCAGGCAAATGCCGGGATGGTTCCTTTGAAAGGGCACGGCCGATTTCCTTCCCCCATCATTCCCTCACCCGAGCTTGCGCTCCGTCTCTAATGACCTCGTTGTCGACGGGACGTTAAACATTAATATCCTCCCCTCATTCTGGAAACATCCCCTAGGCTGTGGCTAAGCCATGTCTCCGCAATATCCTTTCTTTCAGAAGTGCTAGTTCTACATGGTTCGCTGGAGAGCTTCAGTAAAGTTTGTAAGGTAGGAGACGAGGCACTGGCAGATGTAAAGCTGTGAGGACGGGGCGTGAGTCGTGCTTCGGTATCTCTGATGGTGCCGGCACGGTAGCTCAGCGTGTTCGGTCAGAGGATTAGCTACCCTCTGTAACAAAAAAACTGAGTGAATGGATCAACGACGAACCTAAATGGGTGTCATCGGACGTCCGTCTCGAACGAATTCAACGAACAGTATCGAACATAATAAGATAAAAGAAGATGGTAGAGCACTTGCCCGCGAAAGGAAAAGGTCCCGAGTTCGAGTCTCTGTCCAGCACACAGCTTTAATCTGCCAGGAAGTTTCATATCAGCACACACTCCGCTGCAGAGTGAAAATATCATTCATTAAACAAAGGATAATCATTGAGTTTTGCAACTCAAATAAAAATTTTTGACTTACTGAAATTGTTAAAATTTATTGCTGTTCTTTTAGTAGGCATAAGTTTCACAGAAACAAGCAAAACGAGGATAATGGAATGTAGTCGAATTAAGTCGGGTGATGCTGAGGGAATTAGATTAGGAAATGAGACACTTAAAGTAGTAAAGGAGTTTTGCTATTTGGGGAGCAAAAAAACTGATGATGGTCGAGGTAGAGACTGGCAATGGCAAGGAAAGCGTTTCTGAAGAAGAGAAATTTGTTAACATCGAGTATAGATTTAAGTGTCAGAAAGTCAAATGGTTCAAATGGCTCTGAGCACTATGGGACTCAACTGCTGTGGTCATAAGTCCCCTAGAACTTAGAACTACTTAAACCTAACTAACCTAAGGACATCACACACATCCATGCCCGAGGCAGGATTCGAACCTGCGACCGTAGCGGTCGTGCGGTTCCAGACTGTAGCGCCTTTAAGCGCTCGGCCACTACGGCCGGCTGTCAGGAAGTCATTTCTGAAAGTATTTGTATGGAGTGTAGCCATGTATGGACGATAAATAGTTTGGACAAGAAGAGAATAGAAGCTTTTGAAATGTGGTGCTACAGAAGAATGCTGAAGATTAGATGGGTAGATCGCATAACTAATGAGGAAGTATTGAATAGGATTGGGGAGAAGAGATGTTTGCGGCACAATCTGACTAGAAGAAGGGATCGGTTGGTAGGACATGTTGTGAGGCATCATAGGATCACCAATTTAGTACTGGAGGGCAGCGTGGAGGGTAAAAATCGTAGAGGGAGACCAAGAGATGAATACACTAATCAGATTCAGAAGGATGTAGGTTGCGGTAGGTACTGGGAGATGAAGAGGCTTGCACAGGATAGAGCAGCATCGAGAGCTGCATTAAACCAGTCTCAGGACTGAAGACCACAACAACAACATACTTCTTCTTCAGCAGTACCAAATACACTATTGAACTGATACCAATAAAAACATCTATTAAATCCCTTTCGTTGTCATTATGCCGTCTCTTACATCTAACCAGGAGTTCAACATGTTTGACACTGCATACATATACTACAGTAAGCATTTATACCACATTTATAAAACAAAAATTGTAATAGTAGTGTTAAAAAACACACAAACAGTTTATATGCGTTAGTGATAAATAAACAATAATTAGAGATTACGATAAGGTTGGATTTTAATAAGCGCTAGCAGCGATGAGCATGTAAAGAGTGGAGGCGGGCGAAGGGAAGGAGGACTGTGCTAACGCACAGTTAAAGAATACGAGGGACAGGACAAGAGAAAGGAGCCTGTTTGGGACAAAATGGTATTGACTTTACTATTTGACAGAGGCCTGAATAGTGGAAATACCAGAGTTGGATGTTGCACCATGAGATAGCTCCAGCTCACGCGTCACTCCTTGTCTCCAGCTATCTAGTACAACGAAGTTTTCCTGTTTTCCAAACAGAAAAACACGTTGATAGAACATCGTTTGATAACCATAGAGGAGAAGCAGGACAATGAGACGAGTAACTTGCCCGCCATCCAACAAAATGTGTATCAGGAGGCGTTCCGAAACTCGAAGAAACGATAGGAACGGTGTATTCCTAGTAGACGGGACTATTTTGAATGGGAAAGCTCTTAAAATGTTGTACAATAGGCAGTAAAGTTGATACAGCAAAAGCTCGGTTTCGTGAAGCACTATGTGGATGAAAGGAGGAAGTACTTCCACTGTTTCTTAAAAGCAGCAAAACATCGAATTCTGCGGGAATCGTTGGCATAATCTTGAGATCATAATTTGTGGCACACGGAGGGCCCGTGCTGCGACCTGCTGTGTTTGATCAGCCTCAAGTCGCCCTAGTATTCTACCCGTCATAACGTCATAAATATGTGTTCTTTGAGCCATTTTAAACACAGTCACCATTAGCACTTCTGAAAAAGTCTGCACACTTAGTCGCTGCACCGTACTCTGACATGCACCAACACGTCTCTGCGTATGTAGACTGCTGCCAGCTCCACCGTGCAACTACCACAGGTCAAATGCACCGCATGGTCATACCCCGAGGTGATTTAAACCCGCAAACCGCCCGCCAGAGCGTTGTTTCGCCATGTATCAGCCTTATCCTTAATTTATGAGCATGAGTGTAGTTATGATTTTTTAAATCGGATGCACTCCGTGTATGGGTGAACTGTTTAAAACCAGAGCGATAATTTCTCACTTTTGTCATTCCACACAATTTCAATACTTTTTCGATTATACACAGTTTGTCATAACTTCCACAAAAAAAAGCGTTTGAAATTATACTTTTTCCGCCGGCCGGAGTGGCCGAGCGGTTAAAGGCGCTACAGTCTGGAACCGCACGACCACTACGGTCGCAGGTTCGAATCCTGCCTCGGGCATGGATGTGTGTGATGTCCCTAGGTTAGTTAGGTTTAAGTAGTTCTAAGTTCTAGGGGACTTATGACCACAGCAGTTGAGTTCCATAGTGCTCAGAGCCATTTTTTTTATACTTTTTCCTCTAGAAACATTAGGAAATGTTGATAACTAAGTCATTATTTTTGTCTTTACAATAATTTCGGTTGGACTTATTTAGCACCACAGATTACAATATAATGCCACAATCAACATTTGCTCACCCTGAAAACCTGGAAGGTTCTACAAATTGAGAGACGCACTTAAGGAATAAAAAATTAAAATTTTAGCCATCCAAGATACAAGATTATAAGATGAGAACACTGTGGATATTGGAAACTAAAGACTGTAGAAAAGTTACAGACAAATGGGACCTGAAATATACAACACATCACATTTCCACAAGAATTTATTAGTTCCGTAACTTAGATAAAACCTGTAAACAATAGACTGATGACAATTTACTTAAAATGCACAAATAAAATATACCAAGTAAGTAATGCACATATGGTTTCAAGTAAGACAATAAAAAAGTCATGGAACGTCGTACGAAATAAACTCTATAAATTCCACAAACATTTGCAAAATTTCTAATGGCCGAGTTTAGTGTATAGTTAAAGACTCCTAAAAACTCAGGAGAACCCAGGAAAGTGAAAAACGTACCACTCAAAGTAGAAAGAGACTAGTAGAGCTGTATAGAAATTTCAGCCCCAAAATTATGTCAAACCGTTTAAAGAAAGAACGTGTCGATCATCCAACGAGAGTACGGGTAATTCCAAATTGATCATATAACACTCTCGTATCCACATCACAAGCTCATTCTAAATCTTCATGTACGCAAAAGAGGCAATACTGACCTAGACGCCCGTAAAAGAATTTAATAAAGTGGTTTCCGCACTTCTGCTTGTTGTACAGCACTGACCTCTCTCGCTACGTTACGCCAACGCCATCGAGGGACAAGGTGGCGTTAGCTATGCGCCGCTCCCTTGCCGCAGCAATAACAGGGCCTCTTCGCCCAGTAACAGCTACCGTAAGATAAACATTCGTTGACACCTACAGCTAATATGTTATCTACAACATTCTTTCAAATTTGCTATGGAATATACAGTTGAGAATACGTCAAAATTATTTTTTTTATAACTACCGCAAAAGTGCGATATATTGATGCAATGGTCCAGAAATACATTTTTTGAGCACCAAAAATATACAAGTAAAGACGACATATGACAGCCCCGCCAGTCAAAAATGTTATTAAACTTCCTTAGAAAAAACTGCACCGGTGTTAGAAATGGCCGGCCGCTGTGGCCGAGCGGTTCTAGGCGCTTCAGTCTGGAATCACGGGACCGCTACGGTCGCAGGTTCGAATCCTGCCTCGGGCATGGATGTGTGTGATGTCCTTAGGTTCGTTAGGCTTAAGTACTTCTAAGTTCTATGAGACTGATGGCCTCAGATGTTAAGTCCCATAGTGCTCAGAGCCATTTTTGTTAGAAATGAATTAGGTCTAATGTCAGTATATTTCGAGGAGTGCCACGCATATTTAATCAAACGTCGAAACGGTGAAGAGGGAAACTGATAATGTAGTACTGATTGACACTTGAGAATATTGTCATGCTGGTAGATTGCAAACTGCAGTGATCTGCAGACAATAATTTTCTCTCTTAGTTTTCTGTAAAAAAAACAATCGAGTGAAATTCTCTTTCTAGCGCCTGAATTATGTTCGTTGTTCGGCTGTAATGTGAATTTTATCTACTTTTTCGTCGGGATGAGCTCGAAATACAACTGTTAATGAATCAGAGCTTTTATGACCTGACCACGAATCTAGAAGGAGAAGACCTTTTTCGACAGAACAGAAGAAAAACAAGACTCATGAAAACTGTAACGTTTTCATTTAAATGTTTCCTGACTTCGATGCGTCTACCGCAAAACTGTCTGCGTAGAACATTGTTCTTCTAACACGTGATCCCAAACGTCCCGTTGATTTTTGCAGACACAATTTGGACAGTAATGGACCATCCAGAGTAATTATGTGCATTACAGTGTCTGAATATGTGATTGTAGTCATGGCCTGCGCAGTCACTTGTGTATGTTTTTGTCCTAGAACGCATTTCTTTTTTGAAAACCGGACTGATCTGCATTGTAAAGGTAAGATTAACTGAAACTATCGAACTTAAGCTTTGCGTTCTTAATAAAAGCTTCTATTATTTAGATCTGAATCACTTCATTTTCCTAGTGGTGCCTCAATACAAATTTGATATTGTTCTTGCCACAATTTTATGTGATCTCTTGGAGCGAGAAATTAAGCTATGAGCAGTTGTAAATTCTTTAGCGCCGATCACGTTGGCAATATCTATCACGTGAAGTTGTGTCACTGGCACTAAATGACTTTTGTCTGCCTTTGGTAAATAGCTCAAAAAGTCGTGCATTTAACTCCATCGGAATTTCCAGCCGACTCTTACGTTGTCAAGCGGCTTCCTTTTTTCATATTCACTTTCAGAACGGACAAAGCGATATTTATTTTGAACAATACTGACATGTAGGCGTTTCTCACCATTTTCATTCCCCACTTTTTCTTCGTCTGATAAGGTAATTTTAATTCCTGGTGTTAACATTCAGGGACTATTGATCATTATACGTGGCACTATTACTGGAAGAGTACTTAAAAGAGTACAACTTTCTTCAGTTCCCTCGGCGTCTGTGGATTCGCAGTCTGCAATATCAAATGTTTCAGTCGTTTCTGGGCACACATCTATGCTGTTTACATACTCGTCTAGAAGTTTAACTACAATTTCGCACATTTCAATGTTTTCATGGATGTTTTCTGTTGATAGCTTCATTTAGCGTCTGCCGTTAATCTCATAGCAAACAGCCAAACACTGACAGGATTCGCCATCACCTGTGAGGGAAGACTGAGTGTTCAGAGTAAAGTGGCTTGCGGATTATAGATGCAGATGTATAGAATGTCATTCACAACTTGATCTAGGGTCAGGACAATATGTTCAAAATACGTACCGCCAATTAAAAGAAAGTGCTTCCCAATGAAACGAATATTAGTTCCCCTTTATCCAGAAAACTTTGCAGCGATATTCGTCTTCAATGAACGCTGCGATAAGACGGCCACACTTGTCAATCACACACGCAACACTCACCATTCCATCATCTCGTAAATAGCGATTTTCAAGGGTGACCAGCCTGCACTGCAAGCGCCAAGCAAGAAAAATAGCCTTTTTTGTGATTTTCTTAGGTAACTTCCAGTTCATGTCAGCAGCTACTGTTTTGCGTGCGGACTTTTGACAGAGGTAACTGTCAACGTTACAAAAATCAGTACATGTTTTGGCATGACAAGTCTGACTGTTCCCTTGTTAGAGACACACAAAGAAATAATGACAATGAGTAAGGCTAAATGGGTAACAGTGAGTGGCTGCGTATGGGCGACTTACAGCGAGTGAATAGTGGGTGGTAATCAGTTACATTTTCGGGAGCTTATGGGACTGACAAGTGATTTGCATGTTAAAAAGAGTGTGAATATGTTCGCATGCAAAAGTTTTTGGGAATGTATTTAAAGGCACCGAGGGAAGTAGGATGACACAGCTGGCCCCCCATTTTGCTGTCACTGTCTGTTAAACTGGGGCATATTCACCTTTCCTGTACTCCGATAGGAGCATTTTCTCACTAGTTTGTAACATGTGTACACTAATTCGCGATTCATCCGATTGATGTGTTAGTCCATTCAAAGCCACAATGAGAAACTGAGGACATGGTTTACCACTAGTTTTTGTTTTACTACATTCCAAATGACGTTTATTGTAATTGATCATTATTAAAGGCGTACCATAATAACTATTTCTAGTTTTCTGAAATAATATAGCGTACGAAATTAAACACGTTGCTTAATAGAAATATTGTCCAGTAATGTGTACTGGGATGAAGGACACTGTATATAGTAGTAAGTGCAGGAAGGACTTCACTGCAAAACGAGTGTGAAATGCAGAGCATGACCTTAGCAGTGGCACATCACGCAAGTGTGTTACAAGCTGTTTTCTTTTACAAAATTAAGAAAATTCAATCTAACCAGAATTGCAAGTGTACTTATAAATATTATTTAAATCTGTACCAACCGCAGTCTATTGAACTCCAATTCAAAATGTGTGTGGAAGTCAGATATGCGATTGCTAAAAATGTGCCCAGAAAAAAATTTGATCCTGGGGGCAGGAAATATAATTTTTAGAGTCAATTCCATAATCAGGAAGGCTGTATTTGTGCACTTTCATAGAAAAATAAAGTTATGTGTTTTAATATCGTAAACGAAGCAACCGAATCTGGGGAATGTATTGTGAGATGTACAACATTCTAACTTCAGTAGTGCACTGTTTCCACGGTAAGAGTAATTGCTTAAACAAAAGCTTCTAAAATCTGAGTGATGGACACGGGCCTCTGTATAGAAAACGAAGCATGTCCAGGCACTGGATTAGTGATAAGTAATGTCTCTTTTCATGTCCTTCCAGTCATCAGAAAATTTGGACCTGTTACTATAAATGAACCTGCATATAAAAGCTCTGTCGTGCGTCCGAACACTTCGCAGTTTTATTCGGGGGAGTCTGCCTTCTAAAAGACAGTGCAGTGGCATCTCACAGTGTGTACAATTTACTCGAGTGTTCATAGGCTCTGTAATACAGGACAACACTACATCCAACATATCCAACATGCAAACGAACTTAGCCATCTTAACAGTGGCTCAGTCATACACGTGTGTACACTGTCGTTTCCTCTGATTCAATACATTACGCCATGAACAACTGTTAGTTCGCTCGAATACCGCTGTTAATATCTCGTTTCACAGTATAAACGGTATCTGTGATCACATGGGGCCCAGTCACACATCCTGCCTTCTGCCCAGTCCTGGCTCTCAGCGTGGATGGTCATGACTGTTGCACCAGCCGAGCGCTACGCAGCAGTAGCAGAGAGCGGCCGCACGCCTGCTATTGTTGATGGGGCCCTCAGGCCACCGGCCTACGCTTGGTGAAGACGATTCTCTATTTCTGAATAATAAATGCATCTCTATGAATAACGTTACTTGGCATGCTCGAGCTGACTCAAATCCTCCTCACAACAACGCTGCTCAGCGCAATCCCGACAACCGTAGGGGACTGGTACCAGACTCCTATATCTGATGCCAGCAAATGGCTGCTAGCCCTAAAGACGTCTCCACGTGGTGCCACACCCACCCACATACATCAGCGTAAGGTGACACTGTCCGCAGAGATCCATGGGTAAGGTCAACCACTACGGATTTGAGGCTGTTACACTGCAGTGTGGTGAGTGACTCATTTTTATTTTTTTATTTTTTGGTCATCATTTTTCTGACTGTTTTAATGCGGCTCGGCACAATTCGTTTCCTATGTCTACCTCTTCATCTCGGAATAGCACTTGCAACCTACGTCCTCTATTATCTGCTGGGTTTTATTTCCAACAGGATAACGTTCGCCCCCATACCACAACGCGTTGTACAGGGTGTCGACATATTTTCTTGGCTTATCAGTCCACCCAATTTTTTTTGGTTGGGTCATCAGTCTTCTGACTGGTTTCATGCGGCCCGCCACGATTTCCTCTCCTGTGCTAACCTCTTCATCTCAGAGTAGCACTTGCAACGTATGCCCTCTATTATTTGCTCGATGTATTCCAGTCTCTGTCTTCCTCTACAGTTTTTGTCCTCTACAGCTCCCTCCAGTACCATGGAAGTTATTCCCAGATGTCTTAAATGATGTCCTACCATCCAGCCCCTTCTCCTTGTGAGTGTTTCCCACATGTTTCTTTCCTCTCCGATTCTGCGCAGAAGGTCCTCATTCCTTACCTTATCAGTCCACCCAATTTTCAAGATTCGTCAGAGCATCACATCTCAGATCTCTTCTTTTTCGGTTTTCCCACAGTCCATATTTCACTACCACAAAATGCTGCGCTCTAAAAGTACATTCTCAAAAATTTCTTCCTCAAATTAAGGTCTATGTTTGATACTCGTAGACTTCTCCTCGCCAGAAATTGCCTCTTTGCCATAGGTAGTCTGCTTTTGATGTCCTCCTTGTTCTGTCCGTCGTAGGTTATTTTGCTGCCTAGGTAGCAGAATTCCTTAAGTTCATCTACTTCGTGATCACCTGTCGTGATGTCTAGTTCCTCACGGTTCTCATTTCTGATGCTTCTCACTACTTTCGTCTTTCTTCAATTTACTCTCAATCCATATTTTGTACTCATTTCATTCAACAGATTCTGTAATTGTTCTTCACTTTCACTGAGGATAGCAATGCCATCAGCAAATTTTATTATTATATCCTTCCACCTTAAATTTTAATTCCACTCTTGAAGCTATTTTTTATTTCCTTCATTGCTTCTCCGACGTGCAGACTGAACAGTAGGTGCGAAATAGTACTCCCTGTCTTACATCCTTTTTAATGCGAGCACTACGTACTTGGTCTTCCACTCTTATCATTCCCATTTGGTTCTTGTACATATTGTATTTTATCCGTTCTTCCCTGTAGGATACCCCGCATTTTTGTCAGAATTTCGAACATCTTACACCATTTCACAGCCGGCCGAAGTGGCCGTGCGGTTAAAGGCGCTGCAGTCTGGAACCGCAAGACCGCTACGGTCGCAGGTTCGAATCCTGCCTCGGGCATGGATGTTTGTGATGTCCTTCGGTTAGTTAGGTTTAACTAGTTCTAAGTTCTAGGGGACTAATGACCTCAGCAGTTGAGTCCCATAGTGCTCAGAGCCATTTGAACCATTTGAACCATTTCACATTGTCGAACACTTTTCAGGTCGACAAACCCTATGAAAGTTTCTTGGTTTTTCTTTCGTTTTACTTCCTTTAGTAACCGCAACGTCAGAACTGCCATTCTGGTGCCTTTACTTTCCTCAAAGCCAAACAGGTCGTCATCTGACACATTTTCAATTCTCTTTTCTATTCTTCCGTATATTATTCTTTTCAGAAACTTGGATGCATGAGCTGTTAAGCTGAATGTGCGATAATTCTCGCATTTGTCAGGTCTTGCAATCTTCGCAGTTGTGTGGATGAAATTTTCACCTAAGTCAAATGGTATATAGACAGAGTCATAAATTCTACGCACTAACGTGAATAGTTGGTTTGCTGCCCCTTCCCCCAAACGCTTTTAGAAATTCTGATGGAATGTTATCCATCCCTTCTGCCTTATTTGATTAAGACTTCCAGAGCTCTTTTTAATTCTGATCCTAGTATTCGATCTCCTATCTCTTCTAAGTCGACATTTGTTCTCTCTTCTATCATAAATATCACACAGATCTTCCCCCACATAGAGGCCTTCAGTTTACTCTTTCCACAAATCCTCTCTGTCCTCTGCATTTAACAGTTGTATTCCCATTGCACTCTTAATCTTACCACCCTTGCTTTCAGTTCCAGCGAAGGTTGTTTTGAGTTTCCTTATGCTGTGGCAGTCTTTTCGACAATCATTTAGTTCTAGATTTCTTCACATGTTTCATACAACCATTTCGGGTTAGCTTCCCTGCACTTCCTATTTATTTCATTCCTAAATGATTTATATTTCAGCTCTCAGGCTACAGATACTGCGATAATAATTAGCTCAGTAGGCAGTTCAGTTAAAGAGGAATGGGCATCTCTAAAACGGACAATTACAGAAGTTAGAAAGAAAACCGTCGGTATGAGGAAGGTACTGCCAAGAAACCAGAGATAGCAGAAGAAATACTTCAGTTGATAAATGAAAGAAGGAACTTCAACACTGTTAGGGAAATTTCTGAACAACTTCTGTGATTGTCAGTTTTATAGATGCCCATACCTCTTTATGGGGACAGGACCCTCAACGGACTGCATTTTTAGCATTATCGCCGGCCGAAGTGGCCGTGCGGTTACAGGCGCTGCAGTCTGGAACCGCAGGACCGCTAAGGTCGCAGGTTCGAATCCTGCCTCGGGCATGGATGTTTGTGATGTCCTTAGGTTAGTTAGGTTTAACTAGTTCTAAGTTCTAGGGGACTAATAACCTCAGCAGTTGAGTCCCATAGTGCTCAGAGCCATTTGAACCATTTAGCATTATCTTCACCCTCATAGTGCAACTGACCTGTACATTAGAGATGGCTCAAAATTCTTACACACAATTAGGGCCATTAGTCAAAGCATCTCCCAAACATCATTGAGATATTTATTGTATTTTGGCACTGACAACAATATTTATAATAGTACAAAAAGCGGTACAATTTTCTTTGGAACCACTGACTGCACAGCTCGGAAAAAGAGTCAGAGTACGAACAACATTCACGGAAGTGTTTTATGCCTCCAATTTTCTTCCCTGATACTGATCTGTGAAAAAGACAAGTAATTTATATTACTACAACAAAAGTATTTAAAAATGTAGCTGAAATATCACCGACGTCATCATCATGTTATACATTTTTCAGGAAATAGTAGGCAATGGAGGTAGAGGAGGTCTTTCTAAATATCTGTACCAGTTTTTGTGAGTTTAACTTCAGTCATTTACGAGAAAATTGTACCTGAATGATGAAAATTCAGTTTTCGGTAAATAGCAAAAGAAGGTTTACAGATTTATTAACTCACTACTATACTCTTTTAGAACATTCCAGCTGCATAGCCGGCCGAAGTGGCCGTGCGGTTAAAGGCGCTGCAGTCTGGAACCGCAAGACCGCTACGGTCGCAGGTTCGAATCCTGCCTCGGGCATGGATGTTTGTGATGTCCTTAGGTTAGTTAGGTTTAACTAGTTCTAAGTTCTAGGGGACTAATGACCTCAGCAGTTGAGTCTCATAGTGCTCAGAGCCATTTGAACCAGCTGCATACTCCAGTTGTCCTCTTGTTTCCTTATCCTCCCTACTCTTTCTCTTCATTCTTTTCTTTCTTCTTGACTCTTTGGTAGCAGCTTCTGCAACTGTCTCTGCTTCGGTTACCCGCCGCTTATCAATAGCAGTTAGATCTGAAGCCATATTCCTTCCCGTTTGGAAGTTCAGTTTCTTCATAGCATTGATCCTTGAAATTGCACCATCATTGAATGTTATTATTGCATCCATTACACCAATCTTCACCACTGTCAGCACATGAAATAGAGTTTTGGGTATTCTCTCCCATATACAGCTGTTGAAGCTTTCATTTGCATTCTGAGAGAGACCATGCATACATTTCCTAAGTAGATTTTTATTTGCCAGATCCCTATATATAGGCCTAATTTCCTCTATTACAGCAAGTGGTAAGGAATGCTTGTGGGTGGATTGTATGCCTGTAGCATTGCTCATCCAGCACTTCCACCACGAATCTTCTCATTTTGGACACAAACCATACTGTGTGGTTTCATCTGTTGACACTCTGTGAAACCATGTTGCCCAAACAGCTCGTCTCATGTTCTCTAAATCTCCTACATTTATCCTTATTGCTAGTCCATAATATTGAGTCAAACAATCACTTTCACTTTTTCTAAGACGAGCCGGACCACTTATGTGTTTCCCGTCCCACAGTTTTTTTTCCACTCAAGTCTTTACACAATTTTCTCAGCTGGTCTCCCATTCTTTTTTGTACATGCCCAACACATTCAAGCTTTTCCATCAGATTGTCCCCATATGGTATGTCATTAACAACAGTAGTATGTTCTTAACAGTCTCCATTCTCAAGGTACCCTATATACCTCACACCACGACTGACCTCTGATCTTCTAAAAATGTTTAGAACTCCTTTCGTTTCCATGTTTCCACTTGGGCCATCAAAGTTCTTTACACAGACATGGGTGCCAATAAATTTACTTGAACAACCCTAGCAATGCTTTGATAGAATTTCATAATCTAGAATATTACCAATTTCAATAAATGTGCAGTTACAATTCCATTCAGAGAAGTATGACCTCTCTTCTGCCAAGATCCATCAAATGCTGCTACAATATCTGTATTCTCAGACAAGGCTACTGCTTCTTCTGCTGCTCTTTTCATTGAATGTTCACTTACACCACATAAAGCATTATGTATTGATTTTTTGTATCTGTCAAACCTCAGTGGAGGTGGAGGCAAATCTATCACTGCACAAAAAGTCTGGGCAGCTCTCCTTCCCCTTCCGATACATCGTATTGCATAAGCAAGTTGAATATTTACACTGTAATGTCGACCATCAGTTACTGGCGATGTCATAGTATCACTGTGCATCTTATACAAGTTACAGGCAATCACTAACCGACTTAAAAGACCCTTCCTTGCTGAAATGTCCTCAGAAATGTCAATGGTATCTTCACAATTTCAGTATTTACATTTCACAGCACTCTTCAAAGTCTTGACAGCATATTTATGTTCACAACAACATTTCCGTCGTTACTGCTGCTCACAATGCTACTAGGAATTTTCTGTTTACATTCAGAAAGCGAAAGTGTACGTCTAGAAGTAGTGCCTGTAAACACATTTTCCGCGGGCGAATTTGAAGCAGCTTATGTTTATTATTGTGTTTGGAACTGGTTGCCGCGAAACTTTAGTTTGGGGCTAAATTTCATTACAAATGGGCCCTGTGCAACATTACGTTCGACCTCAATTTTAGAACGAATGGAAAATGATAATGCCCATAAACTACACATATTTGAAATCAGCATGAAATGCTCTTTTATATAGATAAAGAAACTTTTTTTTCAAATTTTTGGTCATTTCCACGAGCATGTCCCATTAACTGAACTGCCTCCTATGCTAATCCTTATCGCAGTATCTATAGCCCCAGAGAACTTCAGGCATATTTCTACATTGCTTACTACTGACGTATCCCAGTTCTTCGCGCTCTGATTCTTCCAGACAAATGACTTAGATTTGAACCTGCTCTTCATCACTACTAAATTGTCATCTGAGTCTATGTCTGCTCCACGGTACGCCTTACAATCCAGTATCTGATTTGGGAATCTCTCTCTGCCTCTCTATAATGTAATCTAACTGAAATATTTCCGTATATATTGACCCTTTCTTGCTATTCTTGAACACAGTATTCGCAATTGCTCGCTTAAATTTGTTGCAGATCTCAATTAATCTTTCTCCTCTCTCATTTCTAGCACCAAGCCCATATTCCCCTACTCTTTCCCCTACAACAGCATTCTATTTCCCCATGGATAGTAGATTTTCGTCTCCCTTTACGTACTGAGTTACCATTTCAGTATCCTCATAATTTCTTTATCTCTTCATCTTCGATTTGTGACGTTGGCAAATGTACCTGAAGAATCGTTTTCCGTGTTGGTTTCTTGTCGATTCTGATGAGAACCATCCTGTCACTCAACTGTTCACAGTATCTCACTCTCTGCCCTACCTTCCCATTCATAACGAATTCTACGCTGTTGACATTACCCTGTGCTCATCTAACCACAAATCCTTGTCGTCTCTCCATTTCACATCACTGAACCGCACTATATCTAGGTTGTGCCTTAGCATTCCCATTTTCAGATTTTCTAGCTTCCCTTCCAAGTTCAGTCTTCTAACATTCCATGCCCAGACTTATAAAACGTTACCCTTACGCCGGTTATTCAATCTTCTTCTCACGCTCACCTCACCCTTGGCAGTACCCTTTCGGAACGATCACCATCACACTTTTTCAGTTAGAGGCCACATGTCCTGTGGATATACATTATGTATCTTTAATGCAGTGGTTTACACTGCCTTTTGCATCCTCATGGCTTTGATCACTGCTGTTTCTTCCGCCTTCCGGGGCAGTTTCCCACCACAAGAGAAAGAGAGTGCCCCGAACCTCGGTCCGTTCCTCTGCCCTCTTTGACAAGACTGTTGGCTGCTTGAGGGGTCACTTACGCCGCAAGTCTTCGGCCGCCACTGCTGATGTTTTTTATTCATAATTTAATCGGTGGAGGGTTTCGAACCCGGGACCAAGAACGTTTATATTGCCAATCAAAGACGTTACCTCTAGGCAACGGGTTTATCTACAGCCAGTGGGGTGTCAGTATTGCCAACTACCTGCGTAGTTGTAGGAAGTTTGGTTACGAGGTACAGCATTGCACATAGTCCGGCTGGCCCATGATGCAAAGTGATGTTTAAGTGCACTTTATTCTTATGCGTTATCGGGTATACTCTTTCGGTATTTTTCTTGTATAACGAAAGGTGGAGGTTACGCAAATGCCTGTCACACAGGCGCCGACTTAGAACGAAATGCAGGAAGCCCTGAATGGGCAAACAGCCATGTTGTTGGAGACTGCAGACCTACATAAACAATTTAACGATGCGTTGCTAGGAAGGGTAGAGGAATGGGAATCCACTGGTGGGAAGCAGAAAAGAGCGTCTCAGAGACCAAGTTACAAAAGTCTGAAACCACTTGGAGAGCAGAACACACGAGAAAACTAGTACGTATGATGTCATTGCTACCCTTACAGCATCTGAGTACACAGGAAGCTCCAACATAAATAGTGTTCCTTCCTGAATGAATGATCTCAGTTGTTGCTGTCCAGTGATTCAGGGAGTCTGTGCACCTAAGAATTTACAATCTTCTATGGAGTTGCAAGTGTCGCTGGAAGGACTTGGCCACACTGCATCGCACGGCATATTGGACGGAAAATGCTCACCATAGACGAAAGTAACATCGGACGTGCTACAAAGAAGCGTAATAGGATGTCTAACGTTCTCAGTATACGCACATCAAAAAAAGTTTTGCATCACCCCGGTTCCCAGAACTCCTGAAGATAGACATTGACTGTGGATATTGTATCACAGACACAGTCCCTTTGACTGTTCAGAGATGTCACTAAATCCGCCCAAAGATGTAAACAACCATGCATGAGCAGCGCCTATTAGACGGAGGGGGTTCGACAGCCGATCAAATTCAGTCATTCCACCAAGAAGGAGGTACAAGGCTCGTGTTGTCTGTAGTTCAACCATGCCGTATCAACACCGCTGTTCGATCGAGTCCGCATTGTTAATTTGTGCCAGGAAGGGCTCTCAACAAGGGAAGTGTCTAGGCGTCTGGGAGTGAACCAAAGCGATGTTGTTCGGACATGGAGGAGATACAGAGAAACAGGAACTGTCGATGACATGCCTCGCTCAGGTCGCCCAAGGACTACTACTGCTATGGATAACCGCTACCTACGTATTATGGCTCGGAGGAACCCTGACAGCTACGCCACCATGTTGAATAATGCTTCTCGTACAGCCACAGGACGTCGTGTTACAACTCGAACTGTGCGCAATATGCTGCATGATGCACAACTTCACTCCCGACGTCCATGGCGAGGTCCATCTTTGCAACCACAGCACCATGCAGCGCGGTACAGATGGCCCAACTATTTGCCGAATGGACCGCTCAGGATTGGCATCACGTTCTCTTCACCGATGAGTTTCGCATATGCCTTCAAGAAGACAATCGTCGGAGATTTGTTTGGAGGCAATCCGGTCAGGCTGAACGCTTTAGACACATTATCCTGCGAGTGCAGCAAGGTGGAGGTTCTCTGCTGTTTTGGGTTGGCATTATGTGGGCCAACGTATGCCGCTGGTGATCATGGAAGGTGCCGAAACGCCTGTACGATACGTGAATGCCATCCTCCGACCGATTAGTACAACGATATCGGCAGAATATTGGAGAGGCATTCGTCTTCATGGACGACAATTTGCACCTCCATCGTGCACATCTTGTGATTGACTTTCTTCAGGATAACTACATCACTCGACTAGAGTGGCCAGCATGTTCTCAAGACATGAATGCTATCGAACATGCCTTGGATAGATTGAAAAGGGCTGGTGAGGGACGATGTGACCCAACAACCACTCTGAGGGATTTACGCCGAATCGGCGTTGCGGAGTGGGACAATCTGGATGAACTTGCGGACAGTATGCCACGACGAATAAATACATGCATCAATGGAAGAGGACGTACAGCTGGGTATTAGGGGTACCGATGTGTACAAAAATCTGGACCACCACCTCTGAAGGTCTAGCTGTAGGGTGCTACCACATGCAGTGGATCTCATGAGCAATAAAAAGGGCGCAAATGATGTTCATGTTTATCTCTATTCCAATTTTCTGTACGGGTTCCGATGTAAAAGGACTTAGACAACAACTTTCATTTGTTTTAATGAATGGCAACTCTGTTTAAATGTGGAGTATCTGATTATAATATTAATGTGAGAACATCTTGAGCAGGTCACATCGTATAAGTTCAAAAATGGCTCGGAGGACTATGGGACTTAACATCTGAGGTCATCAGTCCCCTAGAACTTATAATTACTTAAACCTAACTAACCTAATGACATCACACACATCTATGCCCGAGGCAGGATTCGAACCTGCGACAGTAGCGGTCGCGCGGTTCCAGACTATAGCGCCTAGAACCGCTCGGCCACCCCGGCCGGCACATCGTATAAGTATTTAAGATTTAAAGGCACTGCTAGTCCTCAGCCCTCTTACGATCGTGACTTAAAACATCTACTTGTCTCAGTCACTATCCTGTACACTATGATTCAGATGCAGGGGGATCCCATGAACCTGGCGGCCAGAAGCCTGTTATGCATGCGTAAACGCTAAAAGTTAGCTCTGTGGAAATTAATTACTAGTCCTTAATTGCCGTAATGACTAGGCTGTCGTGGATGGTAACGGAGCTACAGTAATGTAGGTGAAATATAGCTACTGAATGAAAACCGTGGTACACATTCTTATCTTTTATTCTATTAAATGTTCAAAATTTGGGTTCACCACAAGCGTTGCAGGCGCTTGAATGATGCATCAGTCTGAAAGGCTTAATGCAAGACATCATATCAGCTTAATAACCGAGAGAATCGTTACCAGTTGACAGGGATTCATAACTAGTACACTAAAGACTGAGGATGAACTAAGAAACTGAAACTGTCTGATGGCTCCAAACGTCACGTCACACGATCTCTCAAGTCTAAGTCATTAAATGAGTGACCACGCATCTCCGACACAGTAAGAAAGGAAAGGACGAACATTCCTGACTAGACTCTGTTTCCCACTCTACCCGTATTACACCGCATTCCGCAGACCTGATCGTGACTGTCTCGATGATTACAGCAGCCGGCGTCGGATTGCGACTGCAACCCTCGCCTTTATCTCACGCGCCGGTAGACGAACCAAATTTCGTGCACCAACAGCCTGCCTCCGTTATCCAGTGAACGTCTGAGCATAAATCTGCAATTAAATTTGAACACTGAGTCCGACCTCTCCTAGAGCCCCTGGCAAAATGGATTCCCGTATAAGACTGCTCATCTCCGTCTAGGTTCGGAGCAGTGCATTCTCGCCTAGCCCCTCCCCCCCTCTCACAAATCGCTCGGCAAACATGAGATGCAGCTTCTAGTTAGAAAATCAGCAATAAAGTTTAAGCTCCCACTCGCGAGTGTGAGAGGAAAGAGCCAATCAGATTAGCCCTCGCCCAAGGCAGGAAGCGCGTCTAAAATCCACCCATCCAGCGACACACCAGCACCAACCTCCTCTCTCACAAGAATTCAGACAAATACCAACCATGTTATTCTGTGTTGCTTATCTGATCTCCCGAGAAGACGCGATCAAGCCCTGAACGTTGTGCCTCTTCGATTCTTGCGCCCTGGGTCAGACTTTAAAATAGGTTTCACTGGCGCCTACCCGTCCAGCCTCCACAACTGAAAGCTAATGTCCCAACTAATCAATTGAGCACTGTCAATGCTTGTGTGTAAGAGAAGTGCTGGAAGTCAGAGCGGCCGACCAGAAACAAAACAATGCCCCCCGTCGTCTGCGAGGCTCTCAGCAACGCTGGGGCTGAAGCCAACTCACGAGACTCGTTTCCGCATGCCTGCATGGCGTTACTTTGCGGGACACCTGCCAAAAAGAGAATCAGTTCCCAATTTGTCTGGCACGACAGAGCTAAGTAAACCAAAAGGCTGGCCAGAGAGCTACCGCTGAGTAGCACTTGCGCTGTCGAAATCTTTACTACAACGTATAAAGAAATTACTGAAGGACCATTTCGCCTGAGGCTCGCAGCTACTCATTTAATGATAGAAAACAAAAGTGAAACTAAAAGCGTAACAAAAGCGCATAAACACGAATGTGTTTAACATGAATATTGAATTTAATGGAAGGAAGTGCTCGATTAGGCTGCCACCTCAAGTTATTGAAATGTGAAAATCACTTCAAATCAATGTTAGGTAAGAAAACTAGGTAATCTAATTTGTTGGAAGGATTGTGGAGAAGTACAATGTACCTGTAAAATAAATCGCATAAAATATGCTAGTCCGACCCGTTCTAACCGTTACTTTGTTCTGAGACTTTGTCAACTAAACGTGACAACAGGCATGGACCGAAATGAGGAACTGAGAGAAACATTGTCCCGCGAGGGTAGTCGAGAGCGCTAACACGCTGCTTCCTGGACTCGGGTAGGCGCGCTGGCCCCGGATCGAATCGATCCGGTGGATTAACGACGAGGGCCGGCGTGCTGGCCGGCCTGCATGTGGTTTTTAGGCGGTTTTCCACATCCCGCTAGGTGAATACCAGTGTGGTCCCCACGTTCCGCCTCAGTTACACGCGTCACAGACATTTGAAACACGTCCGCACTATTTCACGATTTACACTTGACGCAGACAGCTGGGGTACACTGATTCCGTCCTGGGGGGTACGGGGTGGCGGCAGGAAGGGCATCCGGCCACCCCTAACACTAACCTTGCCAAATCCGTTCTAACCACGCCAACCCTGTGAAGCTGCGGGACTATGGCGTAAGCGAAATAAAGGAAGAAAGAAAGACCATACGATAGTTTAACAGGTATGTTCAGAGAAGTTACATGGGAATCTCTGGAGGATAGACGACAGTTTCTCGCAAAATTCAGTTAAAAAGATGTAAATAATCTGCATTATAAACAAAATATGCAACTATTATACTGCCAACGTCGTATATCTCGCGAACGGATCGTGGTAACAAGATAAGAGAGATCAGAGTACGTAAAACGCACACAGGTCGTCGTTTTTCTTTCGTTCAGCACGGGAATGGAACAGGACAGATAGTCGATAGTACTGGAAAAACGTACCCTACACCATGCACTGTCGGCGTATACAGGCCGTTTCAGCTGAGGTGTGTTTCTCTGCAACTTGCAGAATAATAAATGGAAGGAATATTTATTTAAACGGCCACAGCTGCTAAGCCGGTCGACCGTCTGCCCGCACACCCGCCAGGTGGCTTAGATAAACGCAAAGTAATCGCTGGTTGTGTTGGTCATATTTATCGCAGTTTAATAACCGTCCGAGACCGAAACTTGTTTCTTCGTGCGTTCCAGACAGTGTTCGCCAGTGTACTCTACAGTCTAAGAGAACATGGCTTGAAACAATGCTTAGAGGAAGATTGTTGCTCCAGGACCGAACTGAGAGAAGCTTTGTTAGGATAAGAGGCCGGTATGGACCATACGACAGTTTCGCAGGTATGTTCGGAGAAATTAAATGGAAATCTCTGGGTGAAAGACGTTTATCGCAAAATTCAGTTGGGAAGATGTAAAGAATCTGTATTACAAGCAGAACTGTCTGTTTCCTCGCCTGTGGCAAGTTGGCCCACAATTTCTGTAGCTGATTCTTGATATGCTATCACTAGGGTGGAGCTGACATCAGAACTAGTTCCACACATTTTCGGACGGGGACTGACCTGGGGATGTTGCTGGCCCCAAGAGTACCTCAAGATCTCACAGACAGTTCATAGAGAAACGTGCCACGTGTGGACGAGCATTGTCGTGTTGAAAATGGCATCACTATACTATCGAGAGGGAGGTAACACATGAGGTCGCAGGATGTGCATGAAGTGGAGCCCCGGCCGTGTCATTTAGTCACACACTTGGATCCGCACGCCACGGGGCCAGGAAAACACCGCTATTTTTGGGCAAGACATTAGAATAATTAAATCTCTTACCACGTCGCCGTCATACTAGCCGTGACAGATCACCGGCGATAGTGCAGAATCACGATTCGTCGCTGAACGCCATCCGATGCCATTCGTCAGCGGTCAACACTTTCCGGCGGCGACACTACTCCAAACAAAGCTGTTTGTGTTGTGGTGTTCGCCACGCGGGATTAGCCGAGCGGTCTGGACGCTGCAGTCATGGACTGTGCGGCTGGTCCCGGCGGAGGTTCGCATCCTCCCTCGGGCATGGGTGTATGTGTTTGTCCTTAGGATAATTTACGTTAAGTAGTGTGTAAGCTTAGCGACTGATGACCTTAGCAGTTAAGTCCCATAAGATTTCACACGCATTTGAACATTTTTTTGTTGTGGTGTTAACGGCAGACTACGGTTGGGACAGTAATTCTCCAGCACGCCTTCGGGTGCTCTCTGAACAATAGTGGAGTATGAGACAGAATGTTGCGGTGAGTCCATTTCCTGTTCTCGAATCGCAGGCGCAAGTGTGGAGGTGTTACGATGTGCCTGGTGCTCAATACGGCTATGGTCACTTGCGGCGTTCGGACGTCGTCTACCGTATCCTTGACGACGAGCATGTCTGCCTTCACGTTTCCATGCAGTCAAACACTGGGACCATGTGACGTCCGAAAGCCACACAATACTGTAAATTCGACGATTCGAAGAGTCGCCCAAATGCAGGCTCCCCAGTGAGAGCATTTTCACACTGTGTCAGATGTTGACAACGCTGCCTCACCCCGATGCACTACATCCAGCCCACCAATGATGTGATCACTCAACACATGTAACTGTTAACAGCACATGTATAGCCAGCCGGGGCTGGTAACTGCAGCAAACACGAACAACACGTGTTGTGGCTACACTAGCTGCGGAGGAGGTTACATTGACATCTGACCCTGTCTTCCGTGTGCTTCATATTTTTTGTCATGGAGTGTAACCAAATAAACTACACTATTGGCCATTAAAATTGCTACACCACGAAGATGGCATGCTACAGACGCGAAATTTAACCGACAGGAAGAAGATGCTGTGATATGCAAATCATTAGCTTTTCAGATCGTTCGCACAAGGTTGGCGCCGGTGGCAACACCTACAGCGTGCTGACATGAGGGCAGTTTCCAACCGATTTCTCATACACAAACAGCAGTTGACAGGCGTTGACTGGTGAAACGTTGTTGTGATGCCTCGTGTAAGGAGGATAAATGCGCACCATCACGTCTCCGACTTTGATAAAGGTCGGATTGTAGCCTATCGCGATTGCGGTTTGTCGTATCGCGACATCGATGCTCATGTTGGTCAAGATCCAATGACTGTTAACAGAATATGGAATCAAAAAAATTGTTCAAATGGCTGTGAACACTATGGGACTCAACTGCTGTGGTCATCAGTCCCCTAGAACAGAACTACTTAAACCTAACTAACCTAAGGACATTACACACATCCATGCCCGCGGCAGGATTCGAACCTGCGACCGTAGCAGTCGCACGGTTCCGGACTGCGCGCCTAGAACCGCGAGACCAGCGCGGCCGGCAATATGGAATCGGTAGGCTCAGGAGGGTAATACGGAACGCCGTGCTGGATCCCAACGGCCTCGATCACTAGCAGTCGAGATGACAGGCATCTTATCCGCGTGGCTGTAACGGATCGTGCAGCCACGTCTCGATCCCTGAGTCAACAGATGGGAAAGTTTGCAAGAGGACAACCATCTGCACGAACAGTTCGACGAGTTTTGGAGCAGCATGGTCTATCAGCTCGGAGACCATGGCTGCGGTTACCCTTGACGCTGCATCACAGACAGGACCGCCTACGATGCTGTACTCAACGACGAACCTGGGTGCACGAATGGCAAAACGTCATTTTTTCGGATGAATCCAGGTTCTGTTTACAGCATCATGATGGTCGCATCCGTATTTGGCGACATCGCAGTGATCGCAGATTGGAAGCGTGTATTCGTCATCGCCATACTGTCGTATCAAAAATGGTTCAAATGGCCCTGAGTACTATGGGACTTAACATCTGTGGTCATCAGTCCACTACAACGTAGAACTACTTAAACCTAACTAACCTAAGGACATCACACACATCCAATCCCGAGGCAGGATTCGAACCTGCGACCGTAGCGGTCACGCGGTTCCAGACTGGAGCGCCTAGAACCGCACGGCCACACTGGCCGGCACTGTCGTATCAAATGGTTCAAATGGCTCTGAGCACTATGGGACTCAACTGCTGTGGTCATCAGTCCCCTAGAACTTAGAACTACTTAAACCTAACTAACCTAAGGACATCACACACATCCATGCCCGAGGCAGGATTCGAACCTGCGACCGTAGCAGTCGCACGGTTCCTGACTACGCGCCTAGAACCGCGAGACCACCGCGGCCGGCACTGTCGTATCACCCGGCGTGATGGTATGGGGTGCCATTGGTTACACGTCTCGGCACTTTGAACAGTGGACGTTACATTTCAGATGTGTTACGACCCGTTGCTCTACCCATCATTCGATCCATTCGATACCCTACATTTCAGCAGGATAGTGCACGACCGCATGTTGCAGGTCGTGTACGGGCCTTTCTGGATACAGAAAATGTTCGACTGCTGCCCTGGCCAGCACATTCTCCAGATCTCTCACCAACTGAAAACGTCTGGTCAATGGTGGCCGAGCAACTGGCTCGTCACAATATGTCAGCCACTACTCTTGATGATGTGATCACTCAACACATGTAACTGTTAACAGCACATGTATAGCTAGCCGGGGCTGATAACTGATTTCTCAGGATCTATGCACCCAAATTGCGTGAAAATGTAATCATATATCAGGTCTAGTATATTTGTCCACTGAATACCCGTTTATCATCTGCATTTCTTCTTGGTGTAGCAATTTTAATGGCCAGTAGTGTATGTCTTTAACACCACAGAAAATATAACGTTTCTTATGTTTACCTACCTATCGTGTTGAAGCTGCATGGGCAGCTGGGCCTGTACAGGCCATCCAAACTGTGTTTGACTCAATGCCCAGGCGTATCAAGGCCGATATTACGGCCAGAGGCGGTTTATCTGGGTACTGATTTCTCAGGATCTATGCACCCAAATTGCGTGAAAATGTAATCATATATCAGGTCCACTGAATACCCGTTTATCATCTGCATTTATTCTTGGTGTAGCAATTTTAATGGCCAGTAGTGTATGTCTTTAACTCCACAGAAAATATAACGTTTCTTATGTTTACTTATCAAAACAGATACGCGTTTCACATTTCATATTGTCAGTTACATATAAGAAACCTTATCTTAAACGTGCTGTATGTAGATATAGTCACACATGTATGTTCGCAGAGTAGGGTGTAGTGACACTCGCCCCTGAAATCTGCGTACGGCGAGCGTACCTGGCCGGTCACCGTTTGCTCGTACGAGGCGTCTTCAAAGCGCGTCACGTGTATTTATAGCCGGGGCGGACTGCGGCGTCTGACGACCCAGCGAGCGAGGAAAAAAGAAGGAAGGCGCAGCCAGAGACGTGACAAGGCCAGGCGGGCGGCCCGGCTCACCAGCTGTGGCTGTGGCGCTGCGGTGCCGCCGGGCCGAGATACGGCCGCGATAAAAGCGGCGGTCGGCGGCCGAGATAACGAGTCGCTAGCGGCGGGCCGCGGCAGCACCGGCACCACGCTAAGGCTACTAGCATGGCGTCTGCGGCGACGGGGCACCTCTGCGCTGGCCACGCCGAGTCGGCGAACCAGGTAGGCGCTGCGCTGCCGCAAAGTACGCTGAGGCGACAAAGGTCGTGGCATAGCTATGTGCACGTATACAGATGGAGGTAGTGCCGCATAATCAACGTATTACAGGGCAGTGCATTGGTGGAGCTGTCATTTCTACTCACAAGGGAACCTCCCCACCGCACCCCCCTCAGATTTAGTTATACGTTGGCACAGTGGATAGGCCTTGAAAAACTGAACACAGATCAATCGAGAAAACAGGAAGAAGTTGTGTGGAACTATGAAAAAAATAAGCAAAATATACAAACTGAGTAGTCCATGTGCAAGATAGGTGTGGTGTCACCGCCAGACACCACACTTGCTAGGTGGTAGCCTTTAAATCGGCCGCGGTCCATTAGTATACGCCGGACCCGCGTGTCGCCACTGTCAGTGATCGCAGACCGAGCGCCACCACACGGCAGGTCTAGAGAGACGTCCTGGCACTCGCTCCAGTTGTACAGCCGACTTTGCCTGAGATGGATTACTGAGAAATACGCTCTCATTTGCCGAGACGATAGTTAGCATAGCCTTCAGCTACATTTGCTACGACCTAGCAAGGCGCAGTATTCAATTGATATTGAGATTCTATTAATGTATCATCAAGAGCGATGTTCTACAAATGTGGATTAAAGTTAAGTATTCCAGAAGCTACGTACTTTTCTTTATAGCATTCATTACTTATCCTGTTTCAGACCTCACGCCAGCCTGCGTGAGTTTAAGCGAGTGCCTTTCGGCTTCCTCTCATTGTGTCTAGGCTTTCTTGTCTAGACACAACAATAAGCAACATAAAGGATACTGTGAGTCTGGGAGCGCTGTGGTCTCGTGGTTAGCGTGAGCAACTGCGGTGCGAAAAGTCCTTGGTTCAAGTCTTCCCTCGAGTAAGAAGTTTAATTTTTTATTTTCGCAAAGTTATGATCTGTCCGTTCGTTCATTGACGTCTCTGTTCACTATAATACGTTTAGTGTCTGTGTTTTGCGACCGCACTGCAAAACCGTGCGATTAGTGGACGAAAGGACGTGCCTCTCCAATGGGAACCGAAAACATTTGATCGCAAGGTCATAGATCAACCGATTTCTCCACAGGAAAATACGTTTGATATATTCTATATGACACTGGTGACGGCATGTGCGTCCCATGACAACAATATGTTGTCGACCCACCTAACTTGTACACTTGGCGAATGGGTAAAAAGATTCTTCTACCTCGCCCGATTTATGTTTTCTTGTGGATGTATTAATCACTCCCAAAAAAGTGATGAAAACATAAGAGTCTGTCACATAAACTGCAACAAATGAATGCAACAGTTTCACAGTCGCACAGTTTTCCCTGTGCTCTGTCAAAACATATGTTTTTAACGTTTTCAAATTTTTCCGTGTTTAGACCATCAAATCCTGCATGGCTCCAAGCCAATCTGAACATGTCCTGGAATTTTGGAGCGCGAAGTTAATTATGCGTGAGTGCCTGAACTTTGATAATTGTCTGAAAATGAAAAATTAAAATTTTCGCTCGAGGAAAGACTTGAACGAAGGACTTCTCGTACCGCAGCTGCTCACGCTAACCACGAGACCACAGCGCCCCTAAGCTCACAGTATCCTTTATGTTGCATACCTTGCGCATGGACTACTCAGTTTGTATATTTTGCTTGTATTTTTCATAGTTCCACACAACCTCTTCCTGTTTTCTCGATTGATCTGTGTTCAGTTTTTCAAGGTCTATCCACTGTGCCAACTTATAACTAAATCTGAGGGGGGTGATGGGGAGGTTCCCTTGTCAGGTAATTCGTGTGATATACTTTCCAACGTTCAAATAACTCAGGGGTTTGCTCCCGTCGACCACCGCCGATATTTCGACAGGAGCACACCCTACCATTCTCAAGGCACAACTGCAAGGAGGAAGAAATGTGCAAGAAAATTTAATACCTCGCTTCACAGAGGAGAAACAAGGAAGATGCCACACACAGAACAAATGTCAACACAAAGATGACCAACATCAGAAATATCGATAGTGACTATTAATCTACAAGTGAGGTAGCACTAATTCTGTCCCTCTGTTTTTTGATGAGAGACAGAGCCGGATTCCAAGCAGCATTTAAACAAAATCCACCATCTCTGTTAATAAGGTTGCTTGATAGTTTGATTTCAACAGCTTCCTTAATAACACTATCCCAATAGCTGGACGTGCAAGCCAGAATCTCCGTGTTGTTGTGTTCCATAGGACGACCTGTGTCAAGGCAATGTTCTGCAATAGCGGATTTGCTCGGCTGTTGTAAGCATGTGTGACGCTTATGTCCAATACACCGGTCTTCCACAGTCCGGATTCAAATGGTTCAAATGGCTCTGAGCACTATGGGACTCAACTGCTGTGGTCATCAGTCCCCTAGAACTTAGAACTACTTAAACCTAACTAACCTAAGGACATCACACACAGCCATGCCCGAGGCAGGATTCGAACGTGCGACCGTAGCAGTCGCACGGTTCCGGACTGCGCGCCTAGAACCGCGAGACCACCGCGGACAGTCCGGATTGTCTGACCAATACATGACATGCCACAACTGCAAGGATTACGATAGACCCCAGCCTTATGCAAACAAGATCATCTTTTACGGACGCCAACAGGGCCTTAATCTTAGAAGGTGGTCGACAAACACATTTCACATCGTATTTCCGAAAATACGGGCAATCCTGTTGGAAATGCTTCCTGCGTAAGGCAAGAAGGCCGTAGACTTAGGTGCTATCGTCACTCACTCGTTGCACAGAAGGCTGATAGCGCAACGCACGTTTGATCTGCCTCTCACTATAACCATTCTGAAGAAAGGTGACTTCGAGATGTGATAGCTCAGCTGCCAAACTTTCAGGGTCTGAGATAACGTGGGCCCTGTGAACCAAGGTACGAAGTACTCCTTCACGCTGAGCTGGATGGTGACAACTATCAGCTAACAGATACAACTCAGTGTGCGTAGGCTTCCTATAAACAGAATGTCCCAACGAACCGTCAGTCTCCCTTTTCACGCCGGCCGCAGTGGTCTCGCGGTTCTAGGCGCGCAGTCCGGAACCGTGCGACTGCTACGGTCGCAGGTTCGAATCCTGCTTCGGGCATGGATTTTTGTGATGTCCTTAGGTTAGTTAGGTTTAAGTAGTTCTAAGTTCTAGGGGACTAATGACCACAGCAGTTGGATCCCACAGTGTACAGAGCCATTTGAACCATTTGAACCCTTTTCACCAACACATCAAGGAAGGGAAGGCATCCATTCTTTTCCACCTCCATAGTGAACTGAATTTTCGGCTGGACTGAATTCAGATATTCCAAAAACCTGGAAATAGTTATGTTCGATTAGCTGGAGACCATTTTCAGTTATTCATGGATTTCATGTTCCCAAACATGTCACTGGGTCACACTTGCTCACGATTGGTTTGAGGAAAATTCTGGACATTTCGAGCGAAAGATTTGGCCACCCACATCGCCCGACATTAATCCCATCGAAAATTTATAGGATATAACCGCGAGGTCTGTTCGTGCTCAAAATCCTGTAACGGCAACGCTTCCGCAATTATGGGCGACTATAGAGGCAGCGTGGTTCAGTATTTCTGCAGGGGATTTATGGCGACTTGTTGAGTCCATGCCGTGTCGAATTACTGCACTACGCCAGGGAAAGGGAGGTTGCACACAATAGTAGGGGTATACCAGCCGGCCGCTGTGGCCGTGCGGTTCTAGGCGCTTCAGTCCGGAATCGCGCGACTGCTATAGTCGCAGGTTCGAATCCTGCCTTGGACATGGATGTGTAAGTAGGCTGTTTAGGTTTTCTTATTGGTAACGCCACGTAGCGCTCTGTGTGAAAATCA
Organism: Schistocerca nitens; assembly: GCF_023898315.1. Taxonomy (NCBI): domain Eukaryota; kingdom Metazoa; phylum Arthropoda; class Insecta; order Orthoptera; family Acrididae; genus Schistocerca; species Schistocerca nitens. The sequence goes on from NC_064620.1 coordinate 54,906,056, forward strand.
CTGGCTGTGCTGTGTGCAGTCTGTGGCTAGTTTGCATTGTTGTCTGCCGTTGTAGTGTTGGGCAGCTGGATGTGAACAGCGCGTAGCGTTGCGCAGTTGCAGGTGAGCCGCCAGCAGTGGTGGATGTGGGGAAGTGAGATGGCGGATTTTTGAGAGCGGATGCTCTGGACATGTGTCCTTCAGAAACAGTACATTTGTAAGAATGGATGTCATGAACTGCTATATACACTCCTGGAAATGGAAAAAAGAACACATTGACACCTGTGTGTCAGACCCACCATACTTGCTCCGGACACTGCGAGAGGGCTGTACAAGCAATGATCACACGCACGGCACAGCGGACACACCAGGAACCGCGGTGTTGGCCGTCGAATGGCGCTAGCTGCGCAGCATTTGTGCACCGCCGCCGTCAGTGTCAGCCAGTTTGCCGTGGCATACGGAGCTCCATCGCAGTCTTTAACACTGGTAGCATGCCGCGACAGCGTGGACGTGAACCGTATGTGCAGTTGACGGACTTTGAGCGAGGGCGTATAGTGGGCATGCGGGAGGCCGGGTGGACGTACCGCCGAATTGCTCAACACGTGGGGCGTGAGGTCTCCACAGTACATCGATGTTGTCGCCAGTGGTCGGCGGAAGGTGCACGTGCCCGTCGACCTGGGACCGGACCGCAGCGACGCACGGATGCACGCCAAGACCGTAGGATCCTACGCAGTGCCGTAGGGGACCGCACCGCCACTTCCCAGCAAATTAGGGACACTGTTGCTCCTGGGGTATCGGCGAGGACCATTCGCAACCGTCTCCATGAAGCTGGGCTACGGTCCCGCACACCGTTAGGCCGTCTTCCGCTCACGCCCCAACATCGTGCAGCCCGCCTCCAGTGGTGTCGCGACAGGCGTGAATGGAGGGACGAATGGAGACGTGTCGTCTTCAGCGATGAGAGTCGCTTCTGCCTTGGTGCCAATGATGGTCGTATGCGTGTTTGGCGCCGTGCAGGTGAGCGCCACAATCAGGACTGCATACGACCGAGGCACACAGGGCCAACACCCGGCATCATGGTGTGGGGAGCGATCTCCTACACTGGCCGTACACCACTGGTGATCGTCGAGGGGACACTGAATAGTGCACGGTACATCCAAACCGTCATCGAACCCATCGTTCTACCATTCCTAGACCGGGAAGGGAACTTGCTGTTCCAACAGGACAATGCACGTCCGCATGTATCTCGTGCCACCCAACGTGCTTTAGAAGGTGTAAGTCAACTACCCTGGCCAGCAAGATCTCCGGATCTGTCCCCCATTGAGCATGTTTGGGACTGGATGAAGCGTCGTCTCACGCGGTCTGCACGTCCAGCACGAACGCTGGTCCAACTGAGGCGCCAGGTGGAAATGGCATGGCAAGCCGTTCCACAGGACTACATCCAGCATCTCTACGATCGTCTCCATGGGAGAATAGCAGCCTGCATTGCTGCGAAAGGTGGATATACACTGTACTAGTGCCGACATTGTGCATGCTCTGTTGCCTGTGTCTATGTGCCTGTGGTTCTGTCAGTGTGATCATGTGATGTATCTGACCCCAGGAATGTGTCAATAAAGTTTCCCCTTCCTGGGACAATGAATTCACGGTGTTCTTATTTCAATTTCCAGTAGTGTATATAATGACTTTGAAACACTATTAGGGTAAATACATTGTTTGTTCTCTATCAAAATCTTTCATTTGCTAACTATGCCTATCAGTAGTTAGTGCCTTCAGTAGTTTGAATCTTTTATTTATCTGGCAGTAGTGGCGCTCGCCGTATTGCAGTACTTCGAGTAACGAAGATTTCTGTGAGGTAAGTGATTTGTGAATGGTATAGGTTAATGTTAGTCAGGGCCATTCTTTTGTAGGGATTATTGAAAGTGAGATTGCGTTGCGCTAAAAATATTGTGTGTCAGTTTAGTTTTGATCAGAATAAGTAAAGAGCGAAATGTCTGAGTACGTTCAGTTTTGCTCAGCTGTTTGAAAATCAAATAATGTAAGAGATTTATCAGCACAGTAATTCAATAATTTTTCTAAGTGGACGTTTCATTAGGTTTAAGTAGTTCTAAGTTCTAGGTGACTGATGACCTCCGATGTTAAGTCCCATAGTGCTCAGAGCCATTTGAACCATTTTTGAGTTATCCCATGACTTTGGCACTTTAGTGTACAACATGACCAGGTACCTAGTTGCGATTGAAGGTTATCCCAAACCCTGAGGGTCAGTGCCCAAGAAACGTCAGTTCCTCATGCGTTGTAGCAATACGTGTGAAACAGTGTAACCACGTACACTGCTGCAGTGAATCGGCGAGACAATTGTGCTCCCCAACGACGGCTGTTTTCCAGCGGCCCCTCGATCGCCGCGAAACAGAAGTCGTTGAGGAAGAAATGGGCAGTGCATAAGAATTCGTTGCATTAGTAATGGTTTCTGTCAGCCTGCCATGACGATACAGCTTTGGATGTGGAGCTGTTCATTGAGTAGGTAAAGATATTCACTGAAACACTGGATGCATCTCGCACGGAGAGAGATACATCGTTTCAAGTACGTGAAAATTTTGGAAGGGGCTTGTTGAGAAACTTAACTTTCATGTTCTCCGTACGAGCCCTAATTTCTCGTATTTTCGTGGTCCTTCCGCGTAGTGTACGTTGTCCACAGTAGAGTCATTCTGAAGTCAAGCGGTTTCTATTCTTTATCAATACATTCCTCGAAAGGAACGTTGCCTTCGTTCCAGGGGTCCCCTCTTGAGTTACCGAAAGATCTCCATTTAGTCCCATAATCCCCATCAACCAATCAATCAAGCAGTTCCGTAATCTGAATTGTTTCGATTTCTTCCTTCAATCCGGCGTGGTGCATTTCCCAGACACTCGACCAGTACTCAAAAATATGTTGAACCAGTGTCGTACATCCGGTCTCCTTTACACATGAGCCACACTTTACTAAAATTCACCCCAATAAATCGATGTATACCATTCGCCTTCCCTACTACAATCCTTTCACATGTTCCTCCATTTCATACCGCTTTGCAGATTTACGCCTAGGTATTTAACCCACGTGACTGTGTCAAGCAGCACACCACTAATGCTGTATTCGAAGACTACAGGTTCGTAATCTGCATACATCGCCGACCAGAGTGGCCTTGCGGTTCTAGGCGCAACAGTCTGGAGCCGAGCGTCCACTACGGTCGCAGGTTCGAATCCTGCCTCGGGCATGGATGTGTGTGATGTCCTTAGGTTAGTTAGGTTTAATTAATTCTAAGTTCTAGGCGACTGATGACCTCAGAAGTTAAGTCGCATAGTGCTCAGAGCCATTTGAACCATTTGCATACATCATACCAATTAGAAGTTCCGTGTAAGTGATCCTGTATCCTCCTACAGCCATTCAACTACGACACCTTCCCGTAAACAACAGCATCATCATCAAAGAGCCGCAGATTGCTGCTCACCCTGTCTGCCAGATAATTTACGTGTATAGACTCTAACAGCAGTCCTATTAAACGTCCCTTGTTTCTCATGAACGCTCGTCGTCTTGCATGCCTTACAGGGTTTTGTTACTTAGGAATTCCTCGGCCCACTCCCCATATCCGGGAACCTTTTCTGCATGCTCGTACCTTCGCCAGCGTTTTTCATTGGGGCACTGTGTCAAACGTTATTCGGAAATTCATGAATATGGATTCTTCCTGTTTCTCTTCATTCATGGCGAAAAGTCCCTTTTTGAACAATTATACAAGACTGTGCTTAAACTGACACACAATATTTTTAGTGCAACGCAATCTGACTTTCAATAATCCCTACAAAAGAATGGCCCTGACTAACATTAACCTATACCTTTCACAAATCACTTACCTCACAAAAATCTTCGTTACTCGAACTACTGCAATACAGCGAGCGCCACTACTGCCAGCTAAATAAAACATTCAAACTACTGAAGGCACTAACTACTGATAGGCATAGTTAGCAAATGAAAGATTTTGGTAGAGAACAAATGCTGTATTTACCTTAATAGTCATAATATATATAGCAGTTCATGATATCCAGTGTTACGAATTTCAAAACTCCGCCATCTCTCTCCCCACATCCACCACTGCTGGCGGCTCACCTCCAACTGCGCAACGCTACGCGCTGTTCACATCCAGCTGCCCAACACTACAATGGCAGACAAGAATGCAAACTAGCCACAGACTGCACACAGCACAGCTTAGTGATATTCATACACAGTGCTACGTAACGTTGCCAATAAGAAAACCTAAACAGCCTACTTACAATGGTTCGAACGATATCATGTGAGAAAAGGGCAAATTGAGTTTCGCATGAGCGATGTTCTCTAAAACCGTCCTCATTCGTGGTACGAAGCTTTTCTGTCTCGAGGAAATTAATTATATTCGACCTTAGAGCATGTCAAAGATTTCTGTAGCCAACCGACATTAAGGATATTCTTCCGTATTTTGAGAGTTCATTCTTTTATCCTTCTGATATATCGGAGTCACTTGCGCTTTTCTCCGATCTCTTGGGCCTTTGCGTTGACGGTGTATTTGCGATAAAAGCCAGCTGTGTACAGGAGTCTGTTTAGTGTGACGGTATGTTCGTACGATTCTCATGCGTGAATGATTCCTTAAATGCGATATTTAAAACGTCTGCTTTCTTTTTGCTGTCTTTTACTGACACACCAGACTGGTCAACGAGTAACTGGATAGAAGCCTTAGGCCCGCTTAGGGATTTCACGAATAACTAGGCGATGAGTGTAGAACCCCCTTTGACGTTCCTTAAAGTATTCATAAACGAGATTATCAAATACTGCCTGCTTCCTTCTGCCTAGCCCCATATTGGTTGCCTCGTAATCTGTTGGTGCTATACGATTATCGCTGCAATGTCGCCGTGAGTGTAGCGAAATGATTGACTTTGCAAGCACGCGCGGATGTTACTCGCTCGTTTGCATCGGACCTTAGGGTCTAAATTAAGTCATGGCACAGAGCACTTTGAGATAAGGTATTAATGGTAATGAATGGATATTTGGATTTCTTATGAGGTAAACAACTTACATCTTATAGCAACAACTTAAGCTCTCCGTAACTAATCAGACTAAGTATTGCATTAGCAATAGTCGTATTACTATAAAAACTGTTAACAAAAATGAACTCAGGATTTAAAATGGTTTGGACCCATTGCTTGCTAACATTTTGTAATAAGACTGCAATTCCTGTCCAACTTCAACTCTCCAAACTGAGTTCTTCGAAGAGCAGAATGACAGAGAATGTGATGGCTGGGTGTAGGTAAATGCTCTGCCATATAACCCAACGCCATTCCCTTAGACTCTAAAGCGGTAACAGCTCTTTCTGTGGCTTCAATGACAGTTCTTCGTTCGAATGTGCCTTTAAAAAAATAAAAAAGAAGATTATGCTTTTACTTAAGGTCGACGACTGGGTCATTGGAGACGCAGCGCAGGCTATTAGCCGTGTCACTTTCAAAGAAAGCTTCCGGTATTTGCCTTAAATAATTTGCAGAAACCATGGGAAACATAAACATGTAAGGCCGACTGGGGTTTGAACCCCCATCCTCCCGATTGTGTGTCCTGTATCTTATTCCACATACACGAGGACCTTTCTATTTAGGATCTGTTGGAGGAGCACTAGCATATCTGTTTTTACTTATATATATATATATATATATATATATATATATATATATATATATATATATATATATATATATATATATATATATATATATATTCTTGTTGTACGAGGGACGTTCCGAAAGTATGTTTCGTCATTGTTTTTCACATGGAAAGTTTATTGCCAAGAGCAAATACACAGTGGCATCATGAACTACACATCTTGCGCCATTTTCGACATAGTCGCCACTGACATTCAGACATTTATCGTCATTTTGGAGAAACCACTCTGGTAAAATTCGGTGCCCTTCGATGCAAAGAACTGGCGCACAGCCTACTCCACCTCAACACAGGTTTGGAAGTGACGTCCCAAGAGTGCGGCTTTCAATGCAGGGAAGAGCTGAAAGCCCTTCTCTCAACACGCAACACCAGCGACCAACCATTCGACAAGACATGACTTCTTCATCGTACACGGACGGTAGGCGTTGATGGATAAGGAACAGAATAGTTCAACGTGCACATTCATACAACACTCATTTCCACTGGCGACCACACTGTCAGTACATGTCCGTCTGCCGTCATGATGCTTACTCGAATAACATCGGGCACCGCATGTCTCCTGATACTCTCTCTTCTTCAGCGCTCTGCACATGTGGCATTCCTGCTCCACTGATGATCCTTCCATCGTTGAAGCAGCAACCAGTGTGACTTCATATGGCGTTTGTTTGTGTCACTTTGTGTACCATCTGCTCTTCCAAAAACAAACTTTCGGAACGTCCTTCTTATCAGTGTTGTATATCCTAGACGACCTCCTCACTCGTAATATGTGGATGAAAAAGTAATTTAAGGTAACCGTTGGAGAACTATCCTCGTGCATAAGTTCAATCCACGACGATAAGTTTGTTCTGTTCTTTATGACAGCTGTTCCAAAGTTATTCTCTTTTCAGTCAGGATCCCAGAAATTGCGTCCTGCAGCCCCATATACTGAATAGCACCTTGCAAATTCATTTAATGAGAAAAAATCGTACGTCGACAATCAGCCAGAAAATGTTAACACTCGCAAACTTCGAACGCGACTGTGTATTGTTTTTCAAAGTGGCGCCGCTGGCGTTGATGTGGCTGTGAGTATTTTTGTTAAGAATGTAAATAGTTTGCTCTGTCTCACACGTATTGCACATTGAAGACATGGTACTGCCTGAGAAATTCACTTCCACATGTTCGTCTCTTACCTCAAAAAGCTCGGTTTACAACCTAGTGCTCTCTGTACAATTTTAACGCAAAATATTTTCTTGAGTTGAGAATTAATCTGCAGGGACTGAACAACAGAGTATGAGCATATTAGTATAAATGCCTAATCATCGGAATTTGTTTTCATAGTACGATTTATTTCCACGTTATTCTAAAAGATTTGTATATATCGTTTCGGAATTGTAATATTCCTGAGTTCTGTTGGCATACTGCCGTTTTGAATCTTATAGGCGTCCCACTTAGTTGGTATAAAGAGAGACAAAAAGTTTCCTTCCGAAGGCCGTACAATCCAGAATCGGTATGCCAGTCAGGCAAAACCGCCGTGAGCATCGAGGCAATCAGGAGACCGACTCACAGGTTGGAGATACTCGTTTAGTAAAACACGGTGCCCTGCTGTGTGAAGAAGACCCAGATTATCTGCTACACATCATCGTCCGACAGGAATCGTCGGCGCTTCAAGGCTTATTTAAGGGATCGAAGGTGTGATATAGGCATGGGAGGGACCGGTACTATAGGGCGGTTGTTCGAATCCCTCCCACTTGCGTTGACGTATCTTCTGCATTACGATATTTGTGATATGGGGACATGCGTTATCACAAAGCCGCAGCACCGCTTGGCACACCATTCCACAAAGGTAAATTTCGACAAACACGCTTGCCCACACGCGTTCTTCATTTCCCGATGGATGTCTAACGGTATTTGTCCTTCCGCAGCCAGGAGGAGAATAACATCATGTTGTTCCTGTTTGCAGGTATTTGGAAATAATGTCACCATAGTTCATGTTTTCGAACTTACCGTACGCACGTCCGAAAGACACGAATGTCGTACTGATCCATGGACAAAAAAAAAAAAAAAAGGTTCAAGTGGCTCTGAGCACTATGGGACTTACCTTCTGAGGTCATCAGTCGCCTAGAACTTAGAACTAATTAAACCTAACTAACCTAAGGACATCACACACATTCAGGCCCGAGACAGGATTCGAACCTGCGACCGTAGCAGCCGCGCGGTTCCGGACTGAAGCGCCTAGACCCGCTCCGCCACAAAGGCAGGCCTTTGACTACACGTCGGTGCTTATACAACCGTATCTACGCTATAAAAACTTTCTCAAATGGGAAACCTTTTGGCCACCCCTTATTGATCTGCCGTTGCAATCGCATTTCTCTAAGAATCGTCTCTCGATACTGTCTGTAGTGATGTGCAAAGGTACTGAGTAACAAATTGCAACTTAAAATCTGAAAGTAAGTAGTGAGACCACAACTGAAGTATACTGTCAGTCCCTATCTTCAGATCTGTGGAAAACAACTCAAATTAGCATAAACTCCGACCAAGAGTTAATAACGAAACGGAGTATAGTGCTACCTGGAACTACCAATAAGCACACTAGACAAGAAATTCGTGATACTCAGGAGAAACCACGCAGCTTTTACCTTTGATAGTGTGTACAGTTCTGAGAGGAAGGGAGCTCGTAACTGTCTGCAGGTGTACCGTATCCACCTGAAATCACTCATCGGTGATTAGATTCAATAAAGCTAATATATTACGGGAATTCTGATTCCGACATTTCACCCGCTGTTCAAACCATGCACTTTATAGGCCAGGGATATTTAACCTTAGCTTACCTGGGCCGCATTGGAAGAAAGGGAGTGCTTTGGGACCTCTCAAAATACGATTTACTCCTACTATAACTGTTAGAGAGAAGGAAAAAGAAGGAAAAAAGACAAAGGAAAACGAGATGGGCGAATTAAAGAATGGCAAATACTAATTTTATCAGAACTTTACACAGCCAGAATTCCATTGAATTTGTTTTTATTTATGTATTTATTTTTTATCGACCGTGTGATAGATGCTCACATGTTTCGCCACATTGATAGTTGGTTTGGGCCACATGAGGGTTGGACACCCCTGTTCTATGGTATTAAGACCGGGTAAGTTAGCGGGCCAGTCGGTGTGTGATATAGTTCCTGAGTGCTCGCAAACCATGAACGACTTTTGTGCAGCCCTGCGAACACCGCCCTTGTCTTCTTGTAAAATGTTGGCTCGGAAACTGGTTGAGATTCACCGTCAGTTACTGACAGTAGCAGTTCCTACCGGGTCTGAAACCGATCATCATTGACAATGAGTGACACTCGTTGACGGTCCTAGTCTGTTATGACCCTTTTCGGCCACCGTTTTTATACCGGCTTCCACGGCTGCGACTGATACGCCTTGCCTTCCACTGGGCATGGACAGTCTTTGGTGACTCGCGGGCCTCATTCACATACTTGCTTAAGCTCACGTGAAGCGATAGCATTGCTTCTAGCGCATAAAATCAAAACTATAGGCAACGCACTGGCATGAATAGCACCCGTTCTCCTGACGCAAGACGCCAACAAATAACGGCTAAAAGCATGCTTTTTTCACAGTACATTAAATTTATGTTCACTTGTCTTCAGATGTTTGCATTTATTCATACGTAGTGAACGTTGTTTCTTTACTTACGACGTTTTACATTCGCTGTCCTAAAACGTTCCATTGCAAAATCCTGCTACGTGGTTAGTAAAGAAACAATCTTCAAGGCACGTAAATAAATGTAAACGTCTGAAGATGGAAACTAGGCATCTTTAATTACATAACGGAGAAATAAACACCTACAGGATAGAGTAGTTGGAACTAATTACTGAATCAGTAAACGTCGTGTGACTAGGGCCTTCCGCCGGGTAGACCGTTCACCGGGTGCAGGTCTTTCGATTTCACGCCACTTCGGCGACTTGCGCGTCAGTGGGGATGAAATGATGATGATTAGGACAATACAACACCCAGGCCCTGAGCGGAGAAAATCTCCGAGCCAGCCGGAAATCGAACCCGGGCCCTTAGGATTGACATTCTGTCGCGCTGACTACTCAGCTGCCGGGGGCGGACACTAATTACTTATAAATTACGTTTAACTTGAACAATTACAGTGTTCTAACATGTCCACAACGGGTAAGAATTATTCACTAACGTCAATGCGAGAAAGGGCAGGAAAACAATACCGCGTGAGGTAGGCAATTCCAGTCTACAAGGAATTAGAACATAACGATTTTGGGGTGGAGGCAGCTCATTTGAATGTTTGAAATTTAGTATGTCAATATCCGAAAACACTATTAGGAAGCATTTTTCAAATATTTGTCCTAAAATACTGATGATGAAACATCACATAGGCATGGTTTTTTTTCTGTAACACCAAATACTGTCATCAACGTAGAAAATAGCACCCCAAGCGGGGGGCATCGGATGAAAACGAAATTTATTAGACGTAATGATACAGACGAGAGATTCTCCTGATCCCGGAATCAACACATTTAAGCCGATACAGTTTTGACAAATACAGTGCAACAGTAGTAACGTGTTGGGCCACCTTTTGCTGCAATATATGCAGGATCGAGTTCATTAGATGTCTGATGTTGTCCTGGGGAAGACTTGGCAGCAAATCTTGAACAGCCACCTCCAAATCATGTACAGAGTGACAGCTGGTCTCACACGTGCTGTATAGGGGACACGAGTTGGAAACAGGCCGGGCATGGAAAAGTCGGAAATGACGCAGCAAGTCTTGAGCATCTAGAGCTTTGTATTATATTACTGCGGAAGTGCCCGTGGTAGACAATGGAAGAAAGCTCCTCACGGGATGACTGACGAATGTTATCATTATAACGCTGGCCCGTTAAGGTTCCACGAACTACAATGAGACCGCCCCCCCCCCACTCCCCCCCTCGTCAGCAGTTATTGTCTGTCCCCAAAACGCATCGGAACTCATCGTCAAACGTCATGTTTCGCCAGTCTATGGCACTGCAGGTCTGTTTGGATTGGAACCACTTTATGTGGAATCGCCGATGTCTCGGTTTTAAGGGCACTAGGCGACAAGAGCGCCTGGATTGCAAATTCACATCCGCAAGGTGTCTGGAAATGGTTTGTGGAACAGCTGGGACCTGTACATACGCTTGTGACGTGGAGCGATTTACTGTAGGATCCCTGGTCGCTTGCCATACGAAACTTCAACCTCTCGGCTCGTTGTCTTCCTGCTCGTTCCAGACGTGGCCCACATTGGTGCCATCTCGTGTCCACTGCTCGCAAAACAGTCCGACGGAAAACCCCGAACAATCGACGTGGCGAGTAACACGACTTGTCGACCACACAGCGACTTTCATGATTAAGTCCCTCTCAAACTAGCTTAACTGTGAAAAATGTCGTCTAACACGTCTACGTGGCTTTATCCGCTTATTAAAGTCCGTCTGAAGTCGGGATGTGATCGTCACGCATATGGCTCGTCCCCTATGCGCCGTTTAAATAGGGACCCCTGCGTGATGACAGCGGAACTGCAGGGTCTGCGGGCATGAGAATTCGCACACAACTTGTACTATCCCGATGTCGGATATCACTGTAGTTACCTACGAGGTTTCGCGTTTGTAGTTCCTTCACGAAAGAAGACGAAGTAAATATTCCAGAATTCGAAACCAGAACAACTGCTAGCATGAGTGACATAACAGTAGATATCTTAGGTGTTGCGAAACGGCTCAGATCACTTAATAAAGGCAAGTCTTCCGGTCCAGATGGCATACCAATCAGGTTCCTTTCAGAGTATGCAAACACAATAGCGCTTTTCTTAGCTATCATATACAACCGCTCACATGACGAAAGGTCTGTTCCTAAAGACTGGAAAGTAGCACAGGCCACAACAATTATCAAGAAAGGAAATAGGAGTAACCCACTGAATTACAGTCCCATATCACTGACCTCAATTTGCAGCAGGATTTTGGAGCATATACTGTACTCGAACATTATGAATCACCTTGGAGAAAATGACTTATTGATACGTAACTAACACGGATTCAGAAAATATCGTCCTTGTGAAACACAACTGGCTCTTTATTCCCATGAAGTAATGAGTGCTGTCGACAAGGGATTTCAGATCGATTCCATATTCCTAGATTTCCAGAAGGCTTTTGATACCGTTCCTCAAGGGCGACTGTTAATCAAACTGCGTGCGTATGGTGTATCGCCTCAGTTGTGTGACTGGATTCGTGATTTCCTCTCAGAGAGGTCACAGTCCGTAGTGACAGACGGTAAATTATCGAGTAGAACAGAAGTGATATCTGGCGTTCCGCTAGGTGGTGTCATAGGCCCTCTGATTTTCCTGGTTTACATAAATGATCTAGGTGATAATCTGAGCAGCCCCCTTAGATTGTTTGCAGATGACGCTGTAATTTACCGTCTAGTAAAATCATCAGACAATCAATTCCAGTTATAAAATGATCTGGAGAGATCTTCTGTATGGTGCAATTGGCACTAAACAAAGAAAAGTGCTAGGTAATCCACATGGGTACTAAAAGAAATCCGATAAATTTTAGGTATACGATAAATCACAAATCTAAGGGCTGTCAATTCGACTAAATATCTGGGAATTAAAATTACGAAAAACTTAAATTGGGAAGATCACACAGATAATATTGTGGGGAAAGCGAAACAAAGACTGCGCTTTGTTGGCAGAACACTTACAAGATGCGACCAACCCACTAAAAAGACAGCCTACATTATACTTGTCCGTCCTCTGCTGGAAAATTGCTGCGCGGTGTGGGATCCTTACCAGGTAGGATTGACGGCGGACATCGAAAAAGTGCAAAGAAGGGCAGCTCGTTTCATGTTATCGCGCAATAGGAGTGAGAGTGTCACTGATAATATACGCGAATTGGGGTGGCAGTCACTGAAACAAAGGCGGCTTTCTGTACGGCGAGATCTATTTATGACATTTCAATCACCAACTTTCTCTTCCGAATGCGAAAATATTTTGTTGACACCCACCTTCGTACGGAGAAATGATCATCATAATAAAATAAGAGAAATCAGAGCTGGAACGGAAAGATTAAGTGTTCCTTTTTCTCACGCGCCATTCGAGAGTGGAATGAGAGAGAAGTAGTAAGAAAATGGTTCGATGAACCCTCTATCAGGCACTTAACTGTGAATTGCAGAGTAACCAATTAGATGTAAATGCATATGTACCTTTGTTTCCTCTGGGTGCGAAACTTTCAGTATTCCTGAGTGTAAGTATGATCTGATTGCTTCCTTGCACATCCGTTCCTTACACAAATGTTGGTGAGTCCGTGTTGATACTCCAACATACCAGGGAACTACATTCACGGTGTGCCGTCATGGGCACGTCCTTTGAGTTAACTGCTTCCTGTCTTGTCACGTGTGCAGGTCGTCTCGTCTTACTGCGCTGTTCCCATACGACTGGCCGGCACGTACGCCACACTTAACTGTCATTACCTACGTCAGCACCGCAACGTCACACTACCGCATGGTACCAGTTTTACACCACCGACAGCCCTCCAAAGCGGCTACCAGTGTGCTCTTTTAAGAGGAAGAGTCATATTTCTATTGAGAGAAGCAGAACTCTCACTGAGAAACTATAGACATCAAACACCAAAGTCAAAGCAAATGGTGAACTGCATTTCTTACCTCAGATTCTGAGTAGGAAGCGTGCAGATTCGTTGCATAGTGTCTGCAGATAAACATAGTGGATGAGCTGGAAAGGTCCCTTCGTAGTGCGTTCTCCGTTCTCCATATTAATATCTACGTTTCAAAGGTTTAAAAATGCCAGCGAATTTAGCAGGATAGCTACCACACTGTTCCCCCTCGGGAAAAAAAAAATCGCGTGGCTCTTATTACCATCTTTTACAGTACCTGAATTCTCTAATGTGCTCACGTACCTCATTTCTCTGATTTAGATATCGCAATTATTGCCTACTATACAACTGTAACCAATCCAGATTATTCCGTCGATAATATAACACAGACTCCATGAAACACGACCGGAGAAAGCAGTCGTGTGCGTGACGCTTGCTTGCTTGCGTGAATATGTGCGTGTGTCGCTTTTCAACGCCAACGGCCTTTCCGCAGTGGTAACACCGCTTCCCGTCAGAGCACCGAAGCAAAGCGCTGTCGTGCTGGCCTAGCAGTTGGACAGCTGACCATCCACTCAGCCGAGCACTGTTGACATGTGGGGTGCACTCAGCCCTTATGAGGCAAACTTAGGAGCTACTTGATTGAGAAATAGCGACTCTGGCCTCGTAAACTGACCTACGGCTGGAAGAGTGGTGTGCTGACCACATGTGTCTCCATATCCGTATCCAGTGATACCTGTGGAAAGAGGATGACACGGTGGTCGGTCGCTACCTTTGGGCCTTCTTGGCCTGATAGGCCGGAGTTTCGTTTTTCCATGAAACTGTGCTCCGTGATTTCTATAAACTTCTCGTGCCCATTACATCTTTTACTCTTCTTTGCGTAGAAAGTGGCGTAGTACGCACGAACATGTCCAAAGAATGTTTACTGGAAGGTCAAGCTCTTGAACACTAAGGCACTTCACTTCGTTGACATTACTTCAGGACTTAACAGAAAGTATTCAGATGGACTATGTTTAACGACGACAAGTGTATTTGTGTCTGACACGTTTGACCTACGCTTGAGAAATGGTACAATGTTGTTGAAAAGTCTCCAGAGCCGAAATCGCGGTTGTGGGTATGATAGGCCTCATTGGAATCAAACATAACGTAGATTCTGTCTCAGTTCACGGAACTTCTGTCTTCATATTGTGTTTTCTGTAAATTTTAGCAAACTGATGACAAAGACCTGAGTATTTATCATGTTATGCATCTTATGCTGTGCATTATTGGCAGCTTCTTCATCACTTCCCTCACTGTATGGAACTACGCTTTTTATGTTCCTTCTCTGTTCATATATTTGAATATATTGGTACTTCGTTAGTTATGACTTCAAGACATTGTCTCTGAAATACCACCATATACGAGTTGTGGCTATGAAAGAACGGGACTGTTGCTGTAAAACATTTTATTTCAAAAACATACATATTTACTGATCGACACCCTTAATATGCTTCAATCCCTGTAACGACCCATTCCAATTTTCCGTTGATAGCAACAACGCTGGAAGTCTTCCTCTGTCAGCTCCTTGATGATGCGTACCGATTATCCTTTCACGGCCTCATCAGTCTGAAATCTTGTTCCTTTGAATGCAAATTTTACCTTGAGGAATAGGTCAAAGATACGTGGTGTTACGTCACGCAAATAAGGTGGCTAGTCTTCTACGGGATGCTGTACTTTGCTAGAAACCTCTTAACAGACAATGCTGCATGGCTGCTTTGATGCACAACCCGTGACTTATTCTCCCACAGTCTGGGTTGTTTTTTTGTTATTTCCTCAAGGAGTTGAGCTGAGCACAAACCTCAAGATATGTTAATCAATAGTTTGACCTTCAGGAACCCAGGGAAGATACGCAGTTCCATCAACATCTAAAAAAAAAGAAAAAAAACAGTCGTTGTCGAATTGAATTGCTCATTCGAGGTTTTTTTGCTCTCGATGCAGTCGAGCCCTTCCAATGTATGGATTGGCATTAATTCCTGGATCATAATGTGTAAACCAGATTCGCTGCATGCTATCACCATTTCCAAGAAATCAAGGTTATTTTCAATAGTATTCACAGTGTCAGTACAAACATATTCTTGAGCTTCTTTTTGTTCAATCTTTGCGGCACCGGTTGCACACACACGTTCCTATTGTTAAGTTGGTCATGCGCCGCATTCGACTCAGAAGACTTAACGCTTCACAGCTATTGTTCGTCGATCTTAGGTGCATGCGTACTGGCTGTGTGGCAGCATCAGTTCAAGTTATTTTACAGCGACACCTCGCCTAGATGGTTGCAGCCTAGAAGTATTATAATTATACGTAACAGCCAGCAGAGTAAGTAAATGGAAATGTACGTAACCGCGAGGAGAACGTTGCGCAACTACTTTCGAGGAAGTCCGAGCCTTACACTGCGCAATCTTCCCGAGTCTTTTCCCTTTGCTCGTTACGCGGCAGAGAACTGCGAGCGTCAAATGAGGAAGGTGTGACAAGCGTGCCTGGGACTGAAGGCCGCACAGTCATGTTTTATGCACGAGCACGGCGCAGCCAAATAGGTTCCCACGAGTGCTGACTGCCTGCATTCCATTGAATCACAAGTAAGTTTAAGAGAAAGCAAAAACGTGGATCACATAACGCTGCACCTGTCAACGGTACAGAAATACCAATAATTCAAAGCAGAGACCCGTCCGCTTTCCACTACACAGCAATTTATAACACGGACATAAATGAAATGCCATATGAGTGGCATCGCATCCATAACAATTGTTATGTACTGACAGCTAGTTTGAGAGGATAAATAACTTAGCTATCAGTAACGTCATACTTAATGTATTAAATAGATTGATGTTTATTGACAGTTTAGGAATAATTTGAAGACAGACCCAAAATAAATTTCCTAATAAGCGAATTCCATTTGTTGTACCAGAGAATACCTAGCACTGATGAGCGAATCGAAAAAGAATGGAGAAGTGACTCAGATTTAAGTATTACTATAAATTCCTCTCTTCAGTTTTGAGTCCGGCCAAACAATGATTATTTAAAAACCATAGTCTAACAGCAGATTCGAAACTGAAATGTAAAATTACTGGTTACGTTGTTTATTTGGCGTTAACGTTTCGAAATGCAGTTAATTAATGACCTTTTGACTGAAATATTTTCCGCTTTGGATACATCGTATTTATATAGGAAGGGTAACGCAACGCTTCTCAATAGAAAAAATTTAAAAAATCAGTGAAATATGATTCCTCAAGCAGAAATGGACTTTCCTACCACGAGCCACATAGCATTCTTACTCATTTCAAAAGTTTCATTCCTTAATCTAAACAGATACAAATCACACCTTGGCTCAAACTTTCAGCCTACCTTCACATGTTAAACTCCACTGATTAGGCGCTACGCAATTGGCTTGATGACATAGAAGATGTTCGTCTATGTATCAGTAGATTTTAATACGTTACAGCGTATTTCTTCCTGTTGGAAGAAGTAAACTCCAAAGGAAAAGAAGCAACGCCTGGCAACATACCTCAGCTGCAGTCGTTTTCTTCTTGTACGGAGATAGTCACTATTTATGTGTGAAGCTGCTAATAAAGCATGTATATTTTCAACAACGAAAATCAAACAGTGATTTCAAAATTCAAACGGTGATTTGGCATAATGAACTCTTAAGTCATTAATTCAGTGATAAAGGTGTTACGAGAGTTTCAAAATCTAAACGCCTAAGACACGAATGCGTACACACCGAGCGCGCTAATGATCTATACTGTAGAAAATTTCTGGAGCATAGTAAACAGACGTCAAAGGAAGAATGAAGTATATGATTTCAAATTTTAGATAAATAAAAAGTACGTACTTGGAAGATAGCACATGTGTCTCAAAACGATTCTCTTATAAATATATTATATGAATGTTGACAGATGGAAACAATGTATTTTACAAAAAATAGAAAAAATAAGGAAATTAATTTAAATACACATAACAAAACACACGTATACTTCTATTGCTTATCGGTGCCATTCAGCAAGGCTCAAGGACAACAGAAAATGAAAAATCCAGTCGAATATAAAGACGAATTGGTTAGTTAATAATTTAGTTTAAAGTTCCATAGATCATTTGGACCATAAATCGTAATGGTAGGGAACGAGTTATTTTGCAGTCAAATAACAAAATAATTTGTAAATACGGCTACAGGCTGATCATTTTTTAAAATATACCGATGTCAGTTAGTAATTGCTCCCCACCACCTTTACACATTAAATAACAGAAATTTTTGTATGGAACAGAATGTACTGTCAAGTAGAAACTTCTTCAGTTTCCTGTCAAATTTTACTTTGCTGTCCGTCAGACAGTTTACATCACTAGGCAAATCACCAAAATTTTTGTTTGTAGTACTGTGCACCGCTCTTTGTTCTAAGCAAAGTCTTAATGTAAAGTAATGAGTGTAATTGTTTTACTTCTGATATTGTTATTATGTATATCATTGTTTCTTTTGAACTGCAGTGGATTGTTTACAACATATTACACGAGGCAATAAATACACTATGAAACAGTAGTCAAAACGCCAAACTTCTTACACAGATTTCTACAAAATGGCTGTGTGTGAACTCAGCATGTTATTCTTACCGCACATTTTGGATCTGTGAAGACTTCCTTCTTAAAGATGAGTTACCCCAGAACATTACAACATGTAACATTACTGAATGCAAATTCCAAAATAGTCAACTTTTTGATTAGTATGTCCTGTAAAAAAGAAATATTCTTTTCGATGATGGAAGGAAACATAAATTCTAACCATGTTTACTCGCAATATGATCACGATTTCGTCAGAAGATGGGAAGAAAGAGTATGTCTTCACTTTCTGTTAACTAGCTAAGACAGGAAACTGTTAATAGTACCGGCACGCGAGGAAGATATTAAGCCGAGCCGTTTGGCCGCGCGGTTTAAGGTGCCATGTGACGGATTGCGCGGCCTTTCCCACCGGAGGTTCGAGTCCTCCCTCGGGCATGAGTGTGTGTTGTTCTTAGCATAAGTTAGTTGAAGTAGGGTCTAGGGTCCGATGACCGCAGCAGTTTGGTCCCTTGCGAATTTACACACAGTTGAAGATATTAACATGAAAACAACAAAGAAGGTATGAAAATCGAGATTCGCTTCAGCTTTTCATTTATAATTATTCGGCACTATTTTCATACAGGTTCAAAGTAACGACTCTGTTGCGTTATGTTAACCCTCTGCTAGGGTTTTAAAAGTACCGTCCACATGTTAACACCGATAGAATTCTTACCTTGTGGTCACTTAATAGTTTCGCCTACATATTTACCGAGTATATGACGAATACAATTCCTTTTTCTTCTTTTAGATACGTTCAGCGATTGCTTTTCATCTCCCACACCCCTCAGCACCTCCTCGTCTGGCAGACTGTCTGCATACTTTATTTTTTCCTGATCTCCGCTATTTGTAGATTCCAAAAGCGCACAGCATCCTCTTGACTGCCCTCCTCATTGTCCCAGCTTCGACAACGCACAGTGGGGAACTCAAGACAAAACTCTTTATTAACTCTTTCGTTAGTAATATTTCCATTGTTTTGAGTCATCAGTCCTATGCCCCTCTACGGTTAAATGATGTTGGCATCCTCTTAGGTAAAATATTCGTAAGGTAAAACATTCCACCTTTCGGATCTCCGGGCGGGAGCAACGTAGGAGGATGTCGTTACCAGAAGAAACAGAAGTAGAATATACGGTTCGGAGCGTGTGACATCAGATCTCTTAACCATGTAGGTAAGGTAGAGAATTTAAATAGAGAATTGGATAGCTTAATGTCAGATATAGTGGGAATTAGTGACGTTCTGTGGCAGACTTAACAGAACTTTAGGTCACGTCGGTACAGGGTTATAAATGCAAAATAAAATATGGGTAAAACAGGAGTAGGTCTAACAATAAAGAAGAAAATAGCAATGATGGTACGCAACTGTGAACAGCACAGTCAACCGATTATCGTTTTCAAGGCAGTCGTGAATCCAACACCCACCACACTATTAGAAGTCTGCATGCCAACTTTGTAAGCAGATAATGAACATAGTGAAAGAATTTATGATAAAATTAAGGAAATTTTAATTGTGATGGAAAACTGGAATTCGGTAACAGGAAAAGGAGGAGAAGGAAAGATAGTAGGAGATCACGAACTGCGGGAACGGAATTAAAGATGAAGGCGTCCAGCGGAATTTCAAAGATAATTTAATCATCGCCGTTAAAGAAAACCGGCCGCTGTGGCCGAGCGGTTCTAGGCGCTTCTGTCCGGAACCACGCTGCTTAAGTCCCATAGTGCTTATAGCCATCTGAACCATTTTTGTTAAAGAAACTGCAGAAGTGTGGGGCATGGGAACTGGATAAGTTGAAAGAAGCAAAGTATGTTGAGAGTTTCAAAAGGAGTGTCAGCAACGAGAGACGAAGGTCAGGAGCAGAACTCTGGACAAATTAACTTTGGGAGATGAAATAGTGAAGAGACTGGAGAATCCAATAGGCTGAAAGGCAAGAAGTCCCAGCAGAATTATTGGAATTGCACAACAGATACTAGATCCAAATGAGGAACGTGTAAAATGCAGCAAATGGAGCTGGAAAAAGGAGATACATCGTGTAAAAACTGAAATTGGCACGAAGTGGAAATTGGAAAACAGAGCATGCAAGTATATAGAAGCATGCATAACGAGGGCAAAAGTGGATGGGGTCTAAAGAAAAAATTAAGGCATCTCTGGGGATAAACACAAGAAGCTGTACGAATCTCAAGAATTCAATGGGCAAGCGATTACTAAGAAGGGAAGGAAAAGTTTAAAGGTGGAAGGAATTTAATTAAACTGGTATACAAGGAAATGAAGATGAGGGAAATATTGTAGAAATGAAAGAGGAAGTAGACGAAGGTGGAAGGAATTTAATCAAACTGGTATACAAGGGAAATGAAGATGAGGGAAATATTGTAGAAAGGAAAGAGGAAGTAGTCGAAGATGAGTTTCAAGATACGATACTGTGACAAAAATTGTACAGAGCACTGAAAGACTAAGACGAAACTAGGTGCCTGAAATACACGATATTTCTGCGGCATTATTGAGACCCTTGGGAGAGCCAGCCATGACAAAACTATTCCACCTGGTGCGCAGGATACAGAAGACTGAAGAAATGGCGTCAGACTAATGCAGAAAGTAATAATGTCCGTTACAAAACAACTGGCGCTAACAAGTGTGCATTTTACCAAATTGTCATTTAATAGGTCATGGTTGCAAAATATTGACAAGTTTTTTTACGGAAGAATGGAAATACTGATAGTAGCTATCCGACTGCCGCGATATGAGTCTGGGTTCCGGAGAAGCGTGGGAATACGTGAGAAAATGCTGACCCTAAAACTCATCTTAGAAAGTAGCATTCGCCTGTAGCATTTGTAGATTTACAGAATGCTTGTTACTAAGTTAACTGGATTATACTCTTTGAAATTTAGAGGGTAGCATAGATAAAAAAAACCGGAAACAGAAGGTTATATAGAACTTGTACAGATATAAGACTGTGGTTATAAAAGGCATGAAGGAAAGCTCTAGTCGCGAGAGGACTGAGCCTGTTTTACCCCATCCCTTGTATACTGAAAAAGGAGTACAGAAAGCTAAGGAGAAATTAGGAGATGGAATTAAAGTTCAGGGAGAAGAACTAAAACTTTTGAAGTTTACCAGTGACATTGTAATCCAATCAGAGATAGCAAAGACTTGGATGAAAAAGCTGAGTGGTGTGGATAATGTTTTGATTTTATAAGTAGGAATACAGCAAAAGTAAAACAAGGGTGATGAAATGAAGTCGAATAACATCTGGTGATCCTAAGAATTAAGATTAGGAAATGAGACACTAAATGTAGTAGATGAATTTTTCTGTTTGGGCAGAAGAATAATTGATGATGGCCACGGTCGAGAGGATAGAAAATGTAGACGGGCTACAGCACGATAACAATTTAGAGAAAAGTTAACTTCTAACACAAATTCAACAGTTAGGAAGTAGTTCCTGAAGGTATTTTTCTCGAGTGCGAAAGTGAACATATAGGATTAGCTATTCAGAAAATAGGAGAATGCAAACTTTTGAAATGTTTAGCTATAGATGAACGCTGAGAAGGTTGTAGCGATTAACTAATGAGGAGGTAGTGAATCGGGGAAAATCTAAACGTCACTTATGGCGCTAAGTGACTAAAAGAAAGTAGGAGTTGACAGGATGTTTCTGGGAACGAAGGAATCACCATTTTGGTTATGCCAGGAAGAATGACGTGAGTAGCAATTGGAGATGGAGACAGAGGAATGAATACTGTAAACAAGGTTAATTGACATAGGTTCCACTTTTTTGTTTTGAGTCAACAGTGTTCTGATTGTTTTGATGCGGCACGCCACTAATTCCTCTCCTGCGCTAACCTCTTCATCTGTCCTCGCTAATTCTTCGGAGAACATCCTGATTCCTTGCCTCACCTTAACTAATTTTCAACACCTTCTATAGCGCCACATCTCAAACGCTTTGACCACCCTGTTCCGGTTTTCTCACTGCCCATGATTCACTGTCATACAATGCTGCGCTACAAACGTAAATTTTCAGACGTTCCTTCGCCGGCCGGTGTGGCCGTGCGGTTCTAGGCGCTTCAGTCTGGAACCGCGTGACCGCTAAGGTCGCAGGTTCGAATGCTGCCTCGGGCATGGATGTGTGTGATGTTCTTAGGTTAGTTAGGTTTAAGTTGTTCTAAGTTCTAGGGGACTGATGACCACAGATGTTAAGTCCCATAGTGCTCAGAGCCATTTGAACCATTTTTTTGAACCAGACATTCCTTCCTCAATTTAAGACCTATGTTTGACATCAGCAGACTTCTGTTGGCCTGGGATGATCTGTTTGCTTGTGCTAATCTACCATTTATGTCCTCATTACTTGGTCCGTCACGGGTAATTTTGCTCCCAAGGTAGCAAAATTCCTTAACTTCGACTGCTTCGTGATCACCAATTTTGATGCTGAGTATTTCGCTACTCTCATTTCTATTAATTTTCATTATTACTGTCTCTTTCCCGTTCACTCTCAATCCATATTCCGTACTCATTAGACTATTAATCTCATAGTAGTATCTAAACGGAACGAACTCCGCTAATTGTTACATGTGTTACAATCTGTGTCTTCCTCCACAATTTTTGCCTTCTGTGGTTCCTTCTCGCACCATAAAAGTTGTTTCCTGTTGTGTTAACACGAGTCCCATCATCCTGTCCGTTCTCCTTTTGCCCACACTTCTTCTTCCGGAATGGAACTATTAAGAAACCTCTCAGTTCTAAAATACTAAAAAAAGCGAAAACACCAATGTTGCCATTCGTATGATCGATTTACTGTTGTTGCTACACCTCCAACAATTTTTTACTCTACTCTTGACATGCATAAAGCATTGCAAACGTAGTTTCTCTCCATTGGGCATTATTTCTATTCCTTCATTTCCTCCTGTTATTAATTTCGTTTTCTTTACTGTATTGTCCTCCCATAATAGTTTCTGTAGCTTGAATCTTCTCTACCATTACTTGGAACTCTTTTCCGTCGTTGCCGAGCGAGGTGGTGCACTGGACTCGCATTCGGGAGGACGACGGTTCAATCCGGCGTCCGACCATTCTGATTTAAGTTTTCCGTGATTTTCCTAAATCGCTCCAGGCAAATGCTGGAATGGTTCCTTTGAAAGGACACGGCCGACTTCCTTACCCGTCCTTCCCTAATCCGATGAGAACGATGACCTCGCAGTTTGGTCTCTTCGCCCTAACATCCCACCCCCTTGCCTAGTGTTGTGAAGAGACGAAAATACTTTCATCTGGCCATAACTTCCGTTTCTGCTCTGGGAGGAGATTCATCAAACTAGGACACCTGAAATATTATTTTACTACATTATTTTATTATATTATTATTTTTTTATTATATTATATTTATTATATTTTATTTATTTATTATTATTATTATTACATTTATTATATTACATTTATTATATTATATTTATTATATTATATTTTATTATAATATTATTATTTAGTTTATTACCTTACTGAATAAAAAATTTACTTAACTTCCACATACTTCTTTGTCACAGGTGTACCGGACAATTTACAACTATTATGGAATAGTAAAGCATCGCTCGATACACTGATTAACGAACTTTACTCGTGAGTTACACTCTTCAACATTTACTAAAGAGCCACT
Organism: Schistocerca nitens; assembly: GCF_023898315.1. Taxonomy (NCBI): domain Eukaryota; kingdom Metazoa; phylum Arthropoda; class Insecta; order Orthoptera; family Acrididae; genus Schistocerca; species Schistocerca nitens. The sequence continues at coordinate 54,929,575 of NC_064620.1, forward strand.
TCGTCAGGAACTTTGATAGCTTGGTGGTCCTACACTGTGATGTTGACTGCCTCGGCCGGCCGGTGTGGCCGAGCGGTTCTAGGCGCTTTTATCTGGAACCGCGCGACCGCTACGGTTCAGGTTCGAATCCTGCCTCGGGCATGGATGTGTGTGATGTACGTAGGTTAGTTAGATTTAAGTGGTTCTAAGTTCTACTGGACTGATGACCTCAGATGTTAAATCCCAAATTACTCAGAGCCATCCTACGGACGAGGTACTACATGCGCGACACAATATTGACCTCAACGTGAGGGCGCTGATATGCTGAGTGGGTGGGCGTGTCTTCTGGAGTGCCTCCCACTGGTTCTTGCGGACTGCAGCGAAGCCGTGCCAATCTCTGTGGTATTTATTCGCGTTGCTGATTTTGGTGTGGAACCGCGATTTCTGGACGATGGCATACCTACAATAGCCGCATCCTCTGCAAAAGTCGGCCGGTGTGGCCGTGCGGTCTAGGCGCTTCAGTCTGGAACCGCGTGACCGCTCCGGTCGCAGGTTCGAATCCTGCCTCGGGCATGCATGTGTGTGATGTCCTTAGGTTAGTTAGGTTTCAGTAGTTCTAAGTTCTAGGGGACTAATGACCACAGATGTTAAGTACCATAGTGCTCAGAGCTATTTGAACCATTTTCCTCTGCAAAACTCGAACACCCTGTTTGTCGAACTGTGAGATTATGCCACATGGTCCTTTCGTTAGCAACGCTGGAGCACAGCTTCTAAATATATAGATAAGGGTGATGATGATGATGTTTGGTTTGTGGGCTGTTCAATTGCGCGGTCATCAGGACCCGTACAGAGTCCCAATTTTTCACAGTCCAATTTTTACACAATCCAGTCGAGCTACTGTCACGAATGATGATGATGATGATGATTATGACGATGATCATGATGATGAGGACAACACAAAATCCCTGTTTCTGGGCAGAGAAAATTCCCAACCCGGTCGATAATCGAAGTTGGGCCCCGTGATCCAGAGGCAGCAACGCTATGCACTTTTTTTTTTTTAATAACTGCCAAGGCCACCAGTGCCCAAGCCCACACATTACCCAACCTAAATTATCCCAAGGACAAACACACACACACCCATTCTCGAGGGAGGACTCGAACCGCCGCCGGGACCAGCCTCACAGTCCATGACTGCAGCGCCTTATTTTTTTTTTTTTTTTTCTTTGACACAGGAAACACACCGAAATATACACTCAAATGGCAGTGTATTCCTTCAAAAAACAAAATATTCTCGTTTTTTCCAAAACACTTATTGAAGGCAACCAATTAAAATAAAACAAAAGAAGTCATTTCGACAAAAACAAAAGAGTGAAATCAGAAAAACGTATAGGAAGGATTGGGGCGTCAATTTTAACGTTCCCACACATTCTTTCTTCCGCCACTTCTACATGGTGGAACATTTAAATCTATAGAAGTGTCCACAAAAATAAAAAAAAATGAGAAAGGGGGCATTGCAACTCATCCAACGCCTTGGCGATGAAAAACAAGATACAACAAATATTAGAAAAAAAATTCTCGATAATGGGGCATCCGGAGCCACGTCCAATGTGCGGTGGCCATATAGTGGGAACAGGCACACGGATCTGCGTCATATCCACTCACCATCACGTAGTGGACATAATGGCCAACAAGCCACATGACGGTATCGTTTTTCGACCGAGGAAAGAAGGCTGAATCGGGACGCACGAGAATCTCTCCCGAGATAGCCGCCTCCGACGTCCTGTGGAGAAAAGCCAGTTGTCGGCGAAACCATCTCCAATGACCATGACCGCAGGAAATCAACCGTGAGGTTGTAACCTCCCCCTCACTTATCGACCTTAATGACAGTGAAAAATTAAACCGCGTGTACCTAATGGAAATTTCGGAGAAGCAATCGTCACCGAAGTTAATCTGTCGGTAAAGAGGGAGGAAAGGGTTACATTTAAATGAAAGGAAAAATGCCAATGAAACTGGTGGAAATTAATTTTGAAAAGGGGTAAAGTTAATAAAGAAAGTAAATGTGCGGCCGTTACGTTAACAATTAACTAGCGGTAATTACATATTTGAGATTTGGGGGAAATTACGGTCGCCAGTCCTATGGACAATTACTATAGTAACTGAAAAAGAAAGGTTATTACACATATAATTAGCACTAGAAGCGTGGCAACTGAAGGTTGACACGTGTAGTGTGAAAACTGAAAGTTTGTCAGAAGTAATAAATTTCGCTACACTCTGACTTAATTTAGCAAAAGAATTAATAGAACCGGAAAATTGAAAGTTCATTTAGTGACTGAAATTAATAGTGAGCTTTATTTCTGAAGCACATCGAAATTCAGTAAAATACGGTTAGTCTTGGACTACCTCAACAACCATTTCAAAAGCTGCTTGAATCTACGCAAATTAGAAATAAGAGATTTAACTTTGAACTTGAATTAAATGATTCTGAACAATTAACAATAGTAAAATTTAGTACGTACCAAGCTGAGCTGCAGTCACAGGTAAGCTAAAATACGGTAACAAAACTCGCACTCTTAATTTGTGCTTGTGTAATCTAAATATAGTAGCCAGCTATGAATACCTTAACTGAACTTTGAAATTAAACCAGTGAAATCGAATGATGCTGGCGTTTGAATTTCAACGACACTCGGGTTCATACCGGAAAAGGAAGAGACCCTGCTTGGTAATGCAATTTGGACAATGAGCAACAAAGGTTCATGCTACGTTGCTGTAATTTAGTTATGAACATGGAACAGTTTGAAAAGCTGAGGTCTGCCATACAGTTCTAAAACTTTACGTGCTTCCAGTCTTCCTTGTTGGTTGATTGAAGGTTTGAAGCCGTCGATCGAGGAGGTGGCGACAGTCACTCATTGTCGGCCGTCGCTGTTGCAGAAGCTGGATGTAGGCGCGCCTTCTTCTCGACACGGTCACAAAGCGAAACGGGCTCTTGATGTGTGCCAGCTAATGCTTTCCCTCCGCGACACCGTGTCAGAAACTGTCATAGCAAGTCGAGCGCAATTACATGCTGCCAAACCCCTAACGCGTGGCAACTCGCGGGAGCGTCACACAACACACCTGCCCCACTGCACCACCCCAGCCAGCCTCTCCCTCTGCCCGCGCTCCACGCGGCAGAGTTAACACTACCAAAGATCCTACACACTTTGATTCTTCACACGACCTATCGATGTAATCGTTCGGTAGCATAGTTTTCCCTAGGCAAGACCCAGCGTAAAAATACAAATAATATTTACAAAACAAACCAATTATACATCGACATAAATGCATAATATACAGTGTATATATATATATATATATATATATATATATATATATATATATATATATATACAAACAGTAAAAGAATTACAATATAAAAATAGACAGAAATGTCATATCTTCAGCCGGCCGCTTGTGGCCGAGCGGTTCTGGCGCTACAGCCTGGAACCGCGCGACCGCTACGGTCGCAGGTTCGAATCCTGCCTCGGGCATGGATGTGTGTGTTGTCCTTAGGTTAGTTAGGTTTAAGTAGTTCTAAGTTCTAGGGGACTGATGACCTCAGCAGTTGAGTCCCAGAGTGCTCAGAGCCATTTGAACCATCATATCTTCAGGTGACAAAATAAGGAAAAAATTTATAGAACAATAGATGGAAATAGGAGGATGTGCACTTCCGGCGTTACAAGGTAATGTATCAGTTTCATGGCTACGATTGCAGCGATCCATTACACTGAGGCCAATACGAAAAACTCGCACGTTGGTAGGTACACCACTAGACCACGAGCTGCGGACAGATAAGAGTGCGCCAGATAATAACCATACTTTAAATCTATCCCTTATGCTATCCACTCTGTTTTATCGGAGCCTTTTGATTGAGCTGTAGTTAGTTAGGCACGTGTCTTCCAAACCAGCTCTTTACCTTGCAATGTGTTCTCAACAAGCTTCTCCCAGTTTACATTGTCAAAAGTGATCAGAGCAACAGAAATTTCGACGTTAACAGCCCGCAGCTCGTGGTCGTGCGGTAGCGTTCTCGCTTCCCGCGCCCGGGTTCCCGGGTTCGATTCCCGGCGGGGTCAGGGATTTTCTCTGCCTCGTGATGGCTGGGTGTTGTGTGATGTCCTTAGGTTAGTTAGGTTTAAGTAGTTCTAAGTTCTAGGGGTCTGATGACCATAGATGTTAAGTCCCATAGTGCTCAGAGCCATTTGAACCATTTCGACGTTAACAGTTGTAAATCCTCGGGCTCAGAAGGCACGTTGACAGACGGCGCTGCTTCCTCTGTGCAGAGCACCACCAGCAGACACCGAGTGAGTTCGCTGCATGCGGCGGCGCGTCGCGGCGACTGCGAGGCGCTGCGTCACCTGCTGCAGGAGGGCGCCTCGACGCACCAGAGGGACTCGCTGGGCCGGACCGCCCTACACTTCGCTGCGGCTGAGGTGAGGCCAACACCTGCACTCTTATACAGGGTGTTTCAAAAATGACCGGTATATTTGAAACGGCAATAAAAACTAAACGAGCAGCGATAGAAATACACCGTTTGTTGCAATATGCTTGGGACAACAGTACATTTTCAGGCAGACAAACTTTCGAAATTACAGTAGTTACAATTTTCAACAACAGATGGCGCTGCGGCCTGGGAAACTCTGTAGTACGATATTTTCCACATATCCACCATGCGTAGCAATAATATGGCGTAGTCTCTGAATGAAATTACCCGAAACCTTTGACAACGTGTCTGGCGGAATGGCTTCACATGCAGATGAGATGTACTGCTTCAGCTGTTCAATTGTTTCTGGATTCTGGCGGTACACCTGGTCTTTCAAGTGTCCCCACAGAAACAAGTCACAGGGGTCCATGTCTGGCGAATAGGGAGGCCAATCCACGCCGCCTCCTGTATGTTTCGGATAGCCCAAAGCAATCACACGATCATCGAAATATTCATTCAGGAAATTAAAGACGTCGGCCGTGCGATGTGGCCGGGCACCATCTTGCATAAACCACGAGGTGTTCGCAGTGTCGTCTAAGGCAGTTTGTACCGCCACAAATTCACGAAGAATGTCCAGATAGCGAGATGCAGTAATCGTTTCGGATCTGAAAAATGGGCCAATGATTCCTTTGGAAGAAATGGCGGCCCAGACCAGTACTTTTTGAGGATGCAGGGACGATGGGACTGCAACATGGGGCTTTTCGGTTCCCCATATGCGCCAGTTCTGTTTATTGACGAAGCCGTCCAGGTAAAAATAAGCTTCGTCAGTAAACCAAATGCTGCCCACATGCATATCGCCGTCATCAATCCTGTGCACTATATCGTTAGCGAATGTCTCTCGTGCAGCAATGGTAGCGGCGCTGAGGGGTTGCCGCGTTTGAATTTTGTATGGATAGAGGTGTAAACTCTGGCGCATGAGACGATACGTGGACGTTGGCGTCATTTGGACCGCAGCTGCAACACGGTGAACGGAAACCCGAGGCCGCTGTTGGATCACCTGCTGCACTAGCTGCGCGTTGCCCTCTGTGGTTGCCGTACGCGGTCGCCCTACCTTTCCAGCACGTTCATCCGTCACGTTCCCAGTCCGTTGAAATTTTTCAAACAGATCCTTTATTGTATCGCTTTTCGGTCCTTTGGTTACATTAAACCTCCGTTGAAAACTTCGTCTTGTTGCAACAACACTGTGTTCTAGGCGGTGGAATTCCAACACCAGAAAAATCCTCTGTTCTAAGGAATAAACCATGTTGTCTACAGCACACTTGCACGTTGTGAACAGCACACGCTTACAGCAGAAAGACGGCGTACAGAATGGCGCACCCACAGACTGCGTTGTCTTCTATATCTTTCACATCACTTGCAGCGCCATCTGTTGCTGAAAATTGTAACTACTGTAATTTCGAAAGTTTGTCCGCCTGAAAATGTACTGTTGTCCCAAGCATATTGCAACAAACGGTGTATTTCTATCGCTGCTCGTTTAGTTTTTATTGCCGTTTCAAATATACCGGTCATTTTTGAAACACCCTGTATATCTGTGTAACCTCATTATCTGCTATGTCATGAATAGGATAGATCGCTACTCACCGTAAAGATGACACTTTGAGTAGCAGATAGGCACTACGAAAAGGATGTTACGAGACAGGAGAAAGCAGTCATGTGCGTGAGGTGTGCTTGCTTCGGTGAATATGTGCGTTTGTTCCTTTCCAAAGCCTATGGCCTTGCCTAAGTGCTGTCACCGGTTCCCATCAGATCACCGAAGGTAAGCGCTGTCGGGCTGGGCTAGAACTTGGATGGGTGACCATTCCGTCTGCCGAGCGCTGTTGGCACCCGGGGTGTACTCAGCCCTTGTGAGGCAAACTGAGGAGCTACTTGATTGAGAAGTAGCAGTTCATGTCTCGCAAATTGACATACGGCCGGGAGAGCGGTGTGCTGACCACATGCCCCTCCATATCAGCATCCAGTGACGCCTGTGGGTTTAGTATGATACGGCTGCCGGTCGGCACCGCTGGGTCCGCCAAGGCACGTGGACGGAGTTTCACATTTACGTTTACGTTCCTTTCCTAAGAATGCTTTGGTTGAAAGCTCATATGTCACAGTCTTTTCGTCGTTTCCGTATCCAGCTAAACGTGCCATCTTTGTGGTGAAAAGAATTCTATCCTTTTCATGATATTGGTGATACGACAACGTTGACTTCCCTTTATTTAACATCTACATCTGCAGTACTTAGAAAAGGTACATATGCTCTCAAAGAAGTCCGTTTTGAAGTTGCCGGCAATGTAGCTAACAGCAAATAAGAGTTTCTTTTGTGGGTATTCCTTCCTACTTGTTGGAGAATGGGTCTGCACGAACTTGACACCTGATGTGGTTTTTGTCTCTATTCTCCCAGAACCGTTGCACACAGTGACACTGTAATTGGTCCCAGCCATGTTCCAAGTGGTTGAACTGAAAGTTTGAGTTGCCAGAATGAGATTTTCACTATGCAGCGGAGCGTGCGCTGATATGAAACTTCCTGGAAGATTAAAACGGTGTGCCCGACCGAGACTCTAACTCGGGACCTTTGCCTTTCGCAAGTGCTCTACCAACTGAGCTACCAAAGAACGACTCATGCCCGATCCTCACAGCTTTACTTCCTGCAGTTTCTCGTCTCCTACCTTCCAAACTTTACAGAAGGAGAGCTTCTGTAAAGTTTGGAAGGTAGGAGACGAGGTACTGGCAGAAGTAAAGCTGTGAAGTCCGGGATTGAGTCGTGCTTCGATAGCTCAGTTGGTAGAGCACTTGCCCGCGAAAGGCAAAGGTCCCGAGTTCGAGTCTCGGTCGTGCAGACAGTTTTAATCAGCCAGGAAGTTTCAAAGTTTCAGTTGTAGTTCACATATACAATGTGTTACTAATATGAGTATAAAAGCAGGTATTTCTATTGCCGTCTGAGGACGGTGTACTGAACAGCATTACAGCAGTCTTTATTTCATTTGGGGAGGGGGTAATAATTGTAACTACACTCCTGGAAATGGAAAAAAGAACACATTGACACCGGTGTGTCAGACCCACCATACTTGCTCCGGACACTGCGAGAGGGCTGTACAAGCAATGATCACACGCACGGCACAGCGGACACACCAGGAACCGCGGTGTTGGCCGTCGAATGGCGCTAGCAGCGCAGCATTTGTGCACCGCCGCCGTCAGTGTCAGCCAGTTTGCCGTGGCATACGGAGCTCCATCGCAGTCTTTAACACTGGTAGCATGCCGCGACAGCGTGGACGTGAACCGTATGTGCAGTTGACGGACTTTGAGCGAGGGCGTATAGTGGGCATGCGGGAGGCCGGGTGGACGTACCGCCGAATTGCTCAACACGTGGGGCGTGAGGTCTCCACAGTACATCGATGTTGTCGCCAGTGGTCGGCGGAAGGTGCACGTGCCCGTCGACCTGGGACCGGACCGCAGCGACGCACGGATGCACGCCAAGACCGTAGGATCCTACGCAGTGCCGTAGGGGACCGCACCGCCACTTCCCAGCAAATTAGGGACACTGTTGCTCCTGGGGTATCGGCGAGGACCATTCGCAACCGTCTCCATGAAGCTGGGCTACGGTCTCGCACACCGTTAGGCCGTCTTCCGCTCACGCCCCAACATCGTGCAGCCCGCCTCCAGTGGTGTCGCGACTGGCGTGAATGGAGGGACGAATGGAGACGTGTCGTCTTCAGCGATGAGAGTCGCTTCTGCCTTGGTGCCAATGATGGTCGTATGCGTGTTTGGCGGCGTGCAGGTGAGCGCCACAATCAGGACTGCATACGACCGAGGCACACAGGGCCAACACCCGGCATCATGGTGTGGGGAGCGATCTCCTACACTGGCCGTACACCACTGGTGATCATCGAGGGGACACTGAATAGTGCACGGTACATCCAAACCGTAATCGAACCCATCGTTCTACCATTCCTAGACCGGCAAGGGAACTTGCTGTTCCAACAGCAAGATCTCCGGATCTGTCCCCCATTGAGCATGTTTGGGACTGGATGAAGCGTCGTCTCACGCGGTCTGCACGTCCAGCACGAACGCTGGTCCAACTGAGGCGCCAGGTGGAAATGGCATGGCAAGCCGTTCCACAGGACTACATCCAGCATCTCTACGATCGTCTCCATGGGAGAATAGCAGCCTGCATTGCTGCGAAAGGTGGATATACACTGTACTAGTGCCGACATTGTGCATGCTCTGTTGCCTGTGTCTATGTGCCTGCGGTTCTGTCAGTGTGATCATGTGATGTATCTGACCCCAGGAATGTGTCAATAAAGTTTCCCCTTCCTGGGACAATGAATTCACGGTGTTCTTATTTCAATTTCCAGGAGTGTATTAGGAGGACTTGCAAGTAGGCGTGACAAGAGGGAGCCTTTAATTCTTATTTTCCGCTGGCCAGCACGTCAGGTGTTTAACTATGGACACATGGAGGTAAAACGGTGAGTCTATACTGATAAGCGTAGTCCACCTAGTGGTGCAGCTACGACCGTGCAGAAAACCTCAGGTACTAAATTATGTGACGTGTTTGCGGGAAGACTATCTACATAGAGAAAAAACAACAACCACACTGAAATGGATACATTTTAAGATTCCAATGATCACAATATTTCCGCATATACCCCTAGCACCCTTTATATTTTAGATGTTATGAACCACAATAGAATGACTGGGTAAAAGTATTTCATGGTGACTGGGTGAAAGTATATCATGGTAAAACAGAAACAGTCAGATGTCAGTTTGATGCCCGAACGCCAAGAAAGTGGTAGTTTCCAAAAGTAATTACAAACACCGTAATTCATTTGTCCATTGACAACAAGAACGAAAAGAAACGTTCATCAGCACATGCCGAAATTCACTGTTATTGCAAAATACTCACTCCCATGCATGCTCATTTTGCTAGATCGACGACTGCGAGTAATCACTTCTTAAATCTTCCACTTACTAAAAATGCGATCATTCCAAACCATTTCGCGTTTTTTCATTTTTTACAAGTGAATATAGGCAGCAGAACAACCAGAAAAACAGAGTTATGTTGCTTCTCTCTGCAACTGAGCTGAAATTTATGTTTCCTGAAATATATGGTGGCAATGTTTGTAGTCTGTTTCGTACTCTGATACTCTAGTTTAGTATTGCACCTGTTCTGCAAATGGTTTCGATATTGCTATAATGTGGTTGTACAAACGGACCCCAATCCACAGCACGAAAACATCTCGCTAGACTATGATGCCACAGTAGCCTTCACTAGTGCGACATTGTATGTGCAGTATGGTCACGCGGAGTGGCCGCGCGGTTTAAGGCGCCATATTCCGGACTACACTGCCCCTCCCGCTGGAGGTTCGAGTCCTCACTCGGGCTTTGGTGTGTGTGTTGTTCTTAGCATAATTTAGTTTAAGTAGTGTGTAAGTCTACGGACCGATGACCTCTGCAGTTTGTTCCATTAGGAATTCACACACATTGGACGTTTGTATGCAATATGAACCTCCACGTGGCAGGTCAACAAGGTAAAGCACATAGGAGAGCAGGCGCAGAAACGTGACCGAAGGCATTTATCAAGAGTTGCCAGATTCTGCCAGAGGAATTGTTAACTTTTCATTATTGTGAAGTGCTCTTAGAGGAAACCATGTTACCAAATGTGCACTATTACTGTAGGGAAATAGAAAGAGATGTTGCTAGAAAATAATTCGGTGGTAGGACGAAGGATGTGAGCGGGCCAAAGAAACGTAAGGCCCCACAAAACTCGATTTTTATTCAGATTTCGGGTGGAGAGACGAGAAAAGAAGGTATTCTGCTGTTGCACACCTCTTTGCAGCACCTACCTTCTGCTGGATGGTCGCCCAAGACTTTGGCATTGAGTATAAGCGATGGCAATCGACCATGCTCATTGCCGACAAAAACCTGATTCAGTCTGATCGGGCCACAGTCACACATACAACAGTTGCTGCCCAGAAATGCGGTCGTACAAGCCATTGGACTTCAGATACAGCCTCGTAACAATACGCACAAAAACACTCGTGTAAAATTCTACCTGCTACGCTTCGCATTTTCTAGGTGCCTAATTGAGGTTTCCACTTGACTAACAATGGAAGCCGCACTTGCCAATCCAGCGAAATATCTCTGAGCGGACGTTCGACCGTGCGGGTTTCTGCCTTGGCACTTACTTATCCACTGCCACATTCTGATAGAAAACTCTAATATGACGCTGAATTGTCCCTGGACTCAAATTTTCTTGATACCGTGAGTGCATTAACAGAGGAATGAAGTAACTTATGAAGCGTTGAAGGATTTTATCTTTCCATCAGAATAAGATACCACGTCAATCACATTGACATCTCATATTTGTTGCCTTCTCTGCTGTCGGCAGAAGAAGAGCTGATAGTTTTCAAAAAGTGTGATACAACAACATAGTTCATTGCTACAGAATAATACGAGCTTCGAGAGTTGTTTCACATATAATAGCTTTGCAGAAAATCAGCCATTAGTTTTAACACAACTGATATCGTATTATGCAAGCACAACTAAAGAAAAACCGTCCCGTAATAACACCTGGACTTACTTTGTTTACTGAAAGTAGAGATCTTCTCAAGACTTACTGTTATTGGCTGGATTACAAAGACTTTTGTTTTTAGTTCTGGCTGTGAAATGGTTCGCAGACTGTTCTGTTATTGCGGTTTCTCACGGCAGACTGGCATGTACTTGACTTGGACGCAGACTGGTACACACAACTCACTTCTACTCTCCATTTGTTACTGACTCTTCTGACCGCAGTCTCTCAGTCCTCAGTGGATTTAGCCCTAGCCACTGCTGCTGAAGTTGTTAGGTTGGCAGTTGTCTCTGCAGGGCAGCCTAAAACCTGATAATCTATTCAGTGGCGACGCTACCAGGCTCTCGTGAGACGAATGATAATATTACGAGAACAGCTGACGCATCACGCCATCTTATGTTTAATCGTAGTAAATTCAATTCGGTAAAGCAGTTTTAGAGTTAGTTCTTCGTCTCTGTTTGATTTCGCAAAATGTTCTACGATTACAGAGCTTGTGCACAGGAAAAGGTAAATGTTTTTTTGTACTGAGCGCCACATACGTACAAATACGTTTTATCTGAGACCAAGACGTGTTACTGGATCACGCAACGTGATATTTGTTTCAGAAGTTTTTTGATAATACATCGCTGAGAGATAGTTACTCGTTACGAAACACATTAAGGATTCTTAGAAACTTCCTCAACATGTGTACGATATCAGCACATGAACATTTGATAGACGATACCGTACCACTTTCCTCTTCAGTGGAATAATACAGATTACATTCGTTATATGAGAGCAGCAGTAGGGAATCAGTCAAATGTGAAATAGACGTTTACTCGTAAGAGGCGTGAAAGACTGACAGGAGCTATTTTTAATGTATTTCAGGAGAAATACGTTCCCAACATAAATCTTAATTCTTATTATGTGTATGCGTATTCGTTAGTATGTGTAACAGAGTAGATTGACTACTTACTTGACACATTTAGCAACATACTGTACCTCAGGTTTTCTTTTGTGTGTGTGTGTGTGTGTGTGTGTGTGTGTGTGTGTGTGTGTGTGTGTGTGTGTGTGTGAGGGGGGGGGGGGTCTGTGTGTCTGTTTTTTGCTGTAGTTTTGTAGTTTTGATTTACTGCTAAGATTTTAGAGTCATACAACAGTTTAACTGTCAATGTTTGGAATTTATAAACCATATCAGGTAAGACTGACAACATTTTCAGTCGTATCAACTTATTATTGCAAGGAATAGCTATTTCTCGGCATACATTATCTGGCCATATCTACCTACATACATAAATGAAATATACAATTAAATCTGCAGACGAGGGCAACATCTTGACATAGTTTAAGGATGTCACCCAGTTTTAGGAAACAAATGTAAAGAAGAATTTTAGTCTGTAATAAATTAATAGAACTCTTCCAGTACATTTTCTAAAGTACTCTCATAACAACAGCTTCTAGAGAGTACACGTTGAGCAATACAGTGAGACACTGGAGAAATATCGCTTGGAGCACAACTGATACTTGAGACTTATAATACCATGGTTAACTAAACATTTAATTAACACTTACAACCAAACGTATATGATGTGAGTACACAGTTTCTCCCAGCGTGTTTATTTATCGAACATTTCACGGGTGTACTGCCGGTTCATAGCGTCCTACGGGCACAATGTTTCGGCGATCAGACGTGTCTCCATCGTCAGGTGCGCTGACGAACTGAGCTCCTGAGGGCGCGCGGCCGACTAATATCCACTGGCCCCGCGAGTCACTCCCTCCTTGACCCACGCCGGCGGCCGCGAATCGGCTGCTACGGAGAGGCTAGCGTCGCGTCTGTGATAGCGTTGATGTAGGTGCTCTGTTCGCACTGGTCGCTAGATCGTTTTGTTTGCTGAGAGTCTTCTTAATTAAACTCAGTGCTGGTTCCCAAGGCTTATTAAGGTTATAGACTCAATCTCGGTTGATGAGATCATCTCTGGTGCGAACTTCTATGGGATCTCTAATGACGCCGTCCCAGTATTTTGAAGTTGCGTTAAAATCCTAGTATGTTCGTACTCCATCGCGTCATTCTCGGGCAAAGAGTGCTCTGCGACCGCTGACTTGTTGGGATACATCTGTGGAGTGTGCCTCTGGTGTTCTTGGCAGTGACCTTCGGCGGTGCGAACTGTCTGTCCAACATATGCCTGTCCACACTGACGTGGAATGTGCTATACGCCGGCCTTCCGCAAACCGAGACCATTTTTGGCGCTTACCAGTGATGGTAGCTTTTTATTGGGTGCGCAAAAGACAGCTTTTACTCTGTGCTTCTTCAATATGCGTCCGAGTTCCCCGATAAATTACCGATCTATCAGTTTAATAAGTCACGGCTGCAAAATACTAAGACGAATTCTTTACAGACGAATGGAGAAAACTAGTAGAAGCCGACCTCGTGGAAGATCAGTTTGGATTCCGTAGAAGTAATGGAACACGTGAGGCAATACTGACCCTACGAGCCGGCCGAAGTGGCTGTGCGGTTAAAGGCGTTGCAGTCTGGAACCGCAAGACCGCTACGGTCGCAGGTTCGAATCCTGCCTCGGGCATGGATGTTTGTGATGTCCTTAGGTTAGTTAGGTTTAACTAGTTCTAAGTTCTAGGGGACTAATGACCTCAGCAGTTGAGTCCCATAGTGCTCAGAGCCATTTGAACCATTTTTTTGACCCTACGACTTATCTTAGAAGCTAGAATAAGGAAAGGCAAACCTACGTCCCTAGCATTTGTAGACTTAGAGAAAGCTTTTGACAATGTTGTCTGGAATACTCTCTTTCAAATTCTGAAGGTGGCAGGGGTAAAATACAGGGTGCGAAAAGCTATTTACAATTTGTACAGAAACCAGATGGCAGTTATCAGAGTCGAGGGACATGAAAGGGAAGCAGTGGTTGGGAAGGGAGTGAGACAGGGTTGTAACCTCTCCCCGATGTTGTTCAATCTGTATATTGAGCAAGCAGTGAAGGAAACAAAAGAAAAATTCGGAGTAGGTATTAAAATCCATGGAGAAGAAATAAAAACTTTAAGGTTCGCAGATGACATCGTAATTCTGTCAGAAACAGCAAAGGACTTGGAAGAGCAGTTAAACGCAATGGACAATGTCTTGAAAGGAGGATTTAGGATGACCATCAACAAAAGCAAAACGAGGATAATGGATTGTAGTCGAATTAAGTCAGGTAATGCTGAGGGAACTAGATTAGGAAATGAGAAACTTAAGTAATAAATGAGTTTTGCTATTTGGGCAGCAAAATAACTGATGATGGTCGAAGTAGAGAGGATATAAAATGTAGACTGGCAATGGCAAGGAAAGCGTTTCTGAAGAAGAGAAATTTGTTAACATCGAGTATAGATTTAAGTGTCAGGAAATCGTTTCTGAAAGTATTTGTATGGAGTGTAGCCATGTATGGAAGTGAAACATGGACGATAACCAGTTTGGACAAGAAGAGAATAGAAGCTTTCGAAATGTGGTGCTACAGAAGAATGCTGAAGATAAGGTGGGTAGATCACGTAACTAATGAGGAGGTATTGCATAGGATTGGGGAGAAGAGAAGTTTGTGGCACAACTTGACTAGAAGAAGGGATCGGTTGGTAGGACATGTTCTGAGGCATCAAAGGATCACCAATTTAGTATAGGAGGGCAGCGTGGAGGGTAAAAATCGTAGAGGGAGACCAAGAGATGGATACACTAAGCAGATTCAGAAGGATGTAGGTTGCAGTAGGTACTGGGAGATGAAGAAGCTTGCACAGGATAGAGTAGCATGGAGAGCTGCATCAAACCAGTCTCAGGACTGAAGACCACAACAACAACAACATTTCCCCGATAGTGCGTCAGTGTACGGTGTAAAGGCAGTGACTGCCTCTTCCTCCGTGATTTCTTCCACATACACTGTTGTGGTGGGCGGAGAGCGCTCCTGATCTACCTTTCTGGTTACCCGTTTTTCGGAATACAATTGGAAGGTGTTCCAGCTCCTGGGGTAGACTCTCTGCTGCTTTAATGGTGCGCATCCTGTCTACCGGAGTTTTTAGCACCCATCGCTCTTCGGATGTAGGTGGCAGCTGAATGCATGCCAACATTGGTCGGTGTGCATTTTCTTCCAGTACACACCGTGTCCCAGGCTGCCATCAGCTCATTTCTTGACCATGACGTCCAGCAATGGTAATCTACCTTCTGTTTGGTCTCCATAGTGAATTTCACGTTGTGATTATGGAGCTCAAATGTGTAAGGAAGTCAAGAAGTTTGTGCGTACCTTGGGGTCAGATGACGGACATGTCATCCACATAACGGAAAAAAAACGTGGGTTTCTATTTGGATAACGCGAGGACTTCCTCTTCTAAGTACCCATACAAAAATTCGGGATCACAGGCGAGAGTGGGCTTCTCACTGCGACTCCTTCCATTTCTTCGTAGTATTCTCCATCAAACAGAAAATACGTGGAGGTCAGGACATGCCTGGCTAGATCGTTGGTCATCTTGTCAAATTTCTAAGTTAAAAGCTGTAGTGACTCTCGTAGAGGTACCCTGGTGAACACACGAAACGACATCAAAAGTCACCGCGATATCTGAGTCTTTCACCCAGAAGTGGTCGAGGCGTTTTACAAAATCCACAGAATTGCGGATATGGTGAGTGCGTTTACCACGTAAGGGCTTAGTATTTCCGTTAGGTATTTTTCCAGCAAATACGTACGTGCCCTAAAGTTGCTGACGGTGGAACGTAACTGAACCGTGAATTTACTTTCAAAACCTTTCTTAGGAATTTACTTTATTTACCAGTGATTCATCAAGAACATGAACACATTTAATGACACTATGTGAGCGTGGAAGTAGTTGCCATAGGGTAACTGATGAAACAAAAAATATTTTTTTGTAATAAATGGAAATTTTATTCCTAAAAGTCCCCCCCCTTTTTTTTAAACAGATTTAAAATTATAATCAGAAAACATCCTATAAATATCAAGTTACAATTTATTCAGAGGCAGAAATAACAATTTTTTTGATAGTATGAGTTTTTGGGCTGAGAACCTTGCCGCTCCCTTTTAACAAGGCCGTAGTCACGGCCGCTCACAACAACCTCTGAAAGACTACACTGGCGCAAATCTGCAACACAGCAGATTACTTTAAACCACTCACACAAACTATGCACCCCATAAGAGGGATGGAAATGGTACAAAACACTCACATTAAAAGTTATTTGCCACCGAAAGTGCAACTTGTTTTTAAGAGAACTCTTACGGTGGAAGGTTGGCAAGTTTATATACTAAAATGACCATTTAAATAAGATCCATGAAATGCAGTTTTACATAAAATGTACCAACATGCTCTACATTACACATATACCACCTCGCAAGATGATAGGCAAGATAAAAACATATTTCAGGAATTCGGCCTTTACACCTTAATCAATAAATTCGTTAACACCGAATCCGACAAACATGACAGAGGCAGCTATTAACGTATGGCTAATTGAGAGGGGGATTACTGAACAACCCGAACCGCAGATTGCTCTAACCCGCCCCAACTCCACGAGGGAAAGCGGACCACCCAATTCATAAACAACCACCTTCCCGCGGGCGGGCAAACGGAGAAGAATGTTCTGACGACCCCAAAACAAAGCGGCTCGTAACCTCACCAAGAAAACAAGTAGAATTTAACAAGTAAATGAAACAACATATCTCCAATGACTTAACTTCTAATAAACTACGATTTCTGGCGAAGACCTGGCACAGCACCCCCAACGCTCTCCCGAACCGTCCGCTGCCAGCCGCTTCAACGGACGCAGGAAGGCGCGCCGATCTCCCGTCTCAGGGCGTCGCAGCTCGCCCCGGCCAGCCCGATGTCGTGGGTTGACTCCTGTTGCTCTCGTGTCGACTGCGAAGTCACTACCCCTTTCTGTACGGCGCGGCCCACTGGACTCACGTGGGGACCGCACATGCGCCGACGCTCAAGGCGGACCAGTCATCTTGTGTCCCAGTGCGCGACCGACCAACCGATCGATCCAACCGCCAATGACCGTTGCCCGAGCAACTCGAGCAGACTGGCGGCCTAACGCGCAGACTCAGATGCAGGAACACCGCCCCGACCGGGCGACCACTAGCTGAGTTCTGTTACTGGAGGAGTGGCAAGACTCTCATTTTATGGCTTTAAAGTTTGATCCAAACGACAGCCATATTAGCACTCCGACGACAGACAGACACTCTCTGCCACATAAATTCGAACGAGAGACAGACCAGCAACTGGTGACGCGAGACTGACCCAGCCTCACTCGGACTGACCAACTGCCGAGTTTTGTTTTTTTTCCTTTATTGTAATTTTAAACACCTATACAGGCGGGCTGTCAGCAACATAGTACGCTGCTCTTCAGCCTTAAGTGGAACAATAACATGACATAGAGGTGATACAGACAATACAAAAAACGGCGGGCAAAAAATGGAGATACAAAAAACAATAAACAAGAAGCCGTTCACGGTGGACGATAAAAATACTAACACTGGTAGACACGGCGCACAAAACACGGAGAACGGCGACGGCACATGTGAACAGTTGAGTTGTAACTGCACAAAACACAAAACGATGCACACACACTAGACACTGATGGCGATGATCTCCGGCGCGCGAATGTTCACTGAGCGTGTACGAGTCCGGGGACCTGCCAAGAGAGGAGGTGGAGGAGGAGGAAGGGGAAATGGGAGAGGGGAGAGCAGAGATGCCATGGGCAAAGGAGAGAGGGGGAGGGAGGAAGGGGGAGGGGAAGCCCGGGGGAGAGGGTAGGAGGGAGGGGGGAAAGGAAAGAGAAGGGAAGGAAAAGGGGGGAGGGAGGGTGCCTAAAGGAAAGGACACAGGAGGTCGGGGGGGGAGGATCAAAGTTGATAGGAGGGGTAGATGCAGGGGAGGAGGACATCATCAGGGAGGGGGAGCTGGCGGAAGCCACCTTGGGAGAGGGTAAGGAGGGTTGAGAGATGGAGACCGGGTGGGACGTGGGAATACAGGCGCGGCAGCGGGCGGGGGTGGGTGAGGATCGGGGAGACGAGCGGGTGAGGAGGGTCGAGTTTACGGGAGGTGTACAGGATCCGTATCCTTTCAAGGAAAAGGAGGAGGTGGGGGAAGGGGATGAGATCATATCCACTGCCGAGCTAATAGCGCGTCTTATATGCACGTGAACAGGCAACCTTTACCCTTTCCAACCAGAGGGAGACACCAAAGCTGCGACTGTCACAGCGGCGCCACCGCCAGAAACGGAGGGCGACTACACACTCCGCGCTGCGGTGCGCTCTTCAAAACAGCAAATTTTACCACGGCTCAGCAACGATACCCCATAGTTGTGGACGTAACAGAGTCCATTACGTCTTAGTGATACAGGTCTTTGAGGTAACAGTTTCTTTGCGTCTCCCTCTCGTAAATCCGTGTCCTTGAGAAGAGCCCAAGTCTTGTCCCCCACGTTCTTTCTGGGGTCATTGTTGACCTTTCTGTAGGAGTCGTCATTTATCAGACTTTTCATCTTCTCAATGTTGTCCTTGTGAGAAAGAATAACAGTAGCGTTGCCTTTGTCAGCAGGTAAGACAACAATCTCAGGGCACTCTCTCTGCTGATAATGTTCGACTTCGAGCGCTTAATTCTCATCAGACCACGGCATGTTACACGACGTACTTCTTCAGCTGCTGCAGGCAGTATTCGCGCCAAAGCCCGTTCAATTTCGCTGAAGATGTCCGCGACCGAACTGTCGGGTGGGAGCGAAGTTAAGCCCCTTCTCCAGAACCGACGCCGTACCGTCACCCATTTCCATGTCACTCAGATCGATGAGCATATCGCACGGTGCCTCCAGTGATGGTTTGTCAGAAATATGAACAAGCAGAAGGACCCGCAATGAGCACCCCACTCTCACCTATGATCGCGAATTTGTATATGTAGTACTTCCTCGTAAATAACCCAGCCTGCGTGATTTCCGAGGTAACGCTTCCTCGTTCCTCGCTGCTGCGTCCAAGATTTTCAGAGTTTCCGAAGTACGAGGCCTGTTCAGAAAGTAAGCTCCGATTGATTGCCAAATTGAAACCACAGTGAACATCAGAAATGTTTTACTTGTAACAATTAGCTACACCTTTCAGCTACTTCTCTACGTAGTCGCCGTTCTGACTTAGACTTTTGTCATAGCGTTGTACCAACTTTTCAATAGCCTCATCACAGAAGGCAGCCGCCAGTGCTTTCCGCCAATTCTCCACGCTGGCCTACACCTCGTTGTCTGTGTCAAAATGTTGTCTTCAAAGACAGCGGTTCATGTGACCAGAGATGAAACTCAGGGGGAGACAATTGCGGACTGTATTGTGGGTAATCTCAGATTTCCATTTGAAAACGATGCAGGAGCATCTTCATTGACCCTGCAGAATGCGGCTGAGAATTGTCTTGAAGAAGAAACAGCACGACAGTTATGTAATGTTAGCTGCATAGCTTCAGGCGAAATTTCTCACCAACCCTCGTACTTGGCGGCAGACACTATTTTCTAGAAATCTTTACGGACTCACTGCGAGCTCAGAAATGAGAAGAGCGACGTGATGCTAACTGGGGTTATACTAGAGACACTACCCAACACATCTGTGCAAAGCTTTATCGGAGTTTCATAGTCGTTTCCATTTCGCGACCGATCGGAGCTTACTTTCTGAACGCCCCTCGTATTATCCGGTTATCCTTCCGGTCCCCTCTTCAATACCGGGAGCCGCCGCTGTTTTGTCCTTCAGCGCTCAGGTGCCCCGACCGTCCATCTTGGCTACTTCCTGCGTCAAGCAGGACCAACACATCTCTGTGGGATTTTCCACCCAAGGCTTGAGTTACGCCTGCCGTTTCGTTTCCACCGGCGTTCCAACCTCTACTAGTATAGGCAATCATTCATTATGCAGTTTTGATAATAAAGACACTGCGTCACCTTTCATGCAATAAGCGTTAAGTACTATTAACAAGGTGTAGGTGACAATGTCAGTCTTCTTTAAATATTCATAAACGATGTACAACCTATCAAATGATACCTAATTCCGGTAGTAAATCGCCGGCCGATGTGGCCGAGCGGTTCTAGGCACTTCAGTCTGGCGCAGCGCGACCGCTACGGTCGCAGGTTCGAATACAGCCTCGGGCATGGATGTGTGTAGTGTCCTTAGGTTAGTTAGGTCGAAGTAGTTTTAAGTTGTAGGGGACTGATGACCTCAGATGTTAAGTCCCATAGTGCTCAGAGTCATTTGAACCGGTTATAAATCACGGCAAAGTATGTAGATGAGTTCTTGTAAGGTGCGAAATTACAGTCACTTTACAACCTATCCTCAGATGAAGAGAAAAACGACGAAGTAGGAGGTTACATCTGCTTAAGAGAATAAGCATGTCGAAACAAATATTTATCAGAAGTGGTACCACTTTAAGGAAATACAGAGTTTTAGACATCTGAAGGTCCGCCTGCTAAAGATGTTTCACTAATGTGTTTAGGTCGTATTTGACATTAAACGGTTTTGGTAATCGGCGTACCGTAAAAGTTTGCTGCTGTATTAGTGGACCTTTGGCGTAATAACGTAATGACAGGTTTAGAAGATTTTTGAGCTTGGGTACTTGACTTTCCTACGAAAAGAAAGGATGTAGCTAGGTAGCTTGTTATAAACATCGACCAAAAGCAAAACTATCATGCACAGGTAGAAATCGTCTGCCAGAGAGGCACTAAAATCCTAAACAAAGTAACAGCAGAATGAGATTCTCACTCTGCAGCGGAGTGTGCGCTGATATGAAACTTCCTGGCAGATTAAAACTGTGTGCCCGACCGAGACTCGAACTCAGGACCTTTGCCTTTCGCGGGCAAGTGCTCTACAATATGAGCTGCCAAAACACGACTCACGCCCGGTACTCACAGCTTTACTTCTGCCAGTATCTCGTCTCCTACCTTCCAAACTTTACAGAAGCTCTTCTGCGAACCTTGCAGAACTGGCACTCCTGAAAGAAAGGATACTGCAGAGACATGGCTTAGCCACAGGTTCGCTGAAGAGCTTCTGTAAAGTTTGGAAGGTAGGAGACGAGATACAGGCAGAAGTAAAGCTGTGAGTACGGGGCGTGAGTCGTGCTTCGGTAGCTCAGATGGTAGAACACTTGCTCGCGAAAGGCAAAGGTCCCGAGTTCGAGTCTCGGTCGGGCACACAGTTTTAATCTGCCAGGAAGTTTCAAAGTAACAGCAATTGTTCAAACACTATTTTAGCTGCGACTAGCTGCAGTAAGAACGTACGAAAATGCAATGCTCTTCTGGACTGCTGGTCTAGCGTTTGGATTCATAGAGCCACAAAGGTAAGGGCATTACAGGCTTTACTGTGAGCTCAGAGAAGGGTACTCCTACATCTGTCAGGGGCGTACAGAACAACACCGAACGAGGCGCTGCTGTGGATACCAGGCTTGCTACCCCTAAACTTAGCAGCAAGTAAGAGAAGTACACTATATTGGCTCAAAAAGGGAGAATATAGTAAGTTAAAGAAGATACTGGGAGCAAGAGCCAGATCGAATAAGGAATTGCAAGATATCTGGGACAGGGCAGAAACAGGGAGAAGGATTTACCAGTTCCTTCCTAACATAAAGAAAAATTAAGAGTGTCACATTCCTTCTGACCGTGGGAGCTATACACTAACTATAGGGACATCGTCCAAATTTCAGTTACTTCCTGAAAATGTGACAACGCACCACAGACACTTGTGAATGTGGTGCAATAGACTCCCCACACCATATAATCTGGAATGTGCCTCCTAGACAAGGTGATGTAAATCAGGACGGGGACGTAATTCGTAATTCTACAGTCTATAACATAACAAGGTATGAGGAACTGCGGCATAATCGGAACTCGCTGACAGCTAAAATATCGGCTTGTGAACTGCAGCCCTATATGATGGAGAGAGAACAAAGTGGTTCAAATGGTTGGCTCTGAGCACTATGGGACTTACCTTCTGAGGTCATCAGTCCCCTAGAACTTAGAACTACTTAAACCTAACTAACCTAAGGACATCACACACATCCATGCCCGAGGCAGGATTCGAACCTGCAACCGGTGCGGTCGCGCAAACAAGTGGTCATACATCATGGTAACATGGCACGCGACGGCAGAACATCGACCTACAACAAGCTTCCAGAAGCAGTGAGGCTATGGGCCTTGTGGAGGACCAGGAAGAATTTCTTGGAACCCTGACAGCCACCTCCCAATCTCTACACCGTGGGTGTTGTGGTGTCACCGCCAGACACCACACTTGCTAGGTGGTAGTCTTTAAAACGGCCGCGGTCCATTAGTATACGTCGGACCCGCGTGTCGCCACTGTCAGTGATTGCAGACCGAGCGCCGCCATACGGCAGGTCTAGAGAGACTTCCTAGCACTCGCCCCAGTTGTACAGCCGACTTTACCAGCGATGCTACACTGACAAATACGCTCTCATTTGCCGAGACGATAGTTAGCATAGCCTTCAGCTACGTCATTTGCTACGACGTAGCAAGGCGCCATTACCAGTTATATTGAGCTTGTTATTAATGTACCGTCAAGAGCGATGTACACCGATTATGGATTAAAGTTAAGTATTCCAGCAACAGCGTACCTTATTGGCTATATTAATTAAATTTAACTGTTCCAGACCTCACGCCAGTCTGCGTGTAATTAAACGCGTGCATTTCGGCCTCCTCTAGCAACACGGTGTTGGCTCTTCTGCCAACACAGCAGGTGTCACAGCAGCAGAGTCTCTGCGAATCTTGAACTCTATCTAAGCGTACCAGGGGGCTAACTATGCAGACAAATGTGGAATCTAGCTCGGTCCTATATCGAGTACAGTAGTGCAGTGTAGTGTAAAGTATGACTGTGTACTGTAGCGTATGGTAGTGTAGTCCAGAGTTATACACCACAAAATTTGGGATTCAGCAGCATGTCCCTTCTGGATTCCGGATGAGCATATATCTTTGAGCGACAGATGACAAAGTGGAGATTGTAAATTTTTTTCTTTTTTTAAAAAAATGTTTTTAAGTAGATATTTTATGTAGATTTTTCCCCCTTCAGCACCAAGACGCTGAATTATACATTTAAAATTATGTTGAAATGTGCTGCTGGAAGAAAAGCAAACAAAAATAATTGATGAAGATTAATAAAATTTCTGGAATACATCTGTCTTAGTAACATATTTAACATTGGTAATATTGCAAGATAACATGTTAATGCAAGTGCAAGGTAAGCCATTGTGAATGTAAAACTCTGGTACATTAATAATCGATGAAACCGCCAGAATGTTTAGTTCAAGCATACAGACGTCCATGCACTGTGTTGTGCGGGGGCCAGACAGTTTGTGGCATGGCGTTCCACTCCTGTAACACTTGGTCGGTCAAAACAGGGGGACTAACGGTGGTTGTGGATGACGCTGGAGTTGTCGTTCGATGATGTCCCCTATTACTCGATTGGAGATAGGTATGGTGGTGGGGCACAGAGTGTGTTAGTTGAACAGTTCAGTGATAGGGTTATTCTTATCAGAATCGACAGCAAACCAACACCGACAACAATAGTTCAGGTATACACGCCGACGTCGCAAGCTGAAAATGAAGAGATAGAGAAAGTGTGTGAGGATATTGAAAGGGTAATAAGGTATGTAAAGGGAGATGAATATCTAATACTCATGGGGGACTGGAATGGAATTGTAGGAGAAGGAGTAGAAGAAAAGGTTACAGGAGAATATGGGCTTGGGACAAGGAATGAGAGAGGAGAAATATTAATTGAGTTCTGTAATATACTTCAGCTATTAATAGCTAATACTCTGTTCAAGAATCACAAAATGGGGAGATATATTGGGAAAACGCCAGGTGGTACGGGAAGATATCCATTACATTACATCATAATCAGACAGAGATTCCAGCCGGCCGCGGTGGTCTCGCGGTTCTAGACGCGCAGTCCCGAACTGTGCGACTGCTACGGTCGCAGGTTCGAATCCTGCCTCGGGCATGGATGTGTGTGATGTCCTTAGGTTAGGTAGGTTTAAGTAGTTCTAAGTTCTAGGGGACTGATAACCACAGCAGTTGAGTCCCATAGTGCTCAGAGCCATTTTGAACAGAGATTCCAAAATCAGATAATGGGTTGTGAGGCATACCAAGGAGTAGATATAGACTCAGATGATAATACAGTAGTGACGAAGAATAGACTTAAGTTTAAAAGTCAGGAAGAACCAATACCCAGTCTAATGGGATACGGAACTTCTAACGTGTGACGAGGTATGCTTGAAGATTTCTAAGGCTATAGACACAGAAATAAGGAACAGTTCAGAACGCAGTACAGTTGAAGAGGAATGGACATCCCTAAAAAGGGTCATCACAGAAGTTGGACAGAAAAACATAGGTACAGAGAAGGCAACTACGAGGAAAAGATAAGTAACAGAAGAAATTCTTCAGTTGACCGATGAAAGAAGAAAGTATAATAATGTTCAGGAAAATTCACGAATGCAGAAATACAAGTCGCTGAGGAATGAAATAAATAGAAAGTGCAGGGAAGCTAAGACTAAATGACTGCATGGAAAATGTGAAGAAATCGAAAAAGAAGTGATTGTCGGTAGGACTGACTCAGCATACCGGAAAGTGAAAACAAAATTCGGCGACATTAAAAGCAAGGGTGATAACATCAGGAGTGCAACGGAAATTCCACTGTTAAATGCAGACGGGAGAGCGGATAGATGGAAAGGATATATTGAAAGCCTCTATAAGGGGGAAGGTTTGTCTGAAGTGACAGAAGAAGAAACAGGAGTAGTTTTAGAAGTGACAGGGGACCCAATATTAAAATCAGAATTTAAAAAGAGCTTTGGAGGACTTAAGATCAAGTAAGTCACCCACCTACATAGGGGGAAATGATCATCACGATAACATTAGAGAAATCAGGGCTCGCACGGAAAAATTTAAGTGCTCGTTTTTCCCACGCGCCGTTCGAGAGTGGAACGGTAGAGAGACAGCATGAAGATGGTTCATTGAACCCTCTGCCAGGCACTTTATTGTGAATAGCAGAATAATCACGTAGATGTAGATGAAGGCAGAAGGAAAAGATAACATCCCATCAGAATTTCTAAAATCGTAGGAGAAGTGGGAACAAAGCGACTATTCACGTTGGTGTGTAGAATGTATGAGTCTGGCGACATACCATCTGAGTTTCGGAAAAGCATCATCCACACAATTCCGAAGACGGCAAGAGCTGAAAAATGGGAGAATTATCGCACAATCAGCTTAACAGCCCATGCATCCAAGTTACTGACACGAATAATACACAGAAGAATGGAAAACAAAATTGAGGATGCGCTAGATGACGATCAGATTCGCCTTAGAAAAGGTAAAGGCACGAAAGACGCAATTCTGACGTTGCGGTCGATAATAGAAGCAAGACTAAAGAAAAATCATGACACGTTCATAGGATTTGTCGACCTGGAAAATGTGTTCGACAATGTAAAATGGCGCAAGATCTTCGAAATTCTGAGAAAAATAGGGGTAAGCTGTAGGTAGAGACGGGTCATATAAAATATGTACAACAGCCAAGAGGGAATAATAAGTGTGGACGACCAAGAACGAAGTGCTCGTATTAAAAACGGTGTAAGACAAGGATATAGTCTTTAGCCCCTACTGTTCAGTCTGTACATCAAGGAAGCAATGATGGAAATAAAAGAAAGGTTCAAGAGTGGAATTAAATCTGAAGGTGAAAGGACGTCAATGATACGATTCGCTGGTGACCTATCCTGAGTGAAAGTTAAGAAGAATTACACGATCTGCTGAATGGAATAAACAGTCTAGTGAGTACAGAGTATGGATTGAGAGCAAATAGAAGAAAGACGAAGGTAATGAGAAGTAGTAGAAATGAGAACAGCGAGAAACTTGATGGTCACGAAGTAGATGAAGTTAAGGAATTCTGCTACCTAGGCATTAAAATAACGAGTGACGGGCGGAGGAAGGAGGATATCAAAAGCAGACTAGAAATGGCAAAAAGGGCGTTCCTGGCCAAGAGAAGTCTACTAATATCAAATATCGATCTTAATTTGAGGAAGAAGTTTCTGAGAATGTACGTCTGAAGTATAGCATTATGTGATAGTGAAACATGGACTGTGGGAAAACCGGAACAGAAGAGAATCGAAGCGTTTTGAGATGTGGTGCTACAGAGGTATGTTGAAAATTAGGTGGACTGATATGGTAAGGAATGAGGAGGTTCTGAGCAGAATCGGAGAGGGAAATACTATGTCGAAAACACTGATAAGTAGAAGGGACAGGGTGGTAGGACATCAGTTAAGACATGAGGGAATGACTTCCATGGCACTAGAGGGAGCCTTAGAAGGCATAAACTGTGTAGGAAGACACAGATCGGAATACATCCAGCGAATAATAGAGGACATAGGTTGCAAGTGCTACTCTGAGATGAAGAGCTTAGCACAGGAGAGGAAGTCGTCGCGGGCCGCTTCAAACCAGTCAGACGACTGATGACCCAGCAGAAAAAAAATAGTGATCAAGCAGGCCAAGGGAGTATATGTCGACACCCTGTACAGCGTGTTGCGGTATGGGGGCGAGCGTTATCCTGTTGGAAATAAAACCCTGGAATGTTGTCCATGATTGGTAGCATGGCAGCTCAGATCACCAGGCAGACGTACAAATTTGCAGTCAGGGTGTGTGGGCTAACCGCCAGAGTGCTCCTGCTGTCATACGAAATTGCACCCCATAGCTCAACCCCAGGTGTAGGTCCAGTGCGTCTTGCACGCATGCTGATTGGTTGCAGGTCTCCAACTAGCTCCCTTCTAACCATCAGTCGTAACGAGGCAGAACCAGCTCTTGTCAGAAAACACAAGAGACGTCCACCGTGCTCTCCAGTGAACTCTTGCTTGACACTACTGAAGCCGGAAATCGCGGTGCTTTGGGGTTAGCTGAATGCACGCTACACCGGGTCTGCCTCGGAGCTGTCCTTGAAGTAATCGATGTGTAACAGATCTTTGGGTCACTGTGCCTCGAACTGCTGCTCAGGTTGCTGGTGCGGACGCAGTACGATGCGGCGAAGCCATACGCCGAATTTGTTGGTCTTCCCTCTCGGTAGTGTCATTGGCCATGAGGAGCCCGCTGTTTTTACGGCCGTACATTATCGTGACACCGCTATCAGCTATCACCTACCGTGGCTACATTACTGCCAATTCTTTCTGCAGGATCACAGAAAGAACATCCAGCTTCTCGTAGCCCTATTACAAGACGTTGTTCAAACTCAGTGAGGTGCTGATAAAGGCTTCTTTGTTGCCTTAATGGCATTCTCGAGTAATATCAACGTACCATGTCCAGCCTGAAAGGTAACTAACGCTCATGACATTTACAGCAAGTACTTGAAGTAAATCCGATTTACATCGTCGTGGTAGCGCTATTGGAGCTACTTTTATACGCCTGGCGCGAAGATAGAATAAACATCTTTCAGATACAGAAACTCAGCTGCCAACTTTCGTTTATGTCACACAACTTCTTGGTGTTGCGGTTTTTTGTCGGTGTATCATGTGCTACATTGATGCCAATTCACCTACATCATTTTGACAGTTGTTGTATGTACATAACGGAGTAAAAGGAAATAGGAAATAAATATATGTGTGTGTTGAGAAAATATCGCGAAAGCAACACGACTGTAAACCTAAAGAGAGTTCTAGCTTCCATTGTTTCCTGACAGTGGCTCAGGCATCTTAGGGTAATGGCGTACAACAGATGCCATAATCGAGTATACCCCCCGCATCCAGCTCAGCTTCTCCTCCGTGTCCTCAGCCGGCAGTAGACTGAGGGTGAGTGGCGTCCGTTTGCAGAACCGCGAGCCGGCCTGCGCGCTGCTGCTGGAGTCCGGAGCGGAGCCGGACGCGCGCGACCACCACGGCCGGACTGCGCTGCACGCCGCGGCGCGCCTGGGCCACGAGGGGGTGGCGCGGCTGCTGCTGGCCGCGGGGGCGGACGCCGGCGCCGCCGACGAGCTGGGCGCCTCGCCGCTGCACGCCGCCTCCAGGGAGGGCCGCCGCAGCCTCGCCCGCCTGCTCCTGGAGCGCGGCGCTCCCGTCTCCGCACACGATACGCTGTGGCAGGTAGGCATTATGGATCGACTGTTTTCAAATCCCAAATCTTCCAGTTGTTAATTGCATTTTGTTTATCTGGCTCTCTTGCATTATATTAGGTTGCGCATGATATCAGAAAGATTGGATGATTTATTAATGAGAAAGAGCTTTCCAAATTTAGCAAGTCAAACGCGTTGGTCCATCTCTGGTCCTAATGCAAACAGTTCTTCGCTTTGATATTGATTGACAGCGTTGTTGGATGACTTCCTGCGTGATATCGTGCCAGATTTTGTCTATTTGCCGCGTTAGATCATCGAAATGGAGAGGTGGATGGATGGCTGTGCCCATAATACCCTAAACGTAGTCAACTCGTGGGAGATATAACGACTTGTTTGCCAAGACAGGATTTGCCAAGCATGACGACAAGTAGTCGGAAACATCACTGTGTGTGGGTGGGCATTATCTTGCTGAAATACACGCCCAGGATGGCTTGCCTTGAAGGACAACCAAACAGGGCGTAGAATATCGTCAGTGTACCGCTGTGCTCTAAGGTGCTCGGATCGTAACTACCACTTGACGGGCCGTATACCGGCCGACAGTCGTGTTGGTATCCAACCACTCTCTGGGCTGTCCCCAGACACGTTCCCTCTCGTCATTGGGGCTCATTTCGAAGTGGATCTCATCACTGAAGACAATTCTACTCCATTAATTCCGACTTAAGGACGAAGACGCCTCTGCAGAAGCCCCCGACTGTGGAGAGGTACCAGCTTTAGTGTGGCCCGCCATACGGCCCCACAACTATAACTGGTGGGTTGGAGTGTCATTTCGTATTACACGTTTGGCTCTCATCTGCGGTATCCTTACTGCACAACGCTACGTCGACGATATTCTACGTCCCGTGCCTTTCGTGGCAAACCATCCTGCGCTTACGTTTCAATAAGATAGTGCTCGCCAACAAACAGCGTTAATTTCCACTTCTTCTCTTCCCACTTGCCAAGCCCTATCTTTGTCAGCAATGTTGCCGAATCTCTCACCAGCTGAGAACATTCGGAGCATTATGGGTAGGACCCTTCAACCATGTGGGGATTTTGACCTCACCCAAAAATTGCAAAGAATTTTGGACGACAGGCCTCAGAAGGACGTCTAACAGCTCTGTCAGTCAGTGCCAAGCCGAAAAAAATTGCTTCCGTAAGGACCAGATGTGGAACAATGAGTTGTTGAGTTGATGAATTTGTGAAGCTCTTTCTCATGAATAATCCTGCCAATATTTTTGAAATGGTAACAATTTGTTTGTCTGTACATGTACATCGTAACTAGGGTTCCCGTTCTACAGTATTCAGGTAATGCTATCGTGATGCGTCGGTGTTTTGACTTAGAGTGTATTATGGTCTCATACACTAGGACCAGTGGACGCAGTATCTTCTACAGCATAACGCCGATGTATTTCCATAATGTTGGTAGAGGTATTTAGCAGCACTGAGAGGTGATTAGAGTGGCTTGCTCTGAATTTCCTGCTCGTTTTAACCAGATGACCAACGTGACCGCAAGGTTACTCGCAGCTTTTTGCATCGTATTGTGATTCTGTGGACGAGAATGGGCTCTGCGTTGTCGTGAATGTCCATTTGGTTGACACACTTTCTGCCTGTTATGCCCATTGGAACCAGGCATCTCAGGCCAAGGTAGCTTTGGTATTAGTCGTTTGCTGGAGGCATCTCCTAAGGTGCCGGAAGTTTCTGCTCCACATGAAGAACGCCGTGTCACCTTTATCATGCAGAGTGGACAAAATGTCATCTGCGATTGGCATGTTCGCCGTGAAATGTGTAAATAGAATCAGCTTCAGAAATGAAACTTCCTGGCAGATTAAAACTGTGTGCCCGACCGAGACTCGAACTCGGGACCTTTGCCTTTCGCGGGCAAGTGCTCTACCATCTGAGTTACCGAAGCACGACTCACGCCCGGTACTCACAGCTTTACTTCTGCCAGTATCTCGTCTCCTACCTTCCAAACTTTACAGAAGCTCTCCTGCGAACCTTGCAGAACTAGCACTTCTGAAAGAAAGGATATTGCGGAGACATGGCTTAGCCACAGCCTGGGGGATGTTTCAAGAATGAGATTTTCACTCTGCAGCGGAGTGTGCGCTGATATGAAACTTCCTGGCAGGTTAAAACTGTGTGCCCGACTGAGACTCGAACTCGGGACCTTTGCCTTTCGCAGGCAAGTGCTCTACCATCTCAGCTACCGAAGCACGACTCACGCCCGGTGCTCACAACTTTACTTCTGCCAGGTTCGCAGGAGAGCTTCTGTAAAGTTTGGAAGATAGGAGACGAGATACTGGCAGAAGTAAAGCTGTGAGTACCGGGCGTGAGTCGTGCTTAGGTAGCTCAGATGGTAGAGCACTTGCCCGCGGAAGGCAAAGGTCCCGAGTTCGAGTCTCGGTCGGGCACACAGTTTTAATCTGCCAGGAAGTTTCATATCAGCGCACACTCCGCTGCTGAGTGAAAATCTCATTCTGGCAGCTTCAGAAATGATCTTTGTGCGACACCAACATTGACGTCAGTGAGCATTCCGTGCCGGATGTTCTCACTGAGTTTATGTGCTAAGGGATGAAGTAGGACAATTGGAAGACTTATGGGTGCTAGTGCATGCTAAAATGATAAACATGAAGTTTGACTACACTTCTAAAGTCCTTACACATTCTACTCAGACTTTTAGCAGTACAACTGAGCCCATTCAGGATCTTATATGGCTACGAATGCGTTCGCGCCTACCCTAAAACCAGTGGGAAGACTGCCTACCGAAATGGACGCAGAGACGTCAACGTACAACACAGATATTTCCTGCCGAGAGTTGGCGTTGTGCCATGTGCAGGGCGCCTTCAATTCCTGTTATAGCGCATATAGTGCTTGTAGAGAGGCCTTAGTATATAAAGTTTTGTTAAGAAACCCATGCCCGAAAATGTACCATTTAGAAATAAAAGAAGTCTGAACATCGAATCGCCTTCAGATCTCTCCTTTCGAGGTACGCGCACAAAATGAAAAGAGTGCGCTCTTGTCAGTTGCCACTGTAATTAAGACATCACATATTATTTTCGCCAGACTACAACAACGGCTGCCAAAAACTAGTACTGAAACGTCCCCTTAAAACAGTTATACAAGACTGTGCTTTAACTGACACACAATATTTTTTAGCGCAACGCAATCTGACTTTCAATAATCCCTACAAAAGAATGGCCCTGTCTAATATTAACCTATACGTTTCACAAATCACTTACCTCACAAAAATCTTCGTTACTCGAACTACTGCAATACAGCGAGCGCCACTACTGCCAGCTAAATAAAAGATTCAAACTAAGGAAGGCACTAACTACTGATAGGCATAGTTGGCAAATGAAAGATTTTAATAGAGAACAAACACTGTATTTACCTTAATAGTCATATTATATACAGCAGTTAATGACAGTCTTACAAATTTCAAAACACCGCCATCTCTCTCCCCACATCCATCACTTCTGGGGGCTCACCTCCAACTGCACAACGCTACGCGCTGTTCACATCCAGCTGCCGCTGCCCAACACTACAATGGCAGACAACAATGCAAACTAGCCACCGACTGCACACAGCACAGCCAGTGATTTTCATACAGAGCGCTACGTAACATTGCCAATAAGAAAACATAAACAGCCTACTTACAGTACGTTCACAGCTAGGAGCACTGACTGTGGTAATCCATGGACACGCTGCTAACCTCTGAAGAGGACGTCCTTCGTCCAATAGAAGAGAACTCGACAGCGAATAATCGAAACAATAATCATGTCGTGTGTTCCTGTACAGCAGACATATCAGAGCTCATTGTTTTCGCTGTATGGACACCGGGATATGGGTACCATGAAATAAGACATTTGAAAGTGACCCAAATCATGAAATTTATTTTCCATCCAAACGGTACTTTTCCGGACACGAGTCCCCTCTACAACGTCTAGAAGCTGGTAATAGGCTTTTTAAAACCCTGTGTATTTGGTATATTGGAAAACAAGAGCACAAGCGACAGTACGACTTGTCCCATGACTACTGACGTGTAGGCACATCTTGTACTGGCCATCCGCGCGACACTCCAGCACAGGATGAACATATGTGTGATATCGGTTAGACCATCAGTGAGAGCGCATCGCTACTTCCTGCTACTAATAAGGCGAGTACACCGTTCGCTTGTTGCATATTTTTAAAAGCTTAAAACAGGAGTGACTGCAGTAATAGGTAGGAACTGTGATTGTTGTGTACAGATGTGAGCTGAGTTGGCGACCCTCCGCTCATAGCTCCAGGCCACGTTGCCTTCTGTCACACAGCTTGAGACTACTGCCAAGGGGCGTCACTGTGGGGGATCAGACGCGGGGATTCGAGGGACGTTGAGCACGTCCATCGTTTCCTCTGATCGGTCCACTGCTGTGACCGCCCCGGGTACTGCCTGCACTGAGGTTGACCCCACACTCGTGGTCTAGTGGGAGATCATTCCATAGTCTGGCAGGCAGCGAAAAACTTTCCGAGGGGCAGATCGTAGGGCTTCCCGGGTTCGTTTGACGAACAGGTTTCGGGCGTTATCTGTGGCTGACGATGTCCCTGAGCCGGATGCAGTCGTCCACCCTGTTCCAGAGGACGCTTCTCGGCACACAAGGTCTGAGCATTCGCAGAGGGTGGGTTTGCTGGTAGTTGGGGTCTCCAACGTTAGGCTCGTAATGGGGCCCCTTAGGAACATGGGTGCAAAGGAGGGGAAGCAAGCCAGTGTGCACTCCGTGTGCAGTGTGCACTGCGTGTGCATTTCGGGAGGAGTCATTCGGGATGTGGAAAGGGTGCTCCCGGATGCCATGAAGAGTATAGGGTGCAGCCAGCTGCAGCTGGTGGCTGAGGTCAGTACCAATGACGGCAGGTAAAGGTGAGGACGGCCAGTCTTGCTTCAGAGATTAAGGCGGAGCTCACCATCTGCAGCATCGTCGATAGAAGCGACTGTGGTCCTTTGGTGCAGAGCCGAATAGAGTGTCTGAGTCAGAGGCTCATGCTGTTCTGTGACCGTGTAGGCTGCAGATTCCTTGACTTGCGCCATCGGGTGGTGGGTATCCGGGTTCCGCTTAAAAGGTCATTTACCGTCTTGTAAAGTCATCAGATGATCAAAACGACTTGCAAAATGATTTAGATAAGATATCTGTATGGTGCTAAAAGTGGCAATTGCCCCTAAATAAAGAAAAGTGTGAATTTTTTCACATGAGTACTAAAAGAAATCAGCTAAATTTCGATAACGCGGTAAGTCACACAAATCTGAAGGCTGTAAATTCAGCTAAATACTTAGGGATTACAATTACAAATTACCTAAACTGGAACGATAACATAGATAATATTGTGGGTAGAGCAAAACAAAGACAGCTATTCATTGGCAGAACACTTAGAAGGTGAAAAAGGACTGCTTACACCACGCTTGCCCACCCTATTCTGGAGTATTGCTGTGCGGTGTGGGATCCGCATCAGGTGGGACTGACGGATGACATCGGAAAAGTACAAAGAAGGGCACATCGTTTTGTATTATCGCGAAATAGGGGAGATAGTGTCACAGACATGATACTTCTCATGAAATTTCAATCACCAGTTTCCTCCTCCGATTGCGAAAACATTCTGTTGGCACCCACCTACATAGGGAGAAATGATCACCACGATAAAATAAGGGAAATCAGGACTCGCACATAAAAATTTATATGCTCGTTTTTCCCGCGTGCCTTTCGAGAGTGAAGCGGTATTGAGACAGCGTGAAGGTGGTTCATTGAGCCCTCTGCCAAGCACTTTATTGTGAATAGCAGAGTAATCACGTAGATGTAGATGTAGATATCATTTCGTAACGGCATGGTCACGGATACCGATACAAGCCATCTCGATGGACGTGAACGCTTTACAGTTACCACATACCGTCGTATCTAGTGTGTGCCAAGTTATCTTGGTGAATACTTATGAAATTGCTTTGAATTGGTACGTAGGCACAATTGTCCATGAAAACGTTGACATAACTCAATACACACACAGTACGAAAGAAACTTTTCAGTATTTTCGCATATTAAACGGAAGCGTTGAATATATATCTTTATTTGTTGATTAGCAAAGGTTGCTTTGTATAGCGGCCTTTTCAACACTGTACTAGATTTTGCGCAAGGTGATTAACTTTATCAGTTGCGCGGAGGAAACTGAGATACTGCAGATAAGGTCACCATCTCCAGAATGAAGCTGAATCATTGACAGCTGTCCAGTTTCACATCTCGTGAAAATGGGAGCATTAGTGAGACGTGATCCAGCAGATTTATTTGGCGGACAAAAAACAT
Source organism: Schistocerca nitens (assembly GCF_023898315.1). Lineage (NCBI taxonomy): Eukaryota > Metazoa > Arthropoda > Insecta > Orthoptera > Acrididae > Schistocerca > Schistocerca nitens. Next base: position 54,964,012 of record NC_064620.1, read on the forward strand.
GTAGATCACGTGACGTCATACAGAGAACTTTCCTAGAAGATATTTGAAGTAAGATTTAGATTACGTTGATCTAAATATTGAAACACTGCACCAGCTACGTGCAGTTAATGATACAGACATTCGGAAAATCTGGACGACTAATTTAGGTTACGCTTTCTTCAGCGTTTTGTATGTCAAACTGAACAATTTTTCTGGCTGCTGTGGTAGTTTTGTAATGAGTGGGCTTCTTGCTGGACTAAAAGAATGTCGAGAAGCAGAGAAAGGAAGAAGGAAGAAAGATTATGGCATCAATTTATAAGAAACCAGAGACTATAATTGTAGAAGGACTAAGATCGAATTACAGAAACCTTTCAAAGTATCTAGCCTGGCCCCGGCCCAACGTAATTTACGAAAGCCGTGACAAAGTCGTATATGGATGGTAGGATGAGTTGCTAAGCCCGACTCCTTTCTGATGTTCCTTAGTCTGGCGCAGATGAAACAAAGCAGAGTTTTTCAAAAATTGTTCAAATGGCTCTGAGCACTATGGGACTCAACTGCTGAGGTCATTAGTCCCCTAGAACTTAGAACTAGTTAAACCCAACTAACCTAAGGACATCACAAACACCCATGCCCGAGGCAGGATTCGAACCTGCGACCGTAGCGGTCTTGCGGTTCCAGACTGCAGCGCCTTTAACCGCACGGCCACTTCGGCCGGCAAGAGTTTTTCGTTTCGTTACATGTTCGTTCGTTAAGACAGAAAGCGTAAACTTAACTCCAGTGGAACCAGCTTCAAGAAACGTTTATTGCATCGGAATAGGGTTTACTGTTAAAACTGCGAGACCGTGCGTCCCTAGAAAAGTCAACCAATGTATTGGATGTGGAGGTAGAAAAGCGACTCCTGTGCCTTACATACGCTACCAGATCACTCAGTAATACTGTTCAAGTATTCACAGATAACATAAACACCGTTCCGCTGGCTGCAGCGAGGTTTCGCTGCCAGATTTGATTTGATTAAACTCATCCTGTATTTGTGTATAATTGTGGTGTAAGGTACAGGGTGTTTCAAAGAAATTGTTCTTGACTAGACAACACTATACCACGAGCGTGAGTGAAAATAGAAACTTGCAAACTTTAAATTACGCATAGAACTACAATGTTTTTATGTTCATATAACTATCTCATGATAGAAGAGTATATCTTTCACATGCACCCACATACAACCTTCGAGTGCCTTTTAAAATTAAGTTCAGGATAAACGTTTTCTCTTAGCTTTCACGAATGTTCGATGCGCCCTTCGCACGACGCAAGGCTAACTTTCAGACATTCTCCAAATTTGTCGCATGCTTTTGTGAGCGTGTCTGGAGGTATTGTACGAACTACAGTCGATACAAGGCGTCACGCTTCGCCAAACGATGTTCGAAGGATAGAAACCCAGACGGAATACTGTGAGATTAGGCGATCTTGTAGACCTGTGGCTCAGTGCGATATCAATACGCACTTACGGTCAGTCCATCGTTGGGGCTGCTCCTTGTTTAGAAATCTCTTATATTTCGGTGCTACTGTGATGGTGCTTCGTCCAGTTGAAAAATGAAATTTTCAGCATGTTCCTGTGACTTTGGATGAAGCTATAATGAGTAAGCGAGCAACCCCGCAGACAACCACCATACAAATGGCGCCACGGTAAACATTCACGCGTAAGTTAAAATTTATCACAAGCTTATGTTTTCATTAAATTCTGAAGGTTGCAGGTGTAAAATACAGGGAGCGAAAGGCAATTTACAATTTGTACAGAAACCAAATGGCAGTTATAAGAGTCGAGGGTCATGAAAGGGAAGCAGTGGTTGGGAAGGGAGTGAGACAGGGTTGTAACCTCTCCCCGATGTTGTTCAATCGGTATATTGAGGAAGCAGTAAAAGAAACAAAAGAAAAATTCGGAGTAGGTATTAAAATCCATGGAGAAGAAATAACAATTTTAAGGTTCGCGGATGTCATTGTAATTCTGTCAGAAACAGCAAAGGACTTGGAAGAGCAGTTGAACGGAATGGACAGTGTCTTGAAAGGAGGATATAAGATGAACATCAACAAAAACGAAACGAGAATAATGGAATGTAGTCGACTTAAGTAGGGTAATGCTGAGGGAATTAGATTGGGAAATGAGACACTTAAAGTAGTAAAGGAGTTTTGCTATTTGGGGAGCAAAATAACTGATGATGGTCGAAGTAGAGAGGATATAAAATGTAGACTGGCAATGGCAAGAAAGCGTTTCTGAAGAAGAGAAATTTGTTAACATCAAGTATAGATTTAAGTGTCAGGAAGTCGTTTCTGAAAGTATTTGTATGGAGTGTAGCCATGTATGGAAGTGAAACATGGACGATAAATAGTTTGGACAAGAAGAGAATAGTAGCATTCGAAATGTGGTGCTACAGAAGAATGCTGAAGATTAGATGGATAGATCACACAACTAATGAGGAGGTACTGAATAGAATTGGGGAGAAGAGTAGTGTGTGGCACAACTTGACTAGAAGAAGGGTTCGGTTGGTAGGACATGTTCTGAGGCATCAAGAGATCACCAATTTACTATTGGAGGGCAGAGTGGAGGGTAAAAATCGTAGAGGGAGACCATGAGATGAATACACTAAGCAGATTCAGAAGGATGTACGTTGCAGCAGGTACTGGGAGATGAAGAATCTTGCACAGGATAGAGTAGCATGGATATCTGCATCAAACCAGTCTCAGGACTGAAGACCACAACAACAACAACATGTTTTCATTCACGTACCAGATATAGTCTTGATAAATTGGAATCTTTTTGAAATACTTTGTTCGTGGAACGGCCTTAGAAAGGTTTTATGCCTATTTTATATCGCAGAGATACTTTTTATTACTTATTTGTAATACGACTAAATTTACCCACAATAGCTGCGACTGTCTTTTGACCAGAAGTTAGTTCTAACGTTCAAACCGAGGTATTGTGTTTGAAAGGAAGTGCTAATATTACGATGCTAACATTAAAGTACAACAGGACAATAGCTATCATGTAAGGCTGTCAGAGAACACGAGGTACTAAGCGGACCTTAATGTTCGAGGTGTGTGTGCTGTCCTTTGGAAAAAAAACGTCTTTACGACAGGTGATGTGTGGTTGCGCTTTCTCTTGCTTGGATAAGAAATCCTCGAGAAATATGTCGTAAGTGTGAACTCTGGTAGAGCGAGATTTACAGAGAACGAGAAAGAGTGAAAGAGAGAGAGAGAAAGAGAGAGAGAGAGAGAGAGAGAGAGAGAGAGAGAGAGAGAGAATTCTGAGTTTACACATTTTTTCTGGTGTTAAATTCTGTTTCTCATAACTATAAATTTTGTTTCACTTTTCATAATTTTACTCCAATGACTATGAAATACTGCAAACTAAACGCATTTCAATCGAGTCTGCTGATATTAAATGTGTTTCTTATATACCAAATTAATTTAAATGAATCATTGAGGGAATGGCAGTATTGTTTGGATATCGCTTAACACATATAAGCATGTGTTGCCATATCGTTAGGACAACTCCACATCAAGACCACGACATACATAAAGTAAAATTGACGTACGCGTCTGCTTAACTTTTAGAAGTGATATAATATTTTGTAGAATTGTATAAGCCTTATATCAGCTCTCGGAAACTAAACTACTACCCCAGTCATAAAAAGAGGTTCACTTAAGTCTAGTTCCACGTACGTCGTCGCTGCTGAATCTGCAAATGTTAAAAGGAGATAAAGGAGATAGAGACAGAAATTTCAGCACTCCCTGGCTTACTCTGCAAACGTTAGCTATTAGTCAACATGTATGACAATATGGTTTGTGGGAGTTAATGTTCTTCTTTGACTAATTTACAAATATTACCTATCATACTGAATAATTAACTCTTCTGTTTTAATAATGACAGTTTGTAATTCAATACAGATGTGAAAATATATGTCTCAGTAAAAGGTAATGGACACCGCAATTACGTTAGCTACAATGAATATGATGGGATACTATATCTGAAAGATATTCGAAGACTCTAAATCCCGTTACCTTATTGAAATTCTTTTTTAGAGTTAAACACCTTTTAACCAAGTAATTTTAGCTATTGAACATTAACAATCATTTCTGTAGAAAGATTGTCTGAAGAGCCTATGTTATATAATTTGGTTACGTTTTCCCCAGGACAAAGGGCGTTCGCGCTCACAGCTTGTAGATCCCAAAGATGTTGTTTGCACTATCACTTTACATCATCAGTCATTCGAATTCTCAGAGATACTCCTCCCCTGTTTGGCGAATAATTGTCTTGAATTCAGATCTCGAATACTAGTTACATAAGAATCAAAGTATGCGTTCGCCAATCACACAGAGTTCCTTGTGTAATTCAGGTGACGAATTCGTCATTTGTAATATCTTAAGTGACAAGCCATATCTCTAGTATCCTCAGGCGACAGAATTCTCAGCGCATTACGTAAAAGAAGATAAATTTCTTTGTGTCAGTTTCAACGATTTATGTATAACTAGATAATTTCAAACGGGAATTTTACATATAAGTAAAAATGCATTTTCCGTCTTTATATGCATACCGCAGTGGTATTAACGCTCCGCTAATTTATCATGGATATGCAGAGTATCGATATTCGTTTCTCGAAATCTCATTGCGCACCCGCTGCTCGCTGACCACCTCTAAATATGGTTAAAATACTGTAATTATTTGGACGACAATCAAAATTCACTAAGTAAGTTATATTTTACAAAAGACGTTTCTTTCTGCAGAGATATTCATGGGAATATCAACGGCTTTTAACAATTACCAAATGTAATTATAAGTTTAATCATATTTGTGAGACCTCATTAGCGTTCCCCTAATTAAATAGAACAGAAATTATGAAACGACACTGTTCTCAATCCAGTATCAGGAAACTGATTAATCAAAGACGAGAATTAGATACAAAAGATTGTCGGATAAAGTCTGCTAAGACCTATACAAAGGAATAGGTGCAGCACTCACCTTGAATTCTTGGATAAAATACGGAGAAAAGAAATCAGTACGACTACACATGGATGAGAATGCCCAACAAAGTGAGTCCAGTGTCCTGTCCCTTGCTTTTGCTCGATCAAAGACGAAATTCGGGCATGGGGAGAACAAAGTCAACACCGAAAAATAAAACTGGCTTTCCTCTTATTGAAATACTTGTTTTCAAAGGATTCAGTGCACCGCGCGACCGCTACGGTCGCAGGTTCTAATCTTGCCTCGGGCATGGATGTGTGTGATGTCCTTAGGTTAGTTAGGCTTAAGTAGTTCTAAGTTCTAGGGGACTGATGACCTCAGATGTTAAGTCCCATAGTTCTCAGAGCCATTTGAACAATTTTGAAGGTTTCAGTGCATCGAAAATGTGGGACAGCATTTATTATAGTGTACTCGTAGTTTCAATACTTACCTACCGAGAAATTTAGGGGGCCAATCTTTGTATCTGAATTTGTATAGAACACAGTGTGAAGTTTGATGAAGTGTTATGGATTAATGTCTGAGTTACACTAATTGAAGGAAGTGTTATTTGAAGTTCTCTCAGCAAAAAGTCGTCTTGAGCATTTGAAGCAAAGAATAATTATGGCCGTAGCTGCAGCTGCCTTGATTTTATAGAAAATTCAATATGATAAACATATGATTTACGTGTGATTACATCGTTCCCTTTAGGGTATGGTTGCAGGCATCATTAACAGATGTCAACAACTCTCTTAGAACAATAACAAGGTTACTGAAACATGAATAGAAGAATTGTGGCTAAATTTTCTGTGGCGTTTCGAGTGCTCTGTATACTGCAGACTGTTTTCAGCCCTTGTTAATGCTCGTTGCTCTACTCCCTTATACATGCTGCCCCTGCTCTACCTTTACTTACACCCCAAAATTTCTCTTCTCTATCTACCTCTGGTTCCCCTGCCTAATTTGATTCTCAACTCTACCATCTTCCTCCTAACCTTTCCCGTCTTCAGCCCCATTCGCCTAGGCTTTCCTTTCTTGCCCTTCGCTCTCTCCAACTCCTCTATTTGCTTATCTAATCTGCCTCCACTGTCCTTCTACCTTAATTTCCTTCACAAGTAGTAAGATTTGTAATGTAATCTCAAAACATACACAATCACAGTTGCAGTAAAAGCAGTCATCTCTGTTCATCTCTGCAGTGGGGGATCGTTTCTTCGAAAACGGCACGGTTGTTTCTCGTCTCTAACTACGAACAGTCCGAGCTTGTGTTTCGTCCAGATGACCTCGGTGTCGATGGGAGGGTCTACATCTACCTATACACTCCATGAGCCGTATGGTGTGTGGTGGAAGGTACCCTGTACCACAACTAGCCATTTGCTTTCCTATTCCACTCGCAAATAGCCCATACGCGTTCTTACGAACCATGATTTCTCTTATTTTATCTTCGCGGTCGTTACGCGAAATGTACGTTGCCGGCCGTAGAATCGATCCGCAACCGGCTTCAAATGCTGGTTCTCTAAATTTTCTGAGAAGTGCTAATAGAAAAGAAAGCCGCCTACCTTCCATGGATTCCTATTTGAGTTCCCAAGGCATGCATGGTATTCGAAATCACCGGTAAGAGATCTAGCCACCTGGCTCTGAATTGCGTCGATCTTCCTTTCATCCGACTTCATGCAGATCCCAAACGTTCGAGAAATACTCAAGAATGGGTGTCAATAGTGTCCTATATGCGGTCGCCTTTACAGATGAACCACACTTTTCCAGTTTTCTCCCAATACACTGAAGACGACAGTTCGCCTTCCCTGCTACAGTGCATACATGCTCGTTCCATTTTGTGTCACTCTGCTATATTACGCCTTTATATTCTATCGCTGTGACTGTGTCAAGCGGCACTCTACTAACGCTGTACTTGACATTACAAGCTTCTTTTTCCTACTCATCTGTATTCATTTACATGTGTCTACATTTAGAACAAACTACCATTCACCACAACGGATGGAAATGGTGTCTTGTATCTTTCTTCAGTCAGTCAACGATGACAACTTCCCGTACACTACAGCATCATCAGCAAACAGTCGCAGATTACTGCTCACCTTACCAGCCAGATCATTTGCGAGTATAGAAAATAATAGCGGTCCTGTCACACTTCCAAGGGACACTCCTGACGACAACCTCGTCTTTGGTGAACACTCACCGTCGATTAGAACATACCGTGTTCCCTTACTTAAGAAGTTTTCCAGGAACTCACATATCTGGGAAATTCTTCGGTATGTTCATATTTGCCTTAATAGTCTGCAGTGGGGCACACTCTCAAACGATTTTCCGAAATCTAGGAATGTCTCAAAAATGAGATCGGCAGGAAGTGCAAAATGGCTAAGCAAGGATGGGTAGAGGACAAATGTAAGAATGTAGAGGCATATATCACTAGCGGTGAGATAGATACTGCCTACAGTAAATTAAAGAGACCTTTGGACAAAAGAGAACCACTTGAATGAATATCAAGAGCTCAGATGGAAACCCAGTTTTAAGCAAAGAAGGGAAAGCAGAAAGGTGGAAGGAGTATATAGAGTGTCTATACAAGGGTGATGTACTTGAGGGCAATATTATGGAAATGAAAGAGGATGTAGATGAAGATGAAATGGGAGATATGATACTGCGTGAAGAGTTTGACAGAGCACTGAAAGACCTAAGTCGAAACAAGGGCCCCGGACTAGACAGCATTCGATTAGAACTATTCATATCCTTGGGAGAGCCAACCCTGACAAAACTCTACCATCTGGTGAGCAAGATGTATGAGACAGGCGAAATACTCTCAGACTTCAAGAAGAATATAATAATTCCAATCCCAAAGAAAGCTGGTGTTGACAGGTATGAAAATTACCGAACTATCAGTTTAATAAATCGCAGCTGCAAAATACTTACACGAATTCTTTACGAAGGAATGGAAGAACTGGTAGAAGCCGACCTCGAGGAAGATCAGTTTGGATTCCGTAGAAATGTTGGAACACGTGAGGCAAATCTGACCCTACGACGTATCTTAGAAGATAGATTAAGGAAAAGCAAACCTAGTTTCCTAGCATTTGTGGACATAGAGAAAGTTTCTGATAATGTTGCCTGGAATACTCTCAAATTATGAAGGCGGCAAGGGTAAAATACAAGGAGCGAAAGACTATGTAGAATTTGTACAGAAAGCAGTTGGCAGTTATAAGTGTGGAGGGGCACGAAAGGGAAGCCGTGGTTGGGAAAGGAGTGAGACGGGGTTGTAGCCTATCCCCGACGTTATTGAATCTGTATAGTTAGCAAGCAGTAAAAGAAACAAAATAAAAATTCGAGTAGGAATTAAAATCCATGAAGCAGAAATAAAAACTTTGAGGTTCACCGATGACATTGTAATTCTGTCAGAGACAACAAAGCACCTGCAAGAGCAGTTGAAAGGAATGGACAGTGTCTTGAATGGAGGATACAAGATGAACATCAGCAAACGCAAAACGAGGATGATGGAATGTTTTAGAATTAAATCGGATGATGCTGAGGGAATCAGATTTGGAAATGAGAACACTTAAGGTAGTTGATGACTTTTGCTATTTGGGGATAATATAACTGATAATGGTCGAAGTAGAGAGCATATAAAATGTAGACTGGCAATGGCAAGGAAAGCGTGTCTGAAGAAGAGAAAATTGTTAACATCGAGTATAGATTTGAGTGTCAGGAAGTCGTTTCTGAAAGTACTTGTATGGAGTGTAGCCATGTATGGAAGTGAAAGGTGGACCATAAACAGTTTAGACAAGAAGAAATTAGAAGCTTTCTAAGTGTGGTGCTACAGCAGAATGCTGAAGATTGGAGGGTATTATCATAACTAGTGAGCAAGTATTGAATAGAATTGGGGAGAAGAGGAGTTTGTGGCACAACTTGACTAGAAGAATGGATCGGTTGGTATGACATGTTCTGAGGCATCAAGAGATCATGAGTTTAGTATTGGAGGGCAGTTTGGAGGGTAAAAGTCGTAGAGGGAGACCAAGAGATGAATACACTAAGCAGATTCAGAAGGATGTACGTTGCAGTAGGTACTGGGGGATGAAGAACCTTGCACAGGATAGAGTAGCATGGAGAGCTGCATCAAACCAGTCTCTGGACTGAAGACCATAACAACAACTAGAATATGGAAGGAGAATAAAGTATCCTTCCTTCTACTGTGAACGTAAACATACACTGACGGTAAGTGTGGCATAGTGAGAGGAAGTTGTGCGACGTAAACGACAGTTGATGGGCGTGTTCCTACATCTGAATCGTGATGTCTACTCAAATGTAACACCAGTCACATGTGATTGGCGTTAGTATCGCCACTATGAAGGTGCACTTCAGGTTTGCTTTAAACACACGCAGTAACGGTCGTGAGTGTTACCTATCTTTGTGATTGGACGTGGTGAGCTGACGTTAGTCAAGAATGTCTTTAAGGCGAGAAAGACGCGACTATCATGACCTCACTGAGTTTAAACGAGGTTACGTAATAGGGCTACAAGAAGCTGCATGTTCCTTCTGCGATACTTTTTTTTTTCACTAGCTGCTTATATTTTATGACCCACCGTCTAATTTCTTATGGTGGGTCGTATATTGCCACTTAGCCGCTGTGACTGGGTCCGGGGTCCGGAGTGACTGAAAGTAACACCACACCGGCTCCCGTCCCCACTCACACCGTTGCCCGTCTCCCGCCACGTGGAGGCGGGCTCTGTTTAGATCCATTTGATATCTTCTTTTTTTTTGTGCAGCATTAGAAAAACGTATAACTAATACAAAATCAAGTAAGATATTAATAAACAAAACGCAATTAAATATTTAGAAAGAAGGAAGGGAGAGAACTGAATAGAGAAGTTATAGGTATAATATTGCCCGTCACCTGGTTGTGGGCGGCGGCCCGGGTCTTGGAATGAACCTCAAGACGCTGGCCGTTGCTCACCATGCCTTTAACATCTACCATCCTAAAAACTACCTTAACTAGAAGAGATTAGGGTACGTTAAAGCTAGAAACTAAGACTAAGACCTCCATGTCCAGCCTGCTAAACTATTTACGATATACAATAGAGAGGTAACTGATTTTGTGCTTGGCTCAAAGTTGCTAATGAAAGGGTACTCGTAGTAAAAGTAATAAGGTAATGACGCTAACGGTTTGTGTTGAGCCTACAAGGCTCCTAGTAGAGTACATCAGGCGCAAGCACCTCCCGGCCCCGCCGACAACACGACCTGAACGGTGGTTTTCCCCGATCTACCATAGGTATCCGTCGGGTTGGGCTCAAAAGAGAGGAATCACAATTAAGATCCTTCCATCCAGGACGTGCGCCGCCTCTTACCAGGGGGGCGTAGGTCCCTTGAAGAGGTGCCCAACTTTAAGCTTCAGATGAGAAGTTCTTAGTATAGTGGAGGTTGAGGTATAGGCTGTGTAGGTTGGTTGTACAAACAGTTCACACTGAGCCAATGAGACTTACAATGATACGTGGTGTGGCAGTTAGCACCTTCCGGCCCCGCCAGCAACACAGCCTGAGCGGTGGTTTTCCCCGATCTACCATAGGTATCCGTCGGGTTGGGCTCAAAAGAGAGGGACCACAATTAAGATCCTTCCATACAGACTGTGCGCTGCCTCTTAACGGAAGGCGTAGGTCCCTTGAAGAGGTACCTAGCTTTAAGCTCTTATTGAACATGGAGATGCTGTTAACTGTTTATATATAAGGTGCAATCTGTTTTTAGGATTGTGTGTGACTTGTGCACCTCTTGTCGGTTGTTCCACTCTGTTCTTTGAATTTAACTTGGTTGACACTATGGATCAACCGCGCTGGACGCTTCAATATCTGTGTTGGTGCCCTGGTCTGTATCTGTTTCTTCTTCATCACTCGTGGTGCTAATCATATCTGTGTCCCCCTGGGCATCGTGACGTCTGTTTGGACCGACTTGCCTTCGGTAGGGTCTGTTGCGCAAGTATTCTATTTGTTGGATCTTCGAGATTTCGTCCGTTAGTTTGTTGAGTTCAGTCCACCTTTCCGGGTCGCGTATTATGGCATGTAGTTCGTTCTGTGTGTTCAGGCGATTTATGTGTACTATGTGTCTTATGTTCGTGCGTTGTCCGCAGAAGAAGACAGTATGTTCAGGGGAACCTTCTTCCCCGCATGTGCATCTATTAGTCTGCTGCAGACTCACGCGGTACTGCGATACTGCAGAAACACTTGCCAGGAATGTAGCTGATAGCTGGCAGCTGTCTCACGAGAATGTACGGCAGTAAGGACACCGGACTGTGCATGGCCGCATGGCGCTACCGAAGGGGGGGAACATCGTGTTCGGCGAATGGCTCCGGCGCAACGTACTGCATCTGCAGCAACAACTTGAGGAGCAGTCGGAACCACCGTGACACAAAGATCTATTAGCAATCGTTTACTGCAAAGACAGTTCCGAGACAGACGCCGGGTGACATGCATTCAGCAAACAGCAAACCGCCGTCGTTTGTGACTTCAGTGTGTAACCTCCCCCTCACTTATCGACCTTAATGACAGTGAAAAATTAAACCGCGTGTACCTAATGGAAATTTGGAAAAAAAGCAATCGTCACCGAAGTTAATCTGTCGGTAAAGAGGGAGGAAAGGGTTACATCTTTATGAAAGGAAAAATGCCAATGAAACTGCTGGAAATTAATTTAGAAAAGGGGTAAAGTTAATAAAGAAAGAAAATGTGCGGCCGTTACGTTAACAATTAACTAGCGGTAATTAGATATTTGAGATCTGGGGGAAATTACGGTCGCCAGTCCTATGGACAATTACTATAGCAACTGAAAAAGAAAGGTTATTACACATATAATTAGCACTAGAAGCGTGGCAACTAAAGCTTGACACGTGTAGTGTCAAAACTGAAAGTTTGTCAGAAGTAATAAATTTCGCTACACTCTGACTTAATTTAGCAAAAGAATTAACAAAACCGGAAAATCGAAAGTTAATTTAGTGACTGAAGTTAATAGTGAGCTTTCTTTCTGAAGCACATCGAAATTCAGTAAAATACGGTTAGTCTTGGACTACCTCAACAATCATTTCAAAAGCAACTTGAATCTACGCAATTTAGAAATAAGACATTTAACTTTGAACTTGAATTAAATGATTCTGAACAATTAACAATAGTAAAACTTAGTACGTACCTAGCTGAGCTGCAGTCACAGGTAAGCTAAAATACGGTAACAAAACTCGCACTCTTAATTTGTGCTTGTGTAATCTAAATATTGTAGCCAGCTATGAATACTTAAACTGAAGTTTGAAATTAAAGCAGTGAAATGGAATGATTGTACTTTAATGCTGGCGTCTGAATTTCAACGACACTCGGGTTCATTTCGGAAAAGGAAGGGACCCTGCTTGGTAATGCAATTGGGACAATGAGCAACAAAGGTTCATGATAAGTTGCTGTAATTTTGCGAGGCAAATGGAAGAGTTTGAAAAGCTGAGGTCTGCCATACAGTTCTGAAACTTTACGTGCTTTTAGTCTTCCTTGTTGGTTGACTGAAGATTTGAAGTCGTCGATCGAGGAGGTGGCGACAGTCACTCATTGTCGGCCGTCGCTGTTGCAGAAACTGGATGCTGGCGCGCCTTCTTCTCGACACGGTCACCAGGCGAAACGGGCTCTCGATGTGAGCCAGCTAATGCTTCCCGTCCGCGACACCGTGCTAGAAACTATTATAGCCAGTCGAGCGCAATTACTTGCTGCCAAACCCCGAAAGTGCGGCAACTCGCTGGAGCGTCACAGAACACACCTGCTCCACTCGCTACTCCTGCCAGACTCTTTCTCTCTGCCCGCGCTCCACGCGACAGAGTTAACACTACCAAAGATCCTAAACACTTTGGTTCTCCACACGACCTATCGATGTAATGGTTCGATAGCATAGTTTTCCCTAGGCCAGACCCAGCGTATAAATGCAAATAATATTCACAAAACAAACCAACATAAATGCATATATATATATATATATATATATATATATATATATATAAACAATTACAATATATAAAGAGACAGAAATATCATATCTTGAGGTAACAAAACAAGGAAAAAATATTATAGTACAATAGATGGAAACAGGAGGATATGCATTTCCGGCGTTACAAGTGGTGTCAAGCGAGTGCTCATTGTGGGTAATGTGTAGGTCTGTTGTGTTTGCTGATGATAGCTGGTGCCAGTGACAGCTGTGTGTTGGTTAGGAGAAGGCCAGCTCAGGGCCCGCGTGCTAGACGAACTGAACCTACATCTACAGATACGGTCTGGGGTGCTATATCGTAAGGCAGCAGGAGCACTCGCGTGATCATCCCGCGCACCCTACAGCAAATACGTACGTCAATGTAGTGATTCGACCTGTTGTGCTGCCATTAATGAACAGCATTTTAGGATATCGCTCGCCTGCATACCGCTGTTGTAACCCAACATGCTGTACATAGTGTCGACATCTTTCCTAGGCCTGCTAAAGTTGAGCGCATCGGACGACAACTCCAATGTCGTCCATAAACAGTATAAACCGCTCCCATATTGACCGCTCCAGAGGAACAGGTATGGAACTCCATCCCACAAACTGGCATCCGGCACTTTTCATTCAATATTGTGACGGTTACACCAATTACTAATGTAGCAGAATTTCTGATTTGCAATGGCTTATTCCGCGCTTACATCAAACTGTCATCTTTCGATCTTAACCACTTAAATATATTACCCGCAGGAATTTCTTTACTATATATTCATTATCTTTTGATGCTGCGATTCTTTTCCCGTCAATGCAATTCAGCATTTGTGGAATGATGGGAGGATTAATCGAGATAGGGAAATGGCTCGAAACTGTATGTCGAGGAAGAATTCATAGCATATCGAGGACATGTCAACTGCCACCACTACCATTGGTCCACTTACGACAGCAGCAATGAAACGGCTCCTGTTTTCTGGTGGGATTCCACTACTCGTGGAACGTAGGGATGAGTCGTACGGTATAGGCCAGGCTATGTTTTATGACTCAGCAATTAATTTTGGTGCCTAATCAAAATATTAATAGACTATTTTCTCAACTGTAGACATGTTCATTTCTTATTTATAGTACTTCATGACATCAAAAGTGAGAGAGCTACAATTACAAGGCTTCTAGAAACTGCCCTGCAGTATCGGCCACTGTGTCTTCTGTGATATCAATCGTTGATGATAAACTACACTGACAATTATTGAATAATAATAGAACAAATACGAATGGGAACTTACTGTTATTTCAGCTCAGTTCACGAATATTTAGCTCACCGTTATACAGAGGTCGCAAATGAAACACAAAGTGTTCTGATGACCCACAAATCCAGCGTTTACCCAGCTTATACACTTGGTACAATGGCCTTGCTGCAGTGGTAACACCGGTTCCCGTCAGATCACCGAAGTTAAGTGCTGTCGGGTAGGTCTAGCACTTGGATGGGCGACCATCATACCTGCCGAGCGCTGTTGGCAAGCGGGGTGCACTCAGCCCTTGTGAGGCAAACTGAGGAGCTACTTGATTGAGAAGTAGCGGCTCCGGTCTCGGAAACTGACATACGGCCGAGAGAGCTGTGTGCTGAACACATGCCCCTCCATATCCGCATCCATTGTCGCCTGTGGGCTAAGGGTGACACGGCAGCTGATGTGCACCGTTGGGCCTTCCAAGGCCTGTTCAGAAGGAGTTTAGTTTAGTTTATGCACTTAGTACACGGCACTCAGTCGTCTTCAAATAACTCCAAACACATCATGCACTTTTCAGTCCCTGCTCTTAATCCTTTATTTCCAGTAAATTCCAGTTTTTTTCCTAGCATTATAATTGGTTTTCGATGGCCATCCTTTGCGTGTTTGTTTTATTTTGCAGCACCCGACTTAAGTTCAGCTTTCTTCAACTATATTTTGGTTTGTATTTTTGATGTTTTTAATATCTACTCTTCGATGACGATCTTTTTCTTTTCTAATAGTTAAAAACGCTTAAGCTCCTACCGCGCGGTCCTTTCGTTAGACATAACATTGCTCGCAGTCATTTCCGTGCACTCTTCAGTTTATTTTCCATTTACTCTTTTCCAATTTTCCACCTTTTCAATCTGAGTCGAAGTAGGATGAAGGAAACATAATTTAAAAACTTACATTACTTTCGGCCAATACTGAACGACAGTCGGGTAACTAGTACTGCATGTCAAACACGAAGATGGATCTAGACATATTGTCCGTTCTTTTAAAGAAATTATCATGAAATTTTTTGTGGATGTTATTCCTCACATAATATAGATAACCGAGATATAGCAGTGAAATGAATCACTTACCCTAAAAAGGAGCACCTACCCTCAAAATTCTTCCCTGCGCTAAGAGCTACAGCATCACCATCAAGCACTCAGAGCGGACAAAGCACTGAAGAGATATTCGACTCCAATGCACGGGGTTACACAAATTTGCTTCTGCTCACTGCACTCTTCCACCATTTGGGGGCGGAAAGTGAGATCACAGCAGCAGCCGGCTAGTATTGCACGACTCTCAGCTATGCACACAGAGGACTTCGCTTTTACCGACCCCCTCACAATCTGACGGTGTAGACAGCTCGATATGCGACCACGGAAGTTAGCTTGCCCCCCGTGTACAGACCAATTGGTCCCAAGGCAGCCGCTGTCGTGGCAGGCGACGCCGCTGCACCGCGCCGCGGCCGGCGGACACGTGAGCACTGCGGAGGCGCTGCTGGAGGCGGGCGCCGACGCGGGGGCGTCGGACGCGGACGGGTGGACGCCGCTGCACGGCGCCGCCGCCGCCGGCCACTACGAGGTGGTCCGCCTGCTGCTCGACGCCTCCGGGACGGACCCGCGTGACCGCCTGGGGCGCACGCCGCTCTACCTGGCGGCGGAGGCGGGCTACTCCGCGGCAGTGCGCCTGCTGCTGGGGGCGGGCGCCGCCGCCTCCGCCGCCGACTGGCGCTGGGGGCAGACGCCGCTGCACCGCGCCGCCGACAGGGGCTGGGCCGGCGCCGCGCGGGAGCTGCTCTCCGCCAGCGACGCCGCCCCCGACGCCAAGGACGGCCGCTGGGGGCAGACGGCGCTGCACCTCGCCACCGAGGGCGGCCACCAGGCGGCGCTGCGGGCGCTGCTCTCCGCCGGCGCCGACCCCGACGCGGAAGACAGGTGAGGCTCTCCTTCCGCGATATTACTGAAATACTTGTCCGGAATATATCCACTGTGCAGTACTGCTAGCAGCGGTGGTCACGGACATGTACGGTGGCAAGAAGACAGAGCTCTGGAAGACCGTCGTGTTCGGCGTATGGCTCTGGCGCATCGTACTGCGTCTGCACCAGCAATTCGAGCAGCAGTTTGCACCACAGTGACACGATGAACTGTTACAAATCGGTTACTTGATGGACAGCTCCGTGCCTGGAGCACTATACCGTGCATTCCACTGACCCAAAACCACCAGCACTAGCGCTGTCGGTGGTGTCTTGCGAGAACTCGTTGGGATGTGATGTGAACGTCGAGCTGTGTTGTATTTCCTGATGAAAGCGTGTCCTGCCTCGTAGCCACTGAGCGCCATGTGTTGGTTAACAGCAGGCCAGATGGTCACCTGAAATCAACCTGTCTTCGGCGTAGACGCACTGGATCTACACCTGGGGTTATGATCGAGGGTGTGATTTTGTATAAAGCCAGGAGCACTCTCGCTGTTATCCCAGGCACCGTGCCTGCAAATCTGTGAGTCAGTGTGGTGATTCCATCTGCTTTGCTGGCATTCGCGAACAGAATTATAGGGTGTTTTCTGCAACAGGATAACGCTCGTCCACATACCACCGTCTTAACACTACGTGCGCTACAAGGTGGTGTCATGTTGACTTCGCCTGCTCTATCACAAGATCAGTCTCCAATCAAACACGAGCTCAACCAGTATTAACCGTCACTGTACTTACCGGCGAAGTGCAACAGCCATGGAACTCCGTCCCACAAGCTGACGTCCCGTACCTGTATGGTAGAATGCACGCACGTTGGCATGCTAGCATCCAACATTTTGGCAGTTACACCTGTTATTAACGCACCAGCATTTCTGATCTGCAATGGCTTACATCACTTACATTAACCCGTGATCTAAAAATGATAATCATTTAAATACAGTCACCTAACATTACCGCTGGATATATTTCGTAGACCACATCAAATACAGACCGAAGGTGAGGAGAGAGGCAAGTGTAATTGGTTAATACGAACCATAAAAAAATGCACGGAAGTATGCTTTTTAACACAATCCAACGTTTTTTTAAATGGAACCACGTTAGTTTTGTTAGCACATCTGAACATATAAACAAATACGTAATCAGTGCCGTTTGTTGCATTGTAAAATGTCAATTACATCCGGAGATATTGTAAGCTGAAGTTGACGCTTGAAACCTCCGACGTTCAGTTGCGTGTTGTAACAAACACGGGCCACGGTCGGCGAGCAGCATCTGCAGGGACATGTTTACGATGACGACCGTGTTTACGGGTGTGGCTGTAGTGCACTGTTGTGGTTTGGTCTAGCTGTCGCAGTGTCCGCATGTAGCGCTTGCTGCTATTGTTATTCTGCATTCGTCTCCGCACGCAGACCAACTGTAGTACACCGTCTTACCAGACGTCTGTGATAGTGTAGTGTTGTAGGAACTGTGACCATGGTGTATTCGAACTCTCAAAAGGCGGAGATGATACTCATCTATGGCGAGTGTCGACGAAATGCAGCTGAAGCCTGCAGGGTGTATGCAGAATGGTACCCGGACAGAGAGCATCCAACGTGCCGCACATTGCAAAACATCTACCGCCAACTATATACAACAGGTATGGTCGTAGCACGCAAACGGGTCCGTAACAGGTCCGTCACAGGAGAAGCGGGTGCAGTTGGTGTGTTAGCTGCTGTTGCCATGAACCCACACATGAGTGCACAAGACATTGCGCCGGCCGAAGTGGCCGTGCGGTTAAAGGCGCTGCAGTCTGGAACCGCAAGACCGCTACGGTCGCAGGTTCGAATCCTGCCTCGGGCATGGATGTTTGTGATGTCCTTAGGTTAGTTAGGTTTAACTAGTTCTAAGTTCTAGGGGACTAATGACCTCAGCAGTTGAGTCCCATAGTGCTCAGAGCCATTTGAACCATTTGAAGACATTGCGAGAGCCGGTGGACTGAGTCAAAGTAGTGTCATGCGCATACTGCATCGTCACCGCTTTCACCCGTTTCATGTGTCGCTACATCAGCAATTACATGGTGATGACCTTAATCATCGAGTGCAGTTCTGTCAATGGGCATTAACAGAGAATGCGTTGCAGTTCTACCTGTTTACCGATGAAGCGGGTTTCACAAACCACGGGGCAGTGAATCTACGGAACATGCATTACTGGTCCGTGGACAATCCTCGCTGGCTCAGACAGGTAGAGCGACAGCCACCGTGGACTGTAAATGTATGGTGCGGAATCATTGGCGACCACCTCATTGGTCCTCACTTCATTGCAGGGGCCCAAACAGCTGGAACATACATCACGTTTCTACAGAATGATCTGCCTACCTTGCTCGAAAATGTCCCACTGGAAACGCGTCGACGTATGTGGTATCAGCATGATGGCGCACCTGCACATTCCGCAATTAACACTAGGCTGACCCTTGACAGGATGTTCGACGGGCGTTTCATAGGACGTGGAGGACGCATAAATTGGCCAGCCCGTTCTCCTGATCTTACACCTCTGGATTTCTTTCTGTGGGGTACGTTAAAGGAGAATGTGTACCGTGATGTGCCTACAACCCCAGAGGATATGAAACAACGTATTGTGGCAGCCTGCGGCGACATTAAACCAGATGTACTTCGGCGTGTACGACATTCATTACGCCAGAGATTGCAATTGTGTGCAGCAAATGATGGCCACCACATTGAACATCTATTGGCCTGACATGTCGGGACACACTCTATTCCACTCCGTAATTGAAAACGGAAACCACGTGTGTACGTGTACCTCACCCCTCATGGTAATGTACATGTGCGTCAGTGAAAAAGACCAGTAAAAAGGTGTTAGCATGTGGCCGTAATGTGCTGTTCCAGTCTCTTCTGTACCTAAGGTTCATCACCGTTCCCTTTGGATCCCTACGTAGTTCGGTGCTCTCCGATACACACGATCGAACAGCGGAGGAGTGGTACTCAAGCGTCAACTTTAGGTTACAATGCAACAAACGGCACTGATTACGTATTTGCATATATGTTCAGATGTGCTAAAAAAACTAACGTGGTTCCATTTAAAAAAACGTAGGTTTGTGTTAAAAAACATACTTCCGTGCCTTTTTTTATGGTTAGTATTAACCAATTACACAAGCCCCTCTCCTGACGTTCGGTCTGTGGAATCGATTCGTCAGTATTTGATGTGGTTTACGAAATACATCCAGCGGTAAAGTTAGGTGACTCACCCTGTATATTACCTAGACAAATGTATTCCCGAAATTTCATTACTCTAGATTATTTCTTGGTGTTGCAGTTATTTCCGTCAGTGTATTCAAAGAAGCCAGAGTGTTGGCAAGCGAATGTAATACACAGAGCAATATTGACTGTCGTTTTAGTGTAACAGAAGTCTTCTTTTCTTTTGGTGTTCAACCCTGAGGTTGGTTTGCAGCAGAGCGCCATTCCTCTCTTCCGTCTGCCTTCCTCTTCATTGCCACGTATGTGTTACATCCAACATCATTCATGATCTGTTGCATATATGATATCCTTGGTCGCCGCCGCCGATTCCTTCCCTCAATAGCTCCTTCTGCTATTGATCCAATGATGTCGTTGTGTCGTAGGATGTGCCGCACAAGTTTGTTCAAAAATGTGTGAGAAATCTTATGGCACTTAACTGCTAAGGTAATCAGTCCCTAAGCTTACACACTACTTAACCTAAATTATCCTAAGGACAAACACACACACTCATGCCCGAGGGAGGACTCGAAACTCCGCCGGGACCATACGCACAGTCCATGACTGCAGCGCCAGACCGCTCGGCTAATCCCGCGCGGCCCCAAAACTTTGTCTCTTCTTGTTTGGATGTGTCTCCACAGAGATTTGGTTTCCTGTGCTCTTCGAAGAACCTCTTCATTTGTTACTTTGTCTCTCCAGCCGATCTTCATCATCCATCTATAGCACCACATCTCCAGGGCCTCTAGCCGTCTTCTTTCTTGTCTTCCAATTGTCCAAGTTTCACATCCGCATAGGGCCACACTCCAAACGAAACCTTGTATGATACGTTTCGTTATTTTCAGACATGTTGTTGCTGGGGAATAAATTCCTTCTCCGATTAAATGCAATTTTGTCCTTTTGTATTCCGGTAGCATTTTCTTTCCGCCTTCTTCCATCTCTTGTGATTTTGCTTCCCAGGTCAGTAAATTCCTCTATCACTTCCAGCTCCTCTCTTCCAATTCTCATTCTCAGAGGTTCATATCTTGCTCCTGTACTGCATACCATCACTTTAAGTCTTTTTCTTATTTATTCTCATTCCATACAGATTGCATAGAATTTTTTCCATTGTTCTGAGTACTTCCTCTAGATCTTCTTTTGTCTCTGTGACAATAGCAATATCATCTGCATAACGTAGCATGTCTGTCTTCTGCCCATTAATTTTGATCCCCACCTCAGTAGTTTCTCGAACTTGGTCTATAGATTCCCGGATGCAAGCGTTGAATATTAGACGAGAGAGAGCACATCCTTGCCTTACCCCTTTTCTATTATTTGGTTCTTGTTCATGGTGACAGTTCCTAATCACTGCCACCTCATTCTTGTAGAAACTGAGTATCACACGGATGTCTTTGTACTTTATTCCACTTTTTCTCTTGCCATATAACGTTATCAAATGCATTTTCCATGTCTACAAAGGCATTATAAGTTGGTTTATTTTTCTGTAATTGATTTTCGATAACGAGTCTCAGTGCCAGAATTGCCTCTCGATTCCCAATCCGCTTCTGAAACCAAACTGATCTTCACTCAGCATATCCTCCACCTTCTCTTCAATTCTCTTCAGAACTATTTTTATGAGAATTTTTGATGCATGTTATATTAGGCTTAGAGTTCGGTACTGTTCACATTTTGTAGCTGCTGCCTTCTTTGCTACGGGATCAATGATACATTTCTGGAAGTCTGTCGCTATCTCTCCTGTTCGCATTTTGTAGCTGCTGCCTTCTTTGGTATAGGAACAATGACACGCTTCTGGAAGTCTGTCGGTATTTGTCCTGTGTTATAGATGGATCTAATAAGTTTAAACAGCATCATTTTCATGTTGTCACCAGTATTCTTTATTAGTTCTGCAGGGATGTCCTCAATACCCGTTGCTTTGTTGTCCCATAGTTCTTTTAGAGCTCTGTCAAATTCTTCTTGCAGAATGTCATCTCCCTTGTCATCTTCGTATGCTTGCTCTTCTCTTCCTATTACTTCCTCCGAAAGAGGTGTTCCGGTATACAACTCCTCTATGTATTCTTTCCATCTCTTCACCACGTCTTCACCAAACAGCGTTTTCCCCTCTTTATTTTATATTGCGCCTGAGAGTGTTGTTTTACGTTTGTTAAAAATTGATTTGCTGTTCTGTAGGCTAAATCAGTTCTACCGTTTTGCATATTTTCTTCCACTTCTACATCTACATTTATACTCCGCAAGCCACCCAACGGTGTGTGGCGGTGGTCACTTTACGAGCCATTGTCATTACCTACCTTTCCTGTTCCAGTCGCGTATGGTTCGCGGGAAGAACGACTGCCGGAAAGCCTCCGTGCGCGCTCGAATGTCTCTATTTTACATTCGTGATCTCCTCGGGAGGTATAAGTAGGAGGAAGCAATATATTCGATACCTCATCCAGAAACGCACCCTCTCAAAACCTGGACAGCAAGCTACACCGAGATGCAGAGCGCCTCTCTTGCAGAGTCTGCCACTTGAGTTTGCTAAACATCTCCGTAACGCTATCACGCTTACCAGATAACCCTGTGACGAAACGCGCCGCTCTCCTTTGGATCTTCTCTATCTCCTCCGTCAACCCGACCTGGTACGGATTCCATACTGATGAGCAATACCCAAGTATAGGTCGAACGAGTGTTTTGTAAGCCACCTCCTTTGTTGATGGACTACATTTTCTAAGGACCCTCCCAATGAATCTCAACCTGGTACCCGCCTTACCAACAATTAATTTTATATGATCATTCCACTTCAAATCGTTTCGCACGCATACTCCCACATATTTTACAGAAGTAACTGCTACCAGTGTTTGTTCCGCTATCATATAATCATACAATAAAGGATCCTTCTTTATATGTATTCGCAATACATTACATTTGTCTATGTTAAGGGTCGGTTGCCACTCCCTGCACCAAGTGCCTATCCGCTGCAGGTCTTCCTGCATTTCGCTACAATTTTCTAATGCTGCAACTTCTCCGGATACTACAGCATCATCCCCGAAAAGCTGCGTGGAACTTCCGACACTATCTACTAGGTCATTTATATATATTGTGAAAAGCAATGGTCCCGTAACACTCCCCTGTGGCATTCCAGCGGTTACTTTTGTGGTGTCACCGCCAGACACCACACTTGCTAGGTGGTAGCCTTTAAATCGGCCGCGGTCCGTTAGTATACGTCGGACCCGCGTGTCGCCACTGTCAGTGATTGCAGACCGAGCGCCGCCATACGGCAGGTCTAGAGAGACTTCCTAGCACTCGCCCCATTTGTACAGCAGACTTTGCCAGAGATGGATCAATGACAAATACGCTCTCATTTGCCGAGACGATAGTTAGCATAGCCTTCAGCTACGTCATTTGCTACTACCTAGCAAGGCGCCATTACCAGTTTATATTGAGATTGTAATTAATGTATCAACAAGAGCGATGTTCTCCAATTACGGATTAAAGTTAAGTATTCCAAGAGCTTCGTACTTTATTTATTAGACTCAACTCCTTTAACTGTTCCAGACCTCACGCCAGTCTGCGTGAGCTTAAACGCGTGCATTTCGGCCTCCTCTAGCAACACGGTGTTGGCTCTTCTGCCAACACATCAACTTTAACGTCTGTAGACGTCTCTCCATTGAGAACAATATGCTGTGTTCTGTTTGCTAAAAACTCTTATATGCAGCCACACAGCTGTTCTGATATTCCGTAGGCTCTTACTTTGTTTATCAGGCGACAGTGAGGAACTGTATCGAATGCCTTCCGAAAGTCAAGGAAAATGGCATCTACCTGGGAGCCTGTATCGATTATTTTCTGGGTCTCATGAACAAATAAAGCGAGTTGGATCTCACACGATCACTGTTTCCGGAATCCATGTTGATACCTACAGAGCGATTCTGGGTTTCCAGAAACGACATGATACGCGAGCAAAAAACATGTTCTAAAATTCTACAACAGATCGACGTCAGAGATATAGGTCTATAGTTTTACGCATCTGCTCGACGACCCTTTTTGAAGACTGGGACTACCTGTGCTCTTTTCCCATCATTTGGAACCTTCCGTTCCTCTAGAGACTTGCGGTACACGGCTGTTAGAAGGGGGGCAAGTTCTTTCGCGTACTCTGTGTAGAATCGAATTGGTATCCCGCCAGGTCCAGTAGACTTTCCTCTGTTGAGTGATTTCGATTGCTTTTCTGTTCCTTGGACACTTATTTCGATGTCAGCCATTTTTTTCTCTACACATTCTCTGCACATTTCTTCAAGAAAGTTTTCTTTTGCTGTCCTAGCTTCTCTGTTAACTAAATTCCTTAGTCTTCTGTAACAGAAGTCTTCTGTAACAGAAGTATTAGGAGAAAAATATTAGTAAGAAGAAGGTTTCCATTCTACATCTACATCTACATCTACATGATTACTCTGAAATTCGCATTTAACTGCTTGGCAGAGGGTTCATCGTACCACAATCATACTATCTCTCTACCATTCCACTCCCGAACAGCGCGCGGGAAAAACGAACACCCAAACCTTTCTGCTCGAGCCCTGATTTCTCTTATTTTATTTTGATGATCATTCCTACCTATGTAGGTAGGGCTCAACAAAATATTTTCGCATTCGGAAGAGAAAGTTGGTGACTGAAATTTTGTAAATAGATCTCGCCGCGACGGAAAACGTCTTTTCTTTAATGACTTCCATCCCAACTCGCGCATCATATCTGCCACACTCTCTCCCCTATTACGTGATAATACAAAACGAGCTGCCCTTTTTTGCACCCTTTCGATGTCCTCCGTCAATCCCACCTGGTAAGGATCCCACACCGCGCAGCAATATTCTAACAGGACGAACGAATGTAGTGTAAGCTGTCTCCTTAGTGGTCTTGTTGCATCTTCTAAGTGCCCTGCCAATGAAACGCAACCTTTGGCTCGCCTTCCCCACCATATTATCTATGTGGTGTTTCCAACTGAAGTTGTTCGTAATTTTTACACCCAGGTACTTAGTTGAATTGACAGCCTTGAGAATTGTACTATTTATCGAGTAATCGAATTCCAACGGATTTCTTTTGGAACTCATGTGGATCACCTCACACTTTTCGTTATTTAGCGTCAACTGCCACCTGCCACACCATACAGCAATCTTTTCTAAATCGCTTTGCAGCTGATACTGGTCTTCGGATGACCTTACTAGACGGTAAATTACAGCATCATCTGCGAACAACCTAAGAGAACTGCTCAGATTGTCACCCAGGTCATTTACATAGATCACTAACAGCAGAGGTCCCAGGACGATTCCCTGGGGAACACCCGATATCACTTCAGTTTTACTCGATGATTTGCCGTCTATTACTACGAACTGCGACCTTCCCTGGTGAAGGAATTTCGGAAAACTGCGTTCAATAACTCCGCTTTAGCGGCACAGTCGTCGGTAACAGTACCATCGGCACTGCGCAGCGAAGGTATTGAGTGTGTCTTGCCGCTTGTGTACTTTACATACGAGCAGTAGCGATGGTAGCCATGATGCGCAGGTTCGGCATGACGAGCCTTCACCGCGCGGCCGAGTGGGACCAGGCAGATGTGGCGCGACTGCTGCTGGAGGCCGGCGGGTCCGTGGATCGCCGGGAGCCGCTCTTCCACAGGACGCCGCTCCACGTGGCGGCCGCAGAGGGACACGTGGCCGTCGCACGCGTGCTCGTCGACGCCGGGGCAGGTGAGCAATGCGCTGTGTGCTCTGCGGCTCCGCTTATCTCCGGATACTGCGGCTCCAGGGCGATTATCACGCATATCTTATGTGACCACACCCATCATCCACCTCGATGTTGCAATGAACCGTTGTGCAAGTGCTTGCCTCACCCGTCCAACACTAATCTCTTAATGTGCGCTAACTGCGCCGGTGATTCTACCATGAACCCTGCATTTCGGTGTGAGATGCATGGCAGAAGGGAGTTTCTACGGTGCAACACATTAAGGTTTGGAAGAAGAACACACGAGCCCTACCAAGTTGCAGTATGACTGTCTTTGTTCATGGCTGACTAGTTTCCATGGTATATGGTAGCAATGGCTCGGCCTGTCAAGCTACTATGATATAATTACGTTCGGTAGAAGGGAAAAACTGGTAGAATCCGACCTCGGGGAAGGTCAGTTTGGATTCCGTAGAAATGTTGGACGACGCGAGGCAATACTGACCCTACGACTTATCTTAGAAGCTATATACAGAAAAGGCAAACCTACGTTTCTAGCATTTGTAGACTTAGAGAGAAAGCTTTTGACAATGTTGACTGGAATACCCTCTTTCAAATTCTGAACGTGGCAGGGGTAAAATACAGGGAGCGAAAGGCTATTTACAGTTTGTACAGAAACCAGATGGCAGTTATAAGAGTCGAGTGACATGAAAGAGAAGCAGTGGTTGGGAACGGAGTGAGACAGGGGTGTAGCCTCTCCCCGGTGTTATTCAATCTGAATATTGAGCAAGCAGTAAATGAAACAAAAGAAAAATTCGGAGTAGGTATTAAAATTCATGGAGAAGAAGTAAAAACTTTAAGGTTCGCCAATGACATTGTAATTCTGTCAGAGACATCAAAGGACTTGGAAGAGCAGTTGAACGGAATGGACAGTGTCTTGAAAGGAGGATATAATATGAACATCAACAAAAGCAAAACGAGGATGATGGAATGTAGTCGAATTAAGTCGGGTGATGCTGAGGAAATTAGCTTAGGAAATGAGACACTTAAAGTAGTAAAGGAGTTTTGCTATTTAGGGAGTAAAATAACTGATGATGGTCGAAGTAGAGAGGATATAAAATGTAGACTGGCAATGGCAAGGAAATCGTTTCTGAAGAAGAGAAATTTGTTAACATCGAGTATAGATTTAAGTGTCAGGAAGTCGTTTCTGAAAGTATTTGTATGGAGTGTAGCCATGTATGGAAGTGAAACATGGACGATACCTAGTTTGGACAAGAAGAGAATAGAAGCTTTCGAAATGTGGTGCTGCCGGCCGAAGTGGCCGTGCGGTTAAAGGCGCTGCAGTCTGGAACCGCAAGACCGCTACGGTCGCAGGTTCGAATCCTGCCTCGGGCATGGATGTTTGTGATGTCCTTAGGTTAGTTAGGTTTAACTAGTTCTAAGTTCTAGGGGACTAATGACCTCAGCAGTTGAGTCCCATAGTGCTCAGAGCCATTTGAGCCATTTGAAATGTGGTGCTACAGAAGAATGCTGAAGATTAGGTGGGTAGATCACGAAACTAATGAGGAGGTATTGAATAGGATTGGGGAGAAGAGAAGTTTGTGGCACAACTTGACTAGAAGAAGGGATCGGTTAGTAGGACATGTACTGAGGCATCAAGGGATCACTAATTTAGTATTGGAGGCCAGCGTGGAGGGTAAAAATCGTAGAGGGAGACCAAGAGATGAATATACTAAACAGGTTCAGAAGGATGTAGGTTGCAGTACGTACTGGGAGATGAAGCAGCTTGCACAGGATACAGTAGCATGGAGAGCTGCATCAAACCAGTCTCAGGACTGAAGACCACAACAACAACAACAGAAGATGACAATACTATTGAAATTAGTCATTGAATAACTATAGCAACATTGCAACTTAGATACGGTCATGTGTTCTTTATTCATATACTTAGCCGCTGTGGAATATCACATACACCAAACACAGTGAACTACCTCCGCGTTTTATTGAAGGCCAGAGCGGGGTAGTAGAGACTGCTCCTACACCTCTGTGCAGAAACTTATTTCCCGAATGTCATCAACGCAACTACACGATCTTCAATACTTAGTGAGCTGGACAGTATTCGTAGTTTCTACCCTGAAAGAGGTGCCCTGTAGTCTGCAGGTTTTAGTGTCTCTCGAGGAGTACCTACGACTTGAGATCTTATAACATTTTTACCACTCTCTTTTACTAAACAAAGAATACTGTGATCATTCGTACTGCCTTTTCTCTGTACAGTCGATTTCTCCTTTTAGGCGTTCCTCATAGGGGTACTATACGCTCCCTGGTTAAAGGTATATGGACACCCTTACTTCATACGAAACTGACTACTGCATCTCATGAAAGGCAGACCTGCCAGAATGAAAAGCAGTGGGGAGTGTCGTGTTCTCAGTAGAGCAGCGGTTAACAGCTGAAAGGTTCGTTCAGGAGAGCTCAGTCACTTCCAGTATGGACTAGTCACTTGATAGCCGGCCGCGGTGGTCTAGCGGTTCTAGGCGCTCAGTCCGGAACCGAGCGACTGCTACGGTCGCAGGTTCGAGTCCTGCCTCGGGCATGGATGTGTGTGATGTCCTTAGGTTGGTTAGGTTTAAGTAGTTCTAAGTTCTAGGGGACTGATGACCACAGATGTTAAGTCCCATAGTGCTCAGAGCCATTTTTTAGTCACTTGATATCCATTAGGGATATTTCAGTCCTTGTAAAACTGCCCGCGTCGACTGTTGGTGATGTGATTATGAAGCGGAAACGGGAAAGAACAACCAAAAATAAACCAAAATCAGGCAGACGTCATGTGCGAACGTACACAGACGGTCGTGCATTACGGAGGGTGGTAGTGAAAGATCGCATGAAATCAGCAGATGGAAGCTCTCGTTATTTGCAAAGCGGTACCAGCAATTCCCTTAACACAATAATTGTGCGCAGGGAGTTAAAAGGCATGCGGGACCATGGTCTGTCTGCTGCTCATAAGGCACACAGGTCTCTGATCCGTGCTAATCGATGCTTCAGGCGGTGTACAGCGACAAACCGATGCAAGGGCTCACCTGCGATAATGTGCAGCTCCATCAGAGAAGTACAGAGGTGGTGGCAGAGTACTGGGGTTATTTTAGTCGTTTGTGTGTGGTCTCCCTACCGCGCTTAAGAAAACGCTAAATGCCGAAAGAGAGGGACACGTCTGAAAGCTTCCTGTTCTGAGAAAAGAAGAACAGTCCTGTATTATCCTGTATTATCAGGACAACAGAACTTGAGAAAGTACATTCGTCGGCTGCTGCAATAAAATATTTTGGTATTTCTTGAAATTGTGTGCTCTGCTTGAAGTCGAGACCTCAGCCTAATGGAAAACTTGTGGGATGTTTCAGAAGGTGGATTGAACTCGTTGTCTCGGGATTGCCGGCAGAGTAGCTCAGCGTGTTCGGTTAGAGGGCTGGCTGCCCTGTGCAGTAAAAAAAAACTGAGTAAACGAATGAACGGTGAACTTAAACGGGTCTCCAATGAAGTCGTCCAGACGAAATGCAACGAACAGTCACGAAGAAAATAAGAAATAAACGCTCTTTGATTAGTATTCAGAACGTCTTGGATTGCAGGTTCGAACACCGTTGCCACTTAAATTCTGAGTAAAAATCACCAGCACTGGCGTCCGAAGACGTTCGGCATAAGCAGCGGCCTTCTTTCAGCCAACGGCTTTGTCAAACAAGGTGGAGGTGTGGACAGAAGTTCAGGGCACTCTCTTGACCTTGGGGTGCGAAACGGCCTCTACAAGGCGGCAGAATCAGCAATGATCAACGACAAGAGGAAATGGAAACCAATGCATTAAAGACATGTAATTTTCATCCACAGGAAATGTGGCCTGTAACTGAAATAGTTACGATGATCCCTCCGTTGGCAAAAGATTCCGCTCTAATCCCAATTTAGATCTACGGGAGATGATTGCCAAGGGTGAGGTGACCGTGAGAAAAAGACTGAATAACCAGCTACAGGATAACGGTCCCGAGTCTGGGCGTGGAATGTCATATGCTTGAACGTGGTGCGGAAGCTACAAAATCTGAAAAGGGAAACGCTAAGGTTCGGTTCAAATATAGTGGGATGTCAGTGAGGTGAAATGGAAAGAAGACAAGGGCTTATGGTCGAATGAGTACAGGGTAATCCCAACAGCAGCAGAAAATGGTATAACGAGAGTAGCATTCGTTATGAATAGGAAATTAGGTCAGAGAGTGAGCTGCTGTGAACAGTTCAGTGATAGGGGTCTTCTTATCAGAATCGACAGCAGACTGACATCGGCAACGATAGTTCAGGTATACACGTCACAAGCCAAAGATGAAGAGAGACAAAGTGTATGACGATATTCAACGAGCAATTCAGTACGTAAATTGGAATTCAGATGTAGGGGAAGGAGTGGAAGGAAGGATCACTGGAGAATGTGGACTTGGTGCTAGGAATGAGGGAAGAGAAAAGCTAATTAAATTCTTTAATAAATTTAAGCTAGTAACAGCCATTAATCTGTACAAGAATCACAAGAGGAGGAGGTATACTTGGAGAAGGCCGGGAGATATTGCACGAGTTCAGTTAGATTACATCATGTTCAGACAGAGATTCCAAAATCAGACACTGGAAAGTAAGGCGTACCCAGGAGCAGATATAGACTCGGATCACAATTTAGTAGTGATGAGGTTCTCTTCAGAAAGTTTAAGAAACTATTCAGGAAGAATCAATGCGCAAAGAAGTGGAATACGGAAGTGTTAAAGAATGAAGTGATAAGTTTGAAGTGCTCTGAGGCTATAGACATTCCGATGAGGAGTAGTTCAGTAGGCATTTCAGATGAAGAGAAGTGGTCATCCTTAAAGAGGTCAGTTACAGAACTTGGAGAGAAAATCATTGCCACAAAGAAGATAAATACGAAGGAACCATGGGTAACAGAAGAAATACTTCAGCTGATCGATGAAAGAAGGAAGTACAAAAATGTTAATGGAAATGCGGGAAAATAGAAATACAAGTCACTTAGGAATGAAATAAATAGGGAGTGCAGGGATGTTAATGCGAAATGGCTGCCGGAAAAATGTGGAGGAATCGAGAAAGAAATGATTGTCAGATGAATTCACTTAGGATATAGAAATGTCAAACAGCCATTAGCGAAATTAAAAGCAAGGGTGGTAACATTAAGAGTGCGAAGGGAATTCTACTGTTAAATGCAGAGGAGAAAGCAGATAGATAGGAAGAGTACATAGAAGGCCTCTACGATCAGGAGGATGTGTCTGATGACGTGATAGAAAAAGAAACAGGAAGAGATGGTGGATTGAATACTAGAATTATGATTTAAAAGAGCTATGGAAGATTTAGCATCGAATAAGGCATAATATTATATCGGAATTTCCAAAATCTTTGGGGGAAATTGCAGCGAAACGTTGGTGTACAATATGTGTGAGCCTGGAGACATACCATCTGACTTTAGGGAAAACGTCATCCACACAATTCCGAAGATTGCAACAGCCGCCAAGTGCGAGAAGTATCGGACAATCAGCTTAACAGCTCATGCATTCATGCTGATGAAAAATTGTAAAAAAATGGAAAACAAAATATAGGTTAGATGACGATCAGTTGGGCTTTAGGAAAGGTAAAGCTAATAGAGAGGCATTTCTATCATTGTGCCTGATAATGGAAGCAAGACTGAAGAAAAAAGAAGACACGTTCAAAGGATTTGTCGACCGGGAAAAACCGTTCGTCAATGTAAAATGGTGCAAGATGACAGGATATCAGTGATAAGGCTCGCTGAAGACATTCCTATCCTCAGTAAAAGTGAAGAAGAATTACAGGATCTGCTGAGTGGAATGAACAATATAATGAGTACAGAATATGGATTGAGAGTATATCGAAAAAGACGAAAGAAATGAGAAGTACACTGCTGGCCACCGTAAATGAACACCCTGAAGGAAGCATCCGAATCAAGTGAAATTTACACCATGGGTTTGCAGCGATGAGATATGCAACTGATTAGAATTTCAGCGCAGACGCACATCACGCGCGCCTGTGGCGCCACCTCATAGCGCCATTTAAGGCTTGGCGATTTCGACGAGTGTACGTTCGGCACGTGTGTTTACCTTGTGGTTGTTTCACAAGACGATCAGTTATGCCTCTTAGACAACAGCGAACATCGTTTGATCAAATATCCGAGTTCGACAGAGGAAGGATAGTGGCTTACCGAGATTGTGGATTATCATACAGAGAAATCGCTAGTCGTGTTGGACGAAACCAAACAACTGTAATGCGGATGTGTGACCGTTGGATGCAGGAGGGTACGACGGACCGACGTGGTCGATCGCATTCACCTCGGTGCACCACTGCACGTGCTGATAGGCAAATTGTGCGCATGGCAGTGACGGATCGCTCAGTGACATCCCGAACCATAGCACAGCACATTGCGTCTGTAACGCATCACCCAGTGTCTGCGCGTACCATTCGACGCCGTTTACAGCAGAGTGGTCTGTCCGCAAGACGTCCATTGCTTCGTCTACCATTGACTCAGAACCACAGACGTCTCCGTCGCCAATGGTGTGATGACAGACGGATGTGGACGGCAGAATGGAATGACGTTGTCTTTACTGACGAGGCACGCTTCTGTCTGCAGCACCACGATGGTCGGATTCGAGTGTGGAGACACCGTGGAGAGAGGATGCTGGACAGCTGCATTATGCACCGCCACACTGGTCTTGCACCGGGTATTATGGTATGAGGCGGTATTGGATATTACTCTCGCACGCCTCTAGTACGCATTGCCGGTACTTTAAATACCCGGCGCTACATATCCGAGGTGCTGGAGCCAGTTGTCCTTCCTTACCTTCAGGGCTCGGCCACAGCCATATTTCAACAGGATAATGCGCGACCGCACGTGGTACGCATTGTCCAAAGGTTCTTCGTCAATAACCAGATTGAAGTGCTTCCCTGGCCGGCTCGCTCTCCGGATCTTTCGCCGATATAAAACATGTGGTCCATGGTTGCTCAACGAGTGACCCAGATTACATCCCCAGCTGCCACACCAGATGATCTTTGGCAACGTGTGGAAGCTGCTTGGGCTGCTGTACCCCAGGAACACATCCAACGTCTCTTTGACTCAATGCCGAGACGTGTGGCAGCGGTGATCTCCAACAATGGCGGCTACTCTGGCTACTGATCCTGGCCGGCCGCGGTGGTCTCGCGGTTCTAGGCGCGCAGTCCGGAACCGTGCGACTGCTACGGTCGCAGGTTCGAATCCTGCCTCGGGCATGGATGTGTGTGATGTCCTTAGGTTAGTTAGGTTTAAGTAGTTCTAAGTTCTAGGGGACTAATGACCACAGCAGTTGAGTCCCATAGTGCTCAGAGCCATTTGAACCTACTGATCCTGGCAGGAACCACATGTCACAGACGTCTGTAAACGTAATCATTTGATGCTTGGTCAACATGTTATCTATAAAATAAATTTTGTTGTGCTACCTCTTGTCTTTCTTGGTGTTGCATTAACGGTGGCCAGCAGTGTAGCAGAAATGTGAACAGCCAGAAATTTAACATCAGGATTGGTGAACATGAAGTAGATAAAGTTAAGGAATTCTGCTTTCTGGGTACACAATAACCCGTGACGGACGGAGAATGGAGGACGTAGAAAGCATACTAGCCGTGGCAAAAAGGGCATTCTGGCCAAGAGAAGTCTGTCAGTATCAAACATAAGCCTTAATTTGAGGAGCACAGCATTGTAAGTTAGTGAAACACGGGCGGTGGGAAAACCGGAAAAGAAGAGAAGAGAAGCATTTGAGATGTGATGCTACAGAAAAAAGTTGAAAATTAGGTGAACTGTTAAATTAAGCAACAAGGAGATTCTCCGGAGAATCTTTGAGGAAAGGATTATATGGAAAAGACTGAAATAGGAGGGATAGGATGGCAGGACATCAGTTAAGACATCGCTGAATAACGTCGATGGTACTAGAGGGAGTTGTAGAGGGTAGAAACAGTAGAGGAAAACACAGACTGGAGTATGACCACCAAATTATTGAGGACGTAAGTTGCAAGTGCTATTCTGAAATGAAGAGTCTGTCACAGTAGAGGAATTCGTAGTGGGCCTCCAACATTACCGCGTTCTCTGGTTTCTGGTCTTAAGGAAGAATGGACTATCATTCCTCTACAGACATTCAGGTACCAAATTGAAGATATCCCCCAAAAGAGTTCAAGCCATCGTAAAGATGAAGACTGGACACACCCCATATTAATATACACTAATAGGGGTAAACATGAAATTAATCGGATAGAGTACATTGCAGCGTGTCATTGTATGGACATCACAAGAGTTTCGTGTGTATTCTCTTTTCTTGATAAAGTCCAGTTTTTCGGTGTCTTACCCTTGATTCGTAGTCTGCCATTTGTTTTACCTACAACTAAGTTGTGATCTACTAATTTTATAATTAAGGATACTTTTGTGTTTCGTGACGTGCTAAGACTTTGCATTTCTCTACGTTTAGAGCCAGGTGCCGATCACTGAATTAGTTTTGTAGAGAGCAAACTGGATACTACTGCCATTTTCGCTGAATGCAATTTGCTCATGGATATAAATGTTTTGATACTGCAGTAATTATTCATTCCGTACAACTTGAACAGTGATGGACCAATTTACACTTTCCCAATGGCACATATGGTGTTAGTTCCGTATCAGCCGAAAAATATTCGTCCAGGTGTTCATCTAGTTTGTCAGAATAATTACTGTGAAGTACCAAATCTGGTTACACGGCTCACATGGACGTATTTTCCTTAGAAGTCGTCGATGTGGTATTGAATCAAAAGTTTTCCAAAAGTCTACAAACACCAAATCAACCTGCTTTCTCATGTCCGTGGTATTGATCCTGTCGTGACAGAGGAACGTGAGCTGAGTTTCATATGGTCGCCACTAGTGGGCTCCCTCACGCACATACCATCAACTTCTGCCAACACCTGCTGCCGTGCGCCCATCCCAGCATATCCACCATCCGCCACCACTTTCAGCCAACAAAGTGTGGGAACAGGAACGAGTTCTGAAGAACTCCTACATATCGCTTGTTACAGTGCCTATATACCCATAATACTTAATACGTTTAGAATAAGAGTAGGTGTTTTTTTCTTGCTTTTGCCTTTTGCTTACAAGAAGATTTCGTAAACTACAAAGAGAACCAGTCAAGTATATTACTTGGAATTCATGAATGAGGCAGCGTTTCGTTTGCTTCTTGCAATTAATGGTTGAAATCATAGATAACCGACGATGATGACGCTGGCACATCTTCGAATTTCTTCAGATTATAGATTCTAGCTAGTTTCGTACAGTGATTATTTGGAGACACGAGTATTTCTTCTGACCGTTCCAAGGTCTAAGCGTGTTTCATTTATCGAGAATGCCAGATGGAGGCCACATAACATTACAGCTTTACGGAATTACGACACACGTTCTTGTGCGGAAATTTGCGCGGTTGGAGCCACTTCTAACAAATTTTGATTGTGAAAAATTTTTGAAACGTGTATGATATTGCTGTGAATAGAATGTTAGCATCAAAACTAGAGTTTCCAGTACTGTGACAGTGTCTTTCCACATCATTATCTCTTATTCTGCCATTCAACCTGAGTTCTACAAAATAGATGTATCTTTTGTTGGTTGACGGTGTGTTCCACCAGATTTTTCATCCTTAAGTACATATTCAATCAGTACTACCTAACAGGTAAAGTACCAGTTCGTATAATCATTCTCTGAAACAGGAGTATCGCAGAGACATCTAATTATCTGTACAGTTTCCGGATTTGGAAGACGGATTTTTATGAACTAATGGCTTTTATCTGTTTAGCAATTTCAAAGTGTTTTCTGACTTTGATTTATTGTTTCTATGATTACAAGTGGCCTTTTGCTTTGTGTTTTCCATCAAAATGTAGATAATGTAGACGTACTTCAAATCAGTCAGAAGGTGGGGGAAGATATCATTCGATTATACACTAAATATTAGGCTGAAATTCCTTTCTTAGAGAACTCGTGCACTGACACCATAAATTTATGAGGATAAAAGACAATGTTAAATTCCAAACTATGTGGAATGCCTGAATGATAAGGCGAAAATGTCACTAGTGGTAACAAAAGGCAAATCGAAGGTAAGTACACATAAGCAGTTATATACACTTGCTCCTGTGCTACTGAAGCATCAAAATGTACACGTTGTCATGTGCAAATTAGGCATGAGAATCCACTGAGAATGAAAGATCGCCAGGAAAATAATTTGCTCTGAAACCAAATGAAGGAAAAAAGGTGAAGTAGCAGATGCAAAGTAGTTAATGAAGAAGTGTGAAACAACAGAGTGATGGATAAACGAAGCGCGAACAGGTGATGGATAAACGAAGCGTAAAACAAAAGACGGACAACAATGAGTTAATTAAAGTTATAACGAAAAAGAAATATTGGACACCCCAACATCAGACGAGAACCCTCTTCCTACACTCATAGATATTTCGTAGCACTAGACGCCACTATCTTTGTCAACATGATCATGGGATTTAGGCACTTACATTCAGTCCACAATAGCAGCGAAAGCTAATATTGTCTTGAGATACAGGGACTGAATTCAGTGCAAGGAGGCAGAAATGCTATTATTATTAAGGGATTTATGGAATTAAATTCAACCAAGACTGTGAATAGCATTTCTCTTGCACAACATTTCCTATTTGGAAATGATAATTATAAGAAATGTGAGAATGTCAGTATATCATCTCACTTTTGTAAAATACTTTGATGAAAGAATGGACGATAGGTATTTCAACACTAGGAATACTAAATGTTTCACAATAACTTAGAAAGAAAAATATAGAAAAATCATGCAGCGATGTAGGCATTTGTAACACTATGCCTTTGAATATCTGTTGCACAAAAACAATATTTTAAATAGAATAACCTATTATGTACGGAAACAAATAAATAATTTACAAAACCTTCAAAATTAACTGGTGACATAAAAAATTTGGGGAAGAGGAGATTACGTATGTTGGAAGTTCACAATGCAATTCGTTGGGACTGTAATTTACCAGAAGAAAACGAAGAAAAGTGAAGACTAAGACTGAAGAAGAAATTGAACATGTACTAATGACAACTTTTGCAGATGGAATAATCCTTGTGATTTAAATAGACATATGAGAATTTTTAATGTCAATGATAGCCAAACATAGCGTTATGAATAAAGAAATCACAGCCTTTGGTGATAAACAGACATAATGAAACAGTGAGGAAGAAATTACATTAGGAAAAATTAAGCACAGCAAGAGAATTAGCTGCTGTTTTTAAGGGAAATTGACATAAAATGCACGAAACAAGGTAGAAAAAATGTGGACGGAATGGATAGTTGTTCAAGGAGCTTAATTTTTCACCCCAGATTTGTCGTAAAAATATACCTCGTTTCTCTAAGGATATGTATTTGCGAAATAACCATAATGAGGAAAATGAAGGACGATGAGAAGTAATTGAGCAGATCATGTACGAAATCATCATGATTAGGAAGTATTGTAGAGGTATTTATAGCTGTATTATGCACGGGAGACTTTCCAGAAGAAGTTGAAGATTAATTAGGAAATGAACGATCGTAAAATGTGACTTGTCAACTTGTTAACAGAGGGACATGGAAGAGAGCTATCTGGAGATATTAGAACATGTGCTACTTGCTTCTGAATGTCAATGTGGCAAGAATGAAGCAATCAGGAGATTGTCAGAAACCAGAAGTGGAAAGAAAATGGGAGATATAATTTACGACCAAGGTCCGTGAGGAATATTTTGGACGCCTATTCGTGTGATATATTCGTTAATATATTTTGTAATTTTAATACCACTCGTTGAAAACACGTAGCCCATCTTCTACAAGTTATATTCTGTCTTAGTGCAATGTGACAGGTGCCACATGACTGTGTATTTGTGTCCTGTGTAGTTTTCACGTGAGACTGGCACGAGACACCGAAGTTTGTTCAGATAACGATAACAGATAAGGCAACTGAGTGCTGTGGCCGATATCTCACTGTGCAAATACACTCCCGTTCTATTGATCTCGTGGTCCCTCGTTCGCATTCATAGCGTATTACCTTTAAACGAAGGACACATAATGCACATAAACTGTACAGAAAACATAACGAATCCGCTAATTTGGCATCATATGTATTTATATTGTTTCGTTCAGCTTATGACACTGATGTTGAAAACAGATGGAGGTTGTAGGTATTAGAATCAGTATTACATTTTCTTAAATATTTTACTTTATCATACCGTAAATCTTCTCGGATTTTTGCTGCTCTCTTTGTTTATTGATACTTGTGGCTTTTTGTTGGCTGAAGAATATTCTTTATTGTATTTTATCTTACTCTCCTGTTGCAATGTAACCTAAATTTTGTCAATCCAACTTTTTTTCTTTTGCTGTGTAGCTTGTATGGATATGGTAAATGAACGAAACGTGTGGTATCACCGCCAGACACCACACTTGCTAGGAGGTAGCCTTTAAATCGGTCGCGGTCCGTTAGTATACGTCGGACCCGCGTGTCACCACTATCAATAATTGCAGACCGAGCGCCGCCACACGGCAGGTCTAGTCTAGAGAGACGCCCTAGCCCTCGCCCCAGTTGTACAGCCGACTTTGCTAGCGGTGGTTCACTGCCTACATACGGTCTCATTTGCAGAGACGACAGTGTAGCATATCCTTCAGCTACGTCATTTGCTACGACCTAGCAAGGCGCCATATTCTTCGAGAATGTATTATAAACATATAATATTGTGAATCATGTACCATGAAGAGCGACGTTCATCATTAATGGATTAAAGTTAAGTATCAAACTAATTATGTCCGCTTTCTGAATTCTCATTCCTTGTCATGTTCCAGACCTCACGTCAGTATAGTTCTTCCCTCCTCACGCCAGCCTGTGTGCATTTCGGCCTCCATTCGTAACACGGCGTTGGCTCTTCAGCCAACACAACAATACGTACTACAAAAAGGAAGAGAATTTAAGCTTTTAAAACAGGATACTGGAGAAGTACGTTGAAGGTTGAGTGGGTAGATAGAGTATCTAATAAGAGGCTCTGCATGGAAGTGACGAGAGATGCGCTTGATCGCACAACTTAGTTAAAAACTGGATAGTATTATAGGTAATCTCCTGAGGGATGCAAAAATACTAAATCTGGGAATGGAAGGAAGTGATGAGTACGAAAAATGTGGAGGTAAACAAAGACTTCATTACAGTTAGCAGGTTCAATTGAGTGGGGGATGTTGTAGTTATAAAGAGTTCATTTGCATGCTGAGCTTGTAATGGTACTTGAATTACGTAACCATTACGACACCTCAACTCAACCTCTCGATACCAGCAACATTCTACTGTGTTTCCGTAAAGTAGTTGACATATTTCTGAGACAACATTCAGATTTGATTTCATTAATGTAGAGGTTCTTTGATAAATCGATATGTTTATGTTGCAATGATATTATTCTTATATGTATTCTTTCTTTTGTCACTATGATCTTTGAAGTACTTGTAACTCTTGATTTTTTGGCGCGTAAGCGATTATTAGTTACTTAGAGTTGTTAGAGAGTCGGACCTTGAGAAAGTCAAATCTTGGACGTCATGTTGAAAAGACGTAAATTGCAGACAGCTTATAAAATGTGAACTTTAACAGTGAGGAAGATGTTTTCAAGTATGTTTTGTATTGTGAAGTGATGTTTTGTGTGATACGTGATATTGCAACAAAAGCAATAAAAAGGAAGTGTAACTTAAATTCGGAGTGCTGATTACTTTTTTCCATCACCATTGTGCTAACTTTCAAAGGTTCAATCTTCAAGAATGGTTTGTGAAACACATCTATAAAATGGAATGACTTTACTAACTGTGCTCTAATGACACCTGCTACATAATAACTTTGTGGTTGCCCAAAATTGCAGTATTTAACAACGTGAGCAACACCACAATCATTATTAAAATTTTGACCTTTGTTGTGGTAGGGTTGTTAGAAGCTGCACCAAGTCGGTCCTACGACGACAAAAATTGCCAGCATAATCTTGAACCGTTAAGTTGGGAATCATCTCCGCAAGATTCAGCTTCTAAATTGGGCTGTTTGTTGACCTATACGGAAGCCCATCAATGAATAGTGAACTCGTTAATCGAAAGAAGTGGTTGGGTTC
Organism: Schistocerca nitens; assembly: GCF_023898315.1. Classification (NCBI taxonomy): domain Eukaryota; kingdom Metazoa; phylum Arthropoda; class Insecta; order Orthoptera; family Acrididae; genus Schistocerca; species Schistocerca nitens. The sequence goes on from NC_064620.1 coordinate 55,003,244, forward strand.
AAATGGCTCTGAGCACTATGGGACTTAAAATCTGAGGTGATCAGCCCCCTCGAACTTAGAACTACTTAAACCTAACTAACCTAAGGACATCAAGCACATACATGCCCGAGGCAGGATTCGAACCTGCTACTGTAGCTGTTGCGCGGTTCCAGACTGAAGCGCCTAGAACCGCTCGGCAAAACCGGCCGGCTGGAAAGAAGTGGTGTGGATTAAATTGTAAGGGGAGCCCAAGATCTGAGCTCAATAATCAGGTTCAAATGGATGTAGTAGGGAACTGTAGTTATGCAAAATGAAATATCCTGTAATGGTTCACTGGAGTGCGGAGCTGCATCAAAGCAGACCACAATGTGATGGTTACTACTAAAGCAACAACTTGCTTAATTTTGACCCCAATGGTTTGAGGCCTGCTGTTCGTGATGTGGCTACTGAAGTGGGTTCTCATTTCCTTTTGTTGACAGACGTGGAGGCGCGCGACAGCGACGGCCGCACCGCCCTGCAGGTGGCGGCGGCGAGCGGCGGATCCGGCGTCGTGGCGCTGCTGTCGCCGGCAGCCGCCGGCCTGCCGCACGAGGAACAGGCGGCGCACGGCTGCGGCGACTTGCTGCTCGACGGCCCGGCCAAGGCTGCGCCGCAGCTGCTCGCCTGATGACGTCACACAGCAGAGCAGCATCTCGGCGGCAGCGAACTGCCTGCCGCGCGTGATGTCACCGCGGCCAGGTTTTGCGTCACGAGGGTGCGGCCAGAGGCCACTTGCCCAACAGCTGGCCCCAATACCAGGACGGTGTTTACTCCAGAACTCGTGCGAGTGTGTTCTTTAGAGCAGGCTGTTCCAGCTCTTCGGCTCCGTTGTGAGCCACGGAGCGCTCCCTGCTCCAGGGAGCCGCGTCGCTCGCTGTGACCAGTCAAGTGGGCCGGCACGCCGGCACGTGGCACGGCTGGCTGAGGCAGGCTGCAAGGCAAGCGTTTTGATGTGCCAGCTGCGTCTTACAAGATCGACAACCTCATACTCTTAGCTAGTGGTGACATGCTACACCAGGAAATACGATGTTCAGGAAATAAATAAGAAAGAAACAACTGTTTTACAAGAAATTGCATACTAAATTTATTGGGCCTCTGTAGCTTGACATTTTCTTCTCATTACAAGATCGGAAATATCGGGCGTCAAAGTGTTCGCAGCGTTAATGCGGAGGATGGCCTTCGTTGTTACATCCTGAAGAAACGATCGTTCCTTACTTTTTACTCTTTTCATGGCTCAGAAAAGCTGCACACAACAATACTTAGACCCAAAAATGCACATGAGCTGAGCGGCATTGTTGTGAAGCTTGGGAAACGTTTTTTGCTGTAATGAACGATACCATCGTGACAAATCCATCGTGTTGTAGTACCTCTCTTTCAACAAAGTTGAATTTTGCAAATCAATAATCTCCAATTGAAGTGACGATGACAAGTCATGGGGGAAACTGAAAAAGGAGTGCTGAACACCTTAAGTTCCATTTCCAAACTAGTGAGGTCTCGGAATCGTGTTTCAAGCGACGTGATGAGCTGCTTTAACTTCGCTTGGTAATCGCCGAAAGTAGTACCTTCAGGTAGTTTTAAAGAAACAAGACGATTGAAGAACGTTAGATGTCCATCACACATCTGCCTCTCAAATAAACAACTTTTGCATGAACGCTTTGATCTGGTCGTGCATGTCAACGATTAGCTGCCCTTTACCCTGAAATGACAGATTTAAATTATTCAGATGCATAGTTATGTCAGCTAGGAACGCAAGGTCTGATATCCATTTTATATCTTTCAGACAACGCATTTCTTCCCCTTTCATTTCGAAAAAAGGGATATTTCCTCACGAGTGGTTAAGAAAACATCAAGAACTTTTCCCCCACTCAGCCAACGAACTGTACTGTGGTAAGGTATATCCCCATACTCCGCTTCCATGTCTTTCAGGAATCCTTTGAACTGGCGATGATTCATACCGTGACGCCGCACAAAATTCACACACTTCACGGCATCTTTCATTGCGCCACCTGGCTCTACTGTTTCGGCACACAGTGCCTCTTGGTGAATAAAACAATGAAGAGTCAAAATGTCTTCCCCGAATTCGTCCCTGAGTTTAGTTTTCAAACGTGAAGCAAACCCTTGGTGACGCTTTCTACCTGATCGTAGTGCGCTGCGTGAAGCTGTATAATGTCGTTGTATATTGTACCTCTTCGCAGAATTAAATACTTTATGACATACAAGACACTGCGGACGACCATTCCTCTCAATGAATAGAAAGGTATCCTCCAATAGAGGTACAGGGCTCCCGCGGCAAGTCATAGCTGTCATTGAACACGGATTATTGCGTCAGTTACGGCTGCATGCGGCCAGGAGGCAGTGAGTTCGCTTTTCCCGTCCACGCGGGCTCCGAGCTGCCGCAGTGAGCGCTCTGGAGCGCTCCGGCTCCCTGGAGCTCGGTTGGAACAGCCTGCTTTAGACGGTCCGTTGAGTAGCAGAAGATCTGTCCTGTTATACGCATCACTTGCAAGACACAATACGGTAGCTTTTTTTGAGAATGATAACCGGTTTCGTTGAATTATAGAACATCCTTGCATCATAGAGGCTGCAGAGAAACCAGTCCATTGAGGGCTATGTAGAGCATACCTCAGTCCCTAAGCGCGACGTTAGACTATAGAGAAAGACATTTCAACGGTCCAGTGGCCATAGACCACTTCACGTGACGTTATGCGATGTTTTCTAAGCACTGTAAGGACTACGTTTTTGTTGCATCTTTAACACAAAAACTGAAAACGGATCTGCAACAATCTGACTTACAAACAATCACAGAATACAGTTTTAAGAATGCTTTGTAGTCACATAGAGATGTTGTGGATGGTACTACGAATATTGATCAAGCACTTCAATCGTATACTATGCACAATCAACGCTAGTATTGCTTCATGTGAACTGAATAATTTGTATTAGTGGTTAATGCAAGAAACATGTATATGTGAATAAATTTCATTACCAGTCATTATAATTTATTTAAGCCTTGTAAGAATGAAAATCTGCTACCCAGTTATTACAGACCTTTCTAAAAAATAATACTGTGTGTTCGATCCCAGGCCTTGCCTTTTTGACAGTGTTTTTATCGGTTGAACGTCCAGGCGCGGCTCACGACCTCACCTCACGGCTTCAATTCTGCAACAACTTGTCTTCCATTTTACAAAACTTCATAGAAACTTTGCTATATGCTCTGTTGGAGAAATACTTCTGAGAGATATGATAGCGAGAAGAAACTGGATTAGTCATAACCTGGGCAGATGTTTCCATAATGAATCTGTCACCCTAAAGTGCAATTTTGAATCGTAGTGACAGGTAAAAGCTGTTACAAGAACTGAGGCTCCAAGGGAAAGTTCCGAGTCCGTGTTCAACAACATTCTCAGTTTCACATGTCGGGAAGTTTCAAAATAGTTTAAGAATTTCACAAAAGCGTGACAGATTCATTCGAGAAAGCTTTTTCATCCAGTAACCAATCATCATCAAAACCTGAAGCTGAAGTATCACATGATATACGACTGCCATGATGCATATACACTCCTGGAAATAGAAAAAAGAACACATTGACACCGGTGTGTCAGACCCACCATACTTGCTCCGGACACTGCGAGAGGGCTGTACAAGCAATGATCACACGCACGGCACAGCGGACACACCAGGAACCGCGGTGTTGGCCGTCGAATGGCGCTAGCTGCGCAGCATTTGTGCACCGCCGCCGTCAGTGTCAGCCAGTTTGCCGTGGCATACGGAGCTCCATCGCAGTCTTTAACACTGGTAGCATGCCGCGACAGCGCGGACGTGAACCGTATGTACAGTTGACGGACTTTGAGCGAGGGCGTATAGTGGGCATGCGGGAGGCCGGGTGGATGTACCGCCGAATTGCTCAACACGTGGGGCGTGAGGTCTCCACAGTACATCGATGTTGTCGCCAGTGGTCGGTGGAAGGTACACGTGCCCGTCGACCTGGGACCGGACCGCGGCGACGCACGGATGCACGCCAAGACCGTAGGATCCTACGCAGTGCCGTAGGGGACCGCACCGCCACTTCCCAGCAAATTAGGGACACTGTTGCTCCTGGGGTATCGGCGAGGACCATTCGCAACCGTCTCCATGAAGCTGGGCTACGGTCCCGCACACCGTTAGGCCGTCTTCCGCTCACGCCCCAACATCGTGCAGCCCGCCTCCAGTGGTGTCGCGACAGGCGTGAATGGAGGGACGAATGGAGACGTGTCGTCTTCAGCGATGAGAGTCGCTTCTGCCTTGGTGCCAATGATGGTCGTATGCGTGTTTGGCGCCGTGCAGGTGAGCGCCACAATCAGGACTGCATACGACCGAGGCACACAGGGCCAACACCCGGCATCACGGTGTGGGGAGCGATCTCCTACACTGGCCGTACACCACTGGTGATCGTCGAGGGGACACTGAATAGTGCACGGTACATCCAAACCGTCATCGAACCCATCGTTCTACCATTCCTAGACCGGCAAGGTAACTTGCTGTTCCAACAGGACAATGCACGTCCGCATGTATCCCGTGCCACCCAACGTGCTCTAGAAGCTGTAAGTCAACTACCCTGGCCAGCAAGATCTCCGGATCTGTCCCCCATTGAGCATGTTTGGGACTGGATGAAGCGTCGTCTCACGCGGTCTGCACGTCCAGCACGAACGCTGGTCCAACTGAGGCGCCAGGTGGAAATGGCATGGCAAGCCGTTCCACAGGACTACATCCAGCATCTCTACGATCGTCTCCATGGGAGAATAGCAGCCTGCATTGCTGCGAAAGGTGGATATACACTGTACTAGTGCCGACATTGTGCATGCTCTGTTGCCTGTGTCTATGTGCCTGTGGTTCTGTCAGTGTGATCATGTGATGTATCTGACCCCAGGAATGTGTCAATAAAGTTTCCCCTTCCTGGGACAATGAATTCACGGTGTTCTTATTTCAATTTCCAGGAGTGTATGTTGGTTCATGAACGATAAATATTGTCTCACAGTAGTAGTGAACTAATGCGTATGCTTGAATCACAGTACATTTGGAATAATAACCTTCGATTTTAACAAAACGGTTATTTGCTTTGAAAGGAGTCACCATATTTAGCTGCATATACATGAACATCGAAAGAAACAAGAAAATTGATTTTAGAATCGGAAAAGATTTACATGAATGTTTATTAAAACATTTTGCATTTCTTTGTTATAATTTCTGCTATTCTTATCTTCCCAACTTCAAGGTAGCTGATTAACTGCATAGTTAAGTTGCTCAGTCAGATTAAATTCCTTGCAAGGGTATGTAAAATTCGGAAAAGCATAACCTGATTTGCTATGATCATCGAAGTATTTGCTACCTGTGTTGCCATTAGTATTAGCATTATCATCACCCTTTCAGGTGTTCGGTCTAGTAATTTGTTATTGTCTCTTTTCAACACTTGCATGGATGACTCACTTATCCCTATCCTCTGCGGACGTACTTTAGAATTTTTCATGGTAGTTTGAAACGTTTCAGCCTTGTAACATACTGAAAACTATTTTGTGTTGTTGGAGATACTCAGTTATAGGTGTTTTGTCGACTATTTCTCCTACGGTTTCATTACGTTATATCCAGTACTTTTTCTCTGAAATTTCATACCAGCAGCTGTCAACTGATTCCTGTATGGATTCCGAACGGTCCACGCTTTCCTCCCGTTACAGAGAATTAGTCGTGTTTAATTAATGCAAGTCGTTAATTTTCTTTGATTTCGAATTACCTGTTTCAAAACTTTTGTTAGCGACTTTGAATGTTCGCTCTTAGTGTTGCATGTAATACGATATGCTCTCATGCATAGAGCAAAACGTGTAGCATAAGTATTTAAAGGAATTGATTTCCTGTGTTTCTGAATAGTTCGCACAAACATGAATTGTCATTAATGTTTTCCTTTTGTAGACTGTGTAATAAATGTTTTCCAGAGGCAATGCAATAGTTACATACCTCTGGTTCACTGGGACATAAATAAAGAAAATATTGCAGCATGCGCAGATAACAGTTGGAACACTAACTCATTTCAGTCTACTGAACACATTTATTTTATGCTATTAAATCGAACATTCTCTCATCTATCTACCATTGAGCTGAAATTTGTACCGCAGACGACGGAACAATGTAACTGATATGTCCATCATTTCTGTACTGTAATGTAGTGTAACATATTGTATTCCTCAGAGGTGAACTGCGGGGTGTCCATAAATTGCCTTCACTACTTCAGATTTTAATAATTTTAAAACTACACTACATAACAAGTTGCTTTCAACAAGACAACTCTTCATACATGTCAAGTCGTGCACCTGCAGTAGCACAGAGGACATTTAGGGAGAGGTGGTATGGTGCCCATTCTGCTGGAGTATGATGTCAGGTTTCTGGTGTTCTATTAGTTGAACAGAAAGCTATTGCATCGTGCTCACATAAACATCACAGTTTACGTTAGACGCACTAGAAGCGAGTGGACCAATGATGTACACTCCTGGAAATTGAAATAAGAACACCGTGAATTCATTGTCCCAGGAAGGGGAAACTTTATTGACACATTCCTGGGGTCAGATACATCACATGATCACACTGACAGAACCGCAGGCACATAGACACAGGCAACAGAGCATGCACAATGTCGGCACTAGTACAGTGTATATCCACCTTTCGCAGCAATGCAGGCTGCTATTCTCCCATGGAGACGATCGAAGAGATGCTGGATGTAGTCCTGTGGAACGGCTTGCCATGCCATTTCCACCTGGCGCCTCAGTTGGACCAGCGTTCGTGCTGGACGTGCAGACCGCGTGAGACGACGCTTCATCCAGTCCCAAACATGCTCAATGGGGGACAGATCCGGAGATCTTGCCGGCCAGGGTAGTTGACTTACACCTTCTAGAGCACGTTGGGTGGCACGGGATACATGCGGACGTGCATTGTCCTGTTGGAACAGCAAGTTCCCTTGCCGGTCTAGGAATGGTAGAACGATGGGTTCGATGACGGTTTGGATGTACCGTGCACTATTCAGTGTCCCCTCGAATATCACCAGTGGTGTACGGCCAGTGTAGGAGATCGCTCCCCACACCATGATGCCGGGTGTTGGCCCTGTGTGCCTCGGTCGTATGCAGTCCTGATTGTGGCGCTCACCTGCACGGCGCCAAACACGCATACGACCATCATTGGCACCAAGGCAGAAGCAACTCTCATCGCTGAAGACGACACGTCTCCATTCGTTCCTCCATTCACGCCTGTCGCGACACCACTGGAGGCGAGCTGCACGATGTTGGGGCGTGAGCGGAAGACGGCCTAACGGTGTGCGGGACCGTAGCGCAGCTTCATGGAGACGGTTGCGAATGGTCCTCGCCGATACCCCAGGAGCAACAGTGTCCCTAATTTGCTGGGAAGTGGCGGTGCGGTCCCCTACGGCACTGCGTAGGATCCTACGGTCTTGGCGTGCATCCGTGCGTCACTGCGGTCCGGTCCCAGGTCGACGGGCACGTGCACCTTCCGCCGACCACTGGCGACAACATCGATGTACTGTGGAGACCTCACGCCCCACGTGTTGAGCAATTCGGCGGTACGTCCACCCGGCCTCCCGCATGCCCACTATACGCCCTCGCTCAAAGTCCGTCAACTGCACATACGGTTCACGTCCACGCTGTCGCGGCATGCTACCAGTGTTAAAGACTGCGATGGAGCTCCGTATGCCACGGCAAACTGGCTGACACTGACGGCGGCGGTGCACAACTGCTGCGCAGCTAGCGCCATTCGACGGCCAACACCGCGGTTCCTGGTGTGTCCGCTGTGCCGTGCGTGTGATCATTGCTTGTACAGCCCTCTCGTAGTGTCCGGAGCAAGTATGGTGGGTCTGACACACCGGTGTCAATGTGTTCTTTTTTCCATTTCGAGGAGTGTATTTCATCTTAAATGCCCACCGCCTACTGATTCTAGGATTGTCTCTTTCCATTTCACATGTAACTTGAGGACACTCTGATCCCCATATGCGATCGTTATGACGTTCACTTTTATGCATCCATGAAAATTTGACTCATCGTAGAATCAAATCATTTCCAAAAAGTCAATCTTGCCTACCATATTCATAGTAAACTATTCGAGCACACGTTTGTCCTTTCGCTTGAAACCTAAAGCAGCTGCAGCTTGTAGGCTTTAGAACATAATGTGTTATGCAAAACGTCGTGCGCTGTTGGTTATGGCATTTCAGACTCTTTGGATGCGATAAACTCTGACTCCATGCAATCCTCAGGAGTTCTTTGTCCACGTTGGCGTCTGAAACAGATGGGTAACGGCCCCTATTTATGAAAAACAACTTGTGTGAACAAACTACGAATGTTAGATCCGGATATTTGGTACTCTTTACCTTAAAGATTCATTGCACTTGGGTATCGGACTTCATCTTAATGAAGCAGGCTCCACACTGAGCTTTCTACCGTTACGTCCACATATTTCTTCAAATCTGTGGTACCTCGATAATGAAACGTAAGTCTTTATTATTTATGCTATCACATGTTGAAAACCAGGTGGTGTTATCTAGTCCAACGTTACGATTACTATAGACTAAAATTTTGTAGATAATTTGTGGATCCTGTAGCATCTAATTTTCCTTTATACATAGAATAAAACTCCAATGACTATTGCAACGTCCGCTAGCTTAGCTGGGTGGCAATGGTAGCTCAACGGGGTGTTGTGTTGACCTCATCATCGGCAGCAAGCAGCCCAATGTGGCGCCGAATGAAATAAGACTTGCAAAAGAAGAAAGCAAAATTCCCAAGACTGGCTAAGTTTCACGGAAGTTCGAAATTTAGTGCGGACGTCAATGCGAGATGCTGTTAATAGTTTCCACAATGAAATATTGTCTCAGAATATGGTAGAAAACCCAAAGAGATTCTGGTCGTATGTAAAGCACACCAGTGGCAAAAAACAGTCAATACAGTCACTGCGCGTTAGAGATGGAAATGTTACTGATGATGGTGCCACTGAAGCGGAGCTGCTAAATACAGTCATCCGTAATTCCTTCACGAAAGAAGACGAAGTAAATATTCCAGAATTCGAAACCAGAACAGCTGTTAGCATTAGTGACATAAAAGTAGATATCTTAGATGTAGGAAACAACTCAAATCACTTAAGAAAGGCAAGTCTTCCGGTCCAGATGGTATACCAATCAGGTTCCTCTCAGAGTATGCAGACACAATAGCGCCTTTCTTAGCAATCATATACAACCGCTAACTTGACGAAAGGTCTGTTCCTAAAGATTGGAAAGTACGAGGTGTGGCTAGAAAAAAACCGGACTAGTACTGGTGAAACAATAAAACGAATGCAAGAAGGCTGAAAGTCGCGTGGCCTGTCACGTGAATCTCGCTCCGCCTACTGCTCGAGTTTCATCTGCCTCCTGCACTCACTCTGCCCGTGGCGTCTGTTTTAAGTAGTTGACGTTTTGTCTGTGCGTCGGAAAATGTTGAGTGTACAGAAAGAACAGCGTGTTAACATCAAATTTTGTTTCAAACTAGGAAAATCTGCAAGTGAAACGTTTGTAATGTTACAACAAGTGTACGGCGATGATTGTTTATCGCGAACACAAGTGTTTGAGTGGTTTAAACGATTTAAAGATGGCCGCGAAGACACCAGTGATGACGCTCGCACTGGCAGACCATTGTCAGCAAAAACTGATGCAAACATTGAAGAAATCGGTAAACATGTTCGACAAGATCGCCGTTTAACAATCAGAGCAGTGTCTGAGTTAACAGGAGTTGACAAGGAAAGTGTTAGGCAGATTCTTCATGAAAGTTTCAACATGAACAAAGTGTGTTCAAAAATGGTTCCAAAGTGTCTCACAATTGAACAGAAGGAACGCCGAAGAATGATTTGTTCTGACATCCTGTAAAACATTGAAAGTGATCCCACCTTCTTACAAAATGTTATTACTTGCGATGAATCGTGGTTTTTTACTTACGATCCCGAAACTAAACGCCAATCGATGCATTGGAAAACTCCTGGTTCTCCACGACAAAAAAAAGCACGAATGTCAAAATCGAAATTCGAGGCAATGATGATTGTTTTTTTTTTTTTTGACATCAAAGGGATTGTGCACATTGATTGGGTACCAGAGGGACAAACAGTGAATTAGCATTACTACATTAGCGTCCTGGCTACCCTACGTGAGCGAGTACGGAGAAAACGGAACGATTTGTAGAGAAAAAAGTCATGGATCCTTCACCAAGACAATGCCCCAGCTCACAGTGCGTTGTCAGTGAAGACGTTTTTGGCAAAACAGAACATTCCCATCTTAGATCATCCACCCTACTCACCTGATTTGGCCCCCTGTGACTTTTTTCTTTTCCCTAAAGTCAAGTCAGCTTTGAAAGGAACTAGATTTGAGACTGTTGAAGCAGTAAAAGAAAAAGCGACGGAAGTAATGTATGGACTTACCGAAAATGATCTGCAGCAGTGCTATGAACAGTGGAAAATTCGTATGGAGCGGTGTAGAGACCGAGGAGGAGAGTACATTGAAGGAGATAACATGAAATTGTAAATAATTGTAAATAAATGTTTTTTCCAGCATCAGTCCGGTTTTTTTCTAGCCGCACCCCGTAGCACAGGTCACACCAGTATTCAAGACAGGAAATAGAAGTAATCAATTGAATCACAGACCCATATCACTGACCTCAATTTGCAGTAGGATTTTGGAGCATATACTGTACTCGAACATTATGAATCACCTTGAAGAAGTTGACTTATTAATGCATAACCAACACGGATTCCGAAAATATCGTTCTTGTGCAGCACAGATAGCTCTTTATTCCCATGAAGTTCAAATGGCTCTGAGCACTATGGGACTTAACTTCTGAGGTCATCAGTCCCCTAGATCTTAGAACTACTTGAACCTAACTAACCTAAGGACATCACACACATCCATGCCGAAGCAGGATTCGAACCTGCGACCGTAGCGGTCGCGCGATTCCAGACTGTAGCGCCTAGAACCGCTCGGCCACTGCGGCCGGCTCCCATGAAGTTTTGAGTACTGTCGACGAGGGATCTCAGATCGATTGTATATTCCTAGATTTACAGAAGGCATTTGATACCGTTCCTCACAAGCTACTATTAATCAAATTGCGTGCATATGGAGTATCGTCTCAGTTGTGTGACTGCATTCGTGATTTCCTCTCAGAGAGGTCACAGTTCGCAGTGATAGACGGTAAATCATTGAGCAGAACAGAAGTTATATCTAGCGTTCCGCAAGGTAGTGTCGTAGGTCCGATGCTGTTCCTGATGTATATAAATGATCTAGGTGATAATCTGAGCAGTCCCCTTACATTGTTTGCAGATGACGCTGTAATTTACCGTCTAGTAAAATCATCAGACGATCAATTGCAAGTACAAAATGATCTAGAGAGAATTTCGGTATGGTGCGAAAAGTGGCAATTGGCACTAAACAAAGAAAAGTGCGAGGTCATCCACATGGGTACTAAAAGAAATCCGATAAATTTTGAGTATACGATAAATCGCACAGATCTAAGGGGCTGTCAGTTCGACTCAGTACCTAGGAATTACAATTGCGAGAAACTTAAATTGGAAAGACCACACAGATAATATTGTGGGGAAGACGAAACAAAGACTGCGCTTTGGTGGCAGAACACTTGGAAGATGCGATAAACCCGCTAAAGAGACAGCCTAAATTACACTTGTCCGTCCTCTGCTGGAATATTGCTGCGAGGTGTGGATCCTTACCAGGTAGGATTGATGGAGGACATCGAAAAAGTGCAAAGAAGGGCAGCTCATTTCGTGTTATCGCGCAATAGGGGTGAGTGTGTCATTGATACGATACGCGAGTTGGGGTGGCAGTCACTGAAACAAAGGTGGTTTTATTTGCGGTGAGATCTATTTACGAAATTTCTATCACCAACTTTCTCTTCCGAATGCGTAAATAGTTTGTGGAGACCCACCTACGTAGGTAGAAATGATCATCATAATAAAATATGAGAAATCAGAGCTCGAACGGAAAGCTTTAGTCGTTCCTTTTCCCCACGCGCCATTTGAGAGTGGAACGGTAGAGAAGTAGTATGAAAATGGTTCGATGAACCCTCTGCCAGGCACTTAAGTGTGAATTGTAGAGTAACCATGTAGATGTAGATGTAGATGACGGCCGAACGCGAATGGGAAATCCTGAACAACAATGCCATAAGAACATTTAATTTATTTTCACTTTTGAAACGCCCCTGTTTCATAATACTGTTGTCTCATTTGATTCCGTCAACATAACATTCTCTGCACCGTTTATTTTCAATATTGTTCTACTAAATCTCCCAGAAGGACTCAGCAGTGGAGTTGATGTAATCCAGTGTTTAGCTGATATTAAATGGGAGCAACTTGTGCTTTGCAACAGTATACCAATACTTTATGTGATTCACTTATTTCCCATGTACAGTCCACAACCATATTGATCATGTCCTTCTTTACGTCACCTTGTGAGTGCTAGAATGTAAGTGAATGGGTTTTACCATGTTTTCGGGTTTATTCTGTGTTTATTAGTTGAGATGCTTTTCGTCTGCTAGGAGCACAAGTTAGCTAGCCTTGTATATCTCATTTGGGCAAATAAGCCTGTCCCTTTTGTTCGAGTGTTGTCTGTTTGTTAGACTGTGGTGGTAATTTTCCCTCTGGTAGTGTCCCTTTCACGCGTGAGATTCAGGATGCCCTAAGCGAAGCGATACTCTGTGGTTCACAGATATTAAATAAACCGTAAGCTACCAGCGATGAGACAGGCCGTAGGTTTAACCGTAGTCTCCAGGTGTGAAGTCGTTGAGAATAATTAAGTTCTTCAGCCTAACTGAAGTGATCTGATTAATTCTCCGGGATGTGTTGTCACTGCCGATAATGCATGAGTTCCCCCGGTTTTATCCGTGGTTGAAGCTTACTTTCTTCTTTTGGAACAAATTCGATGTGGATATCGCTCCACGGAATATAGTTAGGCTGAATTAGGGTGCCTTTAAACCTGTGTGAATGCAAGAGTAATTGTGACTTCGAGTGTGTGCAAAGTTTCTTTTCATTTTTTGTGCTTTTTTCAATCACCTGTTTTAGTGCTTCCCTTATTTTAGCATTATCCCACGTGTTCTTTATTCTGTGAGCATTCAGCTCCGTTGTACCATCTCTATACTTTGTCCGTTCTATTTTAACTGATCAGTACTGGGAGCATCAATTGGGCTATCACATTTTCGTGTTTTATGAGAACCTTTGGTAGCTGCCTTTGTTTAGTGGTGACCACTGGGATGTTTCAGTCTGCCGGTTTTGGTATCAGTTCACGGCGATTCGTAATCTATTCGTTCTTTTTGTTGTGCTTCCTCATTGGTTCTATACATTTCGTGTTTTTCTTCTATTTCTGTTGGGAATAGATAAATGTGTGACTTAGTCCACCATGTGATCAATTCGGTTTATTGTGTTTTGTGTGCGCGATTTCTTGCGTCTTGTGTTTATGCTAATAAGATGTGAAAAGCGGTATAAACCTCTTTTCTGTTATGGTTTGTTCCTCTGAACGTCGTCTTTTTTGGTGTGGATTTAGATTGTATAAATAAAGTCGTGTGTTTCCTATTCCTTTTTCTCTCTCTTTCTCTCATGTGCGTCTAGTTAAACTGTGTAACGTCAGTTTATTTTATCAGAGCACAGTAATATCTTAAGAATGTTGATAGGATGCCCACAAAACATTCTTTGCGGCTATCTACGAATAAATGTGTTTAGTAAGAGCTCATATCGTGTGTACTGTTACCTCCTTCATAGCTCATCAAATGACATTCTAATTAGCAAGTTAACGCTTTTAGAGCATTTGCTCTTTAAAATATTAACGTGGTTTTAGATGCTACACAAGGACAAGTCGTTGATTAATTTTTGGGCTTATTTAGCAATATTACGTACACTGAGTTTTATGTAGTTCGCTACAGTTGGAATTTTATTACTTTTTCTTAACAAGAAGTCTAATAATTTATAGTTCATTCTTTTCTCGTGTATTAAGAAAGGCTCGTTCTGATGGTGACCTTGTGATCTGATTGAACAGTTATGTCTTGTAGGTGGCTTAACCAGTGTTTGCGCACGTATGTTACGTGTACATGCAAACTAGTACTTAACATATATCAATTTAGTCAAGCACCAGCAGAACGATAGAGAGGTGTAGCATATACTCTCCCTAGTTCAGTGCTGAAGTAGACTCCAAAGGTGACAGTTTTCAAGCCAAGACTCCGTAATGACAGGAAAACACGCTGTAGAACCACATGAGATGCTATCTGTCTCCTCTACTCAAGAAGCATTGGGAATCTAATTATAGCAGTATACGTGTGCTGCTGAATTTCAGAAGAGCACCTGGACTGCGTCCGTTCGAAAGCCTCGCGGAACAGCGAGCAGACGAGACGTCTGTGAACTTGCGGCGTCGTGGGCGCACCGTTTGTCTGGAAGAAGCGAGAACACGGGGACTGTACCGACACAGCCAGCCTTAGGCCTGCCCCAGGGCGGCGGGCCCTCGATTGCTGCCGGTAGCGCATGCCTTTTGCGAGAAGTTATTCTGTTAAGGAATGGAAAGTTTAATTGGAAAAGTTCACTGCGAAAGGATTCTTCTCCAAATTAAAAATAGTGAAATTTCTGTCTTGCGTTTCAGTGTTCGTCGTTCAGCTAACTGAGAACGTCCACGTTTTGATTAAAGGAACAATCTAGAGTTTGAAAAAGTTCCCGCTTGACGCTGTGTCACAGGTGAAATTGCAGACCGGTCTGCTGAATCTGTTCCGTAGGCCAAAGTAGTGAACGGTGAGCACTGTTAACTTAGTGAGGTGCAAATCCACTCGTTTAGGATCTTCCGCTTATTCCACGAAGTCTCGGAACAGAGCGATATTCACACTATAGTTTTCACTTTCAAGTAAGTTACAGCGACGATTGTATCTAATATACCTCCTATTGTGGAACTGTAGTAACCAGTAGGTGGTACCCCGATTGAGAAAGACTACATTAGATTTCCATCTGGACTACACTTACGTATGCACTGGCAGGCTATATAGTGTCGTAGAAAGACTCTATTCGTAAAAATATGTAGAACCAGAAATAGACACAAAAATAATCATTGGTAATCTCTTACTTAGAGAAATAAACACTTCGGCCGGACTGAGTGGCCGAGCGGTTCTAGGCGCTACGTACTGGAACCGCGTGACCGTTACGGTCGCAGGTTCGAATCCTGTCTCGGGCATGGATGTGTGTGATGTCCTTAGGTTAGTTCGGTTTAAGTAGTTCTGAGTTCTAGGGGACTGATGTCCTTAGAAGTTAAGTCCCATAGTGCTCAGAGCCATTTGAACCATTTTTTTAAACACTTCGACTTCTTGTGTGTAACAAGGACTTCCAAACACTCACAGGGCAGAAACCGATTTCTCTGTACAGCAGCAAGGACACAGTGCCCCTTCGCACTGTGCCCTCAGATACAGACGATAGTTGGAAGAACAGACCGGATACACACGTTTCGTCTAATGGAACACTAGGGTCCCATGAACTGACTGCGGTTGATATTCTACGATTGAGCTGTGCAAAAGGCAATATCTTTTCCTTTCCTTTAAATTAGTCTTTAGTCTCTCAAATTATTTTACATTTCTTGCTATCTTCCCCATTTCTGCATAGCTACTACATCCGACAACATCTCTAACTTGTTTCGTAATTCCAGCCTTTACCTACTCCTACTATTTTTCTCCTTTACTGCTCCTTCCTGTGCCCCCAGTCACACACACACACACACACACACGTTGTCGCTCTGGTTCCTCCAATCGCAAATCTACGCTTGGGCGCAAGTGGTTGGTTTTTAATGTTACCCATATTTTGGATGTGAGGTAGCAGTTGTTATATTTTATCGTTAATAACTGATAGCATTCAACTTCCTTAATCGCACTTTGATATAGTAAGGACCAACAGCTTTCATGTAATTATTTGACAAGGTCGTTTCCGCTTACTTCGGTCAAAAATGTATTTTCTTTTCTTTATTACAAGTTAACTTTCGAGTATTACTTATTTTAAGACTGAAAACTAGAAAGCAAATATACGCAGAGATATAAATATGTTCGCTAGTCTAAGCACGAAGTAAATACGAACGCTGTCCAAGCTATGGACCATTTTTACGTTTATTTCTGTACTCTATATATATACTCTGGTTTTATGTTAATGTTTGTAGTCAAGGTGACGTGCATGCCATTCGTAATCGCTTGGTGTTTTGACTAGCAGCAGTATGTACATATGTTTGTATATTTGCAATTAAGATTTCTATCTGAAGTACTGGAAATGGCAATCGTAATAAACAAAAAATTAGTAACTTTTGACAGGTGTAAATGTAACTGACCATGTTGAACACTTTTAATAGAACTTAATGAAATTCTACAACGGTTTTCAAGAGACAATACCCCGATCGCCAGTTTGTCAACGCGCAAATCATGTGGTTAAAACACTAAACACTAGAAAGGTGCTTGCGGCGTTCAAAAAATAAAATAAAAGCACGTCGGATTATGTTTCCCCGTCTCACATCAAAATCATCCACTTCTGTCCTTTACAGTTCCACCACACACAGCAACTGGTTGTTGAAATATTAAAATTTCCGTCTTGGCACTAGAAAAGTTTAATGAAGTGCTGTGTTTTGAAAACAGATATGTATAGCTGTGAAACGTAGACACCGGTGAAGACAGAAGCGCAATGCCTTGGAAATGTAGTGCTGCAGGAAACGGATGAAGATATGATGGAATGATCAAGTAAGGAATGATGACTCCACTCTACATACGTCAAAGTATACATGTGGTTACATTGGGATGCAGGAAGTGTGTTATATCTACTAATATTCAAGGGAAAAATCAGTATTGACAGTAACAGTCTGTTGGTTATGTACAATAAATGGTATGGGTTACTTCCTCAAATGCCTGTGATTGTCTGCCTGTGCTAACCTACCAATGGCTACGCAAAATAAGTGTGGAGTTTGGTTTCAGTTGAGCTAAATTTTGTCAGATCAAATAAATTTTAAAAGTAGTGAAGAGTTTATCGTACTGAAACATCTGGAAGGCATAATCTATCATCCGGATTGGGATTCGATCACAGATCACTGCCTCTCGTGGACAACGCCCTGTCGGTTGAGCATTTCGAGTCTTACTCAGCGACTGTGTGACATCTATGGCCACTGAAGCTTATCTTTGTTTAATGCACTATGCCACTGGTGTAGAGTCTAGGGGAGAAACAATATGATTGAGAACTGATTAAGAGTCGTTCCTGACTTTCATCTCATCCGACCCCTCCGCCTTAATGGCTACTTTCAGCAGCTTCACATGTTTCGCATGTCCTTAATCACAGGTTAAGCGACGTGGCGCGAAACCTTACTAGTAGCGAATCGGAGAATCGTCATACACCTTGCTAAGTGTTAAGCGCCTTAGAAGTAAATGTTGTTCATTTACCCGGAAGCGTTTACAAGCGAACCACTATTAATACTCTGAACTGCTCCACTTACAAAACAAAATATTTTCTTCATGCTGTTACCGGCAGCGGATAATTATTTCAGGAAACTAAAGAGACAAAGCTGCAGTAGAACAATTTATTTGCTACCGGTTTCGGTCTAAGAATATCGTATGGGGCGAAAAATTGGCCAATACAAATCCAATGTCACTCAAGTAAAAACATAAACTCACAGTAACTATCACGTTCTTTAAAATAGCAAGGTAGACAATTATTTTTCCTCGTCAGCAATTATCGTCATGTATCAAACATCTTCTTGCATGGATTGATTTGCAGATAGTCTCACACTCGTCGGTGGTGATTCCTACTGTCGTGGCATGATAGTATAGTGACAGAGATTGTTCATTGGATGTAGAAACGAGTCTTCAGCCAAGTTTTAGGTCTTCCTGCATCTTCTACATGCCCACCAGAAATGGCTCCAGAGGTAAGGATTTCTGCCTATGCACTACATGTTGAATGGGCTCCTGCGACTCCATCACCTGTACTCGTATGTCCCTCACGCTCTTAGCTAGTGACCATAAAAGTTTCCATACAGCCAACCCTTCATCTATAACATTCAAACAGGTCCTTATGATGTACAGGTTCCGGTTTAATATAACAGCAACCGTTTTTGCCTATGCCGTTAAGTCCCATGTTAGCTCCCCAAGCATAAACATGTTATTCAGTACGCTGTCTTCCAGGTTTACCAATTGCATGGTGTGCAAATCTACAACACCTTTGTTAATATATGCTACCTCCTTCACTCACGCAAGAGTATTATTTTGCTGTCACATATCCTAGGCATCTACAGCCCCTAATACCATCCTTCGCACATACCCTCGTGCATCCGGCCATCATCTCTTACACAGTCGTAACATACGTGGCAGTATCGCATGGCGCAACTGTTTATACATACCCTCGTATTACTTGCGTGACCCCTGATATTCTCCCCTTTTACTCCCTGCTCCAAATCTGAAAATGGAAATAAAATTTTGGAGCTTTCGATGGCGATCTCAGCCAACGTTGTCTGGAGTAAAACGACTGACTGATGTGATTTTCCGCTTATACAGGGTGTTACAAAAAGGTACAGCCAAACTTTCAGGAAACATTCCTCACACACAAAGAAAGAAAATATGTTATGTGGACATGTGTCCGGAAACGCTGACTTTCCATGTTACAGATTCTATTACTTCTCTTCGAATCACATTAATCATGGAATGGAAACACACAGCAACAGAATGTACCAGCGTGACTTCAAACACTTTGTTACAGGAAATGTTCAAAATGTCCTGCGTTAGCGAGGATACATGCATCCACCCTACATCGCACGGAATCCCTGATGCGCTGGTGCAGCCCTGGAGAATGGCGTATTGTATCACAGCCGTCCACAATACGAGCACGAAGAGTCTTGACATTTGGTACCGGGGTTGCGTAGACAAGAGCTTTCAAAAGCCCCCATCAATGAAAGTCAAGAGGGTTGAAGTCAGGAGAGCGTGGAGACCATGGAATTGGTCCGCCTCTACCAATCCATCGGTCACCGAATCTGTTGCTGAGAAGCGTACGAACACTTCGACTGAAATGTGCAGGAGCTCCATCGTGCATGAACCACATGTTGTGTCGTACATGTAAAGGCACATGTTCTAGCAGCACAGGTAGAGTATCCCGTATGAAATCATGATAACGTGCTCCATTGAACGTAGGTGGAAGAATATGGGGCCCAATCAAGATATCACCATCAATGCCTGCCCAAACGTTCACAGAAAATCTCTGTTGATGACGTGATTGCACAGTTGCGTGCGGATTCTCGTCAGCCCACACATGTTGATTGTGAAAATTTACAATTTGATCACGTTGGAATGAAGCCTCATCCGTAAAGAGAACATTTGTACTGAAATGAGGATTGACATATTGTTGGATGAACCATTCGCAGAAGTGTACCCGTGGAGGCCAATCATCTGCTGATAGTGCCTGCACACGCTGTACATGGTACGGAAACAACTGGTTCTCCCGTAGCCCTCTCCATACAGTGACGTGGTCAACGTTACCTTGTACAGCAGCAACTTCTCTGACGCTGACATTAGGGTTATCGTCAACTGCACGAAGAATTGCCTCGTCCATTGCAGGTGTCCTCGTCGTTCTAGGTCTTCCCCAGTCGCGAGTCATAGGCTGGAATGTTCCGTGCTCCCTAAGACGCCAATCAATTGCTTCGAACGTCTTCCTGTCGGGACACCTTCGTTCTGGAAATCTGTCTCGGTACAAACGTACCGCGCCACGTCTGTTACCCCGTGCTAATCCATTAATCAAATGGGCATCTGCCAACTCCGCATTTGTAAACATTGCACTGACTGCAAAACCACGTTCGTGATGAACACTAACCTGTTGATGCTACGTACTGATGTGCTTCATGCTAGTACTCTAGAGCAATGAGTCGCATGTCAACACAAGCACCGAAGTCACTATTACCTTCCTTCAATTGGGCCAACGTGAGGTGAATCGAGGAAGTACAGTACATACTCACGAAACTATAATGAACTCTAACATGGAAATTAAGCGTTTCCGGACACATGTCCACATAACATCTTTTCTTTATTTGTGTCTGAGGAATGTTTCCTGAAAGTTTGGCCGTACCTTTTTGTAACACCCTGTATAGCCCATCAGACATGGCCGAAACGACACGTGTGGGCCAAAACGACACGTGCGCGGAATATAATTGGGCAGCTCATAGCGGCTCCGACCCGTCGCGGGACCACGAGAAAGGTAGACCTTGGCGAGTGCGTCACACCACGTCAGACTGCAGGTCTTACGGATGAAAGCAGCTTTCTCCGGCGGGCAGCTAGTAACTTTTTCGGGAGATATTAATAACTCTCTACTGCACCTTTAAACTTACGCAAGCTTTCGATAGCACACGACAGAGATAAGACTTTTAGTCGATACCTTTCCAGTTATATACTGATTTCCCGTGAGCCCTGCACGATGCTGAGCGTTCTCAAAGTGTGGAGGATAAGCCGACTCGAGGCCCACGCGAAAAACAGACCGCGGCGCGTGCGTCACGCAGGTAGACCTGAACTCGCTCGCTCGCTCAGCTCAGCAGACAAAATGCGTTTCTAAACCTGTTAACTCGCAGCTGGGCGTGTAAGTACTAACGAGAATTGCATCTTCCACTGGAATCTGTTATTATGAAGTCTTCCTGATTAACATTACCACAGGAAAATTTAATTTTAGATCAGTACTCGATATAAATGGTATAACTGCTTCTTTATAGCATTTAGTCTCTTCTGCTTTACACTAGTCATTACATGCTGGAAGTGGTGCCTTATGCAACTGATAATAATTTTAGTATGATTTTATTTTATTGTACGCCAGTACAACATTAACAAATTACAAGTACGCACCATCATAGGACTAATAACAGTAAGATTACATAATAGCGGATTCCAGTAGAAGATTCTGTTTTCGTTAGTACGGAAACGCCTAGTTACGAGCTAACAGGTATAGAAACGTGGTTTGTCTGCTGGCTCGAGCGGGCGAGCGAGCTCAGGACTACCTTCGTGACGTACGCGCCGCGGCCTGTCTTTCGCGTAAGCCGACTAGTGTGACGTCGTAAGTTTGTTGCAGGGCCCGTACATCTCGTTGGTCCCGCCAAGGGACCGAGGGACGTGAGGTGCGCTTGGGCCGGGAGCAAAATCTGAAACTGCCGCTCCTGCCTCTCTACAAGCGTCAAGCATTCGTCGTTGATTCCTTTCGATAATCAGATCCCGACCCAAGTCGTGCTGAGTTGAACCCGTGGTCCCTGTTAAAATTGTTGCTGTTCATTCTAATTTCAGACGCCTGTTTTATAACGGAAACCCAGTATGCTGAAGCTTGAACCAAGACTCGCGTGTTTTCAAACACTATTTTGTGTCCGTTTTCAAGGCAATGCTTAGCTATGGCCGACTTGTCAAAGTCCCACTGTTTAATATGTCACTTGTGCTCGGTACAACACTCTGCGACTGTGCGAATTGTCTAACATACATACACCGATAAATAAAAGTTTTGCATCACCCCGGTTCCCAGAACTCCTGAAGACAGCCATTTACTGTGGATATTGTATCACAGACACAGTATCTTTGACTGTTGAGAGATGTAACCAAACCCGCCCAAAGATGTAAACAAACAGGCATGGTTCAAATGGCTCTGAGCACTATGGGACTTAACATCTGAGGTCATCAGTCCCCTAGACTCAGAATTACTTAAACCTAACTAACCTAAGGACATCACACACAGCCATACCCGAGGCAGGATTCGAACCTGCGACCGTAGCAGCAGCGCGGTTCCGGACTGAAGCGCCTAGAACTGCTCGACCACAACGGCCGGCACAACTATGGGTGAACAACGCCTGTTTGACGGAGGGGGAGCGGCAGCCGATCAGTTCCAGTCATTCCAGCAGGAAGGAGGTATATGGATCGTGTTGTCTGTAGTTCAACCATGCCTAGACGATCAATACCGCGGTTCGATCGCTTCCACATTGTTACTTTGTGCCTAGAAGAACTCTCAACAGGGGAAGTGTCCAGGCGCCTCGGAGTGAACCAAAGCGAAGTTGTTCGGAGATGGAGGAGATACAGAGAGACAGGATCCTTCGATGACATGCCTCGCTCAGGCCGCCCAAGGAATACTTCCACATTGGATGACCGCTACCTACGGATGTTGAATAATGCTTTTCGCGCAGCCACAGGATGCCGTAACACGACGCAATAGGCTGCATGATGCGCAACTTCACTCCCGATGTCCATGCGAGGTCCATCTTTGCAACCACGACACCATGCAGTGCGCTACAGATGGGTCCAATAACATGCCGAATGGATCACTCAGGATTGGCATAATGTTCTTTTCACCGATGAGTGTCGCATATGCCTTCAACCAGACAATCGTCGGAGACGTGTTTGGAGGTAACCCAGTCAGGTTGAACGCCTTAGACACACGGTCCAGCGAGTGCAACAACGTGGAGGTTTCCTGATGTTTTGGGGTGTTATTGTGTAGGGTTGACGTACGCCGCTGGTGGTCATGGAATGCCCCGTAACGGGTATACGATACGTGAATGCCATCCCCCGACCGATAGTGCAACCATATTAGCAGCATATTGGCGAGGCATGGACGACAATTCACGCCCCCACCGTGCACATCTTGTAATTTATGTCCTTCAGGATAACGACATCGCTCGACTAGAGTGGCCAGTATGTTCTCCAGACATGAACCCTGTCAAATATGCCTGTGATTATTTGAAAAGGGTTCTTTATGGACGACGTGACCCACCAACGACTCAGAGGGATCGACGCCGAATTGCCGTTGAGGAGTGGGACAATCTCCACCAACAACGCCTTGAGGAAGTTATTCATAGTATGGCATGACGAACACAGGCAAGAGGACGTGCTACTGGGTACTAGACGTAGCGGTGTGTACAGCAGTCTGGACCACCACCTCTGAAGGTCTCGCTGTATGGTGGTACAACAAGCAATGTGTGCTTTTCATGAGCAATAAAAGGGGTGGAAATGATATTTATGTTGATCTCTGTTCCAATTTTCTGTACAGTTTCCGGAACTCTCGGAAACGAAGTGATGAGAAACTTTTATTGACGTGTGTAGTTGCTGCTGTATACACAAGGAACACCATACACACCGAACACACGATGAGCTATTTCGTCTTTAACACGGCGCAGCAAATCTCGTATCTTCGGGGCGGGCTGGAAAACTGCTGTCCATCGATGTCTCTGCAGTACACATCCTGGCTTGCTGCTCGTTGCCCCACTACATGGCAAGTAAGCCACCGGCATTGCCTCTTCAGCCG
Organism: Schistocerca nitens; assembly: GCF_023898315.1. NCBI lineage: Eukaryota > Metazoa > Arthropoda > Insecta > Orthoptera > Acrididae > Schistocerca > Schistocerca nitens. The sequence continues at coordinate 55,026,587 of NC_064620.1, forward strand.
ATTCACAAGGCTTCCTTCTTCGGTGGCACCTGAAACCGTTTTGCAATGTCACTCTTGCTGTAACCATTCTCTCTGAACACGTGTCTCAAGTGCTGCAATTCAGACTGTAGGTGGTCATAGTCAGAAATAACTTTTGATATGTGTATTACATGTCCAGGACCGCTTTGTTGTGTACAGGCTGGTGAAAACTATTGGCATTTAAGTATCGATCAATGTGTGTCGATTTCTTGTAAACTGAATAACCAACTTCTTCTGCTCATCTAAACCATCCTAGGGTGGTAGCTTGCCATCTTTCAGCATCGCGATAGAAAATTTAATGTTAGGATGGACACCGTTCATGTGATCGACTAACTTCTGTAGCGTACTTTCTCCGTGAGGTCATATCAGGTAACTGTCAACGATGTGTCTTACAAAGCAAAACGGACTCAACGCCGCCGAATTTAGAAACTGCTCTTCAAAGCGCTCCATGAAGATAATCGCGACTGCCGGAGACAGGGGTGAGACCATCGCTGTACCATCGGTCATACTTCCTACCATTCAAAATGCCCACTAAACAGTACTCCATCTTTGCCCACGTTTTTGCAGCACTGAAATTTGCCGAGAACATCATGCGGCGGGCTTAGAATGTTGAAATGTATGTGAATTCCTCATGGACCAAATTGCTTAAACAAACTACCTTATGCTCCGATATGACCCACTTCTGTGGCTTCTTGTACTATCTGTGGCAATGGCGGTTATTCAGCCATGTCAAAACTACTAATGGCGCTACAGTATGGACGTGGTAAGTATCACAAAAATCCTGGTATAAGTTGAAAATTGAATTCTGGACCGCTGCTTATGTTGTTAGGCACCCACGATGCCAACAAGCGAACCGCATGTATATCAGTTATAGTACAACTCTTTTCTCACACGCACAGCTGTCAGATACAAATAAGAAAGCACCACAGCTGCTGTATTTCATGTGGTAGCGCCGTGCACCACTGTTGTGGTAACAATATACTCAACTCTTGTGTCAGTTCCTTTCCGAATAAGTTATGTTTATGTGATTATCGTTTTTTATGTGCACAAAAGAGTTAAATACTTTAACTTTCTGATAACACAGTAGTTTCCTTAACGTCAAATTTCTACCCATTTTTTAAACACAAAACTTGAAGTATCATTTCCTACGAACACAGTTTCTCTTTTACGCAAAGTACGCTGGTGTTTCCTGTGTTACAATGGGTTAATCCCGCGAGAGCTCTTAAATGTCCAGAGGTTTGTTTTCAGTGATGTAATGTTATTTGTCCTGCGCCACCCATTTAATCACCTATTTGCCAGCGAAGTAAGGCAGTTTTTTTTAAACATTTACAGTACCTTGAATTGTTTCCGAATGAAAAGATATTTATTGCAAATAACGGGATGTGAGACGAACACTACATTCTGGAGTCAAATGCTGTAAAATATCGAAGGAAGAAAAACATCAAGACGTTGATCTTCACTATCATTTGTATATACGAATTCTTTTTACAATGTCGTACAATAAAATAAAAGTATCTTGAGGGACAGGACCGTCTAACGCCGTCTGTGTCAGTTCTATTGTAGCAGTATTGTAATCTTGTTTTTCTTTGAAGGAAGTATTTTTCTAACATAATCTGCTGTTTTGGTTTGAAATAAACATGTTACTTCATCATTTATCATTAAGAGTAAAACATGTGCGCTGCTCCGCACTCCCTTTCGTAATTTATACAATTTTTAATCTTACGATGGAAGCATCTTGTTGCTCTTAATTTACTATATCAAAATTGCACACTCGAGGGAGGAGGGGAACGAGGTATTTTGTTTTACTTATTTTTAAATTCACCAGTTTCTCTCCTGTAGCCATAATGGTTACCTTTCCTGGAAAGCATGAGTGAGCGGTTAGAATGTCTTGTAGGGGCCATAGAAGTCCTTTATCTCGCAGGTAGAGGTACCAATCTTTAGACTCTCGATTTTTCACGTATTTTTGGTACCGCAAAGACTTTATCCTCAGCCACATTTACGAATCAGTGGTCATGTCGCCTCGTTCGGTTTGTCTGCTAAAACATCAAGTAGTTTTCGAGGCTGTTCTGCCCATTCTCATTCGTTAATGGAGATGGCGCCACCTCACTTCCTAAAAAAATTGGCTTCCGCTCCGAACAAGCGACAGAGGTAGAGTTAGTAGGGGAGTCGTGTTCTTGGTCGGTAAGCATGTGCGTTACTAATGGATGCCACGTTAGATTAACTCATGATGTGTTTAAGTCAGGAAATCAGTACTCTTGAAAGCATGAACTCTTCCTTTTTCTATTGTAAATTCTTCGTGTATTTTTCTACTCATTGTCTGTGAAATTCACTTAATTTTGTGAGACTCTGGACAGATTATTAACGAGTGTCATTAGCTGCAATTAAACCAAAAGGAAGTTCCTTATTAGGAGAGTTACAGAGTAATATACACTACTGGCCATTAAAATTGCTACACCATGAAGATGATGTGCTACAGTCGCGAAATTTAACCGACAGGAAAAAGATGCTGTGATATGAAAATGATTAGCTTTTCAGAGAATTCACGCAAGGTTGGGGCCGGTGGCGACACCTACAACGTGCTGATATGAGGAAAGTTTCCAACCGACTTCTCATACACAAACAGCAGTTGACCGGCGTTGCCTGGTGAAACGTTGTTGTGATGCCTCGTGAAACGAGGAGAAATTCGTACCATCACGTTTCTGACTTTTCATACCGTGACATTGCTGCTCGCGTTGGTCGAGAGCCAATGACTGTTAGCAGCATATGGAATCGGTGGGTTCAGGAGGGTACTACGGAACGCCGTGCTGGATCCCAACGGCTTCGTATCACTAGCAGTCGAGATGACAGGCATCTTATCCGCACGGCTGTAACGGATCGTGCAGCCACGTCTCGATCCCTGAGTCAACAGATGGGGACAACAAGCATCCGCACGAACAGTTCGACGACCTTTGCAGCAGCATGGACTATCAGCTCGGAGACCATGGCTGGGGTTACCCTTGACGCTGCATCACAGACAGGAGCGTCTGCAACGGTGTACTCAGCGACGAACCTGGGTGCACGAATGGCAAAACGTAATTTTTTCGGATGAATCCAGTTTCTATTTACAGCATCATGATGGTCGCATCCGTGTTTGGCGACATCGCGGTGAACGCTCACTGGAAGTGTGTACTCGTCATAGCCATACTGGCGTATCACCCGGCGTGATGGTATGGTGTGCCATTGGTTACATGTCTCGGTCACCTCTTGTTAGCATTGACGGCACTTTGAACAGTGGACGTTACATTTCAGGTGTGTTACGACCCGTGTCTCTACCCATCATTTGATCCCTGCGAAACCCTACATTTCAGCAGGATAATGCACGACCGCATGTTGCTGGTCCTGTACGGGCCTTTCTGGATGCAACAAATGTTCGACTGCTGCCCTGGCCAGCACACTCTCAAGGTCTCTCACCAATTCAAAACGTCTGGTCAATGGTGGCCGAGCAACTGGCTCGTCACAATACGCCAGTCACTACTCTTATAGAGATGTGGTATCGTGTTGAAGCTGCATGGGGAGCTGTACCTGTACACGCCATCCAAGCTCTGTTTGACTCAATGCCCAGGTTTATCATAGCCATTATTATGGTCAGAGGGGGTTGTTCTCGGTACTGATTTCTCAGGATCTATGCACCCAAACTACGTGAAAATGTAATCACATGTCAGTTGTAGTATAATATATTTGTCCAATGAATACCCATTTATCATTCTACTTGGTGTAGCAATTTTAATTGCCAGTAGTGTATTAATATGTCTTCTTAGATAGTTCCATCAACTTTTCACGTGAAATTCCATATCATCTTTTTAACGAGCAACATTTCCCAATGAAGGTAGCCTGTTGTAAACACTCCATACTGCTGCTTCTCACTACCAGGCACCTCTTTTAGAGTGTGGCAGATGCATAGTGGTTACGAACACAGCTTCGAGTACATGCTGCAAAGTAATGGCTGCGACCTTTTTATGTAAAAACCATCCAAGCATTTTAAATAAAACAAGTACTATTATCATTCTGCATCTTTGTTCTTCATGTTTAAATAGTTGCATCCCTGTGCCTCTAGAGAGCTCCGAAATGCAGCATGTAAAATGGCGGTGTGTGACGTAGCTATGTTGGTGGGTAAGGAATAGCATGGTGTGATCGAGTTTCTAATTCGAAGAGTTCGTCCACACATAAAGTACCCTCTCCCTCAGTACAATAATGCCAGAACACAACGGGTGCTGCGATATCCGACTGCTTGGGTTCGTTGTCATCGATCATCCTCCATACTGGCCCGACTTGGCCCCATCCGATTTGCGTCTGTTTCCAGAACTGAAAGAACACCTTCGAGAACACTTTGACTGCGATGAAGTGATGCAAGTGGAGGTGATGTGGTGGCTCCGTCCAACACTGTGCAGTGATGGTACGGCCAAACCGGTCTCTCATTGGGAGAAATGTGGTCGTTTGGCGGCCGCGGTGGTCTCGCGGTTCTAGGCGCGCAGTGCGGAACCGTGCGACTGCTACTGTCGCAGGTTCGAATCCTGCCTCAGGCATGGATGTGTGTGATGTCCTTAGGTTAGTTAGGTTTAAGTAGTTCTAAGTTCTAGGGGACTGATGACCACAGCTGTTAAGTCCCATAGTGCTCAGAGCCATTTGTGGTCGTTGCCACGTTGCCTATGTTGAGAATTAAATATGTAGAAGTAAAGAATAAAGATGCAGAATGTGACAACGATGTTTTATTCAAAAAGCCTTAAGAGTTTTCACATTAAGAATTCAAAGGTATTATTTTTCAGCAAGCCCTCATACTCCAGATGTGAAGTCCATGTGTAACCAGGAAATAGCGCAGTCCTTACATGTGATTTGTCACTAAGCCAGTGAGCCGTGATGGCCTCTGCTTATACGTTGGTTTAAACCTTGACTGTTACTCTGTATTTGGTTTTACGCCGTTATTGCGGTTATGCCGTGGTTCTTCCTCTTTCTACGTGTGGCAGCAGCGGTGTGCATCGATAGTCGCACCTTGTACTATCTTTTGTCTGGTGCTTATAGTTTCCGGCTAGCCAGTGAGCGGCAGTCGGTCGGTTGGTGTGGATCATCCAGGAAATCTCCACGCGGTGCAGTGCGCCGGGCCTGCTGGCGGTCTCTACACAGTGTCAGAGTGTGTGGGAGCTGTTCCGATACCTACGAGGTTAGTACCTCACCGACCCTGGACATCAAAGTTGAGTGGTGATTTAATTAATGAAGCCAGTCTGTTCACATTGTGCCATTGGTTTTCATGGCTGGCTGTTGTGGGTATTCCCGTGTGCAATGGTGAGTGTTCGAGTTGACGAAAGTTTGGCCACTATCCGGTGGAATATTTTGGTTATTTGAAGTCCAAGTGCTGCAGGAGAATTTTCTGCCTTGTGGCCGTTAGCGTTCCGGTTACCTGCCCAGGCTGCTGACGTAAAATTCAGGCAGTGTCCTTTCCTGACCGTGTTGTCGCTGTTCAACACGTGTGTGTAGTTTTGACCGCTTATTCATACTTGGTTGATGGCGGCTATGCCTTTAACGTTTGGACTTTTGAGTTCCTTGTGTACTGGTCGGGTGGAAAGCAAGTCGTCTTGTCGGTGGGTCCGTTGACTGTCTCTTGGTTTGGTTGCCGTTGTGCAAGGCCCGGCGCACTGCACCGCGCGGAGATTTCCTGGCTGATCCACACCAACCGACCGACTACCTGTCTCCCCTAAGCGAACGTTAATATTTCAAGTGCAGACCGACCCTCGGAAACTTCTGAGCGCCACTGGCTGTACTGCATTTTCTTATTGGTGTTTGATTGTGTATTTTAATGGCTCATAGGCGATTGTTTGAATTTGTATGCTTTTAGTTGGGTTTAAAAAATGGGCCTTCTGCCTTTTGAATTGTGTTTTTCAATCATGGGCTTTTAGCCGTCTTAAAATTAAAGATCCTTACTTGTTAAGTCTTAGGTTGTTTGAGCCTTCACACTCATTTAAAATATTTTTGGGTAAAGCTTTGGGCCTTCTGCCTTTCGGAAATTTATTGTAGTTGTGTTTTTCAATCATGGACCTTCAGCCTTCTTAAAATTTAAATTCCCTTCTTGATAAATCTTGGATTGTTTGGGCCTTCAGCCTCATTTAAAGAAAATGATTTAAGGATAACGGTGGTGGTGGTTAGTGTTTAACGTCCCGTCGACAACGAGGTCATTAGAGACGGAGCGCAAGCTCGGGTCAGGGAAGGGTTGGGAAAGAAATCGGCCGTGCCCTTTCAAAGGAACCATCCCGGCATTTGCCTGAAACGATTTAGGGAAATCACGGAAAACCTAAATCAGGATGGCTGGAGACGGGATTGAACCGTCGTCCTCCCGAATGCGAGTCCAGTGTGCTAACCACTGCGCCACCTCGCTCGGTAAGGATAACGCCTTGCGTTTTCTGCGTTGTGAAAAATTTATTGTAATTGTGTTTTAAATCATGGGCCTTCAGCCGTTTTAAAAATTAAAGAGGTTGTGCCCTTAAGCCATAAGATTGTGTGACATATTCAGTCGATATCTAAGCTCGGAAATTTGTGCTGTAATGTTTGGGCCGCTCATTTTTGGCGCCTTTCCACAATTCCTACTACCCGTTCTGTCCTGCGGATTTAACCAGGCGTTTCAGCCAGCACACAACACATTAAAATACGTTAGAGTAACTTTAAAAGTGAAAGTACGAATGGCGTAGTCAGTATTGTAAAATCAAATCGCATGCATGTAAACGAACTTAACGGCACACTCTACCGTCAAAGATATATCTGCGACTGTACAGATATATCTTTGACTGTACAGTTCTGAGCAGCCTTTGAAAGAAGTCTGAGAAAGTCGTAGCGTCCTTTAGCTTCTCACACTGTTGTGGCAGTAGTATTTGGCTACCGGCTTGAGCTCAAAATTACGCTGAAACCTTACAGAGCCGCGGTGGTACTTCGACTGACCAACGCAGATACTTGTACTTGACGTCGCTACAGCAGGTGGCTTTTCCAGACAGGGCACGACGAAGACGTTGATTCTCAAATGATTTTCTCATTCTCTCATTCCTCATGAAGCATGACTACATTTGTCAGGGTAAGTGAACACCAGAATGATCCACTTCGTTGTTCTGAAATTGTTGATCAGTTACATGATGAGCCTCTGCGAAAGTAATACAGATTTATTGTATGCAATTAGTCCATCTATCCTCTATCAAACAATTTAAGATATGTATGTGACCATTATAATGCAATCTTTCTTCGGAGAGGTAACAACTAACAAAGGAACCTCCCCATCGCACCCCCCTCAGATTTAGTTATAAGTTGGAACAGTGGATAGGCCTTGAAAAACTGAACATAGATCAATCGAGAAAACAGGAAGACGTTGTGTGGAACTGTGAAAAAATAAGCAAAATATACAAACTGAGTAGTCCATGTGCGACATAGGCAACATCAAGGAGAGCGTAAGCCCAGTTTCACCGTGGTCCCGTGGTTAGCGTGAGCTGCTACGGAGTGAGAGGTCCTTCCCTCGAGTGAAAAACTTTCTTTCTTTATTTTCGAAAAGCTATGATCTGTCCGTTCGTTCATTGATGTCACTGTTCACTGTAATAAGTTTAGTGTCTGTGTTTTGCGACCGCACCGCAAAACCGTGCGATTAGTAGACGAAAGGACGTGCCTCTCCAATGGGAACCGAAAACATTTGATCGTAAGGTCATAGGTCAACCGATTCCTCCACAGAAAAACACGTCTGATATATTCTATACGACACTGGTGACGGAAAGTGCGTCACATGACAGGAATTTGTTGTCGACCCACCTAACTCGTACACTTGGCGAATGGGTAAAATGATTCATCTACCTTGCCCGATTTAGGTTTTCTTGTGGATGTGATAATCACTCCCAAAAAAGTGATGAAAACATAACAGTTTGTCACATAAACTGAAAATAAAAAATTAAACTTTTCACTCGAGGGAAGACTTGAACCAAGGACCTCTCGTTCCGCAGCTGCTCACACCAACCACGGGACCACGGCACTCGTGAGCTCACAATATCCGTGATGTTGCCTATCTTCCACATGGACTACTCAGTTTATATACACTCCTGGAAATGGAAAAAAGAACACATTGACACCGGTGTGTCAGACCCACCATACTTGCTCCGGACACTGCGAGAGGGCTGTACAAGCAATGATCACACGCACGGCACAGCGGACACACCAGGAACCGCGGTGTTGGCCGTCGAATGGCGCTAGCTGCGCAGCATTTGTGCACCGCCGCCGTCAGTGTCAGCCAGTTTGCCGTGGCATACGGAGCTCCATCGCAGTCTTTAACACTGGTAGCATGCCGCGACAGCGTGGACGTGAACCGTATGTGCAGTTGACGGACTTTGAGCGAGGGCGTATAGTGGGCATGCGGGAGGCCGGGTGGACGTACCACCGAATTGCTCAACACGTGGGGCGTGAGGTCTCCACAGTACATCGATGTTGTCGCCAGTGGTCGGCGGAAGGTGCACGTGCCCGTCGACCTGGGACCGGACCGCAGCGACGCACGGATGCACGCCAAGACCGTAGGATCCTACGCAGTGCCGTAGGGGACCGCACCGCCACTTCCCAGCAAATTAGGGACACTATCGCTCCTGGGGTGTCGGCGAGGACCAATCGCAACCGTCTCCATGAAGCTGGGCTACGGTCCCGCACACCGTTAGGCCGTCTTCTGCTCACGCCCCAACATCGTGCAGCCCGCCTCCAGTGGTGTCGCGACAGGCGTGAATGGAGGGACGAATGGAGACGTGTCGTCTTCAGCGATGAGAGTCGCTTCTGCCTTGGTGCCAATGATGGTCGTATGCGTGTTTGGCGCCGTGCAGGTGAGCGCCACAATCAGGACTGCATACGACCGAGGCACACAGGGCCAACACCCGGCATCATGGTGTGGGGAGCGATCTCCTACACTGGCCGTACACCACTGGTGATCGTCGAGGGGACACTGAATAGTGCACGGTACATCCAAACCGTCATCGAACCCATCGTTCTACCATTCCTAGACCGGCAGGGGAACTTGCTGTTCCAACAGGACAATGCACGTCCGCATGTATCCCGTGCCACCCAACGTGCTCTAGAAGGTGTAAGTCAACTACCCTGGCCAGCAAGATCTCCGGATCTGTCCCCCATTGAGCATGTTTGGGACTGGATGAAGCGTCGTCTCACGCGGTCTTCACGTCCAGCACGAACGCTGGTCCAACTGAGGCGCCAGGTGGAAATGGCATGGCAAGCCGCTCCACAGGACTACATCCAGCATCTCTACGATCGTCTCCATGGGAGAATAGCAGCCTGCATTGCTGCGAAAGGTGGATATACACTGTACTAGTTCCGACATTGTGCATGCTCTGTTGCCTGTGTCTATGTGCCTGTGGTTCTGTCAGTGTGATCATGTGATGTATCTGACCCCAGGAATGTGTCAATAAAGTTTCCCCTTCCTGGGACAATGAATTCACGGTGTTCTTATTTCAATTTCCAGGAGTGTATTTTGCTCATTTTTTCATAGTTTCACACAACTTCTTCCTGAATGAGATTTTCACTCTGCAGCGGAGTGTGCGCTGATATGAAACTTCCTGGCAGATTAAAACTGTGTGTCCGACCGAGACTCGAACTCGGGACATTTGCCTTTCGCGGGCAAGTGTTCTACAATCTAAGCTACCGAAGCCCGGTCCTCACAGCTTTACTTCTGCCAGTATCTCGTCTCCTACCTTCCAAACTTTACAGAAGCTCTCCTGCGAACCTTGCAGAACTAGCACTCCTGAAAGAAAGGATACTGCGGAGACATGGCTTAGCCACAGCCTGGGGGACGTTTCCAGAATGAGATTTTCACTCTGCAGCGGAGTGTGCGCTGATATGAAACTTCCTGGCAGATTAAAACTGTGTGCCGGGCCGAGACTCGAACTCGGGACCTTTGCCTTTCGCGGGCATGTGCTCTACCAACTGAGCTACCGAAGCACGACTCACGCCCGGTCCTCACAGCTTTACTTCGGCCAGTATCTCGTCTCCTACCTTCCAAACTTTACAGAAGCTCTCCTGCGAACCTAGCAGAACTAGCACTCCTGAAAGAAAGGATACTGCAGAGATATGGGTTAGCCACAGCCTGGGGGATGTTTCGCAGGAGAGCTTCTGTAAAGTTTGGAAGGTAGGAGACGAGATACTGGCAGAAGTAAAGCTGTGAGGACCGGGCCTGAGTCGTGCTTCGGTAGCTCAGATGGTAGAGCACTTTCCCGCGAAAGGCAAAGGCCCCGAGTTCGAGTCTCGGTCGGGCACACAGTTTTAATCTGCCAGTAAGTTTCAACTTCTTCCTGTTTTCTCGATTGATCTGTGTTCAGTTTTTCACCGCCTATCCACTGTGACAACTTATAACTAAATCTGGGGGGGGGGGGGGGAGTGCGATGGGGAGGTTCCCTTGTAAGGAGATGAGTTACTGTTATTTCTTGCTGGACGATGTCAGAGCTATGCGTCTGGCACATTTTTACGAGGCGTTTTTGACGATAGGCTAGGCTGTGCAGTAATTGGGTCTAATGGCTCCTTCAGAACGCCGCTTGCTTTGTGAGTGAAAACATTAAGTGTCACTAGATTCTGCAGTGTAACTATTGAAGTTACACTGAACAACCTTTCCTTTCAGCATGTACTACACGTCTGTGGACGGCAATTTTACTTGACGGTGAAAGATTGTTTGTATTTCTTCTGGGCACGTGGTTTTCACTCTGCTTTGAAACGCTAGTGACATTTGTTCAACAGTGACTTCGCTAAAGCACCTTATTTTTAACACACATAATACTACGCTTATCTTAACAGTTTGAGCTTATCGCACATGAGGTAATCCGGGCCGTATCGCAAGCTGTGCAATCTCCCTTTCCTTCACAAGTACAGGAGAACCATCCATGCTAACACAGTAAACTTTCAAAAGGAAAATTTTTCTGTTTGAGAGCAATATGGCAGTGGAGCAGGAAAATTGTTGAATACGAAGAAACAATAATTGCATGCAAATGTTCTTACGCGTGTGCTATGTTCAAAAATAACTACTTACATGGCTAAAATACATAGAGTTACTAGGATAGTATTCCCAACGAAGTATTCGTACTACCCAAAGCAGCGAATCAGGAATGTGAACTAAGAAGAATTTCAAGGGAAGTAGAATAGGTATACTGGAAGTCTCGCTTACAGTGAAAGATATATTGGATTAATATTGAGGAGCAAAGGAGGAGCGATCTCCTGTCAAATCCTATTTATTGTCTTTACAACAATCTTCATGTGGACTGGATCACTGTATTGGTGCACAGACCACTATTTGGACAGTAGTTGCACTCACTCGTGCTGAACTCAGCGTGCGAACAGTACACTACTAAACGCCAGATATTGCTTCCGTATAGAATGTAATGATAATTATCTGTGAGTCCATAATGTCAAAAAAGACCCAATCAAAATCTAGACAGGATGTCTTGGGAAACTGTGACTATTGCTCTTGAATTTAAAGAAAACACGTTCTAGATTATGATATATGTACTTTCGAGAACCGCCTTCGTGTGTTGAGTAAAATTATTTCCATAAAAGCTAAGTGGAGGGGTGCAGAAAATATTTCGTTCATTGTAAAGACGAAGTAGGTTGCCGAGCGGTGACCACGATTAATTCAGTGAATAAATTACGGACAGTATCACACAATTTCTAGTTTTTATAAGGGGTTTCAGTTTGACAAAACAAAAAATAGAAGAACTGTGATTATTATAAAAAATTACATGATAGCATAATATTAAACAAAAACCTATAGCCAGAAGTGGTACTATAAACAATAAAAGCGTCGGGAGCTGAGATGTACCTAGCAGTTGAAGAAAAGGTTACTCCAAGAACTAAACAAAATCTTCCCGTCAGAAACACTCAGTCAAGTAAAATTCACAAATTTTGTCGTACTCATAGGCAAAAACGCGACATTTCCGCGTATCTTCATGCTTTCGTATGTCGAACACACAGTGACAAAATATAAAATAACTGTAAAATGTAAATTAAGGACAAACTGCACACTTCGTTCGTAACAGGAGCTCTATGAAGTATTAAGGGATATCGTAAAAAGCTACCAATGTTTATTACAAACTTACAAAGAATGATTTGTCCCTTTTTACATTATCTAGTGTGAACAAACTTTTTGTTAAATTCTTATATAGTTAAATGAAACATATTTACATTACTATGATCCTCCATGTGTGCTAAACGCCATCATACAGAAACTCAAGATTTTTTCGAAGAATAGATCATGCCGTTAAAAGGCTAAAATAAGCAATACTTTAATCAAATGAATCTTTCCTTGTGTTGTGGATTATTAAAAACAGCTAGTACATTCATCAGCCGCGACATAGTCGCGAATAGGAACAGTGATCCAATATTGTCAAATGTTTTTTTATTCCAGTCTTCGTTCACAATACAGATTCCTTTGACGATGACCGGTTTCAGTCAGTAATGACCATCTTCAGATCTGTTGTACACCATATCCTAGTGTGATAAGGCCGTAATGGCATCGCCATATACAGGGTGTTTCAAAAATGACCGGTATATTTGAAACGGCAATACAAACTAAACGAGCAGCGATAGAAATACACCGTTTGTTGCAATATGCTTGGGACAACAGTACATTTTCAGGCAGACAAACTTTCGAAATTACAGTAGTTACAATTGTCAACAACAGATGGCGCTGCGGTCTGGGAAACTCTATAGTATGATATTTTCCACATATCCACCATGCGTAGCAATAATATGGCGTAGTCTCTGAATGAAATTACCCGAAACCTTTGACAACGTGTCTGGCGGAATGGCTTCACATGCAGATGAGATGTACTGCTTCAGCTGTTCAATTGTTTCTGGATTCTGGCGGTACACCTGGTCTTTCAAGTGTCCCCACAGAAAGGAGTCACAGGGGTTCATGTCTGGCGAATAGGGAGGCCAACCCACGCCGCCTCCTGTATGTTTCGGATAGCCCAAAGCAATCACACGATCATCGAAATATTCATTCAAGAAATTAAAGACGTCGGCCGTGCGATGTGGCCGGGCACCATCTTGCATAAACCACGAGGTGTTCGCAGTGTTGTCTAAGGCAGTTTGTACCGCCACAAATTCACGAAGAATGTCCAGATAGCGTGATGCAGTAATCGTTTCGGATTTGAAAAATGGGCCAATGATTCCTTTGGAAGAAATGGCGGCCCAGACCAGTACTTTTTGAGGATGCAGGGACTATGGGACTGCAACATGGGGCTTTTCGGTTCCCCATATGCGCCAGTTCTGTTTATCAACGAAGCCGTCCAGGTAAAAATAAGCTTCGTCAGTAAACCAAATGCTGCCCACATGCATATCGCCGTCATCAATCCCGTGCACTATATCG